>NC_081252.1:39320984-40652769 GCF_030490865.1 Poecile atricapillus
TTCGATTCTCCTAACCTGAATATGAATTTATTTGCTGTAGCCTTAAAATAATAAAATTAAATACAGCCCAATGCAAATTTTGAGTGAGAAGAAATAACATAGATAAAGTTTCTTATGGAGACTGTAGTTGTACCATCAATGGGAACAAAATTACCAGGGTGGTTCCATAGAGAAAAGAATGTCTTAGGCCCCCAAGGAGGTAGCTGGAGATCAAAGAGGATCCTTATCTTCACATAAAAGTCTCTGAGTGAGTGCAGGCAGGCAGGCAAGCAAGGGAAGACCACCTGAGGGAGAGAGAATAATTACATGGGTATCAAGTTATGCTGTTTCTCCTTTAAAATGATAGAAGTTACTAGAGTTCATAAGGATAAAAAGTGTGAGAAAATTTTGCAAGCAATCCTGATAACTTACTTAATGGGGAAATAAAACCACTTATTTTTGGAGAAGCTTGATTTACTATGTCACTTGAACTGTATTTTTTACCTGAATGTTCACCTGTGATTCTATGAACAATGGTTGGAATTCAATAAAATATATAAATATATATATATTCCATGAATCCTCTGCCAGAATAAGCCCTACATGGTTATTTAAAAATTAAAGTGCAGAATCTCCGGCTTTTCTTGGGTGGGAGTGCAAATATACAGCTTCTTCTATAACAATTACTCAACATCCTTTAAACCCAGGTAACACAATGCTCACAAGGAGTTTGTTCTGAATCTTTTAGAGAGGCCACAGAGAGTATCAGTGAACCAGGATTTAGGTTTAAAATGAATGGAAAAGTTTAACTTCTGGCTTATATTTAACTAGCCTGAGCTTGATCTTCTTTCACAATGCATCTTAGATATGAGCATTTCAGCTGAAGTGAAAGCATTTCAGTTTCTTAGGTTTTTTTAAATTTTTCTGGCTGAAATAATTGTTTTATCTTTCTGGGGGGAAAAAAGTATCCACTTTCAGTTTAACAGTCTGCATCCTTTTTCTAACAGGGATGAAAGCCTGCACTGAGACAGCAAGAAAGGCCAGGCTTGCCTTGTACTTTTTCTTTGTAGTGTTTAGTTTTCCAATTACTCTCAGTGAATCTGAATATTTTTTTTTAGATAAACAGAAATATTTAATAGGGAAATATGAAATTTTGCATACCATTGAAAGTATTTAATTTTTAAGATTTCAACCAAAATTGTCAGACCAGCTGGTGAGTTTACAATGCCTTTGATTCCATTAGACCTCGTTGACAGCATAGCTCCTAACAGCATACTATACAATAAGCTGCTTGTGCTGCAAATCAGTCTGTGGGATGCAGGTATTAAACTGTGTGGATGTTTATACAATTGAGGACTAAGGATGCTGTGTTTTATACATACTAGTTCTGGCTTCCCAGCTATTGGGGATTCAAATATATCTAGTTTTTAAATTAGTATGTCGTACTAATAACATTTGCTTTTTTTGCCTGTATTACTGCACAAATCTCTATTATAATACTTTAGTTTTTCTATAAATAGCTGTCTCCTGTGGTTAAAACAGCAGATAGAATGCTTGAACTCGAGATTTTTTTCTGCCTTTAAAGTGAGGATGAAAAACTGACTTCAGGCTCCATCTACTTGCTTAGATTTGTTCTGTAAATAAAAATAATTAAGTCCTTTAGAATACTCTGTATCCTAAAGGATATCCAGGCTTTAATTTCCTGAAAAAGACTTTTCTCTATTATATTTTTTTAATGTTCTTTGGTGAGTTCTCCAGATGATCCAAGAGATAGAATAAGGAAATGGTGAAGGTAATTTTTCTTTAATAAAAAGTAAATTAATGATAGAAAAAGTACAGATATGTGTAGCAGAATATGTCTAAGATGCACCAGGTGTTCATAATTCATCAGGAAATGTTGTGACAGAATATACAGATTCAGCTTTTAGTTGCACTGATAGATCCATAGGTAAACTTTGATAAAAAGTTTCCACGTGCTGGAATTGCAGGAACAACCCATGAAGAGAATAAAACCTCTTCCAGGTGATTTCCTACTTGTCTCTGTTGCTTCACATACCATATTGTTTAAATTATACAATCTGGAGCAGATTTTCTGAAACTGAGTGTTTGCAGTTCAGTTAGAATCATGCCTGAGGTAGTTTAGGGGATTCCCCTGCAAACATTGTCTTGCTTGTCTTTTGCTGCATCTGTTCAGATTAGGAAAATGTTACACTCATTTTTGTCTCTTACAGATTTTTTTTTTTTTAAATTTTAATTGAGGTAGTAAAATCTCAATTTAATTGAGTATTTAAACTATCACTTTGCTACTGATAATGTTTGGGTTCATTGCAGGGCAGACTTGGTCTGTCTTCTAAAAGCTTCAGAAGAGGTTAGACGCTCAGATGGTACAAAGCAAAGTGATTCACTGATTTCCATAGGGCTTTCATCACTAACTCCCATATTTCCTACCTCCTGTCTCAGGGATTAAAAAGTATTAAAAAATCCTCAAAGAAACTCAACATACCTTTTCTGCAAACCCTCCCTCCCCAACCCCCAGCTTCTGTACTTGCTGCAATAGAATTAAATCCAAACTCCTTTCTAAGGAGGATCATCCAAGTTCTTCAATACATGGTAATAAAATCCTTTCTAGAATTGTTTCAATATAACTAATGTGAAACTTCTTCCTAATTTCACTTCATTCTACTTCTACAGAGATGGAGATGTAGGCTAATAACCATGGAGACTCGAAAAAGAATTTTGCTTGGAGTAGATGAAGACCTTAACTATAATAATGTAAAAAATGTTCAATTTCTTAAATTATCTTTGTGGTTTGGTGGTAGATGTTCTCAAAAGTCTGGTAGAAAGTGCAGTAAGAATTTTTCTTCAAGACATACAGCATATATGGAAATTTTTCCTTCTGATTTTAAAATGAATTTTTAACTGGTTACTGAGAGTTGTTTTAGAAGGATGAAAGCATGGGTATTAGTCCAAGTTTTCAGCTTAGTAAGTCTACACTGCACTGGTTATGTATGTTTGCTTTTGTTGTGTAAGTCCTGCTAGCCATTGCATGCAGGGCTTTCCCTGGAATAATTTTCCTCTGACAACCATGGATTAACAAGTAAGAATGAGCAAGCACACCTGAACTTCAGGCAGGTAATCAGTCCTACTGTGAAATAGCTGGACAGTCTAGGTGTTACTCTCTAGGCTACAGTGTACCTCTGGGTGCGGCTAAATTGCACCGTGTGTGATTGGAAATTGTCAAGAGAAATGAAATGTCCCTCTGACATAAGTACATTGAGGCTAAATAATGTGATCTGGAGAGAAACTATGGCATGCAGAATTGTGTTTTGGATGATGCTTTTTGAGAATGTTGTTCTGAAGGCTCTAAGTTCAATCATTTGTGCATTGGAAACATTCCTCTCAGTGTTGCTGTCTTCCCTGGTTCACAAAGCTGATAAAAGGCAGAAGAAACCGGGTAGTTTCTTAATGATACTCCTGAGGTTGTTGTATGTTGTATACATATAGACACCTATATACACTTTTTATCAGTGAATTCTTGCATGAATTTTCAATACCATGGCACCAGAGTGCATGTTATCACAGTCATGTGTGCAAGTCCTTATCTCTGAACACTTTCTACCTTTGCTGTTTCTCATCACAATATGTACTTAGCAGTGGAAGATCAATGAGACAAGAGCTGTCTGGGCTCTCTTTTAGCTTTCCTGTGCTTCTAGTTGTGGTTCTATGTACAGTATGTTTTCTTACCTCTGCTGTGATACAAACATCCAAGATTACTTTTTTGGTGGAAAGGGTATGTTGTCAACTATCACTGCAATACCAAAGAGCTACCAAATGAGAGATGTTCTTGGGGCAGTTCACAGACTGTAATTACTAAAAATAAAAGGAGTCAGGCAGGTTTCTTATTTTTCACCTTGACTATTGATACACCCGGGATAATTTTTCCCTGAATAGATTGCAGAAAAAGAATGATTAGTCTGACTTCCTAACAGGATACACAGAAGTTGCATTCTCCCTGGTGTGTCCTTGGTAATACTACTTATAAAATTGTCCAGTATTAACTTTAGAATAGGCAAAGACAGAAAATCAATGATTTGTTTAGGAAACCATCCTAAAAGTCCTTGCTGTAAAAATATCTGGATTAGCTGGTCAAATGGTAATTCTTTTTTTGTAGTGTTGTAGAGTTTACTGTCAAAATTTCCTTCCATTTCTGTATACATTTTCTTTAACTGGCTTTTTGGTTGTTCTTCTAGTATCTCTTCCTAATGTTCTGTAATGTCTGTTTTCTGGTAGTAGAATTGTTCCTTGTGGATCACTTATGAACAGTTTCTTATGAATTTTAACACTGTGAGCTACATTATTCTGGTACTGATTACGCTGTCAGTGTTGCCTCATCACTCTGATTTGATTCCCTTCGTTGTGCACACACAGACTGCAGTAATCTTCTTACGGTGCAAAGACGAGTCAAGTCTTTTTCTCATTGTGTCATGGTGTCTCTTTTACAGCTGGTCTGCTTGGCTTTATTTTTAAGAAAGTATTTAGCTATAACCTCACAGTCATTCATGTGCTTAAACATCTGCAGTATCTGGGCATTAGCTTTGTTTCTCTCTCTTCTGAAGAATAAAGATTTGTAGTACTAGAAATACCATACTATACCTCTTCCCCTCTCTCTTTAAGTTTGGGTTTAATTTCAAGCTTTTTTCTCTTTCACTTTTAGCAATAAATCCCTTCTCCCAGATTCTCCTTGACCCTCAGCACTTTTCATTTATGGTCTTTCTAGTTTCTCCTTGACTAATCATCTTGTATTTTTTTAATTGCTTGGAGAACTTTAACCAAAATGCCATTTTTAATCTCATTTTCTGTTTCCAGCATGCATTTAAGTAATCCTCTTTTCTTATACTACTTGCAATTAATGTATCCCATTAGTGTCCCAGACTATCAATGTGTCATTTCCTCAAAGGATTAATGTTGAAAAATGTATTAGCACTAATATATAATAAATGAGAGGGATTCCTCTTATGCCTCTAACTTCAGCATGCTCACTGGAAACAAGAAACTGGAAACAAGCTGCTTTACCTGGAGTCCTAACTAGAATGAGCATAAAACACAAACAAGGACTGCTTCTTAACAGGTGGATTCTCTAAGACCTTAATTAGAACCTGTTTCCAGCAGTAGGCAATATTTTCTTGCAGTCTTTTGAGACTCTTGTAGTTGTGAGCTGTGTGCTTTATGATGACAGTATTTGCCAAATAAACCTGCAGAAGTAAAGGTTAAATTATTATTGAAATAGTTCACTAAAGTAGCTTTATAATAACAGTTTTGAGAGGAAAGAAGAGTACAAAAATACAAAAAATGTTTGGTAGTTTTGGACCTCTTCAGTTCTGACCAGGCCCTGATAGGAGTAAAACAAGCCTTCAGAGTGCTTTCCTGTGGAGAGGTCAGGTACCCAATGTACATCCTGGTGCATGCAGGTTGGAGTCAATCCTGTACCTTCTGAGCAACTACATGACAAGATACCAGAGTAATTTCTATTTCTTAGCCTAGACTGAAAATACACACACACACACACACACACATCTTCTTAAATATCTTCTGTAGATCTAACAGGTATTTTGGATGTCAGTAGAAAACAAAAAATTGGCTTAATCTCTGCTTGGGAGTATTTGTGGCCATTTCTGTTTCCCCAAACTACAAGGACAACAGTCTATTTGTGAAATTGCTGTTTATATGCTGGGCCAACCAAGGACTGAAGTGTCAGGATTTTGATGACTCAGTGTTTTATATTTATGTTGCAGGAACATATCCATCTCAAAATGGATATATTCTATGTTAAGCCTGGGTATTGAATGAAAAAGTGTCTTCTGTAACAGGAGCAGGCCCTACTTCTTATATTAGCCTGAACTTTGCCAGAGTTGGCATTTCACTGTCAGCTTTTGGATTCTTGATCAATATACCTGTGCAGCTTCAGTTTCATAATCTGTTGATCTTACAGTTGTCTATTAATAAAATTAACTTCAACTGCATACATTTTGTTAACAATCTGCTAGTTTTTGTACTTATAGATGTTAGAAATATAAGCTTCCTAATTAAAATACAGACTTTATTTCTTAAGTGTTTGTTTCATTCCTGCATATTGTGGGAAGGGCGGCTCCACAGGCTACTCAGTCTTACTCCTTGTGAAGGAGATGGCTCAGAGGGGAATATCACTGAAGTCTTTAAAAATACTTGATGAGAGTAAATAAAGAAAGTGCTTTCAGGTTCCCCTTAGTTTTGTCCATCCAGTGAGAGGAAAAAGGACCGTGGGCAGTAATGAAATATCAGGGTTTCATAAGAAAAACTCTTTTTTTTTTTACTGTGAAGGTGATCAAACACTGGAGCAAGTTGCCCAGCTGGTGTAGTCTCCATCCATGGAGATATTCAAAACAGGACTGTATGCAGTCCTGAGCAGCCTGTTGTGGCTGACCTTGGTTTGGGCAGGCAGTGTTAAAATAGATGTGAATAGATGGTCTCCAGCTACCCCTTCCAAGCTTGGCATTTCTGTAATTGTTCCTAGGATGTGAAGGGGACATTTGAATTGGATTTTATAACTGATGAAACCTTAAAAATGAATAAGTAGATTAGAAAGCATTAACAGAAATATTGGGAGTCAGATTCCTGGTTTTGTAGTAAATGAGTTCATTTTGTGATGTCTGAGAGCCCTGACGCATGAGGATGATTTTGTCTGTTGTTTCTGTCGCCTGCATGATCTCATTTATATTGGAAATAGGAAATACTGGCTTCCTTTTGTCATATGTGTCTGTCTGTAAGTCTTTTAACACCAATTCTCAAAAACTGACCTAAATCCAGTGGTCATTAATGGTCTGTTCAATGTCTTTGTAAGGAAAAAGTTGCTAAACAGTTGATGGTATGGTGAATGTCAGGCAGCTGATAACTGCAGCATTTTGAAGACAGATGAAACTAGCCAAAAAGAGTTCAGTCAGGGTCTGAATTGTGTTTTTGCCTTATACCTTTATTCTTACATGTGAGGATTCAGGGTGGGAAGACAGGAAGTTTCAACCTTAAGACCCATCATTAGAGATGATCTAATCTTTCAGGCCAGTTAAGTCAGCACAATTATTAGACCTATATGGAAAATGAAAATATGAAAATTAGGTAGTAAATCAGAAAAGCTAGTTTGATTGTTTAAAATAATTATTGATGCTATTAATTGATGGTTGGATCCCTTCCCAGATGGTATTGTTGAAGAAATTGTCATTTCTTCCTCTGTTATGCAGAGGAAAAAAGATGAACTATCCCCATAACTAAATTAAAAAGTACCAGCAGGAAGGAATTCAGAGGAAGATTGAAGAGTACTCATGTTTCCAAAGTTCATACATGTCTTATGTTTGCATGCTTTCACAGATGTTTGGCTGCAGCAGTATTTTGGCTGCAGCAGTACTTGGCATAGTGTGACAGCATGGGAATAAATATTTCCATTTCTGAGATTCAAAACTGTCAGTTTTCTGTCAGTTATCAAGGCTTGATACTTTGTCTTGTTTGCAAATAGTTATTGCATAATTCTGAAATAAGCTTGAAATGGTTAAGAGCCTTTTTTTTGGTGAATGCCGTGTTGTATAATTTTTGGGGAGCAGATTTGTGCCTGTCTGGATTTCATGGACAAATGTTCCATTTTCAAATGTTGGGAATGCCAACTTTTCTTACTATTCTACAGGCAAATTAATGGCTTCCAAGCTCTTCCAACCACCAGTCTTAAAATTCACTAGAGTGTGCAGCTATGGCATCTGGATGTTTTTCAGAACCAGAATGTGACACAATTGCAGAATACTCTAGATAATATTGTTGAATATTTTTGTAGATGAGTTCTTCTTCAAGTCTTTCAGCTTGTTATATTAAATAGAAGTATTTAGTAGTTTATTTCTTATCTCGCAAAATGACCTGCTGTATGTAAGGATCCACATTCCTTAATAGGAAATAATTTTGAGCCAACCTTAATGTGCAGCTTGATATGGATCTTACAATTGCCACTAATTATCTGATACAATGAAAGTACTAAATTTATGATGCAAGCTGTCAACTGGGTGCTTAGGCAATGTCATTTCACATAGTTCAATTAGCATTTTGTTGACATTAGGAAGTAATTGAAACTATTTGGAGGTTACTCTTAATGATTATCATCTGGTCTTAACTCATTGCTTGAATATGATTTGATATGATTTTCTGAAACCATACAGTGTCCTTAAGTCACTGTGATGGTTCTTGCAGTTGTTACTTTTGATTGTTACTGTTACTACTTGTTTAATTAGGCTTTGATTTTTTTTTTTCTTTAGAAATGTGAAACAACACCGTTTTCATTTCGGACTTCTGTTGTTTTTTTTAATTTTTACCTGCTTCCATTCAACTGTCCTTTGTAAAATCTGTTTTGACTATAGACCTTTAAAACTTGCATAGGGCCTAAATTCAACACAAATGTGCTGGCTTTCAAAAAACACTAATTGTGATTTTTGGCCTGTTGCTTTCTTTACACAGCCCTGAGACTGTTGCTTGTACACCACTGCTGTGTATATGCTCACAGGACCCTGCTGGCACATTCTATTTCCACAATACCAGTTTTGGCTCTTTTTCTCTCTGCAGATGTTGTTAGGGTTTGGATCTTGCAATGGAAGTTCTACTTGTTCTGTGGTAATTGAAAGTCAGCACATCTTATCCCATTCACTAAATTGCAAAGCTGTTTCAAAGACCTTGCAGGACTTAAAAGTACCTGCAATCATCATTCTTCAGTGACAAATTAGAGTTCTTACTGACATCTTTTTTAAATGTGTCTGGCAGTACAACCCAGGAGAGGCTTCAGTCAGTGGCTTTCCTTTGAACAAGGTTCTCTCATGATTGATTTGAACACATCAGGGAAAAAAGAAAGGGAATTGTCTAATTTTTTTTTTTTCCTGAGTGCTAGTAAATTAGCAAAAGGGGGATTATTTAGGAAAAAATTGTGAAGTATATGTATCTGAATCCTGGAAACCTGAAACTTGGTTATTGACTAACCCGAAATGCACAATGTCTGAATAGGAGCCTCATTGATAATTTCACGTATTTTTTTATTTGTGAGAAAGCACATCTAACACACAGCTTTACTTTCTTGGAATATCTCAAAAAGACTGAGAAATTTCAATGCAAATCAAAGCTTATATTACTTACAGTCCTTATCAGCTTGTGGTTGCTTGCTCTTGATTTCTTTTAACTATTAGCTGCTTATCTTGTGATTATGATTTAAGGTATATTAAATGCATGAATAGGCAGAAGTTGTGACAATATAGCTACAAAATTAAGGAAAGATTAGTTCACAAAGAATGAATTAACTCGTTTTACATTTTACCAAACAAAAGCAATGCTACTACCATTATTTCAGTTATATAAATCTTATGCAGGCTTGTTCACATCAAAGATTTAGTGAGATTTCAGAAAAGATTCCAACCTAGCAAGAAGAATCTCTGCTGGGGAATGGTAGCATGGATTTTAACAGTAATGAAGTTTGGATCTCAGTGAAGAAAAGAAAGGAGTTGCCTTTATTTCTAAAATGACATATGATAACTCTTTCCTTAATCCCTGAATGAAGTATAGGAGATGGAAGCAAGTATGAGGTTGAGGACCCTGAGTGGAGGTAGAAACTGGGTGGTAACACCAAACAAGGATAAATAAGAGAATAAACGTGGTATTACATTTTAATTTTTATCTTTTTTTAGTTAATGCTTTTTTTACTATTTGGCTTCTGTTTTAGGAACCCTGTTTCTATAAACTATATAGGAAGCCTGAGTGTCTGACATGAGATTTTTAGAGTGCTTAATGCTTACATAGAAATGCTACAAAAATTCATCTTCATGGTTCTAATTGATTTCTGGACCTTTCTGCAAAGGGTTCTATAGTAAAAACACTCATTTCACTTACATGCTGCTTTTTCTTAATTGAGATCAGGAAATCAAGTGCTTCCAGAAAGTGGGATGCTGCAAGCCTATATTAAATTTGTCATTTATTTCTAGTGTTATGTTAAAAGCTTGTATTGACCTTCTTTACAAGGACTGATATTTAATGGAAAACTAAACACTTAATGACATTACTGAATTATCTAATATGGAAAGATAATGGTTTGTATTATCTGCAGTCTTGATTACAGGAAAAGTTTTATCATTTTGTATCTATTTACGAGAAGAAGCAAACTCTGTTTTCTTCCCCATTATTTCTGCTAAGTGAGAGGTGATTTTTTTTCCCCTCCTTAAACTTTTTGATTGTCCTTTCTCTACTGGTCAACATGGATCAGAATTATTTTATGGTAAACCTTGTATCAGCAGTTTCAAATAAGGTTTGTATCCTTAGGTGTTTCTTCCTTAATACATGCAATGACAGAGAGAAAATACTTGATAGAGAGTTTATAATTCCAGGCAAAGTTATAACAGTACTTAGCAGAATTTGGTTTGAAAGTATTAATCTAAACCAGAGGATTTGTTTGGTGTTGGCCTAGTAAATTTTTGTCAGAATCAATATTGCACCCAAATCTCCTCAGTGTGAGTCTATTATCTTTACTGAAATGTTTTTTCTTCTCTTACATAAAATGTATGTGTGTATGCCTGCATGTGTACGGACACACACACACATACACAGACACATTTCCATTTGAACTATAATGCAATTACCAAGATGTTGGATCATACAGGCAAAAAATAATTCCTACAGGTATATAGTTTTTGAACACGAGACTGATGTGGAGAAAAGAGGTGTAACAGAGCCTTAAGGCTTAGGCTCACTCTCTATTTCATGACTCCTGTGGAAAAGTTACATGTCTGCTTAGCTGTGGTAGCTACACAAAATCTCAGCCACTTTTTGTGTAGCACAGAACATTTTTTCTGAATTGTAGAAGGGATGAGAACCAGAAGACATGCAACTTCTGAGGTCACAGTTCATAAGTTACAACTATTACATCTAGCTTGTTTTGGTCTTAAGTTTCTGTTTTCACAAATCAAAAAATTATGATTTTTGGTTGATTTGTAACAATTTATTTTCCATATGCTGTTCATTTACCTTCTAAATCTGTTCTCTCAGCTCTCTTAGATAAATGTTCTGTTAAATTGTTATTTTGTTAAGTAGGCATAAATCAACAAACCTATTAATTAAGTATTTTTATGGCAAAATAATCTATAAAAAATAGATTACCTGTGGGCTTTTAACTTATTACTTTTTTCAGAGCAGTTTAATGTCAAAGAAACCAACCAATAACACATTAAAATATTTATAGGATTATGTATAATGCTTAGAATGTAACAATGTGCTACTTACATAAGTGAACCAAATATAAACCTTTCCATCTTTTCTCTTTCTTTTCCATATTATGTTGATGAAACAGGGTGTGATATGTCGCTTCTGTTCTGAAACCTATGTGAACTTTTTTCTTGTAACTCTGGCAGCCACAACCATTGTCTAAAGTGGTTTGATGTGAGCTGGATGGAGGGGAAAAGGAAGAAATGCTAGGAAGATGTGACCATTCTCTCCTTTACACGAAAAAGAGACCCAAACTCTCCAAAATTACCACAGACTTAATTTACAGCAGCTACCAAAGTCCTCAGAAATCTGAGTATTGGCTTTTTTCTTAAATTACTGCAGATTCAATCAGGCATTGGTGTTGATACTTCAGATGTCTGTGAACAATAATGCTGGCAAAATAAAAAAAACCCCACCTTGATTCCATGATCTGAGTACATTTGGATAAAGATCATCTAATTTTGCAGTCTAGTTTTAGCACAAAAATCTGAGTATCTTTACAGCATAAAAAATGCTACTTTTCAGATATCAAAGTAATGCTTGAGGCTAAAGGACCTCTGGCTTACTTCCAATTTCCATCCATATGCCTTCCTGACTCTTACAATAAGAAACACTATATTCCTCCATCCCTGTGGCTCTCTTTTAATTTATTTACCTGGGGAAGAACTGCTTTTAGATGCAGCATCTGGTTTTCAATGATTTCCTGCTCTTAGCCAGCTGAATTGACTGAACTAGAAAGAGGTCAAGTCTGTTGCCTGAGGTCACACATTGAATGAATGTCTGAGCCTGGATTTAAAGTGAGATCTGGAGTATTCCCTCTTGTTTCTTTGCTACTTGCAGTAAATACTTATTTTAAAATGTCAGGTGTATTTGGGAATAATCAATCTGTATTATACAAGAAGGAAATTATAATGCTTAACCTGGTATTTGCCAAGTACATGCATAGTTCTTGTAAATGTTGCAGGAAAATGGTGGAGTATTTTAGAGTTACAAAACTTAAACATATATAAAGCAATAAAAAATACTGCTAACTGGTAAATGAGGAGACACTTTTTAAAACTCAGATAACTGTGTTAATGGCAAATTTAGCACAATGCTATTTCTTATAATGTTATCCAAGTGAGAAGAAAATGTGTTCTTTATTTTTGTTCTCAATAATAAATTATACTGTGTATGTCTTTCTTTATAGAATCTGAATTAGAGGACCATGCACCTCTGTATAGCAATTTCCTAGTATTCTGCTGGAAGAATTAATTTTTAAAACAAATAATCATAATATAAATTGTATATTAGAAGTTGCAGAAATTCAGTCTGTACAACACTGTAGTGCAAAACTTTAGTTGTAATTATGGATGTAGAAAAATTAGGTTATCTCTGTAGATGACAGATGCGAACACTTTTATCATAGATTAAATATTTGTAAAAAAGTTTTTCTTTTTCTTCTGAGCAAAGACCCCAAATGTGTGTATCTATAGTAAAGTTTTATTCAGTTTGAGAAAAAAAGCATTAATACCATCAACAGGACTCCTAATGTCTCAAATCAAATGAATCTGAAATACTCTCAAACTAAGAACTGAGATAATTCTGACTGTTTTGAATTTTTCTTTTAAAAAAGTACTGCTGTAGTCCTGTGCAATTATAACTGCAACTTCTAGATGGAAACAGGTCATCTGAAAAAGGACTCCCTTTTCTGGCTGTTGTGAAGTTGGACAGTCATAAAGCACCTAGGAGAGTAGTTGAAATGACAATCCAGTCTAAATGGAGTAGGAATAATTATGCTCCCAACTCCTGAAATGAACTTCACAGTTGGTCAGCAATAGCACTTAACCATAATAGTTTAAACAGCTCCTGGGAATGTTAAGAAGTTCTCTCCATCATGCAGAGGATGAAAGAGGAAGGAAGCTGGGTCAGTCAGGCAGAGACACACTTCAATGAAAAATAGCAGAAAGAGTTGACAGGAATTATTCTGACCCATGACACTTTTTTATTTTTTTACTTTTTGGAAATAATGAAAGGGACCCCTAGAAGAAATGTATGAGAAGTTTTATCTTCTCTTTTTGGTTGTAGAAACAGTGTCATGTTAGGAGTCCTATAAATCCAGAAACAGGCTGGAATGATTTAGGAAAGATCACATATTGGTGAAAGCAGGAGGGGCTTTTTTGGTTTTTTTTTTGGAACCCACTGTCTTATTCATGGAGTCTGGCAAGTAAACAAAATTATTTCTGTAGGGGGCTCCCTGTTTTCTCCACAAAATGTTCCTGGGAAGGATGAGCATGTCAGTAGGGAGCGAGGAAGAGATCCTGAAAGGAATATGAGATACAGCAAAGCGTGGGGAGGAAAAACCAAGGCAGGGGCCTGTGGTTGATGGCAAGAGGATGTGTGCAGCCTGTGAGACAGAATCTGACTGTTTCTCTGGCTTGGTGTTTGGAATAAGCACTGAGTTTGGAGACTGTCCCGGCCATCTTTTACTATATCCTATTATGCATAAGAAGGATAGCGCTAAGGTTTTCCTGCTGCCCTTACGCAGTGAGCCCACAGCCAGATTAAGTTTTTATTGAGGCTCTGCTACAGAAGTGTAGCATGAAATAAGCCTTTGCAGTCACTAGTTAACTCCCTTGCATGGATTTAAAATACAGAAAAGAATGAGTTTTAAAAAGTTTATGGCCAAGTATTGATGGAATAGTTAAACTAGTTAGGAACAGACTTCTAAAATTCTGTATTATAGAGGGAAAAGCTTTTTTCTTTTCTTGGTCCCAATATTTTTTATAATTTTTTTTTTCTTTAGGTTTTTTTTTCATTTGACACAGCAAGAACGTATGGAACTTTTTCCACTTAATTGCAAATAGGCTTCCTTATTATCACCCTACTGAAAATGCCTGAATTTCTAGGAGGGCATTAAGTGAGTAAGTGAGCTGGTGCTTAAGTAGAAAATATTCAGCTCGGCAGATCTAAAGTACTATTAGGTCATTTATGAGAGGAAAAAGTGTTTTCCCTGAATCTTCATTTGAACATAACTTAGAAATATTTGCATCCTCTATACATCATCATGTTTCAACTCTGCTATCCAGCAAAGACAGAAGATACTTAGTTCAGCTTCTTGTATGGATAAAGCTGGAAGTGACTTAGACAAAATAGAAAGCAAGAAGCAGAACAAATAAATAATTGCTGTTAATTTAAAATGTAAGTACAGTTAGAAAAGAGGCATTATTCAGGTATTTCAAACATGTTTTGAAGCAGATGTTTTAAGTGTATGTGAATGTAGCATTGTTTTGAAGTTGCAATTAATGACTAATTACAAAACATTTTCTGCCTATATACTAGCAAAACCAACAAATAATCTATAAAGTGGTATTGACCCACATCTGTAAAGTGACTTGAACCCCTTTAAAAATTAAACTTTCAGCAAATACATAATATAGATTCAAATACATTGTTTTTCCTCTATTTTTTATTGGCTTTTTTTTTTAGGTAAAGCTCCTTTTGAGGGTGCATTTTGCAATTGCTATTTTTTAAGTTTGCTGCATGTTTCAGACTTGTTCAACAAATTTTCTATACAGGTTGATTTAAAAAGAAGTCTCTTTGCTACCTCAAATGCACAAAACTCCACATGCCATGTACATGCTCTAGAGGAACACCAGGAGTGGCTGGATATAACTCCTTGTAGCGAGTGTGTGCTTTATGAGCAACACTTAGACAGGAGCACCAAGCTCTTGCAGGGTGGTGATGTACTCTTGAAATGAAGTACAGTGGACAACAGTGCAGGCTGCAAAATGGACTTGAAAAATAGAAACAGATTTGTTAGCTTTCTGCTGTCCTGGCTGCAATGACAGTATCAATAACTTGTTGGTGAGGTTTGTTAAAACTAGTCCTGTAACACAGAGCATAACCAAGCCCTAAGGAACTCCTTAATCCATTCTTTTTTAGAGGTATGATCTGTCCTGTGGTAGTGTCTGACAGCCTTTTAGAGTGTTTGCTATAAAGTGTAAGTGCTCCTAGAAGTGTCTAATACTGTTTTCCTCTGAAGAACCAGAGGAAAGCTTTCTTCTGGATTTTTCCTGCAGTACAGTGCTGTTTTGGTAAAATTCCTTCTGTTTGTTAACTGGCACATGGCACCTTCTCAAACATGCCTTTCGTCATAAAATGCACAGCTGTGATTAAAAGCTCTATGCTGGAGGAGTAAAAATATTTCACTGTCCTGCATAATACCGATAGTCAGAAGATTTATGTATTTCCTTTCCATTGTCTGCTTTTTGAAACTTTATTCTTGTCTCTTTATCCACTCACTTTAATTAAAATTCTTAGATGTGTAATTAAACTTAGATGCAACAGTGCATACCAGTACCTTATTCCTTCTTCACTCTCTCACACCCTGCTTTTGAGAGATGGCATGATTGGTGATTTTTTGCAGTGCAGAAGATACTGTAATGCTGTGCTTTGAATAGTCAAAAATTATTTTTTCTTCAAGCTATTACAAGGCTAAACTTATATTCCAGGCTTTGGATGTATATCTGGCTTGAAAGAAGCAGGTTGGTTTATGGGATAATTTATTTATTCACCAATTAAAACTTATTAATGTGGTTCCAGCAGGTGGATTTAAGGACTCATTTTTTGATACATACAGAGTTAAAGAAAAGTCTTTGCTTCAGAGAACTTAACCTTTAGGATCACCATGATATCTGTCTGCAAGACGTGTATTCTTATTCTAGCTTCTGTTAAATTTGGCTTCTTTTTTTTCTCATTTATAGAACGCTTTTTTGGAAACAGGTCCCTCATACACAGTATAAGTATCAGAAAGTTACTGCATTGTGATTTATTTTTTTTCCTAGTTACTTGAAACCACTCACCTAATTTAAATTTCCATCAATTCAAAATTTTCTCTTTCCCTTGAGCACACTTTTTCCATATTTTTCGTTCAAAGTACTATTAATACTTTCTGATTATTCAGCAGAAAACTAAAAATGTCTCTTGAGCAACTCAGCCTGATTTAATTGGTTTTGGTGTATGGCAAGCTAAATTCAGATCTCCATTTATCAAACCCCAAATCTCTCCTCCCCTCTAAAAGGGAGCCGTGCTCAGGTGAAAAAAATCACGAGACAAAAAGTCTATTTGAGACTGTGCAGAAAAGATTTTGTAACATTCACAAGGTCACCGCAGCAGAGGAATAAAAGGAAAGTTGGTGCTTGCATCTATGCCCACCCCACCCCCCCCACACTTCAGTGCTTCTCCAAGCCCCTAAACTCTTATTCCTTACAGCTTTCCAGGTTTCTCTGAATTGGTTTAAAGTAATAGTTTTACTTTGTTTTCTGTTTCTCCTTTTTTTACTTCCACTGGAAAAAAGGAAAAAAGGGTGGGGGAGTGTCGCTCTATTAGGAACGGCAAAATGAATGACACAGACTCTCTCAGGAGTCAATCGGGAAAATTTTTCTTAGTTTATTGCTTCAGGTCTTCTTTATAGACCGATACATGGAACATACAGAAAATAAACTTTTATTGGTTAGTAAACTAACACATCACCATCATTGGTCAGTGGGGCTCACCACCCCCCGACCTTCTCTTGCCAGAAAACAAGGAACAGACAAACAGCACCTGCAAGGCTGTTTTCTGTCTCTGAGGATTGTTTTAAATCCTCCCCATGAATTCCCAGGCCACTTTCTCAGGCAAGACTGAGAAAGCTATGCGGCCTGCAGTTTCACATGCTCTCTGTTTCAGAGTTAGCATCCACAGGGGAGTGCATAAAAGTATAAAGTATTATTTTCTTGTGTATCAAAAACAAACAGTGTATTCAGAGGGCCAAAGAAGGTCTTTTTCCTGAATAATTGCAATTCCTAGGCCTTGGGGGATGTGCAGTTGAGTAACCATCATCTTAAAACCTTTGTTTTCTGCTGAAATTTAACATTCTTTCCTACAGTTACCTTCCAATATCCCCTCACCTCCTTCCAACCCCTCTAAATTATACCTCATGAGCTTTTCACATGGTAGACTTCTTAAACTTCAGGACAGTTCAATAATTTAATTTCAATTTATTTACATGCTTAAGTAAAAGATCTGGCATGCATGTTTGTCCTGATCGTGGCTAAATGTCAATTTCCTGATTGGTCACAGTTTCAGAATTTGGACATTTTTAGTTCAGTTCTATGCTTTTACTACCCCGACATGATGATGGATCTCTTGGTTTATTTTTCTCGAAGTGGGTAGAGGAGGGAAAAGGCCCTCAGATCAAAGCTAAGAGAATTAGGATTGTCCAGCCTGGAGAAGAGAAGCTGTGGAGTGACCTAATTGTGGCCTTCTAGCATCTGAAGGAGCTTACAAGAAAGATGGAAGGAGATTATTTAGGGCATGTGGAATGGCTTCAGACTAAAGAGATTAGGTTTAGATTAGATGCTAGGAAGAGGTTCTTTGCTGAGGGGGTGGTGAGGCACTGGAACAGGTTGCCCAGAGAAGCTGTGGCTGCCCCATCTCTGGAAGTTCTCAAGGCCAGGTAGGCTGGGACTCTGAGCAATCTGGTCTAGTGGATGCTGTCCCTGCCCACAGCAGTGGGGTTGGAACTAAAGGATCTTGAGAGGTTCCTTGCAACCTATAATAAAGCAATTCCTCTGTGGTCCTCTGTGCTGTGTTCCTGAGTAGGTCACCATTAGAATGGCTCAATAGTGTAGGAGAAAGGTAAAGTTTGGGTAAGCCTTTTAGTCATATGCAGTTATATGAAGTATAGAGTCATCTGTTAAGGATGTTGATTGCAACCATGGCTTCACCAAAATTAAACATTTTCAATTTTTGATAGATTTTTTTTTGTTGACTAAATATTTAGAAAGCATGCCACTTATTTTGGGGTGTGAGTGTTATTTGTACACTGTTAAACTGCTTCATTGGAAGCTTGTAAGATCAAAAATGCTAACACAAATAATGGAGAAGTCAAACTAACTGCTAACAGGTTGAGTCCAAGAGGAAGAAATAAATGAGAAACAATCTTTCTAGCAAAATATCATGAGAAGAACCCCTGAAGTGGGCTGTGGGAATATATTCCAGTTTCTACTTATACTGTTTATTTGTAGATAGGACTGTGGTCTGTGTTTCTCTCTGAAAATTTCAAGCCTGGCTGTTCATGTAGCAGTTTGATGGAAGGGGGACACGCAGGAGCAGCACTCCTGCCCATTTAAACAATCTACCTTGTGAATAATGCTGAGTTATAGCAAAGACACACCTGGAAAAAAAAAAAAATCCCTGCAATGTCTGTATGTACAATAGAAGGAAGACAGAAAATGCAAGAAGATATAAATGATTCCTGGTATAATTAGAGGATTTGTGAAGTTGAGCAAAAGGTGAATCAGCCCCGAGTTTGGAGATAACATACTGTTCAGATTTCTGGGAGACTGTGGAAAATAACTGAAATTATTACTGGGGTAATATGTGGACCTGAAGGTAATTCTTAAGAGCTTCAGCTCATTAAGTCCATTTGTAGGAAGGTTCTGGTATGGGAGCACTGTCTTGAACTGAGTTACACAAATCAGAGATTTGTCCTAATAACTGGTCTTTTAGCTACAGTCATAGGATTAGGGGTGAGTGGGTGAGTTTAGCTGACTGGAGCACTTCCCCACTCACATGCTGGTCTCTATGCCCAAGCTGGGTCTGCTCTACAGATGCCATATGGGATGCTGTAGTCAGGCTCTTAAGTGGGACAGCTACATCCCCATGCTGTGAAATGTTATTGAGATGCTCATGGACCAACAGACTCTTAGGGACGTGAAGAAGAGGAGATTTGACTGAAGGTTAGAATTTCTGACTGTGATCACTATGCCTGGTACAAACAGTATTGAGGGTAACTTGAGGATGCTGATAGGTAGAGATAGCTGTAGCATGGTCTGCTTTTTCAGCAGCTTTTAAAATGCCAGCACCACCAAAATCACACCTATTTGCCTTTTTAGATACTTAAGCATGGTTTAGAAAACCATTGCATCACATATGTGTGCTTGTAGAGCAGCTGTGAATATTCTTGTGTAAGTCAGAGACTCTCTTGAATAGTGCATCTTACAGAGAAAGCCCTTATGACATTTGAACATCTGATTTTGGGGATCTTTGGTAATACTGGCTGGGGCTGGTGGGCAGTGGGGGTGGAGTTCAGTTAGAGATGGTGTTATCAAGCTATTAGTCATAATTCCTAAGACAGTAAAATTACAAGTCCTAATTCTAAAGATAGTGAAAGAACAAAAAAGAAAACAACATTTAGGTCAATGAATAGACCTCTGTTCGCATCAGAGTAGAAAACTTAATTAGCTGAGTGTTTTATGTCATTTGCAAACATCATCATACAAGCTCTGCTCAGTTGTAGATCTGTTTTGTCAGTGCCAAGGGAATACTCAGGGCTCAGCTGATCTCCATCTCTGGAGTGCTCCTATGCAGTAATTTTCTGTGCTACTTTTTAATTAATAATAAAAACAGTCATTAAAGAGTTATTTCATCTTAAATCCTTTGACTTGCAGGCTAAGACATCCTGACTGATATCTCTAGCGTCTGCCTATCTGCTCCCTTTCAGGGTAGGGAGGAGGAGCGGCACTTGCCTCGGTCTGGGGCAGAGTGTAGGAGAGAGACTGAATTGCCAAGGGTCTGTTCTCTGTTCTGCTGCTGCCTCCTGCTTTTGGGTACTCTATCTCCAAAGGAGTCCCAGTCCACAGCCCCATTTGGATCTATAAACAATATAAGGAAAGCCTGATATGCTTTTTAAAATGTTCATTTATTAGGGAGATCCAGTCCTTGCTGTGCCTGCAGGTTAGATACTGACTTTAAATACAGCCCCAAGCAAGAGAAAGACTGCTCACAAATAGTCTCAGAAAGTACTGACCTCAAAACACACCTGCTCAATGCAATTCTTCTCCTAGTTACTTTCTATTCTGAGGGCCAGTACCTCAGTGTTGCCTTATACCAGTGATATATTACTGCTTTCTATTGCTTAGTTTTCAGCTTTTCCGCTCCATTCGGTGACGGTGATATCCGTTCCATGCCCAGCAATTCTTACATTACAGAACAAAGAGGTGCATGCAATGTCCTGCTGATCCTGGGCTATTTCATTAGTGCTTATTCAGACCAGCTGTGCACAGCTGCAGTTCTAGAGTTCAGAGTTTACAGTAAAATTCTTCATAAAAAGAACACAGACAATAAGACCAGAAAGAGCTAGGTTTGTTTAAAGTACCTTGAAGAATCCTGCCCTCTCAGTAGCACCCCCACCTTGGCTTTTTTGATGATCTGATGTTTGCACTGATACTGAATTAACAGTATTAATTTTCTTACTGCAGGCAAGGTCATAGTGATCAAGTGACTTAAATGGGTTCATAGTCCTGGGTACATTGACTCCTCATGCTTAATTTTTATTCTAGGCAACTTCTTCAAGACATCAAATACTCATGAAAAATCAATAGTCAAACTCTCACTGTAGATGATTTGATATTTTTAGGAATATACATGAATCTGTTAGGTGTATTTTAAGAAATTTGCTGAAGAAGTTACTGGGACATGGCTTGCTCCCCAGTTCACAATTATTGATGTAGCTGTAGTTGAAGATAACATTTTACTTTTAGGATGTGATAAAAATTTTAAGGAGTGAAAGGACTAGTAAAAAATATGGAGATACTCTTAATGCAAAATCTACTCTGGCAGCATGAAATAAAGTTATATCTCTATTAATACAGAAACTCACTGCACTTGAAGGGACCTGCCATATAACACTTGGCTTACCTGTTGGGTTTATCAGTTGTTGAGAATACTTAGTAATGTCTGCAGCAAAAATGGCTTGCACATATGGCTCCATTCATGACCTTTGTCCTTAGAGTAAGACTGATTAGAGACCTCATTTTAGTGATTAAATACAACTTAAATATTTAAATTGCTCTTCTCTTTCAGATAATCCAAACAATCCAGATATTTAATTTAATATGTGTTTTTACCTATAATCTAATTGCAAAAAAAATTGTGTTTTGAAAAGTTAGAAAAGGAGGAGTGGAAGTTCTTCCCAAAGGGTCCAGTTAATTTTCAATTACTATTTTGAAAATGTTATTGTTGAGGGGATGGACACATGTGCAATCTGTCACAGGCCAAGGGGAATGTGTATTTGTTTCTGATACTGTAGGAATATAGGTGGCTTTGCTCTGTCAACACTTTATGGTAAAAATACATCTTAATTTAACTTCTTGGAGCCAGTTTGTGTGTTCACACTTAGGGTATTTTATAGGCTATAAATATCTGAGAAATTTAAGAAAGCTGTATTATAAGCTTAGACAAAAGAGCTGTGGGCATATTGGTGGAAGACAAGGAAAGGAAGTGCAAAAGAATCAATGAGTGATGAGTAGAGAAAGATGTTTCCATCCATTCAAGTGAATTGTCACTTCATTCCTTCCTTACTCTATTCATCAGCTACAAGAAATGGCAAAAGGTAATGGACAAAAAAAGAGAGGGAAGAGTTAAAACACTGTTTTGTTGTGCTGTAATTGATTCAGCTGTATCATCTTATATGGCTAACTTGTTATTATCACTGTGGTAAAAACATGAGGGTGGGTTGCAAAGAAGAAACTGCTGTTTCTGCATGGAAAAGAGTTATGGGCCAAATGGGCATCATTAAACATATTGGCTAGTGGGCAAAGAAATAGAGGAGAGAAAATATGTTGAATTAGGAAAAAGATTTGAAAACAAGAGAATAACTTTTGAACTTTATATACCTGGAAAAGGGGAGCAATGGTGTGAATGCAAGTGGAATGGTACTTAAAAGAGCTGGGACTTGGAAAATGCACTGTGGAAATTGCTATTAGTTTGAATTCTGTGGACATAAGTTAAAAGAGTTAGAATTGTATACAGAAAATTTTGACAGTAAAAATGTGAATTTTAGATACATACCAAATATGGTCATGTTCTGGATGCCTGAAGGGAGTGGGTCAGGGATGTCAAAGATCCTTGCACTCAAATGGCAGGCAGGAAAGTCAGTGAAGTTATCAGAAATGAGAGAGTATATACAGTAGATGGAGTGAAAGAGGAAAGATAAATATTTCAAATGAGACCAGACTGGTTATATTGACAGAGAAATGCCAACAAGATTGTGTTTGTGGGCTGAAATGCAGAATAGGAGAATTGGAAAAGTAGTTCTTCAAGTGGCCACCTATAAGGAATGCAGGAAGGTAATTATCGGGTGCCTTAGACTAACACTGTGATACTGTTCAAAGTTACCCCTTCAGTCTTTGGGTCTTTCACTTCTGTCTAAGAATGAGAATCTTCTCACAGTTTGTGCTTACTATGATGCCAACATGGTCAAAACTAATCACTGGACCAAATATGCATGCTAATCAGAGACTGCAGGTAGTGTATGCTCATTAGTGTGTAAACAATAATGCTAATAATAAAATACACATATAAGGACTGTTTTCCCCACTTCTGTCACAAACCCCAAAAAACTTAAACTGCTCCCAAAAGACACCAGGCACAGGATTTCAGTGGTGTTCAAAGAAGGAGGTGTTTTGAAGAAATCACAGATTTAAGCAAGATTTTGTCGATTCTTGCTGAAATAAGTTTAATTCAAAACCACATTTCATTCTTGCTGCATAGAGCATTTTCTTTTTCTGAGGTTGGTGACATTCCCTTGTAGTATATATTTTGCTTGCTGTCTTTAAACTTCGTTAATTTGTCACAGATTTTACAATTATACTGCAATACTGACTCCCTTTCCTCATGAAATGCATGAATCTGTTTTCCTAAGTGGTGGTGAATGGGAAAATTAGATGAGTTAACATATTCAGCTTTAGCTAGGTGACTGGACCTCAAAAAGAGCCTCAATGAGTGTCAGTCAATTGGTTGGGTTAGACAAGTATGCAGCCATTGATTTAATCAAGAAATCATTATCTCAGTGCACAGAGGTGTGAGGGGTTGTTTTTTTTCTTTTTTTCAGATTTTTTTAGTGCTAGTATTATAGTATTTTGTATAGTATTTATATAATATTATATGCAACTCTTGGGAGAGAACATAAAAACTTTCCTGCTAAAAAACCTGATAATCTGTTATGTCTGAAGCTGTGAGTCTGCTGGTGGTCACTGCAGGTTGCTTCATGAAGTGTAACTCAACACTACAATAATGAATCCACTGTAATTGGAACTTGATGATCCTTGAGGGGGAAAAAATGTGTGCAGTGTATTCTTTAGATCTTATTTTTGACCTTTTGGGCTCCTTGCAGACGGTGAGAAATAAAGTATTGTTGCAATGTTTTTAGTACAGCTTCTATAAATTAATCTGGTGCTCAAAACTAAAGCACTTGTCCCACTAAGCCATACTTTTCAAAACAGCATATTGCAGCTGTTTTTGATGATTTTTCCTGGAGTGGAAGCAGAGATGTGTGCTGGTTTTGGCTGGGGTAGAGTTAATTTTCATCACAGTGGCTGGCATGGGGCTGTGTTTTGGATTTGTGCTGAGCACAGGGTTGATAATGTGGGGATGTTTTTGTTATTGCTGAGCAGGGCTTGCACAGAGCCAAGGCCTTTTCTGGTTTCTGTTCTGCCAGGCTGGGAGGGGAGACTGGGGGTGCATGGGGGGGTTGGGAGGAGACACAGCCAGGACAGGTGACCCAAACTGACCTGAGGGATATTCCAGACCATGCAATATGATGCTCAGCATAGAAACTAGGGAAGAAGGAAAGGATACATTTGGAGTGATGTTGTTCATCTTCCCAAGTCACTGTTTCCTGTGATGGGGCCTGCTCTCCTGGAGATGGCTGAGCGCTGGCTTCCAATGGGAAGCACTGAATTCATTCCTTGTTTGGCTTTGCTTATGTGCTCAGCTTTTGATTTCCATATTCAACTGTTTTTATCTCAGTCTATGAGCTCTCTGGCTTTTACCCTTCCGATTCTCTTCCTGATCCTGCTTGTGGGGAGTAAGTGAGTGGCTGTGTGGGGCTTGGCTAGTAGCTGGCGTTACAGATTACAAACACCATACACACTGAAGCCAAATTATTTGTGGAATGCTTGACATAATGAATACCAGAACTTAAATAAAATGAACTTAACATTTAATGAAAAATATTTTTTGGAAAATAAAATCTAACAGTTCTTCTAAGCCTGAATCAAACCCCAAGTATTTATCATCTGCATTATAATATTTTTCCCCCATAAATTCTGTTGGTCCTCCCAGAGTGCAGTGCAAAAAATTGATATATTGAAAATGGGCCTATGTCCTAAACAGAAGAGTACAGTAATAAAGGGAAGAAAGCAATGCCTCAGGTTATATGAAAAGCAACATGAAATGCCTGACCAAAAAAGCTAAGAACTGGAAAAAATTGTTTGAGGCAGAGGAAGAACAACAAAGGAGATATGAAAAAGGTGGGGAATGCAGGTACAAACTGCAGTTGTGTACCACTGAAATGAATACTTTATTTGGATGTCTACTATTTCAGGTTTTCTTGGGAAAAAATACAGTGGTGCTGGCCAAGGGCTTGGCTTTATATCTGTTGAAGGTCAGAAAAGATATATTGAATGTCATTTAGGATCTTCACTTGTCTTAAACTTAATTTTCCCGATTATCTTCTTCCAAAAGGTTCCTATCAACTTTACTGTATTTTAAACATTTCAACAATATGAGGAATGGTGCTTTAAATTAAAGATTTGTGATGGTGATATGCAATAAATCTTGCTTTGTAAGTTTACACTCAGAGGGTTATATACTTGCAAGTTGCTCTACAAGTGCTAATCTTTGAAAGGATTGTCAGGTTATTTTATCTCACAGGTATCCTAGGGACAAAATAATTTCACCATTATAGACAAAAAAAAAGGTCTGTATTTATATGGGGTTTCTTCAGAGTTTTTCATATAGAAGAGGGAGAACTCTTCACGAAAAGCACTTTATTGTCATCTGTGAAACTGACTGGTCAAGTTTGGTCCCAGAAAATAGGGAAAAACCTGAAGATATGAGATATATTGGTTTTGTGCTGTGTTGTGGTTGTGCTCTTTGCCGGTGTTTTTTTTTTGCTGTTTTTTTTTTTTTTAAATTTTTTTCTTTTTTCTTTTTTTTTTTCTAATAAATATTTTCTATGATTTGTATGTTTTCTTAAAGATGTTATGGTGGTCCAAAAAATTCCATGGCTAACTAGTACTGAATGTTTGCCTTGAGGCTGGAACAGAGTATTTTCTAAAGTTAACCTTCTTAAGAGTGGAAGAAAATAAATGGTAATTAGATTCTAAAGACTAAACCCAAACTTTTTCTCAGACAAAGCTAAGATCTTTCTGATTGTTATAAAATGTTATCTTGCTTAGTGCATTTAATTGTTTTGGCAGTATCTGAATCCAGAGTGTAATTAGATATTGGCCACATAATTTTTTTCATTGTTATTAAAAGGATAAGTGTGAATATGTTTGGTAATTCTGTAGTGTTTAAAATCCAGATTTCATACTGTCATGGGAAGTGTCATGCTTTTGCTTCATAACCAGACAGTGTATGTTTTCAATAAAAACTTATTTAGGAAAGTACAACACATTCATCCTTGATATTTAAGCAAATTCACATTGCAGAATGATTAATTGCATTCAGCCTTTTCATCCACTTCTAATTTTTCAGGGGACATAATTGGATGCAAATTGGCCAGTGTTAATCATTAGATACCACTAATTAAAAACAGAAGCTGTAGGTAATGGTATGATTATTGGTAGAAATAAATGAAGCAGATCAAGTAACACTTTTCTTCAGGGACTCATGACTTGTGCCTGAGCCTCATTAAATTCCAACATGTGAAGGTGCCCTGCTGGTAGAGGCTGCAGGAGAGCTGTATTTATAAATAACTTAAAAGTAACACAGGAGGGCAGTGCCTGAAAAAGGAGGTGTGGAATATTCCTGTGGCTCAAGGACTTAGCAGTTTAATGAATTAGAAACTTTAAAAAAGCAATTTAATTAGGTGAAAACTGGTTTTGCATCACAAAAAGCTAGTTGAAAGAGAAACTAAGGACATTTATTTTCTGACAGTGTTTCTGAAGCATACAGAAATCTCATGTTCTGAAAATTCAGTGGGTACTTTTGTATCCAAAGAATTAATTTCAAACTTTGTCTTTTAAAACTGACTGTGATGTTAAATGACCTGTATACTGACTAAACTAAAAGCTCGCTGAAAAAACTGTGATCATTCATTCAAATCAATAACTGTGTTTTCTGTGGGGATTCAGAGGAGATAATTTCCTCACGAAGAATCTTCTGGCTTAGCTTTTAAATTACTTTCAAAATACACTGATGACCAGTAAACCCTTTCGGTCCCATGCTTTGGGGTTATTTTACATCATAATCACCAAAGTTCATCAGGAATAAATATTTGTAATAACTCCCTTTAAGGGATTCCTACAGTGATGGAAAACACCACTTACATGATTCAAAATACAGGTACCAAATAAAAGATACCAATAGTAAGTACTACACGCTGTTCAGTATTCAGACAGAATTAGTGAATTCGGCATTTTGGGTGGGGGGTCAGAGCCGTGGATGAAAACATTTTAATTTTCAGTGTTCCTTCCAGTTCCCCACTGATGTGATGTTCACCAGTGATAGGCAGTAACTCAGAGCTAAGATCCCTGTTTTCTGGATGCATGACTTCTGTCCAGCAGATTTACTCTGGCATTGGTCCTTTCTGTCTGCCAGCCGGAGTGGCGGACCTTTTGGTCCAGATGGCAATGCCCCTCTTTGGAAGCAGAGATAGAGGATGGAGCTTTAACAACCAGAATTAGTGCCTAAGCTCGGAGCTGTGCATACCACACAGTTACATGTGTACCACATTCCATCTTATTGATAATGGCTGCTCTTATATAAACTTAGAGTTGCAGCTGCTGCTGTGAAATTAACATCATGTCACCACTCATCTACAAAGAAATGATGGCTTCAGCATAAAAAGCAGAAAACTGTACCCTCTTTGTTTCTCCCAGCAAGCTTGGCTATTGAACCCGGCACAAAGGCAGACTTCTCTGCCTGTGAAGAAAGCACAGTTTTTAATGTTCACTGCAAGTTAAAGACAGTAGGTAAAATGCACTGTTGAAGAGAATACCGATGAGTTCTTCAACATGCAAACTCAATACTGTCAATGCAACAAAACATTTTTGGTTGTAAACAAAGCTGTTAGTGTGTTTTTATAGCTACGTGGTCAGTGTAACAGCTGCCACTGTACAGGTGACAGTCTAGAGTTAAACAGGCTAATGAGTCAATCCATCATCATTAGAAATCAATGGAAAGGCTTCCATTGGCTTAGTGAATAACTTCATCAACTGTCATTGTAGAAAATGCTCTTGACCTGTGCATTCAGAGGTGCAAAATAATGAGCATTTAATAGCACCTCTTCAAGCACATCTGGGCAGTTCCCATTTTACAAAAGACTTACCAAGTGGAGAATGAAGATTCAGGATGCCTCCTCTGAAACATTGCCAGTCTGCACTGGTAAAGGCAAGTAGTAATTCCTTTTGTTGTGAGATCATCAAAAAAGTGGACAAAATCATGTATTTGGTTTTCCAAGCGGGAACCTGGGTAAATCTCACACCAGTTGAATGAGGTTTCATAAACCTATTTTGCCTGCTGTTGCTCAAGGTTATATAGCACTGCTGAACAAGCACTGGAGTCACCCAATGCATGTTTCAGATCTTTGTTGTTTCTATGACACATGACTCTCTTCAATAAAAAATATCCATTAATTTATTAATCCATCCTCATTTTTGCACTAATAATTCTACATTGTTTTTCTTTAACTATGAAGAACATTACTCTGGGTTTTATGGGTGATGAATAATATTCGCTAAAGTTTATTTGAAGTGGTTTTCTAGAATGGACTGCCAATTTCATGTGCACTGTGTCTTTGCACTGAGTAAGACAGTATTCTCTTTCTCAAAGGCCAGAAACTTGTATCATTCCAAGTGCTCAGCATCTTTGAATTTTTCTGAAGAAAACTGCAGTGGCACTGTTGGTGGCATGAAACATTTAACACTGCTTGGATGTGATGCATGGCTTTATGCACCTTGTCATTCTTGCTTAAAAATCATTAAGATGTGCTACTATGTCAGCATCATAAAGGGCCTACCTTGTCTCACTGCGACCTAAAAGTTGATGCATGCTGTTCAGTAGCAGGTCTGATTTATTTTTTCATGCACCCAACAGAGAGTTTATTTACATTTTGTGAATTGTTAGAAGAAGAACTCAGTTTTTTAAACTCGTATCATTAGTGCCTCTGTCACAGAATTTCAAACTTGTTCAGACATGAGAGGGGGAAAAAAAAGATGGTGCCAGTTTTATGTCAAACATAATTTTTTCTTCTCCTTCTTCCTTCCACTTTCATCAGGACTTGTCTTTGTCACTAACTGCACTGACTTTTTCTGACATTGCAATGGCTCAAGTCAAAAGAAAGTGGGGAAGCAAAAGAGCTGCGGAAAAGCACTAAAGCCCTGAAGTGACCAGGAGCTGAGATCCTGATCTGTGAATCCTACAGGTCCTACTTTCAGCTGGTTATGCATTAATTCCTCTCTCCACCTAAACTGAGGAGAGGGAGAAAGAAGGGAGTAGGTTTTTTTCCTTCCAGATGCCTGTTTTCAACATATTTAGAGTTGTATAATGTGCTTGGTATGAATGTAGGTGTCAGTGGAGCTAAACCTGATAGCATATATTAAGAGAGGAAAAAATGTGGGACAAAAGAATCTAAATATCAAAATATATCTTGTAAATGCAGCTAACAATGTTAATAATCTACCACATAACCCTAATTTAAAATGCCAGATTACTGATTATTAGGTTAAAATCATGTTAAGTTTAGAGGCTTAGATCTTTCAGTATTTTTTTTTTCTGCAAATGATAATCTCAATATTGCATAATCTAGAGCCCTTCCAATTTTGTGAAAATGTCATGCTTTTGAAGTGCAAATCACAGTGATTTTTTTGCTTTATCCACAGTAATTAAAACAGGGCTTCTTTGCCCTATTCTATATGTATATCCTCTATTTTATCTTTCAGCAGATCTGTTTTATTGCAATACCCTAGTAATTGGGAATCTGTGCTTATCTACCCCATGCTCTTTTTTCCTTTTTTTGAAGATTTTAGTATTTAATGTTTGAGGTTGTTTCAGAACCTTGAAGTTTTTGTCTGTGGATAAATATGAGTGAATTTCTCAGCTTTAAAAAAATCAGCTTTTTGAACTACACTAGCCACTCAAGGCATTAAATTTATATAATTATTAAATGCTCAGTATATGCAGTCTTAATCAGCAGAAAGCGTTACACCAGGTGTCCTGTTCTGATTTCCAGTAAATTGCTATTTAAGCTCCTGTAGATTTCAAATTTTTGGCAGATACAATATCAGGTGGAATGTTTAATGAGATTAAGTGAATTTATTTATTTCTTCTCTTGTTTATCTTTTTAAACAAAGCTCCCTTTCTTTTATATGTTAGCAAAATTAAGCTAGCTGTATCTAATTTCAGACATGAACCGGCATGGCCTATTTTCCATACAAATTTAATCCAGTGTAGTGTATATTATCCATGACTTAGAATAGCATAACAAAAAAAGCCATCAAAGATTTCCATTATGAATAAAATAGCTGCTAGATAAGATAAATATTCAAGACAGATGATAGCGGAAATTAAAATTTTATAATTGGCCTTCTTCAATTAAATTCTAAATTGAGAAAGTGTTTCTTCCCATTCCATCTATTCTTCATGGACACCATTTATTGCATCTTTGTGTAACTCGTAGAGGGGAAAATTGATTAAAGGTTTTCTTTAAAGGATTATTATGGTGCAAATTGCTGCTTGTAGTAGGTGGTGCACAGTGCTCCTGAGAAAGAAGTTAATTACAAGAATGGACAGCTCAGTGGACTATAAATGGGAGAAGATGCCTTTTAATTGTAAGGAAGGCTAGTTTTAAACTGGCTATATCTTGGTGGTCTCATTTATTTTCCAGTATAGACAAAAATCACCATACCTGGTAAAAATGATCATTGCTCATGACAACAATCTTTTTTCCTGAATCCTTCCTTGTGGGGAGCATAGATTAAGTAGTAATACCAAATAAATATCACATGACACATCCTATGGAGTCAGAAAGTATCTTTGTTCTTTGAACGTGTGAAATAGGTAAACAAGAGCTTCCCACCTCCTTTTCAAAGAGGAGTGCTAGTGATAGCATAAACCCTAAAGAGATAGCACTATGTTTTATTTAGCAAGGTGTTTCTTATTGTGTTTTTAAATGCTCAGTGTTCCTCCTTCTAAGGTTCTGTGTGAGCATAGGGCACAAATGACCTTTCTAATGACCTTTTATAATTTTGTGCTTCTTGGTGGCAGTTTAAAGGGTAAGCAAATCTTAGGCATGAAAAAATCCTTGGGGGAAATGTGAATGGAAAAAGTAGTTGGTACTGAAAGCAGTATATGGACAGGCACTTCTCACATTTGGAATGGAGGCAGCCTTTAGAGACGGGAGCATGATGGAGAGGACAGATGCACACGGGTAAGGAATACAAGAAAACTGAGGCCAGGGGGAATATACAAGGAGAAAAGTGAAGTTTCACCATACTGATCTACTGGAAATTGTACTAGAAGACTGGATTACTAGGTAACCCTGTGCTGTGGACAAGAAATGCAAAAATACCTGATCCAGTGCCAGAGCTATGAATCCCTCTTGCTTTTTGATTTTCTAGAAATTCAGATTTTTCGTTTTGCATAAAGGCTTTTCTGTCTCCGCCTCATCCATTACCTTCATCTCTCTCAGATGTGGAAATATGGAATATGTATCAGAAAGCACCAGCCACAGAAAATATTGCAACTGTTGTTTGATGGAATGAAATAAGGTAGTAAATACTGAATAAATAAATCATAAAGTGCAGTCAGTGTACCTGGGAGTTAGACATACTAAAAGAGCTTTCTGAATTGTGCTGCTCTCTTTGCATACTATTTCGGCTGTGTTTGCCTGAGAATGTAGGTGCTTTAACGCAAAGGTAAATGAAAACAGATTCTCAAGTTCTAACAGGCAATGGGAGCTTGTACTGTAACTTAGACTGATATGTCTTTTATCAGCAGTGGCTCTTGCATAATTTATTGTTCCCTTTATTGTTTCCAGAAAAGAAAAAACTTGCATACTCTTATCACGTTAGATGTATGTGCTTACTGAAAAATCTGTGCATCAATACTAATTAGTCATCTTTACTTACAGGCTAGCTTACAAGACACTAAATTTCCTTTTCATCATCATGGTGTTTCTGCTGTCATTAAGAAAATGTCTCTTAATGAAATGAGAACACCCCAGAGTTCTGGTCTAGTGTCTTTGAGCAATGGCTCAGAGAATTACTGTGTGATGTCCCTGGAGTAAGCAAGGCAGTGAGGAATTTGCTCTGCAGCTGGGGATGCTGTGAGCCCTGCTGTCACTCTGCTGGTTCTTGTGGACCTGTTTCTGCTGCTACTTACATTTCTGATGCTAATTAAGACATGGTCCTATAAATATGGGACTGTATTGTAGACATTACATATTCTTACTATATTTGTGGTTCACTGGAAGACTGTTAGGAAGGACATAGATTAGCAAAACAGAATTTTGCTCTGTTGGTTTTAACGTTCTTACGCTGCTGTGGATTTTGATGTACTCAGGATGTAATTTCTTGGGAAAATTTTTGAGACAGAACAAATACAGATTTAGCTGAGAAAGCAGAGATCTTTCCTTCTCACCAAGTAATATTCTTAGGAGTGATACATCTGATATGAAAATGCAAGAATTTTATTTTTGTTGTTTGCTTTAAAAAGCACTCTCCCGGTTTAATAAATCTTATGAAAAGTCCTGTTTTGTATGTAAATAAAAAATTCATGCATTTACAGGTATATGAAGTATACAGGTTTAAATATCAATAAAAGAAAAAAAAAAAGTTTTATCAGTCAGGTCTCTTAAAGACAGCCAAAGAGGTTTCCTGACATTTAGGGAAAGAAATCCTCAGTTTCTAGAATCATTAGGGAAACTCTTTGCTTTATGATGACTGTTCTGCAAAGCTGTTAAAGATACAGAAAAGAAGTTTAGCTTGGAAATCACTCTGTGATAGCAAATATAGCAGCACAATTTTGAGTATGCAGAGGTAGCTATGATTAATAATTTACATTGTTTTGATATGTATCCTACTCTTTTTGTTACCAGTGCAGTCTTACTGGTAATGACAAGAAAGAAGTTAAAGATACCAAGAAAAATAGCTCATTTAGACATTGCCAAACTGAAAAAATAGAGAAAGTGTTTTTACTGTTACAAGAAAATGCAAGTTTTTCATTAACAATTTTAAAAGTCTTTATCTCATTGCAAAATTGATTTGAAAGAGTAATGAAACAACAGAGCTTACCGTGTTTTGTGTTGAGTACAGTCATCTAGGTTTATTTTCAAAAACTAGAGTACTAGAGAGGGGATGCCTTGGCTGGAAAAATCTGCAAATCCATGCTTGAGTGAACCCAGGAGACCAAGGAACTGAATAGTGAACCAGGTACATTAACAATGACAGGCCATCAAAGAGCAGCACACTTATTATGTGTCAGTTTTGGGCCATCCGAATAGATGCCGAAGGTTAAAACTACATTGAGGTTTAGGCTCATGCTGTGAATACATAAGTCATAAACAAGTCTCTCCTGGCAGTGGTTCTTTGGTATGTCACAAAGTGAAGGGCTGGCCCCGAGGAGCAAAGCAGGGAGTTTGCAGAGCTGTGTGAGGTCCTGCTTTGGCAGCTGTGCAGCGCTACTGTGGTAACTGACCTGGTAGGGGTGAACAGTCTGTGGATAATATAACTCCTTGGGTTGATGTTCTTCGTCCTTTGGGAGGAAGAGGCAGAGAAATGTATAAATTGCTTAGGAATTTATATTTTATTTCATCTAATCTATTGCAAAATTTGGGCTAAGTTAGAATTGTAGGAAGTGGTGCTGATAGGCAGTGGCTAAAACATGGATAAAATCATTACTTCTCATTACTTCTGTCAAGTGACAGCAGTGGATTGTTCATCCCTGCTCATTTCTAAAATTAGTCAGTAAAAATTTTTCTTGCTCTCTGGACAATGACCGAGTTTCAACCATGATTTTTAGGCTTCTAAGCCAGTGAAACAGAAACTTCTAAACAAGTCTGAGTAACTCAATAATATTATGTGTGTAACATACAAATGACCTTTAAAATGTGACTGGGATACAAGAGCTGTTGGATACCGCTTTTTCAGATAATGTCTCTTTTCTTTTTCCTGAATAGCACCTTCCAAAATTAGATTGCTGCCTGTTTAGTATATTGACAGAACACTTTTATATGCTTGAAGCTGAGAACAGCTAATATGTATAACACCATTCATTTAATCATTTAACTAAATAATTATATCCTCAAGAAACAGCCTGATGTGATGACATGCCAAAGGCAACAGAAAGAACTTTTAAAATCTGCAGTGATTTAATTAAATAAACACGTTTAATATTTGCATATAGAGATTGTATTATTTATAATTTACTTACCAAATGATTTATTTTGCAGCCTTTCAATTTCCTCCGTATCATTCTGCCTCATTGATAAGTCCAGTCATATTTGACGGCCAGAATCTGCCATTTAAATATGACCAAAGTAGACAGATCATTCTTTAAGGAACTTATTCTGAGTGACATATTAAAAAATCTTGAAATCAGTGCCAACAGCCACTTTTGCCCATAAAAGTCATTGATCTGGCCATTTTGAGGCCAAACACACTTTATTATTATTTATTATAATTAATTATTATTATTTAGTGTATTATTATTATTTATTATTATTTAGTGTACTCTGATTAATTTTGTCCACAGGTTAAGGAGAACTAAACTATCTGGATGCTTCCTCATAGGAAGCAGTAGCCAGGAAACCTTACAGATAACAGAAAAAAATTCTGTTTTTAATAGTAACTGTCAGTAAAGGAGTAAACTGTTTTAAAGTTATTTAAATTTATCGCAAAGAGCACCTACAGTCTTATTTTATCATCACTCCATCTCACCAAGATTCTTCTCTGCCTCCAACTCAGTTGTTGATCTTTTCTTCTGACTTTCCTGAGAATTACAAAGGAATTTTACTATGTGACTCTTGTACTTTTACTGTCTCCGTTCACTCAGCCTCTTCTCAAGCATGGAAAGTGATGTGTGCTTTTTTCTCGTGAGTAGATTTCAGTAAAACCCCTCTAAAAGTTGCTCGAAAGGTTATAGTACATGAGAATTGAATCTCTCCTTATCAAATTGCTTTTATCCTGCTTCATCCAGGTATGTCCATCACAATTTTTCCTACTGTTTGACTTCATGATGCAGTCTAATTCTCTGTTGTCAATCCACTTCCTAAAGGCAAGGATGGGTGAAAGAGAATTTCTTGAGAAAGGGGGCAGAAGGGCATACATAAAAATAGAAGCTGCTCTGGAGCCATTGTTTCTCCCTTTCATCCTCATTATGCACCAGCTTGCTACTGAAATTATTAAAATTAGATGCTATTTTTTTTTCTGATTAATGTTTCTTTTTGCCTGAATGGCCTTATGACCACATAAACTTCATATTCAGTGCTCCTAAAATGTTGATGTTAAATGTTGAGAAATACATGATTTCAGGAGTAAATTTAGAATGCAGAGGAGAAGTAGTTAAACACAGTTTTTAATATCTGAACTGAAGGTACAAGTTCTACATGAAAAGCCAAGTCATGGTTTCAACCAGACACACATTTCCATGACTTAAAGAATTAGCAAGTATATGGCTAGTATTGATGCCTGGATGCTTTTGCCAGCAACTGTTGTAAGATCTCTTAGTCCTTTTCATCAGAATTGTTACTTTCCAGTTAAGTAGAATATAGGGTGCTGGTGGGCTGTTGTGAATGGTCCCTCCCTATTACATGGGTTCTATTTTTTCTTAGCTGAGATTTTAGGCACAACACTGCTGTTGACATCTTGGTTACCTGTTTTGTGTGGGATTGAGCCACAAAGTAGTTGCCATACCTTAATATTGTTAGAGCTAGTACTCAGTTCCATTTGTTTAGAAATCTGACACTTTTTTTCTCAACTGAAACTACTTTTAACTTAACATTGTAGTATTTTTCTATGCTGCATCTCTACCCAAATGTATATTCATTTCCTCTAGGTGTATCTGATAGCAATTCACTGCTGGGTGTGATGAGGTGCTTTTGTAAATGTGGGTACACTGATTGTATTGACATTAAAAAGAAGCAGGAAAAGTTACGCTGTTTTGACTGCCTAATGAAAAAATATTGGCATACTGGCTGCAGAAAAGCTTTCTGCTAACAAACAAATAAATAGCCTAACTGAATTGGGAAAAATAGTCCAGATTTAAAGGTTCAGCTTCACTGAAGTACCATAAGTCTTTCGGAAGTGATGGAGCAATCTTGTGAGACCTAAATCTTATCTGTGATAGCTTCTATTCAGATATTTAGTGTGTGAAATACTCATCTTGTCAGAATCATGATGGATTCTATGATTTTTATGTAGAATGTTGCTGTAAGGAGCTGTATTTTTTGACTGTCAGGTGAAAGTGTGGTGTATAAGCAAACTGATTTTGTAAAGCAACATCTGTTTGCTTTTTAGGGCCTTATTCTGAAAAAAGTCTCTGCAAAGTCATAAAAAATGTTAATTTAGGTAAATCTCATTCCTCTTAATACAGCCCACAGGCAATAATTAAGCTTTTCCAAATGGAAAGAAATTCACTCAGAATAGTTATGGTAAATGAAACATCCAGTTGTGGATGAATGTGTTGGATGTGGTAAAATAGACTTGGCCAGATTAAAATTGTACTGACACAAATCTTTACATCAAACTTTGATCCAAGCTTTCTTATATTTTTTTGTTTAGAAAATGGATTCACTTTTTACTCAGTGTCTTGAAATTTCTTCTATTTCTAAGCAGACACACTTGATGTGATGGATGTGCCTACTGGACAACTCTTTGGGGCTTTCATGTTCGTCAAGCCTTCTGAACTTGCACAATCTTCTTGATATCTCCATATCCAGTTGATGCTCACAGACACACTAAACAACAAGTTAAGTTTTCAATTAATGTAATTTCCATGACTGTCAGACTATGAAGAAAATGCTGTAGATTTAAATGTAGGAAAAGAATGAAGGGTATGATTCAGACTCCAGCGAATTCAGTGGTATTTTATTTTTATTTAGGAAGGCAATTTTCAATTAATTCAGGCTATGCATGAAAAACAGATGTAAAAGTTAAATGGGAATTGGTACTTTCAGGTATGGATATCTTGCTTTCACTGAATCCCATGTCAATGAACTCTAGTACAGTTCCAAATAGTGGCATGATTAGCTATTTTACCATTGTTCATCACTCTCGTGTTACTATTTCTCACATTTTCCACATGAAAATGAAATAATGAAAAATAATTCCTCATGTGGGCCATATGTAAATGACTGTAGCACAAAGTCATACTAAAACAGTCCTGTTAAATTAAAATTACAGTTGCATTACCATACATCAGATATTATGCCTTTGTAGCAAATGGAAAACTAGCTCTATTATTGCATATACTCTACTTTTTGTTGATGATAGTAGTAAAATGCATTCAGAACCATATGAACCTCTGACTTCAAGCCTAAGGCATGTTACCAGTATACCAACCTGCTGTTTTCTAGAAATTAAGTGTGTGGTAAATCCCTGAAGCATTTCACATCCACCATTTCCTTTGACAGTCTTTCACAGAACTTCACTGATTAATTGTCAGACTGAGTATGCTTGAACTAAGTCATTAATTTTGCCTGGAAAGGTATCATTCCAGAGCACCTTCCCTAGCAAGATGATATTGCCTGCATTATTAAATACGTTCTCTAGTGCCTGTCATACATAAGCCCTCTGCTCCCTAAGCACAGATCCCCTCTATTTACCTGCCGTTCACGGATGGAGACAATAAAGTAAGACGAGTTTTTGTACTTCAGATGTCCTTTGATGAAACAATTTGTTTTCCCGAATCTAAAAAAGCAGTAAACTATGAAATTTGGATACTTTGAAGGTTTTTATTGTATTAGAAGTACTCATACTTAACTTTTGAGTACAAATTTTTGCAAAATTTAACCAGAGTTCCCCATTTTCCCTGAAGGAATTCCCAGGCCTCTTAACTGTGGTCTGACAATGATGAAGTGAGCAGGAGAATGGAGACATACTGAAGAGAGAGGGAGTTAAAATGTACTTCTTTTTGCTATTAAAAATCACAGCATATTAGAGACTTTTGGGAAATAGTTTATTTTAATTTTAATTTAAAGTATAAATAAAGGTTTTGTTCTATTGGCATGCACATACCTCAATTTATCTGGTGTGATCTTACATGAAGTAATAAACTGCTGAGGCTGTTTTATGAGCATGTTGTAAGACTAATATAAACTTTTACATTCAATATAAGAAAGAAGAATCTTGAGCCTTATAATTTAGGGAGTGCTCCCTGTACAATTGTTTGCCTGAAAGGATCCGTTTTATTTGCTGGACAATGTAAAGCAGTATAGGACTTACAGTCTTGGCATGTGTAAACTTTTATAAGTGTGGTGTGTATGATTTTAATCCCATATTTATAAATATCAGATCATGAGGGAAATGTGAATGCAAAAAAAGACTTCAGTTTCTAAAAACAAAGCGAGTTTTAGTTTGCAAGATAATATACTTTTCTGAACTGTTCATGGAGCATGTAGATTTGAATTAAGACCTTTCCTTCAGTTTTATCCAGTGGAAATTTGCTCTCACTCACAAGAACTTTTATGGAAATCAGGCACAAATGGATTGAATGTTTGTGAGGTAACCCTCCTCAATTAGAGTTACGAATTATTTTGTACAGTTTTTACATTGCTGTCAGTAAAACTTGAAAAAAATATTTATTTTGCCTTTTTAAGGTAGGTATGGAATGCCTAGGTTTGATTGAAAGTATAGATTGGGCAGCAAAACCAAACAGCGTGATGACTGTACAGGCAGGAATCCACCTTCTCTTTTAAATTCTAGATTGCTTGCAGTGTTGGCTTTTGGAAACATCCCCTCTGCTACTTTGAGTGTATAAATGGCAGACATTGAAAACTGGTGCTACTGGCAGAGCAGGGAATGTGAAATCTCTTGACAACAAAAGTGAAATTTAGAACAGAAGTAGCCCTTAAAAAGATCCTAAAATGGCACCATGAACATTATAATCCTTTAAATGTGATGAATAATTAAAAATAGCTACTAGCATATCCATCTAGGCTACCTGGGAAATAATAAGGGACATTTCATAAAAATGGAGATTCCTATAAGTAAGGGACATCACATGAAGACAGCAGAAGGGTTACTCCAAATAAGAGGAGTGGGTTAAGGAAGAGTATAGTTGATAAACAGAAAAGCTCTTGCCAAAGATAGGGGGAGCTGATGACCCACATGGAGTTAAACTGATCCCAGTTAACCTTTGAGTTTAGTTAACTTGTAAATGAAAATTATCTCTGTCTTAGTAAGTATGTGAGCTAAAATTATCAGAAGCTGTGAGGTTGCTTTGCAAATAAACTTATGTTGCTCTGTTACTGCCCAAACATTCACTTTTGGCCGCTGTTGAATATTATCTTGTGTTAAAATGGCTTCTACTGCAAGCCTTTGGCTTGTATGTGCTTCACTGACTCAGAAAATTCAGTAAGTAGAAAAAGAAGTTAAGTTTTATGAGTCAGTCATGGTAAAGTAAAAAAAAAAAAAAAAAAAAAAAAAAATATATATATATATATATATATGTAAATATGTAAAGAAAAATATAACAAGATTAACCCATATTTAATGTATCTTTTGAAGTGTCGCACTGTATTAGAAACGGGGATAGTGACAACACAGACTCTCAAACTCTGTTGTAGAAGAGAGCAAGTTTTATTCTTCAAGATCCCTTTTTATAGCCAGTTCTGAAAGGGTCTGAAGAGGTAAAACTCACTGGCCATTAAACCAACACATCATCATCATTGGACAGTTAGGAGCACCACCCCTCGACCGTTTCTTGCAAGTAAACAACAACAAGGAGACAAACAACACCTGCAAAGGTTGTTTTCCCTCTCCAAGGACTGTTTGAGTTCCTCCTCACAATTTCTCAGGCCACACTTTCTCAGGTCAGTGTGAGAAAGTTATGTGACTTAGCTTCACACAGACACTGTGCTACCTGCCTGATTTCTCGCATTCAGTATCTGCATTGAAGGAAGATTTTTTCCTTTAGAAAAAGGCTGGCAAGATGGAACACTAAAGACTAACAAGATGTTTGGTGCACTCTGTACTTGAACATGCATATTTTATGACCACGTAACTACATAGAATATTTTTCAACCCATCGTCTTAGTATTTTACAGAAATTAGCTGGAAAATTTCAGTTGAGTATGAGATGGCTCTGACACTATTGCCAGGTTAAAACAAGGCACATGTTCAACTTTAACTTCTTATATTTTTAAGAATTATTTTTTTTATTATTTTAATATTGTTTTATAAAAAAAATTAAAGATCAGACCAGAAAAGAAGGGTTATCATTGTGGGAGGTTCCTGGCATGGGCAATTGGAAGGCACAGCTGGCAGTGTTAGAGCATTCTTCAAAACCTAAACAGTTTTCCACTTGGAACCCATGTTGATTTACAAGCACAGGCACAAAAAGTAGGGTGATTAAGGAATTTGTTTTCATTCATTGTACCCTGTAGGCAAATGTCTTCAATATTTAACCAAGAGATTGATGAAAGCAAATTGTTCACTGACAACCAGCTAGTTACTTTGCTTCCACTGAAATACTCCTTTAAGTACTACCATTATGAGGTAGTCTACTACTACCATTGTGAGGAGTTTTTTCTCTTTATTTTCCATTGCTTCCCGCATTTCTTTTCCACCCTATTTTTGTTACCTCTCCTTCAAGAGTCTCCTTATAAGATAAAACTGGAATTATGCAGTAATACAAACCATCTAGTTGCTACAGAGTTGTGTGTCAGTCAAGCTCCAGTAAGGAGCTGCATGTTTCAGTTTCATGTAGGCTGATAACACTAATTTCAAAATGAAGTATGGAGCCCAGAGTGTACAAAAGTATTTCAGGAGGATCTGTGTGCAGTCTCCTCAACAGGACAGTGTTATTTCACTTGTGACACCTTTTATCCTTTGTTTGGCTAAGAATTCCCCAAGTATCACTACTAGCCAGTACTAGAGGGGGCACAGCCCCTGTAAAAACGATGTCAGCATTTCCAAGGAGGTAATAGATCTTTCTCAGAGCCATAAGGTCAAGCCTGATGCTCTGTATGATTTTTTTCACAGAATGCAGGTAGTGATGAGAGACTCCTCTCTTGTCATATCCTCTCCTTGCTATGGGAAGCATGACAGTAGTTGTGAAATTCTTTAAATAGCTACCAAGCTGGGACACAGTACATTTCAAAAGTTGCTGTATACCTTAGAAACTAACCATCTTTTCATCTTTTGTGCCTCTGTACTTGGAAAGTGGCAACACATTGTCACTTACAGAATTGTCCATGAGTATTGTTTGGGCAGTTATTTTTCTGAGGGTCATATATAAAGAGCTTTTGTTCCTTTTAACCCATATTTTTTAAATCTTAAATTAAACACCTGTAAACCTGAAGAAGCTGACCCATGTGGTAGGCAATCAGCTTACATCACACCAGTATTTAGAACATCCACGATCTTATCTCTCTAGCATTCTACATAATTGCTTTTGTCAAGAAATGGCATCCTTTGTTCAGCTCTCATATCATTCTTCTCAAGGAGTAAACTGGCATTTTCCACCGATCTTACTCCTCCAGGTGCAAACAAGGAAAGAACAGAGAAACAGTTTCAGATCAAGAAAAATTATATTTAAATATAAACTGCTTCTGGCTGCCCTCCAAAGATATTCTGCTCTGTCCTGGAAGCCTTTCTGTTTTCTAGGATCCTATAGTGCTTTGTTCTCTACAAACACAAAACCAAAACATGCTTCTTGCAGCATATATGCCATTGTATGTTCTGAAAATCACTTTATAAAAGAATTTTCAAAAAAATCTATAATCATTATTTGTCTAAGTATGCTCCTTGCTTAGTTAATAAAAATATAAATGCTCTAATGAAAATTGAGTTCTCAGAATTTTTATAGAGAATGTGTTGCAGAAGTTCTTTATTTTCAGATAATTTTCTTGCTTTTAAGAAATATAATTTCAGAGAAAGTGTCATTACAAGAATTGGTAGCATTAATTCAGAAGCATGAAGTAATAGTGGAAAAAAATAATATTGTGCTGCTAAAAAAACTTAAATGGCCTCTGAAACATGACTAGAAATAGGGAATGATACTAGTAAAGTATTTTTTAAATTAAATATTTATTTTCAGACTTCATTATGCATTGCAAATATTTTCCCCCTTAAATTAAAAGTTACCCTTCCATTCATTTTAATATCTCAGTACACCAACCTGTCGATTATTTATCAAATGCTGTCATAATAGCAGGGTAAAATAGAGTTGGTCAAACAGATCTTTAAGGGAAGATATAAATCAACATAGCAATTTTGACAGCAAGAAAATTACAGCAGTTCAGATACACTGAGCTTTTGTGTGCTGTGCATGTTGTTCAGTACTCAGTCTGTCTTTGATGGAAATTTGTAATAAGTGTCATGCTCTGTAATGCCTATACCTACTACTAATCATGTAAGAAGAGTGGTTTTGGGTCAAGTCAGATGTTCATCTAGTCTGGCATCCTGTCTTCATAGCAAATGCTTAGGGAAGGAAAGAAACAACAGTGGTACTTCCTGTGGCATGTTCTTCCTGTTTCTGGTTTTCGTAGCTTAAGTACATTGAATCACAGATTGGTTTGGGTTGAGAGGGACTTAAAAGGCCACCTAATTCCAAATCTCCTGCCACAGGCAGACCAGGTTTCTCAGAGCCCCATGCAGTCTGGCCTGGAATACTTCCAGGGATGAGGTGTCAACAACTTCTCTGGGCATCCTGTTCCTGTGTCTCAGTACCCTCTAAGTAAAGAATTTCTTCCCAATATGTAATCCGAATCTCTCCTCTTTTAGTTTAAAACGAGTTGCCCTTGTCCTATCACTATCTGCTTGAGTAAAAAGTCGCTCTCCCTCTGCTGTAAGCCCCTTTTAGGTACCATAAGGCTGCTCTAAGGTCTCTCTCGATTCTTTTCTTCAGGCTGAGCAATCACAACTCTCTCAGCCTTCTTCATAGGAGAGGTGTTCCAGCTCTGACCATCTTCATGGTCTTCCACTGGATTCATTTTAACAGGTCCATGTCTTTCTTGGCTGAGAAATCCAAGCCGGGATGCAGCACTCCAGGTGTGGTCTCCAAAGGGCAGAGTAGAGTTTAATTTCTCATATAGACCAGAAACATTATATAAAATAGAATAAATGCAAATTATATAGTTCTCCTCATAAACCCCTAGTCCTGATATCCAGGTATATTTCTTTCTATGATTGTGTCTCTGAAATCCATCAATTAATCACAATTTCACAAAGTTGATTTTCCTGCTTTATGAAGCTGTAACTCCACAACATTGTGTCCCATATCAATTTGCTATAAAAAGGTTAAGCGTTACTCACCTTCCAAATTCTCTGGTCTTGATTTAAATACACTTTGTTACCTCAAAAGGACCATCTATGCATATCTTTCACTTTAGGTTTTCCCATTTGTGTTCATTTCCCCCTTATTCCCATTAGTGGTGTATTGTCATGACATAGTTCCAGTTGGTTGTTTGCAGGCTGTTAGTCTGAACACTAGACAGAATATATATTTGACAGCAACCAACTGGGCTGGTAACCCATAATTTGTTGATAGCAATAGACACAGGGCATTAGGGGATTGTAAATGAAGTGCTGGTGTAGCAGTAATTACAGACTCAGAAGCATTGCCAGAGTTAAGGACTGAAGTTTGCTTTAAAGTCTGTTTCAGCGGTTTATGTAATTCAGCTAGGATAATTTTCAGGTGAATGAAACCTGACATGGAAATGTAAACTCAAATACCAGTTTTCTTCTGGAAAGAGTTCAGACAAGAACAGAGAACACAGCAATCCTTAGAGAAGAAGTTCATTCTGCCAGATAAGGTTAGGTCATTAATCAAACATATGCATTTTCAGCTTCCAAGAGTTTATTTTTTGAATGATTTATATCTTTGTTTTTAAAATATATGATCAATGAAATAGTATTTGTTACTATTTTATGAAACAATGGCCACTCCCCACATATCAATGAAATGTGGTGCCATGTTGGAGAGTGGTGTGGGAACACAACCAGATCAACAGCTAAACTTTGAAATTAGTTCTGGGTCCTCATATGAGTAGCTCTGACTGCTCTCAATAATCTTCACTCTTTCAGGTGACACTGAAGCTTGGTCTCCTAAAGGGTCACAGCAGGTGAAAGCAAAAGAGGGAAATAGCAGAGTCTATAAAAATTCAAATGGGTATTAATTAAGTTTTCAGCAGTGTTGGGGCTGTATTTCTTAGAAGATCAGATTACTTTATGGACCTTCATCCACTTCATTTGGAGCTTTCTCTGTGTTCCAAATTCAGAAGTTGAAGAAGAGGTTGCTGGCCAATAAGCAGAGCAAATATATTGTAATTACTCCAGCCCTCAAAGGTAATGACATTTTCCTTCAAGTGAAAGGTTTGCGTAGCCTTGTGGTAACCAGAGTCATCTTAAAAACTTTAATCCTATCTAAATACTTCACCATGAGAAAGGAAGCCCTGTACTTAGGAAGACCTCTTTTCTTTATAAAAACCTCTGGTGTTCAACATTAAATTCTGCTCAGTTCAGATTTGCCTGTACTGTATTTATCTTCTGTACTGTATGCCTGTGCTTACTGCTTCAGAAAATTAGTAAAAGAACAGACTAGATATTTGGTATTGGATGTTACTGTTACTTTATGAGATGTAATGCAGTGTCATCCTCTGGATTATGCTTTCTCTTTCCAAGGTCTCTTAGCTGTATCTGTGTTGTTCATTTTACAGATGTGTAATTGAATTTCTAGGTACAGATAGAATTACAGAACCATAGAACAGTCTGGGTTGGAAGGGACACTACAAATCATCTAGTTCCAACCCCCTTGCCAAGGGCAAGGACACCTTTCACTGACAGGTTGCTCAGAGCTCCATCTAACCTGGCCTTGAACACTTCCAGGGCTGGGACATCCACAACTTTTCTAGGCATATAGTATTCTATTTTAATAGTGAACCATGCTAAAGCCAAATAGAACAAACTTGCAGTAATTTCTCCTTGGGCTCAGACCTCTTTGGTTGCAATCTCAAGTGTTGTCAACATTCACCATGATGGGATTTGCTACTCAGAAGTTGTAACACAAAATAGAAAGTGCTATAAGCAATATTATTATTATCATTTGTTGACCTGGGCAGCATAACATTCAAGCTTGTTTCAATTACAAGAATAAATTGGATGTATTTCCTTGATGTCACCATATTTATAGAATCTCTTTTCCTGAATATGGGATGAATTAAATAGAGGCATCTTGTGTTTATAACCTCAAGACTTCTTCCACTAGCTTGTGATCCAGAACACTCTTACTGCTGGTTCTGAGGTTGCATTGATGATACTAAGCACTTTATGGGAACTCAGATTTGATTGGTCTTGAATACTCACCCCCAGTACACTGCTGCATGAGAGGGGCTTTATTTAGGTAGACAAACTTCGTGGCAAGTAACTTTGTGGCACATTTTATTAATAGCTTTTCTTGGTCAGCTATATCAAGCTAGCTACTCAATTATGAATGTGGCTCTCTCCATGTACTAACTGGCAAAGCCCCAGTAACCTGTCTTCCTTTCAGCAGGGGTAGAGCTCATTTTCTTCTCAGTAGCTGGTACAGCACTTTGTTTTGCATTCAGTATAATGTCAGTAACACGCCGATACTTTGGTTGGTGCTTAGTAGGGACCAGTGAGGAGATGCACAAGAACCTGGAAGGGAACATAGCTGGGATAGCTGATCCAAAAAGGTCAGATTGATATCCCATACTATCAAATGTCATGCCCAGTGTAAACTGGGGAAGTCACCTGAAATGGGTCTGACATAGGGGTGAGCTGGTCATCTGGCAGCGAGTGGGTAGTGAGCAATTGTATTGTGCATCACTTGTTCTTCTTAGCTTTTATGTCTCTCTCTCTCTTATTTTTTATTAAAATTATTGTTATTTTTATTACTATTATTATATTTTACTTTGTTTCAATTATAAAGCCGTTCTTATGTCAACCCAGAGGTTTTACCTTTTTTTTCCTGATTCTCCTCCCCATCCCACTGGGAGGAGGGGGAGTGGGAAAACAGTCACATCATTATTAGTTGCTGGCTTTCATGCTGAAATTCTTCAAAAATAATAGAGCAAGTTTTCCCTGTCTCAGTCTCCACTACCTCCCTCTCTCTGTTAGTCTGCATTGCTGTGCACTTTCCTCTTTTTCACTTAAATGGAAAACACTATATAGTGCTGAAGGTATTTTGGATTCTTGATGGAAATAGCATACAATTTTTGATATTTTCAAACTGAAGGAAATGAGCGGGTGTGCAGGTGAAAAATTGTTATTTTTACTCAATACTTTTTTCTATAAATTAAATGGAGAATAGGTGGGATAAGTATTACTGCTGCTATTTTTAAGTGGGTTATTCAAACTAAAAATCATAATTTCTATCAGAAAGGAAGAGGAGAAAAAAATAAATGTGGGATTTCCCAAACACTCTCGAGTTTTCTGTTTTCCAGAATCTGTTTCAGAGTCTGAAACTTGATGAGATCTGTGTTGTGGGTTAGACCCACTCTTTAACCACTGTTCACAAGACCTGTACTCAGGTGGCTTTGGTTCTCTTTGGACCAGAATTGTAGAACTGGAGATCTTGGAAAAATCAGTACCCTTCAGAAACATGGGTTGCTTGGGATTTTATATTTAACACAGTAGTGCAAGAATTCAGTACTCTGAACAGCATTCAGTGTGTGGGTCCCTGCTTTACTATGGCTGCCCTTGGAAAGAGAGCATAAATCTCTTGCAAAGGATATTCAAAGTGCACATAAGGGAACTTGACAGCTTTCCTTTCCAGAACATATAAATAAACTACAACCAGCCAGACTGTAGGAAAGTATTCACTCTTCAGAGATGTATAACTCACATGCCTTCTTGATCTATCTAATTGATAAATGGTATGAGACACTTTCCTTGTCTTATTTTTCAGGTAAAACAGAATGAATGAGCAGAGCTCCTCAAAATTAAAATCCTTGTATTTGGTCTTTGTTTCTTCTCAAGTTCCCGCTTAGCTTTGAACGATCTTCCTTGATACTGTTGTTTACTTTACGTCAATCAGTTACAAATGCTCCAAGAAGTTTGATTTCTCTTGGCTATGTTGCTGAGAGAATTCTTCTTGGTACTGTGTCCTTATGTGTTGCATGAAGTAGGGTGTTAGTTACAATTAAAGTTCTTCCCACTATGTGGACAGCTTCTAAACTCTGTTACCTGACACAGACTTATAAATAAATCAATAAATAAATAAATAATCAATAATCAATCAATAAAGTTGAAGTGCATGTGATATTATCAGAAAATATTTGTTAATTTACTGTCTTCACTTAGGATTATGACTCCTTATTCTTCATGAACTAGATTTAGACAACAGAGGAACCTGTGCTTAAAATCTGCTAGACTGTTACTGTATGTTGCTGGTTTTGAGTGGGGAAGGGGAAGAAGCAAACCCCCAGGTCCTCAAAAGCTTGAAAAATACCAATATCTCTTGCTTCTTTGTCCATATGACATTAGTCTTTTTGTTGATATAAGCTTTTCAGATTTCTGCACTTAATTTCATGGCTGTTTAATGAAAACCATAATTTAAATGTGCCCTGTGGAATAGCAGGACTTCTCTACAAGGGAGAATTGCTGAAAAAAATTAATCTTTGCAATTTGTTTTAAGTTCTCTTTTTACCCTAGCCTCTTTCATAGGTAATTTCAGTGTCCAAAATGCATAGCAGAGAAGTGCCCATGCTGGCTTCAGAAATGGAAGCAATGGCATGGATGTAGCTATGCTTCCTTTAGGCTGAGCTGGTTCCTAACTCTTTGTTATGTCATGTGCATGTACCAGCCTTGCCAGAGATAGCTGCAGGCTGGCTGTCCTGTGTGCTGCTGAGGGGCAGGTAGATATGCTCTTTGCATGTCTGTCAGTAAGAGAGGATGTAATCTTGCTTAGATTAAATTAGAGTTCTTTGTAGTTGGGAATGCTCATGAAGCATGTTTTGCATTGTGTGTTTCACACAGGTTAGTATGCAATGTAATCTCTCTTTGTGAGCAAATCATCAGCCTTCAGGATCGAGACTGTATGTTCTTCCTTGTCTCTTCAGATTACCTGAAGGCATTTCTGGGACCAGGGGCTAGAAAAATGCTTGATTTTAAATTCACAGCATCTCCCACTAGAGTGCTGCAGCTGTTGAACAGTTAAGAAACATTTGTATGGTGGCAGGAGATTATCTTATTCCTCTGTTTGTTTAGTATCCATGAAAAGAATGATTTCTTGTGTTCATTATGTGTTAATGACACTGCACAAACTATACTTTATGATGCACTTGGGTGCAATAACTTAGCTGGATGGTTGAATACAATTTAAATATGCAAAAAGAAGGGACTAATGGAGTATCCTCAAGGACTAGCTAATATCTTTATTTATAATTATGTCATGCTATCTAAATTTGAGATTTGTGTTGTCACAAACATTATGTTGTTGAAATGTAGCATTTTAGATTTAAGTGTAAAAGGACCCCAGTATTTTGTCTTTAGAAATATGTTATTTATATTCATGTTTGAGTTGGTTTTTGTTTTTTTTTTTTTTCTTTAAATCTGTACCCTACCACCAATTCAAATGTCTCCTGACTGGGTTCTGAGAGTGCTCTTAGCAGTACTGCTTCTCTTCTTAGAAGAACCCTACATACAAAATAAAAATATAAACCTAAGCACATTTAGAGAGGCAAGGAACAATGGAGAAAAAAGCAGCAATGTTTTATATGCAAGGGGAAGAAAAGTGCTTAGCCTGGGAGGTTGGAGTAGTCTATGGATTTGATCTGAACTCAAGGGGTAACTGTCTAGCTAAGCCTGCTTCATGTCACCTTTTTTGCTCCTCATCTGCCAAATTTCACCTGTCAGGAGTGAAACGTCGTGAAATGCCTTGAGTGTTCTGTTGGATGACCTTGTGAAGGGGTAGGTTCTTTTCTGGGGCTCCATCCCCTTACTCTGCAAGGGTAAAAGTTCAGGTAATTCCTTCAGGCTTGCTAGTGCCAGTAACATTGCACCTTTTCAACAATGACTAACTTCTGTTATTTTTCCTTGTCAAAGTCTCACTGCAGGACCTCACTTTGGGAGTTCTGAGCCTCACCTATTGATGCAAAGCTTAACGTGAGTCACTGTGTTAGGAGGAAGAGAACCAGTACTGTGTAGGAATGTTAAGTGTTGGCCTCTATGGTGGGCACTCCTTTCTCTTCTGAGCAGTTTAAGTGGCCAGACTTTGGGGGTTCACAAGTAATAATCCAAATAATTTGCAGATGACTATCTTTCTAATAACTGTAAGATATTTACCTAGGATACCAGCTGGACAAAAGTACCAAGAACTCTGGAAAACTCCTAATGTCTTAAAGATTAACTGCATCATTATAGACAAAGCTTGTTCATCTTTTCCCAAGGAATATATGGCCTGGAACATCTAGAACATGCAATTTTTTTAAAAGAGCAATGAACTAAATTGTGTGTTATGGCCCCAAGGGATAAATGCTGCCCTGAAGGAATTTTCTTGGTTTTTTAAATTTAAATGCAGTTTATTTTGAGCTCTCCCTAGGTGCTTTCTCAGAAACTCATATTCATATGCAGTGAAATCTTGTAGTTTTTATGATATTCTTAATCCATATGATTTTTCATTAAATAATCATCTTGGACATGATTACGTTTTTTTCATCTACAGTCTGTTGGGCTTGTTTCTATTGCTCTCCTGTCTGCTTTTATTCATTACAGGAAATTTAAGTACCCTATTTAGAGTGAGTACAATACTAATTTCCTTTGTATCTGTAAAAGCAGTCATCTTAAAGAAGTTATTAGGTTTCATGTTAACTTTTAATGTAGTATGAATAAATGATGAACTATTCTGATACATCTGAAGTTTGCATATGATATTTCTGCGTTGCCAGTCCTGTCATATCAATGTAGCATTGCATTTACAGTTTCAGAGCAACATCTCAGTTTTCTGAAGCTTTGTGGATTCTTCTTGTGAAGTAGTTTTGGTCTTGCAGTGCTCTGTTGAATGTTTTAGATTCCTTTTTAACTAATATCAAAAATTACTTCAAATAAAGCATTCCAGTGTGGAGTTGCAGTCCCACTGCTTACTAACACTGTTACACTGAATGTTCAAGCACTGCAATACTTTTTCCTTTCCTCCTTGAAGAGCTGGAGGCATTAGACATTTATCACTTTTCTGTGCCTTATCCTTCCAGCCCTCACTGGGCACTCTGGAATGTGAGCTGGCGTAATGGACTGCAGCAAGAGCATCTGTGACTCAATAGACAATCTGCTTAATAAATGTTTATTGATTTAAATTACAGATTATACACATACATGAGATAGTGAAATAAATTAAATTAGAGCTGGTTATGCATCTGTCTACACTGAAGAGGAGGCGAAGACACCGATCTCTTCTCTGTGGCGACCAGTGACAGGACCTGAGGGAATAGACTGAAGCTGTGTCAGGTTTAGGTTGGGTATTAGAAAAAGTTTCTTCACCCAGAGGGTGGTTGTGCACTGAAACAGGCTCCACAGGGAAGTGGTCATGACACAAAGCCTGACAGAGCTCAAGAAGTTGTCTGGACAACCCTCTCAGGTGCATGGTGTAATTCTTTGAGGTGTCCTGTGCAGGACCAGAAGTTGGATTTGATGATCCTTGTGGGTACCTTAGAGCTCAGCATATTCTGTGGTATGTCTAAAAATTATGATAATTGTTAAAGCAAGGTAAAAGGATTAACTGGTTGAGGGAGCAGCTGGTGGATTGCTGGGTTTCTTTCTGAAGGTGCTAATCAGCTTCAGCACCTTTAGATGGATGTTTCTGAATTTACCCCCAAAGGCTGAAGAAAGTTTTTTAAGTGCTTTCTTTTTGTACATTTTCAAGGACCTTTACTTTATGAGATATTGCTACAGACCACAGCTGATGCAAGACTGGAAATAAAGGCACTTGCTGTATGACTGAGCAGTAAGTTTGGTTTTTATGTGTCTCTGATTCGTGACATATTTCTATGGCCATATTTTATGACAAATTAATTTTTCTCTTCCTCAATAAGCTGTTGACTCCATTCAACTATTAGAGGTACACTACACGTAGCTACCTTAAAAACTTATACATTTTGTGCACAATTAATTTTTCATGTTATTGTTCCTGATCTTTATAATTTTTCCCTCCCCAAGCCTACAGTTTAGAGGTTGCTCAGATACAGAGGATGTTATTACGTTTATAAGAAAAGCACATCTGCACACTCCACTTTTTAAATCATCGCCTTTGTGATTTGATAATTTCTGGATGTTACTGCCAATAACTTCTCTGTGACTGCTGTAACTACTTGAAATAATAAAAAATTAATCAGACACAATTTGCCTCTATGATTTAGATTTAGATTGTCTGTTTTAGAAGTTCTGTTCCTAAGAGAAGCTGTATTTGTTGCAGAGCAGTGTGTGTAGATAGCAGTATTTGTATCAATTTTATGAAGTAGCCAAAATTATATAATTTTGCTGATAGGTATTTTCTTCCATATAACACAGTGGATCATGCTTCTAGTTGTGCTAACAAATGGTAATAGGTTTGTAGTTCCATTTCTGTGGTACTTCCTAAAACTATCTTGACCCCAGAGTCCAGTTAAACAATCTGTAGGATCAAATTTTCAGGCGATGATTAGATATGTCAAGATGTATATATCTACTATTTTAATTTCAAGGGCCTTGTACAGATCTTACACAGTTAAAGTCTTAAACAAGTTTTTCCATTGGAGAGGTTTCCTATCAGTTTTTTCCCCAGATGTTAACTCATCCTGTGGTTTACTAGCCTCGAGGTTTTTTTCTAATGGGGAGTAAAAGGGATTTTAGGATGCTCAGCAATGACTTATATGTGATATACATTACAAAAGAGTTTCTTACTTACTGTTCAGATTGATTCTCTTTAGAAGGTTCAGGGATTTGACCTACACATTAGGAAACTAAATCTCACAGCAAGATGAGATGTGAAACAAACAGTCATAAGTGTTTCCTCCTTCAGAGTAAGTGTAGGCAGGTCAATCAGAGCAGTGCAGCTCTACCCAGGCATACACTTGCACAGTTTATATGCCCCACTCAGGCTTGGTGGTGTTGCTATCAGCCACCTCAAAGTGGCATGGATACACTTCAGGGTTTAGCCCAAGGATGAAGATGTGACCAATTCAGACTGCTTTGAGCTGCCAGAACTGCCCAAATGGAATTGGTTGCGGTTTTAGTTTTTCTCAGTAGATATAACCAAGATCCAGCAGGTTTTGGGGGGTGGGAGATGAGAGATAGGTGAGAGGCCACAGTGAGATAGTTGGTGTGGTTCTGTCTGATCATGTTTCTCACTTCTGCATGTGTTGTCCAGCTGAGAGTAATGGTGAGCTCAAACAGTGAGTTGGGTAAAAGAGCTGGTCCAACTGAAGTGCAATCATGTCAGTTCCTATCTGTATTCTTTTATGTTTGGGTCATGTGAAGTTTTATGTTTTACTGAAAAATTTAGCTGGACCACTTTCACTATCTGATTCACTGAACATTGGCACAGGCTGATGGTGGGGAAGCTGTAGTGTGTAGGAAAATAGCGCGCAGGCAAGAACACAAGAAAGAGCAATGACTGCCTTGATAGTATTGGATGTATTCTCAGTGTTTTAATAGAGTTGCTTGCTTTTCCTGGTGCTCCATCTGCTTTCCCTTTTTACAGGTGAGAATCTCAACAACTTCTCATAATTATTTTATATTTGGGTTTATTAAATTTGGTTTTATCATATAGTCTTGCACTGAATGCAGTCTGAAGAGGTTTCTCTTCAATCCACTTAAATACTTTTCTCACCCAGTATTTTTGATCTGAATTTCTTGCTTGTGGCCATATTGACTTACTGAATGGTTTATTTCATTTAGAATGTCAAGATAATTATTATGTTAGCAAAAAGGGAAGTTTAATGGTCCCTGTTTAGTCAGAGAACTGTTGTATCTCTTACTAATTATGCTGACTGCTGGTTTTGGAAATGTCATCTGCCTTCCATGAATCTTCCATTCATAATAGTAAATACTAACAGCAGTTACTTCAGAACAATGTTGCATGAATTCATGTTTGTAAATTATTCTGAATTCCTAAGATGCCAAATTGTCTAATGCAACAATTAATGTTGCTAATGTTAAGTATCCTCCAATTTCTGTATTACATATTCATGTCCTTTAACAAGGGAACGCAGCAGAATGCAATGCTCATTGATGTTTTTAAGCTCTTCATTGGAGCTAATGTCTTATTAATAGCCTGGAAAAACTTCTTTGCAAATATGAGATTTAGCTATTTTCCCTGCTACTTTTGAAATCTAAAGACTCTACAAAGCAGCTATTACTTCTTCATAAACAGTTTCTGGGATGAATTTGCAGATTTACTCATGTATTATCTTGGGGTAGTCCTACAGATACTATTTCATGAATATGTAGAGCATGTTTTCTATCTTCTTTTTTATATTGTAGATTCATGGCAAATTCCTAGTTTATTCAGCAAGTGGCTTTCTCTGCTATATTCCCTCTATATAAAAAATGCTTGTTTCTTTGGCAACTCAGACTTCATTATTGATAGGAAATGAATCTGCAGTGCAGCATTATTATGCTTTGAAAGCATTAAAGGACATTTCCAGTTCTTCTGTTCTATTTTTATAATAATTTTCTGACACCAGATTTCTCTCCATCATTCATAATTTTGCTTGCCACACAACAGATAATTTTTCTGTTAGTTAGCTCCCTTCCTCCTTCTTTTATAAATACATAAGCTAAGTCTGTTTCACACAGAGATATCTAGGACCATGGCCAGTTTTGACAGTTTTCTATCTTTTTTACACTCTCTTCAGTTCTCATGACCTGAGATGAAGTCAGTATAGTATCACATTATACTGAAATGTATTTCAGTTTCTTTCTCACTATCGTTCTCTCACTGAAGATTTTCTAATGGAGTCAGAAATGAAATATCACAAAAAGGCATTTTTAGTTTGAAATTAGCTATAATGTAGGAAAAGAATGAGATAATATTGCAGCTGAGATAGAGCAGGACTTAGAAGAATCTGTGTATTACTACAGATAGTAGTTTGAGTGGCAGAAATGTCTACATGAAATAAGAAACCCATTAAAGTAAGCTTAACAGAGTTCAGTGGGCAGGAGTGTCATTAATAAATTTGGAAGAAATTTGCAGAGTTAAAAATATTCATAGAATTGAAATGGGAATGTAAACTATGTATGGTAGTTTTTGAGGAAAATATCAGTGCTCATGAAAATAAATTTGTTGTCTAAAATTTTATTCAATAGACTGCTGTAGAGCAGACCAAATATGTTATAGAATGATAAAAAAACCCTGAGGTTATTATTAAAAGTGGATTTTAAATAATAGTAGAAATTGTCTTGTATTTTTGACACCAGCCAAACATAATGATAGAAGTATCTGGAGTTCTGCTACAATGGATATTTGCTTCCATGCTTATTTGGCATACTTAGTTCTAGGTAGATTCCTAAAAATTAATTCCATGAATAGTGCTGACAAAACCCCACCTGAGATATTGAGATAGTTCCAAAAGCAATTGTTGCTCAAGTGTATCAGAAAATTATAGATGGTACTGTTTACAAAGGCATCAAGAGAGCAGTACCTAAAGAATTATATGGTTTGAATACAAAACTTCTGACATCATTGAATTATAGCATAACACAATTTCCAATACAAAAGACTGAAAGTTATATATTTTTGTAACAGAAACAGTTTCATAAAACAGACTACCTGGGATAGCAATCTTCCAAAAGCAAGAGTGGAATGGAAATTTCTACACATATTATGCTAAAAAAAAAAAATAAAAAGCACAGAAGTGGAAAAAGAAATGTCAACTTGTTGGATGTAGGCAGGAAAAAAACCTCAACCCAGCAATACTGATCTTGATTGCAGAATGTCAATGTTTAATGTGATACTGCAAGTAACAGCAGTGAACAGGCAGCCTCTCCTTCCCTTCTCCATTCCCTTGGATGGCATATTAGGAGGGAATGCTCAAGATGCATCAAGTGTGCACTGTGTGCTGTTCAGAACACAGAGGGGAAGTTTGGTTCGTGTTTCTGCACTGGAACCTCAAGAAAAATCAATCAGGAAGTCTAACCTGATATATGATATAGATGCTTAACATGGCTACATTAATACTATTTTCAGTTACAAAGATTCCCCTGTTCATTTTGAGACGCATTTTTCATTTCACCATTAACGTCTTCTATATTTCATTTCTCATTTTCCCCTTTATTATTTATTCATAGCCTTTATATTTCTATGATTAGCATAGGCTACAACATTGTCTTTCTTTTTATCTTGCTCATTTTTACTGCAGCATTGAAATTCACTCTGATTAGACTGTAGCAAATTCTTCATCCTGTAGTAGTTTGCATAGCCCTTAAGGCAGACTATTCACTTTTTTACAACTCACTTATTCAGTCTTTTGCTGTATAGTGCCTATAGATGCAGATAATTTAGACCCCATCCACCCATTTGACTTAGACAAATCCTCTGAAAACAGACAAATTTTTCAAATAATCCAAATTCTTTATGGTAAGGTGAGGATCTCTCCCCCACCTCCCTTTTCTATTAGTGTAACTTATTTTCTTTATGTTCTCATGAGTCTTTCAGTTCTGTCTTTATTTCAGTTTTTCAGTTTCACCACTTCCCATCTATTAAAAGTTTTTGGAATTCATGGATTTAAACAAAATTTAAATGAAGTTTAAACAAAATTACATATACTACTTTCTCCTCCTATTTCACATCATCGCCTGTTGATGAAAACTGCCTTCAAAACTCAAGTGTCAGTATATGTTGTACCAAAACCAAACCCATTGGCTGGCCTTAAAATTACAAGGCAGCTTCTGTGAACTAACAGGGTAAAATATAAAACCTGCATATAAGAGGTACTATGTGTAGGAATGTCACAGTAAAAAATATGAGAAGCTTCATAATATCAAATGATGTGAAAGTAATGAGAAGCATTAGAATGAAGATAAAAAACATTAGGACTAGTAAAAAAAATTAGGTACTTTAAAGCAAATATGCCTGCTGGAGTGCCCACCATAAGTACCAATTAATTGGTTCAATCCTTTCCTGGAGCAGACATTGCTTATCTCCAGGTCTGATAGCTTGTGATGAGGATTACTGGTTTCCCAGAAGGCTGTGTTGGGAACTTAGCTAAACTCCAGTCCACAATAAAGAGTGTGAATGTGTAGCTTTTTCCCAAGTTTACAGGTGTTTTGTAAATATTCTTCTCCCATCCCCACACAGTCAGGAAACAGAATTCTAGATTTATAATTTCCTCCAAGTTAGCCCTTCACTATTTGTAGGAACTTCTCACATTGTTGTTGGAACTTGGCATCAAGGCAGTATGTCAGAATTAATCAATATTCATATACATGATGTGTTTATTTAGAACAAAAGAGTTCATTAGAAAAGTAAAAAATTTTGAAGAAAAAGATTTAATCCAAGAAAAATCTTTGTGCTTGTCTCTTCCATAGATAGCTGTGGACTATTGTAAATTCCCAGCTTTTGGTACAAGTGATGGTGAAATGCAGAACTTGTAGGAAATGGAAAAATAAAATAAACTAGAATGGGTCAGAGGTAGAGGAGCACTCTGGATCTTGTTGTGTTGCTGGAATTTGCTTTGATGAGCATTACTGCTGAATCAGTTTGCATTTGGATGTTGTTTCCTTTGTGGAACAGATAATTTGCAAGAGTCTGTAGGCAAAAATTCCAGACCATAAACTGTTGATGGGCCCCTGCCCTGTTTAATCATTCTTTTGGTTTGCTAAGTCTTTGTCATCTGCCCCAAAATGAGGACTCTGCCAAATCTGAGCTGGGGAGACAGATGTGCCCTACAGCAGCTGAGCCTCTCCTTCATCAAGAAGAAAATGATTTACATATAAGTAACTTTTGCTTGACTGGAGGGAATTTACTTGCCATTAATTCATCCCCAAATCTTCTAAGGCAAAACTTACATAAAGATCTGAGGCTAGCATACAGGATAGTAATGGTAGAATGCATTAATTATTTTACTGAAATGCTTTCAAAAATGAATTTATTTATTTAGGAAAAAGGTATTTCAGGATGAGTAGTAGTATACTTGAAAACTGTCATATTAATTTACCTTTCCTTTCAGTGTAAAATGACCATCTAAGACCATTGTTATGTCTGGTGCTTGTTCTTGCATGGTATTAGAATGCTGAATACTAGATTAGTATTAGTATTTTTTCTCAAGAAAAAATATTCTTCCTTCTGTGTGGAAACCTTTGGAATATATTCTGATTTTCTGGTTTTCATGTGTTTCACTAACCTCTGTGTTTGTCTTGTACTGTTTTATAGAAAACAGTGTTAAGAAATGCACACATATTGTCTAGATGCTTCCAATCTGCTTTGCAAAGAGCACTCCCTGATGTCAATAATTTGCTGAAAAATGATTTTTAGAGCAAGGAAATGAGGCCTCAAGTACAGAATTATATTAGAAAGAAACCAGAGCTTTCTGAAGTGTGCTGATGAGTGCTTTACTGGGGAAGGTGGTTTTCCAGGTTTATGCCAGGTATGTGAATCAGTTTTCACAATAGAAAAAGGATTTCTAAAATTTTGATGTTAAATGAAAACAGAAAATAAGAGGTTACTTCTTCAAATCCCAGCATACTGTTTCCTTGCACAGCTATAGCCCGGTAGAGATCATATTCATCTGAGAGATGTAGGTGCTGGGCTTTGCTTCAATGAATACTGAAGTGTTTTGCACAAAATGGAGCACCTTTGACAGCACAGACTGAAAAACACTCTAAAGCTTTCAAATAGTATTCCATATGTTCTTCTCTTTCTAAAGTGTATGCTCACCCATGAATTGCAGTGAAAAAAGGCCTTTTCAATATTCTTGGTGTTGCTGTATCAGGCAGCAATGCTAGCACTAAGTAGGTATCCACTGTGTCAAGCTCTGAAAGAAAGAGTAACTCCTGCCTTAGGAACTAGCTTATGGTAGGTATAGCTGTAGACTCTTAAATAAGATGAGAGAATTGACTATATATATATATATATACATATATATAAACCAGGTTGACTTCAGCTTGAAGTAGTCTGTCATGTTCCTGTGATTCCTGCAATTAATCTTGAACATGTTGAACTTCTTTCAGCTTTTCTGAGTAAGGTCTGACAAATTAATTATTTCAGCCTTATCTTAATGGCTTTGTTCTTAGCACTTTCTCCTTGCCAATACCCAGCGCTACTTCTCTTTGCCTATTGATACCTCTTATCATAATGCTGTTTATTTTTCTCCATGTCTGATGAAACCTCAAAATCATTGCCAAGATGACTTTGTCAAAATATTTTTTCTCATTTTTTCTATTAAAAATAGAAAATGTAAGTTCTCAGACCTCAGATTTTATCTGGCCGTATTTGGCTTTCTTCTGTGGAATACTTACGTTTGTTTTGGAACCTGCACTAATAGTTAAATGACATTTAAGTAGTACAGAGACTTTGACCTTCAGCAAATGGTCTTCTGAATAAATGAGAAAATATATGAGTGGATGAAAAGATAAATGCAGTGCAATTTTCCTTCTTTGTGCACAGTCTTCAGAGGATAATATCTGGTATCGGTGGCTAGACTAATTTAGTAATATGACAATTTTTTTTCCTGGCAAGTATGTATGACGGTGAGGATAATGCCTACCTAATTTAAAGGGACAGATTCTCTACTAAAACGTAGGGCATTCCAGTTTGAAGAATTTTCCTATAGAATTAGTAAGAAAAAAAACTTACCTTTTTTTTTTTTTTACAATTCACGAGTTCTAAATTATAAACATTACGTCTAGATTTTTGACCAGCTGTTTTTCAGACATCAGTTCCTTGTTGCTGAAGCACTGTGAATGGTTTTTTTTTCTGCTAACAGAAGTCTTTTAAGAAGACTTTCAGATAGATGTTGAAGTGCCATACACATAAACAGGCAATCCAAATATCACTTTACACACATATAATATTGCTGTTATTCTGTTCCATTAAAGTTTTGCAATGTCAACAAGATGTAGATATATGACTAGTATTTGTATGACAGTACAGAAATTTACAGGACATATCAAGTTATGACACCAATTTCGTTCAATAAAAATAAAGTGAAGTTCAAATGCTTAGCAAATCTCCCATTATGACTCAGTCATTCTAAATAAACTGTATTAGTCCAAAATAATTTAAAATCAAACAAGCTGAAAGTGTGTCTGGGTTTTGCATAATGATTTGCAGCACATTGTTAACACTTGAATTATTTGCATTCTTCTATACTGATGAGTTTTTAATCATTTAACTTGGGAAAGGGATTTTAATGATATAGCTGCATGCTATATAAGAGCTGTTAATAATTGCCTGGCCTATAGAGCTGCTGCAGGTGGAGATCTTGCTGCAGTTCTTGGGAGCTATCTGCCAGGAATTTTACCTGAAGGAGTGCTTCATTGTCAGGCCCTAGCCAGTGTAACAAATGAATGACTGAGGCACTATCTCCCTCTTTCTTTTTAGTGCCCAATGACAAAAAAAAAAAAAGGAAATATGTAAAACAGGAGGGATACCAGTAGAACATGGGATCATGAACAAGCGTTGACAAGTTACAAGCAGTTCCAAAGAGATTTTACAGCTTCATAAATCAGCTGGCTCTAAAAAGCCTCGTAAACTGAGATGTTTGAAAGCTTGAGATGTATGTCTTATATAACAGAAAAGTTATACGAGGTACTTATTTATAATTGCTCTTGTGATCAAATTCATGTGGTTAATAGATTCTTACAATTCGCAAAAAATATTTTCATTAGTGTATCACTTTTGGCATTCATACAAAGTTTGTTAGTTCTTGCTTAGCAGTGGTAACAAATTATCTGCTGATGTGCACTGTTGTGCATTGACACTGTATCTAGTTTAAAATAAATCCTTGTTCTAGGTATACTTAGATTTGAAAAAATCTTTTTTTGGTGAATTGCCAACTTACCCACCTCATGCATGATAATACTTTTTCACAGATAGTGTTATGAAATTTCATTCTTTGATCATGCACAAACTTTACACTTCTCCCTAAAAACAGTCATATTTATGACTGGTGCATGGAAAATAAAGAATAAAACGAATTCTGAAGGTTATAAGACCTGTTAAAGCACTAGGTATGAAATGGCTGTCACACTTTCACAACTTCAGACATAATTATTGGTGCTTAATGGTTGACAGGCTAGGGTCAATTTTTACAGTCTAAATGTTAAGAGTGGATGAATGCAGCAATAAATACCTGTCACCAACAGCTTTCAAGTAATCAAAAAAAAAAAAATTCACTTGTATCTGGCCAGAGTGATAAAAGCACATGAAAGTGCACCAATTAAATGACTTTGAAAGGACTTGCCAGGTTAGAGCTGCTGGATGTCATCATTTATCTCTTTTGAATAATATTTTTAGCTAAAAATTAGCAACTATTGTCAGAGATGAGGAGAAAAGCAAGTATGAGCTTTTTATCCACATTTTATCAGGCTACCTGTATTTATGAATAGTGTATGTGGGACTTGGTAATAAAGTATCTGATCTTGTGCTGTTGAGGCAAGAAAAAAGTTCAGTGGTAGATTATAAATCTAGCTCTCAAGTCATCAGCACACATATTTAGGATACTAACATTTTAATGTATTGAAACTTAAATGCTATTACCATAGATTATATTTCTTTTGGCTTCTATTGCCTTTCAGCTTTGGTACTAGAGATACAAAAGACAAGTACTATCTGATACCTTGCTTAACTATTAGGTAATGCACAGTAAAGATTTCCAAGTTCCTAAACAGACAAAAAGTCTGACAGCTGCTTTGTTTACTTTTCCATTTGTCTTCGTTCATGGTGGGAGGGATGAGTGCCATTACCAGAGATGAGTGAGAGCCAACCTGCTGTCTGACAGGATGTTTCTGGCACTGGATCATCTCAATGCTCAGATCTAGGCTTTTAGCGCAATGTGATGTGGCCAAAGTAGAGGTCAGGACTAGTGACCAAAGTAGGTAGGACTGCTACTTCCTTCACACGCTTCCCTGCTCTTTCTTGCTCAGGATCTGCACTATGACACACGTCCTCCATGCCCACTCTTGACTTCTAATATGCCATCTCTCTCTGCCAGACTTCTGTTGGGCTGGAGACATGCCGCTGCTCTCTGCCCAGACCAATGAAGCCACAGCTCAGCCCCAGTCAAACATACCTGCTGCTGGGAGGAACCTTATTTCAAGTTTCCTCTGCCACTTTTTCAAGGATTTAATTTACAGTATGGCCTTGAAGTCAACTCTGTTCTACAGGAGTGGTACAGCTCCATAAGCCCTGCTGTGGCTTCCCATGTTCCCCTACTTAACAGTTGCTATTTTGGGCTCCTGTTGTTTCCTACCCCTCTACAAAAAGAACTCTATAAATAGATATAACAATCTCAAGAAAAGAAGCCCCCAACAGTAGAAAGTTTCACATGCCTTCTATCAGAGCTTTCCTACAGGTTACCTGCTCAGCATCTGGCTCTTAGAAACCACCAATTCTGCCTTCTCATCAGAAGGAAATAAAAGTGTTTTACTTCCCTGCTTGCAACAATTCTCTCCTATTAAAAGCCCCTTCAGTTTTAGGCAACAAGTTTAACTTTACTAGGCCACAAAAGATACTTATGCCAGACCATTGTTCCCAGTTCAAGGTACATCCTTTTTAGTTTCTCTTTTGGATCTTCAAAGGATGCAATCTTATTTGTGTCTCCTAACCAAAACCACACAGGCCCCATAACCGAAGAGCTGCTGAGAGACTGTTCACTCAGAGATAAGACAGTATTTCATCCATTCAGCAAGCTGAACTGTGTCTCCCACACTCAGAGGCCTGGGAGTTTTGAATCCGCTCTGTGCCTCAAACATGTCCTGAGCCGTTTCAAACCTTTCTTTTAAAAATCAAACAGGTTTTCTTCCTGCTAGAATTTTTTTCTGACAAATATTTCCAAACTTGTTTCCATAGCACTCTCTTCCCTTCAAAAGAAGCTACTTGACCCTCCTGTTTTCAAAGCAGCTGTATACTTCATGACCAGGGTACACTGGCTGTGCCACTATGACTTGGATCTGAGCTCTTGCCCAAAGATATCTGTTAAAATACTCTTCCATATTTTGCATTCTACAAGAGTCCAGCTTGGGCAGCTTTGGAAAAACACTCTCAAAAGCCATGTTAGTCATAATAAAGATCAAGCCTTTGTACACAAATGGGCAGGGAGTGCTAACCTCGTGTTACAAATATTCAGCTGCCTAGTGCACATCAGCAGATAATTTATAGAGGCATATAGCTGCAGAAGTACATTAACTGGCATCAGTCTAGTCCAAGTGGAAATGTTTCTGCTGTTACAAATTTCATGAATGTTGCTTTCTAATCTTTCATCAGATTTCTAAATAACTGTTCATTTGCTTTCTTCTTCAGGTACTGTGCTTTTTGAACTGTTGATGCATTTGATTTATATAACTTATATTGCTTTTGCATTGTTTATACTGTGCTTTATACTGGTTGTTACAGAGTTCTTACTCTACGTGTATTGCCTCACAGCTCAGCAGACTTTGTGATTACAGCAATAAAAATACTGCAAAGGTATTTTAAATTAGTTCTAGAGTTGAAAAGATTGACTACTTGACAGGGTGTTTTTGAATTAAACACAAAGAGATTTTTCACATCCCTTATAATTAGAATAAAATTAAGAATCTTTTCAAGTCCTAAAATTATCTAAAAGAACCCCCCAACATTGTCTCTTCCAAACTGTACAGTCTTGAACTGAAGAGGCCTTGAAAAAGGCCCAAATCTTAAGGATTCCCCTCCTGTCTGATGGTGTTTTTTTGACACCCTGATCTATATTCAAATCACTTCCCCTTCAAAAAGGCTTAGGAGTGGAAGGCAGTGGAGATTAAGCAGCACTCCCTCAGCAGTGTACCAGCACTTCAGGTTCCCCTAAGGAACTTGTCTGTTCACCAGCACCCTCTCCACCTCCCCAGAAAAAAATTCTCTGCTCCTTCCCTGCAGACTGCCATACTCCGTGACTAGAGGACAGCACAGGCCCTTTCTTTGGCTGCTGAGCTGGAGTGATTCTCTTACCAATGATACTCAAAAGCAGTGCACAGAGGAAACTGCTGTTGCATTAAAGCTATTGAAATTTAGCGGAAAATAAACCCCAATGCATTCCAGCTGCTCCACAGAGATCAAGGGGGCTAGACAGTCTCAATAAAGGAATCTTCTTCTGTTAATTGCGGAAGTTTTGTTTATACGAAAGAAATGTTACTTTGGGATGGCAGCTCCATGTTTCTGGATTTAACATGTCAAATAGTGAAAATGTGAAGCAATCAGAGAAAGAAAACAGAACTGAGACTCATATGCACATGAATATTTAGTTTGACCAATGATAGCAACATCACAGGAAACTGGGAAAAAGTGAAGCTGGACAATGAAGGGAGTGTAAAAGGCACTGGTTTCTGCTGTGTGATGAATTTCAAATACAGAAAACCAGATGCATTTCTGTGCCAAAAGAATTAAAGTTTGCAGATTACCCACAAATACTATTGCTTTCCACTGAAGTAAATGAGTCCTCAGCCTTAAAATTTATTCACTAATGCACATGCTAAGAGAAGATCTGTGCCCACAGGTTTCTCGCTCTCTCATGGGTTGGGAGACCTCAGGACTTCTGCAATGTGTAACTGAAGTGAGAGGTTTACACTTCGACCCAGAAGATATTAGGAAGAAACTGAGAAGTCTGTAGTTAGACTAGGTTTGCTGAAAAGTGAGTAGCCATTGTGATGTTTATTCTGTTTTTTCTCACTCAGTGGTCTCCAGCTCTGTTACTGTTCTGTTCTGTGCATTTTTTTGGAGTATTTCAGTTACTTACGGCTTATTTTCTTGTGAAGGATAACTTGGATTAAAGTTATACATGGTATACATGTTATACATGTGCAGGACAACCAGGGTATTAGGCCCAGCCAACATGGGCTTATGAAAGGCAGGTCCTGCTTCAACTACCTGATCAATGATTGTCCTGGTTTAGGGCAAATTTGGGAAGAAACTTCCAAAGGGGTCCCTCTAGAAAGCAGATCCAAGCGGCCCCTCACCCAATTGGTTTGGGAAAAGATTTCCTAAGAGAAAAGTGGAAAAAAACCTGTTTATTTAACAATCAAAATATTTACAAGTATAAAAAATGAATAATATTAGACAATAAAACCTCTCACTGTTCGAAGAGATGGCAAATTCAGAAAGTCCTTGTTGTGGGTTGTAGCTGGTCTCACTCAGTCCCTCCTGTGCTGGAAAATACTGCCTCCTGGGCCCTGGTGGGCCACAGGTGTGAGCTCCCAATGTTTTCTGGGTTTTCAGTCCAGAGCAGGGTTGATCAGTTCCAAGAAGAAAAGCCACAGTCTGGGGAACTTCTCTGCCTCAGCTAGCTTAATACTAACCAAAAAGCAAAGGAGAGCTCCCTTCTGCTGTCTGTGCTGCAGACAGCACAGTCCAGGAGCAGGATGTGGAGGAGTGAGTGCCATTTCTGAAAGCAAACTGCGTGCTTCTTTCCCCACTTTGCTCTCGGAACCAGTCTTAAAGGTGCAGAACTTAATATCCAGCATAAACAGAACAGATGACTGGGAATACAAACATCATAAAGTCACCCCAGGACATTCCACTCCTTATCCCATATTGTCAGCTTACTACCAAAACTAATATATATTCTAGCTCTACATACACATACATTTATACATACATATACAGATATGTACATATATACAGTATACAGCTATATACAGACAATGACAGTGACATTCAGCAAACAGTGATGTTTACATATGGTTCTCACCCGAGCAAACTGCTTAGTAGATGACAGAGAGGCTGTATGTGTCATCTACCCATTGTCTTCAGTAATGCTTTTGACACTGTCTCCCTCTGTATTCTCCTGGAGAAACTGAGGGGTCATGGCTTGGACATTTGCACTGTTCACTTAATGAAAAACTGTCCAGGCCCAGAGAGTGGTGGAGAATGGAAATAAATCCAGCTGTCTGCCAGGCACTTGTAGGGCTTCCGTTATTGGGGTTTGTCCTCTTTAACATCTTTATTGATGATTTGGATGTGTGGATCAAGTGCACCCTCGGTCTGATTGCAGACAATACTAAGTAGAGCAGGAGTGTTGGGGGCTAGAGGGCCAGAAGGCTCTACAGAGAGATCTGAAAAGGCTGGATTGATGGACTGAGGACAACTGCAGAAGGTTCAACAAGGTCAGGTCATGGCCTTGGGTCACAATAACCCCATGCAGTGATACAGGCTGGAGGAAGTGGCTGGAAAATGGCCAAATGGAAAAGTGCCTGGGGTGCTGGTTGTCAGCATCTGAGGCAGCTGTGCCCAGGTGGCCAAGAAGGCCGGTGGCATCCTGGCTAGGATCAGCAATAGTGTGTCAGTAGAGCTGTACTTGGCAATGGTGAGGCTGCCCCTTGAATCCTGTGTTCAGTTCTGGGGCCTTCACTACAAGAAGGACATTGAGGGGCTGGAGCATGTCCAGAGAAGGGCAACAGAGCTGGTGAAGGGTCTCGAAAACATTTCCTTTGAGGTGTGATTGAGGGGGCTGGGGTTGTTCAGCTTGCAGGAGAGGAGGGTCAGGGAGGACATCATTGCTTTCTACAACTGCGTTAAAGAAGTTGTAACAAAGTGAGGTTGGTCCCTTCTACCACTGCCATGTCTCAAGAGAAAAGATGAGAGGAAATGGCCTTAAGTTGCACCAGAGGAGGTTCAGATTAGATATCAGGAAAAAAAAAGTTCACTGAAGGAGCGGTTTGGTACTGGAATAAATTGCCCAGGGAGGTAGTAGAATTTCTGCCTCTGGACATGTTCAGATTTGTCTGGATGTGGCACTTGAGGATATGTTTTAGGGGTGATTATGGTGGTGTTGGGTTGATGGATGGACTAGATGATCTTGCAGGTTTCTTCTAGTCTTGATGATTCTGTGAAAAGGATTTGAATAGTTATCCTAGAATAACAGTCCTTATGAACTACAGAATTGCCACATTGGTTTAACTCAAACTGTTTTCAAAATGCGTCATGTTAAATCAGATGTGGCACTTCTGTCATGGACCAAGTGTATTCACAAATCAATTATTTAGGGACTGGTGTTTTGGAAAAAACTATTTTTGAGTAAGTATTTCTGAGAAGCTCACTTGTAGGAACATTTTTCTGCTGATGTTCTTCACAATTCACTCATCACTCAATAACATTTAGTGTAGCAGCAATCTGGAAGCAGAGGTGAAAAGAACCACAAATCTCACTTGATGTGCCATGTGGGTTGTTTTTGCTGCAAGCAGTTTAACTGTTCCTTTATAGCCATTAAAAGTTTATTAAAATGCATGAGAGACATCCATTATAAACAAAAAAAAAGTCCATTAATATTACATATCAAATAAGAGTTATATCTACACATTCCATCAACCAAGCCCTTAAACACCTAAAAAACCCTATATTTAAATGTAGAAATTTAGAAATGTAAGGAGAATATTTTTTATACTGTGCTGAGTAATTGATTAAACTACTAAAAAGTGGATCAATAATGAGACCTTCTGCCTAGAAATCTGACGAGTTCCAAACAATGCTGTCATCACTCCATGACATGATAATGCAGCTGACATTTCCTGACCTTGCATACTTTGAAGGCAAATTGTATGGCTTTCCCACAATAGTTCTGGGAAGAATGAAAATAACCAATAAATATTTGAAGGTTAATAACCATGAGGAAGAAAAATCCTTTACAAAAAACCCCAGTGGTTCAAATAGAGTTAACGGGATTATTTCCTTAAGGGAAAGGTGAAATGTAGATGTACTATGACAAGAAAATTCCTGTTTGTAAATTACTCAGCTACATATATTTAGATACAAAATAATTTCTCAAGTGAAGTGGGGATATAACTTTCTTACTGGGATCTTTTCATGCTGATCTATGTGCAGATATATTTGTATGCAGCAGTAATATACTATCAACACAGAGAGGATTGTTTGTCTAGTTTACCCGTGAGGTCTTCTTGTTTCAGTTACATACTGTGAAACTGATGTAGAGTGAGTTTCACAGGTGTATAGAATACAAAGAAGTGAACAAGCAGAAACTGGTGTCATAAAACAATATCCATTCCTGACTGCAGCTTTAAAGATGTTACTGTTTTCTTTGTAGTCAGCTCTAGCTGTGTTTTAACTTTCTGGCCCCATAGGAGACTTTTTACTGCAGGATCTTCTCAAAATTAGGTATTTCTTCTCCAAGGTATGTGCAGTGTTAGTACATCTGTGTAATTCTTGCAGTGCTGCTCAGCAGGCTTTTGCCAAGTAGTAGCTTTTGAGATAACTCCCTATTGGTCTCCTCCAGAACCAATTGATTAGTAGCTTGGCTTTAAACAGAATATTTCTCAAAAAAATTTTCTCCTTAAATAGGCTTTTCATAGCTTATAACCATTTAAATTCTCCTGTAAATTATAAGACATACATCTTTGGAGGAAAATTATTCTCATTCTGTACCAGGCAGTTAATATGTGCTGATCTCAGCCAGCAGAGCCAAAGGTGTCTATGAGACATGCCAGGCGGATAAACTGCATTACAATTAAAGATGAGTCATCATTTGTTTGTATTTATTCACTCATGTGTTAAAATTGGAATCCTAAAAGATTAAAAGGAAATAAACTAGATTTCAAAAATATTCATCTTTACGACAGCTTCTGAAATTTTCCTGCAGAACTTAATCCTTCGTTGCAGGAGGAACACAATTTTCAAGCACCCTCAGTATTGCAGCACAGTATTTCATGTTGGATTCTCCAGCTAGAAGATATGAGTGCAATTTTCTGTGTAGATATGGATCTGCTACTGCAGAGTTTACCTGCCAAGTTGGCTAGTGTTATTAACAACTTTGTTTATTGGAAAAGAAGAAAACTTTAACATAGCAACATGAGCCATAATATTAATCACCAGAAGTCTCCTCTATCTTTGAAAATGCTCTTGTTTCTTCTACATATGGCATTAGATAAGCAGACATTGAAAACATGTGCAAAATACCTTACTATTACATTTGCAGTGCATTGGAACTGTTTGGGATACAACACAAATTCTGCTTACAAATTAGATCCTAATCACATTTTTTCCTAATTTTTTAGATACTTTTACATATATATCAGCCAGAAGGAAAGAACTAGCTGATGTAAAAAATTCCTAACTTTTTTTTGCTACTGTTAGATGTTTGAGTGGTGTCTTATTTCAGTAAGTAGTTTATCAAACAGTGTTTTTTGGTTTTGAATCAAGAAAAAAAGACCCCATGAAGAATTGTATAGTTTCCATATTCATGTTTAGAAAATGTACTAAATCTGCTGTAGCATATTTAACATGTACAACAGTTTCTGTGCTGTAGTATTACTACAGAGTGGGGAAGAACCCAAATACAGTCTTCTGTGAAACCTGTAGAACATTTAGACTGCAAACTATTTTCTTATGATTGTAATGTCTATATTAATTGAAGCAAGAGACATCTTTTCAGTAAAGATTTAAGTCCTTCAGCTGCAACTTAAAAATACCCAGTTTTAAATTGTAATACTTTAGGTGGAAAGGGAGCACGCAGTTTGGGGCATATAGCTAGGGAATATTCGTCACAGAAATTGTGTGCTCTGAAAATCTAGTACACATACGTTACACATCCCCCCATTCTTTTGCAATGTAAGGTTTGACAAGTCAAAAGAGCCTGAAAATGGACTTCACAGAGTGTTTCAATGCGTGTAGACTGGAGACACTTGTGTGTAGAAATCTGCTCAGCATTAACATGTGTCTGGACTGTTGAATAATACAAGCAGAAGCTTTGCTTTGTACTCAGATTTAAATCCTGAAATGAGTTCTGTCTAGAATAATACATTAACTGTAATGTTATCTCAGTTTTCTGTGGGCTTTAGGTCATCTAAAGCAACTGGTCATCTGCTCCAATTTATACGCATTTAATCAGTGTATTTAATTTTTCTGTACTGGTAACTACAAAGAAAGTCTTTTTAACTCCACCCTTTTTACATTTCTATAGATATTGCCACAATATCTCTAGTGAAAATGCATGCTTAACTGCAGAGAGTTTTGGAAACTTTCATAGCATTTTTTTTTTTTTTTGAGTTTCAGGCTTGGTTTTATATGTCTGAATTTTAAGTTTTTATGACCTGTGGCTTTTAAATTAACTGTAAAAAACATGCATTAATGAATCCTTGTTTTTTCCCTCTAGATAAGTAAAACTGATTTGAACTTTTTTATTCCAGAAGTCCAGAGTACTTCTAATTAAATTTTAAATCCTGTATTTCATATGTTGCTATATTTACATCACACTTTTCAGTTCAACTGTTCAATTCATACTTACAAAAAAGAAATGAAATTTTAAATAGGACTATTTATGTTAAAGAGCATTAAATGTTTGTTAATTTTTAGCCCAAAGGCTAAATATTTGTGTCTGTGAATGTGCAGCAGAGTTAGTCTGTCAATGGGTACTTTTGAAAATCTATGCTATGTATCTAATTCCCAATGATTTTCAATAGGAGTCAGTATCTTATGCTCTACAGATGTTGCAAAATTATTTTAAGAAAGTACCTGAATCTGTAATGGAGTATCATTGATTCATGAGGATGCTGCAGCAAACTTGAAAAATTAGCAAATCACTCACTGAGACTCTGTGGCACAGTGTTAATATTTAGATAATATAGGCATCTAAGTTTTAAGACTTGGGCGTTACTAGGTAGAATTGACCACTAAAATATAGTAAAATTCAAGGTAACCTCAAGACCGATCAAGATCAAGACCTGTAATACTTTCGTCTTTTGCTTGTTTTTATACCATGGTTTTACTAGCTCTGTAGTTTGGACAGATAAAGCAACATACTTTAGCATCCTTCCAAAATCTGAATTCAGTTTTTTCTACTAAGATATGGTTTGATGATAATTTTTTTATAGTGTCATTAATTGCATTAAATCTTCTTCCACTTCTGGATAAGAAATAACATTGGTAATCAAAGAAAGGCTGCATGAGAATTGTTATCACAGAACCACGTAAAAGGAAAATAGAACATAAGACCTGTATGTAGGCTGGTCTGAGGACATAAAGAACATATTAGAAATGTGATGATTGAAATAAAATAGTAGTTAATCATGGTGTTAATAATGTTAATCAATGAAAATTATTTTTCTGAAAAATGTTTCAAAAAGTGTGGAAATAAAAAGCCCCTTTTTTGGTCAAAAAGTCAAATTCTTTTTTAATCAAAACTTCTGTAGAAAAAAGAGAGTTTCTGAGCTAGGAAATTTTCGTGTAGCTGTTAGTAGTGAAAGGGAAAAGTGAAATAATCAGGAATGCCTCTGGAATATGAGCATTCTTGGAAGGGTCAGATATACTACTGAGTACTATTGTCACTTATGTGTCGGGAAGGACTTGTTCCTAGGTTTATTCTGGAGTGAGGAAGTACAAAAGAAGTCTTCTGCAGGCCTTTTCTGACATGTTTATCCGATATTGTGCTGGTGATGGGCCAAACCCTTTCCCTCTCTTTAGGGGGGAGGAACAAGGAAGCCACAGTAATGGTCAGATATTTTAGAGAAAGGGAGCTTTTTTTTGTGGTTTTAGCCTGTGAAAAAACTATTTTATCATCAGAAGCTGGATAAAGGCAAGTCCTCAGTTGGGCTAATTCTTATACTACAGGTAAGATAAAAGAGAAGGTAACAAGTTTTCGCTCTGTTGTATTTTTTCATAAGTAGTATGGTCTTCATAACTTTGTATATCATGTGATACAGTGAAACTAATTTCCAGTGAAACTATTAATTTCAAGGCTCTCTTTTAGGATAATCTGGTTTTGCTTGTCCTGACTCATTAGTAGTCAGCTTTTTATGATGAGTTTTTCATCAGGATGGTAGAGGTTTATTCTTTAGTACTCCTCCAGGGGTGAAGGTAGGTAGGTAGGTAGGTAGGTAGGTAGGTAGACAGACTAGCTTTTTAGTGCCAAAAGGGGTTGATACTTGCTCTGATCAAAAGAAGCTAGACCAAACATGCTCACTGCCTTGCCTGGGTGTTCTTTTCTAGTATAATTTGCTCTGTTCCATTTTAGTGGTAACAAACATGTCTATATGGACAAAAAACACAATCTGATGAATCACCAACTGCAGACACAAAGCCCACCTGAATTTTATGCTAAATCTTGCAGAATTTTGAAAATAAAAGTTGAAGTCAAGTACCTCAACATTTCTCAAAAATCATCTCAATCTTCCGATACAAAGATTATTTTATACTGGAAGCTACATGAAACACTATACTATACTTATAAAATTAGTTTCTAGCCCAAAGGGAAGGAAATTAGAAAATGTGCTGGATGTGTCCTTTGGTATATTTCTCTTGGTCCACCAGGCCTGTGCTATCATGCAAACAAACCAAAACCACACAATCCCCCCAAGCCAATCCTATCCCACAGTGTTTCTGAATTTTTGCAATTTTATCTTCGTAAAGAAACAATTAAATGCCAAAAAAACAATTATTTCTTTTGTTTGGCAGGCAGCTGTCTTCAAATTTTGATATCTGTAGTGTTATTTTTAGCTCAAAATATTCTCTGAAAATGAGTATAAACAAACAAAAACCCCCAAAACAATTAAAGAAATTTCAGCTTTTATTTGACAGTCTTGCAGCAATTCCAGATCTCCAGATGCTGCAACTGACAGTTTCCACTGGAATCTCCATTTCACTGAATAATATAAATTTCTAGCTTTTCTGGTAAAAATATAACCTAATTGCAAGGATAGAAAACTGATACCCAAAGTGGTTATCTTGCTGATATTTTTATATGTTACATTTCGATAAAGAAGAAGGGATTAAGAGAGTTCTGATTCACAGTCTTGAATACATAGTTGGCAGTGTTTAAAAACAGAGCATTACACACAAACAGCCTTCTGTATTTCTCCATGCATTCTGCTAGAAGTTTATGCAGTGGGATATTTTTCCAGATGAAACTGCTGCCCAGACAAAATGAAATTTGTGGGTGGAATTGTGCTTACTTTCACAAACTAGCACTTCACCTGATTTCCATACTTGATTTGGGTTTATCAGCAAATCATCAATATTAATTAATTTCCTTTTTTTAAATAGTTTCTAATCATACTCTAATTGAATACTTTTCACTTTGAAATATCCAGAGAGAGAGTGAACTGAACCAATGTACAAAAAAATATTACTACATTTGTACTTGGTACATGTGGGGTAACACTTTTAAGCTATGGAGAATATGACACAATTTTAAGCTATGTTTGTGATGTATAAGGAAGTCCCTATTTTCTTATTTCACCCTCAGTCTGCAATAAAGCATATATTAAAGAAGAGGTAAGCAATTTATATCTCAGCTAAAGCTCTCTTACTGTTAAGAGAGTTTACAATCTCATGTTTCAGTAGGAATTGACACAGTACCTGAATTAATCACATAATGATAGAAGGGCATGGATTCTGATGGTGTAGTCACGCACATGACTCAAAGAACAGAAGGCTGAGTGTAGCACAAAAGATTAATATGACATTTCTATTGTTTAAAAGACCTTTGGGTCTTTAGAATGTCATCATCTCAGCCTGAGAGATCAGGAGATACATTCATAGTATACTGTTTTTAATACTTTTCTGTGTTGAAGTAGATTTATGCAGCTGTCTTAATGTGTTTTAACTTTTATGTCTACTAAACAGATTTTCTGAAGTAAATACCTATGATTTAATTACCTTGTATTTAAACACAACATTAAAATACAAGACTGTGATTATCCTCTGAGTTAGATAATGTTGTAATAAGATTAATTTTTATATTGAAAATTGAGATATTTAACATGTGCTGCTTAAAAGAGGATCAAGAATGTTATTACAACTGCTAAAATTCTGAGCCAGAATTGCTTGTAAGTGATGTAGCCAGTCTCCAGCAACCCCTGAAAGATGCTGAATTCCCATTTCTGTAACATATTTTATCTCAGGTGAACAGTGATATGTTTTCACACTGTTGTCTAATGAGATAAACAAAACTGAAAGTAATGCAACCAAGTCTACTCTCACCTGCACCTCTGCTCTGTTGTATCTCCACATCTGGCTTTTGATCTGTTTTCTACAGCTGCTAATTTTTCTTATATATCTGGGTTAAAATGTAGAATCAAACACTATATTTCAGGAGGAAATAGAAGATATATCACTGAGTTACATGTATAGCAAACTTGAATAATTTTTTTAATAATATTCAATTTGGAAATTTTAAACTTGGAAAATTCTGTCTAGGCTTCTGGAAAAAAATACTCTCCTGTGTTCTCATATTAGTTTTTCACTTAATTAGACATGTTAAAACTTGGGTGGTCGGTGAGCTGAGATATATTCCAAGTGCCAGAAAGAAAAATTACATTGTAGTCTAATTGTAGATGCTGACAATGAGATGCTATTGTCTGTCCTCCACTGAGCTTGTGTGTAGATAGAAAGAGGGGGTAGAGAAAATCTGGCCAACTTTTGTTATGCTTTACTTTCTCTGCTTTTATAACAGACACGATAAAATCCACGTTCCCAAAAGTGCTCTCAGCATCCCCAGAGGCACCTGCCTGCTGCTGCCTATTTCTGTAGCAGGTCTTCTTTGTGTTGGTGCTTGTTCCTGAACCTGCACACTGCCATCCCTGCATGAAGCCATCCCTACTGTTAATTGAAAGCGCACCATTAAGTGTTTTGTTGCATCAGCACAGCTGGAAGTCCGACCTCAGCTATTAATGACAGCTCACTTACTGAAAGTATTTCTTGAAACAAAGGTGGTAAAAACATTATACAAATGATTGATTGAAATAATCTTTCTAAAGTTATTCACTCCCTCACCATGAAATAATGTATTTGCTTATTTTTAATATTTTCATTGTGGAAAGGGTTTGATAGCTTAAACATTGAAGCACATCCAACTATGTTCAATATGCAGTCAATGTACATCAATAGGCAAATATATTTCATGAAAAACTTTGTGTTGAAAACTAGTAAATGACAAATACATAAGAATATTTTTATTGAAAATTAATTTTTATAAGACCAGTACCATTACTATACTAATAGGTATTCAACATAGGAACCATTTGCTTACCCTAAAATTGTGTTCTTCTATTTAATTTTCACCTTTCATCTGGAAAATTGTTTTTATCACAATGTATACTTGCCAGTTTTCCTGGCTTTGTTCCATGGTGTAAACCATAAGCAAAAATAGAGTAGGGGCTTTTCTAATGGTGTCTGCAGAGGATCTGTCTTGTCAGCACTAAGTATTTAAATTATGATGAATTTTCACACTTCCAGGGTTGGTTAGTTGGTGAGCTTTATATTCATATTTTTACCCACCTTGTACGAATGAATGTATGAATGCCCATAAATGGATATGGGTGTATCTATATCATCTATATCTATATCTATATCTATATCTATATCTATATCTATCTATATCTATATCTATCTATCTATATATCTGTATGAAGTCATGATGAAACTCCTGTTATATCAAAACTGCTTCATAGATTTTACATGTTTTAATGAGTAGATTCATGTGCACAAAAGCACAAATAGTGAGCCTTTACATAATAACTTGTAAACTGGGAGTAAAAGTACCTACCTGGGTAATGGAAGAGAGTGATTCAAGTCCTTGCTCTGCCAAAATGAAAGCAAAAGACATAAACCTGAATCCCTGCTTGAGGGGAGCTTCTTGTCTCAGTGAATGACGAGAGGTAAGCTAATCCTGCTCTTTTCTAAGATTACTTCACGAAGTAGGCTGACTTTTTACCCTTCTAGTACTCCAGTAAATCACTGTCTCAACCAGAGTGAGCAGAACAGGGTGGAACAGTGTGAGCAGAGGACTTTCATCACACTCAGTGGTAGCTGTGTAATCCCTCAAACTGGAAGGGCAGGGTGAGCATTGCACTGCACTGAGCACCAAAGGTCACTTCCAGGTGAGCCATCAGCTTGTGCACTGCCAGCATGGATATTTCCACATCCCAATTCCCTGAGCAGCATGGATGTCTTCTGTTTCTGGCCTTCAACTGGCAGAAGTGGGTGCCTGAATGTGGATTTCCCACTGTATTATTCCAGCCTTTTCTGAAAAATGGACTGAGGGTAAGAATCAAGGGAGAGAAGGAGAGTTCTTGAGCAAGATAATGAATGTGTGCCTTAATGGCTTCATTCTTCATGCTGATGAGGTAATGCAGGATGTTTTGAGGTAATAAGATTGTGTGACTGAGCATTGGAATATTTCAGAATAGAGGACTTGTAAAACTAATGATAATGATAATAATTTGGTTAAGTAAAGGAAACACCGGGGGAATGTAGCAGACAAACTTCCTCTTAGTTTAAGGATGTTCAGGACTAGGATTTGGCTTCTCATGGACTGCACAGATAAGAATTTGTTGTCAAATAAATTGCTTAAGTGTCTGTTTTGTTGGTTTTGTTGAGAAGTATCTGGAGCAGTAAAGCAAAGCATTTTCACATGTACAGAATGTGAATAAGGATAAAAAAATCTTTAGGTAAGAAGAGAAGGCTGAAGCAAGAAGCAAGAAAATCCTGATTTTTTATTATGTATGAACTTTACTAGAACTTCACTGGAATATGGCAAAACAAGATGATAACTGAAATGATTTTGTAAATTTACAGCAAGAGGAATCAAACTAATATAGAAGTGAACTAAATGACCAATGACTGCTGTGTTGTACTGAATTGTCTATATGGATTTAAGCCGATTTTTGTGATGTGCTTTTTTTGGTGAAATGGTTGTATACTCACATGCAAAGATTCTGACGCTTAGAAAGTTATAGTAATGGTTTTCTTTACTGTTTAATTAGTGCTATTAACCAGGCTTTCCTGTTTGTCTTTGTGATTTTATTGTCCTTAAGCCAAGATCTTTGATCCTTATAATTATATTTTAAAGGATCTTGTAATAGAAATTTTTACTAGCTAAGCTTTAATTGATGCAGTGGAAAGAGTAACTCAGCCAAGATTCCTGTTGTTTCACTAGAAAGAAGGATCCAGCCTTTAAAATCGAAGTAAAGGATTCAATAAAAAATACTTGAGCAGGCCCAGAATTATTTATGTTCACAGCAATGATGAGTTATATATAAAATGAAATAATTTGATTCACATTGGGTATTTTATTTACTGTGCCATTCTAAAAAAAAATCCTTTTGCTTTATAGAGCAGAGTAGATTTTTTTTGGTTACATGGAGTTAAACTCACAGCTGTTAGATAAGGAGAAATTTGCAATTAACTTTTGTAACAAGTGAATTAAGGTGAAGAGAACTTGGAAATCCTTCTAATTTCAGGCTGAAAATCATTTATGCCAAAGTGAATGAATTGTGTCCGATGAAGATGGAGTAATTTAAGATACTAAGCTCGGTTTTCCTGTTCTGTGATTCAGCCTGATTCTGTGAACACTAAGTTTCTAATAAGACTGTCAGAGCATTAAATCTTATCTAATCTTAAGACAGACTTTAAAAACTCTCCCCAAATATCTGATGGCAAACTGGAGATAGATTTAAAGGGATTTTTGAGCTACTTATTGTTGTCTTTTTGCAGAGATTTAGCTACTAACAAAAATATTGGTATTTGTCTTTTCAAGCATCACAGACAGTGAAAATCTGAATATTGATCTCTTTTTCAACACTTTTCTTTCTGTCTCGACCTACCTTGTGGCTCCCTGCGGTCTCGAATCAATGTTTTTCAGAATAGTGGCTTCTGTCAGTCACTCCAATGCTTCTGTGTCTGGGCATGCTGATACGTAACAGTGGGAAGCTGACATGGAAATGGCCAAAGCAGGAAGGAGGTCTGGGCTGCATTTTCAAAGATAACTTAAAAAATACATCATCGTTATGGGAAAATGAATATTCTCTTAAAAGCGGGGCTCATTTTTACCTAGACCTTTCCAGTATTTATCCCTGAGTCATATAAAGAGTAAGCTTTAGAAAAATGGGGTAAGTAAACATTATGACTGTCAAAATAAGATGCATTTAGATGAAGAATCTTTAGAGGAGTAGATGGTATTACTTTATGTATTGAAATTGATTGTATAGCCTTGTCAAATTACCATGAAGGGTTTATTTACATTTGGCTTATTTCCTAGGCAGCATAGCTGCCTTTCTAGTGCAAAGCTTATTGAAATCTTTGTCATGGGTTCTTCATGTTGTAGAATTGCACAATTAAAAACAATAATAATTAAATTTTTAGCAACCCATTCTTCATTTTGCATTAAAAAGGACAATTAGCAAAAAACCTCTCGATATGATATAAATCTCATTAAATGTTCAAGGAAAGAGGCTCCAATTTATTCCTTTACATAAACAGATACTGGAGAAATAGACTTAAATTGTGCTCACTACTTCCCACAGCGGAGGAGAAAATTTGTAAAACCACTAATATTACACAATTTTTTGGGGAAGAAAGCAAAAATTTGTGACCCTCTTTCTTAATTTGGATTTTTCTTAATTTTGAATCATTCTCTCATATATTCAGACTTTTTTTGTTAAATCAGGGAAGTAATTATTTGCATCTATTGCAAAAAAACGGATGTTCAGTACGGGCTTGATTACAACTTAGTTTTGAAAAGCAACTTCACTGATTTAATCATATTCTCAGTGATCTTGACTAGCTGGTTATTTTCTTGCATAAAGAAACTTGTGTGACACCAGGGTTTTTGTCAGAGGACTCCCCTATGAATAATAGCATCAGGTAGCAATGAAAAGGCATACAGCAATTAAAAGGGAGATAATATGGATTTTATAGGCCATAAGCAATGAGCTCTTTTGTGCTTATATTGGTGAGTGTGGGGAAGGTAGGAGATGTTGGAAAAAAGCCCTTGACCTCCTTATGATAATGGGGGGAAAAAATGGGAGTGAATTTATAAAACTGGATCATAAGTGAGAACTGGCTTGGAGGGCTTCCCTTGAATAAATTAGATGGTGGTGAAAATTCAGTGTACTGAGTCTTCTGCAAGAGAATAACTGGCTGAAGCACAGGAAAACAAGTTAGTCTGGGACAGTTGGGCTTTTTCTGCTAGATTATTTTTGCAGTGTAATCTTTATCTCATTTTTCTGTCCATAGTCTGGAAAATTCTTACAGATTGAAGCCAGGGAAATTGCAAGAGTAGGCAGATTTTGGGCAGAAATTTTGCTAATTTGGAAAGAGAAGACAGAAAAGCTTGGGGCAAAGCAAGAATATTAAGTTATTACAAATCCTCCACTCTAATTTGCAGCAAATTGAAGCAAAATTTTACACTTACTGTTATGCAAACATTATATTTAACAAATACCAGTGAGATTCTAGATCACGACGGATACTTATGCTAAGAATGATGACTGTGAAAACCTACACAGAGTAAATCATGGTCCTACATTGCTTTATTTGATCAGTAAGAAATGATCTGCATAACCATATGAATACATGTGAATTTCAGATGTTATGTTCACTTCTCATAGTAAAAAATAATCCTATAAGAGGACAAATATTTTCCTGTAAAAAAGGAAATTCTTCTTAGCTACATTATTTAATGAAGCTGAGGTCTGTGGAATACTAGGCAGTAGTTAGTGCTGTTTTCTGCTTTGTCACTGTGGTGACATATTCTCCTTGAGGTACTGTTTTTGAGACTCCAGCAATTTTTTTCCAAGGTTTAAATGGGAGTCAGCTATTTAACCCTGTTCATATGAAGAAATTCATCTTAAGATAATTGGTATAGGTCTGAAATTATTTTAAAAAGGAAGTGCAATCAAATGCAAGTTAAAAATTGCGTCCCATTATTAGTGTTAATATATTTATCTTCTGTGCAATGAGAGCTATAGAGGTGAAAATATTGAAATAAATACTTTAGTGAGGTCTTTACAAGAGCTTGAATGTATCTTCTGAGACAGAATCTCATTCTTAAGTGAGGGCAAATTTTTTTTAGAAGGTAATGTGTGGTGGGTTGACCTCGGCCAGCGACCACACAGCTGGCTGCTCATCTACCCCATGCACACCTTTCCCAGCAGAGCAGGGCAAAGGCTAGGAAGAGCAAACTCATAAAGCTCATGAGTTGAGATAAGGGAAGTTTAAGTGAAGGAAAGAGGGGACAAAAAACCCAAAAAATGATACAAAAGCAATAATTTACCACTTTTCACAAGTAGACTGATACCCAGCCAGTCCCTGAGAGATGCCTGCTTTTGCAAGCCAGCTTGCTTTTCCCTTTCATCTCCCACTACACCAATTCTACTGCTGAGCATGGCATTCAGTTGTATGGAATATCCCTTTCACCTCTTTGGGTCAGCTAGCTCAGCTGTGTCCCCTCACAGCTTTTTGCCTGCTTCCAACCTTCTTGTTACTGCTGCAATGTTTTGGAAACTGCTACTGGTTCTAGTATAATAAATGTTGTCTCTGTGTTTTCCTCCATCTAATATCGTGAGTTTGAGGGACAGATGATTCAGTGTCTGAAATCTTATAACATACAGACAAGCAAGCTAGAGAGTGTGTCTGTTGCTATTTTTCTCCCTGGACTCCCCCATATCACTATCCTCAGAGCCAAGTGAAACAGAAATCTTGGACAGAGTTGTTTTATTTCCCACCCATGTCAAGATAGAACTACTCCTTCCTGCTGAAAGGGTTTTTTCCCCCCATAATTCCTCTCACTTTTCTTACATGAAGTGGCAAAATAAATGTCACTACATAATTTTCAAGCAACAAGTTTGTTTCATGTTACAACATCTCTTCTTCTCCAGTAATATGCTCTTTCATATCCCAATAAAATATGATCCCGGTAAGGCTTGGAGTCAGGGGAGATGGACCATCAAAAGTATTTGACTCTTTTACACTTAGAACTTTTGCACATGTAAATGTGTCAGGAATTCATGTGTTCCATTTCTGGAGTCTCAGCTGGTTTTTTAAAGATTTACCAAGTACTGTAACAGTCAAAATGCCTTCAGGCTTGCAAATGAAGAGAGGTTGCACATCCAATTGGAGAGCAGGCTGATAGCAGATGGGAGAGACCTCCATCTGTGGAGGGTCTTTGAAACTCCATCAGTTTTACTGTGAAAAGTTTGGCTTTGTCAGAAGATTCAGGGTTATCCTGTGGACTGGAAAGTAGGGTCTGATTAAAAAATGTGCATTAAATCTTATCCTTCTGCTTAACAGGATCTTGACTACTTTTTTACTCATTTGAAAATCTGACTGAATGGAAACTGCTAATACATTTTACTACTAATTAAGAGTTAAGCATTGCATCAGTTTGAAAATAGCCCTGGAAACTTGAAAGCATGTGAACAAACATGGAAAACTTTGGAAATTACTCTGTTCATCTTTACTGGACATACAAAGAACCTTAAACTGGGGTGGTTGATAGAGCCCACTAAACATAGTTATGCCTCTCTTGTACTAGCTACAAGTTTGACTTGGAGTTATCTTTCATATCATTTAGACATCCTATTCCCCTTCCTAAAACTCAGCTTCAACAGTCCCATTTTTTGGCCCTAACTCACAGAGATCAGAAATAAGCCCACTGAAGAGATCTGCCTTCTTGGAGATGGCTCTAGGCAGGGCTGCCACACAGGAAACTGAATGTCTCTGCCTGGGGTGAAGGATAAGCCAGGTTTTAGGATGTTTTTTCCATGGAAGGGCTGGGACCAGACTTCCCTGCTGCTATTTCCCTCCCAGAGGAAGGATGTGGAAAGGAAAACTTCTGCACCTCTGAGTAACAATTGTTGCCCAGCTTTCCCATGCTGGACCATGGAGCAATGGCAGCAAAAGCCAGCCATCCACATTTCAAGACATTTATGTCATATGAGGCATCTATTTTTCCCTGCCTACAACTGTAAACAGGATAGCTGTTACATAGAGTGGTAATGAATGCTAACAGATGCCAGTTTTTGGAAGGCACATAATGTATAATTTTCATCTGCTTCCTCCCTCAGTTACTAGGTTGTAGTACTTTACATCTAAAGAGTAGATCACAGTTGGTCAGAATATCTAGAATATTAATATGTCTCAGGAAAAAAATATTTTCCAATTCTATCTCTATGAAACAGCAACTTCTGTTTTACCAGTTTAAAAATTCAGGGTCATACTGTGAGTTTTTCCTCCTGGTTTTGAGCGTTCAGGTTAGTGACAGTTTGGAGCTTGTCCCCACAAGTGAACTTAAAGGTTGTCTGTCTTCCCTTCTTTTATTTATAAAATCTGAGCATCTGTAACAGTTCCTTTTTACTCAGGAAAACACTTAGGTACCTGCTAGAATTTGCTCTCCAGAACAGCACTGTCATTTGCAGAAAAAATTAATTAATAATGCAAAGGGTTTAAAAACACCTTTGTGATATTACAGAACTAATAATTGATGTGAACATAACTGGGGTAGATATGGTTTTTTTTAAAGTTAGAATCTTAAAGTCCCAGAGTTCAAACCTACAAAAGTGGTTAATAATTTAATCTTTTAATATTTTTGCCATGTCTAATGGCAGAGACTACTTGGATGACTAAGGTAGCCTCGGAAAACTTCCCTTCTTTGACTATCAACATTATTTTGATTTTTTTGTCACAGTCTGATAGTTTATTGCAGGTGGGAGAAAATGATGCTATTGATTCCTTCATATTTAGAGGTAAGGTGATTAAAAGTTCTTTTGTCATTTGTAAATGTGGAAAACATACAAAATGTCAAAAATATATAGTATTCCCTGTTCAGCCCTATTTTTGATTGTATTTCATTATTAACATAGATCAGACATACATTTGGATGTATAATGTATATATATATGTAAAACTTCATATCTTTGCAAACTAAGACTGACACAATATATCAAAATGTGTGAGAGTTGGAATTATTGAACATAGTTTTATTATTAATAAAAAGGAAAATTTTTGTAGCTGGTATGAATTTTGAAACACATGCTTGCTTTTATAGATTAATGCCAACTGATTTTTATAATTATATATTTTGGCTCATAATTAATGCTTCTTAATATAAAAGATAATTATAGATGGCATCTGTATGTTAAAGAACAATTTTTTTTCCATATGCATATTGAGACAGGTTTTGCCTGTGTGTAAGTCAAGTATTTCCCCAGTACTTGTGTATATATTGGATTCTTTTCAGAAAACATTCAGCAATTTAAGCAACTCTACAGAAAGCATTTTGTGGTGCTTTAATTCTGACTTTGTTTGCATGTGTATGAGATTCTGGGAATGCAAACATTTACAGAGATGGTGAGAATGGGCCAATATGAAATTTAAGCCCAAATGTTATTTTCTTTCTCTGTATTAATCCAGATATTTTAGAACACGAAAACTTCTTAGAAGTACCAGTATTGAAATGGGGGTAATTTGTAAATACTGGATATTTATGTGTGGTCAGTTTTACATCCATTGCTATAATGGGCATTACTTAGGTATGCGAACAATTGTCTTGGTTAGGTGACAAATCTGCTTTTAGCTCTCTGAGTAAGGAAATGTATATATTTGTGTGTCAGAAGAGGAAAAATGCATGGTTTCTGAAAGTTATCCATAATTTAGAGAGATTGTGCAGTCGCTTGTATGAGACTGTCTTATTCCTCCTTGTATTTAGCAGATTGATTTCAGAACATTATCTGTCGGAAAATTGTGTGCCTAGTGTGGGCTAATTCGTCTGGCAGATTAGATTAGATAAAGGTCTAAGCTCCAAAAAAAACCAGACAAATTATTTAGTACCAGATTGTTGAGTACTTCCCATGAGTTATAACTTGAATGAATTGGTTCACAAAAGATCTTCAAACTATGGTGAGTGGGAGATGACCACGTCAGGCTTCCACTCTATCTCTACAGACCAAAAATGGTCCTGAAGCTGAACCGCACAGTTACTTCAGACTATACTTCTTCAGCTGAAAAATAGGGATGAACTAGGTACCACCTCAGTTTTGACAGACAAGTGTGTAGGACCAAAATGTGATATTTGTCTGTCAAGGTTTTGGTCTCCAAGTGATAGTGTGAAATTTACTCCAGTGGAGGTAGCCAGGTAAACATGCCCATCTTTCCTACCCCCATGCAGAGAGCCAGCACCTGCCTGAAAATCAGTGAAGTTTGGAGGCCAGCAACAGCAGGAGCAGACACATTACCTGTGCTGAAAACTCTCCACTTGTAAGGCTAACAGCAAGGACAGTAAGCTTGAAGATGTTGCCATGAAAACCATGATAATTTTGAATAGATGCCTTCAGTGGGCAGTGGATTGGAATGTTAACACCTTTTGACACCTGGCTGGGGAGTTAATAGCATCATCTTTGACATAAATGTGCATGGATGGAAGATGTGCTCCATGACTATGCCTATTTCTGTGACATAGTGATGCATTTTTCAGTCTCAATGAAATACCAAAATCTAGAGAGCGGAGGATGTCGTCTTATGAACTAGAAGAGGATTTTAAACACTATGTGCCAGAGTTGCAGATTTCACAGGTGACACTGAGCAGAAGGCAGGAAGATAATTCTCACTTTTATTGTCTCATGTGAAATGTAAATGACAGACATCCCTTTGCTGGAGTGCACAAAGTGCCTTCCAATGCCAGAAGGTTATGTGAGACTTTTGTTGCCCTTGGCCTCAGCACAGAGAAAGAAACAGGCTTGAGTTCTTCTGATCACTCACCAGCAGCTAGGACAAAGCTCCTGCAAACAAATTTAGCACAGACATTATAATGATGAGCTGCAGCCCCTCTTAAGGGGATGTGTTCGGAGACTCTTGTGGCAGGAACGTGGCACATGGTGTCAGCCAAGTGGTGCAATTTATCCTGTGCTGGTGGGGGCAGCACAGTAAAGGGACTGTCCTCTGCAGTGTGTTCTATTCTCTTGAGCCTGAGGGCAAAGGCAGCTACAGAATGCATATTGCTGATGCACAGCACTTGTCTTGATAAATTGAAGCTTGAATCTAGTCAAGTCAAAGGCAATATAGACATTACTGCTGAAGCTGATTAGAAAGATTCCACTCAGTACCATCCAGGCCACCCTTTGAGTTTGACTGCAGCACTGTGATTATTTTTTAATATGAAACCCTATTTCTTCATGTCAATTTATATGTCAATCTTCTGTTCATATAATTTTTGCAGGTGAAAGTTCATTCATGAGCACAGTAACTCTAGAAGATGGCATATTTCACAATAATCTATTCAGTGTGGCTATAAAGTCTTCTGGTAGCATGTTGTATATTAAAATGCCTTCAGGACTTACCAGGCTTGTGGTTCTGCAACTATAACTTACTTTCTTGCCCTCCCCCTCTTTCTAAGGAGGTCTTTTTCTCTTTTTTGTCTTTTTTAAAAAGATAATTCAATTTGTAACTCGTTTTATCTGATTCACTTTGACAACTTTTATTCCTTTTGTTCTTTTTACTGTGAACATAAAGGGCAGGATTTAAACAACTGAAAAGTGCAGACATTTATTTATGGGTAATAAATTAATAAATAAATAACACTGTAGATAGCAAGGACGAGTGAACTTGTGAGGATTAGTATTACCAGACAAGCATTATATACTCACCAATCTGATGAGATTGCACTTGCTGCTCAGGTGAGGAGAGGTCAATAATCTTTGCTTTTAGATTGATCTTGATCCTTGATCTTGCTGAGTTGCTATCTTCTGCTTCTCCAATATTTTTTTACCATTTTAAACCTTTTGATGTCAATATTTTTCCTCTTGAGTTCTCATACTGCTAAGTATCTCCATATCTACACCTGCTTTTTTTTTTTTCCTCTGAGTTTTTAGGCTTCCTAACTCACATAGCTTTTATTTTTTCACTTCCTTTCAGTCATCTCAGCAGGTTTCTCAGCAGACTGATAGAAGGTCACACATCTTTACTACTCCAAACTGGTCCTTGGTTCATAGACTTTGTCTGAGGCTTGCATATGAATGGTGTTCCCAGATACTTTACTTTTCTGACTTGTTCCTTATCTGAAGTTTTTTAGAAAATATTAATATTTGCACTCATGGATTTAGCTACATCCCAGAAAGCACAGAGAGTGTATAGAAAAATCCAAGAATAAATTTAGTGTCTTTTCAGCATGCAAATCTTTACAGAATATAGAATGATATTAACAAAATATCATGATAAAAGACTGAACATAATACTTAGGCTTTTCATTGTTTTGCTGCTCAAGGTGTACAAAAACATTAAATAACAAATCATGAAATAAAGTATACTTAAAATAAAATATAAAACACATCCTACTGTTCAGAAGCCAAAGAATATTGTGTTACTGAGTATGAATTATATGGTGAAAATTACCTGACAGAGATTTCCACAGTAAATCACATATTATTATTTTAATTTTTTTCCATTTCCTGGTGTAGAGAGCATTCTGTGATCAGCTAGAATTTCACCCTTTTACACACTATACTAGAAAGACAAAATAATGATCTCCTGTCAAACAATTTAGAATCTAAGCATAAAATGAGGGATGATAGGCAACAAAACTTGAGGATTTGGTGAGACGCATTAGGCTGTAGCATTGGTAATGTCCTGCTATATGACCTGCCTAACTTCAACTTCAACCTGTTTTTTCTTAGACATTAAACAAAAGAGGCTAAAAAGAAGGTGTATATATATGTACTTAAGGAGTGAGTGTTGCAGTTTTTTTATCATGTTTATAAATCTCAATCAGAAATCTCATGTATTGTATGCTTGTATTCTGTTTAACAATAAAAACCCAGTGGCTGACACTGCTGCCTTTACTGCATGACTGTCATTGTTCTTTCCATGTTGGAAGAAATGTCAAGTTAATTATAACCAAAATAAATTAAAATTTTCTGATATTTAGTTGCATTTTTAGAATTTAAAACTGTGATTCTGCCAGCATTTAAACAGGTGTGTACCTTGGCTCATGTGAGCTGTTATCATCTGACATGATGAAGTGAGTCACAAATACCTTGGCAGCTCTCCATTCTGAAAATACATGGTCTGTAGTTAAAATTTTGGCTTTTTATTATGCTGTGAAATCTCCCACTGTTAGATCTTCAGGAGCATTTTGAAATAGTCGTCAAAGGTGTCTTGTCAGGTTTCCACTGTGCTTTTTCTCTTTAAAATTGAAACTTTAGAAGGAATTAAAATTCTTCTTAGATGGTTGCTATTCAGAAGTCTCAGAATTCCTCTGGAATGCTCCTTGGTTATTTTCTAACGGCCTTTTTGTGTTTCACATATTAAAGTACCAGAGAAAACTGGTGGGTTGTCTACTGCTCTTTTGAGCACCTCATCTATTACAATAAACACACACTGGTGTATTAAAGCTTAATTATCTAAGATTTACAACTATATAGACAATAGGATCAATTTTTGGATTTAATTTGTTTTTGGTGAATCCAAAGACTCTCAGGAAAAAACAAATTCTTGGCATTTAAGGCTTGCATAGTTTCACATCTGTCTTCAAGTTTTCAGCTTTCTTTATACTCCGTGTACAGGCTGCAATCTATGTGCTGCACCCAAGAGTAGAGTTGAACCATGTGCACAGACAATATCCCAGTCTTCTCTCCTGAAGAAATATGTGGTTAATGATGTCCAGCCTGCAAAGTTGTGTCCTGTTCTAGGATGTAAGAGGTTTTCCACCAAGAAACATTGATTATTTAGATGTATGGATAATTGATGACAAAGAGAACCCCCTCCCCCCCACCCCCCCCCACCCCCCCCCCCAAAACACTAGGGGAAGAAATGGTTTGAGTGTGTCTTACTCATCTTGCAATGCAGAAATGGGCCGTGTCATCTCTCAGGATTTCTTTCATCTTTACTTTTTTATTATTTTGCTTTCTGGAAGAAATGTAAGGTTCCTGGTTTAGCACCTGTCTGCATGCAATGTCCTGCCTTGAGATCCCCAGGGAACTCTTCCAGCCCTCTGGCATGGGTGCACATCCAAGTCTGGAGCTCACTGCTGCAGCTTGATATATGGAGCAAATCAATCCTGTGCACAACTAAGAATTTGCACATAGTTCCTTGAACATTTTCGGCAGCTACAGCCTCAAACAAAAGCCACAATGAGTTTCATAAGAAACCATTGAGAAAATTATGTGTGTTCTGCATGATCATATTTAATAAGAGAAAAACAGGGCTGGAAGGGACCTCAAGAAGTTCTGTAGCCAGTGTTGTTCCAGTACAAGTCCAGCACATTTTCCAGTCTGTAAATTTTACAGCTGTATGTGTGGGTTACTTGTCAGTGCATACCCCAGCTTCTTAATATGGAAATTTGAAATATGTGGCTTGAATTTCATCCAATGCTTTAAGAATGGTGAGCAATAAAGGAGTAGAGATAACCTTGTATTTATAGGAGGAGCTGGTTCATGATTAAGTTGGAAATGCAATTTTCAACATATGTTGAAAGCTGATGCTATGTCAATGTTACGATTCTTTTTTTCCCCTCTTTCAACAGTTTTTTTGAAAAAGATTTTCACAAGCCATTTGAACCATTATGTGAATTCAGCAGCCAGTCTTGATTCTAGACTGTGTACTGTCATTTCCCTTGTGGATTTCTAAACGTGACCAGGATGATTCAGAAAGTTTGATCTGTTTCATCAAGTTGGTCCTGAGCCATTTATGAATCAAATTGAGGTAGAAGCTGCTGGTGACTGAACTGAAAATTCTGTTTCTTTGGGAAAGGGAGAGGGCATTTGGAGAGAGGCTACTGCCAAGATAAACAACAAAGCTAAGCTACAGCTATGTGTGACGCTTCAGTCTTGCACAATTAACCTCGCTGTAGCTCTTGCTTTCAAAAATAGTTTCCTGTGTTACTTGATTTCCTGGAGTTGTCTGACATTTCCAATGTATTTCTTTTCCTTTCACTCACTTTCCAAGACACGCTATAAACTGTGTCCTAACATATTTTTTTTTACCACAGTATCTGCAGAACAGGCTAAACATAGGGAGAGAAGAGAAATTTTGAAAAGACTTGAAGACACTGAAGTGTGTTTTGGTTTGTTCCTTTCCACCCCTTCCTGCCTTCCCAATGAACAAGTCCATTTAAAATTTTTTTTTGCTAGGAAAATCTAGATTTTCTTTTTTAGGTTAGAATACAAAACGTATCTTCTTTGAAAAAAATCAGTGTTGTATGTTAAAATTTAGACTTTTTATAATGCTATTATACAAACCGGTGATGTTGAAAAAGGAATGATTTGACAGTTAAAGGCCAGAACTTTTCACCTACTTTAAATTGCAACATAATCCAGTTTTTGTAAATGCTCTGATTTCAGCTAAGGAGCCAATCTTTGGAATTTCTCCACCAGTTTTTCTTCCATTAGCTATTGTTGAATAGGAATGAAGAGAAAAAATTCCTTGTCAGGAGAGGAAATATTATTGTTAAGCAAAGTCTTGTGCTGAATACCTACCACTCAATGTACAATATTAATTTTAGTGTAGTCTTTTATATTAAAAACCATGTTACAGATTAGCTCCTGCAAGAATAATTACACAAAAACTCCTAAAAGGAATTTCAAAGAAAATAAAAAACTTGAAAAAGATAACAGGCGTGCAAGATAAGAACTTCCAAACCAGTAAACTAGAACCTGAGGTTTCTTATCAATCCTGCTATCTAGATAGTAAAAAATTCATATTTTGTCCAATAAAAGACAAAGATACATCTCAGTAGTACTGAATAAAATGGTGTTCATGGTCCTGGCACTGTCTGGTGTGTCAGGTTCTGTGTTGAAAAGTCTTTGGATTTTAGTGCCACTTTGGTTAATTTAATTGCTGATGTGGATAACATAGTAGATGAGGTATTTGCCATTACATCATATATAGGTTTAGATAAAATGTTTTGTGGTAGTTTGGGTGATTTTTAATTTTGCCTCCTGTCACTATTTGTGCTTGGAGTCATGGTGAGACATTTATAGATGTTTGAGTTTCACATCAGTTAAGGTGATAAATTACCTTTAATGCTCTCTGGAAGACTAAATACTTTAATCCCTTCCTAAAATCCCTTTTGTACCTTTTGTTTTCAGAGGTAAAATGAAGGGTATAGACTAAGAAATTCAGTCAAATCATGCAGTTAAAAAGTAAAATACTGATGACAATGCCTACCTCTGCAGCTGAAAACAATAGAGGTTAAGGCATGATGTAACACACAATCTATTAGAGTAGCTGTTAGAAATCAGAAAGATCAGTTGGAGTAGGTTGTGAAGAGACATGAACTGGACCTGTTTTTAATCTAGTACTCAAAACTGTGTTGCGAATTAAGAAAAACTTTTACCTTTGATGTACACAATTTGGAAGGCCCTGGGGAATACTATTAGTACTGTAGAAAATCTTGCAATTGACGTGCTTAGTGTGTGAAGGCACTCAGATTGAAGTTTGTAAACACCTTTGGATTACAGTAATTTGAAGTGACAAAATGTTGCTCCCTGCGTGTCAGTGTCGCTGAAATTCGTACAAAGACCTTCTCCTTTCATTTATTAAAAATAAAGCACTGTCCCTGAGCACACATTTACTCATAAGCCCTACTGCTTTCAAAATATTTTTAAACAAATGATGAAGAGCTTTAAGATGTCCTTTTCTAAAAGAAAAATAATAAATGCTATGCTGTTAGAAATTGAAGAAGAATAATAAATGCTATGCTGTTAGAAATTGAAGCAATAAGATTTTGTGTGGAACTAGGTAAAAAACAAAATAGCTCTAAGACTTCCTGAGAAACTGGAATTTTTTTGTCATTCTGAGGTTAGCTTGTGCTTAAAGAGCTCCCATGATACCTCATGGTATCACAGAGAAATGTCCCATTCTTTCCTAATGGTAGTATTTCTTGCAGAATTGCTTCCACATTTCACTGTGGTCTGCCCTTTGGTGCCTGTGGGATACATCAGGAGAGCAGCACATTGTGGGTTTGTCCTGTAGAAGAGACTCCTTTAATAAACAGCAATTCACAGCTCCTATACAATTTTGTGGAAATGTATGAGCGCTCTGTAAATGCTGAGGCAAGGCATAAGTGAAAACTTGCTATTACTCTGATGTTTCAGTACCTCTCCTGACTTTCAGAAGAGCAGTAAAAAGTCAGTAATAGATTACTCCATAAGAGTTATTCTGAGTTTGACCGAAAGCATTTTGGAGCTTGCCTTGTGGCACTTTTATTCTAAATATTCTTTAATCTTTGTAAAGTCAGCACAAAGTTTTAGAACTTGCTAGAGAAATATTTTTAATTTTTGCATTATTTCTTAAAGGGGAATGTAGATAGTTTTCTTTGATATTATTTTGACACTTTTTTGAGATTAGTACATGGATACATCATGGAACTGCCCTGTTGTGATGTCCAATGATCAAAATGGTCTCATTCATATTTATTACAGCAGCTTATAGACTGCAAAACAAATCATAAAGCATAAATCATGTAAGTAGACAAAAAATTCATGTAAAATTTTGTATAAATTGCTTTGAGAATCAGAGTCTTTTGCCAGTAGAAATGGCTCTGTATAGTCATTGGTAGCTTTAAAGAAGATCCACAAACAGTAAATATAGTAAATATAAAAGAGTAAATATATAGTAAAATAATAAATATATAAGTAAATAGTAAATAGTAAATCCACAAATAGTAAAGCTTTTGTTTAAGTTATTAACAAGACAAGTCATTAACAGAAGAAGTGAATTCAATAAAGAAAGACCTATTATGTTTTCCTAGTAAAATTATGAGGATAAAGTTATATGAAGTAGTTGGCAAAAATTTCAGCTTGTTTTCTGTAAAATAATGACTTCTCCATGTAGACAATATTGCTTATGCTGTCTGTTTCCAATATGTAAATCATGCCTGGGCAAGTATGAGACTTCAGAAAATTAGAGTTATTCATGCTTGCCTTTTCTTTTTTGAAGTTCTTGCGTGAGATTGATAGAGTCTTTCAGACTTTTTTCCTGTGGAAAAGTTATATGTATTTTTATTTCAAGGATTTTAGTAGGCTGTGCCAAGCCTAGTGCTGCAAAATCCAGAATGCTTGTTGCAAATCACAAAACATAAAACAATGTTAAAATGCTTGTCTCAGTAACACCAAATGCAAAATTCATGAAGATGGATGGACATATACCTCTGAAACTCTCTGGAAGTCTGATGTGATTTAACCCCAGACAGAAACCAAGTCCCATAGTGCCATTTGTTCACACCCCCGGTGGTGTGGGCAAGGGAATTGGAAGAGTAAAAGTGAGAAAACTCATGGGTTGACTTAAAGACAGTTTAATAGGTAAAGCAAAAACTGTGCATGGAAACAAAGCCAAGCAAGGGATTCATTCACCACTTCCTATTGACAGGAATGTTTCTGAGGAAAGCTGGGCTCCATCATGTGTAATGCTGACTTCTGAGGACAAATACCGAAACACTCTAAACTCTAAACACTTCTCCATTCTCTTCCCCCAGCTTTATGTGCTGAGCCTGACACCATATGGTCTGGAATATAATTATACTAAAAAAATTAATTACATTAAAAATACAATCAAACTCAGTTTTGAACCTAAAAAATGGAAATAGGTTTTTTCACCTTCAGAAAAGAAGAAAATCCTATTTCAAAGACAGGAAATCAGTTGGATTATGTCTTGAAATTTATTATGGATTCTTTTGAAATACTATTGGTATTGAAATTGCCATTTCTACTATACTTCTACATTTCTATGATACTATTATTCTCTAAAGTAATTATAATAGACTTGATTGCATAATATTACACATCATAATAATAACATTTGCAGAGGTAGATATGGTCTAATTGAAGTCCAGGCAGACTCAAATTTTCTGTTAATACTGTTAAAAATCTACAGCAAATTGTAAAGGAAGTGCATTTTCAGTTCTGCTGTACAGTTATAATCACAGTTTGACGTGTCCATGGAAAGAGAAGATTTGAGGTGCATAATTTAAGGAATTATAAGATTGAATATTATGTGTTATGTACAGACAGTGGACATTCTGGTTATGAATGGACTATTTTTTGTAATTTTTCTTTTTGGTAATCCTTTTTTTCTGTCTCTTTGGGAGACAAACTGATCCCTAATAATGATTTCTCTTTGTACAAAAGTGCTAAGGTGCTGCTGTTCAAATTGCACGTATTTTTGATGCTTAGGCTTATAAATGGCTGTTCAAGAAGTAAAATTTCAGTCCTGAACTTGGGGCTAGTCCAGGATTTTATTCCCTGGCTTCTGTTGCTGACAGGCCATAAATAAGTGGGTCTTCATTACTTTATGTGACTGTGCTGGCACGCAAACTGGCTCCAACCTTTTGGCTGCCACTCAGCAGAACACACTGCAATCTTAGCTTCTCACAAGCCAAGGCTCCACAGCCTCATATGGCCACAGAGACCCGTGCTGTGGAGAACTGTCATAGGAATCTAACCCTAAGTGCTTTACTTCAAATATGGCTGAAAATTGCTGATAGATTCAAAACATTGTGCAGGAAGGATAGGCAAACTCACAACACTACAGTAAAAGCTGCTTAGGAAGCTGAGTTTATGAAAATATTAGGAATTAAAACTTTTTAAAAAAATTGTATGAAGATAAAAAGTGCATTTGAAAACGTTATTGTCAATCATTTTGTCTTCATTCTTGATTTTCTTTTCCCTTTAAAAATTTTGCTTGACTGAAGTCACTATTTTTATTTGAAGATGCTGGATGAAGATGTACAGATGGGCAAAAGTGGAAAAAAAAAAGTGAAACACGTAACCCTACATCTGAGTTTTAAAATGTCTCTTTTTAGCCCCAGATTGAAAAATATGAATCATTGTGTGGCAAATAAAAAGTTTAAAGGAAAGATGCTAACAAATATAAAATTATTTTTTAGCAGTAAAATGTCAAACTCACACTTGGTCAGGATAGTTATAAACAACATGCATTTTTATTTCAGCATCACAACAAAACTGCAAAAACAGTTTTTAACCATGTTTTTCCACTGTTGTTGTCTACCTTATGTTCTCCATATTGGCCTCTACAAGACTTTATCAATGCTTTTATTCAATAAATACTCTCTTTGAACAGTGTGTTAACACCATTCTTGTTTTGGTGGTAACTGCTTTTCTCTGTGCTACTTTCACATTATACTGTCTTGCCCAACACAATCTTTGATAACGTCTGTGTTCCAAATCAACCATCTCTGCCCTGTCTTGGGTTTCCTTTTACTAGGCAATGATTTACTTCACCATTGATGTATCTTCATGCTCTTTGCTAGCAAATTGCACAGAATCAAAGTCTAGGCTGGAGGAGCCTCTTCTTCAGATCATGTAGTCTATGGAGTTTAACCTGTCTGAGGGCATGAGCTAGCCAACTATTGCCTCTAAAGAGCCACCTATATATCTGAAGTCATGGGGATCTTTCATTTCAGTTACAAGTCTTTCTCAAGATACCCCTCTGTTATTGTGTTAAATAAGTTACGTATCAGTTACGGACTGGGTACAGTTACAGACTGCTCCCTATATGATTAGGCTACTAGAACATTAGTCCCCTAAGGTTCATCATTGTGCCTTCCTTTGTTCTCATCTTTGGTTGGTCATCCTCACAGAGCTCTCCCTGGTTATTGTTGTTCAGCTTTTGGGCATTGTCCCTATTTTCTTTTATTCTTTATTAAAGTGTTATTTTCCTGGTGCCAGCCATCCCTTCCTCTCCTATTTATTTTCTCGCCACCCTCTGCCCTGAAATCAGGGGACCTAAAGGTTTGTTGCAGCCACCCTCACGGCGACACTAGTCCAACCCAGATCTGATCATGCTACTCAGGGCCCTGTTTTCTAGTTTTGGGTATCTCCAAAGATGGAGACTGCATAACCTATCTGGGAAACCTAATATGTGCTTCAGCCTGTGACCATTGCCCCTTGTCCTACCACCACTCTTATCAAGAAGGATCTGCCTCCATCTCCTCTGTGTCCTCGCAACTGCTGTGCAGAGGGGAAGAAGCACTTACCTTGATCAGTGGGCCACACTCTTGCTAGTCAGGACTACTGATATTCCTGTACTTACATGTCTGTTTGAGAACTTCTGCTTTTATTAGAGGCATGTAAAGGTAGAATTAAAGCTATAATCACTTTTTGGCTTTGGCCTGTTCTACTTTGCTTCATTTGTGGCTTCTTAGCCACAAATCAGCAAAAAATCAGCAGCTGCTCTTGCTAGGACTACACAAACACCTGCAGTTATTGACTGCAACAAAAGAAGGAGATGCTTGAGCATTAGCCAACCTCAGGTTTGTTTCCTCAAACAAATAATTATTTCAAGAAATCCTCTTCTGGTTTACCATGATGTGCAAACCTGGGGAATTTTGTGCTGTTGCATTTCACAGAACAGCTCAGTAAAGAGAAAAAAACCCCTAAACCTACAGTAGTCCACAAAGTTAAATTCAGACTCTGAACTTTCTTTTTTTAGAAAAAATGCTTCCAAAATCATCTTAATGATAGCTCTGGCTGCACGAGATAAGGAATAGTTCCAAGACAACCTTTTTTCTTTTCATCATACACATCTATACCTGTGAACAAGGGCTTTGCCTGGCAAGATGAAACTTATTATGACTTGCTTACACCGCATATTTCCTTGAGCTGTTTGATGGAATTGGCAAGGAAGGAATAGACTTCAGAGCAGCATATAGATGTTTGCTACTATATCCGTGGTATAGTGTATATATATATATATATATGTATATATACACACCATATATAAGGTCTGTAAAATAAAAATATGTCCTTAAGGAAACACATTCCAATGTTGAAAAAGGTGAGTAAAAATCTTTCGTATTTAATTTTCTGTTAGTGTTTTGATATCTGCATTCACTGTATATATGGTTAATGTAGTTTAATGAAACTATTAACGTAACATTTTTTTCAAAGAGCTTAATGGAAGTGAAATTTGCTGTTTCAAAAGTCTTGGAGGGAAAACTTTGAGCACAAAATATTCAAATACTGGAAAATGGCAAGGGAAAATTAAAAAAAATCAAAATGTAGATTTCTTTTCTGTTTGTTAAGAACTGCTTCTCTTGGATTCCATTATCCATTCTTGAGCTTTTTTAGTGCCCAGTGTTGAAGACAGCAAAGATGAGGCAGAGATTTGCTTCAGTCAGTCTTCTGCTAAACTAAATGTGTATTTCATACACATTTGTTGTATATGAACGTTGCTGTCAAGAGTGAATGTCATACATCTAAACAGCAGAGTTTTTCAGAACTGTCCCTGCTTTAAAGGAAAGGGGGATTATTTAATTGTTTCAGTGGTTTAGATTTTTGTCAGGCCGCTTATATTCTCTAACATTCTCCTCATTATTTTAATAGATAGCCAGCAGGAGATCCCATAGCCACCAGTTAGCACTGCAATGGCTGAGGCAAAATATTTTATCTATAGTCTGCATGAACCTTACCAGCATATATTCATTTCTTTCATCTAAAATAGATGCTTTTATTTTGTTTAGCAATTAAAACCACATAAACTTAACAGAATTTGCCAAATATAGCAGCCAGTTTATGTTTGCTGTGTTTGTAAGATGCAATGTGTACTCCTGACTAAGCTTTTGCCTCTCTTGCTTGTCCTATCCAAACTGTTTGTGTTTTCCATAAGTCTTTAGAAGCTATATTTGATGATATGATTTTTTCAAATAAAGTACATTGAAATGTGACAAAACACTGTTAGCTTCTAAGTCAGAATGTGACATATAATGTTGATAGACACACTGTATAGGGGATTATATCTTTAACCACAATATCCATAGTTTTGTTTCAAATGTGTTTTGTTTCATCAAGCCTTATTACTATACCTTGACAATAAGCTGCTAAGGAAATATTCTTGAACTTTTTCTGAGAATAACTTCTCCTTTGAGAGACCAGCTGAATGAAGTATGGATTGGGATCTATATCTCACTGAGAAGGGCTGCCCAATTCAAATAAAACATTGACCATTGCTGCAGTGGTCTTATTAACAGGATAATAAACCGAGATAGCTATAAATCTAGAGCTGTGAGAATGAATTACCCATTGAGCACACTCCTTTATATTATTGAAAATGAAAAGTGCTCCAAAGAGTCCTACTCAAATGAACAGTGCTTGTTTCTAGACTTCACTTACTCAGTAAATAACTCTCTCTTAAGCCAACACCCTTCCCTGACAGTGATGGGGCTTCTAATTAAGTGTTTAAGTGAAAACACATGATCTCAACTCCTGGTATGAAATGACACTGTGTGATATTCTAACATAATAGTAGAACTGAGCTGTGGATTGGTTGTGTATCTCTTGAAAATGTGGTTATGAATAAGAATGGATAAAAATTGTTTCTGCATGTTGAGAAAATCTGGGATCTCTTGAAAATTGCATTTTCAGGTATGATATAGACTTAGCATTTTAGTTTTATTATGGATGTTCAGTGTTTTAAGATTTCTGTTTCGCAGGAATAGTGTCTAGCTGAAGATAGTATATTGATTTATCCTAAAATGACAAGAAACACAGACAAAAATGGAAAATGGGTTAGCTGAGCTAGCAGATGTTTCTTAAGCCTATAATTCTTGGAAACCTTTTAATGGCATATCCAAACCTTTATCTTGTTTTAGTTTTGCTCTTATATGTTGTACTGTTATACGTTTATGGCTGGGTTTAGGTAGCAGGAGTCGCTTCTGTGAGAAGTTGCCAGAAGCCTCCTCCATGTCCAGCAGAGCTGATGTCAGCCGGCTCCAGGACAGACTGACTGCTGGCCAAGGCCAAGCCAATCAGGAATTGAAGTAACTCCTCTGTGATAACAGATTTAAGAAGGAAAAGAAAAGTCATTGCACAGATATAATTGCAGCTAGAGAGGAGTGGGGTGACAAAATGTGAGAGGAAAAACTCTACAGATAGGAAAGTCGGTGGAGAAGGAGGGGTGGGAGGTGCTTCAGGCACCAGAGCTGAGATTCCTCTGCAGCCTGTGGTGAAGATCATGGTGAAGCAGCTGGGCCCCTGCAGCCCCTGCAGGAGCGTGGGGAGGCAAAAATCCACAAGCAGCCCAGGAGAAGGCGAGTCTGTTATCACAGAGGCCTTACCACCATTTCTAATTGCCCAGCCTTGGTCAGTAACACGTCTGTCTTTGGAGCTGCCAGGGACTGGCTCTCCTGGGCATGGAGGAAGCTTCTGGCAGCTTCTCACAGAAGGAAGCCCTGTAACCGCTCTGCTACCAAGGCTTGGCCATGCAAACTCTATACAGATTTCACGGGACCATTTTTAAAATAGCAAAGAGAAAGTATTGCATTTCTAATGAAAACACTGCCTCTGATCCCAGAGAAAATAATTTTACTATCACTGAGATCTAATTATAAATCAGACTTTGTATTGGAGCCAGATATTTTGTATAGTTTTAAACGGTGCTTTTTTGTTAGTATATATAACCTGTGTGTAATGAATTTTGGAGTGTTTATAGTATCCTCTAAATGAATTGTTCTCCTGAAATGGGAATGCTTGAAGTTTTGCGGTTTTTTCCTCCTCTTTCCCTCCTCCTCCCTGCCTTCACCTCAGCTGAGGGTACTATTTTAGAATAATTCTGTGTATAAAAGCATCTGATATGTCATTATGTTTAGTGTGCCTTATATAGATGAATAATATAGGTCTGTACTCTGTTTCTTGTAATTTCTCCGTTTTTCCATGAAAAATGAATTGCCTAACCTGTAGAAAGAATTTGTTGATACTGGGTCCTGTATGTGTTAGCCAGCAGAACTGAAAGGAATTTAAAATACGCTGTCTCACAAGAAGTACACTTTTTAAAATTAGAATGTCTAAACCACAAACCTTGTTTACTAATCAGGCTTTTTGTCAGGACAGTAGCTTGACTAAAATAATAAATACAATGTCTGGCATGCACTGTGTTATATATTAGCATCTGATTCAACTATGCTTAAAAATTAACTTTGCCTTGAGGCTTATTTCAGGGATGTTGATGTCAAAAGCACTTTCTTTGCTACAATTTAGGGCCACAAACTGCATTCCTACTGTGTTATCTGTCAGATGCTAATTGGCTAAAAATATGAGCTTCTCTTTTTTTTCTCTATGCTAAATCTCATTAACAACAATATAAAGGTATAAAATAGGTGGCTAAAATCCTGCTGGGTTTTAGTGTAGAGACTGCACTTTTTTAAAAGCATTAAGCACTTCTATTTATTCTTTCATATGTCAAAAAGAGAAAGAATTTTCCAATGAACTTCTTGAGCTCTCTTGATAAGGCTTAACTTGCATGCAAAAAACGCTGCATGCAAGACAAACTGAATTATCTGAAGAACTGTAAATGTAGTGTATGCCAGGTTTTTCTTAGTCTGCTGGGTGAGGTTTTGCAGCCTTTGGAAAGGTGAGTAGCCAGGTGAACAGGATGCCCAGTGTATAGGAGAGAAGTGCCAGTGAGCAAACTGCAGTGGTCATGTGAAGTGGTGGCATGTGAGTGAAGGGAGGTTATTGTGGGTCCAAGGTGTTATAGCAAGATAGCAAGAGCCTGTGTCTTGCTTTTGAAAAGGAAGAAGGGATATAAACGATTGAATACTGAATGTCAGAGCTGTGAATATTAATGTGATATTACAGTCGTTTTTCAGAAGATATTTGGAGGAAATGTTGCATTTTGTGTTCTGTATTGCATTAAATAAAAATTGTGGATGAAATATTAGTTGTGCTTAAAATCATCTAATGCGTACCTAAATGTCATAATGTTACACAGAGGAGGAAAAAAGTAATGGAATAATAATAATATAATAATTATATTCCTCTTTCAAGTATAATAACTTTTTGACATCTTGCATAAACAGATGAGATTAAAATCATGATTTTAAACAGAAAGCATGTTTTTCTTTTTTTTTTTTTTGCATATTTTCCCTAAAAATATTCTTACTGCAGATAATATTTCAAAGTAAAAGGTATTTTCTTATAATTTTTATTGTAACTGTTATTTTAGTGCTAACTTACACATTTACTTTCCTTGAGTACAAATATATTATGTTAGATTTCCACTTAAGCCTTGGGTTTCATAAAGGAAACAAATGGTAATGTGATGTTTTTATGCCAATACTAATCAAATAAAACATATTAATGTCATTTTTCCTGCTTGTACCATTCCTGGCATGTACACAAAAGTTCTATAACATTAATTTATGCACGCTAGATATGTATATTTCAGTGCTCAAGAGTATTTCCTACTACTACCCTTGCATACAAATACACACACATACATAAACACAGAAATGCCCTTTGTTATAGTTTTGGGTTTTTAAAGTGTCTAACTTTGGAGAAAAACTTCACCAGCATTTCTTTGTGCTGGATTGTAGAACCATTAAAGCAATCACTTTTTTATTCTTCCTGATAAACCACTACCACCTAATAATCCTTTACATGAATGCAGAGCTCATTAATGGGGCCAGGCTAAAAATGTTTATGATGGCTTTAATGGAGAGCTCATATTTTCACAGTGCCTGAATAAGCAAGTGAAAGCAAATTGCAAATTAAAATCAGAGGACTACTAAGTCAACTATTTGTTTTAGAGAGGCAGCAAATCCTTAAGTGATTTCAGCAGTCTGTGATGCTGCATGGTAACACAGACTCTTAGAACACTCTTGGGTGTTCCTGGTTTATGGACCTCACTGCAGCACTTAGCTGGTCTTTGCTGAAGTTTCTCTGCTCACTTAGTATTTTACGATGTGATTGAGCTGTGTTTGCACAGCTAAGGAAAAGGTTTCTGTTTCTTCCCAGCATCTCTGACATGCACAGCCAGTAATTTCTGCTAGGATGGGTGTGGCAGGTGACTTCCGTAGCCACAGTTTGGGTCTCTCTAGGCTTATCCTATGACATGTAAGCACCAGGGAGCAGTTTAGTGAATGCAAACATAGTCAGCTGTATGTAAGAGTGGCAGCTTTATTTAGTTCATCTCATGCTTAATCATGATATAATGATTAGCTTTATCATGCTTAAATGTTGTAATCCATGTATATTGGTACATATGATTAGAAGACAGTCACATCACCACTTGGTCTAGCTGCCTTATGCAGACAACAAAACCATCACAGTATCCAGTATTGCTCTGCCCATGCTAAGTGGCAGTGAGTATGGTTCCCAGGAGCCATTGCTCATAGCCTGCACACAGAAATGAAACAAAAAAAACCCCAACCCTAAAGCAATAAATTTCTAATTAGCCACATGTTTTCATGAAATATTAACACATTAATTCTCCTGCATAGTGCTTAATGTTACTAAATGAGTTACTGTAACTGAATGAGTAAATTAAAGATGTTATAATCTATGAAGTGCAAGGCATCGCTGTTAGATGGCTTAAGTGCAAATCAGAGCTAAAAGTAATTCATATCTTTTTGTGGCCTCTTCTTGGCATCTATCCAGAACAATTGATGTGCAATTGATGATACAGGTTGGTTGCATTCATAGATGTGAAATGAAAACATTAATGTGCAAACTCTCAGATTAGTCATTATGCAGCAAAAAATATCAAGGGAATAACAAATGTGTCACAATCTTGTGACATATTTGATCTTTCTAACATGATCTAGACTTCCTCCTCATCCTTTGGGGGTGCCTAATGATCCTTTGCATATGTGGATGTATATGAAACAAGTGACTTGATGAAAGACTTCATTTCACTTTTTAAACAGCAGAGCAATAGTAATCACAAACAAAAGGAAGCTATTTATAGCTTTTCATTTTAGAGGACATGCAAGCTGGTTTTATTTTTCTTTTTTAAATCAGTTTTCAAAAAACATATGTTAAAATAACAGTTACTTCTCAGATAAAATCCTAAACTATGTAGCAATTTCTCACAGATTTATGTTTGATTCATTAGCAATTATGTTCACCCTGTATCTGAAATGTGGGCTACTTTCCTGAGCTATTACTTTCTTTTTCAGCCAGACACTGAGAAGCATTCCAGAAACAATCTGCATTTCATCCCCTACTTTATCAGACTGTAAATGGATACTTTTCTGTGATCTTATTAATTTTAGCAAATTACCAAAATTGTGATCCTTGTTTTATTCCCAGAATAGTCTTTCCATAGTCACAGGGGTTCTTACATTACCTCGTTTGTGTAAGGGTTAGCAGAACTGTTCTTTCTCTTTGTTCCAATATCTCTACTACAGAGAAAGTGACATGTTCCTTATTAAAAAGAAAAATAAATCTAGGAAATGGTGATGCAATGAAAGCATCATTATGCTTCCCTGCAACCAGGGAAGAGAAAGGATATTAGACTTCTAATGCATATAGTTTTGATATGAAATACTTCATAATTTATGAGTGGTTGTTACAAACTTAACTATGTGCAGTACTATTGGAAATTCCTATAGAGCATAAGGATAGCTGTACTAAATAAGAATGCAGCCTTAACATTTCTTCTATTTTTCTCTAGGTTTAAACTGAACTGATTTGCTTCTTGGTGTAAAATTAGAGTTATGAATTTTACTCTTGAAAAACTCTACTGTTTTAGAGTACAGATTTATCAACATGTTTTTCCATCATGTTAAATACTGATTAATTTTATAAAAGCGTTTATTTGGTTTGTCTTGTGGAAATGCCAAAACCTCTTTACCATGCAGAGGGAACATGTGGATCTTTGCATGCTGTGGTGCATTATTAAGGAATTTTTAAATGGATTTTCATTGTCTTTGAAACGATGATAAGTTTTATACTGATAAAATAGATTGAAAGTTTTGGAGAATTAATAGTGAGAATTCTAATTATTGCTAGTTCTAAAGCTGACAGAGAGCTTATTTGGGAATAAGTTCTGGGCAGAATGTAAGGTAGCAAAAATCTCCTCAGTAATGTGCGCATTAATGCTTTTGAAGAGGAAAGTAGTCACTCAGTAGCATGGGAGTAGAGAGGACAAAGAGAAGAGGGTAAAGGTCTCAGGGTTAGGCTGGCTGACACTACCTACTGATGGTAAGGATGCTGAAATTCACAGGTGGTACAAGTGAAACCTGATTTGTGAACATCTGTGTTCACACATAAAATCCTCAAATATGTGAAGCCTTTGCCTTTTCTCACAGGAAAAAGAGGACTATAGCAGAGGAGGTGGAATGTTTTTTAAAGTTTTATATTTGTTTTATATAGTGGAAAAGTTCAGGGTCATGTTCTTAGAAGTGTGAGACCATGCATTAGCATGGCTTTATAAACCTGTCACCTGAATACAGGACCAAGCATCTATACCTGAAGGTTAGAAATAAATATGGAGTAAAAGGTTCATTATTATTCTCTTTTATGCTGAATAATTTTCAAAGAACTACTGCAAACAACGGAGTTATTAAGGCTTTCTGAAAAATGGTGTAAGTATTTATGATTATTTTAGTCTCCCATTGTGTGCTAGAGACTTCTGCTACATTAAGAAAAGGAATTCTAACTATGGTTACTTAATTTTAAAATGAGACTCTCTTCATTCTGTGAATCTTATTTCCTTAGCCCAACCTTTTGTTTTATTTAGGACTGTGATTTAAAAGACTCTGGTCAGCAAACAGGGCCCATTTATTATTGTCAGATTTATTATTGAAGACAACATAGGAGAGATATTTTTGAAGCTTTTTGTAAGGCTAAAGGTTACCAAAGCAAGCAATTTTATTACAAAACTGATGAGACAGGACTACTAACATTTTCCTTTTTGATATGGTCAGCATTAGGAGCAGAAAACCATCCATTTTAGTGAAGTAATTTCCTGAAGTGTACAGTTTATTGAACTCACAGCCTTTAACATCACCAGCTGGCCTTTCTGCTAGTGTCTTGAGGAAGCTTTCAGGGGATATGAGAGGTTGCTATTCTGCTTTACACATAGAAGGTTCTCTTGTGCTAATGTGTAGAGTTACAGCCTGGAAAGCTGAAAAGCTGGACTGCCTCAAAAGGGAAGGCAGTCCAGCCTTTTTTATTTTTTTATTTCTTGGGCCTGCTGTGCAGGGCTGTTGAATACCTGTGGTATGTTTGCATAGGCAACACCTTCAACAGAAGAACCAAGAAGTGTTTGATTCCAGGTTCCCCTTTAATCCAAAGTTTAGAGTAATTTTTGGTTTCAATCCAGAAAAATAGAAGAGGAGTTTGAATCTTGGTATCCCACTAACTTCAGAAAAAATTCTGTGCGTGTGTATAGAGAATAAAAGTATGACAAGGATAGGATTTTTCACTGTTCCTCCATTTTTTTACAAAAATACTGTTATTTACTTAATGTAGACACAATATAGAGTTTTTGGGTGTCACTCCTGAGATGTATCTGGAGAGGAAAGAGTTATTCTGCAAATTAATGTATGTGTTTTGATTTTGAGGGCTTGTTTGTTTGTTTGTTTTTTGGTTGGTTTCTTTTAAGGGCTCTGAATTTCATCTATTCTGGTGGATACTTAAGCAGGAAGTCATTCATCATTCTGTTTTGTGACTCTTATTACTAGTAACTAAACTCTTCTGTACAATGAGAAAATGACATGATTGGCTTGTGAATATTGCTGAATAGTGGAGAATCTAAACATTAGGCCTTGTATAGGCCTGAGCCAATAGCTAAATTGGCCCCCAAGTGCCTTTGGTCTTGAAACTGGGGATCAGATCATTCAGGGAAGCAGAACATGAGGACATAAGAAAGCACATGAAAGAGATGGGGCTGCTTGACTGGCTCTGGAAGATGTCCACAAAGATAATGAGGGATCTGGAGCAACTCCTGTATGACGACAGGCTGGGAGAGTTGGGGTTGCTCAGCCTGGAGAAGAGCAGGCTGCAGGGAGATCTTACAGCAGCCTTCCAGTACCTAAAGAGGGCCTATCAGGGAGCTGGAGGTGACTTCTTACAAGGGCTTGTAGTGACAGGACAAGGGGAAATGCTTGTAAACTGAAAGAGAGTAGGTTTAAGTTAGATAATAGGAAGAAATTCTTTACTCTGAGGGTGGTGAGGCACTGAAATAATCAGTTATGGATGCTGCATCCTTAGAAGTGCTCAAGATCATGTTGGATGGGGCTTTGAACAATCTGATCTACTGGCAGGTGTCCCTGTCCATGGCAGGGGGATTGGAACTAGATTGTCTTTAAGGCTGTTTCTTTCACAGTCTATTCTATCATACTCAACTGGAAAGTATATCCTGAACTGTGCCTTTGTTTGCACTGGTGAAATCAAAGATGCTGCAATTAAGGTTGTGGTGAAGACAAAGTAACACATGAACACTCCAAATGACATGCCATAGAAGAGGAAAGGAGAGTGTCTCATCTTGAGGTCAGGCTTAGCATAATGCTGAGAGTAAAATAATAAAACAATTACTTGCTTTCTTTTCTTAGTTTCCCCCATACCTCCCCCAAGAAAATTTAAATATGCAGTTAATAAAGATGTCATTAAAGAACATCAAGTATAATCTTTTATGAGAACAAAAGATTTTATATTGCAGTCTTATTGTCTTCCCTCATGGTCTTTTTTCAGACTTGAAATAGTGTCTTTTGGACTATACCATGCTGTTTTACAAGTAAGCAAGCACTGCCTCTTAAGTACAGAGCTCTCGAGCAATTTGTTCTCATCAAACTTGTCCATTGTTTTTGCACATCATTTGAATGCTTATCTATCTTTGAATTTGTATTAATTTTGTTTAATTGCACGTGGGAGGCTAGTAAAACCAAATAATAATTAAGAAATTTTATTCAAAAGAGGAGGGTTCAGAATTACAAAGAGCTGCAAGGAAGAAAAATGTAAGTGGAAGACATCTCATTTCACAGTCAGTGGTCTACTAGACTTTGCAGTGCAAGCAGAAGTGTTCCCAAAATAATAACTCTGCTCATGTCACTGCACAGTATGTCTTCTACACATACCAACCTTAGATTACTTTGATATTTACCCAACAAGTCTTCCAATTTCTCTTCAATAATATCTGAATTATTTAATGCTCCATTTTTTTTCCTTCCAGAGAGTGAGAACTTAAGAATGTGTTGGCAGTGTGACCCTGACCACTAACATATAAATAATGTAAACTGCTGTATGCTTTGAGACAGATGATTGGTTCTGTAAAGATATTTGGACAAATGTGTTTGCTGTTTAATCCTTACCCACACAAAACTAATCATACTAGAAACAACCAATGAAAGATAAACTAAAAAGTCTTTGCAATAACTATTGAGACCCACAGTATTTGTTTTGAAAAAGTTGTGAACAAAGGATATATATTAGTGAGCAAAATAGTGATTGATAAAACTGTCATTTTTAAGGGCTGAAAAACTATGGATCTTAGACTTACTGATGCAGAGATGATGCTCATTTGTGTTTTAATAACAAAGGCAGTAGGTGATAAATCATGAGACCGGAGGATTCAGGTAGCAACGGTGAAAAACTGTTTCGTTTGCAGAATAAATTTTAATTTGTTTTAAATCTGAAGCTGAATACTTTTGTCTGAAAGGTGTTCCCCTTCTAACTTATTAGGTTAAAGAACATCAGGGTCTTGAGCCACAATATATTTTAGTGACCTAATTGTGAAGAAAGGCACTTCTTATGCGACATTTCTACTTGAGGAAAATGGCTTTATATTCTGGATCCCTTAATTAATGATTCAAAATTCTGAAAAAACCTATAATTGGTTTATCTTGTTCATTGACTCAGAAGTGGTGTGACCTAGATATGTAAAAGTCAGGCCATTTGGCTCCACTTGCTGATCTCCAATAGTCTGATTTTTGACCTTGTCTTGCCTTTGTTTCCTTTTTGATTTGACCTTCTTTCTGCTTTATTTAGGGGTTACTCTCCTGTGCAGTTGCTGTCCTGTGTTCTCATCAATAGCTTCTGTCTCCACTGGTTTTAAAGGCAGCTAAATCCACCATTCAGGTGGAATACAGTCTGTGGTAAACTCCTCCAAAAGCCATTTCTGTTTGGTTGGAAGACCCATTCTCATATATTAGGGTTACATTGCTAGATCTTCCAAAGTATGTGCACTGCCAGTCTCTGATTGCACACAAGAAACTGACTTGTGTGGGCTCACACAGAAGACAACAAAACTTAGAATTAAATTAACAAAACCTCAGGGCAGAGGCACTTTGAAAGTCACTATTACAAAATGATGCAGACCCAACTGTAATGCTCACTGTAGGATCTTGTGGTGCTAATGAATTACAAACAATGACAACGAGGCATTTGAAGTGTCAGGGCTTTGATGCATACACTGAATGTACCAAATACCTATTTATTTTGTCTGTGGTCTTGCCTTGTAAATTCAATGAAAAATGAGTTTTCATAATTAGTTAGGCTTAGGGTTCACTTTGGACATTCAAACAATCGATAACCTTGGGACGACCAACTGGAACTCCTGCTGAGACATCATGGTTCTTTTCTGCAGCAAGAGAGAACTCTAATTCAAAACATAGAATGTCTACATGTTAAACACATATAATATGAAGTTCACTGTTTGCTCTCAGCTATCTTGTATTACCTCAGAACTAGAATTTAATGAGGAGATCAAAGCCCTTTTCATCTGTTAGTCTTAATGTGCAATCGTAAGCTGCTACACTCTGAGTGTGTTTCATCAAGTGCCAATGAAGACAAAAAACTTTTGTCACAGAAGTAGCCCATTGCATATTTTGATACTGGTTTTTTTAAGAAAACAAGTTATGAATAACTCTTTGACATTATTACATGAAGTCTGATTTAATGTGGTACCTGAAGTATTGGAAAATCTGGAATTAATGGACACAACTTTGGTATTTATTTGAACTGGTGTCTGCAGAAGACAAAGAGCAGCAAGACTTTCTCTGAGGCCCTGGATACTCATGCTCATTTCTTCCCAAGATTGCAGATACATCACCTGGTAGCCTGTTCAGTTAGTAGGTGGCTCATATGATTTTGACAAAAGAGGAGACTGAGGAGACCACCCTCTGTTCCTCGGTCTCTGTTGTGAAGTTCACCTTCCTTGAGTGTATTCTTCCATATCACTGGACACCCTGTCTGTCATGTCTGTAAAAAAGTCATGACAGCAGCTGAGGACAAGCTCATATTTATTGTATGAATATGAGTTAAAATTTTAACGAGAAATTTTATGCATTATTATACATGCTTATTCTCTGAGACTTGGTCTTCTGAGGAGCAGTGAATCCCCTCAAATGTGCTGAGCAGAGTGTTGGCAGCATTTACACCTGATATATTAACGGTGCAGGAAGGACTCATGCTTCTTGAATGCAGTAATATGTTTTTTTCTTGTCAGCTCACAGGTGTCATCTGAGATCTTCCAGGATGTCTAGATGCAGCTGGTAAATGTGACATAGGACCTGTAGCAGAGCTGTTCACTTCAGGAATTTGTAGGGGAGGCTGTCTAAGGTATCCGGGTGCATTTCAGGTGGCATTTCATGCCTGTGTTTGGTAAATGACTTGAGCCCTAATTGTCTTGTGTTTCACAAGGATTCTGAGGCTTATGAAGATTAGGAAAATGCCTGTGATGCCCAGATATAATATCAAACAAGTATCTAAAAGCACAACAATCTTGCAAAGAATGTATCTTGTGCTCAAAGGAATGCTTTAATTAAATTATATTTTCTATACAGGAGAGGATTTGAGAACATCCACTTAATTAGTCATGTATCTTTCTTTTGTCTATACTGATTGTGAAATAAAGATAGTATGTCTCAGGAATATCAATCTGTGATGTTGGCCCCTGCCATGGTTTTAAAGCAGTAACTAAAAAATCACTAGAAAACTTACTTATTTCTTGCTATGAGATATGGATTAGAACAAGAGCAAAACAGGTTTAAAACTTAAAAGGAATAAAGAAAGTTTATTAACCAAACTACAAGAATAGGAAAACCAGAATAAAACCTCCAGAAAACCCTTTTCTCCCCCACCACCCAACCATTCCCTTGTTCACATGACAACATAGAGACAAAAAACTTTGGAACTTTGGTGTTTTAAACAGTCCCAATTCCTCCTAGAGTCTTTTCATCAGTCTTTGTAGAAAAAACAGAGGTCTTCTTCTGCTAATTTATGGAGTTTCTCACAAGAAAACTATTTCTGTTATAGCTATTTTTCTGATGCCAGCTGCCTGGAAAAAAATCTGCCATCAGTTCACTCCTCCCATTTCACATCACTTTGAGGTGTGTATGGGCCATGAGTCTAGGGATGCCATTTTAAGGATGAGTTATTCAAAGGCAAAAGTCCTCTACATCTGTCTCTGTAAGCCTCCCTGGAAACAGTTTTCTCTTTGCCTCTTTACGGCCCCAAATTTTCAACTATTACTTCTCCCCTTCTGTTTCAGCACCTCACTGTATCACAATTACTCCACCTTTTGCTCAAAATCCACACTTTGAACACTCCATTCCTCCCTATATACTCTGTCATGAATTAAAGTTTTTTTCAGAACACTATTGTCCATCTCCATAGCTTTAACAGAAAAATATTTCAGCTTATTAAAGCATCTCCTTATTCTCTCTTCCCCATCTAAAACTTAATTCTTTTCTTCACTGTCTTTGGTTTTATGGTATCTTCTTCATGTTGATTATCCCTCTCTCTCTCACTTCCCCTCTCTCTGGGAAAAAAGGAGTAATCTGTAAGTCTTATCTAGGTAGTAAAAGAGTTAAAGTCTTGGAAAAGCTGCAGATGTTCATGGTGTCAGGTTTCAGTTCAGGGGCAGAAACTGCACACCAAGCCAGGCCGGCCGGCTCTGCTTTTCTCCTCCCACCCTCTGCGGCCTTGTCCGGCCTGGAGGGGAGGGGGAGGAAGCCGAGACAGAGCCCCGTTCCCTCATCAGAAGCCACAAACCAAAAAGAGAGAGAAATTCCCCGTCTTGAGTCTTAAGGTAGGCATTCACAAGCTGATCTCACTTTTCAATGGTCAGAATTACTGTCAGTTCTCAGAAATGGTTAGCAATTGGTCAGGAGGAAAAGTCCCACCAGCCTCTCGCAGCTTCAACTTCCCCCAACTCCCGAAGCTTTCTTAGAGTCACCCCAGGACAGCCCCTAACCTGGATTTGTTACTCAGATAAAATTTGTCTTTTATTGAATTCTATATTTATTTTGTGTCCACAGCCACAGATTTCTTAAATAGTAAACTTTGCTGATAATTATAGCAATATCTGTCCCATAGTCCATACTCTTTTTTTCCAATCCAATTGATATTTTAATTACGATTTAGGTATTGGATGCTTAGTGATCTAAGATGAATTTAACAAGATAAGAAACAGAACATGTTTTTGCTTTGTAGTTTTCTGTGTTTTGAATTTGCAAACAGGCAAAGCTTTCAAGTCTTAATAAGTTAGTCTTTGATTCTTATTCTTTTTTTTCTTAAGTAGAATTATTATTTTCTCAAATTCTCTTTCTAATCCCATTAACTGACATTTACTAAAAGTACTTTAGAAAAATCTCTAAAACACTGAAGACTTCAAATTAGTAATAAGGCATGAGAATGTAAAAATAACTGACCTGATTTACTTTCATGACAAAGACTAATTTCATGGTGATACTGTCTTTTAATCAGAGGAATATGCTTAAAGTGATTTGATTTAGCCTTTGTATTAAAAGTAACAGTGAAACTTTGAACAGTCACTAAATAATTCATAGTATACTTTTCAGAATTATTAGTTAATATTCACTCACTTTAGCACCCCCAAAAAACTGTTCTGCATATTTATTTATACATACAGAAGTAATATAAAAAATTTTATTACTATGGAAACAGTGACCACCATAATGGCTAGAAAAGTCTGTTTTGCTCTTCAATCACTTGTTAATAATATAAAAAAAAAAGTTTACAATTATTTCAGACCTCTATTCATGCTTCCTAAGTACAAACTGATGCAAAAAAGTATTTTTCTACTTTGGGGTTGTTTTTTATTTCAGGTGAAAAAAACCAGAGACCAGCATTATGGTATATTTGGAAACTAACTGGATAAAATTATTTCAGGCTGTGTTTTTACTTTTTGTTTAACTCATTATCACTGCTTGATAATTTAAAATAAAATCCATTCCAAATATTCAAAAAAATTTCTTGTATTTGTGTCACAGTATTGGGAATATTACTCATTGAGCCATGCAGAAGAAACACATAAATAAGGCAGAATGAGAATAGTGTTTCATTTTTTTGAATAAATTCATTACCTATTCTGAGTTGTATGTATAAGGAGAATTTCATGTCTGGAGGCTGATGTTCCTTTGTAAAGAAAACTGCAGACACTTTTTCACAGTGGAAACAAAACTCTTGCTGTGGTAAAGCTCCACAATGTCCACCTGATCCTAGATTAATAAAAAGTATATTTAATAACTTAAATGTGGGATGAAATTTCCACTTTATATTCAGGATATGGGCAGGCATTGGAGAGCAAGGTACTCAAAGTATGCATTTTGAAATCAAGATAGATTTGCAAAGTAGGCATAATGCCCTCCTTGTTCTTTGGTTTTGCTTATATGTTTTTAAATTTTAGTTCCACTTTTGGTAATTAATTAAAGAAAATTAAAGCTTAAAAAAGATAATGAGAAAGTGACACTGACAATGTTTTATTCTTCTTCCACAAAAGAAACCAAACAAAAAACAAAAAACAAACACACACACCAAAAAAACCCCTTTGACAATTTAAAGGCAGAGATCCCTAAAAACATTTAAATTTCCTTTGTTAAGCCATCCATCCTTTGAATTGAATGACTTGTTTTTGCAATGATCTGTGTAAAGTGTGAATGAAGACTGTAGGTTTTGAACTCCTGCATGCTTGAAGTTCGTTGTGATGCATGCTAATGATTCTTTAGTGGCCCCAAAAGCCATGCTGATCTTACTGTTGTTATTGAGGGTTTACAGCATAGCTGGTCAGTACTGTATCTAGTCAGATTTTGCTTTTAAATACATATGGATATTATTATGCAAATTTATTTTCTTCGTTGGGCTGGGGACAAGTTGATCTCTTTATGGTAATCTCAATTATCTGATCAGATGAAGTTTTAAATCCAGCATGGGAAAAGCACAGGAGTGGATTTGCTTGGCCTGTAGGTGCTGATTTTGTTGAGTACCAGAGGTGGGCAACTGTGCTGCAGAAGCCTCTGCAGGAGCAAGAAAAGGCTATGAGGGGGTCTGTGGTCAATCTCAGAGTTGTGCCACTATCCTGCAGCATTTTCTTCTCAAGCAGGCATTCACTTTTTTCACTCTAGAAAACGGCAACAGCCTGTATTTAAGGGTCCCTTGGGCTAGACAGGTTTATGGACTGCTACCAAAGATCATCCTGGGCACATCTGTATGCAGAAGCTGCTGTGACAGGAGGGAGAAGTACTGCTGCTGGGCTGCAGTGGTACTTCAGTCACAACCACTGCTCTGTGAATACAGATTTGTTCCTGTATAAAATTATTACTCTATTAAATTGTTTAAAATGGACTAAGGAGATCTCTGAGAGATCAGCAGCCATGTATTAAATGTCCTTGGAAGGACAAATATTAGATTTAAGCCTTTTTCTACAGGTATTTTTCTTTTAATAAACAGGTTGTCTTTAAGGGTCTACATTCTTTCATATGCTTGTAGTACCTCACGTTAACATCTGATTTAATTTAGGAATTCTGAAGTTCATTTTAGCAACAGTGTGTTGATGAAACTCACTGGCAAATGGTTGAGAGATACCACTGAAGTTATTCCAGTTACTGCTCTTTCCAGTACCATCTCTTGTCTGAAAATCCTTGTCTAAGCCACACACTAAAGAATGGATTTCAGTATCACATCTGACACGTTAGCATTCAGAGTGCTGTCTCTAGCTACAGATTTTAGGTGTCTACTTTAGGAATAGATGGGTGTGAATAATAAATTATTCTATTAATTTATTGTTCCTGATGACTAGTCAATTATTTTAATGATGTTTACTGTCCTAGTCATGTGTTACTTGAAAGTGATTGGAAGCAAATTGCTGTCAAAAAGCCTTTGCAGCTGCAAAAAATTACACTTCTACTTTTATTGTATTCCTTTTTCCCCCGAATAGAATACACTATTTCTGTCCCTCCACTCAATTCAGCCATCTGTCACTCACATACCCACAGACAATTACAATGCATTTTCATCATATCCCAGCTGCCTCTGATTGACTTGTTTTGTAGTGCAGTATGTACAGCATGATCTCTCAATATCCATCTCACATTGGAAGCTGTTCTCTCATTGGTCACACTCTTTTTCACATGTTCTATGATGTTATGGTCAAGATTCCAGTGTGTCTTAATCTAGGAAGAGTTTTGCATGATCTCTGTAACACAGGGCTGCTAAAATGAACATCTCACTAGTATTTCCAATTATTTTGTTTAAAAAGTGAATTAGAAATAGTTCGGTTTCCTTTGTAGAACTTCTAACACCTCAGACCAATAGTTTATTTTGTAATGAACATATTTGGTCAGTAACATAATTAGACTGTAGAGGACCAGCTCTAAGCATGTTTTGTCTCAAATGTTCTGACTGTTGTGACAGGAAAGGTGTGAGTGGAAGAGAGGGTCCAGCATAGGTGGGACATCGCTGCTCTGAGCCAACTTTCTACTCCACCTGCTCAGTCCCTGCCTCCCACCTCCCCCAGCTCACTTTTCTGGAGAAGGGCTGGATGTGCAAGTGTGAACAAAACAGTGCAAACATCTAGTTTATATTGGGAGTGTGCACAATTATTTCTTTTAGTACAAAGAGGCCTGTGGCAAGTATCATAAAGAATGCTTTCTAAATGACACTTATTTTCTAAGAACACATTATTTTCATTTAGGGTGCCTTAAATTGTGATGTTATTTCCTGGTCTGTTTTAATCACAATGTGTCCACACATTTAGTATTTTTCTAAGTATGAAAAACAAATCTGTAAAGGACTGTGCTGAAATAGGAAAAAGAACTATGATCTGGAGACAGCAAAAGTCAGCTGCTTTCATCATGTAACCCAGAGTGAGTTGGGTCATGCAAATTTGTGCTTACTTACTTTGTGCTTACTCTGATGTCTTTTTTTTCATGTTAAAATAGATACAAAATAGAGCAATTGCAAATTTATTAGTCATGTGTTGGATTTACTCTATAAAGCAACAAAAAAATTCTTCTTGACAGAGGATGTGAATGGAAAGGAAAGCTTGTACAGAAATTCAGGTAGTCAAACGATTATTGGCCATTTTACTGTTTATTTCAAACATGGTATAGCTAATATTGCAGATTAAATACATTTTTGAATGCGAAACAAAACAGTGATTGAATGATTCCTTTTCAATAACATAATCCAAAGTCTTCATCATTACTGATGCTCAGGAGATGACCAACATGAAGTCCATGGTTTGCTACAAATATTCAAGCAAATTCTGAGGTTTTGCTTCCTGCCACAGGCAGAGAAAGAGAGAGTGGATCTTGTCAACTGCAGTGCTAAGCCACTGAGAAGTTAGCATAGCTTTAAACCATGAGTCATTTTTGTGGTGTGATTTTTGACAGCTTTGTGCAGCAGAGGAAGATTCAGTTTTTAAGATCATCGCAGTACAATCGCTAGAAGCATGGCACATGTTTCCCCCTATTATTATTTCTTCTTCATGTTTTAAGCTTGCTTTAAGCAATCATTTTCACACCTAATGTTTCTTCTTTTTTTTTCTTTTTTTAAATCTGATATTGCACTGCTGTGTCCCCCAAATAATTCTACACTGTTTGGTAATACTTTATTGGTAATATCTCCCATTATCCATGGCTCAGAAGAAATTTACTAATTACTTTAAATTTTGTCATATATGTATATTTATATATGCATCTTCATTTTGTCACTAATTGTTAGGCTATATGATAGAGTCAGTCTTTCAACTACTCCCTCATTTTCAGTATGGTTATCAAAATATCAATCTTTTAGTTCCCTTATGTGTGGTGGGATTAAACTGTGATGCTTTAGGAAGGCTTGAGTTTGCACGTGCTTCACTACTGCAAAATGGTGTGTTCAATGTGTTAAAAAGAATTTTAGCTTTCACAGTGATTTTTTTTTTTTTTGGTAGCAGTGAAATTTGCTAAATATTGCATGATTTTTGTTTTTGATTATATTGAATTAAGGCTTTAAATACTAAAGGCATTAGTGTGTGTTTACACTTTTTTTCTCCCCTCCTAATTTAGATTAATTGTGTTTCTTTGATCCTTTTCCTTTCTAAGGGATAGTTCTTACCACTTGATTCAACTTCAGGCTATGAACTTCAGTGAAGTCAGTAAATAATGACTTTAGAATCAGTTGAACTTAAATCATATGGTCTTTATTGTCAGGAAACATGTAAGTGAATTAGGGCAACATCCAATTAACACAGCCTTTTGCAGGTTTAATGAGCAATGATAAATTTAAATCCGTTTTTCGCACTTTCAAAGTATGTGAAGTTACAACTAAAAAAGCTAGCAGGAGATTGTTGCTCTATTGATTGATAATAAATTATTTTAAATATATTTTGACTGGGATAGGAGGCATCATCTTTGAAAATACTCATAGGTTAATTATTTGAATAGGTCTCATCATAGAAGCCAATAAAAAATTTATTCCTACAGCCTATGGAATTACATGGCAAGATGAGTTATACTGTTCCCTTATTTGTTTTTTTGGGGCTTAAGTGTTTTGTTAGTACAGCCTGTACCACTGACACATGTGACTTTCCTTGATTTCCAGTTGACGTTGCCTATTAATAACTGAGAAAAGGTGTTCCTGGTTTTGCAGCAGCAAAAATAGATTTTGGAAAGCAATTAATGATGGTTTTAATTAGCAAGTAATGTCTCTGCTTAACACACAATTTCTTCTCTTACTAAAGGTAAGGAAGAGGTTTTGTGGGGTTTTTTTTTGGTTTTTTTTTTTTTTTGGGTTTTTTAAGACAGAAAAGTTTAAAGTTATTAAAAATAATGAAATCTAGTGCATTTGATTATTTTGTTTCCAGTTTGAGTAGACAAGCTCTTTGTGACTGGAGTTTGATAGGATGCTTTTTGGTTTCCTTGAACTATTCCAATCAACAGCAGCAGAACTACTTTTTATTGTTCTATAAATTGTATTTCTGGTGAAAGCATTTCTGCTTCGTGCTCCTTGTTTTCTTTGGGTCCTTCTATAAAGCCAGTCATTTCTCACATTAAGGTACACCGAATATTGGAGCAGGTTGGTCTGTCTCATTACGACAAATTGAAAAAAAACAACTTACACTAGAGATTCTTTCTTTGCATACTTTCAGTGAATTCTCTGGAGCCTAATTGCCTTATTCCTTAGTATGATTTTATTCGGTCTAGGTGTTATGTTTGTGACTCGCACTGATTTAAATCATATCAGAGTTAAGGTCATCAGAGTTTCTAAGAATACCTCTGGGATGCTGAATTGAGGAATTTTTCACTCATTGAGTATCTTCCATCAAATAAAGAAACTAATCCAAAGGTTTTAAAAAAAAATTAAACACAAAACTGAAAGCAATTGTTTCCCTGAAACAGTGCTTCAATTCACTGTGTCTTCTTTTCAAACAAAAGTTCATGTATAACATGAACTTGATTATATTTGTGATTATGATCATCCTTATGATCATGCTTCATAATTCTTTATTTCTTCCTCATGTGTCTCAAGAAAATGGTGTGAAATGCAGTTTATTAAAGCTTGAAAAACACTGAATTTTTGTTTGAAGGGTAGCGGTATGGAGAATATAATGAAGAGTCACCTAGTTCTAATATCCATGTTTGAATACTAATAGCTTTAACCAAATATAATAAAAAAGTTACTGTCTTATCTTGGAGAATTAAAATTAAAAGGAATGGTGTGTTTAACTGATAAAAAAGGAGCCTAGGAGCCCTTTGAAAACTCCTCATGAAAGATGTTTTCCACCTGTAGGAGAAGCTATGGATTCCATAATAATGGAATGCTGGAGATCTACACTTTGAACGTAAGGTCATAGACGATAGCCCTTTGTATCAAGGGGAATGCATAGAAAGCATTCATGAGTATGGGCTGGAAAAATTATTATTCTTTCACTGTATAATTATGTGATCATTATACTCTATCCAGTTGTTTCTACTCTACTCCATATCACTGATGTTCCTAGTGAGACACATATCACTCATCTAGAAACTGCCAAGCAGGATCCTTTGCTTCTAAAATATTGTAGGACTTCTTTCAGTTGACTCCTTGTGAGTGGAATTCTTGACATAAGTAAGCCTCCCAAACTGCATGAATTTACATAGTTACTGTTTTCAAATCTGAACTTTTGTGTGTTTAATGCCATTTGAGGGACCACCTAAAAAACATTTAGGTGACTCCAGGAATTCTTATGCTTCAAGGTTCAGGGTTTGAGCCATACCCTTTTCCTCATTATTTTAATGGGAAACATTCATTGCACGCACTAGCAGTTCTCTTACTCATTCTTTCAGTTATCTCATGTATACATAGCTGGAGTAGAAAGAAAATATGTGAGAATTAATTAATTTCATTTTTTGTGAGTTTATTTGAAAAAATGTAATATATTTTTCCTTCCCTTAATGTCCTATGAAATGTTTCAACAAATAACTGATAGACTTTGCTGTTAAGAATTGTGAAGCTAGACTTGAAGAATGAAACATTTAATTTACTCATACATATTTTGTTCATTGACACTTTGCTAAACTATAGAAAGTGCTTGAACGTCTTTAAATAAAGTTTTTCTTGTGTGTGACTAGGATATTTTAAAAAAAAATACATCAAAATACATGAAAGACTTTTGTTTTATCTACAATAACCCAACACAATAGTACTAATATTTTTTCTTCAAAATAGTGTGAGTTTCTTTTGTTCTCTTCCCCTTTTAAATATATTTGTCACGAATATTATATTTAAATTATTTTCCTGTGAATTTTGGCATTTTTTACAATCTTCCTGTGCTAATACATACTTGAAAATTTATACAAATCCCTTGATTTTTATGGTTACAAATGTTTTCCAAAATTATTTCTTCTAAAATATGAGTTAGCTTAATTTCCTTAGGAAATCCCATAAGGCTTCATATCCTTTTAAGGGAGAAGTCCACTTTATTGTTGTTACTTTTTATTATTGTGCCTAATCCAAAATTTCAGACTAAAGCTCATATTGTATCATTGATCACAAAGCTAAAAGCTTCGCTGAAATCACTCTCACTGTAGTGAGTAGCTAAAACCCTGAGCCATGGATCACTTGGAGAATTAATACTTTGAATTGAGAATAGAAAAGTACTGAGAATCCATGGAAAGACACTTAGACACTTAGAGAATAATGGAAAGACTGGCACTTGAGGGATACACTTGCAGTCACTTGGCTCAATGACACAGCAGGCAGCTGGATGAAATGCAGACAGGTGATCCTGACTATTATTTTCACAATATGTCCCTAAATTAAGTGAGCTATGGCAATGCTGTCTGAATAGGGTGATTGTATGGTTCACTGTGGTGATTTTAGTGGGATAGAATGCATGAAAGACATTGGGGAGCTGCTGGAACAGATTTATTTTATCAATACTTGAAAGTCAGCTTTGCCTTAGCAATTTGAGCAGGACAGACGTGAAGACTGAAGACAGGGAGACCTGGATAAGGATGATGCTCTATTAGTTATCAGGGGATTTTTTTATTTCCCTTTACCCACTGTCTCCTCATTTTTCACCTGCTTTAGTCATGGATGAGTGTATTTCATCTAGCAATAGTGTTTTTCAACTTTGTACCCTCACTTGGGAAGGTGGAGCTATGTAACTCAGAAGTCCAGCCACAGACAGCTCAATTTGACTACATTTGGGAATTTTCCTGTATCTTGACTCTTCCTTTGTTTCTTAGAGTGAATGGCCTGTGGAAAGAGAGTATTTCCAGACACATCTTATACTATGCACAATTTAAATATTTATTTGTAAACCTCGGTAAAACTGTATTCCTTAAATGACTTGATGCTGAAAATTTTAAACTATGGTGCTGTTTTTATGTCAAAATTATGACAATTCTGGGAGAAATATGACAGCATTCAGTTTCAAAGAAGTGATATTTAATAGGATTGTGTCTTCAACTGATGTTGCCAGAAGAATTATAAATTGATCAAAATCTGCAAGCATCTTTTTTTTTTTCTACAGCAGCTGTTTCATGATCACATTGGACAGCCTGGTCTCTCCACTTGTCCATTACTAAACAGCAGAGGCTGGGTAGTGCAGGGCTTTGTTCCCTGCCCAAGCACAATTTTCATCATAGAAAGTAAGGCTTCAGTGCTCTTGAGCTTCATTAAGGATAGTGCTTCAGTCTATAATCCTTTTATCTGATGAGCTTTAGGAGGTTACTAGGTTTTCTACTTTATGAGGGCCCATTAGATAGATAATAAACCTTGCCCTGCAACTAACCAGCAAAATTATAGACCAATAACACCCTGAAATCTTCAGTCAGAGAAATTTCAGATACTTATTTCCTGAAGATTAAAGACTGATTGTAACCCAAAAGGCCAAATTAGAGGGTGAGTGTATAATAGTTGTTGATAGCTGAGCTACATGCACATATGCTACACCTGAAAAAAAAATTACTTCTAATACTGTTTTTAATATTTTCTCTCCTTTCTTCATTTTTTTTTGTACCAAGTATAAACCAAATATTATATATATATATGTAAAACCTTCCTTTCAGTAGAGCATTCATAGCCAAAAAAAACGGCAGATGACTCTGGGAAAATGTAAATCCTTCCTTCTCATTTTCTTTTAGTCCTCATTAGCTGAAGCAAGTCTTTGTAAGAATCCCTCCTCTATGGTATTTATGGTATTTTTTATGCTGGCCTTATGACAAGTAGTAAAATTGTAAGTTTGAAACTTGTGTATGAAGCTGTTGCTCTCAACAATCATGTTTACTTGAAAAGAAGCTGGATGTAAGCCATTTCTGTGCAAATAGGGAAACACAATAACTGATTTATCAAGGGATAATTTGAAATATATATTTAAAAGAAATCATGAATGAATATGAATGTAAAAGCTATTGACATTTTTGTACCATACATATATTGTAATCATGGTCTTAAAAAACCCAAACAGCAAACCCAAAAACCTCACCAAACATTCCATAAAACCTTGCAGAGCTTGAGGCATTTTTCTATAAATATTCCTAGAGGTTTGTTGTTTTTTTTTTTTACGTATGTAATTTTCCAAGGTTATTGTGTATGCCTCAGAAGCAGTAGGATTTGTACATAATGAGGACATCATTTTAGGGATGAAATATGAATACTCAGCTTCCCAGGCTATTTGCTTTTTTGGTTACTGAAAAATTAAGCTAGAGAGTACAAACTATATGCATTTAAGTCAGAATTATATATATCTAAAAGGCATGTATATTCTGGGAGTGTATATATTGGAATTTATTGGACTGTAGGTATTGTATCCTTGGTACTTCTTTTAACAATGACTGCTCAAACTCCTGACAAAATTACAAAATTGGGCTCTGTTTATATCATGTAAATTACAAGCCTCAAATTGTTTGAATTTAACCTTTCTTGTTGACTTTCATCTTATTTTGAACACTGGGAAATTTAACTAAAGCTAAATGCCTGGAGATCACAATATTTTTAGATCCCCATCTCTTGCCAAGCAAGAGCGTTTTGAATGACCTTCTGAAGAACACATGAGACAATTGCCTACTGTAGATAACACAGTAACTCGTGACCAAGGACGGAAAGGACAAATAATTCTTTAAAGTGAACTTTTTACTGGCTAGTGGCAATCTATTACTGGCAGTTTGAGGCTGAAATGAATATCAGACAGTTTCAGCAAAAACTCCATCTTTCACATCTAAGGAAACCACGCACCTTTTGATTAGTACTGCATCAGGCTGTTCACCAGAGGTTCAAACGCTTGCAAACAAGTTTCTTTAGATAAGGACAAGTGAACTGGCCTTTTTGACGGTTCAGCTCAGCCTGCAGTTCAAGTAATTCATTTTATTCTGGGACAGAAACAGTTTCCTGGAGTCTTTTAATAGAAGATAGAATCCCATCTATACCCTTTTCATTTACTTTTTATATTATTTCATCTCAGCTAACTCAACCTGTTTGGACTAAAAAGCTTATCTTTTTTCTGTGTGAAGGCACTGCTGTGTTTACTGGGCAGCTTGTTCATGTGTTTCTACTAACATTTATTAAAATATGTAGCATAAAAAAAAGAAGATAATATCAGAATTTGACCAAGGTGAATCCAAATCAACAACTCTAAATCACTGAGGATGATCAATAGGGCCAATTCTGTGTTTTTCACAAAAGCTTCATAAATTTTATTTTCAACTTCTCTACAGGCTGGTCCTTAAGAAGCAGTTTAATGAAAGAATTTTACATTTCAGCTCTGCTGTCATATTTCGACTGATGTTTCTTCCAGTAACTTAAGACTTGGTGTGAAACAAAGTATTTGGTAGAAATTTTCAGAAATCCACTAAAAAATAGCTCAATTCCCCTTGACAACCTTGAATCAGAGATAAGCTTTGAGAAGCCTGTCCAACCTGAAGTATTCTGAAGGAAAGGTTGTGCAATATTTCATAGCTATATACAACAGATAAGACATTGTGCAGCGTAATCTAGGATGCAGAAATACAATTATTAAGAGGCATTGTAATCGAGTCACATATTAAAATGATCAATATTTATGTGCTAGATAAAATTCAAATGAGAAAAGTTAGACAATCTATCTCAGCAAAGTCCAGAGTATTATTATAGCTATTCATCTCAGTTCATATGTTAGAAAGAAAAGTTATAATTCCTTGAAAATACCCTTTTTTGTATGAGTAAGGTTGGCTTATGTAGTTTCCTGTAATTGATTGAATTTCATCATCTTTTGTCTACTATACCTACTCCTGGGGGGCAGTCAGGAGAGAAATATAAATCTCTCTCTAATCTTAGTCATTCTCTCTGGAATACATTATCTGAGCATGAGCAACTATAGAATGGCATCTTAGCAATGTTAAGTCTGCTTTTATTTTCACTGCTTGTCACTTTGACTGATTGAAACAGGAAAATATGTATTTTAATCTAAAGACAACACTGACTAGGAAGAGGTTTAGAGCCTCTCTCCTCCATATTTTGTCAGCAGAACTTTTAAAAGTGGCAGGTTTTCACAGCTAATTACCACGGACAAGGGCATAAGCAAAAATAAGCTCTTATTTGTCAACAGCCCTGTGAAAATATGGTTTACCAAAGAACACCTTGTAGGTGCTTACAGGATACAGAAACCTACAGATAGAGTGGTGTGCCAGGAGTCTTTGGGGTCTTATTATTTTCCAATAATGGTACATGCTATTAGCAAAAGTGGTTTAAAATCTTTTCTAATGTAGATTCCTTCTTAGTAGATAGATCATCTCAGGTACCAGCTGACATTACTACATATGCAATTATAATTGGGCACTAATATAAATAAAGCAACATGTAACTTTTTAAAAGTGGATAGAGATAAGGAGAAAAATCACTAGTACATAATTATCAATTTGCCACAAAAATTACTTCGTGAACAACAGAAACATGGGGAATATTCTGCTCTGTTTTGTTCTTGTTATAAGGTATTGTTTAGTGTAAATCCTGTAGTACATTCATCCTTCTAATGATGCATAAAGCACAGCAACATGAACATGTATTTCTTTTTACAGTCTCTGGTGTAAGTCATTGCAGTCTGTTCTTTAAGGTCCACTTATATTTGATAAATTATTTTGTAGAGTGTATTTATGTCTTGGGTGATCAGCCAGGGAGATCCAGTAGTAGTTTTCAGATCATCAGCTTCGGAGAATGGTGCCATCCTACTTTCATTCTTTTGACAAATGTTAAAATCAACCTAACATATCGCTGTTGTCATGGATGGATAATTTCTTCTGTCTGTAACTCTAATTTTTTCTTTCTATCCAAGGTGTGACAGAAGGAATACTTCACATTAAGAAAGACTAATTTTCCTGATGAATTCCAGAGGGTACTGAATTAACACTACCACTTTATCAGTCATGGTATTTTGTTTTTCAGATAGAAGCTTTTTTTTCAGTATTTAATTTGCATGTGAATAAAGCTGGTAGCTCTAAGAAATGTCAGGTTTTCATTCCTTTGACATACTTCAAATGTACTATCAAAACAAATATTAAGATAAGCAACAGAAGGATGAATTTGTAAATAATATAATTTGATTCCTCAATTTGCATTTCTAGCAAATAATGACACACTACAAGGATCTGATCCAAAAGGTATGATTTCTGATCTGTCTGGATCAAAGCATCTAAGGGTCTCTTTAGGAGAAAAATTCAACTGATGGAAATTTTTTTGTGATGTACAGCTTCCTTGCTTTTATTGACTCATTTTATGCTGTGATGCTTCTCCTTCCAATTTTTTCTGCTTCCTTTGATAGATTTGATTTTCCTATGTAATTAACTTTCTTTCCTTCTTTTACTGTGTATTTATTTTTCTGCACTACAGATGTCCTATCCAATTACCATATTTCCAATAGTGTCCTTTCCTGTTCTGTAGCTCTGACTGAAAAGCTGTCACGTTTGACACCCTGCACACCTTTGCCAACACCATCACACCTTACCACTGCCCTCATATCCAGCTGGAGTATGTAGTTCCTTTCTCTCTTGATACACAGACAACTTTCCTCCATTTTTCTTGCTGAGGCACTGCCAGAGTATGGTAGAGAAAGGGATTTACAATTTTAGCTGTACTCATATTTCAAATGCTCAAGAAAGAAAGAAGAAACTTTGAGAAACATGTTGTGAAGCCAACTTAAATTCTTATGTGCTTGGGAATACCATGAAATACTACTAATAAAAACAAGATGCCTTGAGGGAAATCCTTTAAAATATGAGTTTGAGAAACCTGGGATGCTTGTGGTGCTCTGTCTCTCCCACTCCTTTACTGAAGTAAATTGTTTTGTTTCTAAAATTTGATGCATGGTTTTCTAGTGAGTGAGAAACTTTGTGGTCTTTTTGGGGCAGTAGTTGATTGTGGAGGTTTTGTTCATTTCCTGTTCTTTAGTTTCTGAATCACTGTGTACTTTGATGGTACTTTTATTTTGGAAAGCTCTAATGAGTAGCTTTTTGTTTCTTATAGATTTCAAAGGAAGGCTATAAATTCTGCTGGAGCTTATCTCTGTTCCATAGGAGTTGTCTATGAGGGAGCCTAAAAATGTATGGGATGCATCTCATAGCTCTAACCTTCTTCACATCCTATTCACATCTTTATATACACAGCTGTGTGTGATGTGAGAGTATGTGTGAGAATTAATGGTGGGAATAAAGTAGAAACTCTTTTTCAAATAACAAGGTATGAATAATTGGTTATAATTAGGTTGGATAAAGAATGAAAGCCAGATGATGGAAAGATGATAACGAGGAGGACTTCTAGTAAAATCAGAGAGGTTAATAAATAGCCTGTTCTAATATTTATCCTGTTCTACAAGCTAAATTACATGGAAAAAGAGGATATTTTGGTTATTTTTTAGCCAAACTTGGTATTTATTTGAGTTAAATGCAAATATTAGATCAACAGATCTTTATCATTATTAAATCTTACTTAAGAGGATGTGGCTTATAGGTTTTACTGACACTATTAATCACAGAATCACAGAATAAGCTGAGTTTCAAGGCACCCACAAGGATCCTCATGTCCAGCTCCCAGCCCTGCACAGCACCATCCCCAAGAGTCACACCATGCGACTCTTGCACAATTACATGTGCATTGTCCGAACACTCCTTGAGCTCCATCAGCCTTGGTGCTGTGACCACTTCTTTGGGGAGCCTGTTCAAGTGCCCAGCCACCCTCTGGGTGAAGAATCTTGTTCTAATATCCAACTTAAACCTCCCCTGATGCAGCTTCAGGCCATTCCCTCTCGTCCGGTCATTGGTCACCACAGAGAGGAGATCCATGCCTGTCCCTCTGCCTTTTGTAGATTCTCAGTTGTAGATGCAATGACATTTCTCCTCAGTCTCCTCTTCTCCATGCTGAACAGACAAAATGACCTCAGCCACTCCTCACATGGCTTCCCCTTGAGGCCCTTCACCATCACCATCTTTGTTCCTTTCCTTTGGACACTCTGTAGTAGTTTACTGTCTTATATTGTGGCACCCAAAACTGCCCCCAGCACTCGAGGCGAAGCTGCCCCAGTGCAGAGCAGAGCAGGACAATCCCCTCCCTTGCCCAGCTGTCCATGCTGTGCCTGATGCACCCCAGGACACAGCTGGCCCTCCAATGTCACACGGGGGTCTGAAGTGGAACCTTGTCTGCATTTCTGTCCAGGGAGTCTTAGCTACTCTAATCAATGTTGATTTACATTTAAAGCTAGTTAAGAGAAAGCAAGATGTGATAACTTCTGAATGGGAAGGTATATGAAATATTCATTGCAAATTGGGATGTGAAAAAATTTACAAAATGAATAAGGGAGGGAAGACTGAAAAAATACACATCTATATTCTAGCTGATCTAAATAAAAATATTTTTTAAGAAAGAAGGCAGCTGGAAGTTTAAGAGCTCAGTGGGATTTTAGCATCAGAAAAATAGGCAGAAACTTTTACACTTTTAAATTTTGGTTTTAGAATCTCAGACTCCTAAGAAACTCATTTGTCTTCTTTAATAGCTTTAAAATTCCTTGGTCTTTCATTGAGTGATGCAAGTATTAATCAAATTAGAACATCTAACTGGAGCCCTTATTCATGGTATCTTGTCCTATTCATCATAATCTATCCATATAGATTCTTCAAGAAAAAATGTCCATGAAAGAAAGTTTCAATCTATTGGACATTATCAAATACATGTTATTCATTGAAAGGACTGCAAGCTCAAAATCAAGTTCTGAGTCAAGAGTAGATTATGTCTACTGAGAATGGCATTTCTCCCCTCACATCTCTGTTTCTTGGTGTCCTTACTGGCTTCGCTAATACTTTGATTCATAAAGACAGAAATTTCCTCTAGGGTTCAAGTGACGTGATTGACTAGAACATTCCCTGTTCATCCCAGTGGGCCATGATGCAGAACAAGATAGTCTGGAGTACTATAATTGATTGTTTTACAAGAGAAGAAGCTTTTCTCTTCCTTTAAAAGACTAATAATATAATCAGGGAGAAAAATTGTGTTGGAGTTCAAACTTTTAGCATCATCTTGAGGTCTTGCAACTTTCAAAATCATATTTAAATGTTCTCAAGACAGTTCTTTTATAGTGATATCACTGTCTAAAAATTAATTTAATAAAAATAAAGAAAGCCATGTGCATATTCTACAGTACATTTTGTCAAAATTCAAGCTCTGTAAACGATGTTCCTAATGACACGTATTCGACTTTATACTTTCCTTTTATCTCTCATTGTATTCATAATCCTCTTCAGCCTACGCTGTGTATTTTTCACCCCACTACCTTCAGTCTCTCATGTCTGGAGTTAATGTTTTTGGGTTTTTTGTTATTTGTTTCCTTAAGATGATTAAATTAAATAAAATACATTATTCATCAACTCAGAATATGAGGTTTTATCTCCAGGACCCTGATGTAATAAATTAGTTTCCTACTGCAAATGTCACACAGGTCATTTTTCAGTACTCTCACTTCCAAAAAAGTCTGGGCATGCAAATACAAAACTCCAGCTACAGGAAGAGAAGTAATTAATCTGGAAATCAAGGACAGTGCCTTACTGTTAGAATCAATGGCATTTTACTGTAATGAAGATATCAGTTAAATTCCTTAGGTAAGAGTCTGATCTTTTTTTCAGTTAAATTTTTTTACAATCTTTTTGGCCTTTCTTTTAAGGTTTTGGTGAAATATCCCTAGATTCTTCTCTTGCAGTTATGGCCACAACACTGTCAGGTCTAGTAACTATGGGCTTTAGATCCAGATCCATCAGAAAAGGAGCAAGTCAAAACCTGAAGAGAAGTATCTATAAATTACTTTTACTATAGTATTTCATTATATGTATTAAAGTACTGAAAATTACTTGTTTATTGTATTTCAAATGTGGTAATTTCTTAATTTTTTTTATAAGGCATTGTATGAATTTATGGTTATGCATTAATTTACTGGCTGTGGTACACTGGGACTCATGGTCTCCCATAAAAATTAAACTTTTCTCCACCTTTTTTCTTAAGAACAACCTTTTCCAATGTTTTTTTTTTTTTCTGTGATAACTGGTTAATAAGCATTTAGGTGTATTGTCATTAGAGTGATGTGAGAAACACGGGTGACTGAATTCAAAGTATTACATGAACTTGGTTTCTGCATCTTTTCAAGCAAGTACTGCAACTTGTTTGACAACAGCTCTGTCTGTCCTTCACAGGTATTCTGCTGGTCTTGCTTCTCTTCAGTTTTGTTTGTGATTCTGCTAGCAGCTTGCAAGTCCATCCTTCCTAGCCAATGTTTGCTCTCAGGTATGTTCTGCTATTTGCTACTGCTTTGTACTTAAATAATACAAATGTACGTTGAGCACACAAATAAAACAATAATTTGTTATGCCAGGGGAGCAACAGCAGTCATTGTCAAGGAAAATTTTGGAGCATCACAAGCAATGCTAAAACCATGCTATAAAGTACTATTAAGGGGATATTTCAGATTAAATAGGTATAAAGATGCAGAGGAGTATTAGAAGTGGACTGAGTTAAAACCAAGTTTTGTTGTGTATGGAAATGCTTACAGTGATCAGTCTAAGTGCAAAGTGCAAATTAACCTGCCCATCTGATTTATGAGCTCTTTTTCCTTTGTTTTGTGCCAGTCTTGCATGGATTGCTGGATCATGCAATTGGGACCAGATGAGTGATTGAACTGGCTTTTACTTTTTGCTTGACTGCCAGGTTTAACAGCGGATACAACAATCCGTGATATCCCATAGCTGTGACAACATCTGGCCATCTTGGCAGGGCAGGTCTAGTCTCTCTGCATTGCTTTATCCCACCTCCTGGAAGTGCAAAAGGTATGAATCAGGAGCATCTTCCAAACTGCAGCAAGGGAGATCTTGAGCCTTAGGGCAACTTTTGCTTTAAGATATCGATGTAGTTTGGTGTAGCTTGCCTCCTCTATAAAGGTTTTCATAAAATAACCCTGCTTTGAGATCTTTAGCACATTATGTGACTAATGAGGAAAAAGGTAAGAAAATTTTAGTAACAACATTAAAAGCTAAACCTTTAAAAGCCGTGAGACAACTTAGCTCCATTCTGGCATTTTACAGCATATCAAATGCATGCCTGGAAGTTAGTGAAATTGCACTGACAGCTGATTTTTGGCTTGGCATTTTACTGTTGAAAGAAGCAATGAGCGTGTTCATTTCCTTAAACTCTGTCAGAGTATTGTTAGTCAGTTAAACTTTGAAATGCTGTAAGATAAGAGACGATTTGAGCCAAAATGGAGTGCTCTGCGAGAACATAACTGTGCTTTAAGCTGCGAAGATAGGAAACTCTCAGGAGACAGTTCTATATCTATTCTGTTCACTCCATCAAATGCAGTACTTTAAATTTTCAAGATTAACAGTCTTCACCTACAAACTAGTGAAGGACAGGAAACTTTTACAAATTTCTTTTCCAGTGTGTATGACAGCATCAATGCATTTGTCACTCTCAGAAGTAGTTTCTTCCTGAAACATTTTGACAGAATTGGGAAGCATTAAAATAATTTTTACCTCGACATTAAAAAAGTCTAATAAAAACTTGGTATTTTTCCATTTTATTCAAAGTATGAGTGACAAACCTGCAGTACATTTCCAGGTCGCATGTGCACTGTGAGTCTCAAAGACATTACTGGAATTCTGAGCAGATGCTGAAGGTTGAGGTACACAGACTTGATCAGTGTAGGTCAAACTTTACATTTGGACTGTTGCCACTGAAGTTGTTAGATGTTCCTGAGATAATGGTATTTTGCTCCAGAGCTAAGTAAAGTAAAATGAAGTGGCAATCCAACCTGATCCATTTGTCATCTGTGCAATAATGTATGTGTGTTGTTTTTGAGTAAAACCTGATTGACGGGTGTATGTTGTCATTGTCACTGCAGGGTTATTAATTTAATTACAATTACCTATAAATCTTAAATTAAGTCTGTAACATTTGAATTTGCATGTATCTTCCCTACCATGTATCTGTTCCCTCTTTTTTTTTTAATCCCTTGTGATTTGCCTAAAGAAAAATTTTGCAGGGAAAAATTAGCATGCACTTTTTCACCTAATAGATTACTGCTGTGTTTGGGCTGCAATAGTAAGCTGTACAGGAACAGAAACTTCAGAGAAAGAACTTTTAGGAGGAGTAAGGAGTTTTCAGTGGGAGAGAAAAGAATTCTATACCTTACTGAAAAACCTTGTTATGTGAGAACAGGAACTTTTGGTATAACAGAGCAACATTTACATACCTGTGGAAGACAAAATCCCCAGCTCCCAAAAGTACCTTTCATCAGTGAGTAGGAGAGTGACCATAGCCTTTTCTATGCATCAAGACAAGAAAATGAGTTTAAGATAAAAGATACTATCTAAATTGTTGTCAGGTGCCCTGAGTACAGACAAGGGTGGATTACTCTGATTCAGAGACTCTCTTGTAGATCTTGACATATGAACATGGAAAAGAGATGCATATTGAGCTGGCTGCTCCTGAAATCAGCAGGGCATGGATAAATTACTTGAGAGGCTCTGATCAGCATGGCTTTGAAGAACTGTGACAGTCTAACATCCACGGCCCCTTGCAACTGCTGAACTCCCTATAACCTTATGCAAAGATGATTTAAAGTCTGTTTCATCTGCATGGGAAAGACATTTAAACTACATTTCTTGAACAGTTTAATGTAGGCCTTTAATGTAGAACAGTTTAATGTAACTAATTTTTTCATAAAGAGAAGAATTTATTATGATTTAGTGTGTCCCTAGTTTTGCACACAGTATCTGTTTTCGGAAAGGTGTGACTGTATGTACTTAAGAGGTTATACACAGAACTGATATAGGATTATTGCTTTACTTTCAATTCATTCATCAGATTGAAAAAGGCAGAACATCCTTTTCTACTGAATAAATTGCATATTGTATGTGCTGGGACTGTTTTTAAGAAAAGAAGTTCAAGTTCACAAAAGTTTGAAAATTAGGGGAACAAAATGAAAAATATAAAAAAGGAATGTTTACTTTTTCAAAGGAAGTCAGAGAAAAGGCAAATTTCAGAAATTATTTCTATAGCTGCAGCTGAAAAAAATATTGTGAAATCAAACTTCCACAAGCAAATAAATAATAAATGTTTGATAAGATATAATAAAACTAAGCTGAAAATACAGTAATTTGTTTACACTTATTGAATACAATTTTTGTAACAGAGGAGTAAAAGGGAAAGTGAAGAATAAGGTAGCATGTGAACTCAGATTTGTGTCAATGTGAGTAAAGTTCAAGATAAAGTACTGCTTTTAATGTTCTGTGAAGCTAAAAGCTTCTGAAATGAAATCAATTAAAATGTTGCTCCATTGTTTCTTCTTCATTATTGTAAACAGCAATCTAAAATGTAAAATAGCCTAGTCCCTTATGCTCAGTCTTTTATTTATTTCTTTTTTCTCATTGAAGCCAGGTTATAAAATTTTATTCCCATAATCTCTTATTTGTTTGTTATATCTCAGTTTCAAAACTGTTAAGTGACAAAACATGAATTTGGAAAGATGGGGAATATTTGCCATTTTCCATGATGTCAGTATATATTGCAAATTAGCAGCTGTGCTTTTTGTGGCATGTCCCCATAAGTGAGGAAAATGGAATATACACTACCCTATGAAACAAAATCTTTTGAAACTGGCAAACAACAGACAGTAATTTCTTGGTCAGTGTTTGGGGATTTTTTTGTGTTTTTTTTTTTTATTTTCTTGTTGCTGTTGTTTATTTTCTGAAGGAAATTGTCAGTTTTTATTTCGTTTGCACCTGTGACCCTTCTTCTGGGTAAAACCTTTGAGGAAAAGCTGGATTGTGTAGCAGACAGAAGCAGCATAGCTGTCCTAGCACATCAGGTGAGCCTGCACTGCACGGTCTCCTGGCTTCCACAACCATCTTACCTGAGATAAATGACACATTCTAGCAAAAGGCACTTCGGTCTGTGACAACTCCAGACACTGACTGGCAGCACTGATACCTGAGTAACTGATAGCATACAACCCATCCAAAAACTTGAGACAGGGACTCACAATATAGAATCAAAGAGTAACACTTTTCCACTCTCACACAGGTTGAGCAAGTAGACACAAACAGCTATTCTGTGTGCATTTTCTAAAATATCTGAACATTCTAGTACAATTATGGAATTCACTGAATAATTAATCAATCAAACAGTTCTCGGAAGATGAAAGGTCAGCTTATTTCCCACCAGTCTCCTTCCCCAATAGCCTGAATAGAACTCTAGTGAGTGGCCTGACTGTCCTGCTCCTTAGGCTTACAGGTCTGGTAGGAAAAGGCAATGACTGCTCACCTTCATCTCCGCATTCTGTTGTTCACCCCGCAATCTGAGAAGAGCCCAGCTAGTGGGCAGGTTGCTATGAAGAGATTATTTAATTTCCAAGGCTTTAATTTTCCATACTTTTGTATCACTGTGTTATAGTTGCTATTCTGGTCCTGAAGGAAAAGACTTCATGAGGGTGATTACTGAACTTAAGTACTATTCTTTCAATTGCCGGCCCTCTCCTGGCTTATATTAATCATGCTTGAAACACATAATTTCATGTACCTTGAGTCAACTGCACCTCTGTTTCTATGTGCCCTGTTTTGTTGTCTTTATCAATAATCTCTCATATTAGCTGTACTCCTTGTTTTTCCTTCTTCATTTATAATATTTTGTAGTTTTGGATCATCAGCTCTTCTGCAACTGCACTTAATCCATTTTTCAGTATCAGAAACTGTGGTGCTTTGGATGGTCAGGCAACATAGAAACTTTTAACTTTCCTGGTTATCAGTTGAGCCATTTTGAATACCTGAATGAGAGGGCTGGTTCTACTGTGTCTATTTTCCTCAGCTATATGAAAATTTGTAGTTTCTTTAGTATAGTTTAGTATTATCTTTTTCTTTGGATTTGGTGGCGTTATTGTAAAAGGTAGCCCTTGGGTGTGATGCTTCAAAAGTACTCAAGTTATTACAGATCCAATAGTTTTCAAGAGAAAACTTGTGATAAAAATTCTTTGATCATATTTTTGAAAATATGTATTTGTAATTCTATAAAGCAAAACCATTCCTTCAGTGTACAGGTCCTAGAACAATTTTTTTAAAAAAGAAAACAGAATCTGTTTTTTTCTGTCTCTAATGTCAGGGAATGGCCCTGCTTAATCCCTTCAGTTTTGTTTGTCCTGAAGACGAAGACCTATTTATAATTTTTCTTTTCTTTTTTTGTTTTTTAAAAAAAATGTTTTAGGACCTGTACACTGAAGGAATGGTTTTGCTTTATAGAATTATAAACATTTAATGCATTGGGTTTGCATATAATCACCTTATCTCCCAAATAGAATAGATTTTCATATTATTAAGAATTCATAATCATTAAAGCAAATGTAGCATATAAAATTACTTCCCACCAGCTGAGGTGGGTGGCATGCACAGCGTGGTGAAGTTTGCTATCTCAAAACTTGAAATCTCCCTCAGGGATCTAGGAGAGGAGTAACACACCAACATCAAACAGAACAATAACAAAAGTATTGTGCATCTTTCATATAAACATGCGTTGGGAAGAAGTAATTGAAATGCTGAAGTTTTTGCAGAAGGATTCAAATGTTTTTATTTTATTGTTTTATTAATCAGCATAACTTTAATGGCTGGAATATAAAGCAGAATTCACTGCCTATAGATTTCAGACGCAGTCTTCCCCAGGGTATAATTAGTAATGTTGTGAGATATTTTTTTGCTTTATTTTAAATATACAATGCCTGGCCCTACTTCTGCTTAAGTCAATGGAATTATATTCATTAACTCTCTCCTGTGATATCCTAGTTAAACTCAGAATGGAGGAAATGATTACCAGGGTGCTTTATTTAAAGAAGTGTCTTTAACTGAGGTAAAAAACCCGAGATCAGCTATATAAACTATTTAAGATTAATGCAATTTAATTCTCTCCATATGATAGATGTCCCTCAGTGTTAGTATGTGGAATAAGCAGCTGAAAAATTGGAAATATTTCTTCTCTAACTCCTATTTTGAAAAAGTCATAAATATTCTTGTTCTGACTACTCAGTCTTTATCATATGTTGGGGGAATGCTGTAGTTTCCTTAGAAACTTTAATGTCAGGGGACCTGAGAACTCAAAAAATTCTGAAGTATCCTGTAAAAAAGCAATCATTTCAAGGTATTTATAAAGCCACGTAAAGTAGGACTGGCTATTACAACAGCACAGTGGCAAAACATTAGAAATACAAACCATGTGAAGGCTGGCAAAGTATTTTCAGAAGTGACTGTAGAATTTTCATAACTTGATATAAAGCCAAACAACCCAAAACATACCAGAACATTAGCAGACATTTAAAAAACAAAGCAAACATAAAGACTCAGAACTAAAACCCAACCTAAACATTCTACTTCTTTGCAAAACCAGTCCACTGAAGCTTATTATTTTCGTACAACAGCCAAGTGAATTTTTAGCCTTTGTGAAAGTAGCTGGGGAGTGACTGTGTGTATTGTACATCTGAGAATATATTATTTTAGAATTAGTTATCTGCATAACACATTAAAAAAAAGTTTTAGGATTTAGTTTGGAAGAGTTTAGACAGCAAATACTTACATGTAAATAGCAAGTTTAAATATTCATTTAAGAGTAGCTTATAGAATCCTAGGTCACGGGACTGTTAAGGTTGGAAAAGACCTTAAGGACCATTGATTCCCACCATTAGCCTAGCACTGCCAAGTGCATCACTAAACCTGATGGTGACTCAACTGCTTCTAGGAGAATGCTGTAGGAAACAGCATCAAAGGTTTTACCAAAGCTCAGGCAGACAACATCCACAACCTTTCCACACCCACTAAGTGGGTGACCTTGTCACAGGAAGATCAGGTGGATCAAGCAGGACCTGCCTTCCACAAACCCCTGCTGTCTGGGCCTGATCTCCTGGTTATCCTGGGCATACTGACAGATGGCATCAAGATCATCTGCTTCCCCTGCACTGAGATCAGGTTGATGGGACTATACTTTCTCACCTTCCTCTTGCAACATTTCCTGTAGAAGAGCATCACATTTGTGAAGTTGTAGTTGACAGGGACCTCTCCGATTTGCCAGCACTGCTGAAAAATGAGGGAAACTGGCTCAGTGAGCACTTCTGCAAATTTTTCTTTGTATCTGGGATTGCACATTCCATTATGGGCTTCACTGTGTAAGGAAAGATTTTGATTTGCTATTGTTATGGTATCACTGAATGTTCTTGCACTGAAGCTGATTTCTGTTGAAAGTAATTGAAGAGTTTTGGGTTTTTTTTCTGTTTGTGAAAAGCAGTAAGATTTAATATAATTATATTAGCAGGAGTTTAAATTCTACAGCTTTTAAATTAGCAGTAATCATTATGTTAAAATGAATAGTTGATATATACTTTGTGAAACAGCAGCTTAGAGGGCTTCATCTTAGCTGTAGCTGACCCACATAAGAGTCCTACTCCTGAATACACTAGATTAGGAAGGAAGAGAGAGGAATTATTTTTAAAACAGGATTTGCTGTTCCCCGCTAAAGGAAAGTGCCCTATATCTGTCTCTGCCAGCAAAATTCAGGCTCAGCAGTTTGATATGACACTAATTTACTTGCAGAGAGATTTATAAACCTTCATAAATAGCAGAACAATATGATTAGATAGTACTTCTGTTGATTCCATTACAACAGAGGTTTAAAGATACTAAAAAAAAAAAAAAATCAAATGGCCCAAGCTGGAATTAAGCTTTCTTAATGGAATGGGAAAAAATCCCCAGCAGAGATGAAAAAGAAACAAAGAATTTCTGCTGTGATCAAGCAGGGAAACCATTTCTTAAGCTTTGATAGATGGATTGCATTAAAAGTTGGGAATCTGAACCACACATCATTCATCTCTGAGATGTAGATTTCATTTATAACTTTAGTGAATTGTTTTAAAAATTATTTATTACAGTTTCCACAGGCCATTTGAATATTTTAATACATATTGGGCTATGTACTGGATCACACCCTCAGAAAAGTACCCGGCATATTGGTAGTGACATATTATACTTCTATTCCTTTTAATGTGCCATGTCAGCAGTTCTCTGACCATGTATTTTTTAAGCTGAGCAAGGCAGGAGTTACAAACTATCAGCCAGCATATGAAACTGTTTGGAAGCTCAGCCATATGTTACAGATATGCTGTGCCTCTTGCTCTTTGTCTTTGGACAGTTTCCTGTGAAAAACAAGGGTTCCCTACCAAAATGAATGTGGGCCATTTATATGGTTGTAAACTTCAGCACATGGCTCAGCACCAGTAAATCTTCAGTCAAAAATCTCCATTGGACAAGGATTTATTTAGAAAAAAAGTTTTAAGTGCCACTGTATAAAGCTTGGCTCCACTCTTCTGCTCAGCTACTTGTTTGGAGAAATTTAAATCCATGTACATATTTGCACACTGAAAATTTTTTCCCTATTTTCCTGGCAAAACATTTTTAGATGCTTATTCAGGTTGATTTACTCAAGGAAATGAGTATTGAGTGCTATCAGTAGGTAGGGAATTTATTTAGAAAGTAACAGTAACAATATTCAAACACCACATAATATTTGGTCCTGTCATTCAAGAAATATGAGGTTTTTGCTCAGCCCACTGTCAGATTGCTTGTTTCTGTTCTTGTCCAATAAAAATTAGCAGTTTGAGCAACACTGCTGGATTACAGTACAAACTTAGATATAACATACTCTGTCCTACACAAACTTAGTTATAACATGCTCTGCCCTATACCTTGGAGTCTAAAGCAAAGATAATTTAGTGTGTCTGTTTCTTTGAAAAAGAATGTTCAATCCCCCTATTTTTAAAGCTGATTGCTTCCCATTGAATATGAAACTGAATGAAAAATAGACTTGCGAACTGCATCTTTAGAGGAATAGTAGAATTAACTGGTTAGGAGCATCAAAGCCCTGAACCGTTATCTGGGCTCTGGAGAGGATTAATGCAGTTGGAATTGAATACAGGAAAAAGTGGTAGTTTTGGAGAAGGTAGGTAGGCTGGAGACCCTTCTTTCTGGTCAAGTCCTTACTCTGAGCTCGTATCTATTGACATCAATGAAGTTTTTAATAACGCTTTACTGTTAACTGCATTGCTGCATTAGCAAACTCAGCAATGAAATATCCCATCAGGAGTAAGCAAAACTCCAGCATGAAGTTTCCAGTGGTCCTGTCAGGAAATTAATTACTGGGGCCTGCATTTTCTTTAAAGGTTGATCGGTTTCCTGGAAAAACCAATGGAAATGCAACCAATCCTTGTTCTGCTTTGGTAGAAACCATATCATTCCAGTAAGGTTGCAGAAGCCGTCAAATGAAGACTCCATAGAACCAAATACTACTCCTCATTTAAAAAAAAATAAAAAATATTGGTCTTTCAACATAACTGGTCTTATGTAAAACAGTTTGATTACTCACAGAGGAAATCCTATTTTTTCTGATATAGTTGTCTGCAAGAAATATAATTACACACGACTTGTATAGTAACTAAAGCTTACTGGTTTGTAGGACAGCTGTAACAACTTCAATACTCCTTCATTAAAGTGTTTGGCTCATCCTGCTTATTACTTTTTTATTTCCTTTTGAAAAGGCCTTTCTGTGAAATATATATCCCCAATGTGTCTGGGAATATTTGCCCAAAATGTTCTCATCTTCTCTGTAGTCAGAAGAGTTATTGTAATTTTTCACAAGTTAGAATATGAAAATACAGACATGCACATGCAACTTAGAAATGTGAAGATAATTTCTTAGATGCAATCTATCCTTTGAAGGAAAAGAAGGAGAAAAGATGTCTGGTGACTTTTTTGGGTATTATTTTGTTTTATAACTCTAACTGCAAGTATACTGAGAGGAAAAACATCCAGAGGGAATAATAATAAAGCAATGGTTATGGATTTTCAGAATAAAGATTTCTGCTTCCAGCAAAGTCAGGATCTTATTAGGTGATGAAAATATCCATAATTTGGATTTTATCTTTAACAATGCAGAAGACAAAAACCTCAAAAAAAAACCCCAAACCCTCTTCAAATTGCATCTTTTTGTACAAATAATAGAGTGTAAAAGGGTGGCCGATAAAGTATAAAATTATGCATTTATTAATTCAAAAGAATTATTTTCTATTTTCTTTCTCATCCAAGTTATATAGAAGAATATAGATAGAGATAAGTTATTCTTTCAAACAAAACATTTGGCAGGCAAGAGAGACTAACTGCAGCCTTGTTCTATTCATGCCCTATAATGTTTAACAGAAAAATATAAACAACTATTCACTCAGTCGTGTATGTGCCGTCAAACCAATATTTTGCAGAAAGTGAGTGAATTAAATGTTGCTTGTTTGAATGCACTTCTACCTGTCACAAAATGGGATAGAAAAGAAAAATCCTGAAAAGTTTAAATCTCTCCTTACCTTGATAAACACAACATAAATCAAGAGCTCCAGGTTATCTCACAGTAAATATAAACACATAAAATATTCAGAAGAAGTTTGTTTTAAACAAGTCATGTTACAAAACTTTCTTTGAACCTTTAGGGTTCAAACATTTAACTGTATGTGGGAAAAGTTTTGTGACAGTGACTAGCCCCATTTCTTTCCTGCTTCCTTTGATAAAAGATATAATCCAATAGACCTGATATTAAAAAAAAATCTTAGTCTTCTTCGATATGCTGGACCTTTATGTCAGAAAGCTGTGGCACTGGGCTCTGGGACTGCTATTTTTAGTCTCTCAATATGTTTGGAAGGGGAAAGTCATCATCTTGAAATTTTCTGTAGGGTTTGAGCTAAGGAAAGATGCAACAAGAAAATGTCCATTTATATTTCCCAGCATAGGCAAGGATACAAATGTCTGTACAAACATCACTGTGAAAGGAAAAGAAACCAAATTTAACTTAGATTTTCGAGACAGAATTGTAATAGTTTCTCTCATCAGCTGGGAGCCCTGGCCTGATTTCCTCATGAGATCCTGCTGACATGTATCATATCTAGTATCTCAGGTTGTCCTCCTTGGGGAGAACGCCTATCAGCAAAGTTTATGTTAAATTTTCTATCCAATCCACATGGATCCTTTTTTTTTTATCCCTGCTCCTTTTATCTACACTCCATTTCTTCTGCTTCACTCAATTTCTTGTCTCTATTTCAGTCAGGCAAAAGAGCAGTATCAAACTTGAATAAATCAACTATGGATGCCCCTTTTTTGAATAAGTTCTGAATATTCTGCTGACAGACTGATTTCTTCATCTTACTGGTGCTTTTCCAGCTTAGTAAAGGTAACCCCTTGGAACTCCATCATCAAATGAAGTTCTACATTTGCACAATTTTACATAAGCTGACTGAAAAATACTATTGCTAAAAAAACCTGCAGTGAATTCAGGGTGTTGGGCACTACTACTAACACTTGTTCTGAGATATGATCTGTTTGCAGCCTCTTTAGAATCTTAACAGGTTTTGGACTGAAATTCAAGGCACATTTTTGAGGAATATAATGGCAGCAAACACATCCTAGCAAAGCATATGTTTGAAGCCTAACTGCATAGAAGCAGCATTACTTACATATCTGTATACACCTGAAGATTTACATGTTAAATTGGGAATCTAATTGCTTAGCTTTCATTATTCATATTTTTGCAGTAAACCTCACAGAGAAATTATGCCTAGGTTTTTTGTCAGTATTTTCAGATTGTAGAATTTAGCTAATTAAACTAAATGCCTATGCTAACTGACTTGCCTCTAATTTACTGTAAAAATTTGCAATGCACTTACTGGGTTCCAGGGAATGTAACTTAAAGCATATTAGTTTAGTAAGAGCATCTCTAAGTTGCCATGTAGATTCTGAAAGCCACACTGTGACCAAGGTGTTATTGTCTTTCTGTTTAACACCTGCATGTGTTTCATTTACCTGTCAGTTTTCCCTTTGTTTCTGCATTCCAAAGAGGCTCCAGCTGCACACCTCATAACCTGGTGTTATAAAGAGATGCTTAAAAAACTTTTAAAAAGTTCACAAGGTGGTTAAATATTTTAATGTGGTACCTCATTGTATCTAAAATCTGTAGTATGTAAGCTTGTGTAGTAAGGCATTAACACTGTTTGTACAGAATTAGCTGTCCAGTTTCACTGCCACCTTTAACAGAAGAGAAATATGTATGATTCACTAAGCTGGAAATCAGTGTTACACACTGCATGTGTTACAGCATATCAAGATGCAGTTCACATGAGTGTTAAGGTACTACCACAAAAAATTATTTTCTTATTCACATTGTTATTGAAAAGGAGCTATATTTTTGTTGGCACTGATGGGTTTTGAAAGCTTTATAAAATTTTCTCTTGAGAGAATTCTGCCCTGTTATTACTCTTCCTGCAATTCTACTTGACATATTATGACTCCCACTCACAATTTCATGGCTTTCTTAATTTTATCAGATCTATGGAGGAGTTGAATGGAAAAGGTTTGTTGGGCTAGGCTGAAGTTTGCAGATATTGAAATGGCCATTTGAACAGCACTTACACAGTTAAATGTGTGATCCTGGAAATCCTGCTGAGCTATTGCCTAATCCCAAGGGGATCTGAACTGTAAATGGACTTTAATTTCAGCTTCATGGAAAATCTTCTTGCATCTTGACAGTGATATCTTCCTGTCCAGCTCACCTGATTGCTCAATCAGGAAAAATACCCACATCCTTCTCAGACCTATTCAGAGCTCACTTTCATGTAAAATATAGTGATGGTCAACTATCACCAGGGGGAAAAAAACCAGGCCAATAAACTACTCCAAGTAATTTCCTCAGTTCTTTCCCCTACCTTTATTCATTCTATTTTCTTCCTGTAGTTTTTTTCCCCAAGCTGTCTTCTACTTCTTGATTCTACACTAGCTTGTCCTAGTCTGATGATCTGCAGTTGTCATTGCTTCTTCATGCTCTAGCCCCTGCCTCTGTTCCTTCTCTCCAGGCATGTTTTAATTATGGATAGGCATCAAGTTATCTCCTGGAAGCTGGAGTCCAGAAGTGACCTGGAGAATCTGGGGGAGAAAAAGCATCTCCCTTCCCTTAAGAGAACACAGTACGTAAATTCCTCTTGGGGTACCATGAATGTAGTGAATGTGCTGGCTGTGCATGCCCTGAACAGTACAGGAATACAGTCAGGGAAGGCAAATTTACTGCTAAATTCTGACCTATGTTACTTCAGCATATGCAAACTTCATTTCAATAGCTGTATAATAGAGGAAGATGTTTAGGAAATATGGAAAGGCAGATACTTATCTCTTGTCAGTCGTCTTTCAAAGTTTCTTGTTCTGCTGCAGGCTTTAGGGCTTCTGTGTGAATTGGGTTTAAAAGGGCAAAAAAACATGTTTCTTTTTAATTTCTTTTTCTTAAAAATAATTGAGCATTTTTACCTGAAATTTGTCTAAAAATCTGAGACATATTGTTTGCAAAGGTTTCCTGTATTACTTTTAAGTTTTTCAAAATTAGTTGTAGTTAGTAAAATAAAATAAAGGAGAATTACAAACTTAGAGGTAACAGTATTTGACACAGAAATTCTTTGCTGATTACTTCAAAAGCTGGGAATATTTTCACTCAACACAATAACAGGACCATTCATGTGCTTCTGCTGGGAGACATATCCTGTACTGCTTTACCTCTCTTGAGATGAAAAAGAAAGTATGAAGACTTCAGACGCAGAAAGACTTTTTTTTCCTGGACTAGTTTCTTGTTACAGTCATCTTGCCATCTTGCTGCAGGTATACTAACAATGTAAACTACATTTCCATGCTTCATGTGTCAGTTTTGCCTTTGGATAGTCACTATACTCTTTTCTAAGCAGCTGACGAATTCAAGCAGCCAGCTGTATTCACTGAACTAGATGGGGTTTCACTAGTGTGGCTGTAAGCAGAATTTGACCGATAAAACGGTCTCTTTCTTCTCTGCAATATTGCTTGTGTCTGCTGGTGAGAGAGTTGCTTGTTTTATCTCAGTGCTTTTATCTGCTCTACTCTCCAGTAAGACCCTTCTTCCAAATGGCTCCATGCTTCCAGGCGTATTTTAATAATTCATCACAAAAAGCTAGAGTAAGCAAGATAAATAACACAGCCTGATCTATGGCTGTGCCTCAAAGGCAGGAAGCACAAATCGTGTTTAACCACATAAACATCAAGCTCTCATCTCACTTTACAGACAGGGAGGGAGCAGTACACTTAGTAAAAAAACCCAGCTAATCTAGAAACACCTGGCTTAATACTGAAAAAAAAAAAAAGAGAAGAAATGAATGGGAAAATTCATAAAATATATGGTAATTATTTAAAGGAAACATTATTCAAAAATATAAAGGTGCATTCATGCGCGTAACAGTTTTTTAAAAAATTATTCATAAAGAACCAACTAAATATGTCAGTGTTAAATGTCAGCTCCATTTCTCTTATATTGTATTTTTTGGCTTTCTGTGAAGAAAACCCTCAATAATTATTTAAGGTCTTTGTTGAAACTGAGGACTCTGCATATTATTCAGTATTATTTGGACTATTTATGTACAACTGGCTCATAAAAATATACCTGACCCAGCAACTACTTCACAGTTGAGTTCTCTCTTTGTCCTCCTTCCCTACTTGCTTCAAAGACCCTATCCATCACCTTCCCAGCTTCTCTAAGTTCTTAGCAAATTCTGTCCCCACAACTCCTAACTCCTTCTCTAAACTTTTTTTGGTGATATAGTCTGTCCATTCATCATATTTCTAAATATTTATCAAAATAGTTGACGAACTGTTCACATGCTTACTGAACACTCCAGGGAGAGCAAAGACATGAGCATGCCCAAATGCCTGGCAGTGGAAAGTGAAGCTATAAAATGGCAATGAGCTGAGGAAAAGAGGGCAGGTTTTTTTGTGGATACCCAGTGGGAAAAAAGAGAGGCAGATTAAAATGTTCATAAGAGCATTATCTTCTGCTCTATGCCTTTTGTTCCAGCTTATGGATGAGACTAGAGGATTGAGAAACCATGGAGAGAGCAGGGAGATAAGATTTGTGCAGACATCAGGGAACAAATTCTGTCTGTGATACGAATACACCTGAAGATGTGCCAGAAATGTCCAATAGCCTCATAGATCTTTAAGCTCACTGGCTTTTCTAGCACTTTTCTTCTTTCTTGGAGATTTGCAGAAATATTAATTCTCAACAATTCATCACAAATCTTGTGCTATGTCTCAAAATATTCCTTTAACTTAGGTATTTGTATACATGAAGTTTGCACTCTGAAAATCTCTCTCTTCAAGTGACACTTTTCCTTTGGCTTCAAGTTCATTATTTGCACTTTTCACATTCTGTATTTTTTTCCTGTAGTTCTTTTAGTCTCATGAAGTTCCATTCATTTGTACTACAGATTGCTCACAAATTGTCTCAAGACAGAAGACAGATCAAACAGCTGGTTTTATGTATTTTTAAGTAAGAGTGATAGTGTGGATCAATAAAGCTCTGTTCATTCACCAGGACTTTTTATCTCTCCATGAACTGTAAGTTGTGCACAAAAATCTGTGATACCCATTGAAATTCTCACATTGGCAATTGAGAGGGCTTGATACAGATGAAGAATAGCCGTGATGAGAAGGACTTGGGTACATGAGCTGGCAGCGTGCACTTGTATTCCAGAAACACAGTTGTATCCTAGGCTGCATCCAAAGTAGCATGGCAGGCAGGGTGAGGGAAGGGATTCTGCCACTCTGCCCCACTCTGGTGAGACTGCGCCTGGAAAACTGTATCCAGGTCTGGGGCCCAAACACAGGACATTGACCTGTTGGAGCAAATCCACAGGAGGCCACCAAGATGGTCAGAGAGCTGGAGCACCTCTCCCATGGGAAAAGGCTGAAAGAATTTGGATTGTTCAACCTGGAGAAGAGATGGCTGTGGGATGACCTAATTTCAGCCTTCCAGTACCTGAAAGGAGCCTGTGAGAAAGATGGAGACACTATTTAGAAGAGCATATAGTGACATAGACAAAAGGGAATGACAGGACAAAGGGGAATGACTTCAAACTGAAAGACAATAAGTTTAGATTAGATAATACAAAGAAATTCTTTACTGTGAGGATGGAACAGATTGTTGAGATAAACTGTGATTAACCCATCTCTAGAAGTGCTCAAGGCCAAGCTGCATGGGGTTCTGAACAGCCTGGTGTAATGGAAGGTGCCCTTGCTCATGGCAGGGGGGTTGGAACTTGATGATCTTGAAGGTCACTTCCAAGCCAAACCATTATGTAACATCATTTAAACAGTATGAATTTGGACAGTGCCCAGAGGGGTTAAAGCAGGGTGAATGTTTCCAGCACTTTTTTCTTTTACACTTTAGTGATCTTACTTGAGAAAGCCAAGTAATCTTATTGATCAGTAACCATATAATGTACAGTATTAATCATGTAACTATCAAATATAATAATTGCTGAAGGAAGTTGTATTGAGCTTGCATGGCCAGGTTTTGGTAGCAGGGGGGTTACAGAGGCAGTTTTGATATTTTAAATATTTTGCCTAAATATTTTTAGCCTTTTTCATATTTTTAGCTTTGTAGATTTTTAATATACAGTTGCATTGCTTCAGGTACTTTTCCTGTCCCCTCTCACAGTCTAGCTTTGTGTGCCTACAGCCATATTTGTGCACACTGGAGAGCTTTCATTTAAGAGTTGCTTTTTATCTTATCACTCTCAATATTGTTTGGAAATGTTTTGTCTCTTGATCCCAGGCTTCCTGTCAGAAGCTGCCAGAAGCTTCTTCCATGTCCAACAGAGCCAATGCCAGCCAGTTCCAGGACTGATGTGCCACTGGTCAAGGCTGGGCCAATTAGAAACGATGAGAACCCCTCTGTGATAACATATTTAACAAGGATAAAGAACAAAAAAGTTATTGTACAGTAATTGTGGCCAAAGACAAGTGAGTGAAAATGTATGAGAGGAGCAACAGTGTAGAGAAGGAGAGGCAGGAGGTGCTCCAGGACCAGAGGATTCCTCTGTAGCCTGTGGTGAAGACCATGGTGAAGCAGCTGTGCCTCTGCAGCCCATGGAAGGAGAAAGGGATCCAGATATCCACCTGCAGCACATAGAGAAGCCCCTTGCCAGAGCAGGGGGATGACTGAGAGGAGGCTGTGATCCTGTGGTTGCTGGCAGGGACCTGCAGACCCATGGAGAGAGGGGCCCATGCTGGAGCAGGTTTCCTGGTAGGATTTGTGACCCTGTGGGAACCCACACTGGAGCAGGCTGTGCCTGAAGGACTGCACCCCATGGAAGAGTGACCCACACTGGAGCAGTTTGTGCAGAACTGTTGCCCATGGGATGGACTCACACTGGAGAAATTCTTGAAGAACTGTCTCCTGTAGGAGGCACACTGCACTGGAGAAGGGGAACCTATGTGGAATGAACTGACCACAACCTCCATTCTCTGTCTCCTTGCTCTGCTGGGGGAAGGAACTAGAGCCCGGGAAGGAGGGAAGACGGGGGGGTGGGGGAAGGTGTTTTTAAGATATATTTTACTTTTCATTATCCTGCTCTCATTTAGTTAATAGTAAGTTCCATGAATATCCCCCATTTGAGTCTGTTCTGCCTGTGAGGGTATTTGGACAATGAACTCTCTGTTCTTATCTCAACTCATGAACCCTCTGTTATTTTTTCTCTACCCTGTCCAGTTGCGAAGGTAAGTGATAGAGAGGTTTTGGTGGGTGTCTGGTGTCCAGCCAGGGTCAACCCACTACTTAAAAATATACGTTTGATAGGGGGTATAGGGGGTTATGTGAGTGTGTCTATTGTTGTTGCCTCTTCTGTGTTCTTTATGAGACAAAATGTTCCTCTTCCATATTACAAGTCCCATCCTCCTGTGACTCCTCCATGTGCAAAGTGAAATGTACAAACTCCCAGGGCTTGGGGCAGAGGAACAGTAAGACTTTCCTTTTATGATGTGAGAAGAAATCGTTAGTTATTATTTTATGCAGTAGCTATATTCTTTCCCTGATGTGTTTCAGATAATTAAGTGCTGTCTAAAATGTAAACTATGGGATTAGACAGCAGGTGTTTGCTTCAGGTAGTCATAAACTCTTTTAAAAGGCTTTGAAATACCAATATCAGTTAAAAAGTCTTAGTGGTAAGTATGCTCCTGTGGAGATTTAATGGAAATTTTCAATTCAGTGCCTTTGTTCAAAGAATGATATCAGGTTATCACTCATCTGTGACAGAAGATATTCAACCGGATGTTCCAAGAAACATGCATCCTCTTCTGAAGCCCATGTGTGTGGACATGATTCTCTGAGCCTGAGAGAGTTTTCAGCCTGTCAGTGGCTGATCTGTTCCCAAAGGAAAGTTTCCTGAGACATGTTTCTCTCAAGGACTGGTTTTTTGTAAATAGGTTTTTGGTTCTCAAAACAATGTTGTACAGATGTCCTGAGTGTTTTCTTTTGTTCCACCAATGGGACCAGAGAGGTGTTCCCTTTACCAATCATGTTAAACCTGTACAGGAACACCTTATAAAAGGGGCTGAAAACCCTGAAATAAAGGCTTCTGCCTTCTTGGGATGAAACCTCTGCTGCTGTGATTTGAATCCACACTTCTATTTCATGTCCACTAGTGACACGTGTACTGAAATTATACTGTAACACCCTGTGTTGTTTTCAGGACAGCGCTGGTTTTGTGAGATTCCTCATTTCCTGCATGCATGACATACCTGCCAAGGATTCTGCTTGAGGCAAAACAATCCTGCATTCGGGTTTTTCATCTCTTCCTCCAGCAAGCCTTTCCCACATTTCTTACAATTTTTGTTGACCCTACTCTTATCATGTTAAGTTCTTATTTTCTTCCTTACTTTCCATACTTCTAAGGAAATGTTTTAGCTTTAAAACCATCTGAATAATTGCTAAGAGAATGAGAAGTTATTGCATGTTAAACATCCAGATGAAATGAGTCAGGAACAGATATTGTCCGATGGAAAAGATCTAAAATTTGTGAAGTTATTTAATTTAGAGAAATTGTAATTAAAGAATTTGAAAGTAATCAGCTAACATAAAATGAATGCACAAAATATGGTACATCCTTAATTTTTTCCCAACATATGATGTACATAATAGTTTTGACAGTTTGCAAATTGCTGTTTACTAACTGTTTAAGGAATATACATATACAAATATATCTATTAATTATTTCCAAGAGCTAGGAAATATTTACAGTGATATGATATTTCACATGAGCAATTATTTCCTTTTTATCTGTGATGTTCTCAGAAAAAATACATTTCACTCTGGTCTACCTGCTGACTTAGCTGCAAGATCATGGTAGAATAACTGATCAATACTAATGCACATTTTTGTGACAACACCATCAGCAAAAAGGAATCATAGATAGTCCCTTATGATATAAAATGTTGGCTTGGGTACACTTAAGTGAAACTGCAAGTTTATGATGGAGTTTCTAAAGTTTTTTATGTTTTAATAGCATATTGCTTTTTACAGTACTGTTTGGTTTTAGCCCAAAAGGGACATAAGAAAGAAGACACTTTACACTATTTTTTAAAACACATAACAATTATGTTGAAGCTTTTGGAAATTTTCGAGGAGGTTTTGTGGAACACAAAACAGGATCAAGCAATGTGGAAAATAGCCCTTTTATTGGGAGTAGTTAATGGAATTCTGTACAAGTACTTAGTCTGTTTCTTCTTATTTTCATCACCTCCTGCGAGGTCCTTTATGTGAGATTTAATTGCAATGGAGAGGTACTGAAATGCAGTGCTGGTCTTTTACACATAGACTGCTACTCAGTGTGTAATTCTGCAAGAAACAGTAGTAAAAATATTTTACTCATTGTTTTAACTTTCCAGATAACAACACTGTTATAAAATTACAAAGAAAAATCAGTTTTGTTCCAATCCACATACATTGGTATGTAAACATTGGTTTTGGTGTTTTGGTTTTCATTTTTCCTTTAAGAGCTGGGAAGGAGAGGGGGCTGAGTGAGAGGTGTTTTTGAGGTCTTATGTTGCTTCTCATTATCCTGCTCTGATTTTGTTAGTAATAAATTCCATTTATATCCCCAAGCTGAGTCTGTTTTCCAGTGATAGCATTAGGTGAGTGATGTCTCATGGTCCTTAACTCGTGAGCCTTTTGTTAAATTTTCTCACCCCTGTTCATTTGCAAAAGGGAGTCATAGAGAGGCTTTGTTGGGTGCTTGGCCTTCAGCCAGGGTCAAGCCACTACAGCTTCTATTATAAATAAACAATAATTTATGTTTCTTTAATTCCCCAAATCGACGCCTGTCCTTCACATGTATTCCTGTTTATTGACATTTAGAATGGGACTTGGTGTAAAAGGCTGAGTCAACACTCACGAAGCAGGAATCACATTTTCTAGGTGCTTGTGTCTTTTATTTTTTATGGAAGATCCAAGACAACCACCCTCAATCAGACATTTGACTTTCAGTCATCAAAATTTCATTGAAACATCTCCCAGGCACAGCACATAACTCATATTCTTGTGGCCTTTCAGACCTTTGGTTTCAAGGTTGGTTCATTCTATGCAGTCCACAAGAATTCAGCTATGAAGAGATTTCTTTACAAGTTTGAGTTCCCCTGACTGGAAGTCCAGTCGAGTGGAAATGAGGCCAAGTAAGAACATAGGTGAAACAGGTGAAGGTGCACAGACCACGCAGCTGCTCTCCTGACCAGATTGTTTTAGAGTCTGTCTGACAGAAACATTATTCATGGCAGGTAGCAATGTGTACACACAGCTGAAGTGCCATTTCTGATTTCATCTTTTCTAAGCATTTGGTTTGACAGTGATATTCATAAGCTGATTTTTTATGAGTTATATATATTGGGCTGGCATGATTTTTTCAAAGAAATTGATTTATGAATGGTATTTGATGAATTTTCTGTTTTTCCAAGGTTCCTTACATAAAAAAAAAAAAAAAAAAAAAAATTATCATCAAGCTGGCCATAATATTATTTACCTGAAAAAGATAAATAACCTTTATTTATCTTTAAAAAGATAAAGAATTCTTTCTCAGTTTTAGAGATCATGAAATCAACACTACAGGTAAGCATTGACTTCTATGATAATTGTAAAAATATTCATGAACATGGCAGTTATTATTTTTTTTTTCTGGTCAGTTTCTTTTACATTATAGCTTACTTTGACTTAATGTAAACAGTGCCAAGCGTAAAAGGCTATTCCTAACATGGCGAAAAATGTTTCTTAATTTAGTACCTTTCATGAAATTGATTTGGATGTGTCTATGCATTTTATTAAAGGTAATGGCACCAATGTTTCTGATGCTGAAATTAGTTTTGGAACAATTTTCAAGAACATTTTATTATCATCTCTCTAATTGTGCTTCTCCATTGCTTAGATGAGATGTCAAATACTATACGTATGTGTTCATGGTGTAAATCTTTGATTATTTTACTTGTTTATTTGATGGTCAGAAGACATGAATCCTGTTCTGTTTTACTATGCTTTTATTGCTTTGTCACACCAGTCACAAAGGGATATATCTGTTCCATCATTTTTAAAAAGGTTAATGTGATCATTAATCTCTCTTGAATGTATGCTACACACAATATCTGCTTTATTGCGTACCCATTACAGAACCAAAGCTTTGCACATTTGTTCAAAACAAAATAGACTATCTTTCCTCTCGTCCTCTCAAGACCCCATGTTTGCCTGGAAATTTAATGTAACTATTTTGTTATAATCCCTTTAGTATTTTCAGTGAATTAGCTACCAGGTACTGTAAGAGTTTCTAGATGACAGAATAAATAGATATGCACATTTCCTTCTCTACCAGACATAGCCTAATTTAAACTGTTACTTTAGTGGAAGAGTCTTTTAATTTGTAGACTCAACTCTTGATATTCCTGTGAAGGCAGAAACAGGATTTACAGTTTTCTTCATTCATAATGGTGTCTCAGGCGAAAAAAAGAAGACTTTGCTGTGTGTGGAACATTGGCAGATGCCAGAAAGCTTCAGAAAAGGCTCTTCCATGGTCCATTTACATCTATGGGCACCCAGCTCTGTTTCTGAGTTATGGAAAATGTTGTGAGTCACCTGAAGTTATCTATTGCAGCTGAGATAGAGAGCTGCAGCAGTAGGTGGTGAGGGGACCTGGAGCCACCTTGTAGTGATGTAGTGGGTGCTATCCATGGAATGCCTGTTACCTGAAAGAATGGATTTAGTTTACAGAAAATCCATCAGTGGGTGCTGGAGATTTGGCAAGAGACAAGTTAAATAAATAGATAGAAAGCAGCCCCATGGAGCATCAAAGGAACTCTTGTGAATGTCAAAGGGAGGACAGCCTCCAAAGAAGTGAGCCAGTGGTGCAGGTATTTTCAAGGTGTAGTGCACAGAACTGTGTGATACCTCACAGACGTGATGGCTTAGGGACAGTATGGTTTAATCATGGCTGTGTGAAGTAGCCACATGTTTATGAACTCTGCTGGGAGGATTCTACAAGATTCTATATTCTGCTTTTCTGTTTGTGTACAGTTGTAATCCTTTGGACCCCAGCTGGCTCTTTGTTAAACCAGTGCAGATGCTTTCTTATCTTACTTTCCAGCAGTAGTATTGTGCTTAAATAATCTAGTCTGTAGATGCCTTGTAACATTGACAAGAAAAATGTTATCTATTCTTGCTTAGGTAACTACTGGGAATGGTAAAGCAATGTGTACATTACTTGTTTTTTAATGCTTTTTTTCTCTTTAGTATTCTGTTTCCATTGAAGTGTAAATAATATTTTGTTTTACATCAACCACGTGAGCTTTAGAAAAGAAGACTCACAAATACTTGAATCTATTTAAATATGTTTTCACCTAGCTGGATCTTGTTAAAGGTGTAGGAGAATTGCAAAAATGCTTAATTCAGGAAGGAGAAAAGAGCACAGTTGATCTATTACTGACAGATAGTATCAGCCAAAATAATGTTGTTCAGGTTTTCCTATTAGAAAGCTTAACTGGCAAAGCCTACTTTTTAGAACAAGAAATAAAGTCAAGTACAGCATCTGCCATTCAGTTTTGGAAGGCACATCAGTATATGCTCTGGGATGTTGGACTAGCTTGTCAGTTAATTAAAAAAACAGCCAAGAAATTGTCCTATGTATTACTATAGTCTTAATTAAAGATAATGAAAAGTTTCAGATGTTCTAAGTTATCTTCTTAGCAAGAGCAATATGTGTGACACTGAGCAAAAGATTCAAAACTTCAGACTCCTTTCCAAATTGAGCTGGTTATATTATCTTCCTCTATAAGTTAAAAACAGGAAGAATCCCTCCTGTGCTTTTCAGCATTTTAGTTGATTTGCAAGCATAGTAAACATGATATGCCTGCATATCCATAAACACAAAAGCAAGGACATGTCATCAGCATTTTCAGCCTTATTTATTACCAAGAATGTCACAGGGATTAGCAAACTAAGTAAATCTATGCTATTATGAGTAAACGTTTCAGATCCTGTAAGAAAAACATTCATTTTTCTTCAACTCCTTTCTTTTCTTGTTCCACAGTAGACTCAGTTATGACTAATTCTTCATCTCAGCTATCTGTTCATTGCCCTCTGTATTTCACTCAGAATCCCAGGGGTGTCTTGCTTAAGATTCACCCTGGAAAATGTAAAAAGAAACAGAAAACGTATCTACTATCCAACCTGTTTTATTCCCTGGAGGGGCCGCTTTCTGATCCATGAGTTGTTTTTCTTTCTCTTTCAAGCAGAGGAAGTCATTAACCCTGAAATATATCTTCAGTTGCCTTGTGCAGTGCAACAGGTCCAGGCAACTGAATGTCTCTTTAAGTCTTCAGCCTATGTCCCATGAAAGCATTAGGAGACAAAGATCAGCTTCAATTGAAAGATTCAGCCATGATATTTATTCTTTCAATAACTTCTCATTTTTTTTAAATACAGAAAAAAGGAAAGCGAAAATGTATGGCAGCATGATGTTCCCAATATTAAAAAGTCCTAATTTTTTTCATGACCTTTGTTAATCCTATTGGAATTAAACTAAAAATTAATTTTAAAAAAGCATTAAAGGCATTTTCCATGTAGAAGGGATGTAAGCCAGGATTCCCGGATGCTCCATAACCTGGACTCCCAAAAGTTTCCTTCATGGATGGAAAACATTTGGATGAATGGATAAAAACTGTAGAGTCTTCCAACTTAAGCCCCTTGAAAAAGAACAGCAAAAAGGACAGTCTTTGCAGATTGGCTATGCAATATTAAACATCAGAAAAACTGACCCAAAAAGAACTCATTCTTAACTGCCTTTTTGGTGTTTTTTCCTACTTTTACTTTCCCCTCTATACATAAAGCTTTGATGAAGAGGAATGAAGGGACAGACCTAAAGACAGATTTGCCTGATGGTACAGCAATCAAGTTATATCTTTGTCAAAGTGGCATCCAGCAGAATGCACTGAAGATCAGTTAACAATATAGCAAAAATACTTCACAGACATATAGTGCTGCACTGCAGAGAATGATCAGGGACTGGCTGTTGCAGAAGCAATGTGAACACTTCTGATCAACTTGTTGGCCAAAAAAATCCAATAATTTTCTTTTTTCACCTGTAAGTTAAAGGAAATCTATGTTTCTTTTTAAGACTAAGAGACTAACTCTGGTACTGCTGCTTTTATTATATTTTTTTATTATTTTTACTCTACTCTGGACATACTGATCACTTCTAAAATTTCAGACTGATTTTACAGTTCAGTAATAGAGAATGCTTAATTTTTTTTAATTGAACAAAGGGAGTGCTCAGTACAGAAAAAGTTCTTCCCGTCCAGCCCTACTCATAGTGCTTTTTGATTGCTCCTGGAGATGTTCTTTGGATGAAAGCTCCTGTCAAACTCAATAAAATGACTGACAAGGCCAAATTGGCATGCATTAAGGGAAATGACAAGAGAGAAGCTTAATCATGCCTGTACCAATAGACTGAAGCTGTTTCAGTGATCACACTGCCATCCTGTGTGTGTCAGTAAGGCTTCGCTTTCATCTCTGCAGAAAAAGCTATGAGGCAAAAATGCAATTGGCCTTGATTGCATGCCAAGAGAGGCCAAACAGAAAAGTAAAGCTTTCTTGGCACTGATAGCATAACGGGTCACACTAATACACTCTGCTGTGTTCCACAAGACAAATGGGTAAATTCAAGCAAATGCAGGAATTAATTCTTTTGCGTGAAGAAAGCTTTGAAGTATACCCATTGGCTGTCTTAGTACCTATCCCTGACCCAGTTCTGTCAAAAAAACCCAAGTCAATGCTAGGTCTGGAATGTTGTTAGATGAACAAAAATCAGCTGAGCAATCAGGTTGCTCCTGTATAATGGCTATTATTACATACTATTACTACAACTGATATTAAATATAAGCTGCTAATTAAGGAAAAGTTAGTCCAGCCCTCTTTAGTTAGTTCCAAGCATGTTTGTTGAACATCCACCATGAAGAATTTGGGTTTCTCTGTAGCCACAACCTATACTGAAGGCTCAAAAACTTTCTAATGAGAAATTTTGAGGAAAGTATCTGGCAAACCTTCAGCCTCTTAGGGCAGTATTGGAAATACAAGAGTCCAGCTTGCAGAAAAAACTCCTGAGTGTCTCCCTCTGTCATGTTGATTTTTTAGATTTTAATATGCAGGATAGTCATGATATATGAATTATTCAGGGAAGCTGGAGGCTGTCAACCATACTACAAGACAGTTTTGGAAGCAGACTTTATTCCATGGACTACAACTGGCCAGCCTTCAAGTGTAGATGGATGAACTCTAGGGCTGAGTTATCTTCTCAAATATTGTTTCTCTGTTTTCCTTATTTTCCTTAAGTATTGATTAGCATTGTTATTAGAAAAAATAATCTCCACAGGACCTCTACTTTCCTCCAACTCTTTGCTAAATTCATAGGAGAGTTGAAAATGCTAAAAAAATAATTAATTCTCTGTGCTTTGAAAAAGAAAAGGATGCTGCTGTGTCACACAGGAGTTTATCCGGAGTTCTTAAGCCTAATTTCAGTCCTCCATATGAGACAAAGTTCAGACATGAGAAACAGAATCATAGATAGGAATTCTTTGCTTTTCTCAGTTTTTTTTTTTATGTCTCATTACCACAGGGTTGGGGCAAGGTGGTGGTGAGGGGTGGGGGGCAGTCACAATATTTTTCCTATTGCTCCTCAGTCCATTCTTGTATTTCCTATTTTTATTTTTCTGTTTGCAAATTTCTCCCCTTCTGTCTCTGATTGAAGTGTGATTACCATTCTTTTATTTCTTCATTCCTTAGTTTTGCCTACTGTAAGAGACACTTCATGCATTCAGAGGCATGATCCCTTTTTTTTATATTAGGTCATCAATGCTTTTTACTTACCATATCTTCAACCTCTCTTTCCACTTTAACAACAAATTACCTTCTTTCTAGATGCTATGGGACTTGTCACAGTTTGGTTCCTCAGCCTTCTGCTTTCAAATTATTTCTTTTTCTTTTACTTATGTGGTTTTTTTTCTATTATTTTTGAGCTGCTGTCATTCATTAATCTGATTCCCCTTTATGGCATGGGATTGTCTTTACCTTTTGCTGAAAAACTGCAGAATCCTTCTGCTGGATGATGACGATTGCAACATTTCTCTCTGATATGTTTTTTGTTCTTTCCTACCCTAACTAATGCTCCTCATTTTCTATTCTCGCTCCAGTCACTATGGCTTTTTGCTGCACATTTTTAATAGCATTAAGATCCTCAGGAGGTTTCTACAGTCTGATTAGAGCCATGAAGTGTCTCATGTGTTTGTGGACTACAATGCTATTAAAAACATATTTGCTATATATCATGAGAAAAGCTATGTCAAATTATAAGAAAAAATCTTTATCTAAAATACAGCAAAAAAACTCACCCCAAATTCTTTCACATGACATATAACATATGTAGTACATTAATAGAATGAGGTCTTATATTAAGACAGAACCTGCTTTCAAAGGTGACAATCCCTAAAATCTCTATGCATTAACTGTACCATGCATGACTCATTTATTGCTGACAACCTGAACTGTTGCCAGCTTATACAAACACAAGGCTTTAATAATGCTCAGTAGGACTAGGCTATTAAAAGCCCTAGTTAATATCTCTTTTATGATGAGGATTTTCAATAGAACTTGGGGATTTTGGATTATGTGTCCCACCAAAATTTAGGACCAAAGGGATTTGTCTGAGATTCTGCCACTTTGACATTTACCAAATTCCCAATCCTATAGAGCCACAGTGAGTGTTAAGAAGTACTTAAATGAAGTTCAGGTTTCACTCACGAGTCTTTTTCTTTCATTAACCTTAATGGACTGTGAATCAGAGCTATTGAACAATGGCAATGAGAAATCAATTACTTATTATAATAAAGTATTGTGTATGAGATGGAGGCAGATCCCACCCTTTCATTTCATGCCTTCCTACACCTCTCAGGTTTATTTTTCACTTATAAACACACAGGCATAGTAAATTCTGTGGATTCAGGAAAGCACAGACCAGACTCAGAGAAGAGTCACTTTAAAGTGGTAACCAAATCTACCCAACACATATCACATTCAATGAATTAGCTAATAATATAACTTAGTAGGTGGTAAATGAGCTAATAAAATATGTAATATACTTCTATGTTGGAGTCCAAAACGAGTGTTAAAATAACATTTACCGTTATGTTTGTAGTAATTTGTATAAGCTGCCTGGTGGGAGGTGAGTGTGCTGCACTATTACAAAAATTATAACAGGAAAATTCTCATTATTTGTAGTTGGCATAAAAAGAAGTCTGTAAATTTTTCCCAAAAAATGTGCTTTAAGAAAGAGCAACTAAGCAAAAAGGTCAGCATTGCATATAAAAATTTAAAGCTCAAGAACTAAAAACAGCATTATCCTGTGACTCAAGGACTGGAGTAATTGATCATATTAGTCAATTATCAACAAATAGAATAAAGGTGGAACATTGTATGCTCTGAAAAGGTCATAAAATGAATAACACAATGTTGATTTGAGTAATTTTTGCTGATTCAACAGAATTATAAAACAAATTAAAATTTCAGTTGAGTCCTAACTGAAAAATCTAAAAGAGAGACTTATATCCTATGACTGCAAATTCTGTAGGAATTGCTTTGAAATGTATTAAGTGTCATGTAGGGACATGATCATGCTGGGCGTCTTTCTGCACAGCGGTTTTAATGGGATTGCATTTGGGTAAGCAATCAGGATTGAGCAGCAAATGCAGGATAGAGCTCTGGTTGGTGGCCACTCGGCTCTGTCCCACAGTTACTTATGCTCAGTTACATAGTTACATAGATAAACCAGAGAATAACAGAGTACTCTCCGAATTTTTTCCCAGTGTAACATGTAGAAATATGCTCAATTCTTTTGAACGAAGGGTCAGGTAGGTTAATATTTAATTGAACCTGCCTCGACTATTAATGCCTGGGGATGCTGGCTCAGGAAGACACATACAGCAATATTTAACCATAGTCCCATTCCAAGAGGCATTTAAGCATGTACCAACATTTGAGCTTAGTAACTCCACCTATGTAAATGCTCTCTTCTGCTCACTTTATCCCACAGCCTGATGCAGGTGGGGCTTTTTGTGGATGAAGGTGTAAAATGTAGAATAGCATCTCACAAATGAGTCAGCCATGCTCCTTTGGGGTGGGGGAATGCAAACAGCAGTTGAGCTGTTTTAGAAAGGCAGTAGACAGAGGTTAAATGCCATGAATATTGCTTTTTGCTTGGGTTTCTTTATGCTACACCCAACGTACCTTGTTCAGTTTTGGGCTGCTTGATTCTAGACAGGGATTTGTTTAGCCTAGAAAAAAATGTCTGTAGTAACAGCTAATTGTTTTCCTCCAGTACTTAGGAGCTAAGGAAGAGCTGTGACCAGGCTTTTCAGACAAGTACAGTGAAATAAATAATCACAGTCACAACAGAAGCAATATGGCAAGTTTGTACTTTTACATATGAAAAATATTTTTCTTTATGAGATTGGTGAGGTACTGAAGAAAGTGGCACAGAAAGGTGCTGGAGTTTCAGTACCTTCTTTTAATTTTCTGAAGATATTCTAAATTTCACAGCACAGAGCTATTTTGAAGTATGAAAATAGCATGGAGCTATCTTGAAGTATGAGCCTGGATTTTTAATATAATTACTAGTATTAATTGTGTAATTAGGTAATTTCAATCTTCTCTGAGTATTTTTAATGTTTAAGAGAGATAGATCTGTATATTCCTATTATCTGGAAATTATACTCAGATATACTAGTGTTGAGTTTTGTTTCAGCTGGCAATGTTATCACTTTACTGGTTTAGAACACACCAGTAGTTTTCTGGAGTCCCAGTACATAGCTAAAGCAATGTCCAGAAGGTATAATTCAAGATCATAAAACACCATACTTTTTACAGACCTCAAACTGTAGATTTTCATCATTTACATGCCCCTTTAATTCTCAATATTATTTTATATTCCATTGAATAATAAGTATTGATTATTGTGAGTTTTCTGTAATTGCAAGTCATAAATACTCAAAAACTTAGAAGCCATTTAGTAAGAAATGTTTTCTCAGAAACTGGACCATTTAGGAGAATTGAATTGGAATATTGGAATTATTTTTAGCTGGAAAACTCAGGTTGAGATTGATTTTGAAATGTCCTTAGTGTAGAAGAGTGTAAGGGTATTCTACTGAGGAACATGTGAACATAATGGTATTGAGATTCTCATTATAGTTGCAAATGTTGCTACGAAATGAACTTGCTTCCATTCCTTTTACATGTGAAGACCTATGATTCATAGAAAAGTATTTTCAATAAAAGAGCATAGAAAAAGCATTGGTTAGCTTTTATTTGACTCATATTTCCTCTCAGCGTAATAAATTTTGGCTCTTCTTTATGGCTAGGACGACAAGTGCCTTTTAAGACACATTGTAAATGCTCTGTATCTTTATATAACCTTCATGTAATAATTTCTTAATACTCTTGTAGATGAATAATTACACAATTTATGAAAAATATATTGAGGTCATTTGATAACACAACTAGTTATTAATATAAGAATATTGATACCAACTGGGGAAAGTAATTACCTGGCAACACTTAAGCAAATTCTGTCCAAGCACAGCAAGGCCAGAGAACTCTTTCCAGAGGATGTTATTACTGTTTCAGAATTTGAGAGGATTTATATCACAATATAATAGGTTTTTTCTTGAAATACAAGAAAAATAAGCACTTGTTAAACCCAAATTAGATGAGATAGCAAGATGAGACAGCTTACACAGAATATTAAATGAGTAAAAGAAAAAAAAATATGGCTAATATTTAAAAGACATCTGGAATTTTGCAGGAATAAAGTTTTAATCACTCCTTAAAGATTACTTTTAAAAACCTAGGTAAAGGTGGCATTGATTACTGAAGTTGTAGCTCAGCAGTGACAGCAATTCCTGTGAAACACCAGGTTGTTCAGTGATCACGTGTGCTCAGAGCAGAGGCTGTGGTGGAAAGAAAGGGACAAGATAATTCAGGACTCCTGCTCTTCAAAGACTTGCCTTATCTTCTTATGTGCCTTATGTGCCTTTTCTAGGTAATTTACTTGACTATTATCTTTGGGTTTTTAGGAATTATTTTTAGACTGCGACCCCTAGACCTGTTAAAAGATATTCAGGGTATCTGGTCTCCCTAAAGCAAAGCTCACTGACATAAAGGAGATTTAGCTATTTGCTTCTTGCTCTAGCTATTTTTAGCGATTGTTTATATGGCAGGCAAGACTGTCAGGTCCCTCTCGCCTTAGGGCAGACACTTCTGTGTTTTTTAAAAGTCTTAATTCAAGGTATGAAAGGGCCCTGGAAATCTTAGTTTGTTTTGTGGGTTTTTGTTTTTGTTTTTCTCTTTTTCATTTTGATATAAATTTTTACTTTTTAATGTAATATAGCTAGTGTTAATGTTGATCATAATGATTATTTTACTTCTTTCAACCATGATAACCCTAGGGCTGGGCAATAAAAACAGCTGAGCTACCATTTGGTAATTACTTCCACAGAGACAGTAAATAAAAGATTAGCCCCACCTTTTCTCAAAACTGCTGGTAGCTGTTTTTCAGACAAAATTGTTTGACATTTAGCTAGAGACATATAGTAAGCAAAATTGTATAAGCAGTGACAGGAAAAACTACTCATTAAATTTACTCATTAAAAAAAACCTAGAGCTTTCCTTACGTGAATAGACAGAACAGCTGTTTAGGGAGGAGGAAGTCAGTGGCAATAGAATTGAAATGATGGACAGTAATTTCTGCCAACAAGGAAAAAGGAATTGTTCTTTCTTGTTTCAGTCTATTAAAATCACCCTGGAAAAAGTACTTTGGACTTTTGTTTGCAAAATAACCCTTCACTAGTACAGAATGAATGGCAGAAAATAGGGAAAAAGACATAAAAGGTCTTATGACTTTTTAATTAAATGAAATTAAAGTTGAGAGGAGATTTTTTTTCTGACCTACACTAAATATTTAGATTTGTGATGCATGAACTAAAACGTAGCCTTTAATGACAAGGAAATATAGTGGTATAAAAAAATTTGCCTTCTGCCTATTGACATAGCTAGATCAATGTTTGATTAGTTCACAGATGGTAATTAAATTAAAGCTTGGAAGTGCAATGGATAGAGCATTGATTTTTCCTGTTGATTAATCAAGAAGCAACAATTTAGATGCTGAGAGAGAAAAAAAAGTTTGCCAGAAAATATAATTGCTACTAAAACACACATTGCAAGGCAATGACAAAATCAATAGAAGACTGAAGTCATACAAGTCTGGGTACATCTAATTGCTCAAGATTATTCAGTCTAAATTCTGTATTGGCATTACACTACCTATAAACTTATTGATTTCAGCATGAAATTTGGTCTGGCACCTACAGAACACTCTACTCTTTTTTATTTTCCTTTCTCACCAGGGGTCTTCCCTTGCTGAAATCAATAGCAGAACTCATTAAATCTCAATAATGCATGATCATGGAATATTGATACTAAGCATCAATAAGACACATTTGCATGAAAAATGGGAGAAAAAACTGGTAACAATGGCAGCTATAATGATGAGGCTTTTGCTTTGCTACATTAGTTGCCTGGTTTAAATCCAATTGAAAAATATCAGTTGACATACAGGTCTATTATAAGGATCAGGATTTGAATAAAGAATCCAGGAAAGCATCTCTGTGTATCCTTGACTTCAGTTGTAGAAGTAAAGTCAGTAGAAGTCAAATGATCATTCATTCAAGTATAAACCTAAGGATGTGTAAAAAAACTTTTTGCTTGATCAGTTGAAATATACAAAATATGTAACTATCCAAATATTTAATGCAAATGTCCTTTGAAAGCTTTATTTTTTTCTCCATGTGACTGGGGATCTGTAAAAATGTATGTTTTGGAGAAACAGCCTACCATTTGTGCTTTTCTGAACTCATATTTGTTTGAACAAATGCATCATATTTTAATTTTCTTTTACTGTTCCAGAGATCTCAACGATTACTGTGTGATGAGAGTCAGCCAGTACTTACTATGTGGTTTTGTTGTCCCCACATGCCTTTCAAAATCTGTCCAATATCAGGATTTCATATTGCTCCCCAAGTTCCCATTTGGGCTAGAGTCTGTGCAATTGTCGAACTTTGTAGCTGAGTGACATTTAGAGATGAATACTTCTAATGTTTCCACATAGTGTACTTTGCTTCCCTATTGGAACTATAAAGACACTCTTTTATTATGCTTTAACATATAATCATTACCAAAACGGGCTCCATTTAGACAAAAGTACTTTCAAAATCCAAAGCTTCAGATATAATTTGCTGAGGCCTCAGTGGCTGAATGAAAATACGCCTGCCTGTCTAGTATGCCAGGTGTCCCATTAGAGATATGATAGCTCTTTTCAATCTCAGTGATTAATATACTGTGACATCTATAGATGGATGGGAATTGAAGCTGATTCTATGTTACAGAATACTATCTGGTAATTTAGGATATGCATCTATCTCTCCATATACATGCACATGTACCTTTTACATATGCAGATGTAAATAAAATTCTAGCAGAGGTAAATGGACTTCTATCAATTTGGCAAAAATTTAATTATAATTAGAAATATTTTAAACCTGTCTTGTTTATACACATAGTAATTTTCCTCTAGACATTATCCTGCTTTCACTTGCTAGCCTTCTGAATACCATCTATACTCCTACATTTCATCCTACATTTCACTGAAATGGAAAGCTGCTGGAAGCCTCCAATCCATTAATGAGGACTTACAGGTTTGAAGGAAAGTATTTTTTCCCATGTCACAAGAAATTAACATTTTTGTCATGGCTATGGAAAATGAGAGATGTGAACCCTGGCTACTTAAATAAGTGCGTTATTTTGGGAGATTAAGCAAAATCTTGGTCAAATATATCAACAACACAGAAGTGTAATGTGATCAGAAGTATTGTTTGAGTGGGAAAGCTGCAGATCTCCAAGCAGATCATATCACATACCCAGCATCACGGTAGAAAGTAAGGTGGTTAACTGAAAAACATGCCTTCTCAGATAAAAGAAACAAATGGGTGAGGTGGCTGAGAAAAGTAGAATGGAAAGTTCAAAAGTCAGACATAAAAGGCAACACCATGAATACGTCCCTCTATCCTTAAAGAGATTCCTGTGGAGAGGAGAACGTAAGATACATGCTGGACTTGCTAATTTAGGACTGAGCTGCTTTGCGAAAAAAATTATTTTGGGAGAAGAGATTGGTTTAGTTGAACAAATCATAAAAATCACAAAATGTGCTGAATTGGAAGGAATACATCAAGATCACTGAGTTCCAACTCCTGGTGCAGGACACCCCAGGAATCACACCATTTGCCTGACAGCATTGTCCAAACACTTCTTGATCTTGAAAGAAATAACATTCACATTTTAGTTGTTAATAACAAAATCCTGTTTTCCTCACTTACATATTTTGTTAAAAATGGTTAAGATATTAAAACATTAGATTAGAAATATATCAAAGGCCAGTTACATAACACAAGCAATTAGTTTATGCTCACTAATGTTCTTATGAAAGTAGTTTTTTCAGAATATTTGGGGAATATATACATTGTAAAAAGTAATAGTTTCCTCAAAACCATTATTCTAAACTCATAAATCTTGATAGAACTTAGTATACAGATATATTTTTATATAGTGTAGCATATGCTGTGTCTATGCATGCTTATGTATACAAATACACATCTAAAACAACTGCCATGGAACATGTAATGGGCAGTTATGTTGAAGACCAATTTGAGGTGTAGCTTTATGGTGATTGCACTACAGTAATACCTGAGCAGCTTTCCTTGCTCACAGTCACCTCAAGAAATCTGCTACTGTTTCATACAAAGTCATGTTAATTACTCCAAATCTGCCCTTCAACTACTTCTCCTCATGAAGCCTTAATCTCTACCTGGAAATACCGGGGAATTTAATTTATTTGTGTGCATTGTCTGTACAGGGCATGGGATTAGGCATCTAAACTTACTTGAATGGATGCTGTCAAGTGGTCATGACTGGATCTTAAGTCTCTTGTCCTTTGATCTAAATACAGATACCTAATCTTGTCCCCCATCTTTAAAGGTTATCCTGTCTGGGAATTGATATGAAATCCTGTCTGTTAGTGATAATTAGTGTATACTGCATTGTGATTGTTGCTTCATTAACTAAAATAAATTTAGACTTTGATTTATATTCATTTATATTGTACGTTTTTAGCTGCATCCCAGTATGTCATTTATATTTCTTGGTTTAGTCACTTAATGGGCTACAGAATTTAAGAATTTGTCTGTAATAGTTCCCAAATCTCTATTTAGGTCAATGCCCCGATATTCATTTTCCATTTAGCAGCTATACACTGTCTCTTTTTTTTGATCCAAATTCATTAATATGCATTTATCTGCCTTTGTCATCCATGAGCGAGGTGCATTTATTTTTTATATCATTACATGTTGCATTGCTTTTCTTCATTTGTCATTCTTTCTAAGCACAATTGATAGAGTATTAGGAACTAATCCACAACACACCAAATCACTGTATTTCTTTTTACTGATTTGATATAAAGAAACACTGAGGTTGGTTCTGTACCATTTATACAGTTGTCTACAACTTGGACAAGTAAATTACAAAATCTTCATCAATTACTCTACATTCATGAATTATCAACTATAAATAATTTCTCACATTGTCCTGTCTAATATTTTCTGTTCTTTAAGTTTTTTTAAAATTTCTAAAGTGATTGTCATCCCATGGCAAAGAAGAAATTGGCATGATGTGTTGAGACAAGTAAGCATATACCTCAAATATCAATAATCCTATTTCACATACCTTCAGTGTACTTGCTTATCTGAGGGTGAATGGTTTTCTTTCATTAGCACAACTGTATATACTGTCCTTCTCAGATGCATGTGCAAAAATGTGTAAATACTCTATGAATAGCTACACAGATGGACATTGATTTCTTGCCTGCTAATATCATTATCATTAATTTTTTTATTCAGTTTCCAACTATATAATTCAATTGAATCATATTTTACTACTTGGCAAGGTATAGAACTCTGATTATAAATCAGATACCCCCTTCAGATATCTGCTGGAAGCACAATCTGCTCTATATAAAACATTTTTTGTATGGGTTTCTATTCTTGTTTATCACTACGTTCTACTCAATTTGATCAAAACACCATCATAAAAATCACTGATGATCTTAAATGTGGTTTCCTACAGTATTATACTCTTTAAGTTCTGCTGGTTTGTTTATTTATTTATTTTATTCCATCATCTTTTCTCACAAAGAGGAAGGTCCTGACTTCTGTTGCCAGGACCTGGCCCTTAGTTGACTTTATGCCCAACCCCATCATTTTGGGAAAATATACAATTAAAAGTGGTCTTTTGGATAGTATATTTAGCACATTCTTAGCGAAGTCTGGCCTGAAAGATTTATTCAGTAATGCCTAGAAATTCACAGACAGGCACAGTAACTAAGTAAGTCCTGGAGACTGGAAAATATATTTCTCATTAGATAAAGATGGACAGATAGACTCAACTGTAGTATAAGTGTATGAAAGTTATTTTTTTATTTACATATTTAAGATGTTTTCCAAAGGCTTCTTAGAAAATCTGCTCACATGTTTAGTACATGAGAAGCTGTTAATGAAAAATACAACTGTAAATTCAATGCATGAATGGGGGAGAGGAGGAGTGCTGTTCTGAGCAATGTCAGGGACATTTTTCTTGCTGAATGAGAAGTGGTGTAAGAACAGTAGTTCCAAACCTCGTGTAAAGCAATAGAAAGACTTTTGGCAGATAGATCAGGTCTGCACAGACTGAAGATCCAAGATTAAACAAAACAGGGTCATTACAACAGAATGGTAACTACCCAAGTAAAACCAATTCTTAGTAAGTTGCTCTGCCCCTGGTTATTGCATTAGCCTTGTGTAATCCCTTCATTACAGGGTGACTGCTAGGTTCTCTTTCTCTACTCATATACTGAAAAATATTAATGCTTATAAAAAAAACTCCTCCATCATCCTTGAATATTATGAACCCTTTTCTGATCTTTTGTTAACATCAAATGCCCTCTGATTCTGTAGTACACATTTTTACTTGCATACTGCAATTACATAAATAATTTCTTTGGGAAAAAGCTAGTGTATAATTTTCAGAGCTTATTTAAGTGGATATTTTAATATTTATAATACATTTAATCTAAAGGCATTTAGATCCAAGTATCTTGATAAACTGATATTGATTTGTTTAACTGCCCTAAAAAATTGGATAGTACAATTTCTCTTGTTGATTAGTAAATGCTCTGTTTTTTTCTGGCTTTATTTTTCAAATGGTTGGCAGAATGTTTGGGGGAAACTGAAGTATCTTTTGAAAACTGCAATATTAGGGTTTTTTTTAAATTTTATTTTCATGCTATGTTTAGAAGTGTGATCATTGCAAAGATTTATGCTCTCACAAAATATAGTGATGAGATTTCCAAAAAACAGATTTAATAGTTCCCTTTAAAAAATATGAAAATTATTTTAGCAAGAAGCAACTGTGAATTATACACAGTGACATCTATAATATTTATGTGAAATATGCACAAGCAAATGTGAAATTTATGAAAACCCCCAGTCATTCATTGTTTCTCAAAACATTCATTCATTCATTTATGAATGAAATCATAAAATTGCTGCTGGAACATCCTCAGCAGGTTTCAAATGTACTTTCCAATTATATAAGAGTCATTCACCATCTGTCAACCCCCATATCTGGTCATTTGTCTGTATGACGACTCACTGCAGGGTGCTATAAGTACCACCATTATTTAATCAATACTCTGTCTATTTGCACCCCTCTTGACAACTTGTGTCCGTATCATTCATTCATTGTCAGCCTACCATCAACATGGCAAGAAAGGCATCTCTGGCTGCTGTCTCATGGCAGCTGCTGCCTTTGGACACATCTGTTCCACATCCATCCCATCACCTCTGAGTCCATTCTCATTGCAGAACCAGTAACCACAAAGCTACTTTATCCCATGCTTCTCCCAAAGGAGGAATGGAAATTTGCCCAGTGAAGTTGATATCTTGGAAAAAAAGACACTCATCTGATATAAAGAAAGAGTGAAAAGAAGATACTGTTTTCCTTTCCATGGAGATGGAGCCTCTTCATGGAAAACACCAGGAAGTTCTAGTGTGAGGAAAATTTCATGGATGCTCCTTATTTCCTCACGTACCTCAAGATGTTCCTTGTGGGACAGAATTCCTCTTCTCATTCCTCTCATGCAGGAGATCATGGAACCAGTTACACTTTGTACAGTGGGTATACCTGAGATTATTAATTAAAAACTGCCTTCAATGCTGAAATTTGCTGGGTATGAATGCTGAGCAACTTGCTATGACCAACATGGGAAGGGTCTGTAGGAAAGACTAGAAAAGGAAAACCTGTGAAATAAGTTGCAACAAGAGCTGCAGATACATTTTGAAAAGAAGCTTCTGCTATTACACATGACAATTTCAAATTTTATTTTCTCATACAATGTCGCTAAAGGACACGGAATGATTCCCATGGACACGTCTCAGTGGTATGACAGGAAAAGAAGTAACTTTATTTTCTGACTCCAGTATTTATAGATTCTTGACAATGACCAGGGATTGGATAACTAAGTTACCACCTTCCCAATCACACTGGTGATGTGAAACATCCATCAAAAGATGTTTCTTAGAAGGAATGTGTAAACACTTATGTTTACAGTTACTTCCCTGGGAAAGTAACTAAAACTATGAAAACAAGATCAGAAGGCTTAATTTTCAGGGAGACAATACAATTAAAATTCTCACAGCAAATCAGCATATATTACTACGAAGTCATTAGACTAGCATCCATTTTATCTTTCTTTATAATGTGGTAGTTGTATGCCATCACTTTTCCTTAGGGAAGTTGAGAAAGGGTCTCCTTTGAAGTCAGTTCTACTGTTTGTATGCTTTATGCAAGTAACCAGTCTGGATGAACTTAATCAAGGGCCCTTTATTCTGTGTGGTAGGAATCTGTTAAAGACAAGTTTCCAGGTGGAGTAATTAGTCATTGAAGAAGATCTCCTAGCTACAATAGCCTCTCTTGGATGATACACTTACAGATTAACTAACTTTCACCAATGAAGGTGGAAAGAAAGGAAAGTAGTGCAGTGTTTCTTTAAGCAGAGTAAAGACAGGAATGCTCATTTGCAGCAGACTTACATTTGGTTAGTTAAATTTTACAGTGGCATAAAATATGGTTTCTAGATTTGTTATTAATTGACTGCAGAGTTTTGAAATGTATCAGAAGTGAGGGTCAGCTATATAAAATGTTAATTTCACTGGTAGAATGAAACAGAATTTAAAGTTTAATGAGAAATGCTTATCTGAAGTGGGAATAAGAGAAAAGTTATTACAACTTCTAGTGGTATAGGTATACAAGATTTAACCCTGCCCGTGGGAGAGGTTGAAACAATTCTCATCAATAATGAAGAATAATAAGGATAATAGCATGAAATTCATAGATCACCTTCTGTTTGCAAGCAGAGTATCATAAATTATTACTCTCTGACATTAGGTTAATAAGTGTACACAGATCCCAGGAGAAGGTTTTCCAGATCTTTTCCTCTTTTGGCTTGTTTTCTGCCTCCACAGAAGGAAGAGTCACCTTGGAATTTGAATGACCTTACAGTTTTCCTTCAGCTCAACACAGAGCATCCACACAGAGCATCCTTCTGCCAGTGAAGCAACAAAACACTTTTCTTAGTTATTTTAAATTACATACTCAAAAGCATTAGTGCCTAAAATATAGGAAGCAATTAGTATTCTAGGAGAGGACAGCATGAACACAATACTTCACCTTATATAAATAAAGAAGGTAATAAATATAAGTGAGGAGATAAGGCTGCAGCTAAACTATGCAGAAGAGATGTAAGAGATTAATGTATGCTAATAAATTTCCCTTGAAGTAAAGAACCATAGCCAAGAAAGGAAAACCTGTCCTAATGATATTAGACAGAAAAAATATGGATCACAATTGCTGGCAAAGATTCTAAATGTGGAAATTCTCATCGGCTTTTAAGTGATTTTATCTCCAGTATTTGGCCAGCACTAGCATCTGACACACGTGAATGGCCAACACTGGAAACTGGCCCCCAGCTTTGAATATGAACTTCAATACAAGAGCATATTTACTTCCAAAATCCTCAGAGAAGACAGAAAAAAATCCTGATAATTCTCACTTCAAGTTACAGCCCAAGACTGATAATCAGGGATCTTCTCCCTACTGCAACAAAAGTTGCAATTAAAAGAGGAAAAACAAGTCATCCTAGAAGGCCAAATGTATCCTAGGCAACTTGAGAAACTGTCATGGTTTTAAACCAGTAACTAAAAAATTACTTATTTTTTGCTGTGAGATATGGATTAGAACAAGAGCAAAACAGGCTTAAAACTTAAAAGGAATAAAGAAAGTTTATTAACAAACTATAATAATAAGAACACCAGAATAAACTTCCAGAAAAACTCTTTTTATCCCCTACTACCCACCATTCCCTTGTTCACATGACAACAGAGACAAAAACTCTGGAACTTTGGTGTTTAAAACAGTCCCAATTCTTGCTAGAGTCTTTTCATCAGTTTTTGTAGAGAAACAGAAGTCTCTTTCTGCTAATTTATGGAGTTTCTCACAAGAAAACTATTTCTGCTATAGTTTCCTATTGCCCTGATGTCAGCTGCCCTGAAATCTGTCATCAGTTCACTCCTCCCATTTCACATCACTCTGAGGTGTGTATGGGTCATGGGTCTAGGGATGTCATTTTAAGAATGAGTTATTCAAAGGCAAAAAGTCTTCTTCATCTGTCTCTACTAGAAAACTGTTTTCTCATTGCCTCTCAAGGCTTCAAATCTTCCAGCACTTCACTGTATCACAATTATTCTACTTTTTACTCAAAATCTACACTTTGAACACTCCATTCCTCCCTACATGGTCTATCATGAATTAAAGGAGTTCTTTCAGGACTTTATTGTCCATCTCCATAGCTTTAACAGAAAGATATTTCAGCTTATAAAAGCATCTCCTTATTCTCTACCTTTCCTGAAGCTTCTTTTCTTTCCTGTCACTGGTAGTTTATAAAGTCTCTTTTCATGTTGATTACTCTCTTTTTCTTTCTCTGGATAAAAAAAATATTGATCTGCACATCTCATCTGGGTAATGAAAGGGTTAAAATCTTGCCCAGGCTTTGTAGATGGTTCTGTGATCTCTGCCGGAGCAGCAGCTGGAGCTGTCTACAATAGAAGATTCCTCATGGCTGCTCTGGAAAGTGTAGTCGCCGCCTCAGCCTGCCGCAGGTTCAGAGCCCTTTTCTTTCTTCACTCGGCAGTTTCTGATGAATTCTCTCACGGCAAAACCTGCAGCCGAGCCAGGGACCGGCCTGGCCCGGCCAGAGCCCGGGACAAGCCCCGCAGCCCCCATCTCCCGGCCGGGAGCCGCTGGGCCCAGCCCGGCCCCCGCCTGGGCCGCATGGGCTGGGCAGGTAACGGGAGGCCAGCTGGAGCTCTGTTACCTTTCACAGCCAGGGAACAAAGAGAACAAGAGAACTCTGACTTTACATCTTAAGGTAGGGTTCACAAGTTGATCTCACTTTTCAATGGTCAAAACTGCTGTCAATTCCCAGTAATGACCGATAATTGGTCAGGAGAAAAAACTCCCATCAGTCCCCAGCAACTTCAACTTCCTTAGCTCTCAAAACCACCTTAAAGGTAAAGTCACCCCATGACAGAAATGTGTGAGGAAAGAGTCACAGAATACACATCATGTGCTCGTGCATTCTTGCAAATACATAAAAAATAATATCCTTGTTTCCTTTAAATAACAGAACAATAAGTTTGAAGCATGTTGCATGTTATTGTACAAAACTGGTGAGTAATGCAACATTTTTAATGCTTACACAAATTAAACAAATATGAGTGCAATTGTCTTGAAGGAGTTGAGACTTCCTCAGAGTACTCTAAGCAGATACATTCCTTCTTCTAACAAAGATGCAAATGAAAATGGCCTCTTGCTCAATAATAAATGAAACAGACGGGTTAATTCATCTATTATTTCTTTGGTTTTGTGTTTCTTTTACATTCCTAGCAGAATAAACAGAATCAAAGCCTACAGAATACTAAATTCTAATATTTACGAGATTTTTTTCTTTTTCACTATTGTATAGAGGAGCAATAATCTAAGAAAAATAGTCATACACCTTTTTCCTGATTTCGATAAATGGAACTCTTACTAACTCTTCAGAACGCTTCTAAATGTATGACATAATCACATTGATGAACTCTAAGTGTTAATATTTTTCTTCACTGCACTGGGAGCTGCAAGCCAAATTATCCATTTTGCAGGCTTTTGTTTTGTGATCCACTAGTCTGGAGCATCAGAAAGAGGTTCTTTGAAACTGTAAATACTAATAAACTTTCCATGAGTAATCTGTCCAGTCTCTGGTACTTTAGAATTGTCGGTCTAGACAAGACAGACACTTCCAGTTAAAAAAAATGAAATGAAGTTAAAATCAAATTCTACTCATTTAAATTGGACACTCCCACAGAATAGCCCATATTGGCACTCAGTTGTTCTGGGACCTCCTGCTGCATTTTTCTTCAAAGGGTAAAACTACTAGCTCAAACAGTTTAATTCTTTAAGCTCTATACTTCAACATGATCATTGTTTGGTGCATAAATTTGATTTAGATTTAAGTCATGTTTTACTGAGAAGCTAGCCCTAAAATTTTGTGAGAACTCCATTTTAGGATACTTTCTCTAAACAGATGGCTGAGCTGGTTAAGAAATTAGGCTTTCTCAGTCAATAGACCATTTTTCTGTAAGGATGTAAGTCATTGCTTAATATCAGAGTGGTCTAGACATGTCACTCCTTTCTGAAGTTTGACAACCATTTTTTTAATTTATCAAAAAATAGATAATGTGTTGGTTAGACAAGAGTAGAGTCAAAAGAGTAGGGGTTATATGTTAAAGGACTGGTGCAAAGTTACCTCTCAACACACTTAACACCTGGCGAGATTTCTTGGTATATATTAAATACCAAATGGTGACATTTAGGAAGGCAAAACCACATAACCTGCTACTAATAAGCTGTCAAGATGCTATTGCCTATATGAGCATAACTAAAATAGCAGCAGATATGTTTATGTATACACATGCATAAACACACATGTACCAGAAGCTACAAAATCACTAAGCCATATTCTGGTCCATGTATTATTCAGCATTTTATTATTCATTTATAATATTCTGTCTTCAAAAGGTTATAATATGTTCAACTACTCATCCACTTTGTCCATTCACACCGCTTGGTTCTGGGATATCTGCTGATACTGATGGGCGTACTGGACTTTGATTTTGTGTATGTTTAGTTACAGACCCTTTAGAAAAAAGTTAATGAGCAGCCTGAAAAATTCTGAAACACTTCAGAATCTGAAAAGAAACCACCCTCTTTTTTTAGTGGTTTTTTTTGTTTGTTTGTCTGGGGTTTTTTATGTGTTTGGTTTTTTGTTTTTTTTTTTTTTGGTGTCATTTTATGCCCACACTTTTCAGGACTTATGTTGCCAGCCTGTTTAAAACTCGTTTCTTGGTCTTGTTGCTCTGTAGGTCTGTGACAGCCACAAAAGAACATCACCAATAGGCATACAAGATTTTGAGTATCTGTATTGATAGTTTACTAAAGTGTTAACTGAGGGGAGGTTTGGAATGAATGTTTTTTTCTGACCATCAAGGCAGAAAGGATTTGGTAGCAATGGACCTTGTGCAAAACTGATTTTCTTGAGGTTTCTATTTCTATTAATTTTCAGTTTAATACAATTTGGGTTAAAGTTGTTTCTAGGGCGAGAGTGTTACATATTGACCAGAAGGTGTTTTTATATAAGAACCAAGCATAGTACATAATATGTAATAAAATGCATTACAGATGATGTGTTCCAGATATATAATGCATTATTCTTAACTTGGACTATTTTTGAACTGTAATGTTCTTTGGGAATATTTGCTTCTAAATGCTTGTAAATACTGAAGTGTCAGTGATACCTTTGAAGATGGATGCATAGATCACATATACACATACTGGAGAGAAGATCCAACAGAGTCTAAAAATTAAGTAAATGCACAATTTTATATACAAGGTGCCAATTGAAAGATTTGTATCCAGGTCTTTATGCTGGTAACTCTGCCATTATACCCTTTAATAAGCTGCAGACTAACATTATCCAAGGAAGAGACATAAGTGCACGAATGGAGACCCTGGAAGAGACTAGAAACATACTCAGAAAGAGTACCCTGGCCAGTATGATTAGCTCTCCCTGAATTAATGGCTGGTAGTTCTACTTGAATGTCAGTGATTCCTAGAGATCAGTAGTAAATCAGTGTCATGAAGTTTCAGAAGGCTCTGGTGTGCCTAAAAGTAGCTTTTGGCATGAATCATCAGGCAAAAGAAATCAAACATAGCAAATTCACACATTGCAAATGACATTAAAAGCAATACATAATTATATAAGATTTCTAGCTGTGCTGTGACATTACCTATTTGCTGCCATCACCTCAAATTTAAAAGCTGATCATCGAAACCAAGCGAGATAGAACAGACCTAAAATGAAGCCACAAGATTAATTTAGCCCAATCTTAATTGCAATGATTTATCATTGTCCAGTGGGCATTGCAAAAAAAATTAACAAATCTTGCAGAAAGATTAATTGGTACCTGGTAAAAAACCCAATCTCCATGTTACACATAAAATTAAACATGAAGTTTCCTCATGAGACTTGGATTATTATTTAAATACTTGAATTATTATCACTTTAGTGTTTCTATTCTGCAGAATTTCCATTTTTGCTATAGCTTTAAATGAAGTCCCATTTGTGCAGAGTTGTCTTGACAGCCACAAGAACCATGAACACGCAGTGCTCAGTGCTGCTTTGTGATGAGCTTGGCCTGCAGTATTCTCATACCTTGCTTCTCTCTCAAGGAGAAGCCAGGAACCCGATGAGGTCCCATATGGATTTATCTGCTTCACTCCACCCAGCTCTTTCCTGAGGGTTCAGAGTCCTACCACTTCTGAGTGTAATCCTGTTGAGAAAGGCAATCACTAAATGCTGCTGGAGTCATGAGAACAAACTGGTGCTGAGTGTGACAATGATGGGAAAGGCAGTTGGGACACATTCAGTGTGAGCAGCTGCAGTGGGAGCTGCAGTGGGAGCTGCAGGTTCAGCTCCAGATGGTGGGAGCTGAAGTGCTGACATTTTGCATAACAAAAGGCTCAGGGACCTGTGGCCCAGCCAGATGACCGGACACCCAGGGACACAACAGCAGCCAAGGACACCAAACTTTTGGCCCCTTAGACTGAAGGTATAAAATCCTGGGGGTTTTCTTTTTTTGGGCTTCTGTCTCAGAGACAACAACACAAGCTCTTTGTTACTCAATTATCACCAAGATTAAAGGATCAAGATATCTGAGACTCTGCTATGGGAAATCAAGAATTGAGTTAGTAAGGAAACCTGGTCTGACTGTGTGTGTGGTCTCAGCTCAGGTGTGAGTGTGACTGCCAGAATGGCTCCTGGATAGCTGAACAGGGAAGTTTCTCTAACAGCACTCGGGGTTCTGTCTTCAAGAGACCAGTGCAGAAACCAGTTGTGTGTCCTGTGATGGAAAGCACCTCGCAATGAACCCGAACTCCTGAGAGATGAAGAGAAACATCCAGTATGACAATTCAGTTATTTATATCTTACCCAAAACTTTGAGTGTAAACAAGTGATGGAGAAATTTGAGAGAGGAGCTGTCTGTGTTTATCATACACAGACCCGAAATCTTTTTTGAAAACAAAACTTGAGTAATTATTTTCTTTCAAAATATGATAGTAGCAAGCCGACATTTTTAAATGTTGGCCTGTGCTTGAAACACAGTAAGTCATAAATACCAAGTGGGTTAGTGCCTTCCATCTTCAGAAGACCTAGTTATCTTCCAGGTTTGTGGCATAGCATGGTAGGCATGTACAGCAGGTGGGTGCAGTATCTTGCCATCAGAAAGGGCTTCTCATCATGTTTTCCTTGCTGGGGTTACAAGGAAGCTGGTGAGATTTTCCCAGAAAGGCTGGAGGTGAGAAAAGAGGAGGTTAATTTACAGACTTTAGGGGATACATAAAATCCTCTCCTAATTTAGAAGGGCTTCTTTCTCAAAAAGGTAATGACATCTCATGTCACCATAGGAGTAGCAACTTCATAACTACAAGATATGGGGAAGTATTTCTCCTTCTCACAGTTTTAACTGACAAATAATGAATGTTGGTATGACATGATGAATTCAATGGGTATGTTTAATCCCTTTGGCAAAACACATTTCACAACTTCTGACAAGAAACATCCATTAACTGCTCTTCCTACCCTCAGGTAATTTCTTTCTGATGTCTTTAATTAGACTTTTAAAAATGGACTGATCTTATTGCATGACATTTTCTCCAAAATTCCTCTGTGAATAGAATTTTATCAAATGCTTGAAGGTACTTCCTGTTTGAAGCTTAATCAATAAAACAAATAAGTAAAGATATTAGGGAAAAGCAAATAAAATTAGACAAACTTGCATGAAAAATAATCAACATGTTTCTTACAAGAGGATCTTAAGTTTAGGTATCAGAAAGGGTTTTGCAAATGGTGTCAGATGACCATACGAGTCATTAATTTCAATGTGTGGGCTGAGATCTGGCTGGTGACTAAGATGTTCCTTGTTTATGCACTTAGGTACATTTTTTTGGGAATGTTCTCCTCAAGTGTTATCTATACTAGAAAAATGACTCAAAGTTATAGTAACTTCTAGTTATAAAGTAGCTGAGAACTTGTACATCGACAAATATGGTAGAGTTGATGACTGTCAGCATCCTAATTGTGTCGTATTATTCATTCCCCCCTCTTTTTCTATGGATGTGAGTTTTTTGAAATTATGGAACATTTGGTTTAAAAGTTAAGTTAAAAATAAAATATTACATAAAACAATCAGTGAAAAGTACAATAAGCAAGAAAATACTGAACTACAAAATTACACGCTGCAATAAAATGATAAACTGCAATGCTGGCTTTTCATTCAATGTTTTATGGATGTGCTGAGACTTTATAGTGTCTCCTGCTGTTAACAGCTCTTGGGCTAATTAGCAGATGCTTAAAATCTCTAAAGATTTGGCCCAGAATTGCTAATTACCTCCTCTATAGCCCAGACTGAAGAGAGGCTGTAAATACAAGGTATGTACCATGCACCTTTCAGACATGAAATCCTCACTTATAAGAAAAATCATGTGAGGCTTTCCGAAAAACCAGTTTTTGATTGCCTCAGAATGTGGCTGTTTTAAAGAGGTTACGATCAGGTCACATTCTCACCTATAATCTCTCACTTTTCAAGAGAAACCTGATGAACCTGATAGCAGTGATACCAGCTTTTAAGTGAATAAAATCTTCAAGGGAAACACTTGACAGTCATGGGAACAGCACCCATGTCTATAAAGAGCAAAACTGCTCATCGTGTTAAATGGTCTCCATGTAATGTTTATGTGTTGTTTAGCACAAACACATTTAAATCCTAGAAAAACTAACCAAGCAAAGCTCCTCATTTATAATGGAAGCTTCAGAAAGTTAATTTTTTAGCTAGTGGGCTGATACTTTGTTTGGAACTGACTGGGATTTCATAAGGCTACATTTCTGCATTTTAAAAAATGTATCACAAAGCACTGACAACTGACTCATCTTTGAGGAAAAAAATCTCTCTCAACAACCTACATTTAAGGGATGTGTCTACAAACAGGTACTTCTGTGTTAACATGTATAGTACTGGAGAAACACTGTCATGGTTTGAATTTTTGTGCCCAGTTTTATAATTTTTTTCACCTACTTAAACTAACACCTTCTTTGTGTAATGAACAGAAACACCTACCTTCAGTGAAGCCAGTTTTTCTAATACTGTTAATAAATAACCATGGGTCATGCAAAGCTCTGATAGATTTTTTTATCTCCAGTGCTTTTTACAGAATAAGTTATTCTTGTTAGCTCAGCTTAACATAACAACTGTCAAAATTGGGCCTATGTTGCTTAGAGCTCCATTAGTCATGATGACTCTAACACTTTTATCTATCTATTCTTAGTTCAGTCCCACACTATCTAATATCTCAAGGCCTAAAAACTCCTAAGAGTATAGAGTGGTTCTATATACCAGAGGTAACTGTTCCAAATGTTCGTTGAAGGAAAGGTTTTTATCAGTACAATTAGAAGCAAATTCTGGCGAGAGCATTTTGAAGATTTTCCTGAAAAGGATATTGAACCTCTCACAGGATCACCTCTCCATCAGAGTTATGTATCATAGAAATACACAGTGGATCCTTTTGCCAACACAGAGCTAAAATCTGTTCCTGGCTGTGCTGCTTTCAGCTAGGATAAAGTTGCTTTTCTTCACAAAAAGGATTTGGTGTGAGCCAAAGTTTTGAATATGTGCTGTACACAGTATTGATAATACAGAGGTATTACTGCTGAACAGTGCGCAGAGTCAAGAACTTCTGTCACTGTCCCACCAGCAAGGATGCTAGAGGTGCACAAGGAGGTGGCAGGGACCCAGCTGGAACAGCTGATGTCCACTGACCAAAGTGATATTCCGTAGCATATGGTGCATTGGTCAGAACATAAAGCTGGGGGACGAGAAGGACAGAGGGACATTTCCTGGGGATTGCTGGACACCTGGGTGCCCATCAGTGAGACATGGTGAATGAATTCCTTGTTCTCTTTTGCTTGTGAAGGCAGCTTTTGCTTTATTTATCAAACTGTCCTTACCTCCACCCACAAATTTTCCTACTTTTACTCTTTCCATTCTCTGCCCATTCACTCTCAGGGGTGAGAGAATGAGCACCAGTGAAGGTCTTGTTTGCCACCTTGGGTTATACTATTACATTGACCTAATGGTTTAATTTTGTTTGCAATACTCTTAATGCATAATTTTAGGGCTTCAAGTGCTGTTCAAAACAAGAAGTGTTAGCCTTTGCTGGTCATGTATGTTTTAGGAAGCACCAGAGTAAGTGGTAAGGAAATACATGTTATTAATCAGTACTATTAAAATTTTCTTCAGACTGTAAAGATATGAACTCCCTTTTCACTTTAATACTGCCTTTGTATTTTTAACATCTAATCATCCTAATGAATCTTGAAGATGTTACACATAGGTACCTCTAAATTTCTTCGTGAATTTTTATGCATGTCTTATCAGTAAGCTGAAGCCATTCCTGATTGAGTTAATTTGATGCATTTAAAACATACTAGGAATAATGAATAAGCAGTACATAAAATCACAAACCCTAACAAGAATTAGGTGGCATTCTATTGTGTTTTTTATGTCTGATTTTTATCAACAGGCTCAACTTTTTTATTGCACTTTAAAAAGGCACATAATTAGTGACACTGCTGTCTATATAGTTTCACTGTTGCACAGAAATAAAATAATTTTTGCCTGAGATACAGAGGCTATATTTTTCCAGACAAAGATGAAAGCTATTCAAATGCACAGGAATGGGTCCAAAAACTTCAATAGCTAAAGGGATCTTTCACTTATAGGACAAAATCTGGGGTTTTGCCAGAAAAGAGGAATGGAAGCTCTTATGGTTTTAGATGCCACAAGTAATTCACATTTTTGTGCTTATGAGAAAAAAACCAAAAACAACAGTTTGACAAGAAAAAGAAAAGTTAGAAAACTATGTATCTATTCATTGGTATCTTCTTTATTGACACTGCTATAATGTCTGCATATGTAGGCATTTTCTGAGAACTCCAAATTGAGTACGTTCTGTGTTGGTTCAATCATGGTTTCTGTCATAGCTGTAGTAGTAGTGAATAAGATCATAGGTTTTGTACAAGGAAAGTGCTATTTTAGATTCTAAAGGATGTTAAACCCCTTATCATTTAGAAAGAAAAAACAGAGTTTTGGCTCTGGAGAAGCTGTGATTTGACTAGTTGCAACCTTGTTGGATAAATTTATTTGGTACTTGTACTTACGTTGTGTTTAAATGTTCAATATTTAAAATATTTAAAAATTACTTTGACTTTTTGGAGTATGTTTAGAAGACATTAAATGTCTAGAAAGATGAAATCAACTATCAAAATAGGTGTTTGAAATGAACAATATAAATTTACTATCAGCATTTAGGATTCTACTTGCTCAGATTTTGCTTATATGGAAAACTTCAACATTAAGCAAGATAAATTATGTCAAAATAAATCTGTCATTCTCTGTCATGCTGTTTCCTCGTTTCAATTGTTGTTGCATGGTGTCAGTCATCAATGTGAAATCTGTGAAAATGTATGGATCACAAATATTCTATGAATGCTAGTTATTCAGCTAGCAGGCATATTTCTTTGTAATTTAAATACGAAATTGTGTGTGACCTGTGGCACAATTCAGTGCATTGATCAGTGCATAATGAAGAATACTGAAAATGTGGACTGAGTAACAAGCAGTAGCAGAGACTGAAACTGCAGCTAGTAAATACAGAAAATATTTGAATGTTTCTTCCTAGCTTAGAATGTTTTGAAGTAGAAATAAAATTTATTTACTATTTACATATATATAAACAAAGTCCCTGAGAAAGGACAGACTTAAAACAGACAGAAATGTTAGAAAAGGCACTGCCATTTTCAGATCTCCATACATTCCTGGAAACTCCTTACATTAACAGGTTTTATATTTCTTTCTGTCCTTTGTCTCGTCATGTTTTATTATTTAATGCATTTCTCTTTTCAACAAATAGATGGCATCAAAACTCACATAAGACTTTCTTCAGAAATCTATATAAAAATCTTTGAATGGATTTAAAATGGAAGGGAAGGTAACGTGGAAAGTACTAAGACCAGTGTAAAAGCAATGTAAGAAAATACATTCATGAAAATTTAAAGGGAGTAAAGAGGCACCATTGTTTGTGACTATCTTGGGATTTGAGTTCTCTTTTGAAAATTAAGCACTTAAGTGATAATTTTCTAATTTTGATCTAGCTAAACTGAAATAATTAATTGCAACTCAACCACAGAAAACCCAATGTTTTATTTTGTTTGCTCTCTAGTCAAGCTCCCACAGAGCTTCTCATTTTTTTTTTTTCCTCTTAAGGGGAAATGACTAAAAGCCTGACTTAGTTATGTGTTTCTCTCTCTCCCTGATAGAATAAGAATAGAAAATGAACAAACAGCCATTACAGCCATAAGAGTCTGGCCATATTAAGCCTAACAGGTGGCCTAAAGTATTTCCTTTTCCTGACCTTTCCTACAATAAGCTAATCCTTACTAACACAATTTTTAAATTGTGTTAGTATTACCTTTTTCTAAGAAAAGAATTTTTGACAAGGACATTTAGTTTTGCACCAGAACTTAAGAGACATAACAAGAAATGCGGCAAAGAGGACCCTGGACTAACTCTGAGGGACTGACCCGAGGGTGAGTTACTGGAGCAACTGATCTCACATTGGAGGTACCTACTAGGTATATTAATTAACTAACCTTATAAAAATTGTATAAATCCTTTATCATGTGTGTATATAGCCATATTTGTGCTCAGGAAAACTTTCATTAGAGTTGCTTTTTATGTTATCTTACTATGACTTGGAAAGTTTAGGTATTTTACAAAAGATTTTATGTTTTCTCATCCTTTGTCCTGCAAAAGTGATACTCCAGTGAGTGTCAAGTCATGGGTAGCTTTATAAGGGAGGATAAATCAATTTTCAAAGGGAAAAGACAAGATACACATTGCCTTAGATTATACCCTGAAGATAAAGCTTTAAAATGTTTTTTCAAAGTATTTGAAATGTTTTGAGAATTTGCAATGCAAGTTTTTGTTTTTTTTATTTTTAACACTTTTATGTTAGAATATTTTAAAAACTCTATTATTTACTTTTTGTTTTATGTGAAAAGTTACTGCCAATTATACTGATTTCTTCAAATTGAAAGAAATATTTTTAATCATTGTTTAGATATTTCAATTTGTAAAGCACAGTGCTTTACAATCAGTACAGTTGTGCTGTTTTGTGGCTGTTTCCTGGTTGCATAGAGCAAAGCAAGTACAAGATCTAAATCCAGATATTTCAATTTTGCCTGCTTACTAACCATTTTTTAAATGCATTTTGTTTCTCTGGCAAATACACTATTTATAGACGTTATAGTATAGAGGAATGAAAAACTTCACGATAATTCATAGTTTAAATATAAACAGATTAGTAATAAATGAAACAAAACCAGATTCGTTTACTCTAGGAAGCTCCTGGAAAAACAGTCAGACAAAAGTGCTTAGAAAGATGTAGGAAATGACTGTGACTTTCTGCGTGAATGGGAGAAAGTCAGTAGCAATTTAATGAGAAAATGTATTACTGTCCAGGAGAGTAGCTATTTAGAGCAATATTTTTTCAAGAAAGAAGTCTAGGAGTTGGTCAATGGGGAGCAGGAGCTTCTGCTGCCCAAAGAGCTGGGGAGAGGCACAAAACAAAGGCATGAAACGTGATAGAAGCCAACGGGACAAGAAACAGAGGCAGATCTTTGTTTTACTTGGAGGCTGAGGTGGAAATTTAAAGGTGATTTGTTATATGCTGATTGAAAGTTATTTCTTTTTTGCTCATGCTGTTTGTTTTTTTTTTTCCCTTCAAGGAATCATAGAGTTCAAAGCATTTTTAGACAAAATGCATTTAGTGGCAAGAAGTTTAAGGAGATATGTTGGGGGATGGCAGAAGCACAGAAAATGAGACCAAGTAGAAGTTTTCTTCCCCATACATAACTGGAAACATTCCAGTCAGTGTCAAACCAGAAGCAGCCTTCATTCTTTTTTGTGCAGTTACCATATGAGGAAAAGAAGTTTGGCCAAAACTATCTTTTGGACTCATCACTGGGACTTTGCAGTTGTACACACAAATTCTTAGATTGTCGCCTTGTACCTGAAAATTTATTTCCTACATGGGGTCTTTTCAGTCTTCAAATTATATCCTGGCCTGTGTCAGGAATAGTGTGGCCAGGACCACAGCATGACCAGGGCAGGGATTCCTCCCCAGTGCTCAACAATGGTGAGGCCACACCTTGAGTACTGTGTCCAGTTCTGGGTTCCTCAATTCAGGAAGGACATTGAGGTGCTGAAGCATGTCCAGAGAAAAGCAACCAAGCTTGTGAAGGGTCTGGAGCACAAATCCTATAAGGAACATTTGAGGGAGCTGGGGCTGTTCAGCCCAGAGAGAGGAGGCTCGGGGACACCTGGTCATGCTCAATAACTGCCTGAAAGGAGGGGGTAGCCAGGTGGGGATAGATCTCTTCTCCCAGGGAACCAATGACAGGATGAGAGGACAGAGTCTTAACCTGTGCCAGAAGAAGTTTAAATTGGACATTAAGAAGAAGTTCTTCACAGAAAGTATGATTAGACATTGGAGTACGCACCCAGGGAGGTAGTGGAATCCAGGAGGTGTTTGAAGACTGGATGGGCACTCAGTGTCATGCCCTAATTGACACGGTGGTGTTTGGTTGTAGTTTGGACTCGATGGTCTCAGAGGCCTTTTCCAACCTCATTGATTCAATGATTTTGTGATAAAAGAATATTTTAAGGTCTTCTAGTCTGGAACAAAATTTAATAAATCCCTTAAGATCTGGAACCCCAGGTCTGGAAAACAGGATGATTTTTAATATCTTCAAACTTATATCTGTGGCAATAAGGGACATTTCACAGTAGGCACATTCTGAATCCTTAGGTAACGATGAGTAATTTACAGTTATACAAAATGTACTATTAAATTTCCTGTGATATGTCTTTTGTATCACTTTACTTTGTGTCTCAATGAAATTTGAACTACTTGGATTCCTTCCATCCAAATCTGGATCATTAATTCTGTTTGTAATGTAATGGTTTATGCTCCAGCTCATTTTTTTTTTTTTTTTTTTTTTTTTTTTGGTTGCCTAGTGTTGTTTCTTCTGGCAGTAAAACATGGATTTGGGTGGAGCTTGGCTTGTATTTGAACTCTGTCCCAAATCTGCATCGCAATTGCATGTGAATACTCTTCCATAGCTGATGTCTTACTTTACCTTTTCTTACATATTCAAATACTATTTTAGCATTTTTTACTCTTTTTCTTCTTTCTTTAGCCTCACAAAAGTAAAAAAAAGAAAAACCAAACCAAACCAAAAAATAACTAAAAAAAAAAAAGAAAAATAAAGAAAAAAAATAACTGCAAGATAGTTATAATCTACTGCAGGATAAATAACTTAATTGTTAAAAAGAGTGTCAAGGAAGAATAGCAAAACATCTTCTGGGATCTTGTCTGTGCAGACCAGTATAAAATACTATGGTTATGTTTAAAACAAAATTAAAAATGGAATACTTTGAGGCAAAGTAAATCCCAATCTACAGTGTAGTGCCCTACATTTCCTTATACTCAAAAAGTTTTAAGATCTTCTGTATTGCTAAAGATGTTAAGAGGAACAGAGAGAATATTTATTATAAAATACAAACATAATTTCATAGTAACATGAATTTGGTCATGCTCCATCCCCTGGGGGATCCTGGGGCTGTTCCTGCCTGAGGAGCACAGGGCTGGGCAGTGTTCTCCAGCCTGTCTCTCAGCCCATCAGCTCTGGCTGTGCGCACTCTTTGCCAGATGCTGCCATGGACCGGACACAAGGGCAGGACCCCACCCAAGACCACTTCCACAGAACACTGAAGGTACCTGCAGCCATCCCCACCTGGGCTGGGCCTGCTGTCACTGCTCAGCTGAGCACCTCACTAGGAGCACTCCATGGAACATGCCTCTTTTCCCTGTCCTTTGTTCTCCTGCAGATGTTCCAGAAATTTGTCCCCATTCGATGTAGAAAGACCAGGGGTGGCGTGGGCTGAGCACAGAGGGGTTTCAGGGCTGTGGGGAAGGGGATTCATGGACAGCACCTTGTGGCTGATCCCATTGGCCTCTCCTCTCTGGTGGCCATGGCAAGAGCTGGGTGGGGTGGCCCTGGCAGGAGGGTCTCCTAGGATTTCTGCAGATGCAGGCCCTAACTGTGGCTCTGTTTCGCTCTGTTCCAGCTATTCAAGCCCCGAGGAAAGGCACTAGTCCATCCCACTGTAACCTGAATATTCAAGCACAGTTTGCCAGAAGAGCTGAAGAATCAGTTTCATCTTCAGGATGCAGTGAACCAGTGTCCCAAGAACAGCACCATGAGGCATTGAAGAGAGCACCACCTCCCAGTGCTGCTGGAGCTCCAGGCACAACTGATGATTGACACATCTGAGCCTGTGGGATGCTCATGTGGATTCAGCTCTCTCCCTGCCTGTAGATAACTCCCTCTGTCCCGCCCTCAGTCACTGCCCATCCCATTTTTTCCCTTCCAGCTCATCCCTTTGCTTTGCCTTCCATCAATAAACAGTTTGGCTTCTTCACTTTACCTGCATCTCTGTGGAGCTGAAGTGGCTCAAATCATGAGCCCTGGGACACACAGGCCTCTCCTGCCATTCTCTTCTGCACTGTGTTTTGTGCAGAGACACAGAGGAAAGAGGGCAGATCAGGCTGGAAAGGTCCCTGTGCTAAAGATCCCTTTCCACAACATGTTGGAGATAAAGGTCTTGCTGAGCATCCCTGGATTTTAGAAGAGCCAACTTGAGCATGCTCTGAATCCAGCTGTGAGGTATTCCTTGGCAAGGATCCATGGACTGCAAAGGAGCTTGGAATGCTGGAAGTTTTCATGAATAGCTTCCTGAAAGCAAAGCAGTGCTCCTTCCATACACAGGACCAGGAAGAGGGCAGAACCAGAGACCATCCAGGCTTAAGAGGGAGCTTTGTGTGTGCGTAAGAGGAAACCATGCATCAGCAGCAGCTGAGACTCAGACACACGACTATGTCAGTGCCCAGAGCGCTGTCAGGCAGTGCTGGGATCCTGGGTATGGTTCTGGTCCCCACAGCTGAGGAATCACAGCCCCTGCCTCAGATCCAGTCAGAAAACCAACCAAATGAGACCAGAGGGAGGGCACCCTTCCAGTCTCTCTTGGGCATGGCTGCAAAACAGCCCCTGTGACTTCTCCCTCCACTTGTGTTTGGGGTGTGCTGATGGCAGAGCCAGCTGGGCCGTGCTCTATGTTCCAAAGCCTGTTGAGAGTGGGCATGAAAAGTGCTGTGTGCACAGAGGAGAGCTTGCTATGTTTCTGCTGTCATACTGATGTCCATGAAGAGCTGAAAAAAATCTATTTTTAAATGATTATTATTTCATTCTGGTACTTAAGCCAAAGTGATTTGCAAAATGTTTTATGAGCATCTCAATGCTTAACAAAGCCTGTTAAGACTTAGTCATTACTAGATATGTATATACAGTGCTATATTTATTTTATTCTTTCAGCAAGACTGATGTTAGCATATTTTTAGCCAAAAATAGTAGCCATGACGTTTTTCTATCACTGTCCAAGGCAGTAATAGTTTGGTGACGTACATAATATATTTTGCTACTGTTAAATATAAGAGGTTTTAAATTTAGTATTGCTTTCTGTCAGATGTTGTCTGAATGCAATATGCATTCCCCATCCCCTCCCATCCATATTAGTTCATGGGACAAAGGTTCAGCTGATCCAAATAAATTACAGTACGTTTTATTTTTAGCTCCTGCTATAGGTCTTCCATATCAAGATGTCAGTGAACTGAAAGGACAGAGGTAAAAGCTCTATGACAAGGGAGAAGTAATATTTTTCTCAGGGGAAAAAACAATAATACAACCCTGCCTCACAATGCTTAGTGGATAGTTTAATTTGCCTTTCAGTGTGTGGTTTTATTCTCTTTTGCATGTTAATAATTCTAAGAGACAACCCACCCAAAACTGTTAATTTTCAGTGATGTTTCTAATGGAAAAATATTCATCAATTACAAAAAAGGGATAATAAAATGTGCTTCATTTCCAGCATACACATGAACACCTTTGGCTTTTGATCCAACATTTTTAGGTCAAAAGAGCACAGGAAGACCTCCTAGATCAAACAGTATTTGTTAACACTCTGAAGAATCAGTTTAAAAAATAATGCTGAATTCACTTTTGATTTTGTTTATTTGGTTTCAATTTAAAATCCAACAACAAAAAAACTTGTATGTCTTGCGTTAGACTGAAAAGGTCTTTGTACATTAGTGTACAGGATTGCATAACTTAAACTTCCATGTTAATTTGTTAATTAGTACATTTGCCTAGAATATGAGCGAGACAAATTTAATACCTCCTTTCTCAGAAATGGATTGAAATCCACATCCTAGGTCTTTTGGGAGTGGACCCAGAATACCTGCTCCTATACAGTGCTGGAAAGGCAATGCAGAATTGTAGTTCTTGGGAGAGACAATGAAGTTCACACTAACTCTGTTAATGAGTTACATAGTAACAAATACTTAGTGTTGCTAGTAAAATTTCATTATCAGTGTCTGATGTACAAAGGCCCATATCAAGTTGATCTTCACTGAGAAGGTGAAGGGCTATGCAAAAATGAGCAGTTTGCCTTTTTTCATTGCAAAGCTGTATTCAATTATGATTTTTCAATTTTCTTTTAAAAATTCTTCTTTGTTTTCCCCAAAGAAATTGTATCAGTTTACATGAAGACAGCAGTACAATGTTGGGAAAATTTCTCAGGTATCATGGCCTTAGTCTTTCTTTCAAATACTATAATCCACAAGTCCCTGCTCTTATATCTGGACTAGTATTGTACATCCTGATAGCTTTCTTTCTATTCTTATTATCCAGGCAACTTTTATTTTCAGCTTCTATCTACTTTCAGTTTCCATTAGAGCTCTGAGATTCATTCTCACTCCTCTATCTCCTACAGATTGTCCTCAGGCCACCTCATCTGCTCCCATTTACAGATGGTATCACTAAATACCACCCCTGAACTGACACCTTCTAGATCTTCACATTGCACTTCACCTTTGGCTGTCAGTCTGCTTTCTGTCACTGCTGTGCTGCTGCCAACTCAAATTCAGACTGGCAAACTCATGTTTATGCTCCAAAGCCCTGCACATCTCCAGTGAAATGTGATTTGAGTGGCAGATTACCTCTCCTCCATCCCTTTCAATGATAAACACACAGCCAGTACTGCAAGAGCAATGACAATTTTTTCTTTCCTACTGAAGAACCTGCAAAATACGTAGTCAAGGTTCAGTTGCACTACACAGGAAGTTTCAAGTTGAACAGTCAAGATGGAAAGCCCCTTTGTCTGTGAAAAGCACTACTGATTTCAGGATCCCTTAGTGGAAATCCAAGTGCTATGCTATTGAGGAAATTATTTCATTCAGGCACAGCTTTTTTGGGACCATTGATGCTTCTAGACAGTTCATAGTTTTATTTCTTGGTCCTTGTGTTCAGTTAGTCCTTGCAAGGGAGTGGTGGCAGGGCCTGCCATTATCACCAGGTTGATAACGTCAGTTCTGATATCAAAGGCTAAACGATATTGCAAGCAGCAATGAGGAAGATTGCTGTGTGCTGCATTTTTATTACAGATACTGTATCATTGTAATGTGTACATGAGGACTTCCTGTGACCTTCAATTGATCAAATGATGACATATGGAACTGTTGAAATAATTATGATCTGAGAATACAAGCATAAAGATCCTCCAGAATTGACTATATTTCTGTAATGCATAATTAAAATGTTCATGTCAGCAAATATCATTGATTGCACTTGATAGCGTGTTATGATACTTTTCCATTGAATTGGCAGAGATGCCAGCAAAAAATGGTTAGTTTTTTAATAGAAAGGGACTGGAAATATATTTCATGTTCTCACTTTGTCGCTTTACTTATAATTTCACTTTGTATATATATTCTTTAAGGATAAGTATTGACACCCAGGACATTTCTGAAGAATGTTTAAGTATAAATAAAACAATTTTTTAAAACTTCTTTGGTTTTCTAAATGTGATTGATCAATAGAAAAGTGAATCAGCTCATTGTATCTTGCATGGTGAATAGTGTTCCTTGCAATAATTCTTACATCTGGAAAGTCACCGGCCATCCCTGGCTACATGATAAACCATAACACAAGTTTATTTTTTCTCTGTAGCCTTAGAAGATATAATGGTTAGGAGACAATTTTGCTTTATTCCAAACAGTGTAATATGAGACACTCTCTTAAAGCCATTCTTAATTCATGTCATCTTGTGATCATAAACAGATTTAAGTTATTAACAGACTTTAAAAGTGTTCTAATATATCTCTTCTTGTTTCCTCACATTCTTTGTGTTCCTCAACATTGCTGCTCTGATTCTCTGAATCTGAAATTTGGTATGATTTTCTGCATTGTTTTAGTGCTGCTCCCAGTGAAGTCAGCAATGGCTTAGTATTCATACGCTCACTATCTAGAAATCTAGTAGAGATCTGTTAAAAATTTCCTTCTATGTTGATAAAGATACTAATATGTATCCAGTAGGCAGATTTTCCTTCTGGGAAACTGTAATTAAAGTTTAAGCACAATTCCACATTCCTTTCCTTAAAATGGGCTTATTAGCTGTGGAAGATGTTGTGGCTTAAAACTTGAAATAAGTGAAGATTAACTACTTTTATCAAATTGGGAAGAAAAGTTCTGTTCAGTTTGGGCTTTTTAGGGGGTTTTGGTGGGGTTTTCTGGGATTTTTTGTTGTTGCTGTTTTTAGTTCTAAACTCTTTTCCTAAACATGAGGTAGTGGAGCAAGAGTCATTGTCTTTTCAGTGCTTGATCCTGTTTTTCAATGTAGAACGAGGTTAAATTGTCTGTCTAAATGTTTTGTTCAAGTGAGGGAAGGTAATGGAAGAAAAAAAGAGCAGGAAAGTGTGTTTCCAGTGATTACAGCAAAATCACTGTTATTCCCAATTCCTTTTGTTACTGAGATAAACGTGCTAATTCAAACAGCCGGCCTTCTGCCCTGGTTTAGCTCTGGAAAAGTTCTTACCCACGAAGCACAGTATTGCCCTCCCCATGGGGTGCTGGTACACCAGGCAATTAGCTGCTGATCCAGTCTTGAATGCCAAGCTGGAAATGACATGATGATTTCCATACCATTTCAGTAGAAATTTAATGCTATTCAGCTCAACCCTTTTCAAATCACGTTAGACTTTCTTCAAAATGAATAAAGAAAATACTTTTCTTAATTAGCTCTGCTTGACTCCTGAGAGGGGTCCTTTGCCATTAAGCCACAACTCGCTGATCTTTTCTGTTTGATTTAGGAACCACGTGTGATTTTCTGTATATTGCATGAATACTGACTGTCCAAATAAATAAGTTTGAAAGTACTCAGTTGGCTTAAAAAACCCCATGCTTCCAAAAATACAATATTTTTCAAGAGGATGTTTCTAGACCATCTTTATGCCACAGTCTAAACACAGTCCAGCTTCCAAAGGTACTTGGGCAAAGTTTCTAAGACGTTAAAAATATAGTAGTATTGTAATTTTCAGCATCAGTTAAATTCAGAATAAGTTTCTGTTACCTTAATGGTTCGGATCTATTTTTTTTTGTGCAAGAGATTCATATTTGCCAGTTCTGTAAGATTCTGAAAGGAAATTGAAAGTTCAAGGACATGAAACTCTAGTCAATGATGCATTCATGATGCTTGTGACTAGGCAATGCTTTTCAAACTTTCCCTGCAAAAAACAATTACAGATACTGCAATTTTAAATGTTTTCTAACATCATGGAATAAAAAATTCTAGAGGAACATTACATACTAATTTACATAAAATGAAAATGAAAAAGAAAATGGTTGTTTTAAACCCAAACATTTAACAAACTAATTCAAAATGTATCTTACATAAATGCAGCATGAAGTCATGTGAAACAATAAAGTAATGGTATAGAATAAAGTTGGCATGTTTTTGAATTCAGTGTCTTTAGGGATTTATTTTGTATATTGGAGCATGTCTTCATATATAATACAAGAATTTGAGTATAACTTTTGGAACTTTTTTCTTTTCCATTTAACAACAAAGTGAAGTTTATATTTGCAGTGGACAGAGACCATTCAGGTGAAATGCAAGTCTATTCGTGACAATTCTTAAAACATTTTTGGAAAATGAATAAATACTTCATTTAGTTCAATTTAGACATTAACATTTGGTTAGAAAGGATATTAAAGAAAACCTATTTCACAAGAATTGTATCTGTCATCAGCAAATTTGATATCATTAAGATTCAAGGAAAGTTTGTTCTTGGGTGAAAATTACTGATTACACAGTTGTTCATTTATTGTAAGCAGGTTAATCAAGCATGAAAGATAGAACTCTATTGTTAGCACAAAATAAAAAGGTATTTTGTCAAGTTATGAGAAATAGGTCACAAATGTTTTACAATAAGGTTGTAGCAGAAGTAGACCATTAGTATTACAGAGAGATCACACTTCACTTCTATATGAATGCTATATGAAAAATATCCCAAGATCCATCAGAAATCCTGACAGCAACAGGCAACAGCAGTGTCAAGGATATGACATTATCATGGGAGTAGGATTAGTTTAGGTCAGGAAAAACAGCAAGCACTGTAGAGATATTCCCAAAAGCATCCTCTGCAGTGAACAAACATGAATTTTAGCAGGAGAAACTACATCCAGGAAGAAGGGACCCATCCTACTATGTCTAAAAGATATGGAAATACAGGACAATTTCCAAGGAGTTTTCCAGACCATTCTTGACTTAGTTGATAGAAATTCATAGTGTGACATATCCCAGAATTACATTTTATATGACTTTATAAATGTATACACAACAGTGTACATCTGATAGCTTACAACTGGACGTTCCACATAGCTCTGAGTAAGTTCACAGTGCTGGGATGAGAACAGGATTAATAAATGCTTTGTTTTACCCTTCTCCCAACTGCAAATGAATGCAAGATCAATGGTACCATTACTGGTCTTTTTTCTGCATCAAAGTATTTCTGACAATGTGCACAATGAGCGTAAGAGGATGATTTGACCTCTTCATTGTAGTGGGATGTGGCAATTAATTTTTTATTGAAATTTCAATTAGCTTTTCTCTTCCCATAATGTTTTACCTAAATCCTCTTTTTAAAGTTCTTACTGAGGTTACCAGAAAAGATCATCTAAGCATGACTGTGTTAAAAAGTAGTGGTAAAGAAAACAAATTATTTCTATTGTGTTCAAAATTGAGGTCACTTTAGGTTAACTGAATCAGATTCCTTGAAGAGATGAAGACTTTCCACATCATGAAGAATCATTCAGTGAATTCTAATTGAAAAAAGAAAGACAGAAGCCTCTGATAAAAAGAATAAGATACCAAGATTTGTACAACTGAGCAAGAAAACCTGAAAGAGGTTTTACAGACTGTTGCCTTTATGACCCTTATAAAAGAAGAATTGCCAAATGAAAAACAATGGAGAAAACACTGAAGATTACTTTACATTTAGCTGTCTAGCAACCTGGACCAACCAAAGAACAAAGGAATTGAGTTTTATGTTTAGAATCTTCATTCATGGGAAATACTTCAATGCTAGCAGAAATGTTAAAGGAAAACTACAGCAAAATAAAAAAATGTTTCTCACAGAGAAAATTTTGAATTTCATTTCTCAGTAACTACTTGTGCTAAGTTTATTTTTTTTCCTTGAAAAACTGTTATTTTTGTTATGCATGTCTTCCTCAAAAACATAGTAAACTGATATGTGATATTATTAATGAAAACTTAAAATACTCTTCTCTCAGTCTTTAGCCTGGATCATGCAGAACCCATTTTGTAATGAGCAATTAATCTATTTGAGGAAATGTATGTATATTACTATATTAATATAGGGAATCTGAATTGATTAGCCCTTGTATAAGTGGAAAACCAACATTCACACTTAAAATCAGCTTTACTCAATAACAAAGCTGTGTTCAAAAATATAGCACTATTGTGGGGTCCTCTGTTCTCTGTGAAAATTTATGTAATTTCTCAAACTTTGTCTCTAGGATGTGAATGCATTTAAGAAGGAGAAGTTCATAAATTACATAGTAGTACCTTCCGTAATAACTCATTCTTACTGTTCTGGCTAAGATGCCAATAAACCCATTTTCACAATGATAAAACCAATATACCTCATAGGGCATTTAACACTGTCCGAGAAAGGAAGAATAGATAAATATGTGCCTGTGCCTTTGTTGCAGGAAAGTGTTTACCAACTATTTCAGTGGTATTGAGTTCCTTTCATGAAGTGCAGGGGAAAATAAAAAGAGAAGGCCTATTCCATACTGAAATGAGGCTGAAAAGACAAATCAGCAAGAAATTAATTGTAGCTTAGGGTCTCATGCCTACCCTCTGATTTGCAATAACGTCAGAGATTGTCTGGGATTCACGGTGAAAATGAATGCAAGTCTTCCAAGTGGGAGGCATCCTGCCACCCTTGTGAGTGAACACCGTGTAGGTCCTGGGTTTCCAGTTGGGGACAACAATGCTGCGTGACGGATAAAATTGCTCTGTGGGGTTTGAAGCACAGATCTGTACCTCCAGAAAAGGTGTATTTTCCTCAGTTCTTCCGTGGCCTGTAGGGGTATTGCAGCGAAGAAAAATGTCAAATCACCTCCACTTGTAACCAAAGCCAGTTGCCATAGTAATAGCACCTCATTTTTGTGTTAATGGGAGTCAGACCCTGGTGTAGTTCCTGGCTATCTCATTTTCAGTGTCTCATGGAGCTACTCTCTTAAACTTTGCAGATGCACACCAGGTAATATGAGTCCATTTTTAATTTTAATAATTTAAAAGAAAATAGCTCAAAGCACATCAGTGTTACTGCTGCACGTCCCTGGATGGACAGTTCAAGTGGATAAATAAACACTAAATGCATTGCACACATGCATTTTCTTATCTATCTTTACATACCTGAAAGCAATTAAAATTTGTGATTATCCAATGACAATAGGCTCATGTAAATGTAAGAACATCTTTCTTCTGTTCTGTATTGTTCTCACATAAGCATATCCCTTAAAAACTTTGTTTAAAGTTTATATTTAAAGGTGGGGAACATAGAGAAGGTTTCCTTCTGGGACAGTGGGGGGATGGTTTGCAGAAGGAGTACTTACACTGCTAATTGCTTACCCTAAAATTACTCTTGTGCTCAGCGTATGTAGGCGTTTAACTTTGAAACTTTTAACTATTTAATTTCCCAACTTCTGACTGTCACTATTCTTAGCATCATATGAAAGTAGATACTGAGTTCATGATTTTATGGTGGCAGTTTTATTTGCCTTTTCAAGAATGAAGGAATGAAGCACAGAGTTTCTTAAATCTGCAAAAAATGCCTTACTTTCACAAATGGACCATCACCCATCCAAGGACTGAACAAAATGCAAATCAATATATTGGTCAAGTTGCTGCCAGATCGACAGGGAAAATGCACCAGGCAACAAAATTATTTTTCTAGATGGCTCCAGCTGAATGTAATATGCCAGTGAGTAAAAAAATTATAGTAGTTTATGTGGACAAAATATACAACTAGTGTGAGGAAATGCATCATACGGGACAGGAAAAATGAACAATGTTGCACTGGAAAAATAAAGAAATATTACCCTAAAAGTAAATACGGTTTAAAGTATAACTTTTATTAATTCTAAAATCCAGATATGCACAAGCCTATGAGATATCAGAAGCTGGAAGCTGAAAAAGAAAATGCACAGGCAACAAAGAGGAAGAAACCTGAGTCTTTGATTAAACTACTAGCATTTTTGGTAGAATTTTTTTTTTAGCTGAAATATATAATATTCTAAGAGTATTTTCTGCTAAGATGTTACTGCTGGATGTTATCTTGTCAGATACAAGTGAAATTAATTCAGAATACTTCTCTGAAATGCTTCCATTCTCCAGATACGAATTTTTTTTCCTTAAGTTTTGCATTTTCTGGGATGAGTAGACCAACTATGCTTGGTTTTAGTAATTATCCTTTAAGTCAGAGTGAAACTATGATTTCCTTTGGTGTGCTTCATCTGTTTTCTGTAATAAAAATGTACCACAGCTATTTTCTTAAACAAAGGCCCATGGTTGTTTTGCTATTATAGGTTGTTTTGCTATTAGCTGTATTCTTCTATTACTCCAATGGATTTTGGGTATTATTTTTTTGGGTTGCATCCATGTGAAGACCAAATAGGAGAAAATCCAGGTCTTTGCAAATTACTGGGATTATTGAGATATGTATTGTTTTGCCTTCTTTGAAATTAGGTAATTTTGCTATTCTATCACATAGCCAGCACATCTGACAAATGATGCTGTGTAGTTTTGTGAAAAGATTTCCCACTGAAGAGTCCTAAGAATGCTATGAAATGGAAAGAGTGTTTTCTGAGGTTATTTTTTGCATCATATATGCTAGGATGCATGTGTGATTTATTTATTTAGAATTTGTGGGTAAATTTCTATTAAAAGCAGACAGTTCCTTTTCAAAAAAAAGCAAATTCTTCCCAGTTAGCTGGTTGATATTTCTACATCATAAAAGAAGGTCTCCTATAGTCAATGAAAATTACTAGCTATGTGAATGTTAAGATTTGTTGTTCTATATTTCTCTCACTATTTATCTAATTTTTGAATACTCCCAAGCACTCCTGCCTTATGTAACCAGTTCTCCAAGTGTCCTTTCCTGCTCTCACAGAAGTGTGCATGAAGATTTGGAATGAAACATTCTTCTAGATCTGTTTTTCATTTCAGGTTGGCTTTTTATTACTTTAAGATCATATAATCAGAAGTCTAAGGAAGAACTCCCTCAGAGGCCAGAGTTTTGTCAGATATGTTCTCCTGGGTTTGAAATCCAATTAGGTTTATGTATATATATAGTCAGAAGGAGAAAAAGAGAGTGAAGAAACTAAGTTTTTTATATGTATTAAGAATGACAATTCCTCCTCACCTGAATAAAATTCACCTCAAAAGGGCATGAGAGATGATGGGTTGACAACATTTTATACTAAAGACACTGCTGGTTGTTAAAGTCACTAAACTCATAAAATGCTTATGGATTAGACTCAGAGAATAAATATGACTAAATAATAAATAAATAATAAATAAATAAAATAATAAATAAATAAAAATAAAAAAATAAATAAATAAAAATACTCCTGTGTACTGCCCACAATGCAAATAAAAATCAGGACTTTCATTGGTTATTCTATGGTTTTTGAACCATAGAAACCATTTTGAACCATGAAGAGAAATCATCATCAGAGAACACCAGTCTTCTTACTTCCATAGTTAGATCCTTACAGATCTGATTGTTAGGCATTGGACATTAGCAAAGGTTAAAGTAAATACTACAGTAACATTATCTGATTCAAGTTTTTCTTTCAAGAGTGTAAGACTTTACTGTCCTTAATTAAGCTGAATTTAAAATATTTCAAAGTACCTTGTGCTGTTACTGCTGGAGAAACTGTTTTTGTATTAATCTCTATTCCCCAAAGATGCAGAAAACAGAGGAACAGGTCATTATCAGGTGCCTACATTTAAGGAGAGGCATACTGGCATTTCTAATTAATGTATCTGTATTAGAAAAATGGATATAAGATTTTAAAACAATATATATATATATATATATATATACACCCCAAACTTACAAAAAAACCAAACCCTCAGCTTGGCCATTTTTCCTCCTTATCTCAAACAGGATGTTACAAAGATTTCAAATCCAGCCAGTTGTACAGAAGACTGAAAAAAGATCAAATTTGATGCAGTTTGCATTCCCTTTTCTCAGAACTGGAATTTCATAGTTGTGTTCTTTATGTACTGCTCAAGAAGCATGAGTTTCTGTGTCTGTATATTACTTTCTAAGTAGACCAGAATAAGCCTTCTGTTCTTAAAATATCCTGAGACTTGGCTTGCTTAAGGAAGAGATGACATATAGCATTAACTGTTTACTTCACTTTTATCTGTTGCTATAAGCTGTGTAGTTGATACATTTTCAACTAACACAGCAGCTTTACACGTATTTGTACTCATGAGTAGGTCAGCTCACACAAAAGCTTGTTTTTCATCATGTTTTATTATTGTCAGGGTATGCTGATCTTGTTTATCCACAGGACATTTTATTTTGCTGTGAAAATTGGTTTTTCACACAAAGGTGAGGACAACCTTTATTTAAATATGTACCAGAGTCAAAACATCTTACTTACATGCTTCTATTCTATTAAGACAAATGTTCAATTCACTGTAATACAAACATTATCAATTATATGGTCTGTTTCCTGTCCTGGAGAGATGAAATTTATTGTTTATAAAGCTAAAAGGCATAATTCTTTCAGCTATATGGGAAAAGAGCAACTATTACTGTGTCCCTCAAGACTTGAATTCCCTTTGTCATACTTTTCAGTTTGTAGAAATGCATCTTTTTCCTGAGAGGTGCTTCGAACCAAACCACTTGCTCTATAAGTTCCTTGTGAATTTACTTTCTGCTTAACAATAAGTTTGGAAAAGTTTGGCCATCCAAAAAAATCATTATTCAGGGAATTATTCCAGGAAAATAGTGTAATGCTGCTGATGGAGCCTGCTTTTCCTACCTGCAGCAATGAATGGCACCATGACTGTCATGTAAGCATCTCTTCGGGTATGCAGTGGGCATTAACCATGCTTTTTATCCCATTTAACTATCAGGTTTGGCTATTTCCTATGCTATAATTTGTCATCTGTCCATGACTAAAATAGTTGGCTGCTCAGCTATCATATCACTCTTTTACAGGTAAACCTTGAGTACATTGATGACCTGATCCTTTAATTAGTCAATAAGCTATATTGGTTTGCTGAGCCTGCATAGAATATTTGTTAGAATGAAACTGCAGATTAAAATTAATTACTTTTTTTACAAAAAAAATGTTGTTTTTGCTCAGTCTCCTTTTCAAAACCTTATATTTTCTCAGATACTTGGATATACTAATTCCTGTAGGAACACTGGAGCTTTTTAAATGAAGATTTAATTAATGAATACATTCCTGCATTTGTGTTCACCTTTGTGATGCGATGGGTATATACATTTAGTAAAAATATGAATATCATAGCTTATCATACTACATAAAGTCCTTCTGATAATGGTATTTTTAGCAAAAGCCCTCTGTTTACAGGGTACACCTGTGACTTTGGCAGTAGAGAAAAAAGACCTTAAAACCCCACCCACTGAGCTAAATGGGAAACTCAGAATAATGTTATTGAGGGCAATAGTGATCAATTCTACTTTTAGTATTCTAGTTTTCAAATACCATCATGGAAAGTGGATTGCAGAAATGCTAAATAGATAACACATCTGATTTCCTTGCTGTTAGTCTGAATCTCTTCGACGGTAGCACCAGCAGTCTAGCAGCACATTAGTAATCTAATTCATAAAGTACATACACTTCCTACCCTGTTTTACTGAATTTCACCTCAAGATCTTTATTCCCTTTAATGTATCTACAAAAGAATAAAAGGAAATTTGTGTAACTAAGAATAAATCCAATTTTTATAGAAGTATCCTAAAATACTTACAAAAAGTCAGTATGCATCTGTTTCTGGATCCTTGATAAAATTATATAAATAAACTTTTGGGACATTTATCTGCTAGATTGGTGATGCTATGAAGCAATTCCCTGGGTCTTAAGTGATCCATTGATCTCTGGATTATTAGCGCCAGCTGAGTATCCTCCCTACTGACCAGCTGTTCTGATAACTTCTGATAACCTCAGATGACTTTCAGCTGTCAGGAGTCAGGTAATTAGCACTGCTACAGCAACCATAAAACATTTGAGAAGTTGCCCAATATTTGTCAGTTGCCCACTGCTTAAATTTCTTTTTCTTGCTCAAATTATTTTGTGTTTGAAGTTAGGTTCATGTGCCAGTGTAAAAAGGGATTTAAAAAATGTACTTTCCTTTAATCTTCTGCCTTAGCAGAAAAGTCCTAGGGATGCGAAAGGACATATTTTTTTTGGTTTTGTTTTGTTTTTTGGGGCTTTTTTTTTACTGTTTCAAGTTCAGAGTTTTGACTTACTAATTCATTAATAAATCTCTTAACAGAAAGATTTGTTTTTGTTGTTTTTTTTTACTTTAATGAAAGTGAAAACACTAATAAGTGCTCTAAAGCTAGCAGAAGGGCTTTTGAGGCTTGGAGAAGAAGCCAGAGCAAAATGCTAATGAGAATTTGGACTGCACCTTCAGAATGGCTAAGAGAGGTAAGAAGCAGAAACAAGAGGGCTCTACTGCTTATTTAATATATGTTTGTGTACTTGCAGCTGTGGGGTTTGTTTTTTCTTTGCTTTTGCATTATCTTATGTTAATTTAGTGAGTTCTTGTTTGTTTCTTTTTTATTTTCATTGTCTAAAAACTCATTGCTTTTTGGAATGCCTTCATAGGACCTGCTGGCCATTTGATTTGTTGCTATGGGCATCTGACGAAGTGAAAAAAGTATTTATTTGATTAGTATTAGTTTTAGGGGTTATTTTTCTAGTTTGCATTAAAATAAACATAAATTTTGAGTTTAGAGTTTCTCTTCAAGGATGGGAATGTATTTTAGTGGGGAAGCTTGTAGTGCTATTTGGTTAAGTAGTGGCTGAGGTTTTAAAGAGTGTTTCTGTTGGGTTTAATGGATTTAATTGCTACTTTGAATGTGTTCCTTTTGGTGGCTAAAAGTAGTTCTTGAATATAGACTTTGTTCCTACCCTCTATGTGTTTTGCCCTGATAATTGATCTTCTACCTGTTTGCTGCCTTTGGATCACCTCATTTTCTTGCTGGAGGTGTAATTTTAGGTAATGTAGTTATGTTTTCGATTTTTTTTTTTTTTTCCAAGTCACCATGCTACCAGATTAGTTTCTCATGACAAGCAAAAGTGATTAATTTCAGACTGGGAATAGATAAATTTGTTTGCAGGTTTTTCATGGGGTTTTTTGGTTTTTAAATTTGGTTTTCTAGATCTTTTATGCACCTGAAACTGTGAGGAGAGGTAATATGCAATGATATAGAGTAAGCATGCTGTTGCAGTTAAAATGTTTTGAAAACAGAAAATGTTGCCATGGGCATTATCTTATGGTACAATTAATTGGTATTCTGGAGAAATATAATCTCCAGATATGCTCCATATATTAATTAGGAGAGGTTTCTTTTTGTGGGTGATACTACCTAGCAAAATGAGCCCAGAAGTGTTTGTGTTTCATTTGAAAAATGGAAAGAACATTTTTTACTTGTGTTCAGAGCAATCAGAAAGTCAAATACTTATAACAATCAGGGTTGCTTTGAGCTATGCATATTTTAACTTATTTCAAATTAGTATCAGAATTTTTTTCGATATGTGCATATCCTCTAATTCCAAGATGATAAAAACACTGCTGTACTCAGAAAAGAATCTACTTTTAGTATGTGGTAGTTCCTGGATTTCAATAAGTTACGATGATGCAAATATAATAGCAGATGTTGAATAAACTTATTTGCACTGGAAATTTTTAGGAACAATTTTGCATGGACTACAAGTATTACCTATAGTGATTGTATAGGTATTATGCATTAAGGGCACACAGGCTATTTTGTTTGCTTGTTTATAATTTGTACTAACAAGTAGAGAGTTTTTTATTCTACAGTAAAATAACAATTTAGGATAGTAATAATTGAAAATACCTCATGTGCACTGATGAGTTCTGCTTTTATTTTGTCATGTTTTCATAAAGAAAAGTGTTTCTATGCTGTGTTCATATGGGTGAAAACTTAATGCAGTGTGCACTGCAGGCAGAGGAATACAAATGCAGAGAGTTTTGTATCAACTTCCTTTCTCATCTCTGACATTCCTTACTCCTCTTTTAGACAAACGTTGATGATTTTTAAGGCAACCAGCAGAGATCTGTGAAGAAGAAATGGTGGGGAAAATAAAAAGAAAACCACTGAATCTGTAGTTATGAGTGAACTCTGACTGGCCAGGCACATGGGAATGCTAGGCAAGATGCTTATGTTATAGTAGATAAGAGCCAAAAACTTTGATAAAAAACCCAGTAATATTATTCCACAATTTACTTGTTTTGAATTATCCTCAACTTGAAATGAATGTCTGAAATTTTATGGTGAAAAGCAGGAATGGAAATGACCTTTTTTCTCCCCTCTTTCTTTTGTCCCCGGTTTTTAATTTTTTATGGTTTTTTTTTATCTTTCTAAGCTAGAATAAGCTCAAAGCACTACAAGTGACAAAAATCTGCTAAAACTGACTTTTGCCTACTTTGTAGAATGGCATTTAACACTGTCTTATTGTAATGTAAAGGCTGTTGAATGAAAGCATTTCCTTTATACATCTGAGAGGAGTGGCATAGGAGAACTCTGGTTTTCCCTTCTTTTGTGTGGTTGCACTAAAATCAGGAATTGTTCTGGAAATTACATGATTTAAAGTCCAGACTTCATTCTTCTCATTCTTCCACAGTAGTTCTCCAAAGAAAAAGTTTTCTTGTGGCAGTGATCTCTCTTTCAGTAGCAGAATAGCAGAAATCCGTTTCAATGAGCATGTGGTATCCAAGCTGCAACATGAAATGGAGCTGTGTTTATGAAATATAGAATTTCATTAATGAACTTGGACACATGTCTGGGTATGGTCAGTTGTTTACTAAACCAGGTTTAGCATGCTCCCAGGTAAATTCCCACTGTCTTCTTTCATGTGTGCTAGGAAACCCAGCCATGAGAATTGAAGCCGTATTCTGACTCATACAATTTCCTCATTCCTCATCCATTCTGACTCATACAATTGTAAAATTTATTTTCAGAATAGAGGGTATAGAAATGTATTTCTCTCAAGAGTGTGCCTTATACCATATCATGTACCCCACCAGGTCCCACACCCCCAGGTCAATATTGTCTTGTGTATATCTGTGATAGTTCTGTGGTAGAAGTTTGTGAAACTGGGAGAAGGGAGACACACAACACAACACATCATGCCACAACAAGTGAAACAGCAAAACACAAACCCCAGCTTGCTAGTAGTAACTAGCTGAAAATTCTAGTATGAATAACCAGGGTGTTTGCTAGTAATTCAAGGTTTGTATCCGGACAGCTTCTGCTGAAGTCTAGGAAGGAAAGAGATAGTGACCCCTGGCTAGGAGCCGGGGACTCTTTTGGATTGATACTAACTTCTGCCTGAGATGGTAGAGAATGATAAAATTTTGGCCATTTAAGATTTTGTAAAGTAATTTTTCAGTCTATGAAAGAAAAATTCTTATTTAGCCAAGAAACTGTATTACTTGCATACTGGTTTCCTTTTATTGGTATTTCTGTCAAGTGCAAGCCACTGTGCATGTTAATGTAATTTGTTTATAACATTCATGATTTGCTCTGTGATCATTCACAAGGAAAGTACTCTATAAACATTAAGAATGACCCATGACTAGGTCAACCCAATTTATCTTATGCTGCCTGCAATGTAGGAAATAGAATTGGATCCCGTTTAGCCCTTGTTTATCCACTTCTCACAACTTGCAGCACAATAAGAAATACTATAAAGGGATGTTTTCAGGACTTTTATGTTACTGCTTACTTTTCCCCTTACATACAGACATAGCTTTTCCCCTTACATACAGACATAGCTGCCCATAAAGATAAGGTATTGTACTTTGTTCTGCATTCTTGTTAGAAAGAAAAAGACAGCACATCTAGACGATGTAGAGACAGTTACCCTTCCTGTAAGAAGGCTGAATATAGCTTGGTTGTATTGGAGAAGGGGCTCAGAGGTACTTGATGCCTTAAATTTGTGGTTAGATTGTTATCTTACCTATTAAGGCCGAGTCGCTAGAGAGGTAAGCTGTTATGCTCTGTGTATATTGACTTCAGAGGCCAGAAGAGATTGACTTCTGTGCTGCTTTTAATGCCAGCCAGAAATTAAACTCCAAATAAGATCTCACAATTCTAGAGTGGCAGATAGCTTTTCCTCCCAAAACCACACCCTCCTGATGATCAGGTGCATGGGGTAAAACAGCAACTTGGCCATGCCCACACAGTGCTCAGCTCCACACCTTCTCTCAACCAAGACAACTTCCAAATCTTGATTAATTCTGTTTTGTGGGGTTTATTTAATTTGGTTGGGGTTTTTCGGTTTTTAGGTTTGTTTTTTTTTATTTGGGTTTTTTTTGCCTAATGGCTTGTTGTAAGAATATGAGGAAGAAAAAGTGATGGGATGGATCATAATCTTGAAATACTTCAAAAAGACTGACTCTTTCAGAAGAGAGGATGCACTTCTTCTTAAGATTTTCCTGCCAAGATTCTCTTTGCTCTGAATATTTCCAGATAGCCATAGGGATAGCTTAATTTGACTATTCCAACACCCTCTGGATATGATTTTTTTCTGAGTTTATTACTATGTCAAGATGCATCTGTGATTTAAACATATGAACAGACTCTAAAATAAGCTTAGTTTTAAATTTTTGCTATACTTGTCCAATTGTTTTCTTTTATCTTTTCAAGGTGCCTTTATTAGCCTGATGTGGCGGATGTGGTGTACTAAGGTTAAAAATATGAATTGGCCTCCAGGTTTTGTTCATGAAAAGAATGCTTTAGAGCCTCACAATGCTACTTTTGTGGAACAAAGTGTAGATTATAATTTGAACCTCAGTGATTTTAAGGTATCTGCGTATATCGAAGTTTGCTTTGTTCTTCTGACCTAGATGAAATCCCTTGTGCTGTGGAAGTTGTGTGCATACTTCTTTCAGCCTTCTTTGTTCTAGAAACCTATCATTACTGTTTTATTGATGTAGCAGCTTTGATTAGTTTCCCTTTCCTTTATTCACCAGCTCTTGTTCAAGCCCTCTTCAACATGGCTACTGCAACTGTTCTCTGTTGCTTTGGAGGGACTAGAAAAAATAATTATGAAACAATCTGACTTCAAACATAATTCCTCCCTATTATATAGCTATTTCATGCACATGGGCTTATGAAGGAAAATATTTTTAAATTAATGAAATTTCAGAAGTCCAGAAATATTATTTTCTTTGACTCTGTGATTTCCTTTGTGTTTTGTCATGATTGTACTGTTTAGTCTCTGCATTTGGCCTAATTTACTCTTTGCTCACCACTCAGTTGCTGATTCTCAGTTATTTTGCTCTTTGCTCACCACTCAGTTGCTGATTCTCCTGAGTAACCTTGAAGAAACAGTCAGTAGCTGTTCAGTCTGTGCTCCTGATACAGGAAGGCGTTGAAGTCCTATTCAGAAGGGGTTATTTTCAGTAACATGGATAAAAAGGAGTTGGTGGGCTTCCCTGCCTCATAAATCTGTAGGAATTACAGAGGCTATGCAGTGGATAACACTACAGATAAGGTGTGTATACAGAGAAAAGGAAGAATGTTATCATTCTGATCTGTCTTTTGCTTAAAAGAAAATTAGGACATGGGAAACTCCATTCTGAAACCATCATTGAGATACCTCCCGTTTCTCAGTCTTAGAACAGCCCTGTAATCACCAGTTTTTAAACAGAATAACCTCTTTTGATTTGCCTCTGTGACATCATTGTCATTTTTCAGTGGAAATGTTATGGCTCCAGGTAAAGAATATGCTTCTAATGAAAATAATTTGTTTCCATGCTAATATCCAACAGAACAAAAGTAAGAACTAAAAAAATAAGAAATACAGAAATGTTTCTTATAGCAAATTTTGTTGAAAATTAAGTAACTGCCTAGAGAGCCTCAGTAAAGCTCTTGACAAAAGGATTAATATTCTTGATCAACACATAGGAATGTACTTACAGTGAGTGCTGCAGAGATGCTTATGTTTGCACTTGTAAAAATAGGATTTTTACTGTGCATTTCAGTATTTTGAAGTACCCTTCAAACCCAACCTCTCAGCCTTGGTCTTTGTTAACTTCTTTAACATGGTTTTGTCTTTTCCTCACTTCCTTCCTACTTTCATCCCTTAGGGGAAATGAAAATGGATGAAATGGTGCCTATCTTTTTATGAAATTGCACTTGAAAGTAACGACATTAATTTATTACAGAGAATAGAAGCATTTCTAATGCTAAAATAAATGTACTTCTGGAAGACTTTTACCCACTTAGCAGCTATCCAAATTATTTTTGGGGTGATCATGGCTCTAGCTTTTCTGCAAATACCTTGGGCTCACAGAAATAATGAAAGGAATCACAAGTAAAGGGAGCAAAGATATAAATAAATTGTACGCCCAGATTTTTTAAGAAACACAGGTGTCAAACATCAAATACTTTGTCTTCAAAATTTATATTTACAGAGGTATACCTAATTCAGAAAAAAAAAAAAATCAGATAACTTTTGGGGTTTGGTTTTTTTTTTTGTTTGTTTGCTTTTTTTGTTGTGTTTTTTTTTTTTTTCCTGAACCTGTTTCCTTGAGGAAAAATTGCTTTAAAATGGTAAAATTTAAGATTTTGGCAAAAACACCCATAGAATCATTTAGGTTAGAAAAATATCTTTAGGATATAGTCCAACAGAAAAGCAGAAAGAACCTGAAACTTGGGTCAACCAGTGGTGGTGATGAGGTTTAAAAATTTTAGACTTTGCTTTGCAAAATCAGAATTGAATGTTGTCTTAAAGGAATGTTGTGTGGCACATTCTTGTGGGCCTTATATTTTAGAGCAAAATCCTGATGGTTTTCTGACTGAGGAAGATGCATTTAGGTACCTGACCAGACTGAAATATATACCTTCAGAGGAGCGTCATATATCAATATGTGAGCAGACAGGAAGAGAAACACTGCACATGTTGCTCAGATTACTTTTCTCAAGAAAGTTTTGGTGTTGAAAGAAACTCCTGTCTCTGGCAAAACTTGAGATGTCACTTTTTCCTCTACGTTGGAGTAGTTGTGTGTACCCTTTCTGTAATTTCTCTTTTATGACAGATTTTTAATGCAAACTTTTCCTGAAGAAAAGCAGAAGTGTTTCTCTGTTATTTCTGTATTAAGGCATGGTCTCCTAATAACTGCTCTCTGCATCTGTTGATGAAATCTGCCCCATACCAGCAGGAGGTTACAAGAACCTTGGGATATTATTAGCATGTATCTTTCCCCTACTGTGCTCCAGAAACTGTTGTGACACCATGTAATGAATATTTTTCCAAGCTGTCAGTATTCAGTTAATGTTCCCATTTAGCACTCCCTATACCTGAGGACTGTATGATAATTTATTTTAACATATTTCAATTTACTTTTACTCAGTTAATGAAAAAAATCCCGCAACTGTTGGGTTGAAATTGCTACATATTTTGTAGAGTTTGTTCTTACTGCGGTTACATCAGTGGTAAGCAGTTTATTTTTGGAGGGAAAAAACTGATATATGAAACTCAAAGGGCCTTGGTGTGCAAGGACAGAAAGATTATCCAAAGCAAACACATCTGACACTGGAGGTGCCTGCTTTTCAATGCCACAGCTTAGTTCTCTTCCCTGTACACTCACCTCTGTGTTACACTTGGAGTCCTTTACCTCGGGACTTACTAAAGCGTATTCTCAGCTGAGGTAAAAATGGACATGACTAACAGTTCAGGTGAGGAATGGACTGTGTTTTCTAGCCTTTATTTGTGAAAATGTGTGTGTGTTTGTGTGTGTAACACTGCTTAGAGGCAGTTCTAGCAGTTCTGTTGTCAGGCTAGTTTTGAATCAAATTCTCCTCCCACCTCTTACGAGTATAGCAGACCAGAAATCAAGGGTCTCTGATGAGATAAAACATTCTGCTGTGACTGGTGCTGTCAGCTGAATCTCTCTAAAAACCTTTTAGACATTCTCTAATCTTGTGAGTGGCAGGGGCTTATAAGAATTACTATTTCTGGAACCCAGCAGATGTTCACTCTTGCTAATGATGCCTGAGGCAGAGGTGAAAACAACCTCTGTAATGTGCCCACTCTGTCTGCCACTTGGAAGTACTGCATTACCATTGAGACTGAAATTTTTACAGCGTCAGCCAGTAAATGCAGCACAAGAGTGAGGGAAACAAGGATATCATTTAAGTATAAATGGACCAAATATAAAAAGATAAACTTCCCTATTCTGTTCTGTGAGGATAAAATATGACCTTGACCATCATTTCAGCAGTGATCTATTTGTATCCTGGATCCATCACAGACTCCAGTCCTGCTAACTGGAAGTGGGGGATGGAGGGTGATTCCTGGTTAGACTATTCTTTCTGTGGAGCAGAGCAGTTTGTTTCTTTCCAAAGTTCTTATAATACATATATACACTGCAGAAATATATAAAGGTCAATGGTAATGAAATTTGATTATAAAAGTGCATGTGTAGCAAATGGATGACTTGTCACCTTGTTCAATAGGCTACTGCATGTTTTTTTGTTGTTATTTTTGAAAAATAGTAACTATACCTTTAAAATGAATGAGGCTGCTTTTGCTTGTCTCCTACTTTGTCTCTGGGTCTTTTAGAAGGAGGCTCTTGGCTGTGAGTACTAAGATTGGGCAATTCCCAAAGTGTGGATTTGGGCATGCAGAGGGGGATAGAGAAAACAGGGCTCTGGGCACACCAAGAGCTAAGCTGCTACAGGGCAGAAGAAATGAAACTTTCATGAGGATTCAAGAGGACTCAGAATTCAGCCATTAGAGGCACTGAAAGTATCAACACTAGAAAATAGCTCTGGAAGAAAGGGTCCTAGGCAGTACTGGACAGAGAGGACATTTTTATCTGCTTCATCAATGAGTTTTCATCTTTGTTGTTGAGAGGGCTCTTGTTTCACTTTCCCTGAGACATGAGTCATCTTTAGAGCATGAACACCTAAGGTAGTTTAAACTCCTGTTAAGGACAATATGATACAATTCTACCTCAAAGTCATGCTTGTTGAGGGAAGATTGAGAATTACTGGAAATAGGAAAGTATGAGCTAGAATTACCGTGTTAGTAAAAAAAAAATATTGCTATTTACTGTAAAAAATAAGCAAATAATTTCATATACTCAGACTTTACAGTAACCATTTAATAGTCAACCTTTCTGAGCTTTGAAAAACAACATCTAACTTCAAAAAAAGTCTCTTGAACTGATTAGAATTAAAACTAAAAAGGTGATCACAAATTCAGTGATGTTAGTTGGTTTTATTCACTCAGTATTAACATTTCCATTCAGGATATCTCTATCTGAACTCATAAATGTTTCTAGCTCATCCTACTTCTCCACAGGACGTCATTTTAAAATCCCTTATTTCGTAGCTCATAGTCAACCTAATAATATAAACAATTTAATTCAAATGCCAGCTAAACAATAACTTTATTTTGTCCTTGCATTGTATATTTTCAACACTTCAAACTTATTTACTATGATGTTTTCAAACACAACTTCTTATTCTTTTTTGATGACATTTGAATTATTGAAAGATTGCATCTTGACTGCAAAACTCACAGAATGTCTGAAAGAATCTAAATCTATTCCAGGCAGTATAAATAATTCATGCTCAATTCTCCTCTCAGCTGTGGGAATGCTGCTGCTTATTTACAGCATACTTCAAGGGAAAAAGAAATCCATCCTGTTTTATTAACACTTCTATTAGATAAAGCTGGTCATATGTTCTTATAAAAGCTACTTAAATATATTTACTGTGATTAGATGTAAATTGTCTTTAATTTTCTATTATAGGTACTTTGTTCATTTATGAACTTAAATTGTTCAACCTTGTTTTTTTTCTTTTTTAAACATTATTTATGTGATCTAATAAATCAGTGTTTTCCTGTAAGGGATCCCCCATTCCCCTTACAGAGCCAGAGATTGACAAGGATGTGGGAGGCAAGAGCTCAAGCTCCCCCAGGTTCTGACTTCTGTCTGCCTGCCTGCCTAAGGACAGTGAATGTATCTGTGTTAACATGCAAAGTCTTGCCATTACTATTCATTCCACCATAGAATGAAAATAATGCTTTTGAATGTTTCTTTGTATCAAAATTGCTCAAACTCTTTTCAGCTGAGTCTTAGATTTCATTTTTTTTCCTTTGCATGACTTCCTTCTTCAGAAATGACCAGAAATTCCAGCCCATCCTGCCAGTGTCCAGCGATAACTTGCTGCTTGACTGCCTTTCACAACGTGTTTTGATACTGCAGATAAGAAATGTAGCTTGCTGGATTCCCTTTGGTAAAATATGTTTGGATAGGCTCTGACTATTGTGTCTGATTCCATCTGAAGAAATAAACGGGAAACTAAAAAAAGAAATGTTTAATATGCATTTATCCATGGTTCAACATTATTGATGCAGGAATTCTTGAGGGAAATGGTATGCGTAAGCTTCTAACTTTAGGTCTTCATACTTCAGATGGGACATCTCTAAGTGCAAATGTAAATACTAACTGTTAAAGCTAATAAAACCCTCACAGATGTTATTTTGCTCTAATGTATATTTGTAAGATTACTTAGAAGACTGATACTGGAAGAAAAGGTGGTGCTGCTGCTGCCATTATGCTATATTGACACTTCTAATCCTTTTCAGTTACATAAATTGATAAATCCATAGTTATCGTTCTGTACTCTGCACCAGACAAGCTATTTCCCTCTTGTAGCCGTAACTCCAGATGAATCTGATAAATTAGGGGAATAAGCCACAATGAGTGTAAGACCATCCTTCTTTGCTTAGAATAGGAGTAAAAACTGTTTCAGAGAAAATTGTTTCATTTGATACCGGAAATTTCATAACTACCTTTTCAAGGACTTAATGAAGGGGTCTTCAAATTCTCTAATGACTGGTGTATATATCCTAACTCACACCTATAGATGTTTTCATTATACATAAAATCTCTGACCCTTTTTTGAGTGTTACTGTTTTTTGGAACTTCTCTCAGTATGTGTCTCACAACTTTTCAATGACATTGAGTGGGCGCAGTAGTTGTCAGAATCACTCGCATTTCTGTTCTCTCCATTTCTAGTTTGCTCAAGTTAAACACAAAACATTCTAATAAAATTAATCCTTTTATTTTAACCTCTGATTAACACCTAGAGAGCCTTATAGATATTTTTCCTACTGACAAACAGGATTCTTTTCCTGACTAGTGAAGATTAATGCAAAAAATAAAATTTTTAATTAATTGACTTAATAATTAAATTACAAAGGGGGGCATTAGATGTCACAGTTTGAAAATGCCTGGAGTGAAAATGAAGTGGTATCGAGTTTTTCAAAGGACATCTCCTCACACAATGCTTTAGGATATGTTTCTCTGGGCATAAATTATATTCATGGAATGCTCCATACTTTCCCTCTGGTTTCTGAGGCCTGGGATTCCCAAAAGATGCTTTTTCTAGTAGGGACAGGCTGATAAGACGTTGAGTATCTCAGTCTTTTGCATGCCCTTCTTTTGGCTGCTTATGTATGTTTAGAATTCTTTCTTATTGTCCTTAAAATTTCTTGCTGATATTGACTCCAGATCAAACTGGGATTGTGTAACCCTGTGATCCATCAGAACAGCTCTATACTTCTCCTGGAGTATAATTACAATTTATTAATGTACACTTAAAGGATAGGAAAACCATGTCAGGAATTTTAAAAAACATATTTAAGAATAAATCTTGAACATAGATATTTATATTCTGCTTATGTTTGCCAATAGAAGATATTATTTACCATCTTCTGAAAAAAAATCCAAATGTGAACTAAATTTATTTGGTAAAAACCTACTGTTAGCTGTATGAATTCACAGTCACCCTGTGCTTATTAGTGGGGTACTTGAAAGCCCATGGTATAACAGCATACAGTGTATATCCTATTACTTATCTGTTGAAAAATAAATGTTAGAAAATTGTGATGGAGGTTCTTCCCTAAGCCAGGTTGTTCCTACTCGAATTACTCTTCAAAAAGCTTTCAGAGTCATAGAACACCTTGGATTAGAAAGAGCCCTTAAGATCATCTAGCTTCAAGTCCCTGCCAGAGGCCAAGACATCTCCCACTAGACCAGGTTGCTCAAAGACCCTGACCTTGATGCAACCTCTGGCTATTCAGTGATTACCTATCTCTTCACACTGATGGAAAGAACATTGAGCAAAGGCCATAAAACAATGTCGGTTACTTGGAAGCACTAAAGGGTGATTCAGATTAATAGCAGTGAAAAAGTGTTTTTTAAGGTACTTTGAAGAAAAATTGCGTGTTCAGAGAAGTGTAGTTACTATTTTTATTCTTAGTGCTTGTTAGGTGCAAAACCTAAGTGCTAAAAAGTGAATTCAGTGTTTGCTTTCAAAAGCTATTTTCAAGCAGAATCTTCAAACTTCTCGAACCATTAACCACTGGTCTTTTTTGTGGGCACTGGTGATGCAGCCAGGAGCATTCTGAGGAGCAGAAAGATTAGAGAGCCCTAGGAGTGGTGATAGGGACTCTGCTTTTCTCTTTTCACCCTGTCCTTTGTGCTCAGCATCCTGAACACCATCACTGTCTTCATCTCCTAAACTTAGTCGTCAGCTGCCGATGATCAACTTTGCTGCCATCTACTCTGTTGATGGCTGGCTAAAGATTTCAGCACATGTGCTTCCCACCTGACCATGATCAGCTGGTTCTGCAGGACTATTGTCTTTATTTATGTGCATCCCAGATCCCATTTCTCGGTGGATGAAAACAAAGTGGCCACTGTGATCTACACCCTGCTGATCCTCATGCCGAACCGCCTCTTCGGCAGCCTCAGAAACAAGAGGTGAAGGCTTCACTGGGGAGGGTGACACACAGAATAATAACACCAGGAGAGACAGACCGTGACACAAGACAGAGCCTGACTGGAGGCCAGCTCCTCACAGCTGTATGAGCTGTTGTCTCATTCTGTCTTTATGTTCTGCTTGCAGAAAAATTAACATTGCCTTTCACTTAGAATATTATTCCACCCTCTGTAATGGAGCAGCATAGCACTGCCTGCTTTCTTTCTCCTAGGGTGTGAGCCCGTGACTCTGGCTTCGATAGCCCGGGTGAGGATCATCTCACATCACATGTCCACTCCTTAAATTTACTTCAGGATGAGTGACTTTTGAGGTCATTTTAGATATCAACATGCAGGTGACCCAAAACCTTCTTGTTTGGCTCAAGAGCAGAGTTTCTTCCATTTGAATTACAGCTGGATTGTCTTTTCTTCAAGCAGTTGTATTACTTAATTTGGGTAATTTTTTATGATAGTACATTTGTAAATTACTTTCCTCTGGAGAAAAATAAGAAAAAAAACCCTAAGAAAACAAAATAGCAGAGTAGTTGTTACACTTCTTCAGGGCATGAGATATCTCTGGAGATGTGAAATACAGGGGACAGAGTCTGAGTTTACCCAACATTCATGTCCATGCACCCAGCATAATGTGACTCCTGAAGTCTTTCTCCACAATGGGTTCATATCACTTAAGTCCTCATGTAGCCAATGCCTAAACCTACCATATCACAGCATGATTGGAATTATTCCAACTTGGGTCCTTTTCTAATACTTATTTTTCTGTGTCTCATCCTGCTTCCTGGCCAGATTGGCTTGAGGTTGGATGGAGTGAATGGTAGATTACCAAGAGTCCTTTCTAAAACAACAAAGTCTACCCTGAAGAAAAAGAAAACAGGAGAGAACAATTGATATTGACATGCCTTTCTGGACTAGGATGTCTCCTGGTATAAATATCTCTTGACTAGTAAGAGCAGCAGCTAAAATACTCTGTGTCTCTCAACCCTGCCTAGAGTCTCACTGTAGCCTGCAGTGTGCCCGCTAGCGTCCCAGTTCGAGTTTTTTGTGTCAGCAGGTAAGCTCCCACTGAATCTACTGATGTGGAAATGGGTCTGCAGTCCTTTAGGGACTGGAGGAACAAACACTGTCTAACCAATTGCATTGCAAAGGCTGATACGTGCTCCCACTCAGATGTGCTGGTTGAAGATGCATGTAGGAAGCTGGACAGTTTATTTTGTATTGTTACACATTAGCAGTTTCTGTGAACTGCAAAACTGAATTGATTTCTTTTGATCACCTTCCCATAATGTGCTGTGGAAGAAATAAATGTCCATATGCCTGTGTGCATATTTTATATATATGGTATTTTGAAACCCATGGATTTTTATTATAATATTTGGCCTTTTTTATTTTTTTTTATTGTTGTTGGGGTTTTTGGGGTTGTTTGTTTGTTTTTGGTGTGTGTTTTTGGTTTTGTTTAGTTTTTTGTTGTTTTCTTTTGTTGTTTTGCATTTGTTTTGCTTTTTGGTTTTTTTTGTTTGTGTTTGGGGTTTTTATGGGGGTTTTTTAAGTGGATTGTTTGGGGTTTTTTTTGTTTTAGGAAAATCCAGTGTATAGTAAAGAACATTGACTGAAGGAGAACCAAGAGATCCTGCTTCTCACTTCACTACTGACAGTGCAGAATTGTCTCAGGAATAGAGGGGAGTATTTATTTTGTGCAGAGAAGAAATAGCAAAATTACACTTTTTGATAGTCCTGCAGAAAACTAGTACTAATACTCCACTTTCTCTGTGCCCTCCATGATTGTTGTCTTTTCCTCTCTATACAAATCTGGAAATGGATAGGTGTTATCAAAGTGAAGGATATTTTAATCATTTTGCTAGTCCTAGGTACCACTGGAGTTTGAGATAGAAGTGATTGCCTGTATGAACTTCTCTTTAGTAGCATAATTTGCAATAATTTGACTATATTACAATTAAACTTTCTTTTCTGTTCAGAGAACTGAAAATGTCTGAAAATATTTATGCCTAATTTTATACTTGTAGAGTGACTCTGATCTTATGGCATTTCCAGTAACATGCAGCTTTGTATTAAGCTGTGCTATGAATTTATACAGATTTTCCAGAGAAAGAGTACCTGCTCTTATGGTGTCTTAGCTGTTTTCATTTCAAGGTCTTATAAGAAATGTGTGTAGGAGCAGAAGTATTTTTGTTTAGACTGTTATTTGCTTCAAGCTATCCTTGAAAGGTTCAACTAATGTGGATTCTGTCTTGCTGTAGAGGGGACTGTACTTGTTTAATAATCAAAATTATTCTGAAATCCTGCCTAAAATATAAAATTATCAACAAATTATGGTCTGTTATGCCTTAATAGTTTTTGTTCCCCTTCAGTAGCCAGCTTTTCAGGTTAAGCTCTCTCTGATACTAACAAAATCTCAGTAATGAAGGAACATGCCTGTTCTACAAACAGATTCCTGATTCTCCAGTCAGATATTCTAGTGCCTATTAAATACAGAATCATCTCTCTTGATTTCTCTGAGCTCACTTTTCCCAAAATTTAAGAGCATTTCCAGTTTTTTTTAAAAAGAAAATACTTGCTTCAGAAGAGGTGGGTTCTTTCCTAGTTAAATCTGTTCTGCCATGGATTTATTTTGATATGCTAGGTAAATCCCTTAAATCAATGCTCAGGGCAAAAGAAGAAAAAATAAAAAATCTGCATTCCTTTCTTCCTTGTGTTGGGCCAATGATGGGAATATTGCAAAGCTTTTGCTCACAAATGAAAAGCCTGCCGTTCCTCCAGGCGTTCTAACCCCAAATCTTGCTCGTGTCCTAAATAGAAAATATAGGTAATACAGCCTCCTAAATATTATCATTCTGATAGTGATTAGCACAAAACTGCACATTTGATAAGAAAACAGGTAAGTCTGGGTTCCTAGAAGACCTTGTTACTGATCTGAAAATGAAGTATAAGGTTTTTAAAATAAGCAGAAGAAATACTTGCCAAAGTATAATTCCTCCTGAAAAAAGCAACTGATGTTCACACAGGAACAATACAGAAGCATGTCAAGGACATATTTTGAAATGCCAGTATGTCTTGATGTCCAAGAATTTCACTTTTTTAAAATATTTAATTTCAAATCTGTATTTTATGCTCCACAATATATTATTTTGACTTTGCTTTCCATTTATATTGCTATGATAAGAAAATAATTTTATAATTAAAAAATCAATATTTTGTTGCTCTTGTCACAAATGTTGTATACAAAAGGGAAGGGCAAAAATGCATCTTATTAATAACAGTTTTGAGGGTCATTGCAGTGAAAATGCATGTGGGGAAGTAGAAAATCCTCTCTTAGAGAGCTCACATAGTCCTGCCTCAAACAGTTTCCGGTCAATGTCTTCACAAAGTTGAATTTGTTTGATTCTGTTAAAAGTCACAAGAACACATCAGATATTGGTCCTAATCAGTATTCAGGAGAGGGAAATGGACTCTGAAAAGGAGAAAGAAAATCAACCTGAAGCCATATTGTTGATGGGAGGCCACCTTGACTCTCTGACAAGTACAAAGAAATCTCTGTGTCATGTGGAATCTCTTCAGAGTAATACTTCTGAAGTAGTGAATTTGAGAAGAACCAGGGGACACCAGTCAAAAGATCACATTGAAAATGAATTATTCACTTCCCTGCTTGTTAAAATCTTATTTTTAATCACAGGTACATGATCTTCAGTTCTTGATTGGTTTGATGAACTGTGAAAGAGCAAACCCTCTAACTCCTTTTTTGAAGTGTTCTGGAGTTTTTTGGCTGTGCTTGATCCTTGAGAGGAAGAGATGAGAAGGAAAGAAAAAGCTATTACAAGATTATTAAATTTATTTGAAGATGGGTAGCACACTTTGCTCTCTAGCTGATATGGCATAAACCACTGCCTTTCTCTCTTGATGTGGGGGTGGGCATATGTTGGGGAAGGAGAAGGACAGAAGGGTTTGGACAATACTCTTGGGTAAGTGTTGTAACTCTTGGCGATGGTGCTGCATGGGGTATAGAGTTTGACTCAATGATATTTTATCCAACTTTAACTTATTCCATAACATAAAAATATACAAAGTGATACCATCCTAGGTTGTGTTACGTTATAAAAGATAGCTAGGATCAAGGTTAGACTTTTAGATTTGAAATTGATCTCAGCATCCTAAATGTCTCATTCCTTTGACATTACAGATACTGGTTTTAGAACTAGCAACACTGACATAGTGGAGTAGGAGATGTGCTCGCTCAAGTTAAAAAGTTACATAGTTTGTAAAATAAACTAAATGCATACAGCAGTGAATTCAGAATCTACCAAAGTTTTTCTCACTAACATTCTTTGATAGTCAACATTAGTTGCCTTCAAGTCCTCTGAAAGTGCTAGTTATCTGTACAGATAGACAATATATAGATAGGTAATATAGACAGATAGACATAGATGTATATTTTAACTTAAAAAGTACAGATAATTTTGGAAGTACACATCAGTACTTCAGACTACTGCTAGATAACAGTCAAGTCTTCTTCTGTCTGGTAGTAGTTTGGAGAATACCTAAATTTTACTTCATTGTAGCATTCACTGATAAGGCAGAGTAGTGCTGCTGCAAAGTGTGCATGCACAGGCATGCATGTGTATCTTGTGAGCACATTTTACAAATCATTTTGATATAACAGTTCTGTAGAAATTTAAACTCTGTTAATAAAAATGTAATTCCTTTAAATCAAATATTTATTGACTCTTTATGGGGTTCCTTCATGTATCCTTTTATAGCTGAGTGCTTCTTAATTAAAGACCAGCTTAGTACTTCATACTGCTAAAGAAAAATTAATAGGATATAAGGGTGATATCTCGAAAAAGCTATGTACCATGTACTCCTTTTCCATTAGATGAATGATGCATATCTTAGCTCTTGTAGACCACCATTACTGACAGAAAAGTAACAGGTCTTGATCTATTTCCGGCTTGAGACTGGGATATGATCATTTCCAGGTTTCTTATGCCTCCTGTAAAGCAATATTGATTTCACTAAAACATCCTTCCAAGTGTTTGTCTAAGAACCAACAGGTGTTTTTCTGTACCCATAAGTAGTTTTAAATATTTGGATCTGAACATATCTTTTATTATAAAGTCACAGATGGAATGTAACATGAGAGAAGGAAAAGAATGAGTTGCAATGTCTTCTGGCTACGAAGAAGTTGCAGAGTTCTTCAGGTAGTGATATGTGAGGCAAGGCAAAGAAAAAGTGCAAGGTACAACGTAGAACACATTTGCACCTTCTCAATACAAGGAAGACTTGCTAGATTGGATCAGCATAAGAAATACGAGCTCTTAATAGAGCATGTACTAGGCTTTATGGCCAGTATGATTATTGAGAGGATTAAACTTCATACAGGATTGTGTATGCTTAACTGGAAATAAGGAGTTCATTGCTGTATGCTGGTGTATTTACTAACTTCAGTGAGGACACCAGAAATCTGTTCTACAAGGATAAGGAATTCTGGGTCTCAGGATGGAAATGGTACATTATTCCACAAAACAGATGGAGAAATTTCCTTTTTCTTAGAGACTACATCAATTCCTGATGTAAATTCTACAGATTAATGTTTACACTAGAACCTGCTGAATAATTAAATAGAATAATTAAATGTTTGAAGATATTTCTAGATGATTTCCACAGCTTGTGAGTAGAAGGGCTGTTTGCTTGGCAAAGAATGCTAAACTCATCTGACTTAGAACTAGAGTTCATAATAGGTCTGACAACTTTTTACATGAGAACATATATTTACTAGAAAATGCTTCTGTATTAAGATCATGATGTTGCAGTAAAACTTTATTGGTTTAAAATAACCATTTCTTTCCAGGTAATAATTTAATCTCAATATTTTTCAATATATTCATGAAAATCTATACTTGCACTGTGGCTACCAGAGTTAAATGTTAGACTTGGTCTACACCAGTGTTTCCATAAAATACTGGAAGTTTTTGCAGAACCTGACAGTCTCATTGGAACGAGGGCTGAGAACTGAATAACACATTCACCTTCTCCACTCACAGTCTGCCTCTGAGGTCTTTTATTTAATCCAGAGACTTTTCCACAAGAGACCAGAAACCTTTGCATATAATCAGTTCTGTCTGCTCATTTCTGTATGGCTTCCACATATTTGTGTTACAAATTAATATCTGACTCTTCCCTCATAAATTATTGCTTGGTACTTGAAAATATTGATTTGTTTAATAATATTTCTGTTTAGGTTTTTAGCTCCTACATAGGCTTTCAAGAAAAGTTGTCTGTAAGTATCAAGATTCTAAGATTAAAAAAAATAAAAGTATGCAAAATCCCACAACTCCATCTAGCAATAAAATTGAGTGGCTGCTTAATCAATAGAAGCCCTTAATCAATAAAAGGGAAAAAGGTAACTTTGACAATCATTGTCGACCCAATTGAAATACAAATGGAAAAAAATTATAAAGCCTTTCTCAGAAAGTCAAGAAGGAGAAGGAAATATTTTAGAGGATAAAGTAGATATTAAAGATACCTAATATTTAATTGATACTGCCATCTTTTATTGCAGTTGGTATCCAAAATTAGGACACTTAACCGGGATGTTGTTTAATCTTTTTGCTTGTGTATCTCTTTTGTGAGATAACAAAATAGCCATGGAGATTTTTAATTTCAACACCTTGACTCTATTCTCCCTTTTTGTTTTTCCTTTGCAGTTTCAGAGTTAATATGCTCTAATATGTTTATTTTAATCATCAGCTGTTTCACATAACTTATCCTGTTGTAATATTTGAAATGTGGAATGGGATATGCCATTTTCAATATGAAATAGTTGACTGGCAATGTGTTTTAGGGTGTTTATCTGGCTTAGAACAATTGAGCTTATGTTTGGCTAGTGTGGACTTTCATTTTAAGAATATATTTATACAACTTTCATTTAAGCAAAGCAACCTTCATCACGGAGTTTGGAGGATACTTAATTGTTTTTAAAGTACTTCTGAAATAAAAATCAAAACAAAAACAAACACAAAACACTTTAGGTTACCAAACATAAAAGAAAAAATAGAGGGTGGGATAAGCAGGTATGAAAAGACAGTGTAATGTTTTAATCTGTTTTGATGCATTCAGCAGAATATTTTGCTGACTGTGGTTTTCATCAGTGCTCACCCCAGAGTTAGATTAGCCATAGGTGCTGCAGTCACAGTAGCAGGCTGTCTTCTGCACTACAGATAATACGTTACAGGATCCTTGCATATGAATAATGGAAAAGGTTTGAGTGGCTCAGTGAGGGGGGAAAGAAGGCAATGCAAATGGATTTTTCTACTTACAGCTTCCAGGGTTCACTTCTAAAGATTTCACCCTAACAAATTGGTTGCATTTGAAAGCCCAGTAAAACTTAAAGCTCTGTTACTACACTGCATCCGTTCTTGGTACAATGGTTTATTTTAAAGCATTTAAGCTTTGCTGTCAAGTAAATTACATACCCAAGAAATACTACCAACAAGTACATTGGATGGAATACAATCTGAGCCGCTTTGAATTTTAAACACTGTGATACGCAGTATATCAGAAGCTTTCTTATGAAAATGTCCTTATCCTATTGAAATGTTCACATTCCTTGCTGCTCTGGTTCTAACTTGTCTTCTCACTCTGGAATCATTGGAGGGAAGAGGTTCTTGTTTTCTTCTCTTGATGATCTCATCTCATCTCATCTTTTCTTGGCATATTAGTCTTCATATTGCTGAGGTTTTTTTTTCCTTTTTTGGAACCTGGAAAGAAAAGTGGAATCTCACAGACAAATGAATGGAAAATATTTATGCTTTTAAGACATCATACTTAAAGGCGATTGTCGCCTTCAAAAGGCGCGGTGACCAACTCCAGGCCACTTGGTCCATATGCACACTGACACCAATGTGGTAGATGGCAAAATGGCCTTTATTGATGAAGAATTTGACACTTTATAACCTAAGTTTACAATGTCACTCCCATCTGCTTTCATCACAGCTAGGTGCCATTGGCTAATTACGGGGGTAATTACCAAAAACTATCAAGGGGGGTGATTCTGTCTTTCCGTACATCGCGATATCTTCTGACCACTGGCCCCTAGCTCTACCCACAGGCGATGATTAAACTTGTTATTTCTGTTGTGAGATAACAAAGCCCAGCTGCAGAATGAATTTGAACCTGTTGATCCTTGTTTTTTCAGACTATAGTAAAGAAACTGATCTGCTTTAGTATGATACACATTATGATTCATAAAGTATGGTACTTTGCTGTTCAGGGATTGCCTCAGAGCAGTTAGTTACCATGTTACTTCAGAATTTCTTCAGGTTACTGAAGTAACGTAAATAAGTGTTTAATTTACCATATTAATTTCACTATCAGTCTCACTGTGGTATGGGAAGCTAGAATGCATGTTGCAGCGAGTTTTTTCAACAGGTGGTAAAGTAGCAAGAAGTCAACAAACATCAAAAGGTAATTTTGGTCATACCTGGGACTTCTGCATATAATTTCACACATTTGCATGAATACCTAACTTCATTTTGATCTGTCTGCATGGTTTCTGTTGTAACAGAAGGCAAAAAGATCACAAAATCAAAAAGGTATAATTGTATTCCAGAATGTTCTCCCTGGGGTTCAACTCTAAACTACCATACTAAAAACAAAACCCAGAATAAAATAGGCAATTAACAGAGAGTAAAGACTAGAAGATAATATGAATATTCCCAGATAATAAAAAGCTGCAGAGGTATTGATAGTAGAACAGCTTGAAAGCCTGTGATGAAGAGACACAACTGAGGCGACAGTAAGAAGCAACAGCTTGAGCTTAAGCTGAAAATGAACATAAAATATCCTACAGATTGTATGTAATATCCTGAGACTGTTGTTCCTAGTTTCCTACCCCATTACAGAAGAGTGCTGAAGAACTTTTCTTGTTCTTTTACAATAAAGATTAATGATACTCATTTAACAATATATTTTAACACTGAGTTTCTTAAGCCTGGTGTTCTAAAGTGGCCGAAGGGCAAGTGAGGGGTCGGACTAATTGACAAGTTGAATCTGCTGTAGCTAGATTGAAGATCACAAGTGGTACTCAATAATGTGGCAAAATAGAAAGGCCAGGCTCCAGCTTGTCCCAAAAGATATCAGACCTTGCCAAGTTGTAAGGTTCTACTTGACCTGATGTTTTCCTTTCTTAAAATAAATATTATAGAGGAAGGATTTTAGGTATTTTGAGCACTTCTAGAGAAATAAAGAAGAGTTTTGTAATTGATTTCCTTTGAGTCATACAAAAGCATGAAATATGGGAAAGTCTAAAACTCCCTTTTTGGAAGCCATTTTAACAAGAGCACTGACTTCTCTCTGGTGTCATAGGACAGCACTAAAACAATCAGATTCCAGTCAGGCAAATTGAGGTTTTCTCCCCACAGAAGTCTATCAGAAGGAGCCAGAAGGAAAGAAGAACTTCTAGAAGGCCTTAGGTTTTTCCATCATAAACACATCACTGGAAATTACTTGTATCTTAAGCATGTAGGGAAATCATGATTATTGCAGCATTTTCAGTTTTCAAAACCTTGGTATTCTAGAAACAATTTTTTTTTTTGAGAGTTCTCCAAGTAAAAGCTGCTTTTCAGCTTCATCTTGGTCATCAGGCAGGAGATGGTTGCAGAGCAGATCAAGTCTGTGATCCAGGTCTCTTTACTTCCCCCCCCCAGTTCCCGTATATGCATCTCTCTGTCTGGAAGAGCTCTTAGACTGCAGAGTTAGGACTGTTCTGGGCTAGATACCTCCCAAAGTCTGAACTGAATCAAAATCCTTTCTGTTTACTGTTAAGTGCAGATACTTTACTTCCTTTCAGTATGGCCATATATATTTTTCTGCTTTGTTTTATCCATCTGTCTTAATGTCTTTTGTATTAGGTCTGAAATTGCTAGAGTATTGATATACCATTTTCTTTGTCACTTGTTTGTTGCTTGGCATCTTTTTTCCTTTTTTTCCTTATCACTCTTAGCTTAGTCTAAGACCTGCATGTCAAGGATCATATGGCTAATTAAAAATATAATTGTCTCCTATCACTTCCTTGTATCCTTTAACGAAACAAAAAATTTTTCCTTCAGGTTGGAGAACCTTTGTATAACTTTCAGGAGGCAGGAATTTGATTCAGATGAACATTAAGATAAATAGCCATTACTTTCTCCTCACTTCAATTGAATGAAAAGATGGTGACTGATTTCCCCCTGCCCCCATACGTCCTTTTCCTTGCTGTTTCATATAATGAAAAATGTAATATCGGTAATGAAAGGGAATATGGATGGGAAAGTACTCACACCTGCGTTTGTGATAGCATGAGGAGTTTAATGGAGATGGAAGACTTGCTATTGATAATATTCAGCCAATTTGTGTTTAATAAAAATACATTTTTTCTATAGCGTAATTGCAGTGTCAATAATTGTTTTGAGACATAAGATTGATTGAATGTTATCTATATTTGCTGCTTTCAAGAAATGGCTAATTAAGAAGACAGTGTGACCCTTTTATTCAAGGCTAAATTCTGCTCATTTTAAAGGCGTTCTTTCCCATATTAATTGAGGAAATATACAACAATGTAATTAGTTTTGCAGGCAACAGGAGGTGGGAATTGCATCTACTTGGACCATAATCTGACACAGGTATACTGATAAACAATACTTAAAGGAAAACTTATTTCAGTGTTTAATAAATTTCCTTTTTTCCATACAAATCACTCTCTCCTGTTGCATTGTTATGTAGCTCAGCTGACATCGCATACTGAGGAAACCAGCTATATGAACTTTTTAATGTACTCAAAATTGTTAGGTTTTAAATGTTGTCAGAAATATTGAATATATGCAAAGCAATCGAGAGAGTAGAAAATGGGATCTCTTAAAATGGATTTTGCTCTAATTGATTTTTACTTTTAAAAGCGAATTTAGTGTAGGAACCAGCTCTGCTTTGCTGAAGAAACTTCAAAGAATCACTGCTTTGTATTGTAAGTAGGCTCTATAGAAATCTGGATCCTGACTTTTTGCATTAATTTTTTCCTAAAGTTTGTTATTGTCTCTTTAAGGGTCTTTAAGTTTGTTATCGGCTCTAATTTTTTTCCAAATAGACAATAAAATCCACAGTAAGTATATGAGTATACAAGGTTGTGTTGACGCAGATAGGAAGGAATTTGTGGTTCCAAGGTGCATCATGCTTACACAATGTATGGAAGAGTTTAAGATGCAATGGTTTTGGAAGATCTTTACCCCTGGGTGAATTTAATTAGCAGGCAGAAACATTATAATAATAGGAAATACATTTAATTCCCTTTATAGCTGTCCCCACTGTCCTTTGCTATCCTCAGGCACTCAGAAAACTGAAAATCTGATGAAAACCTTCTTTTATGGTTTGTCTTCAGGAAGAATAGTTATGAATCGTTCATAACTGCTCATTAGCCTCAGCTCTTGAACTCCATTAAAATGCTTCCATAACATGTCATTAAAAAAATTAAAGAAGAAATGAGAGATTAAGGGAGAAAGAAGTAGGAATTTGAAGACATTAACATCTGTTGAGCTCAGGCTTTAGGTTCTAGTAAGAGGAAAAGAGAAGACAGAATACAATCATAGTACATTAAGGGATTGACAAAAGAGAAATAGAGTACAGTATTTGGTACATAAGAAAAAAAAGGGATTCAGAAAAAAAATATATGGTACATATACAAAGTTCTACAGTTGTAGAAAAGCAATGACACCAGAGGAGCAAAATAGCAAAGAGAGGTAATGAACTAAGCCTGTAGTGATTTCAGCCAAGTATGTAAATGCTGTCACCAGAAGTTTTGCTTAGACAAATGTCTTGGGTTTGTGTTTCCTTTTTCTTGAAGGGGGTGTAGTATGGTTTATGTGTTTTTTGCTTTGGGGTTTTTGTTTGTTTGGTTTTTTACTTATTTTTATTATTTGACCCTAGGCATGAAATTCTTAGTTAATAAGATCTTAAACTGTAATACTATTTTTAGAAACTCTGCAGTTTTGTATATGTGTAGTAACTGTAGTATAAACCTTTGCAGGAGGTTTAATCTTCCATGGAAATGGGACAAGGAGTCCACTAGTGGGATGTAGTATGTGAAGGCTTATTTTAGATTTGGATGTTTGTGTTAGAAATATACTGTTCTTAGATTTTCAATTAATATTCATATTTGCTTCATGAAGTTGCATGACACCTGTCGAGTGCAGAGTCTGGACTTCATTTTTATATATGCTTTAACAAAGAAATTATTTGAGAAGGTATTTTAATTTCCAAATCAAAGTCAGTGACAAGTCCAAGATTTATTTAGTATTAATTTAAAGCATAGATTGCAATTTTTAACCAATAATGGAAAACTGGACTGCCTAGTTCTTACTGCCAAAATAGTCATCATTCGACATGACTTTGCAGGAATCTAATACTGGTGGATATACTAGTTTATAATCAGTGCATTTTACCAAACATAAAAAAGATGTTTTAAGTACCTACATTTAAATCCTGCCTTTGTGAGTTGATCAGTGCTTTCTGATTCTTATTTATCTATATCTTGATAAGACCCATACACCCACAATCCTACTGGGATTTCTTGTATGCCTGTCTTCGGTCTCTGCTCATGAGAATTTCAACTTTGTCCTCTTTTGGGAACTTTTGGAAGGACTCCACCTCAAGAAATTGGAGACCTTGACCTTAATTTCAGCTTCCTCATCAGCTGTCCAACTGCACTTTGATGTGGTGGTGCAAAAACTAGGGATCTAAACGTTGACTGTTTCTTTAGCACTGTGTCACTCTAGCTGTGAGAGAGACACTGGAGACTGTAGGACAGGTTTAACATGACAGTGGCAATACCAGGTGAGAGATGGCAAAGGTCAAAGCTTTGCTTGCCGAGAAAGAGGTCAGCCTCCAAACAAGGTCATCTCTAATGTCCTCAGCTCCCACTAAGGAACACCACCCATGGACTGCAAAGCAATGTGATCCCAATAAACAGGTTGGATAAGCTCCAGATTTCCCAGAGGAGTTTCATTGGACTTCAGCCCATGCCAGTGAGAAGGAGACATGCCCTGCAAGCACATCCTGAGGCATGAGACCTTGGTTTAGGATAAAGAATATGTCAGGGAACCTACAGGAGACCCCCTGTTTCTTGAGAGGTGGCTAGAGGATGAGGTCAAAGAATCCTGATGGGGGCCCTGCAGAACCTCACCCATAGGAATAACTGGCCTCTTCCCTTGTCTCACCAAGCATCTCACGGACTGGAAAAGGGACACTCTGGAGAGTTTCTGGTCAATGTATAGATAAGAGCCTCACCCCACACCTCTCCCAGGGCTGTTCTGAGCTCTGGTGCCCTTGGAAAGACAGATCTGCCAGGTGGGTGTTGTCAGCGTTGCAGGACAGAACAGGCAGCAGCTACAAGCAGGGTGCTGGGAAAACCGACACCCTGGTGAGCCTTCCGGGCTCTTCTGTCCCTGCCTGGCCCCGTGGATGACAGTCCCAGTGTCCACAAGAGTGGCTTTACATCCCTTTACCAAAGTGCTGCATTTTCCTACTAATTACTGCTATTAATTACTACTGCTAATTACATAAATACAAAGAATACCAAATAAGGATGTTTTTAAAATGAAAATAGGGTGCCACAGTATTTTCCTTCTACTTTGTATGGTAATCAAGATACTACTGATGTATCTATTATGTAATAGTAAGATGCCTTTTTATGTTGTTAATCATCTGCATTCTAGCATATTAAACAGCAAGTTAAATTTGACCATATATCAATGTGCTCATATTGTTTGTTACAATAAGAAAAATGCATATAGAAATGTTGCTTTTTGCAGTGTTATTCCATCTGACTGTCCAGAGGAAATGCATAATACCCTCCTGAGACATAGAGAATACAGGTGAGAAAGCTAGAGAAATAATTGCTATTGCACCAGAACGCTGCATAAAAGACTAAAGGAAGGTGATGAAGTGTAACATAAAAATGGATTAAGAAAGTGTGATTTCATGACAGCACCATGATTACTGAGAAATGTACTGCTAACAAATTAATTCACTTTTTCAGGCTGTATTGAAGGATGGTTATAGATTTGATATTTAGTACTTCAGATTTCTCATATAAAAAGATAAGGTGAGAAAGAGGCCAAACATTTTATAAAAAAATAAAAAAAAACCCAGCAAACATGCATTTATTTCTGGTACTGATTCAGTGTCATCTTTGCACTTCTTTTCATTGTCGTCATGACTATTGACAGCAAGACTTATCTGAACATTTAACACCTCTAGCTGAATTTTTCCTTCATTGTATTTTTTACAAGACTTTAGAGGTATAACCTCAGTCCTGATAATCTTAGTTTTGCTTTAGTTCTCTCCAGTTACATATCTAGTCTACTCTGAAATTGATTGACAGCTGTGTTTCATTGGTTGAATAGATAATTAGGTGATGTAAAACACAGATTGGCCACAAAATTATCTGTGTATGAGTGGTATATAGCCACAGAATTTAAGGACTGCTTGGTATGTTAAGAACACTGAGATGTGTACTGCTGTGTTAAAATTAGGTAAGCTGAACTAGGGCATGATTGTGCATTTTAGATCAGACAGAAGGCTTTAGTTGGTAGTGCCCTTTCTATAAGCAGGTTTTAGCCATAATAACAGGCTATTGTGATGTGATTTGTCCTCTAAAATACATTTTCCTCTTTCCTACGAGGTCCGTTTGGGACTACAATAATTCTACTTTAGAAGAATTTTTAAGTACAACAAAAATCAACATAGGTTTCAGAGGGTACAATTGAGAAGGCTTCCTGTGTGTTCAACAAATGTGAGATAAATTGAAAAGTTGCATTGCAATGTCAGTGAGATGGCATGAAATGGATCTATACTTACGTGATTCACTTCTTAAGAAATGAACAATGAAAGGATACAGGTACCCTTCTTTTAAAACACTTGTAGTGTTACTTTGTCCCTTAATAATTCAGCGTGTTTGTGTTTTACCTTCCTTGTCAGGTGGCACCTCCCCAGGTGATCTGGAGGATAAAGTTTTCCAGCCCATTGTAGTTGAAGAAAATTCCATGATTGTACATCACTGTGTTTTGCTGCTTTCTCTTTTGAACTAACATCAATAAAAATCTAAAAATAATTCTAAGCTTTTTAAAAAGATTTCTTTGATAACTAAAAAAAAAAGCTAAACCCTAATTATATTGAGAGCAAAATAATATGTTTCAAATTAATATTTTCTCAGATAGGAAAGGGGTCTTCAGTTTTATGGACACCTGACTTCAATCGTTAATCTGCAAAAGGCATTTCTTTGGACAAAATTTCATTTGAATGGAAAAAATATATCTGCATTCAAATAAAACTGGATATCATCATCAAATTCTGCAAATCCCATGAAAATTCTGCATTATTTTGATTCTGGCTTAAATGTGTTTGTACAAGTAGAGAAGAATTTAAGTGTTATTCTAGGTGAAAGTGGGCAGAAGTAATATTTTCCACTGTCAAGATGTCATAATTCTTTCTGTGAAGCACCTTTGTGAAATCCAGTGGGATGTGCACTAATAATAACAACTATATTAGCCTTAAAACTAAAAGAAATTCAACAAAATTATTCTAAAATGTGTTGGGTGAGTAGATGCCATCTGTGCATGAGTCAAACTCAGTTGTCTTAGTCACACTGATATAAGTTAATGCTACCAGTAGTGAACTGTGTTGTTCATGTGGACTCGGGAACCTAAAGTTAAAGCTACTTGAAATTAAATAAATGTATAAAATAAATGTACAGTCACATATATGTACGTGTAGAAACCTAAGGCTCTTCTTCCAGGAACAAATAAAATAAATTTTTCAATTTAATAATAAGCTAGACTTAAAGATTGCTAGGCTTTTATTCATGGAAAGGCATCTTTGTTGCATGATGCTTCTTATTGTTTCTCTCTTCTGAATTTCATTATAGTAAAACAGAAATACTTAAAGCTCCTGCTCTCAATTTTAGAAATTGCTATGGAAGACTAGAGTAATTAGTGAGTTGCATAGGAAGATGTATATGTGCAAGACAGCACTGAAGCAGGATTAGGGCTAAGCATATCTTGAGACAGGGAAAAAAACGGAGTAGTACTCATTTAGAGCAGCAAGTTCTTGGGATAAAGGACAGGAGAAAGGAAGATGATGATGGATGGCTTCTTTGAATCTAGATGCTGTTATTAGGAGATTTTTCCCATTCTTGGTTATACCATTCATCAGTGTCAAGCTGGAGACTAGTGGTGCTTATTGCTAACCATTATTGATCAGTGGAACAGACAACAGATTTATAACTGGACATGATTGCATGGCTCCAGACAAATGAAAACATCACACCTCTCCTTCCCCCTTGTCTTCCAGTCAGGAAGTCATCTTTGTATTCTGCAGTAAGTCTGATGGAACAGTAAACCCAACCTGGGTTTAGTACAAGATAACTTTTAAAAAAAAAAAAAACAAAATAATGTAAACTAAATTGCTGTATGCCTAGTAAATTCACAGTTGATTGCTTCCTACTAACAAGACAATTTAACTTTCACAATAAATCGTGGAAGAGAAATAATTTCAGTGATTCTTTCAAAACCTTGTATCTGGATACAGCTAGTTACACTGACCAGCAGAAAAATACCACAAACTCCAATGTACATTAGTGTTGTCTGCTTTGGTGCTCTTTTCACAAACACAAGCACACATACAACAACAACAACAACAACACACAAAAAAACCCCAAAAAACCCCCCAAAAAACCCCAAAGAGATATAGTCCATAGAGACATGACCCAGAATTATTATTCTGGTAGATCTGGTCCTTTTGTCTTTAATGGTAAAAACTGTCCTCCAACATACAGATAGAAAATTCTGCAATTTCTACATTGAGTCTGGGAGTAGCATTCTTTTCTTTTGTGATGTGAAGTCTGATGGACAGATGTAATGAGTGAGTTTGTAGACTGATTTCTGTTGAGATGTTTATTTCAGATATTGTTGATAACTTTGTGTTGTTCTCAAGACCTATCTTAGTCTATTCAGACTAAGCAGCCACTTTATAGTGTCCACATGGACATTTGAATCTCTCCTGTGAAAAGGTTCTGAATTATCTATCCACCTCTGCGTGTACAAGTAGGTTATGTTCATTCCAAAGTACACTCCCTCGTACAAGTATAGAGCAAATGCTTTGTCTGCCGTTCTGCTGGCAAAATTTATAAACCTAACCTCCTCTGGACTTTTGAACTAGTCTTAACACAACAGCAGGTATTTTCCCTCAGAAAAAAAGAAGTACATTCAGTACTTCTCACATTCTCCCAGTTTTCCAACAGGAATTCAGGTTTTCACATCCTCTAGTATTTCTGTAACTATGCTGTTTATTCTAATATTAGACAAGGTCTGTCTGCTAAATGTCCACGTCTTGCCTTTTTACTTTTTTTTTTTTTTGCAATAGCCTTGCATACTGCTATTCATGTCCTCTTCAGCCTGCCTTCAGTAAGAGCTTCGTCCTGACTACTGTTAACTACTTCACCAATCTCAAAACTGTAATATGAACTGCAAGACCAAACCCTGACACTTTCCTCTTAAATTTACAGATTATTTTTCTGTACTCAGCTGATGAACATAGTTACTTGTATTAATTGATGTTTCTAACAAATGTGTTGGCCACTTCTTCATGGGGTGTTTGGAAGTGAGACACCAAAAATCAAGTCTCTATATGCAAGGATCCAGAATATTTCTGTGTACTGGGTATATCAGTTCCCATTCTGGTGCCTGCTTTCACATTTTCCTCCCACCTGCAATCAGACTTTAGTCAAATATAAATCAAGATAAATTTTGGATGATAAATCACTTGTTTGTGGATTAAATGGAAGCAACAAAATTGCCTGTTTTTCACAGTTCTTTTTTCCAGTATTTCTCAGTGCTTTCAGATTCCTGTGCAGAACTTATGGACAACAGTGTGGTTTGGGCTCTCAACTAGAGAATGCAGAACCAAGAGCTCAGGTTGCAATATTGTCAGCTGAGGATCAAAATAAAACAACACTTTTTGGTTGGGTTTGCTTTGGATTATTTATTTTTTGCCACTCTGAGATCAGGTTTGTGTTCAGCTCAAGGCAACGTGAATTCCAAGTGTAAGACAGGCAACTAGGATATGGCATAGTATGTTCTAGATAAGGTTACAGTAGCAATACCTCTGGCAGATGTAAAAGTGAAGCTCTGTCAACTCAGATAGAAGCACAACTGAGTGAAATGGAAAAGAACATATATGATTTGACAGTACTAAAAATCTTAAAAGTTTTTGAGGCGTGCTGATGCTCTGTGGCATCAACTTGACTTTTTTTTTTTGTCATAATTTTCTTTATTAAGAAGAAATATTTGGATTTTTTTGGTTTGTGGGGTTTTTGTTGTTTTTGTTTCTGGAGGGATTTTTTTTGCTGTTTGATGTTTGTCCTTTTTTAATTTTGTTTTTGGTTTTGTTTGTTGGGGGTTTTTTTTGGTGTTTTCTGGGGAATTTTTTTTGTGTTTTTCTTGGGGGTTTTTGGGTTTTTTTTGGTTATATAATTCTTGTTTCCAAAAAGCTTTTAGATCAGGAGAGCAGAACACCATCTCTCATTTTTGGTAGGAAAGGGTCACAGTAAAAGTCATTACTTTTAAATTTACACCATAATAGTGAGAATTCTGAACATATTTAGTTTTATATCAGAGTATCACTGAACTAATTGAAGGCTCAGTAGTAAGGCAATAATGTGTCAGAATAATAAAATCTTTGCCTTGAACATATTTCTCCCATTGCCTTTAGTACATCTAGGATCTCCATCAGAGTAAATTATCAAGCAGCTCTGACAGCACCCAGGTCTTGAGCAAGTCATGGAGCTGAGACATGTTTGATCTTGAATAATCTCACCCTATGCTAAAAACAGAACAGAATTAGAACATTCATAGAAAACTTCTCAGGGGATTTTTCATTTCTTGTATTCCTCTTTCCAAAGAACTTCTAGATAAGTCTTCAAATCCTACTGTAGTTTTTGTATGTGCTTTAAGAATACTGACCTTCACAGAAATATTTGGCACTGAGGAGGGCTTAAATCTGAAGCAGTTGCTAAGAGTTCTTTAGACTGTGGTACAACTACACAAGAGAAATATTCATGCATCTGGTCACTGGAGTCCATCTATACCAGCTTACTTATGTATTAGAGGCAATATTTATAGAGGCTGCTTGTTTTTGTTATTGCTAATCATTGTATTTGATTTACTACAATCGATTTTGTTCACTACCATAACTTGCTTTGTATAGAGTTAGTATTAAATTATTGGGTTAGTCAGGGCATCCTATATAAGAGATCACCTTTTGAATCTTTGTTTATTTCTGCCTTTTTCTGTGGTAAATAGTACCCCAAAAACTCTCAGTGTGCAATTGGTAAAAGATGCATTTTTCACTGAGCTGCCTGGATTCTTGTTTCTCTTTCAAAATGGACAGTTTTCAGCTTAGACTCTCTCTGTGTTCCTTTATGATACAAAATCCCAGACGATCAAAACAAGGATCAGCTTGCTGCTCTGATGACCTAACTGATAGTATAAAAGGAGGAAAACAAAGTATGTGGCCATATCCTTAAAATTCACTTTCAGTTATTCTGCTTCATAGAAATCTATGATTAAATGTCTAAAGAGACTTTTTTTTTTTTCTGAGAAATTAGGAAGTTGGAGAACAACTTCAGTAAGAGTTTATTTAGTGATCAGCTACCTTTGAAATTCAGTCTTCAATCAGGCTCTCATTTAAATAAAGAAAAGTAACAGGCATAAACTTGGGAACTAGTAGTATGCCGAAAAAAAAACCCAACCTGGTTTCAACCTAAGTTTTAAAAATTTAGTTTAGCTTGTATTCTGTTTGTCAGCTGCCCCTCCTTCCCAAATCAGTATTGTTAAAATCATATTTCTAATTTGTTTTTAATTACAAGAAACCCCTATTTTCCTCCCATGGGGAAATTTTCCAGGTTAATTTTGTTAAATTACCTCTGAAGTTTTCTGGAGCACCGTTCTAGGTAGCTAAGGGTCAGTTCTCTTTCATGACAATGGTGCTACAGTGCCAGAAAATGGTGGCAGGGACTATGCAATTATTATAAAAATTAATATAGTTTCTTTATTGCACAAGAATCTCAACAGTATCATCTCATGACTGGAGAGGTGTACAGATACAGTTATAAAGTTTCTTGCTGGTAGCAACAAGTAATAAATTATCTCCAGAAACAGATAAAACGGCACTTGAACTGTAAGTCCCTCAAATGATTCAGTATTTTTTTCTTGAGCTCTAATTTAATTGTGGGGGGGTCTTTTCTGTTTGTTTTGTTTTGTTGTTTGTGTGTTTGTTTTGGATTTTTTTTTCTTTCGTAGCTTTCCTCTTGGGTCAGGTAACTCACTAGTCTCATTCTGTCAGCGGTCAGTCAGGAAAAATTGTATGAATCAGGATCCTACTAAAACCAAGCTTCTCTTACTACCAATCACTTGCTTCAGTACTTGATTATTACTATGTCTGAAAAGGTCTTGTTTAATTATTTGGAAAAAAATTACTAAATCTTGTCTCAATATGTAACTCACAGCTATATTAATGGTTTGATGCACACCTTCTAGCATGAAATATTTGTTCCTGAAGGTTACTGATAAGCTGCTTGTTTGATAGGTGACTGCACAAGGAAAACAAAACACTGTTAACCTTTTCAACTTCATGAATCTGGCTTCTTCAGTTAATCTCCTTAGGCTCCCTCTAGACTCATAAACACTAAGGTTCTCAAAAGATGGATCACAACTTATATTTTCTGAGCTACCTTTCCAGAAACCCACCACATTTACTTACAAAGGCTACAGGATCAAGTGGTAGCCTTTAATTTGTGAGAACATCCCTGTGAGTCACCCATGTAGTGAAAGAACTTGAACTAAATTCAGACTGAGAAAGCCAGAGAGGCAGAAAAAGAAGTGGAGAGGAAGGTACTGATGCACAGTATAATAGGCAGACTGTCTTTGAATTTTTTAGATGGAAACCACCTTTTTGAGGGAGGTAGGGTGCGTTTTTGTTGAGTGCTTTATAATTGTGATAGTATTTGTGAAGTTAATATTTCAGGACTGGTTTATAACAGAAAATACTCTTCAATAAAATTTAAAATCTTACTTTTTTCCCCCAAAGAATCTTTTACTTTCTATAACTAAAATAAATGGGCTGATTTCTGCTAGCTTTTTGCAAAAAAAAAAACCAAACCCAAAACCCCAAACAAAAAAAACAACATTAGAAATAACAGTTTTTTAAGGTCTAGTAAAATGTAGTTTCAAAATTTATTTTAGCTGTCAGTCTCTGTAAGATTTTGTAGATCAAGTTTTGCCATGTTATTTTCTGGTCTTCCTGAGTATTGTAGCTCTTTTAAGAGGAGAAAATTACTTCCTCAGCAACCTTCTGCATGACACCTATAAGAGGACCAGCCCATTGGGTGGTGCAGATAACAAGCAAAACTCTCTTCACAATGCAGTGGGTTAATATGGAAAAAGTAATGTTTGATGTTGAAAACCTTAAAATCAAAATAACCCTAACTGTTCAAAGAATGAATGATATATTTGAAATGCCAATTCTTTAAACCTGCAAGTTAAATATCCTAACTGGGATTTTCTTGTACAAAAATACACTCAAAATTTATGCCTACCTATCTCACTCCAAATTAGAATTTTGAAAAAAAAGTACTTTTTTAAATGTCAGAAATTGCTGTTGCTCACAGATTTGTTTTTTTGTTTTTTTCACTTCCAGTTCAAGCCTGAGGCCTGCTGCATTGATTGCTGTTGCCCTAAACATCTGTAATTTCTCAGTTCCTGTGGTTTAATGGGCAATAGGAACATGTGTGGGCAGGAAAAATAAAGATCCTCCCAATTTCTTACATCAGTCCCTTGAAATAATTTTGCTCAAACTATTTTTGGTACAGCTGTCTTACACTGCAGGATTGTTTTTTAATTAGTTTTAGTATTCACAGCTTCTCTTTCTATTCCTTCAAATCTTTCTCTGTATTTTACATTTTCAATATTATCAAAACCTGTGGGTCAAGATGACCACACAAATCTTTTCATACCTAATTTCAGTGAGGTTCCATCTGTATTGCTTTTCCTTACTGTGTGGGTTGTTGTTTTTTTCCTATTTTCCCTGCTTTGTCCATATTGGCTTTTTAAACTCCTCATTCTATTGCTGTATGTTATGCATTCCACATCCTTTGGGCACACTTTAATCTCATTATACACGTTTCAGTTTCTCTCTGCTGTTTCCTCTCTGCCATTTCATTGCACTCGATTTCACTCAACCTGCTGAATTTTTTCCCCTAAACTCTGTTATTCTGAAATACAGTGTCTTCATTTCCCCCCTTTGGCTCTACTGTAGATGTAATTTTACACTTAACTAGACCAAAATTACAGTGCAAAGCACTTTACTTGTTCTGTAAACTTTGTCTCAAATACTGTCCAGAACTAAAACATTCAGCACAGTAAGAAAAACATAGAAAATAAAACCACAAAAAATAATTACATGATAAATGCATTAACCATTCAAACAGATCCAGAAGTGAGGGAGCATAAATAAAGAACTCCTTGGAACAGCATAAAAGTATGTTCAAGAAGCTGGAAAATAAAGCCAAAGATGAGTGTACTGATGTAAAAAAAATACAGGAGATAAAACACAAAGCAGGTAAGTAATATTAATCAAGTTAACAGGAACAGAGCAATAAGCCAGCAAGCACTGAATGATTACAATAAGAAAAGTAAGGTGTCACGTGCCCTCACTCACTGTCGCTATGAATAGCTGCTTTCTTCTCCCCCATCACCCAAATTGTCAAGTTATATATAATTATCTGACTGAGAGATGGCCAAATGGGAATTGAAAATTCTGGAGAGGAGCTCCAGGTATTTGAAATGGAAATGAACTTTTTCTTCTATGCATTAGTTGGAGGTGGAGAAGATTGCTTTTTCATATGTCACATAGACATGACGTTAGTCAGATGTGACATACCCTTGCGCACCATTGCTTTTTATATAATCTGCATTTTACAAAGGAGTTTATCTAATATCTTCATTTCCTTTCACACTCAGCAACATTATTAATAATTGCATTTATGCTACTCATGCTGTCTCCTTGTGCGTGCTTTTCTTGTTTTCTTAAAAAACCCCTCTCTTTGGCTAGAGCACATTGTTTTACTAGTGTAGAGTTTGACCATTAAAAAATTCAATAGAAATGGAGTATTTGGGATCATTAGGACTTCCAGAGGAAGAAATCTGTTATTTTCTTCAAAGAGCAGAAAAACAATGAAAAATCACAATTTACTTTAACTGTCTTGAATATTGTATGATTGTTTCTCTACTAGAAAAATTAAATGGTAACAATGAAAGGTCTGCTTTGCTGAAATACTGATTTTTTTTATTCTGTTTAGAGTATCACTTCAAATTCAAATTGGTCATTATCTATACACTTCTGTTTATCTTATCTTTGCCATTTTGAGTGATTTTTTTGTCTTTCATTCAAATATTCCTTCTAAGGAAACTCATGTTTGATGTTATATAAGATTTCTTTAATATACTGTTATTACTTCCTATAAATTTAAGACATACTGTGACCTGCTTTTTCAGTGGGTGACTGTCTCCTTCATTTTTTTTTTGAGAACTAATGTCACAGCCATGGTTAAGTTCTTAATTCTCTCATAACTGTCCGAAAAATGGTGGGATGCTTGCTCTGGTATTTATTTTTTTTTCTGTTAGGAATGTATCAAAACCTTGTTTGAAATCTTGGCTTTTTCTAGTCCCTCTGTGGCTAAAATTCAATCTGTTTATGTTGGGGAGGTAATATGAAGTAAGTTTAGAGAAAATTGATGGCTAGATAAAGGTTTGAAGATGGAAAACAATACTCACTGACTTTTTATATTCGTTGAAAAAGTAAGCCTACCTTTCTTATTTATCATGTGACCAAATTTTACTATAACATGCAGATACATTTTGATTTATACTGAAACAATTTCTATGAATAACTGGACTTGCAGTTAACTCTTGGCCCCAAGCATCTTCTCAAACCAAGCAGTTTCATTTTTTGGTGATCTGTCAATACCTGAAGCTATGCAATAAAATTAACATTATTCTGTGTTAAAAGTCTTGTGTTTCATATAATTAAAAATTTTCATAGATGCCTTAACTATTGTGCAATAATCTTATTTATTCATAGAGAAATTTGAGAGGTCTGGAATAAGACAAACATAGCTACAGTACCTTGCAATCATCACATCTCCAGCTTGACTTGGGTGGAAGTCAGGTTTTAGGAACAGAGTTCTTTATTTTTTAATTTCTTAACAACCAGCACTTGCAAGGAAACTAATTATATGTTGCTGTTATGGCAAGGATGAGTAATCTTATTCTAAATCCTTTTCAGATTGCTTATTTTCAGAAAAAACCCTCTTTTGCCTAAGTGGCTGCAAAGCTAGATCTTCAGAAGTGGGAGTTGTGTTTAATTATATTTAGTCTGGTTTTGGTGTTGTATAGAATATCTGTAGAGAGGAGTGGATCATGAAGGAAAATTACTAAGAGGAGTAGGAAGGACTTAAACCCCAAGGAAAAGAAAAAATTTAGAGCACTTCCTACCTTAGAAAATAGGAGTGTTTTTGTGAACACTTGACACTATGGTTGCAGCCTCCCCAGAGCTCAGGGCTTTGTGGTTTTCTCAAACCTAACCCTAAGCCTTGGCAGAGCAGTAAAAGGAGCATCTGCCCAACACTGGTGCTAAGTAGAAAGACTAGGAAGGAGCAATGTTGGGGCAGTGCTGTGCTCCCCTTGGCATGCCTTTGCAATTGCAGTGTCCCTGGAGTTCTGGGAGTTGTGGATTTCTGGACCCTAACTGTAAGCATAACCCTAACACAAGGTGGAGAAGTAAAAACATTTGGCTGAGGCTGGTGTCAAGAAGATTGATGAGGAAGGAATAATGTTGGGGCAGTACCAAGAAGAATTTTCTTTCATGAAAGGAAATGAAATATTGAAAACAGAGAAGAAAGTGTCACAAACACTCTGGAAAGGAGATATGATCAAATCAAATGCAATTAAAAAAAAAAAAAAGAAAATTTGGAAATGCAGTGACTACAACAGAATGGATTGCGAAAAGAGGAGGTGCATTGAAAAGGACCTAGACTGAACAAAATATTTTTTCTGAAATTTCAAAATCAGAGAACAAAGTCAAACTAAAAGGGAGGAAAAGAAATTGATGAAATTAAATGCTTAAAAAAAAATTTTGCACCAAAAGGGAAAAGAGTCAAATGGCATTGGGTGATGCGAACTGCAAGAATGCAGACCAGACCTTGAGGAATTAATCCTCATTAAAATTGCAAGGTTTAATTCCCATTAAGGTAATGAAGAATTTTGTTCATGAAGGGAAATGAAACCTTGAAAACAGAGAAGAAAATATTATAAATCCTCTGGAAGGATTCCACAATGAAGAAGCACTACAACATTCAGGAAGGGCGATATGATCAAACTAAAATGCAATTGGAAAAAACCAGAAAATTTGGAAAAGGAGTAACTGCAACCAATGGACCGAGATGAAATGAGGGTGAGTGAGAAGCATCAAGAATTCCCAAGCTTTCAGAACTTTATCTTTTTTAGCATTTGATTTCCTCAATATCTTCTCCTGAATCTTTATTTACATTTCTTCCCTGATTCCAGGATTTTAATGGAAGTAATTTTGGCAGTTTTTATATCCAGGTAGGATGCTTGGTTCCTACCCCTGGCAGAGCATCTCACAATGAGATGGTGATGGATTTATGAGTCATGCAGTGAGACTCGATGGCCCATTAGCAGAAGATAGCCCTGGAGGGAGTTATCGGGGATGAGTCATGAAGGAGATAAGGAACACTGCTTCACCTGCTTTAACAGCCAATGAAGATGATAATAGAATACATGCTTTTGGTTACATCTTACATCTAAGATATTAGTATTGAGTCACTGACTGCAACCCTTTCTGGAAAATATAGAACCATCTTTTATGCCAGAAGAAACCTCTAGGGATCATCTAGTCCAGCTACATGTGCTAAACAAGTTTAATTAGATGAATTTGCTTAGGGGCATCTTGAGTCAAGTCTGGAACACCTCCAAGGATAGGATACCTGTTCAAGTATTTAACCACCTTGCCAGGTAAAATATTGCAACTTGCCTCTGTTGTCTCTCCTCTTATCGCTGTGAACTTCTGAGAAGAGCCTAACTCCACCATCTTCGTAGTTTCCTCTCTGGTGGTTGTAGACAGCCATGAGGTTCACTTCTGAGCCTTCTCTTTCCAAGCTGAATAGATTCAGTTCTCTCAGTCTCTTCTTGAATACCATATTCCCCTGACTGAGGTCCTCAGCTAGACTCATTCTAATGTCAATATTGCTTTTGTGCTGGGAAGCACAACTGAAAACACCACTACAGATGCTGCCTTATAAATGACAAATGGCAGGGAGGGAACTCTTCCCTGAGACTCTGACTTTCCCAAGTCCTTTTGGACTGCAAGCCTGCTACCCTTCAGCATACTGCCTGCTCTCCTGATTTGGAGTTTCTGTAAAGCTGATGTCCCACCATCCTGGTTGATGACAGTAAGCAGCACTGGTCTTCGTACTGATCCCTGAGAAACCCAACCAAATACTGGGTACAAGCTGAGAACTGAAACACCGACAATAACTTTTGAGTCTGGCAGTTCAGGTTTCCACCTGTCTTAGTTATTTATCCCACTCAAAGCTCACTGAATTAGTGATAAATGGACTATAGGAGGCTGTATCAAAGGACTTGATAAAAATCAAGGTACATGGCATTCAGTGCCCTGTTCCTAGACAAGCTGCCATCCATTTAATCTTAGACAACAGTGGAGTTAGGCAGACATGAATTGCCCTTAGAATAGTTTTCATTTGTCCTAGTCACCTTCTTGTCTCTTGTTTTAAGAAACAGCTTCTAGGGGAAATTGCTCCATAACCTTTCTGGAATAAGACAAGGCTGACCAATGCGCATGTTCCTGTATCCTCCTTGCCATTTTTGAAGATGGATGACATTTGTCTTCTTTCCCAGCCATCAGGAATCTCTGATGATTGCCATGATGATAGAGAACAGTCTCACAGTGATACAATCAGCTCCATAAACCTGAATTCCAAAAACTTGGATATGTACAGGATGATCAAGTAATCCATAACTCTTTCTTTCTCTACTGTGGGTACAACTTTGCTCCTCCAGGTTCTGCTTGAAGGATGACTGAGAATAAGATTTGCTTCTGAAAACTGAGTCCAAGAAGGCAGTGAATACCTCAGCTTTATCTCTTGTCATGTAAGACTTCCTGCCCCAATGAGCAGTGGGTACACATTTGTCTTATCTTTCCTAAGTTTGCTATTGAGCAACTTAGAAAAATCTTATTTATTACCCTTTATCTCTTTTGGTAGTTTCAGATTGATTTGGGCTTTGGCTTTTTTCTTGATGTAATAGGTTTTCTTATTCCTCCCATATAGCCTATTCCTGCCTTCACCTCCTGTATATTTCCTTTTTGTGTTTAAGGTCAAGTCAGGAACTCCACATTCATCAATGCTAGTCTTCTTCAGTGCTTGCTTAGCTTTCTGAAAATCTCAGCCTGCTCTTTTGGAGTCTCAATTTCTTGTTAATCTCACTCACTATTCTTCAGATCTTAAACTTCACAGTATTTTGATCACTGGTGCCAAGGCTGCCCTTGACCTTTACATCAACCAGCACTTCTTGTTTGTGAGAAATAGATAAAATTGAATATCTCTTCTAATCTGTTCATCAGTCACCTGGCTCACTCACCTTTTCCCTGTTGTGCAGATAATAGATTTGGGCTAGGTTGATCCTGAGGTATCCTAAAAATTCTTGTTCTCGTCAATGACCAGAGCATTCAATACACCTGGACATGCAGCTCTGCAGGGAGCAGGAAGCCAGGTGCTTCCAGCCTGCCCTGCACCAACAGCTCCCATACTGCCCTGGGATGGGCAGCAGAGCACAGAGGGGCTGCAGCATGTATTGGCAGCACTGCTTGCACCTCGCCCAGGCTTTAACCAGACTCATGAATGTTCTTTGGAACTCTATTTCTGCTCTTACCATTTAGAGACCAGGTAATCAAGCTGAACAAAACTTTCAGAGATTTTCTGTTTCATTAGTTTATATAATGGCATTTTAATGTGTTTAGTGTTAGTCATGGGTTGCTCTTATGCAACCTAATACTTTGCTTTCTGACTGTTTAGAGCTGAGATTTTCACAAGTTTTCCAGAGCTGCACTCGCATCGAAGTTGTTTCAGCTCATGTTGAAAGTTGTGAATGTGTATAAACCTGCTGTGCCTTATAATCTTTCCTAAGTGAGAGTGGCTTCAGCAGTTTTACTGTAGATTTTATGATCTTGTTTTTTCTTCTTAGGTTACTCTAAATACACCATGTAAAGTATGTGTTAAATGACAAATATGTACAAAGGGGCATGATATATACAGAAAATGGAACTTCAACCTCATGGTATGTTGGGATTGTATTTATTAGTATGCAGACTGTTTAGAAGTGAGAAAAAAAGAAAGATGTGTGGCAGGCAGAAGGTAATCTGGCCAACAAAATTTTAATACACTGCCTTACAGCTGTGTCCTCCTCCTATTTCTTATATTTTGTGTGAATAATGCTTTTTAATTAATAGAATAAAAGGTAAAAAAAACACTGCAAACTTTTAAAGTAGTGCAACTGAAAAACATATAAAATGAGTAAATGACCTAAGGAGCTAATTAATGTATGCATATTATATAAAACATAAAATACTGTGCCCTCTATTGGCCTGCTCCTATCCCCCTTCTCCTTTGGCATACGCAGACAAGACTTTCAGAACATGAAAATTTCACATCAATGTGCTCTGATTTTTGTGCATCATTTCATCCCTTCTATAATTTTTATTCCAGTTTTCTCTCTTGTTGATGGCCTCTTTGCTAGTACCTTTTATTTAAGAAGTACCTGTGTGTTTTTCAGTGCTGCCATGATATACTTTCATTCAACAAATTCATGTTCTAGGTGAGGGACTGTGTGATTATCACACAGGGTGGATAGATAACCTTGCTTTTATTTATTGAATAATGGTAAAAATGGTAAAAGCTTTATGAAAAATTGGTAAAAGTTTTAAAAGGGAAGAGAAATTTTGAAACTTAGAAAAGAAACTGACAAATGCTATGGAATGTGTGAAGGCCATATGGTGTATGTAGAATGGTATTTCTTTTCCTAATGGGATAATCAGCTGTGACCTAGTTGTGGCTGGTCTTAGACTAGTTCTGAACTGGGAGTTGCCTGCATTTTAATAGGCAGTGATGATCTCTGAATAGTATGTTGATAATTAAATACTAGACACTGATCATCTTCAGGGTTTGCAATGAAAATGATGTCATGTGTAAAAGTAATTCTATGCAAATCTGTCAAGGCTTGGACATGCATGGAAAAGACTGAGTGAACCAAGAAATGCTGAATGTGACATGCTATTTATTGCAGTGTTTGCAGGCAGATGTCTGGTATGAAGTTCACTGGACATATCATTCAATTAGAAATCAATTCCTGATTGGGAATACAAATTAGAGTTCCTTTAGATAAAATTCTATAATGTCTTTGAATGAATATAAGAAATATGCTGAGTTATATATAGAGTTGGTTGGGGTCAACTGTGGCTACTCTAGGCAGATATTTAAATTCTGGATTTTATAGACATGGGAGGTAATTTATTAATTTAGGGGGTTTAGTTCCATTAACAGCCTAATCCCTGATTCTATAAGAAACTAATTTTTGGTATATTTTTTTCAGCTAACATGCACATATACTGTAAAATAGTATGTGTTTTGTTTTAGATTTAAAATAGAAGAGATTGGGGTAATGGTTACCTGCTGGATATCTGCTCAGTTGCTGAGTTAGGCTTACATAGAGAGCTCTACCTTAGGTGGAACTTGTCAAGAGCTGCTGAGAGAAATTTGTGACCAGTTCTCTGTCTCAAGAGATACTGCCAAACTTTGACAGTTAGCACACTTCTGGAGAAAAATCTTTCTGAATAGGTCTTAACAAATAATAAATTAATAAGTAATAAAATCTGATCTAGATACCTCAAGCTTCCCATCCACCCATGTATATGCGATGACTCAGTAGAGGAGGATGTTAGATTTTGTATTCGTCTGTACTTGGATCAATATAATCCTCATGTTTTCTGCAGGGACTTGAATAACTTCAGCAGGAAGGACTGAATGTGTTACTGCATTTTAGTGGATGTTACTATCACTAGTGGGGAGCTGTGCTGGTTACTAAGGAAGAAGAGGGAAATAAAACCACTCTGAGTTTGAACTCCCAAGCTACAAAGAATGAGGACTGAAACCTCCTCCCCATGTTTAGAAAGAAATGAATGTTTTTGAGGAATGGATTAACTTAAACCAGATGGTTAATCTCTGGTTTCAGTGATTTATAAATAGACTGTTCCCTTGATGTCAAAAGTTAAAGGTTACTGCTCTCCCATGTGGTTAGAATTGGTGGAAAATTGAACATGCTGTTGAGCTTATTTGTGTTGCTATTTCTATACATTTCTGTGAAGTTACTTGATTTCATTTCAGTGTTCTTCTGTGTCACTAACTGATAGCAATCATATAAAATTGATACGCACTGCCTTGGTAGCTGAGGATGCAGGTTGAAAGAATTCATTTCCTTTAAAACAGTATCATAAAACACAATCTATCTTTCTTGGTATTTTGAACTATTTCAAAACCAAGACTGACCAGAACATAAGTTATGAATTTTCTGCTGATTGTTCTGAGATAGAGAAAGTAATAAACCCAGAGAAGTGTGATTTCATCTATAAATCTGAGGAAGAGAAATGTTAAGAATTGTTCAATGTCTGAACCATGAGTATATAAAAATTACATTACTGTGAGTCAAACTTTTTTTTTAAAAATAAGACCTTTAAAGCTGCCAGAATCACTGTATATGCTGTCTTCCTGCTGACAATTTCTGTTGACTTATTCTATGTGGTTCATAACATCTCTGTGTATGTATCTCATCTAAATGAGAGGACATAGAGAAGACTGATTATTCCACTGCCAGCAGTATCTTATTTTTATCAGAATCTAGTAATTCTGATAAAAAAAACACCTGCCTAATTTCACAGAATCACGAATATATTGAGTTAGAAGGGATCTGTAAGGATTGACCTCCCTGCTCCTCAGAGGACTATCTAAAAAACTGTATGACTAAAAGCATCATCCAGACACTCCTTGAACTCTGACAGGTTTGGTGTCATGACTATTTCCCTGGGGATCCTATTCCAGTGACCAATCATTCCTCTCAGGGAAGAACCTTTTCCTAACATCCAGTCTGAACTTTCCCTGATACAGCTTCATACCTTTTCCATTTAATTTTTTCCCATTTTATTGTTCAGCCATTGGTTCCTGTTTCCTATAATTGTTTTCAAAGAGTTTGTGTTCCTTTGCTGCCATTGGGGTTTTTTTTCCCCTGTGAAGCTCCATAAATTCTATAACTATACTAATTTCTCAATAAGTCTTCCTGAGAGGTAGGCACACTCAGCTTAAAAAAAACCCCTGTTTGTGTGGTAATTTAAATATCTTCTGCATAATAAGTTATTTTATCTCCTTTTAAGAAAGTGTTGACTGCAGTTTTGTATTGTCTTTCAGTATTATCCCCCACTAAAGAAGACAGTTACGATATCATATCCATATTCCAGCTCACTAGGTTAGCCACTTTACTGGCTTCCCGTATTAGTCATGCAGGTTGAATCTTTTCCTAGTGGGCCTCTGCTAATGCTCCATTCTGAAAAAAAAATGTGTGAGATTTTTCTTTCTCTAGGCAAAATTTGGAAGAAAATTGCAATTCCTTTGTGAGCTCCATGTTTAGCATTTTCATCCCTGTATAAGTTACCATTTCTGCGCATCATTGATTTTATTCTCGGGGACCTAGATACACAACAGACAACATCCTTCTGACAGTGTGCTGGAGGCTGGATGGAAGTTTTCCACACAGTGCATTCTGCCTTTCCATTTGGATGTTCTTTAAGGTAATGAGTAGTCTGGAGACCAGTCCTGAAATGCTGTAGCCTTCTTTTCCCAGAGCACACTTAGAAACTGAAAGAGAGACAGCACTAAACCAAAACTAGTAAAATATTTACAGTCTCCACTTCTGTTGAAATCCATCTGTGTAATCCATTTATGATAAGAAACTTTCTCCTCCTGAGCCTTGTAGTATATAAACATATTGCCCAAGAGAGTAATCCGTGCAACAGGTAAGCAAATGTATGAAAGTTTTGTGATTAAAATAAAAAAGTTAAATGTAATATGGTGGTAATTTGCTTATGAAAAAAAGAATCAACTATATGTTGCTACACTATCTTTTGTAGAAAAAGAATCCTTTTGAAAAACATTCATTTTTCATAAGTTGAGGGGAGAGCTCAGCTAAATTTGACTATGTTTTCAGAAAATTGTTACTTTTTCTTAAAAGAACATTGATAAAAATATTATCAATTATTCACAACATAATTGGATAATACCTGTTTCATGTTAACCCTTGCAATAAAAGTTGGTAATGTGAGAAAAATATTCTGTGCCACTGAGCTGGTTTTGCCTATTGCAACAGCCTGAAGGTGTTACTATAAAGGTACTGCCAGATCTGGGTCTTTGGCACTCATTGCTTTAGAATGACACTTTTGAAGGTTTTTGAGGTAATTTACAGGAAAACAGTATACTTCAAAAATTCCATGTCTTGCTCCCATACAATAAGGCTGAAACTATTCCCAGCTAGCAGTAATGTTGCACTGTCAAATCCATGGATAGATACCCTTTTGCAATTTAGGGCTAGGATGCTTAAGAATGCATTTCTGAAAGCCAGATAGAATCAGAGTCATATGACCATTTAGGTTGGAAAAGACCTCGAGGGCAACAATTAACACAACACCACCATGCTAGTTGCACCTCTAAACCATGTTCCTGTGCACCACAGCTACATGAGTTTTAGTGGAAGGTGACTCAACCATTTCCCCAAGCAGCCTATTACAGGACTTGACAGTAGTTTCCATAGAGAAAATTTTCCTGATATCCAACCTAGACCTTTCCTGGTGCAACTTGAGGCCATTTCCTCTTGTCCTGTCCCTTGTTTCTTGAGAGAAGAGACCAATCCCCACCTGGCTACCCTCTCAGGCAGTTACAGAAAGTGATAAGGTCAGCCTCAAACCTCATTTCCTCCAGGCTAAACACCCCCAGCTCCCTTAGATGCTCCTCATCAGACTTGTGCTCCAGACCCTTCACCAGCTCCATTCCCCTTCTCTGGAGCTGCTCCAGCATCTCAATGTCTTTCTGGTAGTGAGGGGCCCAGAACTGAACTTGGGATTCGAGGTGAGGCCTCAGCAGTGCTGACCTGCAGGGGGATGATTGCTGCCCTGGCCACACTATTGCTGATACAGGCCAGGATGCCATTGCCTTTCTTGGCCAGCTGGACACACACTGGCTCATGTTCAACCGCTGTCAACCAGTCCCTCCAGGGTCTTTACCATTGGGCAGCTCTGCCCCAAAGATCATGGGGTTGCTGTGACTTAAGTAAAGGACTTGGCCCTTCACCTTGTTGATGCTCATACAATTGTTCCTGTCAGAAAGGGGTCTTCTAGGACAATGGCACGTCTTTTATTCTTTGCTTTATGGAATAGTTTTGATATAATGCATATACCTCCAAGATGGATGAATCTCAGTACTGTGCTCTATTTTACTATTTCTTATGGCAGAACTAAAGGAATAGTTTATGCATGAGGCCTACCTTGACAGGCAACCTGTGGAATTCAAATATTTATTATCATTCCTACAGTTTTTTTAATTGATATCACACAGTCAGTGTCAAAAAAATCTGATTTCTAAAGCAATTAGCTGGAAGAGTTTGTAACAAATCAGAATGTTCCTGGGAACTTGCTGTTTGGAGCTTAAGCAGTGCAGTATGTGGTTTGCTCAACAGTGTTAAGCATGCCAAGGTTTAAAATTCTGCCCAGGCATTTTCTGGCCAGGGAGGTTTTGTGCTCTTATTCATCTGTTCTCATTAAAATTGTGATAGCCAAGGAATAAATATCAGTGGTGTCATTTTACCTTTGGTAAATAGGTAGATTTTGGCATTTATGTGATATAGCAAAGACTATCAGGGCACTGCAGCACTGTTATAAAAGTCATAGGCTTTTGTACAAATATACTAAATGTAAGATTTGTCTTGGAGTCTGTCATTTTGGTTGCCTCCTTCACTTATATTTGCTTTTAAAATATATGGAAATTTTCAAGAAGTTTTTTTTAAGAATATTTTTCAAAGCCATATTTACATTGAAATTTTTTACACTTTTATTTCCTAAAAGAATAGAGCACATTCAATAAGTACAATCCTAAAGTCTGTTCTTAAGTTAAAAAACTCAAAGAAGTTTCAAAATGACAGATTAAACAAGGAACTTGTGTTGCCAAAATGATAAAACTTTTCATCACAGAGTTTAGCAGAGTAAAAAGAACCACTCTAAAATCAGAAACAGAAGTTCTGACCAAAAGCTTACATCAGTAGTAAGAAAAGTACTTTTGGGCTGGATCCTCATTATGAGAAAGAAATAAGTAATTTAAAAAGCAGTTTTCCATAGAGAGAATATATTTTAACTAACTGCAATAATGTCTTTAATTTTCCTACCCTTTGGGACTCTCTTATACACTAAGTTAAATATTCACTGAGTTGCATTTCCATTATACCAGTTTAATATCAAAGATTTGATCTCTAGAGCAGCCAGTGTATAACATAGCTGGTGCATATGTTTCTTTCCTTGATCCATGTATTTTATTTATAACATTATCCTTTCCCTAGAGGCTTTCAGATGTATATTGATGTCCAATGCCTTTCCAAAAGTAGCTGTCAAGAGAAATAAGTACTTCTGGAGTGATTGACTAGTGGGAGAAAATATACAGATAATAAACAAGTCAGCAACATATGCTTTTATTTTCAGATAAATGATCTGAAATTGGTGGTTTACCCTCCCTAGGATATCAAAAGGGATCATAAGATTTAATGAGTGGGAAATACAGAGTGCATATTGCTTCAAGTGATGTTCAAACTTCTAGGATCTTGGGGAAATTCTGCAAGCAGGCACAGTGGCCTTAATATTTTTCCTCATCAAGAACATCTGATAACACACGAGACTTGAAACACTTTATTGGAAGATTCTTATCCAAAATCTTGTCTCAGCATTTCGGAAAGTTAAGATATTTGAAATGCTGATAAAGGCTGATGAGGTTAATGTCAGATGAGGGCCTAGGAGAGAACTAGGTTAACATGAGATTAAAGATTCCAGACAGCTTGTGATAAATTAAAATTTACAGAGAAAATTTCTCTTTCATTTCACCTCAGTGAAGCAGTAAGAGCAAAGCAATGCTCTAAAGGAATTTTTCATAGTGAACTTCAGCATAAGAAACCCATGCCTTTACATACCATTTAAAATGTACTCCTTGGCAACAGCTTTGAAAGTCCTTCTTCATTTACATTATTGAATTTCATTTATATGGAGCATAAAGAAGTAAAATGAAGGTCACACATATCTCTAGTGTTTGGGAATTAGCTGTGAAACACTAGGATCTGGTGCTTCCTGTTGGTGGAATTACAAGTAATTATTGGTCATGTGCTAATGTGAAGCAAATATTAGTTTTTCAGCAGTCTGTTTTCCTATTACTATCTTCAAATGTGTTCCTTTCCTTTTCACGGGAGACATTGATATCTCCATTAGTTATTCTCTTTATAATAAGGAAGATAAGCAACCAGGTGTTTGCCATGTTCTTTGGACACTGGCAAAGTATTTTTGCAGTGGAGCAGCCTCCATAATGCCAGCAGCCCTTAAGTGGGATAATTTGCATGCAAATCTGTTCAATACTTGATGATATGTATATTTGTTTGCAAATTGTTGTCATGTAAATTAGCTTGAAGTAAAAATTGCATTTGTCACTAAAAAACAAAGGCCAGATTCTATAATTTTTACTAAATTGTCTTGTGTAATTATTATAAAGATGAGTAATTGCATCTGTAGCAATACAGGCTTTGGGGAGCTTGGTTCTTAATAAAGTCAAAAAAACCAAATACATTTGATAAATATTTTATGGAAAAATCTGAATGCCATCATGGTCCTCCTCCCACCTATGGGATAAACAAAAAAATCCCTGATTCAGATATCTCCCTTATTGATTTTCTGCTTTTTCAAATTGTGGTCTATCTTTTCCCCATGAAATTGTAAAGCAGAATAAAATTTATAAGTTCTCATCTCCTGTAAAATGCACAAAGCTGCTTTATATTCCCAGATTTTACCTTCCAGAGTTCAACGCTTTACCATATGCATTTGAAAACCACTGGTGAATGAAAGTGAAACAAATTCTGGCATCAGAAGGTATATTGATTGTTCTGACTCAAGTTGATTTTAATGTTAGTTAAAAACAAGGTAGACTGATATTCCTCTTGCAGTGTTTCATGTGCTTGAGTTCCCTCTTCTCTAGACCCTTCACCAGCTGCATTACTCTTTGAATGTGTTTTGGAGGGTCTTTTCCAGACATACACCAGCACTTCAATATCTGACTTGTAGTGAAGTGCCCAAAACCAGGCTATTTGAGTGATGAGGATGAAGGGAGCAATGGTGACCAAGCCCCCCCTCCACACCTGGCAGAAGTCCTTGGGGAGCATTAGTGGCCAGGAGCATCACAAACAGGGCAGGTGAACAGGAGATGGTAGGGCAGTCTGTGCAGCGGTTTGCATGGCAGGGTGTGCAGGAAGGACCTGCAGCTCTGCCAGCCAGCCTGACCAGAGAACAGTGGTTTTCATCCAGCAGAAAGCCTTGGCCTCTCTAAGCTCTGCACCCACCATGGCTGACACAGATGCCAGGGAAAGCTTTGGTGGGAACAAGCTGACACCCAGGTGCCAGGCTGTAGGGTGGCCCTTGCTCCTATGCCAGTAGGGATGGCAGCAGTAATTAGGAGTGGTACCCAGACAGAGGAGCTCCTCCACGTTAGTGGCAGAGCTCCAGGAGAACCTGAGTAGACTAGGGAGCAGGAAAGAGAGACAGAGATTACTGGAATCATGTCCTGGGACAAATCTCACGGCAGATGAGGTCCATGACACAGAGGCTTTCCTCTTCTCTCCACCCAGCTGAACACTTAAGGGGTGAGAGAAAATTGAAGTATTTTCACTAAGTACTTTCCTTTGTATCCTCTTCTGTAAATTCATGTACTCTATTTTCTCCTTGTACATTCATGAATCTTATTGCAATATTCACCTTAATGTTCATTAATCTCCTGAAGATAAATTAAGCAAGAGAAATGTAGTGAGAAAGGAAGAGGATGGTTTCAGCAATGACAGGTCAGTACTATCTGCTTCCTTGGTAAACTTTAAAGTAACAAGCACATTTTCCTTGATCCCCTGTTGTTTGCTGCTTTGTTGACAGTTCTTCACAAATGAAGAAATGTTCAGTGCTGCTATTTCCTCTCTCTAGCAAATTCTCTGATGTGCATGCTTGGAAGTTGCCCTGTTCCCAAATAAATGCCTTCTCTGTCCTTGTGGGCCTAAGGATTTGAATGTGATAACCATCAGCTTGAGCAATGTAGCATTTGCTTGTAACTCACAAAGATTAATCTATGGGGCTTTTTTTTCCTAATTTATTGGTTGTAATTTGTCTGTGAGCAGTTTTTCATGTATATCCTTTAGATAAAATCTGATAAATGGATCCTGTTGTGATTCTTATTTTTCCCTATTGGGTCAGAATGGTTTTTTAGAAATAGAAATTGCATTACATATACAAACATAAATTTGAAATTCTCTTTTTGCTATCACCATTTGATAAATATGGTGAATTTTCAGTTACTGCAGGAGGTCAGCCTGTCTTCTAGCACAAGAGAATGTATGTCTTGTCCCATAGCAGCTTTGCCTGTGCTTGTTCACAGCTCAGAGCTGAAGGAGAAGTTGGACAATCCCCTAGTGAGACTATTATTGAAAGGATATTTTATCTTCTGCAATTTTCTGAAGCTTTTACTGGGATGAATGATCTTTACAGGATAGGTTTCCCCTTCCATTTTCACTTAACAGTCAGTGTATATTATTGCAGTTAAAAAAAAAATAAATCTGACAATGGTATTCTATTAATAATAATAATAATAATAAAAACTCTTATAACTTGAAAGAGGAATACTTTCCCTGGAGAAATGAGAGCTTTTTGCTTAAGTAAATGTTATATATATTGAGCTGGAAATGATCCAGACAGAAGATTGACAACTCAAAATAATTGCAGTCCAGTAGGACAGGTTTAATTAGGTTTTTCAACACAATTTTGTGCTGGGTAGAAGTGTTTGAGCTTTATCTGCCTCCTATTTTGCCATTTTCAATACAGCAGTCAGATTTTTCCCCTATGAAATTACTGTATTTGAAAGACTTGGTAGTGGTACTGTGCCCTGACCACATAGCAGAGGATTCTGAAAGCATATTAAGGAATTTGTCTCCCCTCAGTCTGACCACCCTCCTCTATAATTTTTTGCACTAGTGAATATATTACCTCTGAAAACTGTTTGCTCCTCATCCAATTGAAAACAACTGTAATATTACTGTTTTCACAGAATATTTCTATGTTTTAAGAACTCTGGACAGCCAGAAACATATCATAGAAAGACTGTGGAAAGCTAAGATTTCTTGGTATGTTTAAGATACAATGAGCTCTGCTACTCAAACTGAAATTAAAAAAAAATATTTTTTGTGGTTCCCCCCCACCCCCAACTAATATCTTATATATTAATAGATGTAAATTATTTTGGTTTTACTGACTTGTATAGCCTTCCACTAATTCACAAGAGCTGTGAAACTTCTTCAAAATATGGGGAATAGTAGAGGATACCCTGAATTGCATCTCAGAAATTGCAGCTCATCACAACATGTTACAACTTGTGGTGTAATTAATTCAACCCATTAAATATTTTGGTGTGGTAAAAAAGTGGTAAAATGTTATTTAAGATTTTTTAAGATACTGCAAAAACTTGCAGTAATTAATATACTATGGGCTTGAAATGAGAGGGAAAAGGGATAGCATAAAAAAGCAGCTATCTGATAGTTCACAAGACAGGATCCTAATTTAATGAGCAGAGCGGTGTAGTCTAATATTGAATAAAGAAAAGACCTCTGTGAAAAATGAGAATAAATAAGGACATATTCTTGTTTGAGGAAGACTGCAAGTTGCACACACTAGTACAAAATGAAATGTCTAAATAGTTCTGTGTTGGATTTTTTTTCTGTCTATAAGTGAAATTTTTGATCCTGCTATAATTTAATTTCTTGGCATTGGTGCAGACACCTTTTTGTCTAAAAATAATTGCTCCTCAGGAGGAAGTTTTAAAGGACACATAAGTAAGAGTGGATAAAGTGAAATCAAGGCACGGAAAGTGGTAAAACCCCTCCACCTATCAAACATTATTGAACACTGTGATATGGAGATGCTGGAGTTTCCTTTTTCCTGTGTCGCTTCAATGTGTAGAGACTCCCCAGGATTTTTATTGTCCTTCTTTCACTCTTGAACTTCACTTCTCATAATGCTGATCCATCATTTTAGGGCTGAGGAAAAGCTCTGTGCGGGGATATGAGAAGTAAGTGTTTTTTCTGTTTATTATAGGGTTTTATAGACCTTGATGAAGATGAGTGGGAACAAAGTGCTTCACTATACTGCTGTACTGAGTCCTAAGATTATTTAGATGCCTAAGCAAACTTGCAGGTGCCTACAGCATTTCAGAATGGCTTAGTTCAGTACTTTGGCAGCTAATTTAGCAAGTAACTCTCCTGCAGTGTTTGGGAAATAAACAAAACTGAAAGACAGTAAAACAATAGAAACATCAGGGCTGTAATTCTTTGGTGAAATTAATGTATATCTATCTACAGGCAACAAAATATAATTCAAAATCTTCCTGTCTCTTTCCTGTCTCCAGACCAACATAAGAGAACAAATTCTTCCAAGGTAATTAGAAGCAGGTATACTAATCTGAACTCTAGAAAGATCAAGAACGATCTCTAAAAGTCTTATAATTATCTTTTCTACTGGACTTGGTGTTCCATCACACTATCAAGCTGAACCCTCAAAAAATTATTTTTGGTTTCAGAATTGCATTCAAAATTTGAAGATCATGTCCATCAGAAGTGAAAGTGCAATAGGCAGCCTTTTGCCTGTTACTTATTTAAAAGTCATTGTCTTTATACCTGAGATTTCTTGCTAAGTATTCCTGCTTCCTAACTGGGTCTCTTAGCTCAGGGAGCTGTTTATAATGAACCAGGCTCAGACTCGATGTATTTGTATTCATTTTCTGGTACTGTCCTGAGTAACTTGTTTTCCACCTTGCATTTCTGCATTTTTAAAATTCTACATAATTTATATTGTCTCTTGAGATTCAAGTTGGAGATGACTATTTTTTAACCTAAAAAAAAAAAAAAAAAATTATTTTGACTGGATTTGGTCTTGACTCACTTTGATATTTATTGTCATCAGTTTTTGAAATTATTTTTTTTCCTGCCTTTTTTTTTTTCTGTTACAATGGGTCTATGAAAAACTGTCATTTCGTTGAAATTAAACTATGTTTCATTCATATATTGCTTAGGTGATATATGTGAGATCTAACTACTATCAGTATTAGAGTGAGCAGAGATTAAGAATGCTTAACTGTTCTTAAAAGCATTAAACCAAAATTACCAACAATTGTCTGGTCCAGAATATTTCCTTGCAAATAATGATTCTACTATTATATGTTTGAAGTAGGCAGATGCCTTCTTTATTACATGAGGAAATGAAAATCAAAGGAGAATGTGTATTTAATTTATGAACTATGTCTGAAGCACTGGACATTTGCCTTGCATTAAATTTTACCTTAATGCTGCCTGAGCATTAAAGATACAGATCTCTCATGCTATGATTGTGTTGAGTTCTCCAGAGAAGTGGACTCTATTTCATCAGGCACAATACTTCTTGCCCTTTTTCACAGGGTATGCATGTTCAGGATAAAGATAGTGGGAGGATACTTAATAGGACTGCAAAGAACATAGGTTGTGCATTTACAGCAAAGGCAGCCAGTTTGCCTACAAAAGCTCCAGTGAGATGGCTCTAGTTTAAATCAGTCCTCTCAAGTCAGAGTGTGTTCCTTGTAGCCAAGTGATAGTGTTTTGCAGAGTTATATATTTTATATTTAATATTTAATATAAATATTATTTTACATTTAACATCATTCTTGCAAGATCACTTAAAACCCTGATAATACTGAGAACATTTGACCAGGAGTTCTTTTTCAGTTGCTGTGGGGGAGCAATGTGGTCTCCTGCACATACACAAAAAATTATGTAGTAGAACTCCAAGATTTTAGGTAAACGTCAAAAATTATATGCACATTTTGCTTGTTGGTAATGGGTTTTATTTTACCATATTCCTCTTGATAAGTGTAGGAATTGTATACAGAGACTCCTACATTGAAGTTTATTGAATTCCTCTGCCTGTCTCCCACAGAATATGCATTAATTTTATGACAGTGGCCCTTTCTTTTGTCAATCACAGTGTGGTTTAAAAAAAGAAAATATTTACATTGTTTTGATTTTTGTTCAGGAGGGCATTTAATTCACCTTTGGAAAGCATGTAAATTATTAAAACCACCCCTGATATTCTGCAACTGAATGGAACTTCTAATTCTTGTTTGAAAATATAAATTATTCATTGTAGGATTTAATTTGAAAGTTGGCTGTGTGGTTCCTATGGTTGTTTGCATTGCACTCTTGTGAAATTGAAAGCCCAAATGAATTTCACCAGGTTTTGTTAGAGACCTTCTGACTTAGTATATCTGAAGGTTGTCTTCTATTTCTTTAGATATATAATCCCTTCGTTTTTGCTTCCTGTGTCAAAATAAAATATAGATAAAAGGAGAAAGTTACTAAGTGCTTTCAGCAGTAGCATTTCACTGAATGCTCTCTTCCATTCACACTGGCCACAGTTGACTCTTGGATGAAAAACATCCAAGGAAAACTCATATCTGAAGTTGCAATATTAATGCTTCCATGTGCTTTGTGTCATTGTGAGCAACAAATAAACTGATGTGCTCAAAAAATTGAAATTTAAAGATAGTGAACAGTCTGTACCGTTTTTTGAAATAAGAGTATTAATGGGATAGGGAAGAATAATGGACTAGGCATGCACGTACTTTGTATAATTTCATTCGGCATAAATACCCTTATTCCCCATCTCTATTTCATCTATTGCCTTGGGAACATTTACTAAAAAACTTAAATTTACTGATAGAAGTAAGCAGTGTATCTTCTCTTATGTCACAGTTGAAAGCTCTGGTGTTTTCCAGTCCACACTGTATAGATCTAATGCTCCCCCCCCAACATGTAAAAATGAATCCAAGCTATGACACACATGAAGGAACTTCCTAGTAACTCTTAGAGCATAGAGACAGGGGTTAGGGAATTGTCTGAGTGAGTTCTATTTCCTTGTACTTCTCAAAAACAAGAATTAGGGAAAAATGAAGTATAAAATCAAGGACAGAGAAAAAATAAATTATATAAAAGCATGACATCCAAACCAGAGAATATACATTTGTTAGTCTCATAGAGAGTCAAAAAAGCAAGTGCATTAAACAGAATGTGCTATATGAAATATCAAGATTTTTTTCTCTGATTCCATTAACATTTTCATAAATTGTATTTTTTATTGCAATTTTATTGTACATCACTTGTTCTTCTTGGAATTTGTTTTTTCATTATTATCATTATTACTTTTTCTGAGTTATATGAAATTGTTTACATCTCCACCCGTGAGGTTTTCTCTGATTCTTCTCCCCATCCCACTGAGATGGGGGAGCTAGTGAAATGCTGCAGGGTACTTAACTGCTCTCTGGGGTTAAATCATGTAAAATAAGTGGAGTTATTGAAGGAGTTATTGAAGTGGAGTTATTGAAGTTAGTGAAGGAGAGAAAGGCTCCATACAGGTTTGGCTACCAATGAGTGTGACACAAGAATCAACTTCTAAGTTCCACGCAGAGTGACAGAGACATGACAGTTTTGTAGGGGATCTAGGGGTATATAGATCAACAGAGCCATTATTCTGTATTTAATTACATTTAGCTGAGATCAGAATAGAGCACACTGCTGCCTGGGTGTGTTTCCTCTGAGTTTATTCCTGCTGTGTTCTGTTTAAACTCATTCCTGTTGCTTTTCTGACACAAGTTCCAATGTATACTGTTTCGGTAGCTTGATGCTATAGTGTGTTTTCTGGGAAAATGTTTAGTTTCTAACTCCTGCTTTATTTTGATCATCTGTACTCAACAGCATTTGTGTTTTTCTAGAAAGTGTAATGTAGCAGCTGGCTGTTACTCCTCAAGCAGATTTACATGCCACAATCCTGCGTGGTGCCCCCACCGCAGGTTGAGAGCAACCATATGCAGTCAGTTTTTATACAACTCTGTCATTTCCCATCACATCAACGTTTGCCTTCCCTCTTTTTTAAGAAGAACTTCAGTAGAAAGTTTATTCAAAATGTCAGCTGAAACAATCAAAAATCTGTGACTGAGGCTTTAGTGCAGGGAACACTCTGCAATTTTGATGTGTGTCAACATGTCTGAGGACTGAAACTGCGGGGAGTTTTTTTAATGCTTTAGGAAAACAGGGAAGAAGTAAACATCTCTTGAAAAATTTCAGGAATTTAGTGAATTTCTTGTCTCCTTTAAGAGACATAATTTTATTAATAAATTGACATTCAATTTTATTTTTATGAAAGGTACCTCCTTTTTATGAAATGTACCTCTCACTGTCTGCAGTTTCCCTCCACAGTCTCACTAATGATATTTACCTTTTGCAGTGTTCAAGAGCTGTCAGAAAAATGTCATTTTCTTCCCTACAGGATTTTTGTCAATTTCAGTGAAATGTGCTTAAGTAGCTTTTCATGGGGAGAGAAGATGGAGAAAAGATTTCTGTCCTCAAAAAATATGTACTGAAATGACATGACAGAAAGTTGTGAAATACAACTTCAGTATTAGAACAGGAAGTGAAAGTGTTTGGGCTTTTTGTTTGTTTTCCCTAAACATTCTGGATGAGAGGTCTTGGTTCTGTCAAATATCATGGATGACTTCTGAATATGTAGACAGATTTTTTTTTTTCTGTTTAATGTTTTTTCATAAAAACATAGAATCATTTAGGTTGAAAATGACCTTTAAGATAATCAAACCAAATCATTTTCCTGACCTCCTTTACCACACAACTAATATCCCATGATCTCCAGGAGCTTTTCTGCATGGATTATAGAACACGTACTATAGCAATGTAATGCATGTTTATGTTGTCAAATTTGTAGTCTGTATATTTGGGTTGGTGTTTGATCTTTTCTCTCTCTGCCTCAGGTATCTCTGATTCCAGTGCATGAAACACATTATTGCCTGTGGTTTTCTGCCATGTCTGAAGGAACTTCAGTGATTATTTCTGTATATCCTTCTAGTTGCTCCTAAGAGTTGATGATGTCATTCTCAGTAGTTTTAAGCATTTTGCTAGAGCATGTCAAATATGCAGCTTTGCTACCCTAAGGTACTTCCATTTGAATGCTTAAGTTCCTCCTCTCTGAATCATTTATGTAAAACAGAATAAGGAATACTTTTTTTCCCTATACTTACAGCCTTTCTTAGGTTCTCTATGGAAAAGTTAAAGCAACACCAAAAAGAAGCTCTTACACTGAATAACTCCGTTTTTCTAACATTGTCATGCCCATGGCCTGGGCATGAACTAGCATTTCCAATCTTATAATAAAACACTTTCTAAAGCATGCTACTAATACTTGCAGAATCAAAAGAAGATTTGAACAGTGAATATGTGGTGTGAATGATTTCAATTCTGAAAGCAAGGATAGTTATGTGGATTTTTTGCTTCCAGACTATACTTCCTGGAACAGTTTCTATTCAAAGAGTATCATACATAGTCTCTAAGGACTTGGCTTATGGCTGAGCTTTCAGGAAACATACCTCAGAAAATAAGAACATAAGATTAACAATTTAGATTCAGACAAATCATTATCTAGCCCGTATCCTTTGGGTAACAGAAAATACCAAGGGAACAAGCATGTAAATCACTCTCCCAGCACCTAGTGATTTGTAGCTCAACTATTATGGAACCAAAGGTAGTTTCTTCCTCTTGAAGAGACTGTGCTTTGTCTGCCTGTCCAGTTGCTTTTGAACCACACTAGTTCTCTAGCCTTAGTAATATCCTTTGGTTGAGGCTGCAAATACAAACAGTGAGTGTTAGGCTAGTCTAAGCATAGCCTTAAGCATATGTGAAATCATATGACAAATTGTAATTTTTCATGAAATTCCTGCTTTCTTGCGTGGTGGCAAATCCATCTGTCACTGAAACTCATAAGTTACACACTTTTTTTCTGTCTTACTGTAAATGTAATGTTTAGAGATTATGTTCTGCCTTGGATTAGAATCTTAGGTCTTGCACATTTAACTGGCATGAATGTTTTTGATCACGGCTACACAAACATTTTTGGTAACATTTTTTAGTGGGGTAAAAGTATGTTATTTGGGCTGATGTATTAGCATATTTGCTTTGATACAGATTGTCATCAAGAAAGCTTTTGAGACCCTCAGTAAGTGGTGAAGAGAGATGGTAGGGGTGATTTACCAAAAAGATTTTGGGATATTTATTTATTTACTTATTATTTTATATTTTGAAGGTGAAAAAAATCAGTATAGTCCCATTCTGCTGTGAAAGGGAAGAAGATTCTCAGTATCTCATAGCTGCTGTAGGACTGATTATTTTTATTTAATTGTATGATTGCAACACTTTTGAGTTATATCTCCTTCACTATATGCTTCAAACAAGGCATATTTGAAGTGCTTGTTTCATTGTCAGAGTCATGGTCCTCTCTGTGCTTTGCAGCACAAGCACAGATGAGAAAGACCCTTGTGCTTCTTTCATCTTGCCTTTTGATCCAAAAGGAAATGATGTTAATATGACAAAAACACAGTATATGAAGAATTTTATCCTTCTTTGTTTAATATATGCATCATACATGCTACTTATTTTTATATACCTCATAGAATTGCTTAGTGTGTTTTGGGGTTCTTTCAGTAATGATACATTTAGGGGACAGAGGAATCTTCTATCTGAGGGCAAGGAGCTATCCAGTAATAAAGAAACATTATTTTTTGCTCTTGTGAAATAGGAAAATTGAAGAAGAAAAGGGTAGCAAAATATTAATGAGGCCCTGAAAGCTAGGGGAAAAGGTCAATTTTGGGTTACATCTAGTAGATAGTAAGCGGTTATGATCAATTAAATACTGCAGGGAAGGACCACATTTTTATTGCAAAGTGTAATCAGCAAAAGAAATTAAACTAATGAGCAAGGAGAATGCTTTGCTTCAGAACTCCAACAAGAAACTACAATTGTGCATCAAAAATAAAGCAAGAAGTCTACATGTTGAGCCCCAAAACCACAAACATTGAAGCCAGGTTTCTGGAATGCTTCTGAAATTGGATAAGTGTTTTTATAGTAGCTGTTATAAATTAGAACAAGAAGAGAAAGTGCCATTTACTTGTGTTTTGTCTGATGCTGAGACACTTCTTGAATTATGGTTCAAAAGGATGGAGGAGAATTTTAAGAAACCCCTATTTTACATAGCAACATACATACTTGGCAATATAAGGCTAACTGGAAATACTTATAGCCCTGAGAGAATTAGTACTGTCCTGCCTTGGGTCTGAAGCAGAGACCTGGGTCTATCACCCCACCATGCAGCTGTGGAGAAAGCCATGCAGTGCAGGCAGCACTGGTGCAGCTGCAGCACCAGCTGAGCCCTGGATGTGACCCCGAGGGGGTGAGAGGCCATAAAGAGAGACCCCAAGGCCAGAGGCTGGTGCTGACCCTTCACACAACAAAGGGCTAAGGGACCTGTAGGCCAGACAGGTGACTGGACACTCTAGGACACAGCAGGAGCCAGGAACCCCAGACTTTGGCACTCTTAGACTGAGAGGGTATAAAAGCCCTGTTCAGAGCTCCACCTTGGAGGTACCACCTCAAGCTGTTATTCTATTACTTAGTAATTTGACCAAGGTTAAAATTTTTTAACGATCTGGGCATCTGAGACCCTGCTATGGCAAACCTAGGACTGAGCCAGTAAGGACACCTGGTGTGACTGCGGGTGTGGGATGTGTTGCTGTGGGGGGGTATGAGAGCCACCACCAGAGTGGATCCTGGATGGCTGGACAAGGAAGTTGCCTTAGCATGGCAAAGAAATATCAGTCAGGGCTCTGAAAGTCATACTAGCACATTTTAAAATGTAAGTTTATGAAGCGTTTCAAGGGCACAGTAATGTAAGAATAATTTGAGATTCTCTTGACCATACTGTTTCAAGACCAGGTTCATGTTCATGACTTCGGGGGTTTTTTTGCCAGTTTTAATTATTGGCCTCAAACTCACATTAAAGTGTGTAGGGCATCCACAGATGATAAAAACCTCTCAATATGGGCTGCCCTTCTATCTTTCAGCTGGTTTAATGGTATAACTTTTGCTGCAAAACTGTGGCTTCTGTAACTCATGTTAGACTGGGGAAGGTGCTTTGATGTGGCATTCCAAAATCAATGGCATCATGTCAGATTGTGTGTGATAGACACAGTCTACTCAGGGTTCCTGTATTTATACATTATGTGAGAAGGAAATTTGAGATAGTGTCAAGGGGTTTAATAGCAAGAAAGATCACTGAAACTAATAATTTCTGGAAGATTTGCATTAGCTTACACTTCTATACACCTCGTTCTACTTTGCTAGCATGTAAAAAATTATCTAAAATTTTGTAACCAAAATCACCCTTAAAACATCTTGGTAAATACAACTTCAAAGTTAATTCTTTGTGTATGTCAGGTTTGGAATTGCCTTCAAGTCTGTGCTGATTTGCAGTAAAATTTACAAATTTCTTCTATGAAGAGATTCTATTTCAGCAGTAGGTGAGGAAAACAGTAATTTCATTAATTTTTTTTTCTCAGATTTCAGATCTGCAAGTTGTTTTCTCACTTATAGAATTCAGCAAGGATTTGAGGCTGCCTCACAGTTGCATCTATCAACATTGCTAGTGATAACATATTCTACAATCAGAGCTCGGCTGAGGGTTCTCTTTGTGAGCTGATAAGAAGAATGGAGTCCTTGTACTGCCAACTAAAGTTATAGCTAGTTTATTGTCAGTAAGGAAAGCAGATACATCTCCAAATCTCATGAAATACAGGTGTTGTATATAAAATGTTCATGGAATGCCATAGTTTTTGAAAATTGTTAGAAACAATCTCAAACACATTTGATGAAATGCTTAACCATAAAGATATGAATTTTGGTAGGGTGGAAATTTACTGTGGATACAGAATTTCAATGGTTTTCTACAGGAACATTTATGAAATGCAATGTAGATTCTGGTTGCATCAATACAAAGAAACAAAATAAAGTATGTTAAGCACATTATTTTTTATGTAGGCTGCATGTTTTTTGTCACAGTTCCTTTTTTTAAAACAGTCTTAGAATTTATTTTTTTTTGTCTTGGACTCAGATAAAAATGGAGTATGAAAAGTGCCTATATGTAAATTTTTTTTAAATGCTGTAGAAGCTCAAAATTTGATGACTGCAACCATATTGGGGTTTTTTATTGATTTTTTGTCTTTCTTTTTACAGCCAGAACTCTGATTCTGTAACATATTCTTCACAGTTATGTAAAAATTATATTTGAGCAGATTCAAATCAATTTTGAAATTAGTTTCTCTTTTATATCTATGCAAATGATATTATACCATATCAACTATACTATATTCTTTTATACTTTTATTCTTGCCTTCAGGTTTGTTTTTTTGGTTTATTTTTCCCATTTATTAGATAGCACAAAAGTAGACACTAAATGCAATGTAAACAAAAGTTTCCAAGAAGAAGTTTGTGTTATGTTAAGCTGTGATCTTGGCTTTGTCACTGAAGACATTGCATTTGCAGACATGATGATGACCTAAGACATCTGCAGGTTTTTAAATTTAACTTTTTTGGGATTCAGGGTGAGGGTTTTCTGGTAATGTAGATTGTTTAATCTTTTCCCCTTATGTGGTATACTTTTCCATACCAAGGAAAGTAGATGTGCATAGATCTAGAATGTATTCCTTATGTATAGCCTGGCAGTTAATGTGATTTGATATCAAAGCACTTTATGGCATTATGTGGGTTATTTTAAAAAAGCAGAATGTTGTATGGTTGAGACTTGTGTTTTAGGAAAATAAATTCACAAATATCAATTTATATGTGTAAGTGGTTGGTACAAGCCGAACAAACCTCTGATCTGGTTTATGCCTTGCACTGTACATAACAGCAAAATCTATGTTATTAGTTCTATAAGAAATACAAGAAGATGAATATACAAGACACACCAGCAAATCTTGCCTTAAATAATTGACAAGATTAGTTAAGCCAAAAAGATTGATAAAGACATTGTCAAAATCTTGAAAACACATAATATCCCACTTTGCACACTGGATGAACTTAATTGATTTCAGTTAAGAATTGTTCCACACCTTGAGTGAGAATGAACAGATTTTGCACTTAATGAGGTGAATATCAATTTCCTAGGGAAAAAAAGTGTTTGTATAGTGAATTTCTATTGGGGTTAACCAATACCAGTAGAACTAAAGATATAAAAAGTTGTACATTTGGGGACTGTGATGAGATTAACTACTGTTAGAACTGTCCTAGTGGAATATACTGTTTCAAATTAGAATATGTGCCTATATCATTATTTAGAAAACTTGAATAATATTTTGTGTATGATATGACTTTTTCAATAGTGTCAGTATTTTTGAGAGGTGTAAGCTGTATATTGTAAGCACTATACACTTTCCTTGCTTATTCTTCTGCAGTTTTATGCTCATGGATACAATCATCTATTTCAATATTTTTCACTCTTCAATTATGGAAAATATAATATATTGTTTCCCAAATCTTTAGTTTTGTTTTACTGTTCTATTGTTATATGGCATTTGATAGATTAACAATATTAATAACTTAGAATCTGAGAGGTTTTTATAAATTTGGGGGGTATTAAAAATACAAATTACTGAAATTAATTTTTTTATTAATATTTTACTCTAGCTATTGAGCATTTTCCCATTTGGAATATTTTTATTTTTTCAGAATAAAATTATTTTGTTGTATAATATATTAAAATAATTTGAGATTTCAGCTTCCTGAAACCTTTAACACATTATTTTTATATGGAATAATGGGTCATTAGTATCTTTAGTTTGTTTCATTTTCCTAGCCACAGTGGAGAGAACACATATACTCTTCCTTTTTTCCACTGAATTGGAAATAAGTTTCTCAATTATCCAAAGGTCTAGTATGCATCACTTGTCCTGCATATCTTTCAAGTCTTGCCACCTCTTTGATGTTCCAACTTTCTAAAGCTAGTACACCAGCCAACAGTAGGAAAGTTAGATTTAATATTTATACTATTCATTTCCTAAACTTTCTATACTGAATTATAGAAATTACATTGGCACTTGCAGAATAGTACTTAGTCTTGAAATGACTCAATAACTTCAGTAAAACAGTGTATTCAGGAGTGGCTATTGATCAATAAGCCATCAGTAGGATGAAGCCTACAGTGGAGGGCCTCAGTAAAACAAATTCATTCACATGAAATTATAGAGCATAAGTCTAAAGCAATGCAAGAAAATGAAAAGGCAGCATGAAGGATTTCCCCTTTGTATATTGATTTTTACTTAAAATGGATTTGTGACATTTCTGCTGTCATCAAGTTTATTTATTTAAAGTATTTCTCAAGACATTTGTTTAACTGTTAAACATAACAACTTAAAAATAAAACTTGTCTTTGTAAAAGAATGTGGAGCTGAGCCAGGTTGTTTAAAATTTAGTCTACATAAACAAGAGGAAATTAAACACTGAAATATTCCAGGCACTGGAACTTGACTGTCACGTTGATAAATTGTTGGAACAGTCTTGCCTCAGTTTTGACCCACAGGCTTGCAGATGGTTCTCAGGTGCCATATGAGAATGTGCACTGACGGTGGCTGCTTCCAAAAAGCAGTTTGGAAATAGTCACCTTCCCTTAAAGCATAAGAGAGTTTGCAGAGAAAGTAGTTTAGTGCCAGGATGGAGGCAGTGCCTTGAGGATGCTTCTGAGCATGTTTAAATATATTTAGTGGAGAAAGCTTTGCAAGCTGTGGCAAAGCTATTAGCCAAAGCTATACAGGGGAAAAGAAGGGAGAACAATGCATGCAAAGCTTCTTGTTTTCAAAGAGTATGTTGCAGGAAACTTTATTTATATAACGTGGTGTGAATTGTGGTTATTGCTGGAGACTTTAAGATTAATTTTGTTTTTATCAAGAAGGGCTTTTCTTTCATACTTGTCTGGTGGAAGTCAGCTCTATAAAGCATCCATCTTTAAGGGCAAGTTGTAATGACTGCATTTTCTTCTGGATTACAACCATTTTGGCACAGATGGGAGGAAATACCATAAAATGGGGATTGTCCACTCTAGGCTTGAACAGAAGACAGGAGATTCCCAGCAAACTCTGTCCTTTGGCAAGCATAAGAAAAGATTACTTCTAATCCTCTATGACTGGGTATGGGTAAAGACTGTCAACCCTGAAGAAAATCAGATGTGGACAATGACTTATTTGTGGTTTATGCTTTTTCAGAATCCACTAAATTTACAGTAGATTTTAGAGGAAATTAATATTTTTCCTATTTTCTGTCAAAGATATAAATTTTTCTATATTGAAGTGAACTATATGTCAAAGGGAAGCTGGTGAAGATAATGTATTGGTGCCATCAGCCTGTGCAGTGTTCTATTTATACAATATTTTTGATACTTTGCATCTATTTATGCCTACCGCAGAAAACCACCATCTCAGAAACCTCTCCTCCTCCCATAACATTACCTTTCCAGATCCTTTCAGCTTTAAATGCTGTTATACTCTCATGCATTTCACTTGCTCCTTGAGTATTGCCCTGGTAAGTGGTAGTGAATGCCGTGGCTAGCCCCAAAATTCACGTAGTGTAATTAGCAGTGTGTTTTATGGCTGGCTAACTGAAAGGTCAAGAGAATATTAAAACACTGAACCTGAAGCACACACCTCCTGGGGAAAAACACACCTAAGTCCTCTCTACTCCATTATGAAATATGTTGCAATAACTTGTGTGCTTCCGCTGCCTCCTTTTGAAATTGATTGAAATGAACCAAATAACAGAATTTATGGGATAGGAGGAAAGAAATGGATGAACAGACAGAAATATTTCCATGAACACTCTAAGGTAGATTGAGTTTGAAAGCTAAGGATGGTGCTTGTTTTCAGTAGGAAATAAATTGGTAAATACACAGTTGTCATTTTTATGTTGCCAGCACAGTACACTCAGTGAAGTCAATATCCCTGAAGTGGGTCATTTCACTGGCCTCAAGTTACTGTTTTTTAGTTATCAGTCCTCTCCTCTCTTCTTTTTTTCTTTCTTTCTCCCTCCTTATAAAAATCAACTTTAACTTTCATGTGGCTTAACTAATCAATTTGCAGCAGCTATCTACCTCTTAACTTAAAATATATATTTTTAAAAAGAAAAGAAAAAAGCCAAAACAAAGTAAGCTTTCAATAAGATTTCAAATTTGTAAGTAGAGCATGAAGAGTTGCATTTAATTGTTCATCCAGTTTACAGTAGACTCAGCAGGGACATGATTTTGATGAGAGAATGATTAGGGTTTTGATCTCTTTATTTCCCCTAGCAGCAGGCTTATTTCAAACCATGTTTGCTCGCTTTGCTGTATCTGCTACATGTGATCTAGGTCAACATGACACTTTTGCTCATTTTCCTCTTCCAAAAGTGGAAAGTATCCAGCAGTTTCATCTTCTACTGATCTAGGCCTTCTATTGGCAAAGCAGTAACATTAGAGTAGACCTGATATGTGTGGAATGGATCAATATCTGCAACAAATGGAGATTTTTACTGCCTAGCTGCTGGTTCTTGGATTTCATAGTCTGGTGATACCTCTGATTATAATGGAGTTTCTTTCTGATCTACACAACTTTCTCTTGAAAGTACTAGATATACTGTTCTATGATTTGATATACTCATTAAGACATTTGTTATAAATCTCGGAGACATCCTACTTCATTCATGTTGTAACAAGGCAATGTCCCAAGCAATTCTTAGGCCATAGTTATGCTTCTAAGAAATACAATGAAACATTTATAGATAATTAGTAAAATATAATCAGAACAATTTTTTCCATCTTTCTTAAGTTTGTTTTTTGATTTATTTTTTTTTATAATGGTAACATGCTTTAAATTAGGATTTCATATTTTAACTTTTTGAAAACACTTTGAAACAGGCAGGATTCCGCTCTCTACTTCTAAAAGACAATGTTTTATATAGTGATTCAGATTTAGAACAAATTTTACTACAATTCAAATGGAAGATTCGCAGCTCTAAAACTAATCCACACTGTCTTTTCTTGAGCTAGTGAGCTTTAGCAGTCAGACTTTTAGCACTGAATCTTCTCTTGGCTCTTCCACTGTGATGTACCTGATTTTCTTGGAAGGGCCTGATTCAAGTAACAGGGGAAAACCAGAAAAGCCCATCCTCATGTTTTTTTCTAGAGGAAAAAGAGCATTCAATGAAATGAATACACAGAAACACAAAATATAATTTTTAATTAAGTTTTAATTTTCTGTGATCAAATGTTTGTTACTCCATGCTCAAAACAGAGTTTTCAAATTTATCTGATCTGACACATTTTATATTTTTTTTCCCAGTTCTTGGGTCTGTCTTATATGTATAAGATATACATATATCTTCTATAAAAAATAGGAAACATGCAGTGTAAAACTTCTTTAAGATACATTCTAATAACTAAGATTAAATAGTTCTATTTGATGTTCACTAAAAATGTTCATTTTGAAGAAAAATATTCCTAAAATGTCTAAAAAGAAACAAGCTTAATAATAGTATCATGCTATTTCATAACATTGAAAAATATCTCAGAAAGATTGGCTATAATTGTAATAATAATCTCCTAATGTTTTACTGCTTATTTTTTAATGCATCATGATTCGCAATAATGTTTATCCATGGCTTCCATTAAATATTTCCATGGTCTATGAGAATAATAGATGAATTCATGCTCATTTTCTGCTCTATTTTCAAGAGTGACCATTTTTGCATAGTTTTTTAAATCTTGATTTCAGGTTTTGCATAGTTACACATCCTTTCTTTTTCCAGACTCATTCTCTTTGCTTTTCATCCTCCTAAGGTCTCAATTCTCTTTAATCAGATTCATTGCTGCCATTCTGTGCCTTAAGCATTAATATAAATTATGAAAGAGACTCATGCAAGTGGAATATCCTAAGAAACACCACCACAGTGCCCAGAACTTCAGCCAAAATTTTCACAGTGTAGCAGGAACTCAGTTACAGCTGCCTGGATGCTGCTTCTGATGTTTGAGTCTAAATCTATGACCTGAAACTGCCCAGATCTGCAATTGCCATGTTACCTCTAGGCTGTCGTATCACTGCAGCCATGACTCCAAGGGGTTTTGGAATGCTTTCTACAAGGTTTAGAAAACAGGCATCAATCCACTTTGGTGAGGTAGTGTGTAGATTTCAGCAATATTCATGATTAAAAAAAATATTTTCCAGGTGCTGAAATGTTGTTGTACAAAAATTCTTGGCATTGTTATATAATAAAAGAAATCTCAGCCTTAATACGTTGCACATAAAAGTTTAAAATTATGAAGTAATACTGTACTAAAGGCATTGAGGACATTCTTAGGTGTTACAGGATAACCTGTAACAAAAATAGAGCTGTCAAAAAGGGACATGATCTGAGTCTGAATTTGATTTTTTTTCTGTTTACTCCTCTGATTTTGTAAAAATAGGATCATGATCTTTAGTCCTTGGGACTGACAATTTCAAGCCAGTTAAACAAGCATTTCACCTTTGTATAGAAAAGTACCTGTGAAACCCAGCTAGGGTTTCTCTACAGCATTTGTATACTACTTGAACTAAAACTTGGGCAAAGGCCTGAGCACACTTATTTTAAATTTCGATCACTGATTGGTGTGTTTCCTTTTCTATACATTAAAAATAGATTACAGTACTTAGAGAGGACGTCTAATTAAAGCCTTTCTGTGGTAAACATTGTGAGCAACTCCAACACTGCTTTTGATAACGGATAAGGAGCATTCAAGGATTGAAGGATTTGTTGGAGGCTGGTGAATGAAAGGCTGAACTTAGAGACAAGGTTAGAATTCACTGCTCTGTGTGACTCACTTTTGCTGCTGGAAAAAATTGGGAAAAAACTGAGGTGGAGTAAAGGACTGGTTACACATTAAAAGGTATTTCAGATGGAAATGAAAGTATAAACAATTTTAATCAAAAAAGGGCTGTCATGCAAATGTGATTGTTCTATTTTAAACAATAGATGATAAAGTTAGTAGATGCTGCATAATTTGATTATTAAATTTTAAGAACTCTAAGAAATCAAATTTTAAAAAAACCTGTTTTTTCTGCCCTGTCTTTGGAGCACTGAGGACTTTTTGTGTGCTTGCATGTTTGTATATTTGCATATACATAGCTGCATTAACAAAAGCTTAGTTGTATGGAAGTGCATTATATAAATCAGACCTCCTTTGTTCTACAGTCAGCAAAGCGATTGATTGTAAATCTGTTTGCTAGGAATTGCTGAGTCCAGGATCCTCCAGATTTTAATCCAGCAAATTGGTTTTACTCTCAGACAATGAGACTGATGTGGTGGAATTTTTCCAGTTGCCAGCCTCTACCTTGAAAAGTGAATTTTGGGTGCTGTTGTCCTAGAACTGATTTGCATTAGCAGAAACCCCAGCACCCAGAAACAGGAGAGAAATCCTATTTACTCCTCCAGATTATCACCTCTGATCCAGGCTAATGAGGGTAAAGGACCAACCAATAGTTTTAATGGGTGTGAATTTCACTGCTGGGTAAAGTTCATCTGAAGGGGGTGAGGACTTGCTGACTGTGCTTGATCAACTTGAATTTTTTGGATATAACAGTTTTTATTGTTATTGTCTATTACTGCATAGTAATACTTATGTTAAACATGGAAAAAATGTTAAGCTTGTAGCTCTTTAAATTCTTTATGAGTCCCTGCCAAGGAAACAGACCATGTATTAAAGTTCAGTGATACTGATGCGGTAGAGAGTCAGATTGAGTGATAGGATGGTCTCCTCTGTGGGGAAAGTTGCTGAAGTTATTACAGGCTAAGCAGTGCTACAATATCTCCAGCAATAAAAAAGCTCAAATCTGTCTCTATTTTAATATTTACTGTGGCCTCAGAAGAATTGCAAATCATGTAACTTGTAAACTCTTTTATTTATGCTTCCCCATAGCAATCGCAGCACTTACCTGCTGTAAAAATTAAGTTTGCATCACAGAGCTGAACACCAAGCCTGCTTTTCCCATGACAAATCCAAGTCCTGCCAGCTTCCCGAAGCTTCAATATTATTGAGTTACATCCACAGTAACTTCCTCGTTCTAGTGCAATGAGATAAAATTAAACCATTTGGTTGGTTTAAATGAATTTTTTTAGGCTTAAAGAAGATACTTAATTTTAAATTACTGGTGGTATTACTGTATTTATTTCAGTTCTGAATTCATATTTTCACTGAGCACAATAACCTTTAGGAATTCATGGGGAAAACCTGATGGCATGTCTTTTAATAAGTCAATCATGTAAACGTGCCAAAACTTCATTATTTATTTAATATATAATGAAGGGCAGAAAAATATCTGTGCGGTCGTGTTCTTGGCACAACTAATCCAGAAAGTTTGCTGAGACTTTGTCCCAATATAATATTAATTTTCTGATATGACTTTCATGTTGAAAGCCATAGCTTTGTGAATTTGAGGTTTGCCTCCTAAGTCAGTAATAAAATATTGCCTCTTTTCACCTCCTTTGTTTAACTAATTTCTAGTAATTAGTGGCAATGTAATTTTTGTCAGTTCTGAGGATCTTCACAGTATATAAAATTTACCTCTCTATGCAGACCCATAGAAAAAAGGAATGATTGTTAGTCAGTACAATATAGACTTTTATCATGATATATCCAGTTCTCTGAGTCTTTCTCCTTTCTTCTTGGAATGAAAGCCCAGGAAATAGTGATCCCTCTATTAATTTTCCTAGTGCCAAAAAAATGAGTATTGATCTGTCTTCTCATCCTAAATAGACTGTAGCTGTTCCTCTTTCTTTTCTTTTCAAAGTTTTAAAACAGCAGCCAGTTCAATGGGAGACACTGGTTTCTCTGCTGTGTCTGTAAAGTCTAAATGAGGGAAAAATGTGGGAAAAAATAAGCAGATGGATATGATTCTTTCATAAATTAATATTGAGCTGGTTTTATACCTGCAGTAGTGGGCCAATGATGGAAGTGTAACGGGAAATAACAATGGCAACTGAAAATCCTTGTAATTGCTGAGGTTATTAGTACTGTGCCTCTGTTAGCTCCTTTCTGGAAATCAGGGACCAAATCTGAGTAAATATAATTTTAAATGTTTCCAGATATGTACGTTCTTCAAAGAGGAGCAGTTTTGGAGAGAAAACAACTTAGGTCAAATTTACTGATTATTCTTTGCTTGATATTGTAGCCCCGGACCAGTAATACAGTGAAAATTAGAGAAAAATGGGCAGCCTACATTCTAGTAATGACAAGAGGTCACAGGCCAGCATTTAGAATGAGCTTGCACTTATTCCAACAGCTGTAGCTGCTGATCTGTCTTTTTGTTTCTTTCAGCTTTAGGTGTCCTTTTGTTTTGGCATTTTTAGTAACGTTTGTCATAATCTTTGCTTAGGCCCAGAGATTTCTTTCTGCTAGAAAGTTCTTTTACAGGTTGAATTGCAATTGTCTTGTCTGGGTAATTGTGTATACAACAGTAATCTGTCACCTGCTTATTTTTAATTTTTTTTATTCTAGACTGAAACCCCAGTATCAGCTCCTTTAGTCTTTCACATTCTTCTTCCCCAATCTTCTCTAATAGTTTCAAGAGTGATTTCCAATTTTTAGTTAATGAAAAGTTTAAAAACCACTGAGAACAGCCAATTGTTCTATTGGAGGTGTAGGTGTTTTTTGATTGTCACCTTTCTTTTGACATCTGTTGCTTACAGACAGTGTTGAGCTGCTCACTTATTTTCCTTCTCTTTTGACCTTTGTGGGACTTTACTTGCTCTAGTGCCATCAGTTTATTTTATTTTTAACTCTTGAGAATCATGCAGGCTGTTTGGTGAGCTCTTCGTTGTTGAATTGCCAACTATCCCTGTCCCTAAGAAAAACGTGTTTCTCTGATTCTGCTCTTCTCTTCATTGTTTCCAGGGTTTGTAAAGATAAAGGAACACTTCTCAAAAATGTACACCAGGTACATGGTGTTGGCTCATGCAGCCAAGGACACTTTTCTACAGGCTGAGCTACTCAGTTCATTGAAAAGGGTGAGTTTGCAGCTGAACCACAGTTTAAATTTCTGCAACAAAGGCAAACAAAAAGAAATTAAAAGTACAGTAGAAAATAATAATTTTCTCTTTCTTGTTATTACCTTAGTAAGTAGCTGATGTTCTGAAACTTGAACAAATTCTTGAACAAATGAAGCTGGTTTTCATCCTTCTGAAAAAGGATCTACTGATCATCTAAAAACTCTTTTCTTGGTACAGGATTCATAAGTTCTGAAGTTAAAATCAGGTAATTTATAGATTCAAAGTGAGGCAGATGAAAGAGAGAACTTTTTAGAAAGTGAAATATCTTCTCTTTCAGTATAACCTTGCTTCCTACTTTTTGAATGTACTTATAAATGGAGAAGCAACTTTTCAAAATCATTTTAAAATTCCAGTTTTACCAAAATCTTTAGAATGGATCAAATTTGATTCTTTATGCTTTGAAGAATTCAGCAATAATTTCATTTAAATTAGGAATACATTTTTGGGAAAGGCCCTTGAAAATAAATGATATATATATCAGTGAGGAAAAAATAACTTTGCAATGTAGCATTTGAAGGAGTTAAGCAGTGGATAAGAAACTATCCATGTTGGCTTTCATTGATTTTTGCATTTCTTTGTTTCCTTTCTTTATGTTTTTAGCAGGACTAAGCTGTAGTTATACATTTAGCTTGATAAATGTTCCCTCTGGGACCCAGAATCTGGAATCTTAGTCTTAAGTAACATTATATCTCACAGACAGTACCTTGATTAAGACAAACTCTAATTAAGATAAATGGTGGCTGCTTAGTCATCTGTTTGCCATGGTGAGGCTTGTATCTTCAGATTAATGTTAGAAGTAATTGAAAAAATTTCATTTTCTTAGTGAAAACACAAATTAGATTTTTGCAGAGTTGTTGCCCACCTGTCCTGATAAGTGTACACCTGTTAGAAAGCAGTAGTAAGCAATTTTATGATACATATTTTTCTCTATAATGAAGTTGTATTATCTTCCCAGCTATCCTAGAAGGATGAAAGTCAGCAGTATCTGTTCCGGGAATAATATTATTTAATCAAGGTTAGACGTAATTGCTACTGATGCAAACAGTCTTCATGTCTTAATTCAAAGAATGGTGAGGGTGGTGTTTTTTATTTATTTGGGAAGATGGTCCATTCAGAAATCAAGTTAAATTGTTCTGCTGAAAAAGCCCCAAAATGTATACATTATTTAGGTTTGACATTTCATCTTTCTTTGCAATATTGAGTACATCAGCTTGAATAACGATCCATAAAGGCACCATTCTGTCTTTACATCCACAGATAGGCTTGGATCTTGTGCAATCAGAAACACTGGAAAATAGCCAGTTCTTTAATGTCAGCTTTAAACTGAATAGCCTGTTACTTCTGGGAGTAATTTAAAATAGCATAGTATTACTGGTTTTTAAACCAAAGCATTCTCAAGATTGCACTTAAAAAGACAAAGAAAAAGAGTATCTTTATGACTCAAATCTACCATAGTAGATTTATACATGCATTAAATTTCTGTCCTAATGTGACTTTCTTAAGCTTCCACAGTCACAGAGAAAATCCTGTCCATTCTCTCGATTTCTTTGTTCCATCTTTCCACTTAGTTGGTGCCTCAGATTTTCCAAGCATATGTTCATGAAAGACTTGACAACAAATGAGTAATGGAAAGTACAGTGCAGCTCTCTATTAGACAAATTAGTATGGATATGACAATTATCTGGGCTTTTTTATATTTCTATGGGAATAGTGTTTGAATTACTTGTGTATGGCTGATGCCATGAATTTGTTCTTATCCATAGGGTGATGAGAAATTATTTTGAGCTACAGGCAGTTCAATGAGCACCTTTTCTGCTGCTGCTGACTTGCTTGCCATCTTTACAAAAGAGGTTCATTTCTCCTCTTATGAGCAATTATCTTGTATTTCAGATGTATGGTTAGACAAACTACTTAATGTGCGTAATAAAATTTGTATACAGGCTCTTCGGCATCTCACAGTCTTCAAGGCTGCTTTTTAAAAAAACAGTGAAAATGTAAGTAGTCTGCAAAACACAGATCCAATCTAATCTTGGGCTTGATTTAATGCAGTGTCTTTGTTCAAAAGTAGGTAGTAACATCACTTACAGTGTATATATGCCTCCTTACATAAACATAGCAGACTGTCAGACGTGGAAAATAAAACTCTCCAGAAAAACATGTTTTCTATTACTATTAAGTATCCAGTTGCCTTTTTCACTCTGCTAACATTATTTGAATCGTTCAATGAAACATGCTGTTTCTGCAAATCTAAAGACTTGTTACTAAAGTCAAAGTATTAAATTTTAATGTTGATGTTTTCTTGATATGAGTAGTCATACAAACAAGTTATTAGGAGTAAACAAACAGCATGATTGTACACCTTACTCCAGGTTTTATTCAGAAATAGCACAGTTCTCTCACATTCTTGTTAATGCGCCCTGAAAAGACAAAAGACAACAAGGTTTTGGTTTTGTGTTTTATCATATGTATAACCTTGGCTAGATGGGATTTTTCAAAGGCTATCTATTTACCATAATCTTGAAGGAATTAAACAATTGTCACTGACACCTAACTCTTGTAAAATACTCTCAATATAGTTTTTGAAATGGCCTAAAGAGGAAATAGTCAAAGAGTATTTTGTTGTAGAGTAATGAAATATTTTGACTTGATTGTGAAAGCATGTTACACACTTATGGTCTAAACAAAAAGTTGCGAGGACATTAGGATGTTAAGAAAATGCATATTTGATGAAATTCTACAACTGGGTATTTTATGATTTGCATTTAACTATATATCATTTACTACCAATTATTGTTTTGTTAAAAGTGGGTTTTTTATCTAAAGAAAACAATAAGCGGAAGAAATCATATAACCTGAAAAATACAAAACATTATTATCTTGAAGTATTAGTAGAGAAGTAGAGACCATTTTTGCAAATTGTACATAGAAGGAAAACATTCCAACAATTTACATTTTTGCCACTTTTTCTTGTGAAATACAAGCAATATTTTTCTAGATGGTATTAATTTGGAATATTTGTTAAATATTTACTCTACAGGATTCAGCTGCAAAATTACATTGTACTTCAGAAAGATTAAAAAGCCTAACAGCTTTCAATTCTTTATAAATATTTTATTGACTTAAGTTTATGGTAAATGACAAGGACCATAGTTTTATATGTCTAGTTTTATATGTCTTGGCATATTTTCTCTGTTAAGCTACAGTTTTATGTTGTATAAGACATGTATGGGTACAAGTAGTGCTCCAGTTAGCTTTTTTGTGATTTCTAGGCTTCTTATTTGTATAAAATTTTCATAAGAAATACAACATAATACAGGCAGAACATTCTGGACAGGTGTAGAGCTACATCAGTTTCCAACAGATCTCCCAGGCAAGCTATCCTGTACTTTAAAAAAATATTTGAAAACCTCTTTTTACTTCTTGACCACTAATAAATATCAGCATCCTTCATCTTTCTTGCAGTGGCTTTCTAATCTTTAGTGCAGAGTAGCATTTGATATTTGATTGTAGCCTTGAACACCAGTTTCACTATTTCAGTGAGGTAAAGCTAATCTTTTAATCTTAAAGAATCTGTTTCTAGAAGGGGTATGGTTTAGGAAGAAATTTCAAAACAGCTGCATTTTCTAGTTCTATCAGGGACTCAGAAAACCACATAGCAGTGAAATTAATTCCAAACCCCTTTGTCTGACCTTTGGTATCTGGACTGTGTAATTCAATTTTTTCTTTACGCTCTCTCTTTTTTTTCAACCCAAAAAAGTTGTCTTGAATTACTCGAAAGATTTATATTTATCTGGGGTTTCTGTATATCTGGTAGTATTAATAATATTTATGGTACCAAGCAGGATGTGGTTTATCTGGAAGTTCTATATATTACAGCCATATCTATCTAAGAAGATAGATAACTTTAAAAAGCATCAGATGGACTACCTGTACATGTATTTAGATTATGTATGCAATGTTTAAATCCATTAAATATGTTACATCCCAGTAGTTCTAGGTGCACTTCATATGCAGAACAACCAACCAGCAGATACAAAGCAGCCCGTTGCCTCCTTGCAGCACTACATTATCTCTACAGAGCATGAGGCCAGAATTTCCAAACAAAACTTAGTGGGAGACAGTATTCCTAGCTCCAGAAACATCCTCATGGGGCTGGAATATATGGTGATTCAATTATGGGTCACCCACGATTTTACGGAATAGATGGAGAAAGTAGGCAGGATACCCCATAACACCTAAGGCGGGGTTTCAAAAAATCACACTGATTTCCTGCGGTTTCTGATGTGGGGGTTTTGTTTCTTTGTTTAATACTGGAGCCTACTAACTTGCATTAGCTGAAACGTGTAAAAATGGCTTTATACTTAAACCACTCCACTTGTGAAAATGTAATGAAAAATCACTTTATAAACTTCAAGTACTCTTATGAGATAATGAAAATTTATTGTTCTTACTAAGCAGAGCAAGTGATTTTACAGGTAATACTGGAAAAACCCCACCTGATTTATTTGCTCTGTTTTAATGAAACAGAAAAAATACAATGAATTATTATTAAAAATTTTAAGGTTTGAAGCAATATCTACACATTTCCTATTTTCTAGGACCAGAGCTTGGTTTTAGTTTTATTTATTTTATTGTTTTAAACTTATATTTTATTAGTGCTTCCCTCCCATTCTTGGTGGTGGGAGAACATGATGTGCAGAGATTGACTGAAACATCTTCAGTTAGAAAAAGAAATCTTCACAAGGTAAAGAGCATGCTTTTGCATTGTTACAAAAAGTGTATGAAACCTCATGACATCGTTTTTAACAAGAAAGCTGAGCAAGATGATTTTAGGTTCTCCTTGACTTTTTGTGTGGCAAAGCATAAAATTAAAAGAGCAAAGAGATCATGAAGAGATGCAAGCAAGAAGTATCAGGATAATTTTCCTGAAAGAAAACACTTTTGATGAAAGGGTGAAGGTTTAAAGGCAGTTTTGACTACTTTGAGACTGTTGACTAAAAAAGAAAAAAAAAATTAAATCAGTGGGTTTTGGGTTTTTTTCCCCTCAAATTCCACCATGTTATAGGATCTGAGGGCTTTGGTGGGGAAAAGGGGAGAAAGAAAGAGACTGAAAAAGTATTTTGGGGAAAATTTCCAATACTTTTAGACATCTTGTTTGAATTTTTTTGATGGCAAATGTTTTTCTGTCTTTTACTCCTCTGGCACATGTTCGATCTCCTATTGTTTCATGATGTTAAGTAATCAAGTTGTTCTGAGTTCTTAGCGATGATTACTTAAGTCTGCTCACTTAGGTATTTGCAAGCTGTTTGTGCTTTTACTCCCCTTTTACAGTGTTCACTAGTGTACAGATCATAATTTCAGTGACACACAGTATCTGAACATTCTGTGTGTTGAAGATCTTAAAACAAGTACCCTGCAATTTGGATAACAGATGTAAAGAGGTATAGACAAAGCCATGCCCTCTGGAAGATATCTTTGGGATTCAGGTCAATTGCCTTTCATGATTTACATACTTTTCCAGAAATGTCTCCTCCTATTTTCTCTCTGAAAAGAATATCATCAATGGGCAGTTCCTTGCAGATTTTTCTGGTTCACAGTCACATAAAAATTTCCAGTATTGCATGTATTCAGCATTTTAATCTCCTTTGTGTCTTTGCATTGTCCATTCTTTTGAGACTTTAAATCATTTTAGTAACTATACCATCTATATACCTCTTTTATTTTTTTTTTTGAAGTCTATCTTTTGCAGGCAAATTCATAGTGAACAGTAGTGTTTTATTCTTCTCTAACTGGACATTTTTATGTTATCCAGTGCTCAGGTTTGCCATAATGGCATGTACTACTAATGTTACTGTGTTAAATTTTTACAAGGTCCACATACTTTAAATGGTTATGATACTTGCAATGCTGTAGCATCAGTTGGTAGAGGATTAACTGTAAAATAATAAAAAGATTACTTTTACATTATATAACAAATTGACAAGGACTATCAAAGTCTCTGTGCTTAAGGTATAGAGGAAAACGTTAAAAAAATATTATTGCTCTTGCTTTCCACTTCCATAATGCAAATGACATTATGTCCTGTATCTTCATCAGTGTCTCTGCACAGTCAAGGGCTAGAATTTGTCTGGCTAATTCTTTTGTCAGCTGTCATGAGCTCTGAGTGGTGATCATCAAAGAAAGGGCTGCTTTCATTGTTTCACAGTGTAGCAGTTTTACTGAGGTTCAGTTTTTGTTACAAACAGTCATTTGATTTACAAAAGCTGAGACTATGACAGACAAAATGAGAGCTGTCTGTGTGTCTTTTTGACTGGGAATGTCATTTTGCTGCTGCTGTGATAAAATATCATGCATTCACACTGAAAAGAATAGTTTTGTACTATTTCTAGCCTTGTTCTAAATGTATTCATGGTTTAACTTTCACTGTCTATTCCAAATTTATCTGATTGTCTCAGGAAGTCTGATAGAACAACAGCTGACATCTGTGGGTGCTTTGCCTCTCACAAACAATCAGCTGAAATCAACTCAAAAAAAAGCATCTGTCACTGTCACAGCACAGATGAAGAAAAAAGTTGTGGAAAGGATGGGAAGACATAAGTCAAGTATACTTTGTGGGTGGGGAGTGGAACAGATGTGTTATTTAAACCTGATGACACCATTACTTCACAATTTTATGTGGTTTTTGGCTTTTTGATTTGGTTTGTTGAGAAGTGGCAGCTTGATATTTCGAGTAACCCACAATGTTTTGGGTATTTTGATTAGGTGGGGATTTTGGGAGAGGGCGGGGGAAGGGAGGCAACTAAATCAGCTTCTTTCAGGATGAGAAGATTTTTGGGATATTAATTGGGCCTGTAGGCAGGACAAAATATGACTGAATTAGAGGAGGCTGAGGGGAGACCTTATTGAATTTTACCTGAAAGGAGATTGCAGCAAGGTGAGGGTCAGTCTCTCCTTCCAAGTAACAAGTGATAGGCCAAGTGGAAATGACTTCATTTTGCACCAGAGGAAGGTTAGCTTGGATATAAGGAAAAAATTTCCTCACCAAAAGGATTGTCCAACACTGGAACAGATGGCCTAGGAAAGTGGTTGAGTTACCATATCTGGAGGTATCTAAAAGTTTTGTAAATGTGGCACTTAGTGATGTGGTTTAGTGGTGAACATAGTGGTGGGTTAGCAGTTGGACTCAATGATTTTAGAGGTATTTTCCAACCTAAATGACTCTGCTATAAATTAATGCCTGTAACTACAACTAGTCGTAGCTCCTTTGCTTTATGAAGGCTTGAGGTTAACCAAGGTAACTAGACCTTGGTCCCAGGAGTTGTGCTTATTTAAACATCCCTTTTTGCCAGCTGAATTATTCAAATGAGAAAGAACCGGATGAAACACTTTTTCCTCCTTTAGAAATCCACAAGTGAATATCCTCAGTTTTTTCTGACATACGTTCATTCCACTTCTCAGTGATCAGCAGCCCTATGAAATCCAGAGAAGTTGTAGTTCCAAGTTAGCTAATCTGTAATAGCACAGTCTATGCTATTACATTCTGACTTATTATGTGTTGAATTCATGATTTGCTTTCAAATTAATCAATGCATTCAGTGGCTTATATTAAAATGATTTGACTTCTGAGATGTTCTGTGGAAAGGATCAATTGAGCCACTAAAGGCTTTGGTTATAAATTTTGGGGAGCACAATGGAATCCTTTCCTAGTTGTAGCAGGTGATAAAACAGTATAATGTTCTTCAGTCAGAACATAGGTGATGCAAAAGTGTAATAACAATTAGTAAATATTGATTTTCAATTAATTCTTGCAAACTAATGTATGACAATTCATGTAAGCAATATTTGAAAATAGGAAGTTAGAAAAAATATGCTGGGTATATTTTTGGTAAACCTTTTGTTTTTATCAAAGGAATATTTAAGTTTGGGGGGAAATTAGCAGAATTCACACGTATTGTTTCACAATAAAAAGGCATATAAGAATGAGATTTGTAGTATAGAAGGCTTTTAACCCTTTCAATTCAACAGTACCTATCTCCTTTTTGTTGCAGTGGCTATAAATGTGTTTATTTCTTTCAGTAAATTTAGACTGGCAGTAAATATTTATGTGAATTACTGAGTCTGACATCTAATTAACACAGTCTTTACAGGTTTAATGAGCAGTGATAAATTTCTATCCTTTCTTTGGCACATTTTAATTAGTTCTAATTATGAGTGAAGTGACCTGAAAAGCTTGTTGTCCCATGGATTCATCATAAATTTGTGTAATTTATATATGTATAGATAGACTGAGGTTTTTATGGAATTTAAAAACCAAAGGTTACTTAAAACATTACATCAGTCATATGGTATCTTTGTGTAAAACTCAGGTAAGCAAAGCATTGGACATAAATATTTGACTATGCTGCAGATGATGCTTAATAAAATAAATTTATTGTATTTTTGTCTGAAGAAAAAGCAAGCATGGAATATTTCATCTGTTGCTCACAACGAAAACATTGACTGCTGACATTCATCTTTTGTGACAGTATAAGTTTCAAGAAGACAGTGTATGTGTTTAAAATATTTATTTATAAAGATTTTTAGCATTGAATAGTTGAAGTGAAATAAAAACAAATAAAAATATAATCCTAATTAAAATGAAAGCACTACTGCAATTTGTTTTCCTTAATGTAAATATTAAAAAACTTTCTCAGCAAAGGCTATTCTTCCTTCACAGGGAGTTTTGTAGTCTCTAGGGAGAGGCATGAAAGAACTGTCAATGAAACCAATACAATTTACATCACCTAAGACAGCACATGAAAGTAACCAAAAGATTTCATCCGTTTAAATAAACATGTATTTCATAAAGCCATATATATGAAACATGTTGACATCTTATATAAATATGTCAGGAACTTTACGTTGTTTCAAAAAATATAATTTTATAAAATGGGACTATTTATAGCATATATCTTCTGTAAACTTGATCTTTCACTCCTTGTATGAGTAAGAAGTAAAATCTGTTGAGGCCCAAACTTGTAAAGTGCTACCCTTTGGGAGCTGATGGAATCCTGAAGCATATGGCATCCTGCAGGATTCAGTGCTCTTCGTGCTGCAAAGCATGATGTCCTAGTTTTTTGGTATCTTTCATCCCAACTCCTGAAGTCTGACATCTACTACACAACCATGCAGAATATCTGAAGATATAAAAGAGAGAAGAAACCAGGTAGGGGTTTTGGACTGAATTTTTTTAAAAAAGGAGTAAAAGAAATAGATCTCATTTATTAATATCATGAGAAAAGCCTGGGTACCTTATTAAGGGTAGCTAAAAGATTCCAATTCAGAAGTCAGAACAATATTTGAGTGTGTCTGTTTACACAACTTGAGTTCAAATGGTCTTTCCTGCAATTGCCAAAGCACTGAACCAATTCTTAGCTTCTCTATTAGTAGCAAAGTGATGATTCCCTTGGTGTCTCTTACGTTCATGTATGACAGCGCAAGTTTGGACAGCCCCTGTTGAAGAACATATGGTAAAATTACTGAATAAGAACTTTTGTTGAACCTATGACCCGTATGTGGCAGCTTGTGAATTGTAGGGGAGGAGAGGGAGCAGTTGAGAATACCTTCACCTTTCCTTCCTAATCTGTATCCCTTTGACTATGACTGTTTGAAATTGTTCTGTCATCTCGAGCGTAGTCTCAGTCAATCCAGAGATTATAACTGGACAAACTTGAAGTGAAATATATAAGAGCAAAACTCTAAAATGAAGAATAGCCACATTAAGAATAAGGGACTAGAAGTTGAAACATTGCATGGATTGGAAACTTTAGATACTTTGGGAAGTTGGATTTTTTCCCCTCAGAAAATATCTTGAAGATATTAAAATTAAGTGGTGTCCCTGTCAAGCTCAGGTCCCAATTTTTTGTAATGCCTTATTTTAATGAATTTCCTTCTTTTTTTCCAACCTTTTGCACTGTTTACTTTGAAAGGCCACAGATCAGACTAGCTTGGTTGTCCGCCTTAATTTTCACTGATTTTTGTTTTTTCTATTCTCTTTATGAAAGATAAGTAAATTGCTCTCAATTACTCTGCATAATGATTGATGACAGTGCCTTGTTTAATGATTGTTTTATGATTTTTTTCTGTCATTTGGGCTATGCAAGGATGTCTAGCATTTGTTAATACAGACAGTAACTACATGTACAAACAACTCACTTTTTTATTGATGAGAAAGTTGTACCAGGTCACATGTGCAGCTATGAGTTTTTTTCTTAGAGAGCACTTACTTTTGCTTTATTAGGCTGGTTTTAGACGGAAAAAATTTGGAGTTTTTGTCAGTTAGCTTAGTACCCTAGGCCAGATCTGGTCAGGAGGATGCTTTCTTTCTCCCAGTAATTCTACATTTTATTCTTTGGGCATGATTTATGCATCCTTGAAAATTATTTAAGAGTTAATATTTCACTCAAAAAGCATAGCTAAAATTTCAGAATGTATTACTCTGAAAGAAATGTATTAATAGCAGAGAAAATCTGTGCTAAGGATCTTTAGATAGTCCTTAAAAGGTAGGGAAAGTTTGACCCCATCTTTTAACAATTAGTTCCTTTCTGGTTTTACAATGTTTTTTTCTGGATCTTATCCCTTTTAGTCATCAATATAATCTTATTCCAAGGACTGTTTTCTTAGTCCTTGGAAAACCTAAGATGCAGAGTTTGTTTGCTCTGTGGCCTTTCTTTTCAAGCCATTTATTCTGTTTAGTTAACTGAAGCAGATTCATCTTTCACTTAATTTAAATTCAGTTTTCCTTCTTCAGATGCACTATTCTACAAAATGAGTAAATCGAGTATTTTTGGTGTGGCATTTTGAAACTGGGCTACGGAGATGTAAATGAGAGTCTCAGCAGATGAACAGCAGACATGTGAATACTATTTCTGAGATGGAATGTTAACTTGTCCCACTAACACTTTAGAATATAAAGAAACCAGATTTTAGTGTCTCAGTTTGTTGAGCTGACTTTATTTTATCTCCTGTTCAACTCATCAGGGGCAAAACAATGAAAAAAAATATTGTTATAATCAACATTAAAATTATTCAACCTGTGAATCTGAGACAGATCCTGGAATAATTAACTTTGCTTTAGTCATTCTGTTCATATATTTTCCATTGTTCTTGGTACTTATGCTGTCATCAAGGGAAAAAATAGTTAAATGCTAAATCTTCTCCACTGTATATGAACAGAGATAACTCCTTGGACTCTGTTCGAGGAAGTAATTTGACCTTTATTGTAAATTCTGTCAAAACTGCTCTGTAAATTGGGAAGGAATAATGACTAAGGATACACATCATTGTCCTTACTAGTTCTGCAGACACTTAATGATGACACACATTAACCTGGACAGGTGTCACTTTCAAACAGTGGCATTTCCTTTTTGGGCTGTTTCTAGTACATTTCTAGCTCAATGCATTGTGGTAAGGGCCTGGCCATGCTGGTTTGGAATGTGTATGCACATAGATTTACAGTGCAAGTAAACGCTTTCCCATTTACAAAAGGAAGATGTGGTCTAAATGGTGTATGATCTGAAGTAAATTGGTGTGGGAAGCAGTGATCTCAAACGTATTTGTTTGCAGTGTTGGAAAGAAGTTAATAGAAACAATATTTGTTGCATGCACTGTTTTTTCTGGTTTTGATTGTTTATAAATAAAACCTGTATTGATGAAAGGATGAATGAATGAATGAAATGAAACTTTTCACTTGAAAATGGCCAGACCCAGCCAGACCACTGAAGTCAGTCAAACGGTGAAGAGGATATCAATATATTTAATATTAGAAAAGGACTTCCTACATATGATCTACAGCATTTTTATTGCTCATTAAAAGGTTGAATGGTTCCTTATTTTTAAAGGTATTTGTTCAGGTCTTCAGAGTTTGACTTAGTCTAAATTTCACTGGAAGCAAGTGAGACTGAAAGTAAAAGGCAGTAAAGAATTTAGGTGCTTTAAAGTTAGCTTTAGGCTTTCAAGTCCAAAATTGCTATTCAGAAATATTAAATTTATTGATACTGTGGCTTAGGGCTATTTTAAAGTATTTAGATGCTTTCTTGATTAGTTTAAAATTTCTCTTTGGCTGTAGAGAGAGGAGTTTCAGCATTTCTTAAGCCCTAACAGAATCCAGTAAATAGCTGATGCTCCTCTTCAATTTTTTTCAGACCAAATTATTACACCTCTTCAACATAGATAAGTTCTTGCTTATCAGGAAATAGAGCAATTGAGATTTTGTTTCAGGGGAATGTATGGGATAACATTTTTATGAAACAAACTATTGTATAGACTATTTGCCTGGAAAATAAGAAAGCCAGTGATTGTAGACCTGAATGCCTAAACTGCTAGAAGAGAGAGCCCTTCTTTTCTCTTTGACTTTTTGCATTTTTCATTTCACTTTTATTACATTCTCTTTTCTTAGAAATAATTTACAGGTTTTTCAAATAAGAATTACCATAAGTCATATATAAGAATGTTACCTGGCTTAAGGGGAATTTCTACTATCTCAACTGCATCCTTTTCATCTGTTATAGCCATGAAAAAGAAATAGAAATTAGCCTGATATAAAGCAAACTTAAGTTCTGGTTGCTTATACTTATTTGTATAAGTATTGCTTAGAAGATTCTTGTTCAGAAAATGGAAATTCTCATTGGTCTGACTTCTTAGAGAACTCTTTTTAAAACTATTTTAGTTTTGGTTTTTTTCTTCACTAAGGTTTATCCAAATGAATCAAGAGAAATACTACTTGTGGGCTATATTAAATGAGCACTGTCCCATGATGCAGAAGAACACTCACAAAAATTCTAATCTGCTGCTCAACTTTATTGATTAAAAAACCTCACAACTCCCACAATAAGAAAACCCTATACTGATCTGTGTAGAAATCTAAAAAGTACCTATTGATTGTTTTCTACCTGAAGGATTATTTTCTTTTGATTAATTGCTTTTGTGGAATCCAACAAAAATTATACTTGTGTAAACAACAGAGAGTACATATAGTCTTCTCTTTACTGTAAATGAGAGGAAATATATATTTTTTTAATTTTAGTATTTAAGACTAATCTATGTACTGTGGTTTGATTTTCTCTATAACAAAAAGTTTGAAGACAATCTTACTCTGTTCCCTCTGCATTCAAGGAAATAAAACTGAGGGAACTAGATATTGGTCTGGCAAATATACATAAAGTATTTATCTGGTTTTATTGGTATTATTATTTACCAGTTATTAGTATTATTTTGTTTTCTTTTCCAATCATAAATGCTGGAAAATGAATATACATTAAAAAGCTCTCATCAGCCAAAGAACCATCACTAAATTTAAATACACTTGAGCCTTGTAATCCTTTTTCTTTTATACTTAGCAGTCATAATTACAGTGGACCAGCTTCTACTTTAATTTCTTTATGGTGCTACTGAAGATGTAAGGAGCAGGATTAATTCCATAATTTAGAGAAACTCTGGTCTGTGCATAAAGAAGTAGGGTTTTTTTGCAGGTTTCCCCTAACAAGTGGCTTCACTGGATAGCTTTGTTTAACCTGCTTTCAAAAAGACAAAGCTATGGCTGGTTTATGATCGAGACTGCAGTTAAAAGAAATGGTGGCTCCTGTCTCTTTAAATGAAAAAGAAAGTTCTCTTGTTCACAATTACCTGAATATATTTTTGCATCTGAACAGCTAAAAGTAGTGAAATATACTTACAGTAGTAATTACACTAGTAAGTAAGTAATATACATTTACTGTTTAGCATAGACTAAATAAAGTTATAAAGTTCCACTCCAAAATAGACGTTAATGTGCAATAAATGATGGGACCTGCTGATACTTAAAACATAGAGGGCAAAATTCTTAGTTCTGAGCAGTTCTATTGCTGCACTACTTGGGGAAAAATTTTCACCACCTTCGAGCATGTTTTTGTGAGAAAGGTTAATTGTGTTGGATTCAATCTGCTTTTTTAACCCTGTTCTCTATTGGTGTTGTGGACATCGCATTGTCAAGGTGCAGATTTATGATTAGCAGAGTTGTAAAGGTTGTTGTATTAGCCTTCCTACCTGTTTGTACTGGGAACTCTCTTTCACTAGTTTCTCTGGTCCTGGAATTGGGAGGGCACACAGGCCAGCTGAAAACAGCTGGCCACAGGGATATTCCAGAGCATGTGGGATTATGCCTACTGTATAAACTAGGGGAAAGAAGTAGGAAGGATGTTTGGAGAGATGGTGTTTGTCTTCCTAAGCAGCTGTTACACATGATGGGACCCTGCTTTCCTGGGGACGGCCTGCCCATGGGAAGGGGTGAATTTCAACCCCTAAATTTTACTCTTCCATTTCTCTCCCCAGTCCCAGCAGGGGGGACTGAGCAAGAGGTTATGTGGTGCTTAGGTGCCAGCTGGAGTTAAACCACAACAACCTGCACTTAGACACGCGAAGTAATTTGGTGAGACATTTTAGTGTCATGGCAGGTGTAAAGGCTGAATTCACTGTGCTAGCATCTTTTATCTGCAGTAGGTGAAAAACAAAATGTCACTCCTAACAAATGAAAAGCAAAATTGTGATCTGCATTAGGATGGTTGGGAAACTAGCTGTGTCAAAACCAGCAAAAATTAAATCAACTCAGGATTAGAGGGATGGCTAAAAGAACGCTATATATTAGGGAAAAGAATTTCTGTCACTGTTCACGGTGTTTTTTGTTGTAGTCAAAACTGGGCTCACATATTATTTGTATAGGAAAATTTGACTATAGCATGCTGAATAATAAATGTTCAGCTGGATTTGCAGCAGAGTGAATATTTTTCTCTATATAAGATGTTTTTCCCCATACAAAATCCCAAAATTTCTCTTGGGTGTACATATGCCCGTTCTTTAATGGTGCTTAAATTAGATTTTATTTATGCTTAAATCAGTTCATTAGAGAGTTGTCTGAAACCCCCTCAGAGTGAATTTCAATGGAATTTATTTTTCTAATTTTTTATACTATACCAAGGGCACCAGAATTTATGGGAATTAAGGAGAAGGTTTATTTTTTTTAATCTGCTGCCTTAATCATTGGGTCTGGCACTGGTCCTGCTGCATTTTTGCAGATAATAAAAATAGGAGAAGTTAATGTGTTTAGTAACAGAATGCATCATCATGCTAGAGGCTTGCCATCAGGGAAGTGAAGATTGGAAATGCATGGATTTTCCATGCACCTCTTATCACTGCATGTGTTTTCCAAGATGAAGTAGAAGAAGACTTCTAGAGAGAAAAAATTGGCAGTAATCTCCAGGGATAATAAGTGAAGAGTGAATGTATATGCATTTTGTGCCAGTAACACATTAAAAACATTAAAACAGTAACACATTTAAAAACATTAAAAAGATGTTTGCTTGCACTTGAACGCTGCTGAAAGATAGCCACAAATCCTAAAGTAGTTCACAGATTTTTATACAGCAGCTGAATGTGAACAATGGTTCTCTAGCCACCTGAGCAACTTTCTGCCTTTTACTGTGTCCAGCATGACCAAAAAGGCACACAACAAAATGAAGAGAAATAATATAGCTGGCTTGCCACTTGAACATGGACTAAGGAACAGGACCAGTCGTTGGTTTTACAGTGTTAATTAACTGATGGGATATTGCACTTCACAAGTGTGTAAAAGAGTTGCTTGTTTAAAATGAAGACTGGAAAGGGGAGGAACTGGCACAAGTTCCAAGCTTTTTCTGCTGTGCTTCATAACAGACACTGCAGCAGGTGAGGGATTGAATTAATGACATTCTACAGAAGCAGAAGGGAAGAAGGTGAAGGAATGTCATAAGATCTATGGGGACTTCTGTACGTGGTGGAAACTCCATAGGAGTGGCAGAGCCAGGTGAAGGAGCTGTGATGTCATCTCAGGATCTAATGAATAACAGTTCATTTACCCTTCAGGATCCTGCAGGGAAAATTATAATAGATAACATCAGTAAGGTTTCAACTACAAATTGTGTGCATGCAGAGGGCACTCTGGATTCTACCATCCATTCTGCCATTCCAGGTGTTTGTTGTTTGACTCTGAAATTGCTGTAAAATAAAGCTTTAAAAAATAAATTGTTAATATTGAATTTTATTAGAGTAAAAATTGTGAAAATATATTAAAAAAACCTGCTTCTTTACCAATATACAGTAGATATCTGAGGACATAATCTTAACACTATATTTTAATAAATTCTTTTAAAATCAATCCTACAGTAATACAGAGTTATGAAATCTTTAACATATCAGGCTTATGCTGTATACCATAGTGGAAGTAATAACACACAGATGCAAAATGACACACTACAATAAATGAAGTTTGAACTCTTAAAATAGATGATTTATAGGACCTTTTAGTAAGCTTTCCAAATTATGAAGAATAAGCATCTTTCAGTGATTATGCTTTCAGACAGGGCAGCTTTTTAGGCATCTCAGAATTGCATCTGTCAAAGAAAAATAAAATCAAATTATTAATGAAAACATGTACCTTTCCTGTCCAAATTAAAAAAAAACAAAAACAAAACAAAACCCGAAAAACCTGTTCTAATAAAAAACACTCCCTATCCATAAGGGGAGGAAAAATCTTCATTTTGTATGAGTGCAAAATGAAAAATGTCATGAAAAATAATCCCCACGTGCTGAGACATGACATACTGTGGAATGATGTTTGATGACTAAATGACATCCTGTGGAATCTTGCCAGGGTTTTTGCAAAAATCAGCATTTTTCTCAAATAATAATGAGATGTAACTGTCAGGTAAGACAAGCTAAATGTGTTATCAGAGAAAATGACAATTGCGGTTATGTACGTTACATGATGTTTGCTTGGAAGCCTTTTCTCTTATCAGCAAGGAGAGTGGAGTACTACAAGCACTGCAAAACTGAGTTTCTTGCCAGCTTTAGAAAGATTTTTTCCACTCTTTATATTGTCAGATAATTAAAGAAATTGGGTGTGCCACATAAAGTAGGACCCAGGAATGAATGTGCTGCCAGACAAATTGACACAAAGAGGTGACCCTCCTGCACTTATTTTTCTGAGCTATTGAATTTAATTTGAATTCCTATTCAGGTTGCTTAAATGCAAAAACTGGTGACCACTTCCCATTGCTAACTGCTTCACTTAGATTTTGGATATACGAACCTAAACTCTGTATACATGATTGAAAGCTACTTTCCCAAGTGCTTAGAAGTAAACACTTGCTTTAGAAACCAAGCCAGGCAAAAGTGCTGGGTCATATTCAGTTTTCACTCATAAGTGCAAAATCTTCTTCCTAGTTTCTTTTTATCATCAAAGAACTTTTCTTTAGTGTATACTTTGTTTTTGTGCCTCCTTTTTATCTATTCAAGTAGTTTAAGGACTGCACAATAGTTTTGCAGTCTAATAAGTCTTACTAGTTGAAAGCCTTTGAGATACTATTTCATTCCAGGTGGAATCTTCTCTCCAAGTATACAGTGGGTATAAGTTTGCTTCTATGTTTCATACAGTAATTTTTTCTTCTTCATAGAGAAAAGCTTTTCTTGGCATCTTATAATGGCTACTTTCTACATGCTCCCATTTCTTTTTTGGTAAGAGGAAATTGAAATAGAAAACATTCTTTTCATGTGGTGTCACCAGTGTTTTGTGGCACAGACTTGTTTGATGACGTGGTAGTTCTGCTTGAAAAGTCACTGTTTCTATACCCATTCATTTGAATCTGATTTTTTCTTAATTTCTAGCAAATAAAAGACTGCTGTTCTAATTTCTACAATTTTGTTAAAAATTTCTTCTGAAGTTTTTCATATCTTTATCAACAGCTGTATTTTATGGCTTAATTTGCTTTACCCGTATTTCTAATGAATCCTACATTTTTGTAGATTTCTGTATTCTGACCTGCTTATATCACCATGAATTTTATTAGTACTCATGCAAGTGGTTACATTGTACAAGTGTAACTCAGACTAGATCCAGAAACCCTGATTCTTATCTATAGCTAGACTTAATCTGCAGCATTTTATCAGAAGCCTCTTAAGAGTGTGCTGAAAGATTATTTAAGAAGCATGTCTCTGCCCCTCGTCTCCTTCACATTCTAATTTAAAATAGAAACATTCTGGTTGTATTTGATATGGAATTTAATAATTTTGTGACTATCGTAAGATGTAGATTCATAGTCACTTCATCAGGGAAAATAAATGCAATTCTTCAGTGTTTCCATTAGATTTAAATTTTAATTTTTCATAGGTTGGCTTACATGGAAGTAAATTTTACCTGCTGATATTGCAGAAACCTCACAGAAATCTCATCTACATGAAAATAACATTTTTCTATACTTCATAATGTTAGCAAAGAGGTTAAAATTAGTAATATGTAAAGACCACCTACCTTTTTAATAAAAGTTTTATTAGCCATTATTATGAAACTTTCAGGTATTTAGGGTTTGGGTTGTTTGGTTTTTTTTGCAGTGATTTTATTCAGTTACTGTTTGATCCGCAAGACAATTAATTGCATTTTTCTTTCTCCTCTCCAGCCTCCTGATGGTTTAACCCCAAAATTGTTTTCCATCCTTGCTATGAGTAAGCCAGGGTGGAATCAGCCTCTAAGAACAACTTAAGTGCATTGTAGGGCAGGAGTGGAAATGATACTGCTAATAAACTATCCATTAGTATTTCAGCTTTTCCAAAGGTATCTTCCCATGTGAAAATAAAAATTGATTTTTTTTTTTTAATTATTCATTTTTCAAAGGATCTTGTTTTCATCTTCACCATTTTCATAGGTCAGATGTTTCAAATTAAACCAGTTTATAATATGCTCTGAATTTACCAGACAGGATTAGCATAGCTTTTATAGCTCAATTTTTGTCAATAGTATTTCCTGTCAAGGTTTTTGGGATTTTAGTAATAATTGACTTTTTTAATAGTCATAAATCTCATAAGGTTTTTAGATACATATTTAACATAGAGAAAGGTCAAACAACTTGTTCCCGAATGAACTAGCAGGTGAAGAATTTGAGGTAAAGCCCAAAATTCTGCATATAGGAAACAAATAAAATTAAAACAGGCAAAAAGAAAAAACACTCCTAAAATCATTGTGGCAATACACAAAAAAGCTCTAATAAAGGGTAAAGCATTTCTGAAACAGAATGGGTAAAACATTGCATTCGAAACTTCACTCTGAATATGGCTTCCATTTGAATACATGCCTGTACAGTAGATATGATAATAAACACATTCAAAGGACAAATTGCACTCTATTTTTGACATTTCCCTTTATGCAGACAAGGAAGGAAAAAACTAACTGTGTCTCTACAACACTGAAGCAAGTACTCTATGATTATAGCTGTGTAGTAGTGTTGTTTTGAATGGTCTTAGCTTCTGGAGGTTTTAGATTTATATTCCAGAAAATTCTCTCTGTGTAGACATGAACAGTGTGATCACAGAGGGTTTTTTACAGACATAAGACTGTCTTATCTGTGGATTATCCTGATGGCTTGGGGTGGGGTTTTTTGTCGTCTAGCTGCCCTAATCCATTCCTGCCATCATGTGCTACTATTGTGAATTTCATGAAAAACTTATTATTTGTCAGAGGGATCTTAAACACAGTGTCTAGGATATCTAAAACTGTGTCCACTTTAGTGTTTAATATTAGATAAGCAGTCTTTTTATAATTGTATTTCAGTTCACCTCCAAGTGTTTTCAGAGTGCTCTAACTCAATTCTTTCCTGATGGCCCTGAATCGGTAAGAGGTCCAGTTAGAGCTCAGCTAATGAGCTCTGACCCCTAATGGGCATTGGCTCACAGGAGCGAAGGGGAGTTAGTCAGCTATGATCCCTTCAAATATTTATATATATATATATAAAACATGGACTGCTGGTCTTCTGCAGTGAATGATTCACTACAAATTTCACTGCTGTTGTACCATGCTACTTGCTAAATTAGACACAGTCTGTGTTCAACCTCCTTCTACTGCAGTATTTTCTACTGCTTTAGTGATGGCAAGAATGTATCTTCCCTACCTCATATGACTCAGAGAGGATCTGTATGGGGACACAGAGCTTTTAAAGGACACCAAGAATTTTTGGATCCAGTGATCTCAGCTGGACTGAGCTTCAGAAGTATCAAGGACAACCTAAAGCAGATAGAAATAGAGTGGATGTTTGATTTGATGCAGCTATTTTAATTCCAATATCTGATAAGGATGCTATGTTTTAACTGATTTCTTTGTGTCTTAGTAAATGCACATTTCACTGATTTCAGCAGAGATTACATGACAAAGTCAGAGATCAGCTTTCATCCAAAAACCACTTCTGCTGCAAATCTGGCACATTCAGTTCAAGATTTCTACCCCAGTGAACAAGCACGTTTTAGAATTTTTTTCAACCTGCCAGTTTTACAAATTGGAATTTTAAACTAATGCACAGTTGTCAAGCATGTCAAGGTGGGAGAAATTCGCTAGGGAAGAACAAAAGTATAATTTATTGACTGAAGTATTTTCCAAATTATTTAAATATTATTCCTTTCCCGTCTCCTTCCTGTGAATTTACTATGCTATACCCTACTGAGGACCAAAAATACAAGATTGTGGCAAACACCTCCATACAAATGAGTAAATTTAGTTTATTATTCAGAAAAATGAAGGTCAATAGAAGGTCTTGCTATTCCCAGAAATAAACCCACATGTGGTTCATCGTAACATGATTATGACAAAGAAAGCATTAAACCCATTCTGTTTGAAACTGGTTCCAGTTTAAGTCCTGTGTAAGAACTGGCAAAATGACAAAACACAAGTGATAGGTCTTCCTAAGCTGGCGACCTCTGCCTGCTATCCTTCTGCTCATGCAGAGATCCATCTTTCTCTCTTTTTTGCCTGAGGAAGCTGACTTACTGGAGCACTCCCAACAAATGACAGAATTAATAGTTCATAGTTTTCAGTTCCTTGACTAAACCCAGTGGTCTTCCAGGGTTTTCCAAGCTTTGTTTCACCCCACTTGCTGTCCACAGTAACCTGGACCTGACATCTGTTTTCTGCTTATTTCTTCATTTTCAACTCTACTTGGGAGGTTTTATTTCCTAGCTGAGAACATTTTTCTACATTCCTCGTTTTCTTGGTCTGCTGCCCAAATGCCCTGTATTTCCTGGAGTTCTTTCAGGCTTGTTCATTAGTTTTGGGCTAACTATTTCAAGGACTTCCAACACAAACTTTAGGTTTGTTACCCTCTTAATTAAAACTATTAGAAGATCAAATACTTATTTGATTAAAGAGCTTGTTAGGATCTCTACATATTCAGAAGAAGATGGAATCAGTGAAAGGTAGAGAATCCACACAGGATGCAATAAATATTTAGGTATTCCATATCTTATGCTAACTTTTATAGTAGCATATGTAAATATTCGTTGAAAAATATTCCTCCTCTAAACATTCCCTATAATAGCTTTTGCTAATTTTAAAGAATTCTTGAAAAATGTGTTTTTCATTTGGTTCTTTTTCAGTATATCTTTTACTCATTACTTTCAGACCTGTTAGTGTTATGGTCAAGAACTAAGTTTGGTTTAGAAGGGAGAGACAGGCTAATATTTTAAGGGACAAAAAAAAACCCTGTTTTTTTTGACTGAAAATTCTGCAGACAATGACAGAAAGCAATTGTGAATGCTTTATTATTATTATTATTATCATATTTTTATTTCTGAGAATAAAGTAGACAGATGTAAAGCAAACAGTGTGCTCACTGCCAGTGAAACAAACTTTGAAGGAAACAGGATGACCACTATGTTTACTATAGGTTCTGCCAACTGTGTTGCAAATTAATGTACTGAAGACTGCTGGGCAAAATGATTTGCAGATTTTCAGTGTGAGTGTGAACTGCCGGCATAAATATAGGTTTATAGATCAAACACTTGGCAGCGCTGAGAACGTTGAGAGTGATGGCAGATTCCCACAGAAGGAAATGGTGTTTGTTGTGACCTTCCAGCCATCTTCCATGTAGATTAGCACAGACAAAGTCTCTGGATTGATGATACCAGTCACAAATTCAGTAAGAAATGTATGTGTGTTTATTACTGGAGGGTAAAGGGCATCTTTGCATCTTCACAGCAGGTTATTCCCTCACTCTAAAAAAAAAATGTTGATTTCTGTATTCCATCTCCAATTCTCAAAACTGCTCTGGGAAAACCCGACTTGACTAGAGCAATAGCCATTGGAGCCTGCGTAAACCAGCTGAAAAGCTGTGAGGTTGATAATGAAATAAAATTTGAATTTTGGCCTAATTCTTCAGGGCATTGAGGACTCTCAGTTTCACTAGTAAGATCTCAGGACACTCAGCATTTTTTGCAAAGAATTCAACACCTTGCAGAAATTAGTCTCTGGATGGATTCCAATGAGATGTCCAGGACAGATAATTGCATGGAACAGATAATAAAGAAGTGCTTGATGGTTTTGGTCACAATAAAACAGATGCTGTTGTGTCTAGTCACTAACAACTAGAAATTGTGAGCTGAACAAAGCTTTAATTGCTTAAAGAGTATGTAAATAATTAAATGAATTTTTTTAATTGCCTTCCAAATATTTTTAAAATACCAGATATTGTAGAGTTTTGGCTTTCCTTTTTAACAAATATTAATATAGAGTGGAAATGCTAAACCATGATGCCACACTTCAAAATGACACCTATTCAAAAAGTGTGATTAAAACCAGAAAAATGTGGCATCTGTTTAAAAAAAGTAACTCTGAAAATTGCTTGTCTTGCTTCAGAAATTATTCACATATATTTTATATTTATTTCAATAATATAATATATATCTATTAATATATCTATTAATATATCTATTAATATCTAATAAAATACACTGTATGTATTTTAACAGCAGAGTTTGTCCCAGAGCACTCTACACAAAAGAGGTTCCACCCCCTACCCCACCCTCTGCCGGGTCTTCAATGCATAAGCTCTAGTGAAATTACAAAAGTACCAATGTTGATTTGTTTTCTGTGCTGATGGATATGCCAGATAATATTTTCTCTTCTTAATTCAACACTCAATTTTTTTAAAACCTGATAATGGAAAACTAAGTAATTTTAGTATAACTCTTAAAATTAGTTACTGGTGCTAAACACAACATACTGTTTTACTGTACAACTTGCTGTAAAATAGGAGGTCGAGGCCATTTAGAATACTTTCTTCTTTAGAAAGTATTTTAGAGTGCTTCTTGTTTTTCATTTTGGTTTACTACATGCTGTAGTAAGCAGTGACAGCGTTAAGACCAAATGCTGTGTAAATATACACTTATAGTTACTTTTCTTCATGTTGAATGCAGATACAGAGCACTGAATACTCTGGAAATATCACGTGGCCCTAGAATTTGCTGAAGAGGAGAGTGCTTTGATTCTGTTTCATATTTATTAATAGACCTGAGAACTGCAATTGTCATGAATTTCAAAAGTATGTGACATGAGCACTGTGACACAAACCTGAAAGAAAGGGCAAAATATATGAACAGCTGGTTGAACTTGAGTTTGCCTTGGAGATGACTGAGAAGATGATACTTTTCAGGACAAATTCTCAAGTACTTGCTCCTCAGTATGCTGGTTAAAAATCCTTAGAATTGCAGAAGTATGGCTAAAGATTGGGAATGAATAATTGATGTACTTGATGTTAGGTGGAGACAACAATTGAAACCTTTGTACTTTGGAACCAATTGAATGAAATAGCTGACTGCCACCTAAGGTCTGATGTTTGAAGCTGTGCTTGGAGAAATACAGGAGAGAGCTTCATGCAAAGAAATAATTTTTTGCTGAAAATATAACTGAAATTGTAGCCTAATATCGCATTATTGTGACAGTGCTCACAAAACAGTGTAGTAATCTAATAGTAAGCCTTGGTGCATGGTAATTCTTTCCATGGCACTGATTGCTGTTAAGCAATCAAAGAGTACTCTGCACATTTCTTGGGTTCTCTGGGTGTATATCTGTAGAAATTTAATATCTAACCAAAGTGTCAAGTTTGAATTTTTGCCTTTGTAACCAAGATGAAATCTGCCCGGTGTTGGGGCTGAAACTGTGCCAGCAACATCATACAATGGACTGTAAGCAGAGCTGAAATGGGGAAGCTGCAGTGATTTCAATTGTTCATATCTTTTCAGGCTGCTCTTACTGTTGCGTTCACTTTTCTCATGGAGGAAGATGTTTAAAAGTTCTTAGCTTCAGTAAGAGCAGCTTGCCACTTAAAAAAATCATCAGGTGCATATATGAGAACAAGTGATATGCACCATAACATAGTGAAGTTGAATTTAGTTCAAGCAGATGTATTCAGTGAGAGATATCTGCTCATGGGGTTGTTTGTACATAAAGGAATTTCCCAAGTCTTATTTCCTAATTCCTAGGAATTAAGTGATTTTTATACAGGAAACATTACCAAATCAGTAGTTGACACAGTTTTGTACTGTATTTGTACTTGCATGTGCATGGATAGGAGAGAAGAGGAAACTGGAAAGTGACCTGATATTATAATTATTTTGAGCAGTGGAATAATTCCGTGACCTGTTGGAATTTCTTTATTGACATTGACCTGTAAAATATAGTTCTGCTATACATTTTGAGAAACAGTCTTGGTCACCCATTAATGACAAAATGCTTAAACTGGAATCAAAAAGAGATTCCAAATATTTATAGATGTCTATATGCAATAATTAGTGGGTAGATGACTTAAAGTTTTTTGAGTTTAGGCATGATTTTAAGAAGGTTATAAGAAGGACAAACACAATAATAGAATGTCAATTCACCAAACATTTTAATTGTTTCTGCACTAATTTGAGAAGGGAAATAAACAGGAAGAGCTGAAATCATAATTAATGATCACAACAGTGTCTCAATTGGCATATGAGACACTCAGTGGGATAATTCACATGATTAGAATATTAGTGGATATAATTTGCTCCAGAAACATCTGCAAGGTGGGTAAAATGAGAGAATGTATTGCTTTGCATGGCAAATAGGTCCATAAAGAGATGATACACATGTTCTGGGTAAGGAAAATATGGTCAAATCAGCAGTGAATCACTACATAAGGCTTGTCTCCTGGGAGGGGAAAAGGCATTTTATTAAGGGAAAAGAAAAGACAAAATTTTCCATAGTAAGATTATGGTTGTAAAAATATGTTTTAGAAAATAGATAAAAGTCACATAATTTACAGCATTTTTTTATGGATAAAATGAGAAGGAAGAAATGGAAAATTAATTTGAGTTATATATCTAATTCTAAATATTGTGAAAAAAGGAAAGAAAATATTAAAGTACCAAAATCCTGAAAATTGCTGTGAAGAGAGACAGGTTAGTATTCTCTGTGTTTAAGAAGTCAAATTGTTAAGCAGTACCAATAGTAATAAAAATGTATCAGGCCTTGTGGGTACAGTATTTGGAGAATAAAATATTTTAGGCCTGTTTCTAAACTCCTTCAAATTAACATTCAGAATTCAAAGTAAACTTCTTGTACTCTTTCCTGAGCATCAAGTTTTTTATTTAATCAAGTTCAGTTTTCTTGCCTTGAAACCTTTTCCTTTGGGAAGGGGTATAGAGCTGGGAAGCACACATTAGCTTTTTCATTCAGGGGCTTGTAGAAATTCTTCTGTTTACTGATCCTGTGTTCACCGAAGGTGCTAAAACTCACAATGGCTCAAGGGAAAGCTGGACCAATTTTTGGAGGAGACAAACACTAATGGTGGTTGCATCCTTTAAAAGTTACATCTGGCTCAGGAAATCCTTGTACTGGTTGGAGGCTGGAAGGTAATTAAAAACCACTACCAGATGTACATCCCTATTCATTTCGCTTCTGTCATGGAGACTTGCAGACACTGTTAAAAATGCTGCCCTGGCTTGGAGGGGTCTTTGGTGCAACCTCCTCTTCCTGCGGCCAGGAGCCGTAGCTGGTGGACACTTCCTGTTGCAGGGCAAGTGGAACCAGTGTCACTGCTGTTTCCTAGCAGATGCAGTGCATCAGGATGGTCACAGAGCTGGGAAGCTCTGCTTGATTTCCATAGCAAGGTGCAAGAAATGGAGTGATCCTAAAGGAAAGACAGCCCTGCCTGCAAAGGAAATGTAACTTCTTGCCTTTATCTGCTTGTGTGAAACTCAACAAATCACCTTTTTATAGAAAAGAGTATAAACATGTGTCTCTTGTATTCTCTGCTTGAAGGAGGTAATAATTTAGTCTTAATTCTATCAAAGATGGACTTTTCATTTTTATTCAGTATTTTCAGTTCATAAATTCAGGTTTTAAATAAAAAGGTAGATAATGGCAATTTTAGGCTAAGCAAGCAGATTTTTGGTTAAACTGGTATTGAATTAAGTTATTTAAATTTTAGTTGTAGCTTTTTATTTCTTCCTCAGCCTACTGAGATTACTGTACAGTAGGTTGTTAACAATTGGACTGGGAACATTTGGAAATTGTTAGATATTGTGGAACAGATATCAATTTAACAACATTAACTTATATCCATAAATTTGGATTTAATGAGTTCTCACCCTTGAGATTTTATCTTATGGTGTTACTGTTCTTAAACTATTCTAGTTTATCCTTTTTTATATTTAATTTTGTGCATAATTTCTAAATATGCGACACTGTAAGAAATAAGCTTCAAACCCATGTTACAAATTGAAGAGTGGATCTTGTAAATTCAGTAGATTATCGTCACCACTTTTCCTGTTGTGTTCTGCTACTTCAGCACAGAAAAGCTCCAGTTGCCTGAAAAACACTGACTTTCATATCACTGATAATCCATCAGTGATACAGAAGGAAGGGGAATAAACGGCACCATTTTTACTGCAAGAAATTACAAAAACCAGTTTTAATACCACTATGAAAATCTCAGGTCCATTTTGTGTGTCTGTGGTCCCACGAGTAGTGTAAGACTAACATGTTGTGTGGTATTCCTATGAATCTAGTGTCAGAACTAACAGGAATGGTAAGCCATGTCCTTTAAGCTTTTTGTAATATATTACTTCCAGCTGTGGTAAATATCCCAATTGTGTAGAACATTCCAGTTTTCCATCTTATTCATTTGTAGATGAATTTTGTTTTTGATTAGTTGCTGAGATAGCTGAAGACACTCTCTTCCTCTCTGTTGCTCAGTCTTACAGCCTCTCAGGTGTCTCAGTCTCTCCTCACCAGGGTGTAATCCTTCCAATGTCCTAGAAGGACATCCAGACGATGTTCTGAGGTGTGATGGAAGAGTGTCACTGCCTATTTGTCAGGAAGGAAGCAAGGGAGAATTGGCCACTGGCAATTTCTTGTAGCAGCTTTTGTTTAAAGGAAACAGGCAGGCAAAGACAGTGCAAGGAACAGGGCATCAGATGAAAAGTGATGCGGAGAACCTTACAGCTCATGTTTTCAGTATGGTGCTAGAGGTAACACTTGGAAATGTGAAATAACTTTTATTTGACCTGTATGGAGTTCATGCACTGTGTCTGATTGTTTTTGGTTTTTCTTCACCTCAGGTCCAGTGATGGTGGCAAGGATCAGACACAGCCCAGAGATGTCTCATCATGGCTGTAGTGCCAGCTCTGGATCAGAAAGGTATGTGGGCAGACGAAGGCAAGGCACAGAGGCAAGGATCAGTGGGATGGCCTGAAGAAGCTCCTGAGTGAAGCAGGAGCAGGTCTCCCCCAGCAGGACTCTTAAGGTTATTTCTTGAATAGCTCTTCCTTCAGAGTAGTGTGAATTTGGATTAGTGCCACATCAGAGAGCTGCCCTTGGGCACGGGCCACTGTATTCCTGGGAGGCAAGAGAGTAAATAGAAATAGTATAGGTATGCCAGATATTATGGAAAAGATTGATACATATACATCGACAGACAAAATCAATTACCTAAAGATCTGTAATGCAGGAAAAAAAAAGGTAATTGCTTTGTGAACCATTATGATTCAAAATAACTCATCTTCTTTTTGTAGTAGTGTTAATCCATGCAGGTCAACATATTGCAATCTATTTATTTAATTCTCTTGTGTGAAATTAACTGATGGGGAAAAAAGGGTTGTCAAGATTTTAACTGTCCTTTTTAAAGTGTTAAATGATAAGATGTTTTTCAACCAGAAATAAGTATAATACCTCTTGAATATGGAAATTTTAATTACACTCTTTGGTGTATCATTGTACTACTTTGCTTAAAGCGGTTGTTATGCTGTGAGTTTGGTAGGTCTCACCAAAGCTGGCTTGGCTTGATTTTCTGGGTCATATCTTACCACAGCTCTCTGTTTTGATAAATGCTTTTACAAAGAGTGCAGTGACATGCAACATATACCGTTTTCAATTTGAAATATTTGCCACAAAAAGGAGACTCTGAATATGTTAACGACCCATTTTGATTCCTACTCCTGGATTTACTCTAGGTGTTTCTCCTAATGACAGATGATGAAAGAAAATTCCAATCTATTTAGCCTTCATAAAGGTGATCCTTTTAACTCCTCAAAATTCAGCCCAGTAGTTTTACACACAGTATGAAACACGATATAGAGATGTAATTTCTCTGAAATGCCCTCACCCCTTACTGGCTATTTTAGGTTCACTCAATGACAATGCTAAGACAAAGTGCAGCTTGCCAGTTCAGATATGTGCATTGATGGTTACAATCTTAATTATCTGTAGAGAGAACTTAAGACCATGTACTTGCAATACAAGTATTCATCTAATAAATTTATAGGCACACACAAAAATGTTCCAAGGGTACATTGTATACATGTTCAAAGTAATTGCCAATATGTATTTTGAAATACAATTTACATTTACTATTAACAGACAGTGTGAGGGGAATTATGTATTTGCCTTTTAATATCTGTTTTAGTCCTCTGTGTCTCCCCATCAATCAACAATCCTTCAGAGTGAGTACTGCTTAGGAGAATTTTCTTTCATCCTCGCTTTCCATCCCTTTGACATTTCTCCATCCTGTTGGTTTTATAATATTAATTCTCATCTTCAAAGTAATTAATTCATTTATCTCCTAATAAATAGGGTTTTTATGCTTTTTCCATCTTCTGTTTTTTATTGTGTTCCTTTATTCTTCCAAACCATCTGTTTTACAGCAATGTTTTCTTGCTATTCCTTTGCCATCTCTTCATTTCTCTCCACAAGGATTTGTTGGGAAGTGAGTAATGGGAAGGGATTGCATGTTTGAAATTCTCTCCCTTTTGTTAAATCACATCTTGAGGTTTCTTGTATGATGTTTGCAAATAATTTGTAACATAATTTATTGTCTTACGTATCATATGTGTTACTTAAAAAGATCAGCATTTTGAAAATGTTATTGCTCACATCATATATGGATCAGTTTAAAATCTAGAAGAGATGATGTTTTCAGGCGGGCTGTATTTTTTTGTCCAATTCTTAATTCAGTACACTTCTTTCATCTTATTCTTCAAATAACATCTTGAGAAAAATATAATTTAATATAATTATAAAATAATAATTATTTAGTAAATTTTTTGTTAACTATTTTAATTAGTTTAAGGATATTTTTATATACACCTCATGTGAACAAGGGCCCTTATATGGCTAGCAGCTTCACACTATGACAGTTGAAATCATAGTTACAAATATAAACCCTGTGTGATCTTTTGACACTTACTGATAAGCAGCAGCCAAGATGACAGAAATTCATGCATAATTATTTCCCAAACCTTTAAAGTAAATTAAGAATGATTGCAAGGAATAAAAGCTACCTCTGTCTTACTGGAAGGGTGGGCTCTGCAATTCTCCATTAATATTAATTTCTTGTTAAAGCAGTCTGAGGCTTTTGTCTCTTGTAACTTTGCCAAATGCTAAACATTAGGCTTGATGGCTTCCATGTCATGCACCTGCCCTAAAGTTTAACTGTTTTATAAAAATGTAACCAAAGATGAAAAGGGTCGTCTTTGCAAGGCCAGGTTGAAAATATCTTATTTTGCAATCATAAGGAAAAAAAATCTGAAGCTGTCTCTATTATTTCTTATTTTTTATGCAAAATATATTTTATTCTTACTAGATTATTTCCGATTTCCTATTGTCCTATTCAGCATAATTTTAGCATCTGTGGACTTGAAGGGAAAATTCCAGACTTGACAGTGAAATGATTTCTGTGAATAAAGCCTTTTGGCTTGTGTGGAATCTACTCAAATGTGTCTAAGCCTAAAAATTCTATGTGCTTTGCCTAGAAGCTGAAAACTTTGAGGTGCTCTATTACTGGCAGGGAGTGACTGCCCTCAGTTCTCTTGCAGCTCCCACTGCACACAAGACAGTGCTCTGTAACCACCGAGGAGCTGGACAGGAGTGCAGATGGAAGGAGGACAGAAGTCTGTGTTTCCTCTGCTGGTAACTGAGGCAACAGAAAAATCAAATGCCTCAAATGACTTTCGGTTAGAGAAAAAGCAGTAGGTGGTGGCTTTGGAAGCCTGGAGTGAGAAAAGCTGGGTCAGAAGGGGATAAAAGTTGGAGAAGGAAGAATGGAATGGAAGGTGGGAAAATAGAGGAGGAAAATGAGAAAACGGGACAGAGGAATGGAAACTAGTGAGTTTGATTGAGGGAGAAATGATGTCTGTTTGTGATTTAGATACTCTGTTTGGCATCTTTAATATGTATTTGTATATACGGGGGTCATTTTTAGTGTTCTTGTCTCTTCCAGACAGACAGATGTATATATGGATCTGAGGCTGGAATTTTTACCAAAATTAGGTTTTGCTTCTCCAAGAAAATAATAAAACTTCTGTAAGATCTCACTGACCCTGTAATCTATTAATTCCAGGAGGTCAGGGAGAAAATGCTCCAGGAGCATGTGCCAAGAAATCAATATTTAAATATAGAATGCATAAACAATACTTTAAGAATTCAAAACACAGACATGTAAATAGGGGTTACTACTTATGAAGTGTTTAAGGGATACATGGTGCTCTAAGTGCAAGATAGAAGTATTATTGTGTTATAAGAAATGTTATTTTATTTAAAGATGCCTAGAATATTTAGAGACTTCACCATATATACATTTTCTGCTCCCACATATAGCACCCTGTGCTGGAAATGAAAACTGGCAGAAGCAGCTGTTCTTGCAAAGGGCAATGTTACATTTCATCCATGTGCATGTCACATGAGAACCTGTAGACAGTGGTGTGTGGGTGCATAGTCAACGGTGAGATTATGGTTAAAATAGATTTAATAGTCCAGCTGAGATGGGCACTTTGGGAAGAGAGTGAAAATTCATGAGCCCCCTGCTGTTCTCCTGAGTGGCTCAGGGTGCATCACGCTGACCAAACTGGCATGTCTGCACAGTAGTTGGCTTATTTTTATTCTACAGGTACAAGTCTATTTTGTCAGACAGCAAAATCGCCTATTCTGTTGTTTTCTCTCCCTCTAGTCTGATTCTAGTGAAAATTAAGCCTTTATGGGTTTTGTTGAGGTATTTTTTCTTAGAGGATATTGCCTACTAAAAAGTTCAGATAAAGTCAGGAACTCCACCTTTTGCTGGTACTGTGTTTATGCCTGAGTATAATTAGATGGAGTTTGTGAGGCAGAAGAAAAATAAATACATGTTCTTACTTGAACAGAACGTTCTGCCTCGTATTCGGCCTGCATTAGGATGCTCAGAGGATCATAATGTTTGTCCCAAATGTTTAATATGAACATCTATTTCCTTAATCAGCCAGAGGTGTTGCCTGTGTTAAGGCAGGAAATAAAGTAGCTGGAACCTGGGAACTAGCAGAGTAGAACACAGTGTGTGTTTTTAATTGAAGGGGAACTGAGCAGAATCTTTCATGTGGATGAATATTGGTCAACATCTGAAATAATTGGAAGGCAGGCTTAAAATCCACTATGTGAATTCTTGCCGTCACCTTAGCAGGAAAGGTGAAGAGGGCTACAAAATCTCTGCCATTGAAATCATTGCAAATAGTATTTGATATGTTTTTTTCATCTACAGAACGATTGAAAAAACATGGAAAATATCCCCCTCTTCACAGAAAGCTTTTAACAGTTGATAACCTTTTGAGCCCAAGACAAAATGATCAGGTGACAGAATACCTTATTTTCAAGTCAGCTGCCTTTCAAACAGCAACTTCAACTGACCTGAGACTTCCTAAAAACTGCCTTACTTCACCCTGTTATTGATTAGCCTTGGGTTTTTCCAGAGATGGTTTTCAAATCCACTCTTTCTTTCCTCTACTTAACAAAAAATGTTTATTAGACAGAACAGAAAAATAACAAAAATAAAACAATGAAAATCTTCAATGACACTTGCAGTAGTATTTCTTTTAGAAATCTGTAAATGAATAATGAATTAATAAGAGTGACTAAATGGCAAAACATAGCTACTGTTCAGGCTCAAAACAGCAAGGTAACCACTTCTAATAGACACTTAGACTTGTGTTTATCTCATCAGTTCCTTGGGTCTCAAAAATGAAATCCTGTTTCTGATGGGTGCATAAGGTTTTCTAAACTCATAAATAAAAGCAAATCAATATATAAAATTACATTATGCAAGAAGCAGTAACTCTGGTCAGCCAAGCAACACATTGGCAGCTGTGCATATATCTTTTCATATTTACTGTGCTCATATACTGTTCAAGTTCTCAGACTGACATGGAAGATGCAATCCTGAGCTAGAGTAGCTTAATTCTCATAGATTTTTGATGTCACAGACATTAGCCTAGTGAGATATTACACTGTCTGTATTACTGGGCTGACCTCTTCACTTGAGGAAATACATTAAAACTAGAAAAATCCCTAAATCTCTCTTTATGGACACAATTTTAGGTATCTGCTTCCATAAAAATAGAACTAACCAAACAAGGGCTCTTCACAGGTTTTTTTATATTATTGTCACCCCCATAACCTTGAATTGAAGACACTTTTTTTCAACTTTAAATCCGTATCAGTTACTGCTGTCATACAAATTAACATACGGAAATGCAAATCAAGCCTCTTGAAATATTGGCAATATCATTGCCAGTGTGAGTGGCACTGTGTCAGGGTCTTTAGCATGCTACTAAATCTTAACCACCTTGGCCAGCTTCAACTGAGGCATCCACTTATGCGTCCTCAAGGAGCTCCATTTATTTCCTGGGCATGGAGATCTCTGAGCTGTGTTGGGTCTGGCTCAGCTTGCTGTCTGGTTTTCCTGAATGAACCATACACTACATTGTAGGTAATTTTGTTTTCAGTCCTGTTTTTGATCCCCTTATGCTATTTGTGGCTGAGCTTCCTGAATAGATACTCAATTTCCACCTGTTTGGCTTTGCTTGGGACAGTGACCTTGTTCATGAGGGCTCTGTCTGTTCTATGGCTGTTCTTGGTTTCTGGCTTCTCGCTGCTGTTGGAGCTTGCACACTCCTGCTTCTCCTTGATGCACAGATCAAAATGTCAATTGTCCAAGTGTTTCTGCATATTTACGCACAGGTGGATATTTAGAAGATGGAATATAATGAGGTCATGAAAGACACTAAACCTTACCCCTGATATTACCTAAAAGTTTATACTTGTCAGAAAGCCCAGCTACCATGTCTTAGTGAGTATATAAGAACTCTTTCTCCTTTAAAGCTTTGCTGATGTATCTGCTTAAAAAAAGATAAAATTTGAAATAATGTACTGCATTGGTTTCTTTGTTCTCATAGTACATAGAAAGTATGCAGGCATTTTGCAAATAGCATGATTTAAGAAAGAGATGGAGAATGTCAGCATCCTTGGAAAGCTGTCAGAAAGTTGAGCATTTTTGTTCAATCTTTTTGACTCTTTCATTTCATCCTCACCAAAAGAGAATTACACTGATATAAAGGGCAAACCACCCCAGATTATTGCTTGTATGGATTGCTGGAGTATATTGCAGTACCATAACCACTATATACATTACAGCGAAACTTACTGGCTTCGCTGTGTTGTATTCCCCCAAAAAAACCTAAAAATCTCTGAATCAAGCTCTCATGTCTTATCTGTATTGAAAATAAATCTTAAGAAACTATCCACAAAAAAAATTCAATGCCACATAAGAGATCCATATATATGTCTTAGTCCTTCCTTTTCCCCTAAAAGAAAGCATGTGTCAAGTGAGGAAGATTTGGTCCTGCACTTTGACAAAAAGAAAAAGGACTGTGCTGTATACAATGACAGCAATGAATTTCTGGCTGATTAAAAGCCTGAAATTTCCTTTTCCTGGGAAGGGAGAAACACAAAGTTAGAAGTAAAAGATGGCAAAAATGATTGTCCTCTTCTGTAATTTCTTCTTCTAATTGGTTCAAGATTGTCAACTTATTTAAGTTATTAGCTGTATAACAGTGCTCTTTAAGACATAAGTCAAGTTCTCAATAGAAAGTCTAAAGGAGATATCCAACCACATGCTTAATATTGGTTGCATTAAATGTTCTGTCTAGTTCAATAATCAATGTTATGGTTATCTACATTAATTACTCTTATCACATTAATCCTTGCTAGATCATTAATAGTATCCATAAATAAAAATCATGAGACAAAATGCTGTTACCTGACACAAACTTGAATTTATTAAAATAAATTTTTGTAAAACGAAGAACAAGGGAAAGAAAACACAATAAATACTTTTTAGGGAACTCTTTTAATCCAAAGCAGAGAATGCCAGATGATTAATGCCATCATAAAGCCATAAGAATAAATGAATATTTGATAGAATACCTGAGAGAAGTGAATTTTTGTTGTTACATATGACACAAGATACCCTACCCTTGGGAAAACAGGAAATGAAAAAATGATAACGCAAGCAAGATATTTCATATCAATGAAACTCATTTAATATAACCTAAAACTTTAAAAACAATTTTTGTAAAAGTAAAAAGAAACTACTCTTTGAGTTAATAAATATATCAAAATGGCTGTTTATGTCTTTGAATGCCTAACTTCTTCAGGTTCTCCATCCTTATTGCATCTTTGTGTTTGTGATGTGTTTGTAAGGCTACTTGAACTTCTAGTACAGCTGGACTACAGAGGGCACAGGGAAAACCTTTTATCTTGTACATTATCTTAGAGTTTGCCATATTCCAGGGTTTTTTTTTTCTGTAATAGAGGAAGAAATGCTTGAAATAGCAGGACAACCTCTTTATTTTTTTTCTTATCCACATCAATTTTTGTCTGCAATTCCACTAGGTATTTCACTTGCCACGTGAAGGATGGTGCCTTTGTGTGAAGCTCTCTATTGCTAGATGGAAAATCAAAGTGCTCTTTCTATTCAGGGGGAGACGACGGATTCAGAGGAAATGGGTCTGCAAAGAAAAATGTAGGTGCAAGTTATAAGCTTCCTTGGGGAGCTCAGATTCCTTACTACAATGTGTCAAATTATTCTTCAAGAATCAGTGAATCTTTCCAATAACTTCAGGTTTCTATGCGTCTTGCTAGACCTGAGATTCAAGGATGCATTCCGCGTTGTGGTAGATGTAGTTTTCTTATTCCTTAACATTTTTTATTCCTGCCCTATGATTCAAAATTTTAGAGCTTAATTGCTACAAAGCTGGCTGTGCAATAGCAGTAATTGCAGGGTCAAGGGGAGGAGACAGAGTAGTTATTACATAAGGCAACACCTTTTAATTGCTATATCCAAAATTTGTCTTATTATCTCTGCTTATTGAATATCAGCTGCAGTATTTTCTCCCAAACCAGCATTTTAAAGCTGAAATGGCAATATTATGTACTTCCTGAAATCATCAGGATTCATAGTAATTCTATTTATGCATTCCTGATTTCATACTACTAAGAATTTTTTCAGCAAGGTTATATTGCAGCTTCCTTTCTTGGAATGATAAAAAACAAACAAACAAAAAAAAATCATCATGTTTCTACCAAGGGCGTATGGGACTGGAAACTTCTTATAATGCAGTATTGGTTACTGATAAGGTACTTATATTTCCAGGATAAAGCAAACTAAGCTGTCCCAAGAGTATTGACTCTCAGAAACTGGGAAACCAAAAGAACTAAAAAAATTTAATAGTTCTACTCTCTTGGTCTACTGCAGTTAGACTCATCTATTTATTTATAATTAGAATTAAAATTCTACTATTCTACTACATGTACTTGAGCTTAAATCAGTAAAGCTTTTTTTGTGTGGAGGAATATATTTAAACTACAAACTATGAATTAGTTATCTTTTATAGTAACAGTCTAGAGAAGAAAAAAAAATGGCAGAGGGGAAAAATTTATTTTTTTTTAAGAAACTCAGGCTAAAATAATGAACTTCTGGTATTCAGAATAGTTTATAAAATTTTTTAGTAGGCCATGTTGCAGTGAGAACTAAATCCAGAACGCGATTCAGTTAGGAGTGACCCTAAACTATTAAAATGTATAACATTACGTTTAATTATGTGACGTGGTCAAACCTATGATCGAAATTCTTGGCTTACACACACTTTATGTGCATGAGTCTCCCTGAGCCATGAGTGGGTGCAAAACTATGTCGAGGCTCCGATAACAAATCCTGAGCTCTAGGCTGCTATGGCAACAATGGTAGCATACAGGAGTCAGCTAATTTTAGACTAGATTGGGTATGTCTACAAAGATTGTAGTTATGCTATTGCCTACAGTAAAAACATAATCGTAGTTCACTTGAGCGTTTTAAAAGATGAAGTAAATCCTGAACACCCAAAAGTGATGTTTATATGTATATGTTGTGTTACTGGATGTTTGAGCAACTTCAGACTTTTTCTCCCTTTTGCTGTATATTCTAAGATATATTGCAGTAATCAAGTGCAAGGCATAAAAAAAAATGACCTTCATGACCAGCATACATACCTGAGGCAAAACCAATCTGCTTGAGATTTTTTTACGTATTTAGTAGATTGAAAATCCAATAATCTCTTTGACAAGAATGTTAATGTCCATGCTTGTCCCCTGGGAATCGATGAAATTTTTCAAGTAGGTATAATATTCATAGGCAATAGTTATGACATGAAGATGGGAATGGAGAATCTAATTTTTACATGAGTGGGGAATAACATAGTGCAGGGATGGAGGTCACCTTGAATTACAACTGATACATGTTGCAGACTTCTCTGGTCTGGGCAGAATGACAAAATGCCTTGTACAGGTAGACCTACAGATAATTTATGGCCTTCAGCAGTATGATTTCACTTTCTCTGTATTGCTGATGGCATGTCAAAATTAGAATTTGGTTAAAGACTAATGTCACTAAACAGTTACAGCAAGAATGGATTTTATCAGGACGCTTGAGGAAATGAATTAGAGAATCGAGCTGAAAACTATCAGTCTCAGTAGGTTCTAGAATACAATACTAGATTCTCTGACATGAGAAATAAAAATATTGTATGGATTTTATTTTTTTTAATTATAGACTGATTTAATAAAATGTACTTGCAAATCTGTCTCATCATAAAGGTTTTGATGAGCTATATATGCTATCCATTTTGGAATGTGCTTAAGAAACTTCTAGATTGGAAGATCTAAATCAAGTGTGTTTAGCTTATTTTTTTCTGACATTACTTCCAATATTAAAGTATAGCTTATTTTAATGTAAACAGAAGATTGCCTTGATCTTACAGCTGAGAATAGCAGTGATTCCCTTGCCAACAAATTAGCTAAATAGCTTCAGTTTACACATCTTATTACCATTTCATCTTGGGGTTAGCTAAGTAACATTGCTATTGAGTAAACTACCTTGTTCACAACGAGTTGCATGTTTAAAGAGGATTTAATTTCTAATAAAACACAAACCCAAAATCACTACTTGACTTTCACTAAGGCAAGAAAAAAACCCAGCCTGATTTATAAAATGCTTAGATTAAAACATTGCCAATCTACATGGCTGCATCTCCACACGAGTTCTGAACCTGGGAAAGATGGTCTGCTGTGAGTGTCTTAAATGGGTCAGGTGACAATTGTTGCTAATTGTTGCTAAACAGCACATTATCAGAGCAGTGGCTGCAGTAATGTTCCAGTTACAGCACAAATACTTGAAGATTTTGCTGCATATTGGAAATATGTGAGTTACTCTTCCTTACAGTGACAACAGTTTTGTTGTTCGCTTTTTTATCCTTTGTATAAGAGGATTGTTCCTCCAGTGTGTTGGAAAGTGTTTTACAGCCTCTGAGACAGACCTTGACTAAACACATTTAGGACTATAGCATTCATTCAGTTCTGGAGTGCTACATCTGGTGGTCCTCTCTTTAAGAATTGTCTTTTCCTGGTTTACCTGCTGTGACCAAGGTAAGAGTGGAAATGAGGAAGTGATTTTGTATGCAAAAAAGAAGGAAAGTTCCAGAGAGACACTTTCTGAAATGAACATCACCTTGATGCTCAGAGCACTAAACATCATTTTTTCTCTTTCTTCTTAATATGTTTGTTCTCTTCACCTCACTTCACCAAGTGGTCTTCTTGCAGATTTGGGTGGGGTGGGGAGAGGTCCTGATGTATTTTTGATGATTATTTTCCTGATGCTACCTGAAAAAAATGGTTTCATCATAGAAACAAAGCAGGAAACAAAGAGTTTTGAAAAAAAAAAAAATCATTTGACCCTAGAGCAGATAGAAGAAAAAGGTTTCCCAAACTGGATAACAGAATTCTCATGAATGAAACTTTATGACTACTGTAACTGAAATATGTCTCAGAATTGATGGAGTTTTTGTAGGAATGGTATTTTCACTGTTTTTAATATTAGCAAATTATTAAATCTGCTTTTCAGAAATTGAAGTATGTGTAATTATAAAGGAGACAGAAACCAAGGTGGGTGATTGTCACTACACAGAATATAATTTTGAAGAATGTACTGACTACTAAAACAATAAATGCCCAACAGACCACCATACTAGAGGAGGAAATATATTCTCCTCTCAAAACTAACTCAAAATCTACTGACTTGCTTATGATCATTTCACTGCTGAATTGAAAAATCTAAACTTACCTTGTGTCAACGAGATAACACATTAGGTATACTGGATCAATTCCTGAACTCAATTGTTTAGAAAGCAACATGCAGCAACGGGCTGCATGGACAAATCCAGCATAGAAAAATGGCTTCATCTGTTAGCAGAAACTACAATCTGATATTTTCCTTTATGCCCAAGCTCAGAGGATTCAGAGAAGTGATTAGGAAAATAAATATTTATGTCTTTAGAGAGATGAGATGGAAATGCAACCCAAACAACTTTTATTGATTACAAAGTAGTAAGGTACTACTTTCTGCTAGCCCAGAAATTGTTATAGTTTTGAAAATAGCACAAATAGATGGTTAGTTGGAAAACATAAGCAAGAAATTCCAAAAGGAAGCATGGCCGCTAGACTTTGAATGTTGTAAACTGATCTGTAAACCTGGCTTCTGTTCAGATTTTTTTTTCTGTACAAACTTGTGCAAGGTCACTTCTCTATATGCTGTCTGTCTCATTTGTAAATTAAGAATAATACCTGCCTGCCTAGGAGTATTTATTCTGAAGATTAATTAAAATTCATAAAAGCACTTTTAGAATTTAGTGTTGCAAAACTGCTAGAAGAAGATTAGCAATTTTGATAAAGAGGATACTTGTGATGAATAGTAAGAGGAAACACCACATACTAGATGGCTGATGGAGTTAGAAGAAATGACAAGGTTTTACTTAGCCTTTGTGCTGGATTTTTTCCTGAATTTAGCAATTTTTTTCTGAAAAGATGTAAGTTTTATGACTTATTGTTCCTTTTTTTTCTTTCAAAAAAGCTGTTAACTGTACAACAAAACATGCACACTATGAAGATTTTAATGAGAAGATGGCTTTTTCATGCTCTAGAAATCTTACTGTGACTTTAAATCGTGGGTTGGCTCAAAGAATTTGAACAAATTATAGTATGGGAAACTGAATATCAATTATAGTGGAAAAGGAGACTCCATTTTTATTTAGTAGTTTAACTTGAAAGGTGTACTCTCACAGGGGAATTTTCTTTGTAGATATTGTGACTTTTCTAATCAGGGAAGTGGAGACTGACTCCTTATTTTTCCATGTTCTGTTTCCTGGAACAGCCAATCACAGCCTGCTGTTTGAAACAGGTCTTTTTGTGACCACTTGTGGGACAGTGTCAATACATTGTGATTAAAATGTGAAATGGGTTTGGTGGGCTGGTCTTGGATGCCAAGTGCCCACCAAGCTGCTCTGTTACTCCTTCTTCTCAGTTGGCCTGGGGAGAGAAAATGAGATGGGAAAGAACTTGTAGGTTGAAATGAGGCAGTTTATAGAGCAAAAGAGAAAAGTTGTGCATGCACAAAGAAAGAGAAAAAAAGAAAAAGGCTTTGTTCTCTACTTCTCATCCATGAGCGATGTTCAGACACTTCCTGGGAAGCAGGACTTCAGCATGTGGAGAGGTTGCTCCAAAAGACAAACATTACAAATTTCAGGCGTCCCCCATTACACTTCTTTTTTAGCTTTTATATCTGATGGCATATGCTATGGGTTATTCCTCTGGATATTTTGTGTCAGCTGGCCTAGTTGTGCCCCCTCCCAGGACCTTTCTCAGCGCCAGCCCCTTGATGGGGGATGTTGAGAGACAGGGCTAATGCTCTGGCAGCCCTGCCCAGCAGTACCCAAACACTGGGGTGTTGATGACACTCCAGGTGCCAGTGCAAAGCACAGCACTGGGAAGGTGGTGTGGGAAAACACACACTAGGTATGTCTAGGAATATTCAGGTGATAGCACTGCCTAACAAATTCCTTTGGTCACCTAGATACTAAACATTGCAGATATAAAACTCAATAAAAATGCAATAAGTGTTCATGAATGCAGTAAATTCATAAAGTCAGCTGTGATAGTTCTCCATGAATGTCAGATTCTATTTGATTTTAGAGGCATCTGATCACAATATTGGCAGATTTTTTAGAACATTATTTCAGTTTCTTAGATACATTAATTTGATTCTTTTTAGGCTATTCTACAGCATCTATGTGTATATGACTTCTAGAATATAGCAATTATTTAAGTAGGACTGAAAAATCCACTCAGAGTTTATATATGATTGGCTCTGTAGTGTTTTTATTTGCAGCAAAATGAATAAAAAGCCAGTATTAGTTCTTGGTTTTGAACAGAATCATTGCTTTATAATATTACTTCAGCTTTCTTCCTTAATGTATTTTTCCTTATATTTCAATATAATGGTACTGTAATGTACATGCGATAATACACTGAAATAAAATTAAAATATATAATGAAGTCAGAAATATTTTTCAACAGCAAAAATAACTATCTGTTAATTAACTTCAAATACCAAGTGATAGATAGCACTTCTCTTTGATTTGTGAAGTTCATTGAAGGTGTATTGGAGTTTACCTTATCTGAAAGTCCTAACTGTACTCTACTATCATTTAAATTAATTTCTCCAGCCATAGATTTTCAAGTTAAACTCAATATTAGTAATCTTTTAACTGCATTAAAGGTTTGCTGCTAGGCTAGCTCTTTTCTTCTTACAGGATTGCCATCATCACAAATTATACACAGTAAAAATAAACACATGCAAACATAGGTCACTGGCAAATGAAAAAACCCACCATTATATTATTAAGGCTTTGAATTAATAGTCAACAGTTATCATCAGCCACACATTTAATTTCCTTCTTGAGCTTATGTCCTTTTCTTCCAGTGGAAAATATCTGTACATATCCTGTTTTCAAAAGTGTTCATTTCCAAAGGTTCCATTTCTCAACTGCAAATTATTTCCTTGTTTCTTTGCTTTAAATTCCTCCGCCTAAAATTCTTTGCATCTTTTTTCTTAGCACTTCAAAGAGATTCTATGTTTCTTTGGTAAATAACTACTTCCTTGTTAATGTTTAGAATAACCCATACATGGAGCTAATAATTATTACACTTCTCTTACCTAATGCATGTACCAGTCAGTTATATTCTAGGCGTGCCGTCAGCACAAATATAGCCAAAGTGAATGTTTACAGGGGTGCCAGGTGTGTATTGAACAAGGTTCCTGCTCTCCCCATAATATTCATGCTTTGTAAAGCGCTTGTACCTGGGAACTGCTGAATGACAGATATTTGTGAGACAGAAGGTAGGGGAAAATAGTGATTCTGTCAAGTCAAATAGGAAACAAATTGCAGTAAACCTCCTACCTTTTTGTACATCTAGGAAAAAAAAAAAATCTAGATATTGCCAAGGAAATTGTCCTTGCTGATGTTAAACAGTTGAACTGCTAGTGAGTCAAGTGTTGTGATTTCCACGCTCTACTCTGCACTGATGTGACCTCAGCTCCATTACTGTGTGCAGTTCTGGGAACTACAATTCAAGAGGGCTGTAAAGCTATTAGAGAGCATCTAAAGGAGAGCCACAAAGATGGTGAAGGCACTTGAGGGGGGAAGCCTTATGAGGAGCTTCCATTTGCTCTTACACTCTTAGCAGCAATTCATTTCCTTTGTTTCATGTGGAAAAAAGCCTTTCCCTACTTTTCGAGCAAAAGGTCTTTCATTAAAGCTTGATTTTTCTGTGTAGTTTTATACAAATCTGTAATTAGTTTCTGAGTTCCAGTCAATTAAATATTGGCCTAAAATAGCTGCTGTTTAGGTCTCATGGTATTTTGGGGCTCTGTGGTCTGAGGGTTAGACTGTGCAGAAAGTAAAAAACTAGAGAGGAAGCATTAGTTGGTCTCTTTCAGTTATATAACCACCTTGTTACCTACCAAAAAGGCAAAAATGTTCACTGAAAGAGAAAGCTTTGCAACACCTGTATAGTATAGCATGTGCCCTCCTAGTTCAATCACTGTGTATAGCACTATAAACCAATCTGTGGGTTTTTTCAGTGTTGAAAGAATTTTATTATTTTTATAAATTACAACTGCTAATACTGCATTGGCTTTATTTTTACAAATGCAGTGTAAATTATTTTTGAAGCTTACTGTGTTTGCACTTTTTCCTTTATATAAGATATGGCATTCATTTTATTTAGTTCCTGTCAGTTTAACATTGATGTAATCAATTGTATTGATTACAGTGGATTAAATGATGCATTTGTAGATGAAAGGAAGTAGAGTTGAGATTGCCTTAACAACAGAAGGTGTGAACCTTACTCTATTGGAGTATTCTCAAAAAAAGAGAAAAATAGTCTGAAGATAGACAAAAAGCCCTCTATTGTACTTTGTGCTGGGAAACAGCAATTTTATGACCTTGAAATAGGAACAAAATAATTCATAGTTCTTACATGGGCCCAACTCTGTAAATTACAATTGAAAGCCACTGCTCAGACCTCTTTTTTTGTTCTGTTTCCCTTCTTTTTGAATGTCTGTGTTTCAAAGATGTTTGTATTATCATCCACTATCATTGTGGTCTACTAAAATTGGTATTATTACAGTTAATATGTTTTCTTATTATTTAAAAAATGAACAAGATGCACAGTACATGTTGCAAATATTTAATGATCTAATCTCTTCCAAGTTAATAGAAACTAGGAATAGCTAAACTGAAGAGGGTATAGCCTCTTTGTTGAATGATATGGGACAGAAAATTCAGCTTGTGAAAGCCTAGTTTTTATTGAAGGACAGATTTCTGCATCCAGAAGAATAGTTCTCTGTCTGGTCAAAACCAAGGTTTTTGAGTCATGACAAGGAAGATGTTTAGAATTTTTTTTTTTTTTTTTTTTTTGCATTTTGCATACTTTTTTTTTCAAGGTCTAGGCAATTTAGTTGGAGTTTACTTATTGTGAATATAGGCAAGTGAGTTCTTTCAGGATTTAACATTACTGGTGGATACCTTTCAAATGGAACAGATGATTCATTTCTCTATACTTTTGCATCATGTCTGCATTTGTCTTGCTGCCTTTTTTTTTTTTTTAACTCCTCCTTCTGCCTAGCTTATTGACAAGATCGGGGTACCAGCATCGAAACTTTGATGGCTGAAAAGCTGCTCCCTGGGCACAAAAGCCAAAGAGTTCTGGTTGCCTGCAGTTCTGTGTCCTTTTCCCCTCTATCACAGCTGCAGAACTTCCAACTCTCCCCCACCCTGCACAGTATTGCTCTCTTCTATTTTCCCTAGGTCCTGCTGGTGAGTGTGGACTGTCACTCATTCCAAGCCAAGTGCTAAGGGCCGTCTGGTTGGCTTGACAGATAGGTCTTGTAGCATTTAATTGAATAAGTGTGTAATTCCAGTATCCAGAAATTAACTTGCAAAACTCAATCATTTTGTAAAAGAGAAACTGATTAAATACAGTGAGTTTGCTACAGGATATAGAGATGTCTAACTTAGAAATTAAATTCTAGATTTGGATCTGGAAAAATGTGAATGAATTTGGGACTCACCCAGCTTGATGAGTTTGGTTCTAGAAACTAAGTTAATATATTTAATTAATTCATTGACTAAAATTCATGTGTATTTACTGTAGTTATTATCTAAATCTCAGTGATGTATCACTTTTATTCTTGTTAGTCAAAGTACGCAAGTAAGTCTTTTTCAGTTTTAATATTCTCAGCTCATGTGAAACAAATCTCATCAGCTGCCATTCTCATTTTTAACCCTTCACCTTTCTTTTATTTTTTATGAATGAACTAAAATTTCTAGATGAAAGAGCTCAATGCATTGCTATGGAGAATTAAAAATAAAATATAATTAATTCAACTGTCTTTTAGATGCTTCTTTAGTCATTGTATTCAAGCTTGTGTTTTGATTATTCTTCTTGTTCCTGATATTTAAAATTGTTTGTCTTCTTTCTTTTCACTTATTGTGATACATTGAATAAATATTCCCATCAGCAGACTAATTATTTAGGAAAATATCTAGTATAAATAAAAATTAAGTCACTCATTTTCATCTCATTTTTATTACTGACGGTTTGAAATTTCCCATACTTCTGATAATTACAGGGCAATCCGAGGAAGGATCATATGGGTCAAATTCCATAAATTCTTTTCTTGAATAAGGAAACTCTACTAGAAGTACCTCTTCTAGTCCCACTTTATTATCTTTAAGTTATCTTCAGAGAATAACTATTATATGTTTAAGGACAACCTGGCTGGCAGGGCTGCATTATTATCTTGAACTTCACAGTCCTTGCAGTAGGTCAGGGGAAGCAGGCTGGAATAGATTTCTTACTGCTGTCTGAAGAGCTGACAAGCACACATGCTTCATGTAAACAGGTTACTTATCAAATGAACGCTGATATAAGCATGGGGGTTTGCATGCAAGTTTGTCACTGTCCTTATTGTGGTACTCACTCCTTGTATTTTCTCTTGACATTGTGGCAATTAGGGTAAGGAAGAAAATGTGTACATTACAGTCCCATAAAAAAAAATGCTCAGGATTGACTTTCAACCTATGAGAGGCTAGAGGAGAACTAAATTTCAGGGATTTGGGGTTTGAGGTACTCACAGGAGCTGAGCAAAGCTGAGAGATGAGACCAGAAGACTTTTATGATAGGAATACAAGCTGTATTCCAATACAAGCTGTTGTTTCACCAAATGAGAGGCAAAAAGGTACAGGTTGAGGGGCTGATTAACCAACTGCAGAATATATTCAGCAAGACATAAATATTAGTAGATACTGAAAGTCATTATAATACACTTGAATACACTAAAAAAAAAAAAGTGTTTTCCATTCTTTAAAATGGAACCTTCCATTTTATGTTTTTTGGGTTTTTTTTATTGTATCCATTACCATTGCACGTGCAATACTTGGTATTCAGTTGCTGTGTGAGAGTTATTTAATATTTAAATATTGAGTTGATACACCCTCTGAAGTAGTCAGCTTAAGAGACCTAAGAATTCAGTTTAACTCTATGCTTCTACTTAGAATCATCTCCTGAAATTATCATTCATGTTTTAATACTTCTGCCATTTTTATCTCTTTCGATACTAAAACTGGGAGCATTTTATTTCACCAATTCTTTTAAATGTATCACTGTAATTGAAGAGGGATTGCTTACATATTTCATTGTAAGAGCACACTCTGGAAAGAAATTGAGAGGCTGAAAGTGTAAAACCAAGGAGGTAAATGAAAAAATCTATGAAGGAACAATATTGAAAAAATATTTTGCATGTCATCAGAGGTAAGTTTAGCTTAGACCTGCTTTCTGGGATGGGTAGAATTCAGAAACCTACTTTTAAAAATCAAATGCTGCTTTCTGAGGCATCTTTATTCTTATAATTTCTATTTAAATGACTAGCATGAAAAAACTGTTTAGTATTTTATTTCATTTTAGGGATTTAGTTCAGGGATTTTTTTTTCCCCAATTATTTAAATGAGATGTTGTTAATGACTAGGTACATTATTCTCAGTGTTAATTCAGACAGATCACTAATGTCAGGACCCATGTCACTACTGAGTTATGTGACAATACTGTTTCCTGCTCAGTTGGTTGTCTTTGGGAACTAATGGAAGACCTTAATTAATTCATTGTAGTCTAGATAAAGCTTTGTAAAGGGTAAACCATGGCTTTGTGTATTTTTTCTCTAATCATAAACCTTAGCAAATTATTACTATAATTAAGGTAACATAGTCCATATTTAGTGAATTTCACATAATAATTGCATTTAATCACTTCAATCACTTTAGTTACTGGGATTAATTGTGGTAATACACATAATGTTTTGTATTTGCACGAAGGTGTATTTGCAGGATTCTATAAAAATTTAAGAAATTCAGGAGGTATATGGTAGCACTCGTAACTCATTGCAATGGCAAAAAACATGGGTTAGCTCTGCAACCCATTGAACACACCTTAGCTAATGAGCAGCTGACAGATGAAGACCTTGCCTACAGTGGAAGACAAAAAATTTGGGAAAGATAGGGAGCCCTCCGAAATGTGAATGATCAAGGAGCTAGTGTGAAACAGGTGCAGCAGAAATTTACCTTCTACTTTTACAATTCAGATGGGTGCTATTAATTCAAAGCAGTATGCTACACTTGAATTTTTTCCTGTTAACAGTTTTGTCAAGACTCAGGTAATCCTGTGGGAAGTATCCATTATTTTTCTGTGAGAAACTTGATATTTTTCTTACTATGAACAGCGAATCTTCTATTGTGTAAATTGAAATTGGTTTAATTTTGTCTGGCGGCAAAAAATACTTAATGTAACAGCAATAATAATGGGCAATATGTGCTAATGGGGATATTAATGGAATGCAATAGCAGCTACAATCTTATACGATTTAAATAAAAATAGTCTATTTAAAACCTCTTTGTATGAAATAAGTATTTCTATATAGGTAACACATGTGACAAGAGTCTTTTCACTGATCCATCAAAATGGCAACATCAGTGTTTCTGTTGATTGACTAGAGAAGCAAAAGGAGCTTAAAAATAAAATTGTAACTAAATAACATCAAAACAAAAATTAGAATTGGACTAAAAAAGTAGACAGGTAAAATCATGGTTCTACTGACAACTAAGGGAATCTAGATTTGATCCATGCAGTCAAGGTTTCATGAAATTTACAGAGACCTGTTTTGAAGAGGATGGAATTATAACACGGTCAGATTTTTGAATAAAAATTGCTCGGGCAAATGCCAGTTTCTGTATGTGGGAGAGGGCCACCCTGAATGCAGGGTGGAGCAGGGAATGAAAGGCTGGAGAGCTGGAGAGCAGCACCACAAAGAGGGACCTGTGGGTCCTGGTGGGTGGCAAGTTAAATATGAGTCAGCAGCAGCCTGGCAGCCAAAAGGGCCAGTGATGTCCTGGGGTGCATCAGGCGCAGCATTGCCAACAGGGCAAGGGAAAGGCTCTTCACACAGCAGTTCTTTACCAAGAGGGTGACTGGGTAATGGAACAGGCTCCCCAGAGAAGTAGCCATGCCAGAGTTCCAGAAGAATTTGGACAAGGCTCTCGAGTGCATGGTGTGATTCTTGAGGTTGTCCTGCTCAGGGCCAGGATTTGGACTTGATGATCCTTGTGGATCCCTTCCAACTCAGGATAGTCTGTGGTTCTGTTATAATGTTACTGGATTATCCTGATTCTGGAAATAAAATGCAGAGAGAACAAAAATAGCAAAATTCTTTTCTACTGTCACAATTATTCACAACGTGGGGCATATTCCAAGAAAAAGAAGAAAGACACAGACAAAAAGTAAAAGTTACCTCTTACTGTTATTTATTAGTCTGTGATTTGGTGTGCAACTGAGAACAACACTGCATACCATACTAGCTCTTGATTCTAATAAGGATCTTGGGCTGTTTTCTGAACCTTAACTTCTACAATGTTATCAGACTACCCAATTTCTTTTTGAAAGTAATCCTTAAAATTCAGCAAAAGAAAGTTCAAGACAAATGTAGAAAGTAACCAACTTTGTGTCTTTGACATATAGGCGTTTGCCATGACTAAAGGGCTTTGGAATTCAATTCTGACTTTTAATTTTATGAGTATTCTTCTCTAATATTGACTTTTTTTTATCTTGGGGGACAGGTGGAGTTGAAAAGGCAATATTTGAAGTTCTGAAAGATACAACTTTTTTACCGTTTGTTTCCAACACCTAAATAAATAACCTTTTTTATCCATATCCTGTGAAATATTGCTCAGATTATTTAAAATTTCTAGCTCAGCTACTGAACAAAACTAAGAAGGCTGCCAACAACATATTTTACAGGATATGGATATCAATTTATTTAAAATGCCTTCTAAAATAAATGGGAATGCACTGTACTATAATTTAAGCATTCTTCTGTGTGGTAACTCAGGAAGCTGTTAATAAAAAGAAAGAAAGAAAGAAACAAAAGTAATTTTACTTATACCTGCGGGAAAATCTAGAATAGTGGTCACTCATATTAAATTTATATCAACTTTATGAGGTTTTTGTCATCTTGACACATTTATGGAGCTGTTAAATTTTTGCTGCCTGGGGGATATAATGTACTTGATGTGACCCTACTTATTAAATCGAGATGATGCAAGTAACATTGATGACTTGTCATTCAGGAATAAAACAGAGCCAAGCCTTCTCTGGTTCTAGAGGAAGGACATATTTGTAGCAAAATAGGTAGAGAAATAGATATGGTCATCGATATCAAGAGGACACTTGGAAAGAGGATGAAGGAGAAACATGCAGGCATTTAGTCAGATACTCTCAAACCTCCTGCAGCAGTTCATGGCTGGTGAAACATGGTACAATAGCCTGAAAGCCTTTCCAGTGTCCCAACATAAAACCTAAGAGGACAAGAACGTATACAGGATTTTTCTTTTCATATTTCTGTATTAATGTACTTTATAGAAGCTATATTTTCTATATAGCTTTGCAAATGGGTGTACATTGAATTAAGGCTCATATCATCGTTGTGTTGTTGTCACTGCCTTGGAATTGCCATGATCATTAAGTTGAATCAAATTCGATTTAAATTGAAAAAAAAAAAAAAGTCTAATTTGTTTTATTGGAACCAGATCAAATAATCAAAAAGTTCAACGAGATCAAAGTTAAAATTATTTTGCCTAAAATAACTCTAAGTTAGGATTCTATTTTGTTGACCAGTAAGATTTCAAGCTCATCAGTAAATAAGTCATCATGAAGAAAGTCATTCTGTTGCTAAATATGAGTTTTGTACTTTGATTTTCCCAATCACTGAAATAGTTGGAGTAATTACAAACAATAGGTTAATATGTTCATATTCAGACCTTCATATTCTCTAGAGTAGATAGCATTTTGGTCTAAAATTTTGAGTGAGAAATGAAAAGTTCTACTTCTCTAAATATTTAAGAACTTTTATAACTAAGACATTTTTATTTGATTCAAATTAATAGCAAAATATATAATTTTGTCATTGTCAGGTTTTGTCTATTATATCAAGCTAAATGGCTTTATATGTTTGATGTTTTCAAGTCAATCAATGGATTGATTTTCAACACATTTATTTTGTGATGGGGCATATTCCTCTGGTTAAAAAAAAAAAGCAAAAAAAAAAGCGTTCTCTGTTTCACAGACAGAATATTTCTATTTTTACTAAGGCACTGACTTGCATGGTCATGCAGATGTTACTGAAACCATAGGAACCATCATGGCAAATATTCCCATGTCTAAGCACACTGCTATATGGTATTTACTGAACTGGATCATAGGCCTGCAGATTTGTAACTTGTGTTTCAAAGTGTCCTAAGTCCCTCCTTTTACATGGAATTTTATCTAAAGCTACCAACACTGTGATGATTCTCTGATATTAACATTGTGAAACTTACCTTGCCAATCTGTTAAAGTTTTGCAAGAATGTGTGTTCTGGCAAGCATTTGTGGTAAAATCTTTCTGTCCAAATGAAAAGTACAATGAGTATTGACCATTCTTTAGTGTTTTATTACTGTTATTTATTTTTCTAAGTAAAGAAATTCAATGACACATGAAAACATATATGGGAATTAATCAAAGCTTTTCCGTGTTGGAAGTGAAGAATCCATATTTTTTTATCCTTTCCACTTTTCCCATGGTCATTACCATTCTTAACACATAAAAATGCTCACAAATGATGGAATTTCTGAAAATAACAAACAACAGTAGTAAATATTTCAGAGTTAAATATGTCTTCATTATTCCAACTAGCGACATTAACAAAATTCCATATTCAGCACAAAGAACTATTGGTGTCTTTCCTGTGAAAGAAGACAGCCAGCCATGACTGATGATAAAATAGCCACAAGGTTTTCTCCTGAGAGCAAATTTTTTTTTTTCTGAACAGGCAAGAGACAGGCAACAAATCCAGTTTAATCAATAAATCTTCTTGACAGATTATAAATTAGCATGCAGACTCTTTCATCAGGGAGATGATTGAATGAATCTGAAAACAAAGGTATTAATATTATTACATCAAAGATATATATTGAGTCATCTACCGTATATTATATTTGGCGCTGAAACTTCTTTCATTTATGTAGCTATATTAAAAACCTAGAAAATTACTTGAGAAGAGCAGTAATTTTAATTTTTTGTATCAAAGCCAATCTTATCAAGTCTTCAGTTCTTATGCTATTTTTTAATAGAATAAAGCAACATATGTAATTTAATTTTATTTTTTTATCCTCCTTGTGGGGTTTTGTGGGGTTTATTTGTTTGTTTTCCAAAAGGTTGCAAGTACATTTAGAACAATCTTCCTATTTAACTTTGGGTTGGTTTATGTGGACAACTTCAGAATATTTAATGAAAATTGAGCAATCTTTGTATTTTTTGCAACTAAAAATAAATTATATATCAAAACTAAAGTTTTATACATATGCCTCTATGTTTGGAAAAAGAAGGAATTGATTGCAAAGGCCTGTCTACTATTTTTGAAGTTAATAACATTTTTCAGAATTGTTGTGCTGTGCGTCACACCTGTTTTATGTGTATCAGTAATAAAGGTAGAGGTAGCACAGAACAACTTACAATTATTCTGTTCAGGTTGTAGCATTTTAACATACTACATAGCATGGTAGACAGAGAACTTTGTACTTTAATTTACTCAAAAAATATACTATATCCAATATCCCATTTCTGATAAGGTATATAGATGATAATATCAAATATTTTAGAAAATAGGGGAAATATTTTTAATTTTACTTGCTTAGTCATATCTGTTTGAACAACAAACCCTCTGTGTTTCCAGCTATTATGGGATCAGACCAGTCAGTTTTGAAGAATTGATCTCTATAATAAGCATCCCTAATGCCATCCTCTGACATGTTGGCATTCTATGAGTTCTCTCCACACACAGATCCAGCACAGACTGGACCTCGATATTGGAAAGAGAACCTCTGTGAAAAAAATGAAAAAAGTGAGCAGTAATGAAGAACGCTGGCTGCTTCCTCTTCCATCCTCTTCATTCAATACTTTCATACATTCATCAAAACATCTATTTTATGACTAAATGGGCTTAGTTACAGTCTTACAGATTTTGTAATAGTTAAGCTGCACATAAAATCTGCTCAGTAGAAAGAATGTATTTATTACAAAAATGCAAAGCACTGAAGAAAACTAAACCACAGATATTTTAAGGCACGTGTATCACACATAGGAATGTGAGACATGCTGTATCTAAAATGTATTACTATTTTATCAAGGTTCAATATTGACTGCAGTAGTTGAAACTGAAAGTGATTTTTTTTTTTTTTTCATCCAGTCTCGCAAGAGCTGTCTTTCATAGCTCAGTGTAAGGAAGAAAATTAAATTTAAGTTTATATTTATTTGCATGAGCAGTTTCTCTTCATCTGTTGACTCTATACTTGAGTTAGAAAATAACATTGGTGTCTGGGTGTATGGGATCACTAGGTTAAAATGACAAAAATTTCTTATGACATATCGAAAAATAACTGTTCTGACCAAAAGAAAACTGGAGACTTTTTTAGTGACCTGATCTCTTGACTACTGTATCAATGAGAGCTTCTAGTTACAAGATTCATGCCAGGTTTCAGCTATAAGTAGGTTTATCTATTAGTTCAATTCTTTGCCAGTCTGTACTCCTGCTATTTATCAAAAGCCAGTCAGACAAGATCAGCCTTCTCACTAAGATAGATAAAGTATTTCATTACAATTTCCATTATCACAGAAACAGAGAAAAATCATTCTAAACTAAAAACTCTGTCAAAATATTTAAACCTAATATAAATTTCAGGAGTTGAAATATTTAGCTCATTCATCCTGTTGAGTCTATTTTTAAAGCCAATGCTTTGAAATCAGCTTGTGGTGCCTAAATGAGCTGTTCCATCAGGATATTCTTTATTTGCAGGATATTTTATTTCAGCTACTCACCTATTTCCTCATTCACTTTGTTACTGAGTAGAAATAGGTATCGAGCTATTTGAGGGGGAAGATCATTGCTTCAGGAAAAAGAAAGTCTCAAATGCATCAAGTTTTATGACGCTGGCTCAGTATTGGTGAAAAATACCACAATAAGTAAGTTATTGTAGTGGACTTTTCAACAAGTCAACTAATGTCAACTTTTCAATTAATCAGAGGAGTGGCATGAGCATTTTAGGAGGAATGCTGCAAGTAAATGCACGAAACATGCTTTTATCACTTGAATATTACAGAAGCAACAAATAACTATTAAAGACAAAAGTTAAAGACAAAGAACATATTATGTCACTGAGAATACAGGGGAGTTTAAGCACTAACAAAAAAAGTTCAAACTGACTTTCTTCATTGTGTTTTAAACAAGTTATGGTGAGGAAAAAATTGTTTTAAATGGTAATCTGAGATGGTAATTTGTGTGGCATTGAGCCTGCTACTTCCCTGTAATAGCTAACTTCTACCCGAGGACAAGAAACAACAGCTCATAGATTTCTGTGAAATTCAGAAGTCTTCTTTTTCTTTGCATTTGAAAGTAAATAAATGACAGCCATGCAAAACATGTATCTATATTTTAAAACTCCTTTCAGCAGCAAAGCAGAACCATGTTTTTATCTTCAAACGTAAAACATCCACTAAATTAAATATGCTGAAAGAGTAGTGACAAATATGGCCCAGTATTTGGCATCTTTAGCAGGAACATTGTTGAATGTGAAATAGAATTACAAAGCACATGTGTGATCTTCCTCCCCTTTTGCTTGGTTTTAAGAAAAAAACCCTACATTTTTTAGAATAACATTGAGCTCACAGCAGATGAAGGAGATATGGCAAGTACAATATTATCTCTGAATCACTATAGTCCTTTACAGCGGTTCTAGTGAATGAACCACAAGACTAGTTACATGACTGGTATTTTTTGCTTCTGCAAAAGAAATGTCTAGGAATGTAGTTTTACTGGGCACCTGATGTAAACGATAACCAGTGGCAAACCTTTGGAGCAGTGTTAGTTTTGGATCTCAGAACCTTGCTGAGCGTCTTTAAAGATTTGTTTTCTATCACATTCTGGAATTTTGTCATATTTAGGCATATAATCCTGTTTGTAAATTGGAGGAATATGATTCTGGAGCAACTGGGTAAACCTAAATATATTATATTTATATAATACCTAAATACTAAATATAACAGGTTTAGGTCTTGATACATTCCCCAAACAAGTAAAAGTAGAACTTCCTTGGAACACAACCAAGATAAGGCATAGTGCCTCAGTGGAGAATGAAGTTCAGCCCCAGAAGTGTTATTTTTTTCATCTAGTTAGAGTATCTTCATACTTGCAGTTGCAGAAACAAGTTAATCCATGCAGATAGAGAAAATCTTTCAAGATTTCATTTTTAAATGAACATATATAATGAAGTGAGCTATAAGGTTTTTTTATGTAGCATCTGAAATTCAAAGATCACCTTTACCATGCTGCTCAAACATTTGCATGTCTGTAAGTCATGCAAAACACTGCAAGTCTAAATTATAACAGACATATTTAATTTTAGGCATAGAAAAGCAAAAAGAAAAAGGTTGAATATCAGAAAGATGCAGAAATATAAAACAGGGGATTAGAATCTTTTTATCCTGCTCAATAATTCATGTTTTCACTTTGTTATGCAAATATATTTATTTTGAAGGAACACTGACCAAAACAACCACTCAACACTTTTTTTTGCTTTCCCCACATAAAATAATAACTGCAAACCAAGGCAATTAAGATTATTAACACACATAAGTGGAAATTTGCTATTCCAGGGCATTTTCTAGGTTACACTTTTTCTCAGTGAATTTCAATATATACATCCACCTGATACTCAAATATTAAACCGAAGGTTTCTAACTGATAAAATCCTTGTTTGTCATGTTTTACTTCCTAATTAATTAATATGCTCTTCCTGACAGTGAAAAACTGCTGTTTCTTTTTCCTGAAAGAAGTGAGGAGTTGTCAGTTCCTTTAATCCATGTTGGAAGAAGGACAAATTTTAGACTAAATAAATGTGAAGCTGTGGCTTGGTTCTGTCTTGCCTACTGAATTATTCCTCTGGTTACAGTTTGTAAGGCAGAACTTAGATTTTCAGTTTTGTGGGCAAGAACTCATTTCTCAGTTAGCATGCAGCCTAAGTGTGCTTTCTCCCATTCTGGCAGCACAAGCTGTAGTATTTCTTCAGTTTTGTATTTGCTTGACCCTGTGCCTTAGGAAAAAGTGTAGGCTGTTGGCCATGGCCTGATATTCTTCCTGAATACATGAACTTGATACAAGGAGTTCTAACACTGCAGAGGGACATATGGCTATATAAAAAAATAAAAATAAAAAAAATAAAAATAAAATCAAGGATATATGTGAAGTAACAGCGCTTAAAAATTTCACAGGAGCCTAGAAAGGCATCCTGTGACCTTTGGGAAAATAAATTAGATCTCTTTGGAAATGCCAGCCACTCTGTCCACTGGCAGTAGTGTGTTATAAAAGCAAAGATTGACAACAGCAGTGTGTTAGCCTGAGCTCCCAAGCATTCTTCTTCCAGCCCACAGTTTGTGCCTCACATAATCATTAAGCTATGTTATTTTCTCAGCTTTTTAACAGTCCTGGGATTGTTCAGTTCTAGGGAGGTTTAACCCACATAAGATTTTAGTGCCATCAAGATCTTCAAGCAAGAAGTTCCACAGGTTAATTAAACATATGACCATGCAGTTGTTAAAAAAAACCAAAAACACAAAACAGCCAAACCAAAAAAGCTAAACCAAAAAAAACCCAAACCAAACAACAAAAATTAACCAAAACCCACCACCATTGTTTTCTATCTGCACTCTTGTTTAATTTGGTCTTCCGTACTTCTTGGAAAAGGCTGTTTATTACTGATTTCCTCTTGACTCTCTTGGTTTGTTTTTTTTTTAATAATATATAGATATTTATCTTCCTGTAACCTGTCTTTTTTCCAGACTGAGGAATCCTAGTTTTAAGTCATACCAATTGGTTTTCTCTGGACTTTTCCCAGTTACTCCATAAATTTACTGAGATTAAATCCAACTGCATGCACTATTCAAGACATCAGTGCATGATGCATTTCACTGACAGCATAACAATCCATTCCACTTTGTTCTTTTCCTTATCATTTCTTCAATTCAATTCCTTTTTTTTTCATTGCTTCTGAGCTTTGAGCCACAGAAGTGAAAACCACTCCTGAGAAATTGTTTTGTATGTGAAATTCAGATTCTTTTTCCATATGCATCACTGTCTTTCTACACCTATTTCTGCCATTTTATAGTATAATTGTTCAGGCTTTTTTCCTCCATTAAATTGTGCACATTTGGATCCTTCCTCACTATCCTCAGTAACCTTGTATTGTGAAACTTGGTTCTTCACTTTCTCAGACAGTTTGTGGATATACTAAACAAATGTAACATCTAAAACTAATCCTGAGGTATTCTCTGCTGAAAACTGCTCGTTCCTTTTACAACTTTTTTTTTTTTTTCCACTTTGAGTTCATCCTAACAGAGCCTTCCCCATTACCTCAAAGTAGTAAGAGGAACCTCTTTGGATATCTTGAAAATAGACAAGTGGATTTTTCTTTTCCACATGCTATTTCAGTCAAGAGATCGGGATGTTCTGTTTTCCTGATGAACCTCAAAGAAAACCTGTGTTGAGACCAATAGAGAATAAATATTTTCCTCTGTGATCACACCTGATGCCAGTGGAAAGAGTACAGAGTAAAACCACTGTAGATTTAGTTACTCCTAAAATAATGTTCTTTATTCCTGAGATATTCATTTGCAAGGCATGTGGCAGAACAGACTGTGTATGGTTTCTTGCATTATACTCTTTTAAAATTTTACTTAGAACTCCAGCCAGGAAGTAACAAGTGTAGTCCATTTGTCCCTAGTCATTATATATCATGAGACATGCCAGAATGCTGACCAAATGATATGTGTTCTACTTAATGTATTACATTTTGTGTTTAAAAGTAAAGAGATTTATTGATAAAATTATTTTGGCAGCATTTGAAGTTGAATTCCTTCTCATTCACTTATTCATTCTGTACACTCATCTGTGCATTTTTAAGATTTGCAACTAAAGGGCGGACCTAGATTTTCCCCGCATTTTACACTGTGCTGTACCCACTGCATAATGGACTGAATCCAGCATGTGAAAAACATAATACTGTCTTTCTCTGTAATTGCATCCCTGTGATTATATAGTTCTCTCTTTAAGGCTAGCTGAGGAAATAAATTCTAAACATCACTAACAAAACAAGTTCTTTTTTCCTGGTCAGAGTTGAAAAGGGGCAACATTTTTGTAAAACTGATTTGCAGTGCTCTGAAAGCCATTATCCCTATCCCAATGGCAATTACTTTTGATTATTAGGTGTATGTATGCTTTAATAAGAGCTGCTTTTTGAAATCAGCTCCACCTTAGACCTAATCTAGGAATGAAGCTGTAATGCCAAGTTTATGATATCTTAGTGTGCTGCTATGGAAGTGATATTAGCAATATTAGAAATCCAGCACTGTGGGCCGTGAGGCAATAGGATGTGACAGAAACTGTAAGCATGGATGCAGTAGAAGAAGATTTAATTTCAACACAGATATATTTGGTTCTTTGGAAAACCATGAAAGAAAAAGAAGGCAGCATAGCAAAGTAAGTATTTTTAGATATTACCGTTTATCTTGATCAGGATGTCTAGAATGTAAGAATATGAAGTTCTCAATTGTAAAAAATATGTTTTAAACAAATTAAATGTAAAGGTTAAAATTGCTGCACAGGAATTAGTATTATTTTTAAGAAAAAAGAAAGTTTTTTTATGGTTTGGTTTTTTTGATCATAGGTTTCTTTTCCTTTCACATTTGCTTATTATTTTTAATTTCTTTCATTTTTTTCATTTTGAATCTGCAATGGGAAACAGACCAAGCAGATGGTAGCAACCTAGTTCTGGTCCTTTTTAGCTGTGATTATTTCCAGTGACAGTCAAGGATGTTTGACTGTCTTGGGCCCTGGTATAGTAAGCCTGTTGATACTGAGTGATTATTGAATAGCTCTATAATATGTATTTATGTGTAATTTAAGTTACAAAATGATCAGTGGAAGTTTTGTTACAATGTGCTTAGATGCATGGAAAGATGAAAGACTGAAGAGTGGATCAATAAAGTCATTACTAGATGGAAAATGCTATGAGAACACATTGGTGATGTACGATTAAACTAAAGAACAAAAATCATATACAATCACTGGTTCCAGCTTTTGACAGGAAACATGAGCCTTTAGGCATAAATGACTGTGAATGGCAAAATGCAGCTGCTGCCTTCATTTGAATAGCCTAAGGAAGACAGGAGAGCAATCAAAACATGCCCCAGCTATAAGCAATCATTTCAGAGCTTTAGCTGACTTAAAAAGCGATAGCAAGTTAGACTCTGAAGAGTACTAGACAGGATCCTGTGATGTGGCACTGCCAAACCCTGTGGAGGAGATACAGTGAATAAAGGAATATTCATGAGGAAAGGAATGCTCCATAGAGAATTAAACAGCTGCACAACCCACAGTCTCTGCATGAAGCATCACATACGTTCCAGTTTCTGCAGCTGCCCTTCAACCTCTCTTCAGCTGCTGAAACTCTCGTCTTTGCCTCCCTCATTCTGATCCTAACGAGTGCTCTGCAGCAGCTCAGGACTGTTTGGATGTTCTTCAGCAATTGGATACTAAAATCCATTCTCAGGTGCACTCTTTTACATTTACTGCCCCATTATTTCTTCTTTTAAATTTTATTTTGGTAAGAACTTTAAAAGTGAGACTACACCAGCTGCCCTAAGAATGTGCTGAGCTGTGGGGCTGCCAGCAGTAACTATCACCAATTACTGTTGTGAGTACAATTTATGCACAACAGTGGCTCCAAGAGGAAAGAAATTCCAGGTAAGATGCAACCAGAGGTGCCATAGCCTCACAGCACTGTGCAGTTCCAAGCTTTTTAAGAGCCTTGGACCCAATAATAGCACAGGTCTAGAAACAACAGAACAATATTAAGAATATACCATCCCAGCTAAACCCTATTTTTATTTTCCTTCTTGTTCTCAGGCAGACTTGATCAGCAAAAGGGGGCAGATCTGTATCATGCTGCCTGGTGTATTTTGCAGATAAATGTGTAGCTATCTTTAACCTTATTTATATCAAATACAGCATTTTGAGGGAAAATAGAACTGACAAAACAACATAAAATATGAAAACAAATTTATCTGTATTATCAGAGGAGCATATTTGGTTGACCTCGGTCTAGATTTTGCTGTTCTACATAGTTCCATCTCTCTTCACTCACCGTTCTTCCTTTTATTGCATTCCATAACTGCCAGAAACAAATGAAATCCAAAAATTCTGTAGAGAAAAACAAGTTAAGCACCCCCAGCTGTTTGCAACAGCATAAACTGCTGCTTCATTAATTCCAATATGTATGTGCATAGGCCTCAAGCACAGCCTTGCTCCAGCAACTGCTAGGATACAGAATTATTGCTTATAATAAATCATTGTAAGCCAATTGGAGCTCTGGGTACCCTGGTGTTGTGACACATGCTGCATTTGAGAGAATGGCATTTCCAAATTTAAAAAAAAACTGTGGGAAAACTTCGTTATTGTCTTTGTTGAACTTCTGACTTTTGTCAACTTAACATTATTCTTTAAAAAAAGGGAAGAAAAAATTTGATTGCCAGTGTAAAGAAAAAGAGCTTAAGTAGCTCATAGAAGAGTAATAACGTTGTATAGCTTTGCCTACACAGAGAAAAATTTAGCCATATTAACTTGAGAAACATTAAACCATGCCTGTGCCACATTTGTTGCTTCCTGCAAGTGAGTATTCTGTGAAGGTGAGACAAAAGATAGCACTGTCTAGCAGAAAAGGATAAACTGAGGCCGAAGATATCATGAGTTGCAGTGGAGAATAAGGAGTTGCCAAAGGAGAATAAATAATTTTCTCCAAGTCTTCTTGAAAAGTCTGATCATATGAAACCTATTTTTTTTCCTTAATAGAACATTTTATAATGGTTAAGGGGGTAATCTGCTTAAAATTTGTCAAAACAATATGGCCAATAGCTGTATCCTGTAGTACATCATGTGCAGAGATCATTAGTAAGGGTTTTTTCAGATGGATCCAGGGCCTTATATTAATGTAGGAAATACACCAATTCTAATTAGTTTGGATTCGCTTGAGCTGAATTGAAGTCTGGCTTATAAACTAAGCCTCATTTTTAATTAAGTAAATGCACTTGCAGTCTTTTGCACTATTTGTGTATGTCAATTTAGATAGCACCTCAATTTTTATTTTTTTTTTTAACTTGGAAGATGTGAAAGTCTGAAAAGCTTGTTTTGTTTATTTTGGTTTTAAAATGAAGCTAAAACCTACTTCTGTTTGTTTACTTACTCCTCTCTGCTGTCTGTCAGGATCTGTTAAAACAATTCTAGTTCCTTTGGCTGCAGTGAGAAAAAATAAGTTGGGATTTGCAAGTGGCTTTGCTATTGGTGCTTAGTAGCATGTTTTCACTGCACAATTAACTAGACTTGAGTACACACCTCAATCTTATAATCTACACAAAGGAGCTGTGTTAATAGGTTAATAGGCTCACCTGCTTAAAGGAAAATACAAGTGTCTAAACATTGTTTTCCAGCTGAAACCTGCTGGTGGGAGTTCAGATAATGTCAATAAGGAGAGGATAGCCATCCAGGGCTAGGACAGGTGTCAGACCGGCTGTCAATCACCTCTCTACAGCGAGAAGCCATAGAAAATCATGCAAATGAACATAATGAAACATTGGAGCTTATTGGTGTGCATGGTACACTAATAATGTGAGGCTGGGACACAATGAATGTTTGGAGCTGGAGCTAAATAAACCTGCCCTTGTGGGGTTATTACTGAAGAGCATTACAAACCATGCTCATGTCTTACAAAACTGTCCACACATAGCATCCAAGTTTTGTTCAATGAAATGACAATTTCCACACATGAGAGGAATTAACATTGTTAGAATTGACCTGAAGATATAAATTTTTGTAAATGCAACCTTTTAATTAAATAGGAAAGATATGTGATTTGGGAAGAAACACAAAATAAGGCTTCAAAAATATCTCTTAATAAGATCAAAATTTGAGTTAAAACTGTTCAGTGAATTGAAATCAATTATACCATTGCCTTTGAAATCTGAAAGTATCCAAAAAAGTTTATGTGCTTTCAGATGAAAATAAAGCACATTCCTACTTAAATGATATATAATTTTATAAATTGTGTACCTTGGACTGTAAATGTAAGGTGCTAAAGGAAATCTATCAAAATTAGAACTGTAGCATAACAGTGCTGGGATCAGGAAGTAGCAATTATGCAGTTTATTTGACAGTTCACTGCTTTGTAGAGAGAGCCAGAGCAGGTATCTACTCATTAACCAAATGCTTGGGGATAATTGGTCTGAAAAAGAGAGCAAACTTTAAAGAACATGGAAACGTTGGGAGAAAAAAGACCAAGCCAGTGTTAATTCAAAATGCTTGTAATTACAAGTTAGTCCGTGGCACTGTGAATTTGGAAACTGAAGTAAAATTTGTCTGCTCTCAATTTAACATGAGCTTTGAACAGTTTGAGATTAACCTTTAATTCAGTGGCTGTTCCACAGCTGACCATAGATGACCTTGCTTTAACTTCTGTGAACTCATGAAGTTCCCTATCTGTAAAGTAGATGTCATTTTTCTGTTTAAAATGGATATTCTGAGACTTAATTAATTGGTGTTCTTTGCTTATAAAGAGGTTCTTCTATCAACAAAGCCTATTAACAGTCAAAGCTGATAAAATCTTTGTGAGTATTATAAGGGAAAAGGCACAGACTTAGTTAAATATAGGAAATGCAGTAAATTACAAGTCATGCCTGTCCAGAATTATTTTGATCTTTTAAAAAAAAACTTCTTGAGGAGTGCAGTGCATAAATAGGGAGATGTCTTCTCTGTTTGTGCTGGAAAGCTTTCTTTACTTTGATAAGGTTTTATTTGGATGTTGTAAGCAGACTGGAGTTGAATATATTTCTCCTGAGAATTGTTAAATAGAGGCACAGGCTAGAATCTCATAATAGGATTGGTTTTGTTGTTGTTATTATTGCTATTGTTGCTATTATTATTATTAGTGTAGCTCTGATGATTTTCATTATACTGTTTTGATTGCATATTAATAAGTGAAAGGATACTTCATTTGCTTTTTCACTTTTGTAGCTATGACCTCAATTTCTATACATGTGCAATATGGGTGTATATATTTGATTTAAACTATCTAATAATTGCTCAGAACATTAAATTTGTTGATTGCCTTTACAATATTTCCACCAAAACATTTTTTGAATATAATTGAAAAGGTCAAGTTTATTTTATCATATCCTACCTTAACAGGGACTGAATTTGAGTTAACACATCATTGCATGAAAATGTAGATGTCTATTTTACATATAATTTTAACAGTTAGAGGAAAGTTAGTATATAACTAGCCACATTCTCCTGTGACAATGACTCACATTCTCACGTGAATTAGATTACATGACCACAGCACTTTGAAAATACTTCAATAATCCAACATAAAATTCTACTTCATATTTCCAAGTGTTCTGTAATATGCTTTCCCTATAAAAACAAAATATTTTATAGAAGCTATTCTGAATCATAGCTGTAGTTTAGTCTTAGCACTGCCCAGGTAAATATGGCCTCAATATAATGATCTACATTGAATTTTGTGCCATGAATGCAGAGGACAACTTCCTCACTCATCTTACTTTTTTGTACTCTCTTTTTTTAACAATACTTTTAAACTCATTCACAAAAATCTATGTTTTTAATTTCTCCTATATTCTGGTATTTGAGATATACATCAAATAGTACCCAAGATATTGTGTTCTATGTCTTTCATCTCTTATTTGGTTGTCATTACTGCACATCTGTTACCAACACTCTGCTTATTCATCGTTTGGGCTCTCTGCATCACAGAGTTTGACCACATCCCCATTCCAGGCATAACCCACCCACTTCCTTCAACACTCATTCTCTGATACAGCACTTTCTGTTAACCTTGCATGATACTGCATCATTCAGACTTTTTGTCGTCATCCTGCTGGGAAGGATGTTTCCTGCGCTGAAACCCTGTGTGCATATACGTGATGTATCTGTACAGAAATTATAGCTTTCCTTTCCTATCTCTCCTTCTCTCCTACAGTGCAGCAGATTTTATGTACTCCCCTTTGATAGCAGCTGTTGTCTGCTGGAATCCAGAAATGAGGATTTTAGGAAAATAATTAATGTACAGGCTTGAATGCTCTAACAAAGCAGCATCAAGGTCATCATCACCATAAGGGTAATATTTTTATATCAATTTAAATTACTTTGATTTAATACTGAAGTCATATAGGGTGTCAGCTTGAAGACATACTTCTCCCTCTTCTTCCTCAACCAATAGCATTTTTTAGTAGGATTGTGCTATGAATTTTGAATTGTTTACCTATCAGTTCAAGCTGGATTCATATTGGAACTATCTGTTTCTCAGTGGGTAGAATTATTTTCTCTTGTATTTAATTTTTAAATACAATGTTAGTTGGTGACAGTTTAGTTTTTATTAACTTGTGGTTTCTTCTCTACCATGTAACATAATTCTGTGGGATGCATAATTTACTGCACTAATTTAAGGTAAGCCTTTCCCAAGTTTTGAAGTCGAGTAGTGTTTTCTAGTTACAGCAATCTCTTTAAGTGAGCTGTTAAATACCACACTGGGCTCAGTTAGAATGATATATTTGTTAAATATAGAGGATGATCATTTCTGTCAATATTTCCTAATTTTTTTCCACATAACTTTGAAACTTCTAAGTTTTTAAAATCAGGTAGAAGTTGTTTATATTATAAAGAAATGTATTTTTATCAGTCTAGAGGAAAATATTAAGAATTTTGTTGATCGGTGGGTTTTTGACCTTAGCTTAAGAAGGAAACTTATATTCATTATATTTAAGAAAGCTAATAAATTGATTGGAAGACTTAGACTGTATAATTTACCTTATATCATTACTTTAACTGTTAGGCCATGATTCTAATAAAAAAAAAAAAAAAGCCACTTTGGATTTTAAATCTATTTTTATCACCCGGGACATCTTATCTGTCAATATCTGATTAGAGGTCCTCGCTGCTTGAGACAGCTTTTCTCTGTCTGACAGATAATCTGAGGCTCTGAGACCATCAACTGAGAATTCATCTCTAGGCGTTGGGGGAATAAAAAAAAAAGGTCTAGAAAGAGCTGGGAGATAATTTTTGATTACACTTCAACCTATGACTTTTGCCTTGGGCCCAATAGAAAGGCTGAATCTTCCTGTCTTATCACTGCAAAGACAGAATACTCTTGTATTGATTTAAACAGAGAAGTTTAAATAAGTTTCAGGTTGATTATTTCTTCACCATGTCTCAATTTTCAGTGCAGGAAATACAAGGTGTTGGACTAACACAAGCCTTTGCTACCTCTGTCCACAGTGCTACCCAGACCATGAAAAGCTTTCTGTTCAAGCACCTTCTCTGAGATGATTACTTCATTACAGCGCAGTAAGTTTCTTGGACATGAAACAGAAACTAAATTTTCCAAGTAAGATATATGTAAAATCAGAAGGAGAGGACCTGATGTTGAAGATCCTGAAAGGTCTGTCATACCTACTTGCTACAGTGACAAGTGTTTATCTAATCTACTCATAAATATGTCCTTTGAGAAAAAATTATATTTATTGGTTTCTTTAGCAAGAAAAATGCATTTGATATTTACAAATATTCACTTTAGTTCACAAGTCTGTATTTGATAGTAAGTAGCACAAGCATATTTTCCTGACACAGAAATTTTGAGCACAGAAGATCAGGCATTTATTTTGATATTTACCATAAATATGAGAATAGATTTCTGCCTTTAGTTCTGATTTAGATTTTTAATCTAAATGCATGGTGTGCCTCTATTGTTTACTCTTCATAGAAGGATAACTATCCTTGTCCTGATGTGGATACTGGACAAGATAAATACAGAGCCCAAGAGGCAGAAATGTATTAGCTGACTATACAAAAACTGTAGCACATATTTTATAATTTTATACTCTATCTACTGTGTTGAAATTTAATAGTGTCCTAGGTTTGAAGATGGATTTTATGTCAGAGAAGTGTTGGTGAAAAGCAAGGTGAAACTGTGCTATGCCTGGGTGTATTTAGCATAGACAGAGTCAAGGGTTTTATCTCAGGTCAGAGTGAAAAGTGAGGGACACCAGTGAGTGTCTGAGATTGCAAGACATCCAAAGATCCAGTATAAACTTACTCAAATTAAAAATACACAAAAACAGGAAATACAACCACTAAAAATTTGCCAGAATTTTCACAAAGAACTCATCTCTGTTGACATTCACATTAATAATTTGATATAATATGTAGATAGCTGGAAGCCAATATAGGACTCAAAGGGGTTGTTCCTTAGTTTAGCTATAAGGTTAGAACAATGATAGGGACCCTTAGTAATAGATGTCCAAACAAATGTTCCTCAGAGACACTCACAATTATTAGATAACTCATATCTAATTAAGTTCTCCATTGGGTTTCTGAACTAATGACCTGATTAAATTTGACTTGCAGCCTTGCCAATTATGTATTTTCTTTTTATACATCCTTTTTGGAAGCAAATTCACAGTATGAGCATGGAGTAGTGGTTTGCACACACCACATAAATGCCATCATCTGCCTCAACTGGAATGTTTCCTAATCATTCCTGTGAAATGCAATGCTCTACTACTTCCAGTAATCTCAGATTTCTTTATGGATCTATTTTTGGATTCATCTGCTTTGTCAAAAACCTTTGAAAATAATTAATAGCTTATATTTTTTTTACAAGAATATGAAAGAATTTTTGATGTTAACAAAACTTCATGTTGAATCTGCAGGTTTTTCAAGTTTTGAAGCTCAAACTGTGAAAAAAATTATCCTGTTCAGATTCTCAGTTTCAAAAACTGCCAGGTGAAGAGTAACAGGTAATTTTGCAGCTAACTCAGCAAGCTGAGTCATGAAATAATATTTAATGGCAGTCTGTATTCCCCAGTTCCCTGAAAATCTTGGGTACTGGGATGGTAATTTTGAATATATCAAGAACTGAAGATAAAAGCAACAGGAAAATCAAAATTTAGTCTTTCTTTTGTAGTAAAGGAAAGCTGTTTATGCATATGCACAAAATTTTCTCTGAGCCTAGACTGGAAAGATGAGCATAATTATTATTGAGGAAAAATATATTTAATTCACTTTCATTACTGTAGGAATAAAAATATCATTTCAAGTAACATATTGAATCTGATTCGTATTGAATCTGATGCATGTTGAACTTCTATAACCACAACTATAAGCAAAATTAGCTAACAAAGTTAACTAAATATCCATATTTGCGTCAGTCTTTCATACTAGGGTAAAATATGAGTGAGTAAAAAGCAATTGAATAAAGACTAAAACTCTTCCAGATATTATATTTGGGAGAATAGTTAGAAGAAAAGTCAATTCTTCTATATACTAGAAAATCCTAGAAGAGAGTGAGTTGGATTGAGATATTTTTTTTTTCTGTCCTCTGATTAGTCCATTGATGTGTCATGCATTAATTATGAACTTCATGAAGGAGATAACATATATATGTTAATCATTCAGTACAACTTCACATTACACTAATGCCGAGGGCATGCTTTTTTCTTTTTCTTTTTTTTTTTTTTAATTTGCTTTAGTTGGAGAGATTCAAAGGCTTAAAGCAGGATTGGAATCAAGATGAAGTTGTGAATTTAAATTTTGCTTTTCTTTACTTCCATTTGCATTGTATCAACCCATTTCAATTCCAGAATTTCCAACACTGCATTGTGTTGCTTTTCTACTGCAAACATCCCTGCTTTGTTTGTTTTTAAAATATTTACTTTTAGATCACCTTGCAAGATGAGAAGGTGACATGTTGTCATACACTGTCATACATGGAGAATAAGGTCAAAGTGCCACTCAGCTCTCTTGACAAGCTGAGCTGCCCATGACCTGCTTTCCAGACCACTTAGCATTCCAAGCAGCTCAATGGTACAGAGCTTCAAGCAGAGCCCTTGCTGCCCTTCTGCTGCAGCATTTGCTATTCAGTAGCTCTGCATATCGGGACCACGGATCAGGAATCAGGTGATCACTAATTATATGACCTTATTAATGGCCATCCATGAGAAGTCTATTTCAAATAACTTGCTCATTAGCACATACAACTTCAGTAGCTAAGGAAAGAATATTATTTTGCTCTACAGGTTTTCAGCTGCTTTTATTGTGAGTGTGGTTTTGTGTTGTTGCTATAACCCCAGGTTTATTATAGGGAAGCTGAGGCTGGGAAGGAAAGGAAGAACTGAGCCTGAGATTTGCTCCTATAATCAGTGTTAACAAGCAGACTTGGATCACACTTGATCCTCAGATGCTGCTAAGAAAATATCCCATGGCCTCTGTCTGGACCATTTGTAGTACAAATATAATTTATCAGTTACAGTAAAGCTGTCTTTTATACACACATCAACACTTCTCTGAACATCTTTTTAAAAGCAGACAATTTGGATAAACTTCCACAGGCAGAGATAGCTCATAATTTCTATGAGAACAGTCCCTGTTATATTTTAAATGAATGCTTTGAAGCACAGAATTTCTACAGCTTTCCAATTAATAGTTGATGAGAATTTATCATCAATAATAATTTATTTTCATATTAGGGAAAAAACTATTTTGTCTAAATTTTTTTTGCTAAAATCACAATAAAACAAATTAAAGTAACTTTGCATGGAAAATTTAATCTTTAATGATTCTCTTTTGTCAAAATTACAGATAATTAAAATCATTACCTTAAAATATTAACTTGTAAACACTAAAGTTGATACAGTTACAGTTCGATATTAAATGAATGAAATTAAAAAAGGGATTTTATCTCTCCTCTTTCAACAAAATACACTGTTCTCTGAAACCCTGGAGTGAACTGAAACTGTCATTAGTTTTAAATGAGCTCCATAAACAGCCCATATTTGACCTAAAATGTAACAAAATTTCCCATCACATTTTTCAATCCCTATACATTACACTTTGAAAGCATATTAGCAAAAGCTTCTTTTTATTCCAAGGCATTCTGTCCAGCAGTTCAGGTTTTTGATGTAGTTTTTATAATATTTTAAGTCAATTGGCCAGTCAATTTTCTTTGTATGTGTCTCACCAAATGGGTTGTTGGAGGTCCCACCTCACAAATGCTCATCTCATATTTCTGTTTGTTTAAAACTTTGATCATTCATGTAAGATCTCCTTTGTTCCTTTGACTGAATATGTGATACATGATACAAAAATCTATACATATTTTTGTGTGTACACCCCCATATATATATAGATATATATATATATATCTACATATAAGGTGCACACACACACATATATAGAGGGATAAACATTAAAAGACCCCAGGTATTCAGGGTCTGAATTTTATATTAAGGAAAAAAGCTGTCACTCCATTGTATCTGCTTATAGCTAACCAGACTGGAAACTCTTTACTTCACTGTTCCTGTGTGCAGAGACATATTGACAGAAGGGTGGGAGGCTTTTACATCGCTGAATAAATCTGGTTTAATTTAAAGGGAAAGAAGCATGTCAATTATATGACAGACTAAGAGGACACGTTAAGGAAATGTCAATCAGGTACGCTTAGACATTTAGCTTCCAGGGAGAAGCTGCAGCTAGGAATGCAGTACTTTGATGGATATATTGGTCCAGCTTTTAAGAAATCATATTCTGATGCTGTTATGCTTTTGGAAGTCTCTTTGTTATTCTATTTTTATGTTTTCATATCTTGATAATTAAATCCCTTAAGTTTTCAGAAAGGAGCAAAGGCTTTTTTTTTCTTTCTTTTTAATTACACTTTAGATTTTCATAAGGATTTGTGTTTTATTAAATGGTCAAAAATACCAAGGAAATCATTCTTTACTAAACTCTACCATGTGTTATTATCTACCTGCTTTTCTTTTGCACAGTAGATGTCCACAGAGTGAGACTCTTGAAGCTTTTAAGTCTCTGCATTGCATACAATTTTGTCTTCATTTAATATTTAGGAAATATTTAATAGGAAAATGCCAAGATGTTTCCCCAAACCCAAAGGCAACTTTTCTTACTTGCCTAAAATTAATGGTAGGAATTTACAAGACATCTTTTCTGTGTAGGACAAAAGACTTTTGGAAAACTCAGAAATTTGGACATTTCTAGAAGTCTCTTGCTATGTTTATTTAAAGTAAAGCTATAAACCACAATTAAGGGTTTTCAGGATTTTGCCTGGAAAACGAAAACCTATAAAATATTAGATTATTTTGAACCTCAAAGAGCTGAAATGTGGGTACAGAAATAACATCTGTAGAGCTTCAATTTTACTGTTCACTTTTTATATTCATTTTAAATGAGAAATAATTATCCCCTCATCTTCTAAAGCTGATGAAACCATAAATGCTCTGCATTACACTGATTCACAGGAGATTCTGATCTATTGAGCAAGTGCACCCGTTCCTATTTATAGTTTAAAAGTTTGATCATCTAACAGAATGTGAGTAAATGATAAAGAAAGTGTATCTGTCCAGCTGGGCTTTGGTCATTTCACATTCATTGCTGTATACAGACTGCATTTTCTGGAGGTACAATTTCAGCTTCCACATCTGTGAGCAACAGAATCTTATTTCAGAAATGTCCTGAAGAATTACTCTTAACATGTTACTTCAAAAGTGGAAACTTGTGCTGAAATAGATGACTGTGGAGATTATACTGCTCTGTTGTAGACGTAGATACCACTTTAGTCTTATGTCAATGTTCAGGTTCAGGAACAGCTTTCTGCTGAACCTAGTGCTGAACTTAAAGTCACCCTCAGGAGTCATGCATCTCATGAGAGAATTGGATGCTTCCCAGGAAATATAAATAGAAACTGTTTGGAAAATGCAGCGTTAATTATTTCATCTTGTTTCAAGGAAAATCATTTTTCTGACGTATTGAGCCAACTGAGAGCTGCTAGCTGGCTGTTAGGAGCTCCCTATTTTTATATCTTAGTGATTAGCAGCAAAAATGAGTATGAGAATTTTATATGTTAAAAAAATATGTAATTGGAAAATCATACAATGTAAAGTACCCAGGAAAAGTAATAATTTAGTCAGAAACACTCCTAAATATGCTATTGGTTTTACAAGTAAATGGGTTTGTAGATTCATGTACAAAAGATTTTTTTTCCTGGTTATTTTAATGAACTCTTCTTTAATACCTCTTAAAGCTCACTCTCATTTTGACCAAGTTTTCTATGCTGTATGTAGTTGTCACATAAAAATAAATAGTGTTGAGAGGGTTTTTTAATATGTCTGGTTTTAATTCCCATCTCTAAAAATCTTCTTTTTAGTGTGGATAGTTGACCTTTAGGATGGCATTTTTCTTTCATTCTGTATTAGTTTAAGACCAGGTAATGCATTCCAAACAAAATCAATGAATCACAGAGTTGCATGGTAAGACTGCTCAAGAAGTATTTGTATTTAGCTCTGATATGTGTAAATATTCTGTAAATTTGGAGAAAGGCACCTTTATTAAGTGCTATTTTTGTGCTAGTGAGATGGAAGTCATTCCATAAAATTTCCTTGTTGCATTTATCAGTCCTTAGTTGCTGTTACAGAAAATGTGAAATTCCTATTCTTTAAAGTGCTTTAAAGACAGTGTGAGCAGCACCTTTTTCAATATGTGCCAGTGCAAATTCAAGAAATCAGTGGTAACATTTTTGCATTTGAAAGTAGCACAGCTGCCGTTCTGGTGTTGTGGTTGAAGGATGACAAAAGCTGTACAGTAGGAATAGATCAATGACTAATATTTTTTATATATGAGCTTCACTGTTTTCTTTGCTCTGGCTAATCCATTCTGTGCCATTCTTGTCTTTTTTTTTTTTTTTTTTTTTTTTTTTTTTTTTTTTTTTTTTTTTAGCTCAGTAAGCCTTCTTCCCATTTTATTTTCAAAATCCACCCTTTCCTCCTCTCTGTTCATGTCCTTGTGGGCAATTTGTCCCCTCTTTCTTTGTATCTAAAGTGTGAATACTTGATACATCATCTGCTACACTTATCTTTCTCTGCTCAGCTCTGGGGGTTTTGCCTTCATCTCTTGCAGAATCAAATTCAAACCCTTTGCCACATTTTTAACAATGGGTCTTGACTCACATATTTAAACTAATAACTGCCTCTTGTCCTCTTCCTTCACATTACTGGTTTGTTTTTCGTTGCTACTCTTCTTGCTTCCTGTGACATGAATAGTAGTTCTCTTATATCCTATTAGTGCAAAGTCTTTCTAAAAAAACTCCTCTGAGAGAATTCCTTACTCCTTTTGTATCCAAAACTTGCAGTTCTTATATATCTGCAGCAATGGCCTCTGAAAGCCTGTAGAGGATAATATTCCTTAGAAGCAATGGTATTGATAAATTAGCATGGTAAAATGAAGAGTAAGTGATGTGACACAAGACTGACTGGACTGGTGACAGGGGTTCAGATTCTCTGACCTGGCTTTGGCTGTTTTCCCTGACCTGCTACATTAGTTTTACAGCTTCAGTTGTTTTAGATGGAATGGTTTACAAAACATAGAACATCAGCTGCCAAAAAAATGACAGAGAGAAATGACTAATGTCCTTTTTTAGTAGGACGTTTGCTTTCTCTTTTTTTCTTTTCACTTTACTGTCTCAGGCATGAATAATTCTATTCTATATTAGATGAATATGTAGTAGGTCTCCAGATTTTTACCACTAATGAAGACTAAGGGTAAAAAGCCCTGATCTGAAACAAAGCCTAAATGATCTTCCCTACCAAAAGAGATATTAAAGGAAACAGGAGAAATCTAATAAATTAAATCCCTCCCATATTCACCCTTGAAATGATTGGTCTTAGATATGGTATGCTCTGCAAAGCATCAGTATTCATGCCAGAGTAAACTGAACTAATAGTGCTGAAAAGTGAATTATTTCATAGCACAGATTTTGGTTTTTTTCTACTGCAATCTTCTTAAAAGAGAAAATGAAAATGTATGAACTTTCTGCCATGAATTATTTTCTTATTTATATCACTAGGCCATCATTGTGCACATCATATCTGATGGATAAAATATTCTTGCAGCAGCTGTACAACATTATAGTTTAATATTTTCTACTTTTGATGCATAAATTATTAGAAACATTTATGTGGTGGATCAACTACGTTAGCCATCATTTCTCTTTCTGGTATATTGCACTAAATAGCCTCTATGCTTACTATAAAATAAAATTGTGGGGAGGGAAAATACAGTTGGGATGAAATTGCTGATAAGATGCTTTTTAGTTTTGACAGTGAAGGTTTCTTGGAGAGTGGTGGTAAAATGCAGTTTATGAAGGAAAAGTTCTGTTTTCAGTTTGCTAGAAAAGAAGTTCATCTACTAAATATCAAATTAAAAATATTATTTTAGAGAGCATCAAAATCTGAGCTTTTACTTTTTTGGGGGATTGTAAATATTGTTGTTAGTTTTAACCTTGAAAATTCAGTCATAAAAGTAAATTGTTGAGCAAACACCAAAATTTCCAATTGAAACATTTGTGTGGTTATGATTCATAATTAAGCAGAATTTTTTATGAACTTTTTTCCACTGCTTTCAATGGGATCACTCCTTCCCAGAAAATCAGTATTTTCTTTCATGTTCCACAAAGATCTGATTTTTAGAAAGCACAGAAATAATTTAGTAAGCGGGGAGACTCTGTGGCAACCTAAATCTCAGAGATGAAGAGTGGACATGAAACTCCTGGGATTCATTGCCTAAGAGATGCTCCAAGGGAAGGGAGTTCCAAGCTCGAGGGAATGCAAAAAAGTAATATTCTGAGATTGGTGTTTATGCAGTGCAGATCCCTAGGCTATGAATAGGGTGCATTCATACTTGGCTGGTTCCCTATTTTCTTATTTGTACTCTTTTTCCCCACTTGGATGTCAAATTGCTCTTAGGAGAGAAACAAAGCAAGTAGAGCTATCCAGCTCACTTTCCATTAGGAATACCTCTGGAAGACTGGTAGAAAGGATAAAATCAGTATTACCACTTCAGCTCTTTGACCATCTCATCCAGAAAAATCTTGTGTGTTCTTTTCCACTGTTGTTTGTTCTTATTTCTATTTCCTGTTTAATAGTCAACTTTAAGCACAAATCTGTCTGAGTCCTGTTCTGAAACTTAAAACTCCAGGTTCTCAGACACAGAAATATCAACCACAAGGACAAATGAGTCCTCTAAAAACCAGCATTAATGTGGATCCAGGTGGAAATAAATGTGACTTTTTCCCTTTTATATATAACAGGTTCTGCTTGCCACAGCCTTGTCAGTAGTCAAAAAAACAGTCAGTTTCCAAGGTCCATTAAAGAAATTGCTTCAGCAAACACTAGAAACTCCTTTAGAATGAAATTTTTTCTCTCAATTGAGATTCCATTTCTTACATTTTTATCCAAAGTGTCTACAGATATTTTCATAGCCTCCAAAGTATAAATACTTATAAATACTAAAGCAGAACAGGACATTTGAAAAAACTGGGATATTTTTATTATCATCATTTTTATTTTCAATCTTTCATCATAATCAAAAGCCTTTTCTTTGAAATGGTTAGAAGAGGAAAAATGCATCTTACTGGGGTCTTTGGCACTGTGCATTTATAGGTGATAGAAACAATATGCAGTGATGGAGGAAAGGAGCAAAGGTGACAGAGAGAAAGGAGATTATATCTCCTCTGGGAATTTTCATTCATAAGCTGGAAACTTGTTAGCCGTGGTCTAAAAAGGGGCTTTCCTCTTACAGATCAGCTGCTCTGTACAATGGATGCATTCTGCCATCTAGATATATTCCACCAAACTTGTGATAATCTCAAGTGCATTTCTGATGCTCCATTCAGTTTAAAAATGATAGATGCATTTTGATGTTCCTTTTACTCTGCTTTACATTTATATGTAGTTGAATGGTGAGCAAAAGAAACACAATTTTGAAGACAAGAGTACATCAGAATCATTGAAATTCATACAAGGGTGTATGCCTGTACACTCTACTAATGCCTTCCAAAGCACTGTTTTTATAAACTCCATGAATTAATAAATTTTAATAACTGATGGTGTAATCTTGAATAAAGCCGTCACTGTCTTTTGAAGCCAGAGTATGACCAGTATGAAACAGCACCTTCAGGTCCAAGTAAGGAAAACAAGCACTTCAATGCTGTTGAAAGATTATGCTGTATACAATTTTTCATAGTGACATTTTAAATATTATTCGGAGAAGTGGTAATTAGGAATTCATGCCATGGGTGAGAAAGATTGGCCATATGTTATTGAAAGTTGCTAATTCAGATTGTTTCACTTTACACTGTATCTTTAAGTGTAGTATTTTAGAGCCCACACTGTCTGTAAATACCCTTATTCTCTCTGCCTTAAAGGGAGATTGAATCTTTTTTGTTGTTCGGTCATGTATCTAAATGAGTAAGACAAGATCATTGGCCTCTATAAAAATGTCTTTTTCTCTGGATAAAGACAAAAATGGCAAGATTCAAGAAGATACCTGCCTGAATATTTCTTTGAACCAGAAACACTGTCTAACAACCAAAGAATTTGATTCACTGATGAATATTTCTCTGCAAGCTACTTATTTTTATGGTCAATGTAAGTTTTGATTATGTAAGAAATTATGAGGATCTTCCTTTAAAATATTGTCAATGTTTTTACTTTTCTTTGTCTATTTTTTTAAAACCAATTTCTAATTTTTATTTTTCATATACGAACATGAATCTGTGAGAGAAAAAATTTAGAAGATTATTTGTGATGTCAAAGGCTGAATGAAAGAAATAATGCTATCTCTACTCTGGTTGTCACTATTTTGCCTGGTATAGTCATAAAGAAAAAAATATGAAAGATTCTTGGATCTATAAATGATAAGCTGTCTTTATGTTTTTGAGTTCTTGATTTTATAGGATTAGCACATTAAATTTAATGCTAAGTAGAGCTCTAAGACTCACATTTTTCACAATTTATGGTTCCCCTTAAAGTTTAGCCTATATTTAAATACAATGTAAATATACACAGTGTAGAATAACTAGGGTAAAAAATTCCTTTTTCATTAAAAATGCAGCTCAGCAGATCTGTGATAAATGGTGTCATTATGTATATGCCAATCCCTTCTGGAAAATTGGAGTGATTCTAAACTTTGCCAAGAATTTGACATGCCACCCTAAATGTTTAATCAGGGATGCTGTGACATTCAATACTGCTTGTATAAATGTGTCAGTCTAATTTTTATTAAACCTCTTCAAAATGAAACATTTCTGGGAAAAAAAAAGGCATGAATGAACCAAACTAATGCTATTAATGCTTCTCATTGGCTATGATATAAATAATCTAAGGTTAACTATAATCCTCACTACACTGAGCACAAACTTACCTAGTAAAAGTTTTGAATTGGAATAGAACTCAGAGGAGTGCTGTGTCAAATTAATGATCATGAAGCTAGTCTCAGAGAGCATTAGTAGTCAGCTTCTGCCTTGGGTGAGACCAGGGAATAGATGCCAGTCAGGAATCTGAATGGAACTTCTGTGCTAAAATTCTGTCCTTCAAAAGCCAGAGAAGCCTAACAGAACTTTCCTGTGACTTCTTCGTTGCATGATTCTGGCCATGGAAATACATATTGGATTTCAGATAAGGCCCAGGGAAGCCAATTAAGAAGAACCCTTCTCAAACTGTTGCTGCCGCAGATTAAAAGGGCTATACTAGCTAGTACTTCCAGTTCTGACAAGCTTTGCTTACATGTATTATCTTTAATTTTTACATATAGTCTGGGGCTTTTTAGAGTAAGACTATATGCATAATTAAGAATATTTTAGCAGAATTTAGGTTTATGGGTATGAGTTAAGTTTCCCACTATATAATGTATTTTTGAATTAATATTTGTATTTCAAAATTATGCTCTTAGATTTTTTCAGATGCTCTTAATTTCTTCAGATTGTCTCTTATATACATGTTATTTGCTTTTCATCCCTGTTCTGGTATTGAAATAGCAAAGTAATGAGATTCTATTTTGCCATCAATAAGTAATAAATATTTTACTAATGCCAGGTCATCTGGGCTTTAATTCCCATTGCTTGTGAGAAAGTAATGGACCCCATCATAGTTTACATATTGATTTTTATTTGTTCTGGCATAGGACACTGGAACATGTTGTGTTGAGGGTGTCCTTTAAACACAGCACAGAAACACGTTCCATAGCACAGACAAGGTAGAGGAATATGCACCGAGAAAGCATAAGGCAAGGAGACAGTGCTGGTTAGTGCAATAAGCAGTGGGGGGTTTGTGCACCCTCTAAATCTTCTGAAATTTCACAGAATGTGTGATACTGAAGAATAAAATCACATTGTGAAGGGAACACCTTTTTATGCTGCTGATCCTGAAGTTTCTAACAAGAAGTTGCACCATTAATTTTTGACAAAATGAAATAAGGGTCTAATACCTTGACCAGCTCTGGACTGTAAAGGTATTTACGTACTCTTACTTAATCAACCCAAAACTGCAGAATTACTACATTTGTATAGTTCTTTCCCACCTGGAAAGTGGGTAGTCAGAATCCCCAGGATCCTTTCTCAACGATGAATAATTAGATGTGTCTAGTGGAACAAATATTGTTCTATATTTTCTTTGGTGTAATGCTGTGGCCCAGGACATGTACTGCAGCATTCCTACCCACACCTAGTATCCAACCTCTGCTGCTGGGTGGGAAGAAAAGGTACAGCCCAGGATTATTTTCAGAAGTACAGATTATGCTTAAAAAGAGACAATCAGGTAATATGGTTTCATGGTTCCTGGAGATTCAAGGTTTTTTTAAAAGAATTGGTACTTATCTGTTACTACAGAGTTTTCATGATTTTAGGTAAAGAAAATTCCTAATTTCCTGTAGTCATGTTTCAGGTAGAATTATGTGATAGACATACTCTCTGAAATATTTTATATAGAAACACCAAGTATTTCCATCATATAGAGAAAAAATTCAATAGGAAAGAGGATTTGGGGTTCCTAAGAGAGAAAAAAATATTCATGGCTTATCTCACACAAGGTGTAGTAAGATGCTAACTTTCTTATTTGGTAGTTGGACCTTTCATCTTATCTACTCAGCCATCATTTTTTTAATGTACCCAGTCATCATTCTTCTGTCATCAGCAAGAAGTTGGTATATCCAGCAATGAACTGAAATAAGGGATTAAAGCAAAAGGAGAGCAATGGAAGATGGAAAATGTAATCTAATCTTTCTTACTATTTTAAAACCCCTTTTGACATGTCACAGAAGTCCTAAACTTAGGATTCACTCACAAATGCATTCATTTTCTGTGTGTTTGAGATTTCTGCAAATTATACTGCAGCAAGTCAAGAAAATAGCAGCCTGCCCGTTTTTTCTTCCCTGCCCTGCCCCACCCAAAACTGCCTTCCAGTCACCCTGAAAGATGGTTAATTCATCACCTTCAATGTAATTCATGCTTAGATGAAGTATGGGGATGCTTTTAACATAGCTGCTGAGGGCACTATACTGTTAAACGTTGCTGGGGACACTGGAACAAAATACTGTTCAGCAAGAAACTCCTTTTTTTCCCCTTACAGCACTTTTACCTTTATGTTTGTCTGTGTTTATGTGTAATTGCAAAATTTTGAGTCTCACAAGTATCTGCAGCCTAAGCTGAAGAGGCAGTCACACGAGTCATGTGGCTTCTTTGGGGAAGAGTGGAGAAGAGTGTCTATGGACAAAATAGAATTGATTTAGTATACAACACTACCTTGTTTACTCCACTTGAAATATTTAAGTTACATTAACAGCATGCTCCATTTGGACATTACTTGGAATTTGATGACGAGTTGGGAAGATGAAGAAAAAGCATGCAGGCTGACATGAAACTATTTGTTTGCTGAGGGCATTTACCTCCCAGGCCTTAAATACAGAGTGAAAAAATATTCTGGACACAAAACTTCTCCTATTGAAAATGTGAAAAACTGTAGGTTTACAAATGGGGTTTCTGAAAAAAGCCCAATGAAAAAACAGGTAAAAAAACAGAGAGAAGTATTTGATATTAAAACTCCCTATGATTTGGTCATGTTTGATCAAATGTTCAGCAACTCAGGAAAAGTAGCACTTAGATTTTCTATATTATTGAAGACAATGAAAATCAGGAATATAAAATATATAAATGACTGGGACAAAATGATCTTTTGCTGAAGCGTACAAAGTAATGTTTGCATTCTAGGATGAAAAAGCAAAAAACTGGAGAGCCCTTTCGATCATGCTAGAGACTATGCTGTGATGACATACCATGCCCAGTGCTCCCTAGTTACTGCAGCAGTGTGGTAAAGTCATATTTGCTATTCATATCCCAGCAGTAAAAGTGAGGACAACTTGCTCTAGTCTTTTGGAGACAACCTGAGCATATAGAAAAGGAAAAAGGGATGAGAAAAGCTGTGGAGTCTTCAAAGTTGCCTAAGGTGCCCTTTATGGCAGAGTGATTCCTAGCCTCAGAGTGAAACAACTACTACCTGATCAATGTATCACATAAATTGCTTTACTCTGTATTCTTACAGAGCATTGTTTAGTTCATAATTTGCTTTTGAAATGTTTTATTTTACAGCATACCCATAACAGTAACTGCCATAACTTAAATGATGTTTTAATATCATGAGATCTCATTATAACACTCTGCTTATTCAGTTTTTGCTGATATGTGAAGTAAGAATGCCAGCTGTTCTGTTTGCATTACTGGGTTCATGGACTACTAAAAAGAAAATTAATATACTCATTATTCTTTTTTTTTTCTACTGAGTAGCATTTAGAGGCTCTAGTCAGAATTAGTCTCGTTATTATAGATGTTGTATAAACATTATAGATGCCCTTACATGGTAAATACAACATGCTGTTATTGTTTAGTTTAATGCTGAAACAAGCTGAGCTTTGTTTACAGTTTCAGAAAGAGAGGTCATGTTTATGTTGTTCACATTTAACTAATACAATTAATTCATTCATCCAAAACCTGCATAAAGACTAACAAAATGTGTATCTCAGATCTAAGATTACACTGAAAACTAAGATGCGCTTCAATGATTTTGTTTTGACAGCCTAAATATTGTATTGCATGCTGATCTGGGGGTGGAGAAATGGAAGTAAAGCAAATTGTTTTCCATGACAAAACAACACTGACTATAGTAGCACTATTTTATTTACAGCATAGATGCTTATTTAATAAATTTATTAGTAGCAACCTAAAGAAAATTGAACCAAGTTAAAAAAAATGTAGCATTTCATCACACACTGAAAGAAGGTGTGCAGATATGTTGTAATTTATTGAAATGTACTGTATTTTGACATGCATTTCATACTGCAGGCAAGAAAATTTATCTTTATATCGTACGTTATTATCATATGTGTCAAATAGAATTTTTGTTTGTCACATTTTAGAAAAATATAAGCTCATTTCAGGAAGGCAGTTATCACTCTATAGGTATGTTTGCCATATTTATTTTAAAGTCTTAACCATCACCTCAACTTGATTTTTCTTGGAGAGATAGAAAGAAATTACCGTCTTTCGCACTGTTTAACAGAGAAAACTCGTGAATAAATTGGTAAGATCTCTAAAGATTATTGTAGCAGTAGCTCATCTGGGGTGTGACATGGAGAAAAAAAGGGTGCAGGACATTTTTGCCAGAGTGTTCTAGTAAACACTTGGAATGAACGCATCCTTGGAATCAGCAACCTCCTCGTTTAAAGAAGGATCTGTAAAAATATGGTCAGTGATTTGAATTTAAACATTTTTAACTCTGCTTCTTAAAAAACATTTGTAAATCAGCAAATCATGCCAAAATGTCAGAATTCTTTGCAAAGGGGAAGTTTCAAAATTTTGCCCAAAATTTTCTTAGAAAAAATTTTCTTATTTCTTATGCTGTCATTAAGTGGCAAACTTTAAATAGCTTAAATAACTTACTTTGATTATACTAAAAAAGAAAGATAAGCAGCCCTGTTTCTTTTCAGTTATTGGCTACAAGAAGAGAAGCTTCAAATTCATTAGCCTGGGATTGGAAAGGTCTCTGGATATGTAGTAACAAGTCAAGTAAGTGACAGATTTTTTCCAATTCTTTTTTTTTTTTAAATCCCTGCTTTTGAAAGAAAAAATATTGTTCCAGATTCTTTGATGACTACCTTATTTTGTAGGTATTTAAAAGAAAAATTTTAAAATTAAGATGAGAACATAGATTATACATTGCTTTTTCTCATTTTACTTTAAGCTGCATATTATCATATAAAAATTATTTTAAAATGCACTAAACTTTGAAATTATATTGTTGCAAAAACATTATTTCATACAGGAACAGCAGTTAGAAATGATCACTTGGGAAAAAAAGTGCAACTCGTTTATATAAATCAATAGCTCAGAGGAACCCCAGAACTATAAAATAAATACCCATAACATTACATGAGATAAATGCAGCTTCTGCAGAAATAATTTTCAAAGCGTAATTAGAATTTTTTATTTCTGACAGAAATCTATGGCTTGAATTAGCAAATGTGATAAAATATCCAGACTAAAACTTAGACTTTTTCTTTTACCCTTTGAGACATGCCTTAAATGGAAAGGAACACATACAGGGTATTTTTTGATTTTATAGGCAGAGAAGAATTTTCAGTGTAGAAATCTTTTCACATTACTATTTTTTCTGTGGTTTAGTAGGATATTTGCAGAACAACACGTAACATGGTAGGTCACTGCAGTGTGAACCAGAAGCAACTCATCACTTTTAGCCACAATCTGTGGCTCCAGTAGCTGGGTATGGCCAGTATGGTGCACAGAAAGTATTTTCTGTATTCAGTGGGGTTTTTGACATTATCACATCCTTTAACACTTTGTCAACAAACACTCCCAACTTATTTTGTTAAATACCAGAAGAGAAATGCCAACAGTTACGGAAGATTCATTCATATCCAAAAAAAAAAATTAATGTCATTTTGTAATGCCAAAGATTGAAGTTCAGCATAGAGGATAAAAATCCAACAATAATATGTTTGCCTGTATCAGGCAACCTCACAGGCCAATCATTTTGTCAAAGGTCGCATGCAATAATATATATGACCATGTCTCAACCTTCATAATTATGACTCAACTCTCAGAATGTATAGTAGATGTTCCAGTGGTAGAAGAAATCTGTTTGGGGAGCATTATGGTAAGTCTTGCTGTAGCTCACTGTAACAAGATTTGGGGTTTTTACAGAGAATTTTATGCAATGCACAGATCAGTCAGAGCTCAAAGGGTGAATAAATTAAACCCATGCTGCACTTGAATGCGATGTGATTGACAAGTATTGCAATATGTAAACATTCAGTTCTCAGCCACCAGTTAAGATCCAATTAGTGAAAGATGCCTCTGCCCAAATTAAGGTGCAAACAAGAACATATGCCAAAGTCAGTAATATGTGTTTTATTTAACAATAAATTTGAGGTAGAGAGCAGGAAATTGAAGAGAAATAAATAGAAGAAAGAGAAAGAAATAAAAGAGGGACAGGGAGGAAGAGTGAAGAGAGAGAGAGAGAGGGAGAGAGGAAGGGAGGGGGCAGAGAAAGGGAGAGTGAAGGAGGGAAAGGGAGGGAGGGCAATGAAGAGAAAGGGGGAGAGAGAGAAATCAAGCTATCAAGAGATAGTTACCACCAGTGTCTTGTCAGTCCTCTGTCCCCCTGGGCTTCTTGGGGGTGGGGGTCACAGAGTCATTATTCTGGAGGGTGCCATCTTTATACAGCCCAAGTTCCAGGAATCCATGGAGCTATATTCTCACAGCTTGGGGTGATCTTTGCTTGATTGGTGACATGTGTGTGAACAGTTTACCACAGTGAGAATTCTTGTCCAGATATGTTAACCAGAATGCTCTTACCAGATCTCACTTCAGCCAGGGCTGAAATGAGTGTCCTCCTGTCTCAGATTCCTCCCTTCCGTGCTTATCTCAAGGTGTCATTCTGGGAGCTTATCTTATGTCATGTTCCTCCTGTGGCCTTGACAGTGTTTTAGACAGGGAACTGTGCCCTTCAAGGCCTTACAATACTTCTGTAACTATTTGTTATTTCCCTGTTTCTTGCTAATGGCTGATTCAGTTAATCCTTACCTTCTGACATGACTTCTAATGACAGGAATTGTCTGACAGGTGCACTTGCAAGAGGTAATCTTGGAGGCACTTAAATTTGATCTTATCCAACAGTTCCTTTCTCTACTTATTTCCTGTGTTTCTGAGCTTCAGGCTTGGAAGGTTTGTTCGGTTTAGGGTTTTTGTTGGTTTTTTTGGATTTGTTTTGGATGATTGGTTGGGGGTTTTTGAAGGAATAAGAATAGGTTCAGAACAGAAATGGCAATCAGGGTAGTAAATGCTCATGTATTCTATCATATTGTATTCTATTTAAGTGTCTAGTTTGTTTATTAAAACACCTTGTCCTTCCAGGATGCCTATCAGAAATGTTGATGAAATTTATTTTCTCTAAATCTGAGCCCCAAGCTACTCATTTTCCACCTTGTTTACCTGATTCGAACTCCAGTAAGTGTATAGCATGGCTGTATTACAAAAAGTTATATAGATTAGGTTGTACTTCAACAGGCAAACACAAAACCTGGTAGTAGCTGCTCACTGGTGTGCTGATGATATTCTCTGTACTGTTATGGCTGCTTGGATGTTCAAAAGAAAGTTGACTTTGAAGGTTTCTAAAATGATTCCTTTTATGACAGACAGGCAAAGACATGGGCAATCAAAGGGCTGCTGTCATTTTTAGTTGGAGACCAAGCAATTTGGAAAAATTAATCAGAAAGTTTGAATTCTTCACTCCATCATTTATAATGGACTGAGACTAATAGTCAAAATTATTTTTAATGGTCAGAATTTTATACCATGGTAGTGGTCTCAAAATGTCGAAGATACATTTTATCTATTAAAAGTTAAAATATCAGATTCAGAGCTTTCTGGCAATGTCTTTGGTGCTGCTATAATTTCGGCATCACCTGACAGCTGTGCAATAAAGATCAGTAAATTATTGCAAATAAGTTGCTTATCATGTAGCTTTGCACTGGAAGAAGAATTACTGAAATTAGTGTCAGTGTTTGTGACAGTGAAGCCATTTGGCAAATCTAGCAGGGAATTTAAAAACTAATAGGAAATAATATATGTATCTTGCCCTCCTCCCTATAAACATAAACATATAAAACAGTGTATAAATATTAGGACTACCATGTCAGGTAAGCCTAAATCTCCCATCTAATCTAAAATAAATTTTTATAATTAATCAGATATAGATGTATCAATCTCTCTTCTGAATTCCTGATAGCAAGCTGGCTAGTGTTACCATTTTCAGATAAACCTTAGATTTATTATCTTTGACCACTACTTCTCTCCTATTTTCTCTGAGCTGCTTATCAGCCATGAAATACAAAGGCACAGTTTCTTCCATGCTTGTTAAAGATTGTCTGTCCTTATTTTCTTTAGATATCAGAGTACAGTTTGGTCTAAGTGGATAAAAAACTGCTTGTTTTCATTGCATCAGGGAAGATCATTGTAGACTACAAATTTTCCTAGGTTGTGTACCAAGTACAAAAGATGAAACTGGGAGTGGGGGAAGGCAGGAGGAGGAGGGCTGAGGTATTGAAATCACACCACAAGTGGGAGAATGATTGGCACTAGGCAGAGCTCACTGGGATGCTGCTGCTGTCCACTATCAGCCATCATGAATACCAAAGGCAAAGAAATTCCCTTTACCTGTGCTTTTGAATGTGTCTATCCACTTCTCTGTCCAAGTTTTATGTCACATCAGGACAGAAATTAAAGCTCAAAATTATAATAAGATTAAGCTTGCATTTTGGAGGGGAGGGTATTTTTTATTATATTTTTGGTGCATTTTAGTTTTTTTCGTGTATTATAAAATGATCTAATTAAATAAGGTTTGATTACATTAGTGTCAGACAGTCAGTATCAGACTTCTTGCTTTTCAGAATGCCTTCAAAAAAGTGTATAAAGGATTTAAATGAATCCTGATAAATACGATTATAAAGGAGGTTTGCTAAAATATAAAGTCCATGTGTTTGCTTTTACATTTCAGATCTTAGTAGCACAAGCAGTTTCCTTTTAACATTCATTCTGGATTTATTTTCAATCTACTGAGAACAGACAAAAAATCTTAGTGAGTTACCTTATCTTAGAGACTGGACAATGGACCAACGTGTAAAATCATGTATTAGCATGTTAGAGTGTTATTGTACTCCCCTAAAATAGTAGGTCTACTTCAAACAAGACTGTAATTTATGATTCAGAATCACAAAAATCTCTCTTTCTAAGCCAATAAACAAAATATCTAGGAAGTGTAGATCTAAGTTTATTCAAACCTCAGAAATTTTACCTTTTATAAATAATTATTTGCTTTCAGCATTGAAATGGTGCTTCATAATGACAAAAGGAGCTGATCACTGGTGTACAACAGCCCGACTTAACCACAGACTTCACTGGAAGTGTGCAGGAGAGGTTTTGTGGCACTAAGAATAACTGGTGGTTGTCTTGTTTTGGTGTGAGCAAGAAAGTAAATTCAAGTAAATGTAAATGATGGTTCTTAGATGGCAGGTCCCATTATATTTGTGTCTAATATTAATAACTATAGTTCTGAGAAAATTAAGGAACTATAAATGCTATTGATTTCAGAATTTAGTTGAAACTATAACAACCATGGAGTTTGTCACATACAGAGCAAACAAAGGTGACTTGAAAAATCTTCACACACAGTGGAAGTCAATGTGGCTGAAGCTGAAGCTGCAGAAAGCAGAGCAAAACATTGAATGACAACTGTCTACTGTTAAGTTATCAGATGCTAGCATGAAATTTGGTGATGTGATTCACAGAATCACGAGGTTGGAAGAGACCTACAGGATCATCAAGTCCATCCCATGCCCCAACATCTCAACTAAACTATGACACCAAGTACCTCATCCAATCTTTTCTAAAGACATCCAGAGATGGTGACTCCACCACCTCCCCGGGCAGAAAATTCCAGTCAGTACTTGATCACTCTTTTCATAATAAACATTTTCCTAATACCCAACCTGTATTTCCCTTGGCACAGCTTGAGAATATGTCCTCTCATTCTGTCAGCTGTTGCCTGGAGAAAGAGACCGATCCCCACCTGATCACAACCACCTTTCAGGGTGTTTCATTTTAAATGCCTGCTTTGTGATGAATGCAAGATCTGGAATAATAAAGCAAAGGATGAGGGTTCTGATTCCAGCATACTTGAGGATAAAACTTTCATTGACTTGAATTGAGCCAGGAAAACACCCAGCAGGTATTCTTGCAAATATAGCACAAAACATAGGCACTCCTTATTATGAGACCTCACTCAGTATTTTTGAAACTTTTCGTTTTCCTTTCTACTGAGCATGTCACAGAATTCCATCTCATCCTCTTTATATCATACTTGCCTGTCGTGGTTTTAAACCAGTAACAAAAAAAATCAATTATTTCTTGCTGTGAGATATGGATTAGAACAAGAGCAAAACAGGTTTAAAACTTAAAAGGAATAAAGACAGTTTATTAACAAACAAGAATAAGAACACTAGAATAAACTTCCAGAAAACTCTTTTTATCTTTTACTACTTGCCTATTTCTTTGTACACAGAGACAAAAAACTTTAGAACTTTGGTGACTAAAAACAGTCAATTCTTGCTACAGTCTTTTATCAGTCTTTGTAGAGAAACAGAAGTCTCTTTCTGCTAACTTATGGAGTTTCTCACAAGAAAACTATTTTTATTATAGTTTTCTATTTCTCTGATGCCAGCTGCCCGGAAATCTGTCATCAGTTCTTCTCCTCCCATTTCACATCACTCTGAGGTGTGTATGGGCCATGAGTTTAGGGATGTCATTTTAAGGATGAGTTATTCAAAGGCAAAAGTCTTCTTCATCTCTCTCTGTGAGCTTTCCTGGAAAACAGTCTTCTCTTTGCCCCTAAGGCCTCAAAATCTTTACCCAGTTCCAGCAACCCACTGTATCACAAGCACTCTTTCTTTTGCTCAAAATCCACACTTTGAATACTCTATTCCTCCCAATACTGTCATGAATTAAAGGAGTCTTTTTAAACTACTACTGTCCATCTCCACAGCTTTAACAGAAAGATATTTCAGCTGTAAAGAATCTTCTTATTCTCTCTCTCCTATTTAAAACTTAACTCTTTTCCTCACTGTTTTTGGTGGTTCTGTGGTGTCTTCTTCATGTTGATTGTCTCTCTTTCTCTGTCTTTTCTGGGAAAAAGGAGTAATCTGTACATTTTATCCAGGTAGTAAAAGAATTAAAAGCTTTAGAAAACTGCAAGAGTTCATGGTGTCAGGTTTCAGGCCAGCAACAGAACTTGAAAACTAAAGCAGGCTGCCAGAATGTATGAGGCCAAGACAGAGCCTCGTTACCTTCTCAAAAGCCGGAAACAAAAGAGGACAAGAGAGCTCTGTACTTCTTAAGGGAGTGTTCACAGGTTGAATTCACTTTCTAATGGTCAAAAACTGCTGTCAATTTTAGAAATGACTGATAATTGGCCAGGAGAAAGAGCTCCCATCAGCCACCAGCAGTTTCAACTTCCTTAGCTCTCAAAACCACCTTAAAGGTAAAGCTACCCCATGACATTGCCAGACTGTCTTAAGAAAAAAAAAAGAAAGCAAAATATACAGAAATTTTTGTAGAACACTATCAAACCAACTTCTGAATCAGAGTGAAAGGGTTCTGCAGAAGATTAAACTCATACTAAATTTGTCAATGCAAAATTCTAAGTCTTGTTCTGTTAGCTTTGTGGGGGATTTACCCTCTGAATCCAAGTGCTTACACAACTGTGCTAAGACATTTCAAACACTGCCTGCAGCATCACTTTAGTGGAAGAGGCAAAGAACTGCCTGTCAGAAATTGCTAGCTTGGCATACACTGAAATCTCCAACTGTCTTCAAGTAAGGGCAGGATTTCTCTTTGGAAGAGGTATTTCTATTAGTGATGAATGCTGTAATGGATTTCTTTATAAGAGCAAATGGACACTTGGCATTTATAATTATATTTCCTGAGTATCATTTACCTGTGTTCAAAATGTGTAATTCATTTAGTGTTTTATAAATTGTTGTTTTGAAGCAGTGCCAGAAATTATAACAAAAATTGGAATTACCATAATATTGTTTTTAATATGGAATGCACACATAAATTGAAGGAACCAAGTCAAGTTATAATTCAAACTCATTGTAAATAGCACTGAAATGTGCTGATAGGAAAAAAATTAAGTACAGGACTAATTACAGAGAAAAATAAGGTGAACACATGCAGTAAACTAATTAGATGTGAACTTGTTCATAGAAAAAAGAATGTTTACCCTGTCCAGAGACAGATTTAAGATGTACTTATAATTAAAAAATCCTGCTAAGGGTACTAAAGGACATTAAAAGTTCCTGCAAAATATTTCATCAAATGATAGGATTCAAAATGCAAGAAACTGCATGTACTTTCCATTCACTTTAGAACCACGTGCTTCAGCAGTTATTATATATAAAAACTGTATAAAACTATATTCTTAATGGTGCTGGCCTCACAATATTTCTTCTCTATGCTAGGTTTCCTGTAACAAATTGGATATGGTAATGAAACACTTCCAGGTTATTTTTGAGCACTTATGCCTCTTGCACCAAATGGAAATTAACTTTTTATGTGATCAAATGTCATCAGGACAACAAATTACTGTGACACATACTCACCTGTTCTGCTGCAAGTGTTCATCCTTGGAGACCTTTGGTGCGTAATTTATGGGAAATTCAACTTTAAGTGAAAAGGAAATGTAGAATTATACCAAAGGTTGGGTGCCAAGTAGTACACATCCAGTAAGAGACCTTGTTGCCAGGGTAATGGGGAAGATACAGTAAGGTAAATGAAATTTTTTTAAGTTTTCAAAAGGCATGTAGCTCTTGTCTTTCTTGTTAGACCAGTGTTTGCTTTAGTGAATTACTGAAATTTGCCACAGTCCAAAGATGCTCATCCTTTCAACACTGTGTGCAAAGCTTTCATCAATGCAATCCCAAACTCACTGCTCTAAGCAGGATTTCTAAGAGATTTCAAAGCATTAAATAGAGGAAGAATCCAAGGGTCATGGCCCTTGGCTCTGATCTCTTGTTTGAGCAAGAGGGTGGCAAAGGCTATTCCAATAAGTTCATGGAGACAGTTGTCTGTACAGGGAGAGACAGAGAAATAAGAAATGGTCTCTAAGCACAGTAACAACAGTTGTCCCTGAGCTGTTTCATTTCCAAAAGGATTGATTGTTTTTTCTCAGCCATCTGTGCACTTTATATACATGTATGTGTTTCAGGAATGGATGAGAACCCTGGGAAATGAGATAATTTTTTTTCCTTCCTTGTTATATTTTAGCCATAAGACTCCCTTCCCTTCCCTTCCCTTCCCTTCCCTTCCCTTCCCTTCCCTTCCCTTCCCTTCCCTTCCCTTCCCTTCCCTTCCCTTCCCTTCCCTTCCCTTCCCTTCCCTTCCCTTCCCTTCCCTTCCCTTCCCTTCCCTTCCCTTCCCTTCCCTTCCCTTCCCTTCCCTTCCCTTCCCTTCCCTTCCCTTCCCTTCCCTTCCCTTCCCTTCCCTTCCCTTCCCTTCCCTTCCCTTCCCTTCCCTTCCCTTCCCTTCCCTTCCCTTCCCTTCCCTTCCCTTCCCTTCCCTTCCCTTCCCTTCCCTTCCCTTCCCCTGTCCTTTTTCTGTTTGCTTTTAACTTCGGGCCAAAGCCAAGACCCACTGATTAGATGGAATGTTTTTGTGGGTTTCAGGGGCCATTTTTTAAAAGCCCTTAGGACAGCACCACTTACAGAAAGTGTTCTGGATCCTTTTTGCTGTTACGTGATGGTAAATTTTATAATCTACTGTGGCATAGGGTGCTAATAAATGCCTTTCTAATAGGTGAATACTTTTATTCCTCAAATGTTGATTACTGTAAGTGATTCAGAAATCCTAATGAATAGTTATGTATAAGGAAGTAATTTTTAAAATGAGCCTTTGGAATGCATGAAAACAAAAAGAAATGCAGTTTGCTAAGGAGGTGCTGATGAGATCAAAGAAGTCCAACAGAAAATGGAACTCTTTGACTTGACAGGAATAATTTTGCTAAGTGTGAGCAGATATGACTCTCAAAAAGAGTAAGCATCCAAATAAGAGGCATTTAATCTTACAATAAAGTAGTGCTTGAAGCATTTGCAAACATTCATCAAATTCTTTTAGTATGGGAAAGGAATATTTTAAGTTAGATTGTCACTATCCTTTGTGGCAGAATTCAGCTTATGAATACAAATGGCCTCTCTACCTGGTTTGCTAATAATAACAGTTTGCACCCACTGTTGGCTGAAAAAGAGCACAGCTGGTGAAGAGGTCACAGGCTGCTCCTGGGTATGATGTTTCTAGTGACAGCTGTTAAATTTAAAAGTTTGATATAATTTCCTGTAACTCAGATCTGCATTCTTGTGCATTTCTTCTCTGGGTTCACCACTACTTCTCGGGAATTTATTTATTTTCTGAGCTCAGTCTTATCCTTTTACTCTCATGCTTTCAGTAAGCCTCCTACTTCACTTGTCCTTGAAACAAAAACTTACTTCAGTATTTCAAGAGTCCTACAGTGTTTCTACTGCCCTGTTAAACCTCAGGTGCTGGGGAGGTTGGCCTTTATATTTTGGGTGGGGTTTTTTGGTAAAAATGTAAGCCTTCCTTTTCTGTATGATTTTTTTTTAATTTTCTCTGGAGTGTCTGAGAAAAAAAATCTTCCAAACAGCTTCAGGCTTCTTACTCTTCCTTTTCAACTCTGTACACAACAAATACAAAAGTTTCTGTCTCAGCTTTTTTTTTCCCTCTGCGGAAATAAAACCTTCAGAAATACTGCCTTTCTTTTTGCTTGCCATCTAGTTGTCTTAAATACTTTCATCTGAAGTATCCAGGTAGAGCTGAGTCTAATAGAAATGTCTATTTTTTTCATTTGCTTTCAGGTAAAACTGGATTATCTCATGATGTCTTGCATTAAAATTAGAACAATAAAGGATGATGCTGCCTACACATTGTGCACTTTGTGCTAAGGTGGATGCCTGAGGATTTGACGTGCCTGAAGTGCAAACCTTTCTGAAATCCTCATGCACATCACATACCTTCTCCTGTCCCCAGTTCAGGAAGCATTCTAGGAAATTTCACATAGTATGAACTCAGCAATGCTGCAGCAGTGTGATTATCCTGTGAGTCCTGTATTGGTAAAAGTGATATTTTAATTGCTGAATTTAATTCAGAAATGACACAGGAAAACATTGTACCAGGTGTTTTAGACGGTGAAATTAAGAGAGGAGCATTTGAACTGCCACCTACTGAAATAAAAATGGTTCACTCTTATGCCTGTAGTTTTACTGAAAAGAGTATGCTATCAATTTCACAACATTTCCATCCTGAGTCCTGTGTACATAAACTCACAAAATATCACCAATGAGAATCAGTGCATAGACACAGATAATTATATTACCTTCCTCAGGAGAGTGGATTTTGGCAGGTGAGTACACCTAAAAACGTTCTGTGGTAAACACCTGGTTTTGTGAAAGGTGATCTGTTCCATAAAGTTTAAGTTGTTATTATTAGTCATGTCACTTTCTTGGTTGGTGATCAGCTGCCAAAGATTGAAGTGACATATATTCATATATCTGCGGGAACACAGTTTGGATGAACAGCGTGTTCTGCTTTTCTCCCATTGCTTTGAATCAGGAAAGCAATGGCTATAAGACAAAGCTCAGAAAATGCTCCTGGTGGTCAGAAAACCATTTTCTCCAGGAAAGGCAGTGAGTGATGGGTGCACCTGCAGTAGGATCCAAGTTCATGCAGCTCCCAGCAAAAGGAACTCCAGAGCCTGACAAGTTCAGTGTCTGCCTAGGGTCATGAAAGATGTTTTCAGTACTTTATGTAGGCCTTTAGTCCTGGATGTCCCGGCTTTGTACTCTGTGAGCCCATAATGTGTCGCACAGGGTTTATCTTCCCTCTGTGATTCCTCCCAACCGTGTCTGGTTATGTTGCAGACTTTGCTGTCACGTACCTTTTCAGAGTGTTTTCAGGCATCCAAGCTGATGACACCTAGGCAGTCAACTCCAGCTTGCTCAGAATTTCACTGGGAACCCCATTATTGGTAATCCTTCATATATGCCAAATATTCTGAAAATGGTGAAAAAATACATGGTTTCTGTACTGAGGAAGTGAGATGAAGTTAACAAGTAGAGAGGAAGTACCAGAAATTCTGGAGTTTTCATGTAAGAATTCAACATATTTTGGATCCCAAATTAATAATGAAACTATTTGACAATTCAGTTGAAGTAATTTTTTTTTAAATGGCACAATATTTCTAAAATACTAAACAAGTAAAGGATTTTATTCAGGCATCGGATTTTTCGAGAAAGGAAAATAACTTTCAGTGCAGACACTTTGGAAAACACTGTAAAAAATAAATCATATTATAGTGAAAGAGAATAAACAATCCTAAAGGAACATTTAATCTTTCCTTATATATACACAAAGAAAGAACCCATACTGCTTTAATCTGGGGTGGGATTGGTTTCAGTTGACTCCACTGATGGATCAGGATGCAATTATTTGTGATAGATATGAATTTCTTATAGGTATTTTATATAAAAACAGAGAAGTGACAAGAAACCTAATAGGTATTTGGGTCACAGTGGAAGTTTAATCTAGCTTTGTACCACATTTAGTTCTGTAGGAGTGTTCTGCACTCATCCCTGAATGAGATTTAGTTATTTTGTGCACAGATTATGATATCATCACAATAAGCATGACAAATGCTCCAATTTGTAAAGGAATCCTGTCTGAATGTTAATGATCTCCTTCCAGGCATAGCCTCTGGATTTCTAATTTCCTAACCATATTCATTATGAAAAATATATGAGATATCAGTAAGTCCATATTTTAATAAAGAACACGAAAAGCACCCAATTAAAATTCCCTGGGAGAAAGGATTTTAACCTACAAACACTGAGACACATACACATGTGCATCCACACGTACCCTTCCTCCATTCCAAAAATTTTAACTGTTTTGGGTCTCTCTCCAGTAAAAACTCTACATGAGGGTCCTGACCAATATTGTGTTTTGTCAGGTGCTCATAAAAGTATTTACCATTTCTGTAGACTAAAGAGAACCAGTCTGAAAAATTGGGTTCAGTGTAACATGGTGAAATGTAGAGTTATTTTCTGGCAGCAAAATATTTTTCTACATGATATACAAGTGAAAAATTGATAGTTTTTCATCAGGTCTCGAATGTATATTACCTGGTCTTCTTCCAGCTCAAGAATGATGATTACTCATATGGCTTTACAGAGAAATGAGAAGAAGAGTTAACATAAAGAAAACAGAAATATATTTTGCATTTTGATTAAGTTTATTTGTGAGGCATTATATATGACATTAAAGGACTTGTTAAAGTTCTCAAATTTGGCATCATAAAGCATTGCTGAGATTTATGATTGGTGATTGTAGCCTCAAAATGTCCTTAATCTGAGCATACTTGTTATTTTTTAATATGTGTACCTACCTTGCTGAGATTTTCCATTTGTGATTTGCTTTTATACTTTCATAGTTTGTGAAACTATTCCATGGCTTGAATCTGAGGCGGAGCTCTTATTTTGATCCACTGATGCTTGTTCACTGTAATTTTAAGCACTACCTTTCTCCTTGTGCATAATACCTTGTTCATATAAAATACTGTCCGTAACTAGAAGGTTCTACTGAAGCTGGGAAATTTTAATGAGCATTTGTACTGTGATACACTGGCTGATGGCTTGGAGTGTGAGCTGGATTTCATGGTCTTCTTTATGGTGAGATTAGTTATAAAAACATATTAGTATTTTTAGCATACTGTGATTTCAAAATTTCTCTTAAGTCTAGTTGTTTAAACCTGGTTATCCTGTGCAAAATACACAGGCACACCAACCTCTACTTTCTTTTGGATAAGTTCATATGGTGCACAAAATTCTACCCTTATGTATACATTATATAACTTGTATTTTCATTTGTAAATATACTTAAATATAATGTATTTTCATTTGTAAATATATATTGTAATGTATGTAAATATACTTACAAATATACAAAGTATATTTGTGAATATACTTTGATTAGCTATTTGGTGGAAGATTAAGGTTTGGTGGGCCTGAACAAAAGCAAGATGATTCTAACAGAACAGTTAACCTGTAGGACCAATTTATTAATAACTTTAAACTTATTTATTAAGAAAACTAAGTTTTTTATAACTGGAAGTGATCAGTGTGCTTCGTGTAATCTGGCAATAAATGTCTCTGCACCCACAGGGCTACTTAAAATCAATCTGGTAATCTTCCAGCTGGAAATTACAATAAATTAAGATCATTTCTCCAAGCAACGACAAAAACATTGAGTGATAGAGCTCCTTCCTTTATAGTGAATCACATAAGTAGAATTAGAGACTGTTTAATTATATCTGTTTTGATCATGTTTTGATCAGATATTTAAATCCCTGCTTCAAGACTCACAATCACATTTCTCCTTGCTAAGTTGGAAACCCCCAAGCAATCAGAGCAGGTATATCTGCACAAAAGGACAAAGGAGAAAACTGGCTAACAAGTACAGCTACAAAGGGAGGGGGGGAAAAGGGGCAAAAAAAGTGCCAAGGCTTAAATTTTGTGTGGATTTACAATCAAATAAATGTTGATTTCTATTTTTATACCTTGCCATTACAGTCTGTGTTTTATTTTTTTCAAAAGGTATAAAGGCCTTGGAAATAAGGCTAAGTAGGCATTTTCCTTTCTCATTTGTGCACATCTCCATGTAATTTTGCAAGATATACTATATCTCCAAAGGAGAGGCTGATCATTGCAAAATACTTTGTGGGACAACACAGCTAGATTGTTTTTATCTTCTCTGAACTCCATCTCTGAAAAATGATTATGTAAATACTCTCATCTTCTAATTTAACCACATGTTAAAAATCCTTTTGGTACACCGAGTTCGCTTCTTGGTGCTTTTCCTTGATGCCATCTTTAATCAAACATCACAATAATTCACTGTCAGAAAACCAGAATTTTGGAAATATGCAGTCCTTTAGCATCTGCAGTCCTTGGTGTGTTTTCCATGTGTCAGTCATGGTAGCCTGACTATGACTTTTGAGATTTTCTCAGGTTTTCTGAAGATGTTGCACCTGGAGGCCACCATGTCCCTTCTAAAAGAACCAACAAAAAACTTCTGGGGGAATTCTTTGCTTTCAGTTTACTCAGTGACTTGGTTTTGTACTCCCCTGTCCCTTGTTTTCCTTCCTTATATAAGGCAGTAAGAATAGAAAATGTTTTCTCTTGCAGCTTGGAGATGTCAAAAGGAAAGACAGCACTGCACTGCACTGACTGGATGAGATTGTATTGAATTCATTCAGGCTGTTATGTCTTGTGAGCAATAGACATAAAATCTAAAAACATCTATGAAATTCATGTTTTTCATGTTTAAACTCTTTGGCCTATTCGGGTAAACTGAGAGGCAGTAAGTTGACTCAAGAAATGCAAAGAAGGACTACATTCAGATGGATTAGCTGTAAAAGCCTGTGCAAACTGTAGTTGATGTTGACAAGTGAACTATGGAGCCTGTGTTTTATTGAATTTTGTTCCATTAAATAATGTATGAAAGTGACAGAAGGAAATGTATTAAACTTATACATATGGATGTTACAGTCATGCATGAACATTTTGGGCATAAAAAGCTACTTAATCATCTTTCTCAGATAATAATGTTTGATGTTGTTCTCAGAAGTACTTTAAATATAAGCAGATAGTATTAATAAAGCAATGGAATTGAATTTTAACAGGAATTTTAGTTAAGTTCATGAATATTCATCCAGGTAACTTCTGCCTCTGGACTAGACATCCATGATTTTCAATGCCTGCATAGCATGACCGTAGTCCTGAGTAGTCAATTAAAACCTTATTATTCATAACAATAGATGAATAAACCAAGATCTCCTACATGGATACAAGTCTATATTGTTGTAAGATACATTAAATTTCATGTAGAAAAAATTGGAAGTTTCTGAACAGTAATTATGCTTTTGCAATGTGTTATAATTGGACAAATAAGGTTGAAAATGCTTTTCCTTTTATATTCTGTAGAACAGTCATGAGTGAGATATGCTAAAAATACATGAAATCAATTTCTCTTGCTTATTTCACACGGCATTTTATGTTCCACTGCATATTTATAATTAGACTTTGTGAGTATGCAAATGGTACAATGAGTGACAAAATGTTAAATTTTTAAAAACATATTATTATAGTAATGTTTAAAAACTTAAAAAAATATTTTAAAAAAATATTACTTCTACTATGTCATTATCAGTGAGTGAAATGTGGGGGTTTCAGAAAATGGAGGAAAAAATACAAAATCCATTAATTGTACAAAGATTATAAAGGACTCTACTTAATCCTTGCTTAAGGGTTTTCAAATTCGCTCTCTATTTTATCTCACTTATGAGGTACTTCTTCATTGAAAGAAGAAAGGTTTGCCATTGGCTTCAGCAGAATTGGGAATTTGTCCCCATGAAGTGCAGAGTATTGTAGATATTTCACTTATTTTCTCAATAGGGTGCTTATTATAAGGTATTAGAGAACTTTCTCCAGATCTGTACTCAAATAAATTTCACCCCTTCAGTATTGAACATCATAATGACATCTCGGGTTCCAGGAACTAAATTCTGTTTTAAGAAGGATTGAGTGAATATATTCAAGTACAGGAATTTAAAAATGTTGTGACTGTATTTTGGAATCTGTTTCAAATGCAGATGGACTCACTTCTCTTTTCAGATTCAGCCCAACTCCCCTTATCTGGCTGAGTGGTCCCACCTATGTGGAAATTTCCACAGGGATTCACATGAATGCCTGTCTTGTCTCTCATATGGTTTTTATGGCAGTGGTGCTGCTTAGTGTGAATCTCAGCACTCACCAGCTGGCACATGAGTAGAAATGTTAAGAAACACTAACATACATGTCAAAACAGGTTTTGTTTTAAGATGCATGTAACTTAGCAATACTTTTTAACTGAAGACTGTGTCATCTTGAGGCGTATTGTTTTACAATTGAAAAGGTTATATTTTGTGTTTCTGCATACATAGCATGCAATAGTCTCCTCTAACAGGCTAATTTGAAAGCTTAGCTAAATACAATTAGATTGTAGCTTTCTTGATAATGAACTGTGCTTTGCTGTGAGGCTAGTCCTTCCCTTATCCAGAGATAGAGAATAATGTGTGCTTGAACTTAAGGAAATACAGTGTGGTCAGTAGTCATGGTTCACTTTATCTCACTCTAATTTAAGTGAGGGTCAGAAGGGCTTCTGTATTGATTGTATGGAAGGCTAAAATATTAACAAATTATTAAAAGGAGCATTTGCTTATTAAATAGTGGTGGTCTATCCACCTGCATCACCTGCCTGAATGGTTGGTTTCAAAGTTTCAGATCATGGAGACAATTTTAAAAATCTGGCAATAAAATAAAGGAAAGGTTAGAATATTTGTTGCACTTTCTCCTTCCTTTCAGTATTTCCTTATTAAAGTGCTCCTGACAGAAGCAGCTTTTTCATTACGTTTCTATGAATACACCTTCTTTAGGACAGACATTTCAGATCTCAGAGAGAGATAACACCCCTGATAACTCTGCACACCATAAAGCATAAAACTGATACTTCGCTTTAACCATCTGTTAGTGTTTCTATTGCAGCAGCATCTCTCTAGTGTCTGATCAGTGGCTCCTCTGTGCAAGACATTGTACCCCATGGTACAATACAATCCTTCCTCCAAGAGCTTATGATCTTATGATCTAAGGGCCGACTCTTGCAATGGATCCCAGTAACCAAATGGAGCAGAGAAAAGCCCAAAGAAAAACCCATAATATCCATACTCATGGACTTTGATTACAGAATTGTAAAAGCAATAAGCAGTGCTAGCAGCAATAAGGAAGAAAAATTTCAAGCTCCTTTTGTTCGTTCATAACAAGGACCCCATTCAGCAGTGCCTAGAGTGCCAACTAGCAGACTAGGTCAGAGTACTTTATGCAATTTCATTATAAGCCCTGCTATTGAGAAATTTATAAGACTGCTATAAAACTTCACTCAAGGCTGATCAGTGCCAAAGAACATTCCTTTTCCACTCAAAAATAACATGTGGCTGCTGTTGATAAATGATAGGGTTGCAAAAGTGGAGACAGAGAGAAATTTGCAAAGGCATAAATTGGGGTTGGACACCCATTCTCTGTTTCTTGGAGTAGCAGCCAATAAATTCAAAACAAGGAGAAGCAAAAAACTTTTTCCTGTGTAACAAAGCATAAATTTTGATTAATAGAAGGAAGTAACAATTGAAATTTTCCTGCATAATTTCCCCCACCCCCCTCAACAGGAAATTCTGATTCCAACTCTGTCTTTTAAAATTGTTATTAGATTTTGGATCATGCTTTTTTAGTGATTGAAACTTTAAAAGGACAAGTTTGTTAGAGTTTCAAAATTATCTTCAACAACTTCTCCTTCATATAATTTTATACCTGCCCATATTGTCATTTTAACAACTTCCTGCTGTGATAAATTGTATCATATCTGCCCATGATCACCTGTCAGCTATAAAATATTGCAATATACATTTTGAAATTGGACAAATTAATCTTTACGCGATAGACTTTTTCACTGTCTTATTTCTTATATGCCTCTGTAATATTTCTTCTTCTAAATTTGACTGCTTGCTAATTAATAAAATTAAATAAGAAGAGTTAGACAAAGGGAATTATATTCAAGTCGCCAAAGGACAAAAAGTTTGAGCAATATACACAAAAAGCATGGCAAATCAGAGAACTTCCTGCACTTCTGTTCTTCAAGGATTTACAGATAATATAGGTTATAAAATGAATTTCTCTCTGCATTAGAAAATGAATAATGAATATGCACGGGAATTTTCAAGTATGTATTGTCTGGATACCTTTTCTCCTGTTTGTCAACAACACTGATTTCTAGAAAGGTGTGGTTGGTCCTCACTGACTTGGATATAACAGTCTCCCTATAAGCACTGTGCCTCTTCTCCAAAAACAAATTAGTCATGTGCTTTTGCAGTATGTTCTTAACCCAGACACATGAAAAAAAAAAAATGATAGGTCCAGATGTGAACCAGAGGAAAAGGTGATGTTTAGGAAAAGGTGTTTCTGACTATTAATCTAAAATGAAAAGCTGAACAATACCTCTGTTAACAACTCTGCTGGTTTTTAACTTCCTTTCTTCCTTCCGGTGTTTCATCTCTCTATGATGGAAGACTAAGAGAATGCTGCTTGTAGAAGGCAATTCAGTAAAAAGGAACAAATACAGAATGACTATCACTAAAAAAGTGATCTAAGTTCTTGGAATACAGCTAGAGGATGGGATACTTTGGCAAATTGCCTGCATCCTTCTGACTCCTTAGGTTTTGTTGAAACAGACTGACTTATAGGGTACAGAATATCTACCTTCTCCCTCTAAAATTCTCCGACATTGAAAGAGAAAATTCCATAGAATTGCCTCTGGAGAAGATATAAATTATGTCTAGATAAGTAAGGTCTCTTAAAACATCTTCTAGTTGGAGTTCAACGGCTATCCAGGTCAAACTGGGAATTAAAAACAGCCTTGTAGCCCCTTATTGCAAATGACAGAGATTAGTATAGAATTCCTAATTAGTTTTAGAAAGGAACAAAGGACCTATTAGTAATGTGAGGTTATCTTATCTCATTTAGAATTGTGTTATCTCACTGTTCTCAGATATATATTGCTATACGTAAGGAATAAAGGAAGAATAACGTTTTTGGATTTTCCTATACTTGTCGTTAATCATTTCATACATATATTTATATGTATTAAAAAGTATTATGTGTGCTCTGTGTGTAGAGATGTTTTGTTATGATGTGGAAAATCTGCTTTTCATAGTAGTAAATGGTGGCAGGAATTTTTTCTCCCATATATGATATGGCACCGAAATATTAGGAGTGTGATTTTGCAGGAGAATAACTGTTTTGAATATATTACATGTTTAAAATCCCAGCTGAACATAATATAACTTTACTAGCTCATTTCTCCTGAGGCATCAACACCATTTATCAGTACTACTTCCATCTGGCATGACTGAACTATCATGATCAGCATTTTATGGGGAAATGAAAGCATTCAATATGGTCTCTCTTCTCTAATGCTCTTAGGTCAGATACCATACCGCTGCAGGGAGAAAAGATGTGTTTTTATCACACACTTGAGAGGCATCCATTTGACATACTTTATATCTTCCTAGGCTAAGACTAGCCAAGCTTTTCCTTATTTGCACTGATCTGGCATGGGGTCATTTGCTATAACAATATAAAATTAATTTCAGTGTTTTTATTATACTGCAGTGTTAAAGGTTTGACACCTGCAGGCAAATATTTGGGGGCTGAAACCCAAACTCTAGTATGTTTTGTGCAAATCTAAGAAAGGCAATGGAATCTCTTGCCCAACTATTTTTCTCCCTAAGAAAATCCTGCATGTGGTGTTCTTAGCTGAAGTCTTCCTGAAGAGTTGTTACTTGCTCTTATTTTCTCATGGAGAATTCATGGAATGTGGGCTGATAACTTAATTAAGTGCTTCTTGTAGTTTGAATTTAAAAGTTGAATTCCATTGAACAAAAATAAATGGCTGTTCCTTTTTACAACACAAATTCATGGGTCTCTGTCAATTTCTAAGCCTCAGTGAACCATCATGTGAGAAGCAGTGGTAGCACAAATGTGTTTTATCATCACCTCTTTCCCAGCCATTTGTGATCATTTTAAGTTAGAGAAGGAATTATGGAATAAAATATTAGTCTGTAACTCTTCATAGATCACATCACAATCCTTAAATCTTTTAGTATTCCCCCTAATAACATATACCTACTTACATAATTTCAAACCCCATCTTTCAGTGCAACAATAAAATAAAGACATTCTTTTTATTAACATTATATAGGACATGAAAAAATACAGGTAAATTTAGCATAATCAGGTGTGGTGTGGCTTTCTGGGAGGTTTTGGATAAATTTTATTCTGAGCATTGCCTTTTATTCCCTCATGCTTTATTTGTTGGTTGTAAATTTTTATTTCATTAAGGCAAAGAATCTTCCAAAAATTGTCATTTATATGGTCACCCTCATCTCCCAAATTTCTTTCACTCTTTTTTAGTATCACAACTAAACCAAGTCCTATCATCATCTGATATAAAATAGCTAATCATGTATGTCTTGCACAAGATTGTGGCTATATTTCTTCTACATATGTAAGCACTGAATATGACAACTAAAACCAGGTCTTCTTTACATCAATCCAGGTCCATGCTATGTTAGTGCATAGCTAATACCAATTAGCTAAGCTATTAGTTCACAGCCTGAGCTCAAACACCAACTCCACAGTTGCACTCTACCAGAAAATCCAGATGTATATATATATATATAGAAGGCTGGTGATTTTTCTAAATTTCTTGTCTCTACTGTGAAACCTGACTTAAGCATTCTATTTTAGGCATTTGGGCAGAGAAAAAATCTCTCTCAGCCCAAGTTAACACTTGTGAGCAGCAGGAAAACCATTCAAAACTTGCAAGTTCTCTGGCACAAGTGACCTCTCAGCTTCATTCCACTTCTCTGGGTGGTGGCACATGAGTGACTCCACGCCTGCCTTATGATATTCTTGTTGGGAGAAAGGAATTCCAAGGTGTGATTCCACTGTCAGTAGGAGAATCCAGGGGACCAGGAGTCTGAAATAAACCGCTACACTTCCCACCTGTCTAGTGTGGATAGTTTTGACGGTGTCCAGGTTTGAAATTTCCCTCTATATTTCACTTCCATGTAGTTCAGTTGTATCAAAATTCTTCATGTGTCTTCTTGGGAAGGCTGGTCACTTAGATCAGAAATCCAGTTAGGAAAACTTCATTTTGAAAGGTAAAGTTTTGAAAAACCTCATGTGTTAATCAAATGCTTAGTGTTGTGCTCAATAGCACACAGATGCCATGCCAGCCTTGAGGAGAAAATGACAATCACAAAGAAATAAAATCTGTTAAGAACTCTAAATTCAGCTGTGTTCATTCAGCTAGTTCTCTAATACAGACATTTAGTTTATTTTTAGATAAACAGATAATTCCAGAAGAGAGGCAAAACTGAAAAACCCTTACTGTTACCATGACTTCTATCTAATAGAGTGAAAATTGCTTCCTATATATTAGCATTATAATACCAAATACAAATATATTTACATTATCATAACTATTCTGCACATTTTTTTTAGATATCCGTAATTGTTAATCCTGAAAGAGCTGAATAACTTACTGCCTAGCCAGTAATACTTCCAAATAGCTTTTCACATTCTCTGGAAACATACATTTCAGTATCTGTTGAATGAATTAAAATTACCACAGCTTTGGAGACTTGAACCTAACTGATTAGGATAGAAAAAAGTCCTGAAGGAATGATTCTCCACAGGTTTGCAAAATATAGTTGGAAATTTCTAGAAAATAACTAATCACCAGGGGTTTTCTCTAGCTTCACATAAGCTTTTATACTCTTCCCAAGAGACAAACATAAGGAATGGCTTTACTTATCTATATTGTTTTTTTAAAAATCTCAGCCTTGCAGTCCTTTGAACAGTCAAAACAAAAATGAAAATTCTAAAAATCAGAAATCAGAGTTCCTAAATTTCTAGCATTCCATACAAAAACAGCCAGTGACATAACCATCAGAGGTCCTGAAAGGCTTTAGGCATTCAATCAAAAGCAAATGCTTATTATAATTTTAAAAACCTGGAAGTCATCACAAGTATTTTCTATTTGACAAGAAAATATTAGTGTGATATTGTATATGAAACAGTAATTAATCAACAGAATAATTATCATTTATATACTGATTTTTTCTTTTTTTCACAATTTTTTTTGTGACTTATATGCAGTAATCATTTTGCTGTGAATTATTGTTTTGAGCTACCATCTCCCTGAAGGCTTTCAAAGTTTTATTTGAGATGTCTTTTCCACCCTCCAAGCATGCTTATCGAGTTTTCTTGTTTGTTTGTTTGGATTTTTTTAGATACAAATAAGTAATATATGAGAAAAACAATAGAAATTACCATAGAAGAGCATGCATATTGGGGTGAAAAGTGCTTGTATGTTAAAATATTTTCTTTAATCTGAGTTCATGTACCACTTGCATAATATACAAGATATTAGACACTGACCTACCTATGACCATTTCTGTAAATCCCCTGTCTTCAGGCAGAACTGAAATGTCAGTTGATTGGTGCACTATTACAGCTTTTGACTGGATGCAAATGGAATGTGTCTATAAATCTACCTGTTAAGAAGTCAATAGAGATTACACCAGCAGTTAACTTGGGGTTTTACTCTCCTTAGTTTGGCAATTACATGTCACATTAAAGGCATTTATTAATCCAGGTTTCAAATACCTATCAAATTATATGCTTTTCCACAGAAGCATCAACGAGAGCTTATTTTTCATTATTTTATGGTATCTGACCGATGCTGTTACATTGTAGAAAATGTGCACAAACAAGATGAGACAAACTAAGAAAACTTCTCAAGATCTAGGACATGGCATTCACTTTCCATGTGTGCACTGTCCTTTGTATAAGCCCAAATGAAATCCATTATGTCATCACTGCTCAAAGAGGCTGGAGAAAGCAGAAACATCAGAATCACTGAGCTGTCAAACAGCAGACCTTGTGAGTGCTGAGGCTGAAGAACAGAAGGGAAAATTTTTCAGAGGATCACCAGTTTTGCCTAGAAGAGACATACTTGAGATGTGGGCCAAAAGTGTTTCTGGTACCACAGCTTAAAGTGCATCTTTTGCAGCATGCTTGTGGCTCAGTGTTTCCTAGGTTTTTATCATGTTTTAGAGCAGTATGGGGTGGGGAGATGGTGCAGGAGAGGAACTACCTCTCAATTCAGTGAAAGCAGGATGGTGCCCATCACTTCACTTCAAAAGTAGTTTTTTTAAAATACAGACAATATCAGTTAAGAGAAACTACAGTTTATAAGTCTCTGTTTTAAAACATCCTGCAGCAAATAACACTCAGTGCTGTCAAAGTGTCAGTAGCAAAATGCCGCTGCATACCTGCACTTCAAGATATTTTCATTGGGCTTCTGATTGTTGTCAATGAAACTAATATCTTATAATTAAAGTGTGTTTAGAAAAACAAATTAAAACACAGGATTATTTATAGAAGCAATGTTCTTAATTAATGCACTGGGACAGTTCCCACAGCAAGGTGCCATAACCCTCTCCATTACCATGAATGTACTTTGGTATTCATTTATTGGAAGAACCTTTGGCTAATAAAGAATAATTATTTAGAGAGTTTGAACCTAGGTTGTTCTTCAGAGGTTTTCCCTGTGAAATGAGAATGTTATTATTTTATTGCTTTCGTTCTTTGTTTATATTACATAAAATACAAGTAAAACACATATACAGTGAGATTATATGGTTTTATCTTTTCTGATTAAACACCTGTGACAAAAAATGACCTCACTTCAAGAAATGTGAAATACTTTTCTTGCAAAGTGAGGTAAATATCTGCGAAAACTTGGAAAGGAATTTTCCAAAAGAATTGGAGTCTCTGTGTAAATAATGATAATATCAGCAAACCACTGTGAAATTTAGAATGCTCAGGCACAGCATTGCCAGCTGGTTCAGGGACATGATTGTCCCTCTGTGCTCTGTGCTGGTGCAGCCTCACTTCAAGTCCTGTGTACCACAATATAAGAGGTAAAGCTATTAGAGAGAGTTCAGAGGGGACAATGAGGATGGTGAAGCATCTAGAAGTGAAGTTGTACAAGCAGCAACTGAGGTCACTTGGTCTGTTCAGCCTGCAGAAGAGGAGACTGAGGGGAGACCTCACTGCAGTCTGCAGCTTCCTGAGAGGGGAAGAGGAGGGACGGGCGCTGCTCTCTTCTCTGTGGTAACCAGTGAAGGCACCCAAGGAAACAGCATGATGCTGAGTCAGGGAAGGTTTAAGCTGGATATTAGAACAAGATTTTTCACCCAGAGGTGAAGCACTGGGAACTGGCACAGGCTCCCCAGGGAAAGGATCACAGCACCCAGCAGGACAGAGTTCAAGTGTTTGGAAAATGTTCTCAGGAACATGGTGTGATGTGTAGGGTGCTCCTGTGCAGGACCAGGAGTTTGACTCAATGATCCATGAGAGTCTCTTCCAACTCAGCATATTCTGTGATTCATGATGTTTTAATGAAAAGAAAGAAAATTGTTCAATACTATTTAATTTGCCTCTATAAGAAAATGAAACTTATATTTCTTAAAAGCACTGAACAACACAGACCAGTTTTCTGTATTTTCATTCACTTGGTTTCTGTTCTTGCAAACTTCTCCATTTCAGATAACATTTCCCATATTTGCTGCAGTTAATGTGTCTTCTGAGGTTGGATATATATTCAACTATTCCCATCTACTTCATAAAGCCTACAATTAAGGCTATATCTCATTTTTAAAACTCATATATTCTTTAAAAGAATTTTGAGCCTCTACTAATCTGTAAATGTAGTAAGAAAAATTTAGTACATTACCTTTACACAGAAAAAAAGAATATCAGATATGACAACTTGAACCGATTTCATTTCACCTTTTATAAATTCTTTTATAAAATTCTATTCCTTGATTGCTTCCACTTATTTCTGCTCTTATATGGCTTCTTTTCTGTCCTTCTCAGTCTTTCTTTTTTGCTAATGCTTCTCACCTCCTTTCAACTTTCTACTGTTGGGTTTTTGCTGGGTTTCTGTTGAAATATTTGGTGTTCATTATCTTTTGGATTAACAACTGCTACACTGTATCTTGCTGTATGGATGCTTACCATGGAGATAGATTACTGCATATTTGCAATATTAAGAAATCATAATGCACTTACAATGCTGGGGTTTTTTGGCATAATTTATGTAAGGCAATTCTTTATCTAATATACTTAACAAACTGTTATTTAATTGACAGGTCTCAGAGGTTTTACTTCCAAATCTGTATGTTATCCATATCTTCAATAATGAAGAAAAAAACAAAGATCATAAACCTAATAGTTAATAGGTAGTTAAACCTAAAAACTGTCAAGTAAGACAGTAGGTAGTGCCTTGCTGTTTCTTTAAATAAATAGGCATCCAGATAGTAATAGAGCTGTGAAAATCCATGGATTTAATTATTCCTGGAGCTGCTAAACCGTCTTGAAGATGAGCCATAGATTTTGTCCTGGAAAAGGTATGATCATGAAAACTAGAAATAAACTAGACAAACCTAGAAAAGTTGATGTAAATTTTAAACAGCTAAGTGGTAGTAATACTCTTAAAGGCCAACACAGGATGATTATTCATGTTGCTCAGTTCATCATTTAATAAGTTTTTGTAGGGAAGTTAGGGTGCAAATAGATTTACATCCTTTAAATCGTGATCACAGATTTACACCTTATCTATCCAGTAGCAGAAATAATGTTATTTTTGTTTTATACAGGTCTAGATCTATGAGCTTGCTTAGAGTTGTGGAAGAAAAACCTGAGTACCTAAAGATTTAGCTTCAGAGATTTAAAATATAAAAAAATAGGTCTGTATAAATCCATGCTAAGTTTTACAGAGGCACTGAAACTACTTTGCAGAAGTGGAAAAGATAAACCATGAGTCCTGAGCATGACACGGAGAGAGCAGTATGAAAATACTAAGCAAATAACTTGAATGAAAAAGATAAAAGCAAAAGAATTCAGTAGAAATAAAATTAAAGAAATAGGGAAGGAAAAAAAACCCATAAACTACAGCATATCTTCAGTATGCACAGGTCAAGAGTATTCTACTTAAAAGAAACCAAGTGGGTTTTGATCTATGTACTTAATATTTTTAAGTCTCAGAGACCAAGTATAAACATAGGCTGCAAAAGTTTGAGAAGTATGGCACTGCACATATAAATGCAGCTTTTTTATATTTCAAAAGTTTTAATCCTTGTAATCATGTGATGAGACCTTGAAATTTCTTTCCTAGTTCTGGTTTCAGAAGTAAAGCTTAAAATGTAGAGCATTGTTTGACAGGCATGAAATTATGTGGTTTGCAGAGAAGCATGGTTGTTCTATCATCACAACCTAACAGTGAAAAAAGACTTAAAGTAATAAAAGAATGATTAGACAAAGTTCTATCATCAGAGTAAGTAGAATCTGACATTGCTAAATTATAGGGCAACAGCAACCAAATATGTGTTTCAATGCTTACAGAAATTTTTATGGCAAACTGGGAATTTCAATGCCTATAATAGATGTTGGTGTTAGAGAAACTAAGAAATTACAGACACATTAAGGCTGGGGAAGAAATTCACTTTTGATTAGTGACTAGCCTTTCAATAATGAATTTTTTTTTGTAGGGGTATGACACAAAGTATTCACTCTGAAATTGATAATCAAAGTAATTTCTATAACAGGGAAAAAAAACCAACATGTTGAATTGCAAGTCATTTAGTTAGAAGACTGAAAAGAAGAGAGCAGATGAATTACCAAAAAGGTAAACTATTATTTTGTAGTGGGAGATTTTAATATGCAGCTTTTATTTCCCCTCCCTATTCCAGAAAAGGACAGTGTTTCCAGAAATTCCTTGTAAGACAGCTGAGCCCCTCACTCTCACTGCCTGAAAGGGATTTTGCATCTCTTGAAAGCAAGTATGAGTGACAGACAGCATTATACATTTCAGAGATTAAATGGCATGAATAAATTCATTCAGTGGGTAGATTACAAATATTTTGAATTACACAACAGAGTTCTGTAAATTGTTGTCTTTTTTGCCTGGAAAAGACTGACACAAAATTAAAACTCACATGCTCACCAAATGCCCTAAATGCCTTAATTCCATTTAAACCTCATATTTTATGTTGGTTAGATTTTTTTTTCTGGTACCTTGGTTTGTACAGGGAATGTGAGTTTGAAGACACAGAAACTAATGGAGGGTATGAGTCAAACTGATCATCAGTTAACAGGAACATTTCTTACAAGTATAAGATCCAAACTGATTTTCTACTCAGAGACCAGTTTCATAATAAATGAGATACAAGACCTTACTAAACAGTAAATAAAAGCAAAAACCCCATACGACAGAGGTCTTTGATTGCAGCAAAGCGTTCATCTCTCTGGGGGTGAGTAATCAAATTTCTTTAAGGTTATCTCCTTTCTGCATTTCTGCCCACTGTAAGATGTAAATAGTGAGGATTTAAAGTAGAACTTTCTTCTAAGACCCCAGTGAGGTCTTCTGTTCTGCAGTTCAGGAAAGGCATAGACTCACTCAGGCTTGTAGAAACTGAGGCAAACTCAGCTTCTAGAAACTGAGAAACAAATTTCTAAGTTATTAATGATTTTTACTCCTTGCTTTCTCAAGAAGACAGATAAATGAGCTAATTCATGCCGTCTACTAGAGATTTAGGTTTTGACAGAGTGCATTACACACAGTTGTGGTGTCTCATCAAAGCCAGCTCCTGCTCTCCCTTCTGCAGAAACCAATCTCTGTTATAACATCACTCAATTCCCTCGTCATATTTCTCCTCCTTTCTACCCAATACAGAGAAGTGTGGTGTGTTAATTACCTAATTAGCACATTTTTTAAATTAACCTGGCCTTCTCTTTATCCCGTCTATCCACACCATAAAGAATGGTGTCAGGTGGATCAATTTACAGCAATCTTAGCTGTTTACAAGCATATAGGCAGCTTAAAACAAATGGTATGTTAAAGGGTGTTGATAGGGAAAAAAGACATTTTATTAGCACCTACTGAAGTAGCAAAAAATGGCACTTTCATTAGGATAATATCTATGTTGTACTCTCAAGTGTACATGAAAAGCTGAGGAGCATTTGCTGGAAAAATAAATTGGGAAAAATTCCCACTGGACAGAAACAGGAAAAAGGAAAAGATTAATCTGAAGCAGTTGCCTGCTGGAAGGATGCAGGTTCAGGGAAAACATTTCTGGGTAGCAAGATTTGGGTGAGGCATTAGTAATTCTCTCCTGCTTGGGGCATGTGTAGTCTCTTGGGGAAAAGAGTGATTAGGAGCAAGCAGTTTTCAAGACTGACTATTTGGTTTATTCTACTTGATTTAGCTAAATATTAGTATGGAAAGATTTTATTTTAAATTTGCATGGTTGTGTACATAAAAAAAAATTGAACAACTAGGGCTACATAAAAAAAAGAGAGCTATGTATTGTGAAAAATAGTGCCTTGCTTTTAAGTCATGGATCTCCTGAGCGGGAACCAAAACCTTTCAGTATAGAGACCTATATTATATTCATTGCCTCTCTAGAGCATACCTGTCAGACCTACCTACCAGAGAAGCTCGAAGTTTTAATTTCCTCTGCTTTGGAACTCTGATGTTGAGCATTGTGTTGACAGTTCTCCTTTAAAAAGAAACATTTAAGATAGGGAAAGAGGGAGGGAGGGATGAACCAAACAACTCAGTAATTACAATTCTGTGATATCAATTGCAGCTGATTACTGTGAGAAGTCTAGTGTGTAGTATTTTACATATCTTACCCAGTTAATGTTTCATGAAAATATATAAATAATGTTGGCCCCTAGAGCTTCCCTTCACAGATAAGTTCTTTTTTTTCTTTTTCTACCATAATTTTACATATTCTTTTATTTTGTTCTATTTTTAGATGCTCTAACCACTGAGTTGCTACATGAAGGTTCTTGATAATATTTTTCCAAGCAATATTTAGAAGAATTAAGAGACCTCTAGTATGACTTTATGGGCCACTTTATTCTGAAGGCATTCTATGAACATTTTCAAATGGTAAGAATCACAGGGGCAGGGAAAAAAAGAAACTATTTTTATATGATATTAGGTTTAGAGGGAGGTTATATGGTCTGTCTGCTCAGCAGCATCAGGACTGAGGTTTTTTTGGAAATACACTGAAGAAAAATTTTCAGCTCCTGAGAACCTATTGGGATAAATAAATGGAGGCAGAAATGATGATTTGGAGTGTTCTGACTATTTGAAGTGTTCTAAGTGTGCTGAGGTAGATAAACAGGGACTTCTAGAATGATAAATTCTGACTTAAGTCTCCATCTTCTGTCAAAGTTGTGCTTCAGATGCTGAAGTCTTATTTTAAATCAGGCTACTAAAGCTTAGATAGGAGTGGTGTAAGTCCAAAAGAGTAATAATTCTATATTGCTTGGATGCAGTGAAGAATAAACTGAGAGTTGTGGTTAAAAAGGCTTTCAGAAAGCTTTTTTCAGCTTATTTCTAGAATTTGGCCAGTGTTCAAATGCAATGTAATAATTAACTCGTCCTCAAATTAGGTGATTCTTCAAAACTTTTCTAAAGATAAAATTCTTTCTATTGTAAATGAAGTTTCAGGTGCACCCTCTTGAGTGCAGTGCACACTGGTGACGCATGACATGAAGGATGCAGTCCATGTGCTGCCGTCTGACTCTCGGGGGAAAAAGGTCCTCAGTGCAGGGGAATGCTGTCAGCTTATCCTGCTTTTTTAAATCTGAGTTTAGCTGCTCTTCTGAAAACATGATCAACTTCAAATTAGTGCCCAAGTCAAGTCACCTTTAACAGATTTGTGTACTTAGCTGAAAGAAAGAAAAACCCCAAAACATTTTTCTCTTTATTCAGTAGCAGTAATCTGTCTTGGCCAGAATATAAAACAGAGCTGTAGATGTTAGGTGGGGTCTTATCTGTTTGTCTACAGAGGTAGTTAGAATGAAAACACAGTCTCCCAGAAATGTTTGTATTATTCTAATCCTTACAGTTCCAGAACAAATACAAAGTGCCCTTTTGAGACATGTCATCAGGAACAGATGTTAATGAGCCCAGACAACCAGTGTGTCGCAAAACCAGACAACCAATCTCTTGTAACTGTAGGGGATGGGCTTGTTCAAGCATGCACAGGTAATGTTCTCTGTGTGGCCTTTAAAAGTGCATCTGTGTGATTCTGAAAATGCTTACCAGCTCTGGGCACCGTGGCAGTGAGAGCTGTTGTCTTGGAAGGTGCTGGGGGGGGGCGTGCAACAACTTTTGATATCGACTCCTTTCTTTGTTAGGAAGGATCTGTACCTCTGAATCCTAGCTAAGGACAGGCTGCCTCCAGACAGGAAGAAACTGGCTTCCCAATGTTCATCTAGGGGTGCTTCCTGCCTTACAGCTCTTGTGTTTTCTTCACTCCACTTTAAAGCAGCATTAGGGATTTTCATCAATACCAGCACAACCAAATGTTCATTGAAGACAGTAGGGACCCTTCACTGGTACTACCTGATGCCTTTACAGACAGCATCCAACCCCACAGCACTCAAAAATGAGGTTCTCTGCAAGTCTTACAGGTTTGTTTTTTTAGCAAAAACTTTACTGTTCCAAAACAAAGGGAAAATATGACGAGCGTGGATAGTTGTATACGTGTAAGTTAAAAAACCCTGACCAATAAAGAGTGAAATAAACTGCATGTTATATCCTGGACTATAGCCAACTAAATCACCCCTGATTATTCCTGACATCAGCCTCTGGGATTCCCTCTTTTCTCCTGAACTCTGTGCTCTATGAAGAATTTACAAAATAAAAAAAAATTGCCAACTGCTATTCAAGTGATAAGTGGTGCATGCTAATTACATTTTATATGGTAATTAATTAAAAATAACCATGCAAATGTCTAATTTAAGAGTCACTCAATTCACTAAGTCTTCAGACACTGCCTAGCTGCCCTAGGCATTTGGTGGTTAGGCAATTTATTCAAGCTTTCAAAATATTCTCAAAATGTCTGAGATAATGAAGGTCCTTGAAAAAGTTCCAGCTAGCTTGGAATATATAAACAGAGATTTTAGAACAGTAAAATAGCACTGCATACATTTTGCACTTTTGAGACAAAGCACTCTGTGTATACATAAAAATAGACCAGGAAAGGAATAATAGAGATCCTAAATAATCTGAATATTTAGCTGCACAGTGCATAGAAGAGTAGTTAATAGATTATTTCAGGAGCTGAAGAAAATTAAATATAATCTTACTTTATATCTAACTTCTTTACATAGAAAGCCTTTGATTCTCATGCAGATGGGGTCTTTTCCTTATTTACACACACACACATATATATATATAGTTTTATTGGGAGAGCTATATCATAACTGTGATTTGGTTCAAATATACTGAACATTATAGATGGACTGTGCAATTTGCAGAACAGATTATGTGGGACAATAAAATATACAATATGAAGAACATTTTCAGAAAATAATGAATAACAGAATAAAAATGGAGGTACAATTTACTGTTTTTGTTAATAGAAAAATAATGTTGGTACCTGAATTGCTATTTCATGATCTGGTTCTGTATGACTATTTCTTGGTAGCATTTTTATTGAATTTGGTCAATAAATTAAAAAAAAAAAAAAATAAATAAAAGAAAAGGGAATATATCCAAGAACACCCTTGCATTTAATTTCAGGTTTCTACCTATGTAGAAAGTGGTACTCCAATGAATATTGCCACAATTCTTCCTAGATAAAATGCTTGATGTTTTTGTATCATGCAAGAGAATTTATGCTGCTTCACAGCATCATACTATCATACCTTTCTGATTTTAGGTCTCTCCAAAAGATACTGAAATATTTTCCACGGGGGTGAATGAGCCTTGGTTTATGACAAATGGTTGTAAAAGCACTACACTGGAGCAGCTTCACTCCAGTGAAAGAATAATCAATGCATCTAATCAATCTCATCTTGAGGAGAATTATGTAAGGGCTTTAGCCATGCACTTCTGGGCCAGTTGAAAACTGTTTAATCTCTGGAACTTTTTTGTTAAATTCTGTGTATACAGCAAATTCATCATCAGGAGTATTCTGGTATTAAACTATAGAAAACTTAGATTATAATTGCTGCCTATTCTGATCTATAACTGAATGTACTTATTTTTCTATTCATAATGGATGTACCTACTGCTCTGTCTCTGGAGACACACCTAACTGCACACACTTTACAAGCAGAGAATTAAAATCAAGTATTTGTAGTATTAATTATGAAGTATTTTTACAGGTTTTATAAATAGCAGCATTTCTTGCCACATACAGTGAAACACAGTAGCTGAGATTATATAATGAAACTTTGTGCTCTTCTGTAAAAGGAGTTTTACACACAGAATAAATATTTTACTTTTGAATGTTTAAATAGAGTTTACTGTTTAAACACTTCACACAGCAGCTGGACAGACTTGTGGATAATAGAAATGGGAAAGACATAATGTGTTTGATTTTATTTTCTTATCCTTTGTTCATACAAATTGGCCAACTTTTTTTAAAAAAAGTAAGATGGTTTTTCTCTTTTGTTTCAAATGACTGGTATTCCAAGTGATGGAATTCAGGTTACTTTCTACTAGCAGCACCCATTGTAGATGCATCAACACCGAATGCATGAGTCTAGCGAATTCCCTTTTTGTGCATCCAGAAATCATGTTTAGTGACAGTTATTCTAGTAGAATCCCCAAATTAAGGGATGTTTTCCAGTTGACTAATGACCTGCCAGTGGGGGTGTCTGGTGCAGTTTGAGATTTTACTAGGTGATAGTTCAAACTACACTAATTACAGAGAAGTATTTAATAAGCTCTGTCATGTCACAGTATTCTCTGTTGCCAAATGGAGTTATTTCATGGAGCTAAGGTTCTGAGTTTCCATAAGGAGAGCATTTAATCTGAAATTTCTTTAATTTCAGAAGAGATGCCAGAATATATATTTATAGCTTTCTCCAGATTCGCAAATACAGCTCAAACTCAGTTTTTGGACTCTTGATCAAAAATTCTGGTTTCTGGAGTGGTTGTTTTTTCCAACATAAATTACTTATATAAAAATATCCTAGATCTTACCCATAGCCCAATAATTAGAAGTGATTCCTTTTTTTCTCCAGAACATTTAAATTAGAAACTAAATTAGAAAATAATTTTTTAGAAATCTATAGAATAATAAAATAATAGAAGGAAAATATAATACATATCTTCAGCAAAATAATCATTTGCTCTTCCCTGTTTTGATCAAATTCCCGACTCTGAAAGTGCCCCAGATAGGTTACATCATAATACTAGTCAGAGTAAGTTATGATCTTAGGTCAAAATATGTGACCATCTATTGAAAATCTGCAGTGTGTAAACTGGAGTATTTCTATCATTTCTCTTTTCTTATGCATTTTTGGACAGTCAGAGGAAGTTTTATTGCTTCAATATCATAAGTATGATTTATTTCCAATTGATATCTATCTGGCAGATTGACTCTCAGTGTGGAAATTACTTCCTGGGAAGCTCAAAAAGCCAATTGAACCATTGTTGAGAACCAACAAAGTAGGGAATAGGGTTGCTCTTTTTTGGCAGAGCACTATAACAATTAATAGGGCCTGTTTCACATTGGTCAGCAACACAAAAGATCAAGTTAGGACCTCAAAGCAGTCAGTGAATCAAAAGCATCAATATCTTGTCTTGCAGCTGCTCTCCGTTGAAACAGAGATAAAAGGCAACCCTCAAACTGCTCTGAACCTCACACCTGTGTGGTCCAGAAGTCCACGACTTCCCTCTCTCTTCCTTCTGGTGCCCTTCCACACCATCCTGGCAGCCCCTACAGGTGTGGTTCCAGCCAGGCTTGGTGTGGGCAAGCACAGGCAGCCTGTCTGTGAAAGCACAACCGCGCTGCGCAGAGTGGAGCTGTCCCAGACATTGTCTCCTGGGCGTGCACAACACTACAGTCAGCTTGCAGAACAACATGATCCAACCAAGCTGCTAATTCTGATGGGCCCTAAAAACTGCTTTTAGTAGAGGCACTATTTCAACTGCCTGACTGCGACTGACCTTTTTCCTTTTCTATTTTCTTTTTAGGCAAATTTTAAAATTAGACTGAAATATCTGGCATCTGGCTAATAGGATATCTCATTGAGCTTTTTCTCTCTTTTCTTTCAGAGTATACAAATATTACATGTGTTAACATATAAAGAGTGTAAACAAAATAGGTAGTTATATTTCAGAATATTAATAACTCTATAATTCTTTTGTTCCATACTTTATCCTCAGAATCAGTTCAAAAGAATTTTAATAGGAAAACTGAATATAAAACATTCTGCAAAGAAAAATACCTAAGCATTTTTTAAACTCATTTTCCCTTTTCACAGACCTTGTTACCATAACAACTTGAACTGTCCCTATAGTAATATCCTTTTATTATGAAATGGTATTTGTTTGTATGCAAGGTATTTTCATAAGCATCTACATCTCCAAAATTAAGATTATTTAAACATTTTATGGAATGTATTCCACAGTTTCATAGGAATAGTATATGTAAGGGAAAATTTGGGAAAAAAAAAGTTTGATGTACATTTCAAAAAAATCAAAAAGCTTCTCCTAAGAAATAAATGAAAATTTACATACTTATATTGTAAGGTCTTTACTATCTCTGTATAAATTTATTTTTCTACTCTCTTAATTTGTTGATGAAAACCAGAAAATGTAAAGATTTTTTTTAAAAGCTTATTTTTACTTCTCACGTTTCTCTTCTCACCTCTATAAGAGTGAAAAGTGTTACTTGAAAGATGATAATTTCTTTTTATATATGTAAGAACCTACGAATCAAAAAAAACGAGTGTTTAAAAATATCTTCAATTTAAAAAACAAACTACCACTATAGTAAAATAGTAATATATTCATTTACTTGATGTAAAGAATAGAATATATATTATTTCATATCATATGTAATTTATAAGTATTAACAATTTTCCCATTCTTATGTAGCTTCTATAGGTTCTGAGAGAAAAGTCTAAATTTTCTGGATCCAAACGATATATTGTAAGTATATTACAGTTTTTCTACCAGGTTCTGTTTACTTCTCCCATTGCAATAGTCTCCTAATTTTTTTCCCTTTGTGAAATTTTGTCTTCCTTTTTCTGTATAATGAGAGGCTGCTTCCCATCTCTCACACTATGTCTCCAAGGGTAGAAGACTGTATTCTAAAGAGAGCCTTGGCAGATAAATCAAAGCAGTTATAAGTTAGGTTCTACAGAGCTAGCTGTTTTATTAAAAACCAAAAAACATTAAAAAACCCCACCTGAAACAATAGAACTGAAGTTCTCACAGAAATTCTATTTTTAAGCAAGGTATTTTGAATAATTTATATATAAACTCCATCAGAATTCTAGTGCTTGTTAAAAAGAAAATTGGATCAGGAGGTCAATAATGCAAATTAGATATTTTAATTTCATCAGGTCTGATTGTATTTCTGATATCTGCTGTTAGACTCATGTTTTCCTTACAGGTGTGTCCTGCCTGAGGACCACTTATTTTTAGGATGCTGTCCTTAGAGGTGAGGGGAGAACTGCAGGTGTTTCCCCATGTTACCACCCACCTCTGAAGGGCAACTCAAGCCTTTTTAATAGATCCCCTCGGGCAGATTAGAAACTACACTGGATGATCAGTGCTTGCATTTAATTTTAGAACAATTTGGTTCAGGGGTGGGGGAAGCCCACAAAACACAGAGTTCAATGGGTTAATGTAAGTTTAGGTTTTTGTGGGAATGCCCAAGCACCTCCCAAAAGGGAGAGTTCTGTGCTGTTGCAGCCCTATGGATCTGTTATAACACTGTGATCATGCACAGCCCTCTGGTGAGAAACTTCAAGATCAAAAGCTTTCTGAGAAGGCAATGTATTTAAACTGTGTTTTAAGATGGAACTTGAGACAATTTCTTGCTTAAGGCTTGGAATTCTGTAGTTGAACTGCTGGAAAACTCAGCCAAGTCCCGATTCAGAAGTCTTCCTCCCTACTATTAGGGATTACAACTGCAGAAAGGTTAGAAGTGTTGGTAAATTTTCCCTGTGACGTCATGTAGAGACTGCAGGATACCTATGTTCTCATGTAAACAGTGTTTAACAAGTGCAGTACCTCAATATTGAAGTTTTCTGGTCCTGAATATCTGGTTTAGATGACATTTGCTGCTCTGGCGTAACCAAAGTTGTATCCTCCATAATGAAGCCACTAAGCTTGTTCATTTATTTCTTGTTCATATGCAACTCTTTTCTTGGATTTTGTGTGGAAGTCTATTGTCATGCATCAGTCACTCTTTATCTGAGCAAATTTCCACTTCTTTTATTATGATTGTATTGACCTATGCATATGTAACACTGTGAAGAATGATGGAGGACATTTTTGAATGCATTTTAATGCCATAATTTCAAAATCTACAAGAGTGTTCCTTTTCTAGAAAGAAGGCCTATAAGGTATACATGTTATAAAGGATGTCCAATTACGTTCAGTTATTTTCTGTTCACACATTAGCATTTATTTTCATACTGTCCAGTCTTTTAAAAAATATTCACACTTTCAGTAATTGCATTGATAAAACACCAGAAGGACTTCCAGTACTGCCTTTTGCTATTTTTCATTTTCATCTTACCATTATTATCTCATTTCTCATTGCTGTCTAGTCTGACACTACGTAATAGGTCTTTAGTACCTAGTGGGAGTTTTCAAGTAGGTATGAAACCTTTTTTATTCATAGCATTTATCTCTATAAGCATGTATCTACTGTATAGACACAGGCAATATAAGTGCATAACACCTTATTAGTCATATATATAGAAATTCAAAGTGGACACAAGACCAGTGTCTATGTAGTGTTCCATCTCTCTTTAACATCACAGGTAAACTTCTGCAGCAGTACTACAATAGCAAATTTATGGTCACAACATATGCACTCTGGAATAGTTACACTGATAGGTCTTAGTTTTAATAATTGAAAATTCATTTTTACATGCTGAGAGCAAAAGTTCATGTAGCTACTCTACTACCTTTTCTGATAAGTCGTTGTAAGACAATACTAAGTCTAGTTTTAATGTTTACATTAGGGGGCATGCTACATTCAAAAGGGTTTAAGTAGGGTATATTTGTAAAATATTTTTATGCCTTGAAAGGGTCTGGATCATATTCAGTGTCAGTTATTCATATACAGGACTACTTTATTTTTGTTATTGAAAAAAATGGAGAGTTCTTACAACAAAAATAAATTTACCTAATGATTTGTGGGAAAAATCAAGTCACCTCTACAAGATGAAACTCTGATACTAGTGTGAAGTCTTTACAGAGCTGTATTTTACTCCCAGTTTTGTCCTGTGCTGAAAGTGGAATACGAAATTTTGGAATACAAATTTGTGCTCACAGTGCTGTAAGGAAAATTTGTGCTCAGGAGCCAAAAATCACTCCTGCTTGTAGAAGCCAGGCAAAGGTGTAACTAGTCCTAGCTTGCCACTGTATATTTATTCTGTCCCTACAGCAGCATCAAATGATCAGTGCCATGCAGAAAATCTGAAATCTTGGAGGGGTTCCAGTGCTGGGTTTGCAAAAGGTTTAAGATCTGTAAGTCAGCCTGTGCTCAGGTGGAAGAGTGTGGCTGCTCTGGATGAAACTAGACATCATTCTGCTACTAATACAGGTGCCTGGAGCAAGGCTTAAGGCAAACGCTATGCTGCAAACAGGTTTTTAATATCCATGACTCCTAAATTTCCATGTTTCATAAGTGGAGTGAACATTCATAAGAGAAAGTAGATTGACTTGATTTTTTGAGTACTGTCATCTAATTATTCCCTTAGCAAAGTTTGTGTGGAAGGAATCTTCTAGGTTCCCCCATATTCTTCCACATCTTGTTTTACACTAGGGATACTAGAGTAATGCTGTTTACAAGCCCACGTTGTCCTTTGCATACGAGATACTAAAAGTGCTAATTAATTTGCTTTCTTTCCAGTTCCACCTTCCTCTTAATTTGTAAATGTTCTGTAACCCTGCCAGAGCAGTACTTGTCAAACAGGTGCACTAAGAATTAGCTTGTATTTTCAGGGTCAGTTTGGAAATTATTTTTCTTTATTATGAACTTTATAAATACAGTCAAGTAATTTTTTGCATCTTGTTTTGCTCTCTTACCGTGCCCATTCAAAGGCTTCAATGAAAAACCTATTTATAAATAAGGGTGTATTTACTAAATTCTTCACAGTGTGAAGGGAAAAATACATGAATATGTTTGGCTTTATAGGTAATCATAGGATTTTTCTACAAATAGAACTAAATGGTTACACCTAAAATGAGTCCAAGATTTCAAGTTCTAAAAATGATGTTTTATCTTGCGGTGCTAGTGGAACTAGAGACCCAGAGCACTAAATTTAGTACCATAAAATTCCAATTTGACTTCTGAATTTATAAATACAGTGCATTACTATTCAAACCTTGATATCAGGATCAGTAGTGTGAAGGCAGTAGGTGGTTCCACACTCCTCAGAAAGACCTATTTGTCTGACTTGTCCTGGTGGTCTGTGGATGAGACCATTACATTACAAATATTACAATTGTGTGGGCCTTGGAGCACTGGTGTCAAAATGACGTGCATCCTTACTTGATCCAAAGAGAGTTAATTTTCTTTCTAGTATTTGGTATGGTACTCTATTTTGAATTTATTTTTACCTTGTTGCATTAAAATTACAAGGAAGACACCCTTTAATTTATTATCCAAGCTCCTGTGAGAGTCATCTTTTCATAGAATTGTTGGGATTGGAAGGGACCTTCAAGATCCTCTTGTTCCAATGTCCTCAACATGGCCAGGGACACCTTCCACTAGGCCAGGTTGCTCAAACCTCGCCTTCAACATTTCCAGGATGGGGCAACCACTTCTCTGGGCAAGTGATTCTAGAGCCTCATCACCTCACAGTAAAGAATTTCTTCCTAATATCTAATCTAAACCTGCCCTATTTCAGTTTCAGGCCACTCCTCCTTGTCCTATTACTCCCTGCCCATGTCAGAAGTTCTTCAGCTTTCTTCCCCAGGCAGAGCAGCCCCAATTCTCTCAAACTGCCCTCATATTGGACATATTTCATCCCTCCTTTTCCCCTGTTCTTAAAAATAATACCCTTGAATGCTAGACTAAATTACACTCCAATTCTACTTTTGTGCATTTACTGATAACATTTTTGAAAAATTATTTAAGTCACCTCAGGTACTCTTTCTTATACCAAGATAAACTACTGCACAATGTGGCCAAGTTTATCCCTTTTTACAATTAAGAAGTGCATCTCAAAGTCTACATTATGTGGTAATTTATTAACTTAGTAACATTTTTTTCCTCACAATATGTCTATCCAGGTTTAGGCAACTTAAAATAACACCTCTAGAACCACCTTGCTGAATTTAGGAAATGCAGCTTTCCATGTAATTCTGCCCATAGGTGGCTAAATATTATCTGAAGCTAAAATTATGGAGGACAACTGCTAAATCCTAGATCTTTTATGGTTAGAAGGATTATATAGAAGACCTTCAGCCATCCAAAGCAACCCTTTCAGGGGCTAATCTCAAACAGCATAAGCTTGCCATTGATTTCTGAAGGCAGGGGATATTTGGAAAAGTTGAACAGTCTTAAAATGGTAGTTAAGAATCAGAGATAAATTAGACTTTAAGGAATGCCTTAGAGGTGGATCATTGTGAGAAGGGAACAGGATGAAGGTTACCTTTCTGATATTGACATATAAGGAAGCTTTTATAAAAATAAAATATACTTGAATAATTTTGGACAAATTTGAATAATACTAAATTGGAAAGAGAGGTACAACAGTAAGAATTTGATACAAATAACCTCTCCATTTTTCATTACTCACATCCTTGATTCCTAATGATTCCTAGCTCTATAAAATATAATGAGTAAGTAATGACAGCTCAATTTCATGCTCTTCAGCAGTAGTAGCTGGGTCTTGCTCACAAATGAGAAAGCTTGAAGCTCAAATCATTCCAAAGTTCCCCCTGCAAGAGTGATTGTGCATTTGCATTACTGTTCATGTTTTCTGTTGAGAGCCAACAACCCATTCAGTGCTTTCTGAAGCACAAGTGTGTTATTTTTAAAAGATTAATGGTTCTGCAGAGTGGTAACATACATAATTAGGAAGCTTGTATTTCCACATTTAACCTGATTCAATGCCCTTCACTTCAAAGAAATGTAGAACTTGGCATTCTAGTTGAGTTCTGTCAAAACATGAACCAAAAGCAATGTAGTTATAAAAGAAAATAGAAAGAAAGCAAGACTGAAATTAACTTGATCTAGTTAGAATCAAAGGCACCTTTTCATCAGGTAAGACAGATAAAATTATGAACAACAGTGATTTAATTGTTAAATCTGGAAAAATTAGGAACAGTATTGCATAAAAGAGGCTATGGCTAATGGCAGCATTTATGACAGGTACTTGAAAGGTAATGGAGCCTGCAGTGGTTAGCATGGCAATAAGATAAAGCTAAGTCATTATATTCAAAATACTATGTAACTGTAACCAGCAGGTACCCATAAATTCTAAGATTACTGCACAGGATATTTAGAGCTGTCTGAATAGCTGTTTCTTTCTTAACCGTAAGAAATACAAATCGCAAATGCACCAGAGAGCATCAAGTCTAACTAAAACTTTTCTTTATATTTGTATTTTCTTTGATTAGTGTGGGAGATGGCTTTTATTTTCCCACTAATGTTTTATTTTTTCCCACTATGTCTACAACTAAATTGGTCCCGATTATGTCTGAAACAAGGAATTGTAAAGGAATAAAAAGACAGTGTGTTATGGTATGTGAAGGTTTAACATATTTCTCCAAGAGTTATGGCTGAAATATTAATTATAACAACTTGTTATAAAACTTGTGTTCATCTTTTTTCTTTTACTACTATTCATCCCTGAGATAATTTTAATGATTGAAAAGTGACGTGTGAAAAATATTTAGTTAATGTAATAGATTTCAGAGTAGCACATGTATGTGAGGAGAAAGGACTGGGAAAGCATCCTGTGCAAAATCAGGATTTACTTACTACAGTAAGTAAAACACAGATATCATGGGAGGTAAAACATCTTGCAAACTGTATGGACAAGAAACTTTGGTTTGATAAACATGCAGACAAAATCCTTAGCTAGTTCTAGAAATTCCAAGGGGAATTTAAGTAATAGTTCTTTAATAACAGGTCTTGAGTAAACTACCAAGAAATGCAAAACAGTATGTTATGCATTAATAGAAGGATATTGGAAAGATACACAAAAAAAAATTCCTTTGGCAAAAGGTCTACCTAGTCTCTATGGGTAAAATGATAATAATCTGGGAAACATTGATTATTCCTCTCCTCTCTACTGGTGAGACAAATCTGGAGTGCTCTCTCTAGGTCGTCTCGTGGCTAGGACAAACTGAAGCCAGTCTAGCAAAGCACATGAAGATGATTAAGGGCTTGCAGCACCTTCCATGTGAGGAAATGCTGAGAGAGCTGGGACTGTTCAGCCTAGAGAAAAAAGGCTCAGGTTTATCCATGTGTACAAACGCCTGATGGTGAGACAGGGAGGGAAGCAAAGACAACAGATGGTATTTACTATTGCTTGTTTTTATGAGTACTTTTAATGGATGTTGCATGAGAAAATTAGGAGTCTTGGTAGAGGTATGCAGCTTATTTTAAATAATTAGAAATAGCATAAAAATTATATATGATTAGACTAGGAAGAAAATGTTGCGATCACTAGATTGATGAAAGGGAAAAGACAGAGCCTGGAAATTTCTTCTGTGTAAATTAATGTGCCACCATAAAACATATAAATTTTGCACAACCTCTTCTGGTCCTGAAATAAAAGATCGGAGTGGACATAATTTTCATAAATTGAATTCTTCTTGATGTCCACCATCTCTATAGTAAACACTCTGGTAAGGCATAGGAAGAGGGAAGGAAAAAAGCTGGTGAATAGTAATGATGTCTGGCAAGCCTTCATAAAAGGTTTGATAAGGGCAATTATGATACAAATGTCTACAGCAGTGGAAAAGTTCAGTGGATCTCTGATAGTAAATATAATTAATAAGAAATCCAGAATGGACATTGATTATAATCTGTGTCTTACGAGGGTTTTGTTTCTTTCTTTAATTTTTATTTTTAAACCTATCATGCTTACATTAGTCATTTGCACACTAATTACTCACAGGTCTTGCCTACTTCTTGACCCAGCCACTACAATGATTCAATTGCATTCTATTAGGGAACATGAGGCTACATTGTATGCCTTGTTATGTGATCTATGTATTTTTATTTCTCATCAAGATGTAATATTCAAACAGTAACACTCACATGATTTTCAGTGTAAAACAACTCCCACATTGATGTTACTTTCTCAAGACCTCAGGTTTGGATAGCAAGTCTTGATTCACAGAAGAGGTTTCCAGCTGAAATGTGCAGTCCTAAGGTATGTGAATGCTTTCATATTTTCAGCTGCTTGACAAGAGTGCTGCTTTTAAACCATTAGACTGCTGACAGAAAAGTACAACAGTACTGTTACATCAATTTAAAAGTTTACAAAAAAGAATCACAGCAAGGCACATAGTATTTCTTTAGCTTGCTTCCTAGGTCAAGCTCTTCTTAAATAGTATGGTAATCCCTCTATGCCTTCAGTGAACCAAAAAACAGAAGCCCACAGAAACACCTGTAGAATGAGCTAATATTCTTTCTTGTTATCAGTGGAGGAGAATGCGTGGTAAGGTGAATGGGGATGTGCTGAAAAATGAAGAAGAATGACTGGAATGATGGTGCAATCTGAAAATCTGATACACAACAGGATTAAAATTAGATAATTTTATTATGTTATTTAGTGACTGTTATAGCTTTCGGTATTTACTTATCACATAACACAGGAGAGGGTTTTTGTGCCGTACCACACATGAAAAACACTTGAATGTGACTTGCTAAAATTGACCTTTACTTACACATTGTGACTTTTACATGACAGTATTATGATAAACTGACTCTAGCTTCAGATTTATTACTCAACACTGACCTTTGGTTATATTTGAATATTTCTTTCAACCAGACTAAATAATAATGTCTCTGTGAATGTAAGGAACTGGCAGATCCGAGATGTCAATTGCCAGCTCAATTTTCCTTTCACCTGGGATTACAGCATGTCACAGTGCTTTATTGATCTAAGAGTCATTAGAGTTCAGTGTTATAACTCTTCAGTTTTCCACACAGTGCAATACAGTGCACTGTAAAAGAGATGAAGCATGAACTGGAGCATGACTTCAATTGAGACTGGTCAAAATTTGGAATATTTCATCAGAAATAAGTATAGTGATTTTTTTTTTTTTTTCCTAAATTGCAACATGCAGGCAAAATATCTTTGGAATGACATTCAAAATGATCATTCCAAAATTATAAGTGCAAGGTATTGTCCTGGTTTGGGGTCACCCCAGGACAGGTATTTAGTACGTACTAGAAGAAACCTTGTTCTTGAGATTTTAGTGTTTAGTATCGAAGTTACTAGAACACTTCAAATAACACAGTTGCAACTACATTGCACTCCTATTTAGTATGAATTAATGTAATATTCATGTTTTATTATAATATAATAATAATTAGATTATAATTATTCATATTATGTATAATCTTTCAAAGAAACCTCTTGACAATTTTTTTCTTATATGTGAGTGAAATAAATAGATTTTACTGGTATGATGATATGATATATTTTGATTTAATAAAATCAGTATCTGTTGTTAAAAGCTGTTTAGGTAGTCAGAGAATTTTCAATCTTCTGTAAACTACAGTAGAACAATTAATAAAAGCACTTTCTTGCAACTTCCACTCATGCTTCAGAAGAATTAATGTAATAGATGTCTTTCAGGTGGTGCAGCAGTTTCATGTGGCCTTGCTTTTCAGATAGGATCAGTAGGATTGTTTCTTTAGAAAGGACTATGATTACAATCCCATAGAAAGTTGCATTATTGAAATAATAATTCATTTATGCAACATGTACATAAAGATTAAAGAGCTCTACATACTATTATTTTTATGCTATTGGTGCCAGGATTCTTGTGGATGCCAAAGCACATCTCTGCTACATTCAGGCCTCAAACAGTTTTTAAGTATAGAATCATAAAATAGTTTATGTTGGAAGGGACCTTGAAGATCAAGTTCCAACCTTGTTGCCATGGGTAAGGACACTTCCCACTATACCAGGTTGCTCAGAGCCCCATCCAAGCTGGCCTTGAACATTTCCAGGGATGGGGCATCCACTGATAAGGACAGCAGAACATAACAGCGTTTTACTCACTTGATAAGGCTAGTAGAGCAGAGCAACATTTACTCTTATCAAGGACAGTAGAATATAGCAGCAGAGCTTTGGAGAAATAAAGTATGCAACTTAGGCAAACAGAAATTATGCAAAATGCAAGCAGAATACCGGCTCAGCTCTGCAGGGCTGATAAAGCAGAAGTTATGCAGAATATTGTGATCACTCAAAAGCAAGGGTCAAGGAACAGCCACCTAAAAAGGACACTGAACATTGAAGACAGACCCTCAAAGAACCGTATCAGGACTTCTGACTTATGGGTCAGACTTCTGTCGTAAGGGTGTGACTATGTCAATAAGGTCAAGGAAGTGGGATAGCTAATGAATATGTAATCAGTGTGTGTGATAAAAACCTCTGTTCCAACACTTGTCACATGAGAATGGAGGAAGGATCCCCCGAGTGGCCAGCACGTGTAATAAAGAACACCTGCTTTATAATACTCAAAACTGTGTTACAAAGTTTCTATCCGGCTGATTTCGCTATCACCACAACCTCCTTGAGCAACCTGTTCCAGTGTCTCACCACCCTCACAGTAAAGAATTTCTTCTTTACATCTGACCTAAGTCTCTTGCCTTTCAGTTTGAACTCATTCCTTCTTTTCCCATAAGTACAGTTCCTTTTGAAGGGTCTCTCTCTGGCTTCCTTCAGGCACTGGAAGGTTGCTATGAGGTCTCTGCCAAACCTTTTCTCCAGCCCCAGCTGTCTCAGCCCATCTTCACAGCAAAGTGGCTCTAATCCTCTTATCAACCTCATTGCCTGTCCTGGACTTGCTCCAACTCTTCCATGCCCTTCTTACGTTGGGAACACCAGAACTGTATGTGTATTCATAAAGCTGTTGTTCAGTCTTACAACAGCTTGTCATATATTTCTGGGCACTCTACTGCTGCATGGATGTCTTCTCTATGCAAATAATTTTTAAGGTACTTGTGTTCATTGAACATGTAACTTAAGTGGGTAGGTATCCATAATACAGACATAGACATATTTTAACAAGGTTGTTAACGTCTTCTAGAAAACATATTGTTGAACTGCTTTACTTGTTCAGTGACATTTAGTTAGCAAAAAAGAAAGGATGTCTCCATAGATTAGCACTGGTTTTGTGGTTTAATGTTTTTTTTCAAAGGAAATACATATTGGTGAGGGTCTTAATATTTTAGGGAGTTTTATGTGTTTATTTTAAGTGTACATTTTTCCTTTCTTATTCATGGTGGCTAAGCTACCAGAGCAACTTAATAAGACTGGAGGTGAAATAAAAATCATTGATGCTGTTTTACAAATAGCAATCTCCTTCAAATTCACATTTGTTAAAACCTAATTTTATAATTATTGCAGTTGAAGACATACTCAGGTACTGTGCAAAATATTTTATGCTTTTAAACCTCATGTAAAAAATTCACTGGTAGTCACTGAACCATCACAAGGAGGTCTCCAGTCATCTTGCCTTAAAATCAGAACTGTTTAAAACAGATACAGGATTGTATAGATTGATGGCAGCAAGTTTGAAGATAACAAGGTTACCTTTAAAATGTTCTCATTAAAACAAACGTGCTTTCTGGAAAAAAATTCAGCATGTGATGCGTTGAAAACAGCCATCAGTCAGAAAAAGGTTCCAACAACTATTGTTCGCTTTATTTGACTGATCTAATAAGGCCAGTATGCCAAAAGCAGTTTGTTATACCAAGAATTCTAACCTTCATCTCACTTCAGGGAAAAAAAAATTAAATCAATTGTCATTTTCAGCTCTTTAGAAGACTCTGCATCTTATTTTACAAAGCAAATACTTGTTCCTATTATGGTGGAGGAAATAAAAATGCACTTCTGTCTAGAAATTTCTGCTTAGCTTATTTCTATTTTATGAGAATTTCTTCCCCTTGACTGAGAACGCAGCTTAATTGCTCAATAAAAGTGTAAAGTTTTAAGACAAAAAATCTACTATAAAATTAAATGAGATTTAAAAAATGTATGCTAAACAATGTGTTAGTTCATTGCACCAGAGCTGGTGGCTTTGAGAGCTGAGAACTGGAGGGTCAGATTCATTAAAGCTATATTGATGTCAGACAAAGTTGAGGCAGCATTTTGTCCTAAGTTTACAGCATATTCAAATTCAGCACAACTGACACAAATAATTTTGTGGAACTGATCACTACCAGGGATATGAGGTCTTTATTCAAAGATAACCACATCTTCCCAAATGAAAGAAAAGTCAGATTGCAACATTGTTGTTTGGGGACTTTGGGCTCTGTGACATTTCTTCTGTGAATTTCATTTATTGAACAGTGACAAGATAGACAAACTGAATTCTCTCTGCATGTTCTGTTGCTCAAAATTAATGAGAAAAGACTGTAAGGCCTAGGTTTTAAAGCTCCTGAGAAGATGCTGGAGATGCACCACAGGGGTAGGATTTTTGCCTGTAGCATTCTCAGAGATTCACAGATTTGTGAATAAAGTCAGTGCCTGACAGTTCGAGAAGATGGCACTCCACAGAAACTCCTGTCAGCTATTGCCTTCCCTTCACGAGGCACTTGATATTTCTGTGCTGGAAGAAATGCTTCAGCTTCTTTAACCTTCAAACCATACCTGGGGCATGTTTTCATACCAATTTCAGTACCCTGTCAAAACAAGAATAGCTTTTCAGGGACTGTGACCGAGCAGTGGTCAAAGGGACAGGCCCAGGACTGGTGTCCAGACAAGGTTTTCCCCTTGTTCTGCTTGTGGAGGCGATGGGCACTCCTGATTCAGGTGGCACTTTGGTGGCAGGGGACCATGGCTCCTGGCAGGCTGCCAGCAGGGAGCAGCAGTGCAGAGAGCAGACCCTGAGAAACCATTGATGAGACAGTTTGGGGTCAAGCAAAAGCTTCCTGTTTCATTTTGATATAAAATCAGAAAACTTGGGAGTGATTGCTGTTGTGAGGGTTTTTAGAATTACTTATACAGACCAAAGGAAAAAATCAGGGGTTTTATAAGGCAGTGTGACATTAAAATTTAAATTGTAAATCCCTTCCATAATCCTCACCAGGATTAAAGCATATTGATGAATGAAATATTATGGACATTTTTACACATATTTGCTTTCACTTTTTTAATATATATTTCATTGTCTGTTAAGTCCTTGCATCACTAGAGAGCCTAAAATAGCTTGCTTCTAAAGCTGAAGCCAAATGGACTTAATTAGAGTGGAAATAGCACACCTTTTTTTTTTTTTTTTTTTTGTTTCACAGCCTCATATATTTCTGTCTGTCACTTCTCTCTGTTCTACAGATTGAGATGGAAGAATTCCATACTAATAAATCCAAATTGAGTAACAAGAAGTTAAACTCACTGGCCCTACCATCGTACTCAGCCAGGGAGACAGGACTTTCTTACAGGTTGCACCCTTGAATCTCAGTCATACTTGTCAGAGAACTATAAATATTTACAGGAATATGCTGGCAGAATCTCTCACTGGTCTTATAATCTGTTATTAAAATTCTGCTTTGTGGATATGTCATGAATTTATGGATTTCCTCCTTGATGAATGGTTACAATGTAACACACAGCTGAGCAGAAGGTGGCAGAAATTTTGAGTCACTGACTGATTCAGGGTGAAACATTTACCAGTAAGGAGCACTTATCTGGACTTTGGTAACTCTGTTTGATGCCTCTGTTCTTCTGAGGTTGATTCTGTTACCAGATGGCCTCTGAATATAAAGAGAGATAAAAATACATGCTTAAAGCTTGTGGAAATATTCCTTTTTAAGTAATGGATAAGGAGAAAAAGATCCCACTTGGAAAAGCCCTGGGTAATGATAATTATTGCTGTTCCTCTCCAAAAAGAGAAAGATTCTTCCCTATTTTATCAGTTGCAACCTTGTAAAATGATGGTAAAAGTAAGCTGACATTTCAGTTCATGTTTGCAGTTACTCCAACATGTGTTTCATACCTGAAAGAAAGAGTATTTATTTTCGTTTATGCTTTTTAGAAACAGTGGTTTTGAACATGGTAAAAGTAGTGATTGGGTGTTGCAGTTCCAGAGCAGAGAAGTGCTGCTGACTTGCACAGGAGTTCTCAGATTGCCACTGAAAAATTTGATTTTGGATTGATCCGATGCTTTTTCTCCTTCTAAATGTTTAATTTTATATATAAAAAGGTGAGGACACTCATTTTTCTAGCTACTTCTAGCACTTCAGAAAAAGCCAAAAATATCTCTCTTGCTTTGTTTTGGAATCTGTCACCTTTCATTCAAAAATAAAGAAGTCCTGGTATCTGGACGGTACATATTCCAAATATTATGTGAATGTTAAAACTGTTATGTCTATTTTTAGAACCATATGCTTTTGGTTTTCTACATATATATTTCTTTGTCAAAGCCTTGCATCACTGAAGAGCCCAAAAGACCTTCAGATCTAGGCAGGCCAAATATTTTCCTTCTCTGTTCAGCAGTCCCTAGTTGGACCAGGGGCTTTTAATAGCTCTTGATAATTGATTATATACAAAGACATGGGTTTATGTTTGCTACTGGGATTGTAGCCCAATATTTATTTTCACTTGATTTTCCATGATTTTTTAGGTGTTTTTGTGAGTCAGGTCAGTCAAATATTTCTTAATGTAATAAGATTGGATTGTACTATAGGCATCTGAGTAAGAGGTGTATGATTTCCTGCATAGAACCTTTATTAAGAAATGCTCTATGATTCTCTGAATAAATTAATCATTCAAAATTTCAAACGTTTTTAAAAGTATTTGAGTAACTCAGTGTATTACCAAAGAATTCTTTCACCCTCTCTGATATTCCTAAGTCTTTTGATTTCTTGGCACATCCAGAAAGCTTCACCACTAGTGATCAAGGCTGTGAATGACTTAAAACATTGTGGGAATTACCTTCTATCCTGATAAAATCATATGGTAAGTAATGCACTCATTCATTTTGAATAAGCTTTCAAAATCTGAAGTTAGTTGGCACTGATTCTCCCACAATGTCATTTTCTGAAGCAGCCTCAGTACTCAGTCTGAACCACTTTGCCATGCTTTTTGCTGCATAAATTATTGAGTTATACTTTGATGTTTTATTTCATTTTAGAAAATATCAGTCACCAGTTGGATGGAACCCTACTGCTCTTCAGTACACGGGACTCAGCAGGCAGAAGTGAAGAAGTTTTTTATTTTGCTCTGCCGAGACTGGGTCAGTCACTGAAACAGGCAAAGTATTGAAGAGCTCTCCACCTTCACCCTAGAGCAGAGAGAGATAATTCTTTGTTCTTGGCTGTTGTATTTTATGTAATTAGAATATATTTTTTCAATCATTCCCGATGCATTCAAGTTGTAAGTGGCTCAGGACGCACACAGTGAATTATTATACTGTTGGCCTATACTGGAAGCTTTATGAGCTGTTCTGCATCCTGATTTGTTAGAGGAAGATGAAACCCCATAAAAGTGAAGCAGAAAGCTACGAAAAACATTACTGCTTTGTTTTTCCTATTTATGAAGCACTGAACTGTAGAGTACTCTAATGATAGCTTGTATTAATTTTAACAAACTTGAAAATCTTGCTGACTAGTCTAACATTTAGGTGCTTTTTCATTCTCTTTCTCATCAACCTTTAGCTTTTTGCTGGAGACACCACATTTGTTATGTTAGTGTAAGTAGATAATTACAAACAGTGGTAAAATGAAACTCCACCACTGGTAAAGCTGAGAGGCTTTTTAAAGTTTCATCCCACTCAGCTACAAAAAATTTAACTTAAATTAAAATATATGGATTGTGATTGTGAACATATCAGTTTTGTTACCATAAAACTTTTTTTTTTTTTTTTTTTTTTTTTTTTGGTGCTGCTTTTTAAATAGCTTCAATTCTGTTAAAAAATATAGAAAACATTCCACTTCCTAAAACTAGCTTTTTTTTTTTGGTTCTTGTTTTCTACTTACACATGAACACTGGAATTTGGCTTCAGAAACTACCTATGGGATTTGGTGGGGGAGGAAAAGTAATCCCTCTTCCTACAGATCAGTTTTTAACTAAAGGTTAAAGTGTGTAGCAGTTGAAACCCAGGTGATCCTGAGTTGTCTGTCACAGGTGATCTTTAGCCTTTTGTAAGCAGGGCATTATTTTGCAAAGACACAGGGGATGTATTGTATGGGGGGTAAGTTATAATGCTTGATGTTGTACTGAAGGCTTGAAGAAAAGAATACTAAAGAGGGAATAATAAGTGGTAAGAGAATAGCATGGGCACAGCAAGGGCCTCCTCTTCAGGTAAGTTTAGGATGTGAAAAAAAAACACTGTTGGTTCATTCAAAACCTTAACCTGCAGCTGCATCTACTGATGCTGCTTCAAACTTTATTTATGTCTAGACAGAATATATTTTATATATGTCCTGTAAACATTACAGCTCTTAATGCTTTCTTTGGCCTTTGTTCTGTGTTCCATTATCCTGTGTGAAATCCATCCTGGGAGCAGACATTGGGCACAACATTACATGAGATTCAATGAAGTTGTTAGAGTAAAATTTAATGGGATGTGGACTATGTGCTGGACCTTTTCCAAGGATGAATTTTACCCTTTTTTTGCATTAATTTCTGATTTCTTCCTTTGTGAAAGCTCCTCTCTTTCTGTTAAGGCGTCCTTATCCTCTTTAGAAATTAATAGGTATTTTTGTCCTTTATTAAAAATAAGACAAAAATACTGGCAACAAGGAAATGTCTTTTCTATTCTTTTATCTTAGCAAGACTGCTTGCAGAAAAGGAAGAAGAAGGAAATACAAATTCACTGGCACTTCATAAATATTATTTGTACATAGTATCCTCAAAATCATATTCCTTCTTGTTTTTCTCCTGACCCATTTTAAGAACAGCATATGCCCCAGGGGACCTTGCAAAAATTGGAAATATGTTATGACCACTTTTTTTATTTTCATGCTATGAAAAAGAGTAATCAATATTGCAGCTCTGTAGTTCTTTGATCTCCTGACTTTATTATGCATGGAGAATGTGTATTGCATCCACAGGTGTTTACTAAGCTTGTCTTCACATGATTCTTGATAAAACTAAGAATAATATCCTCTCTTAAATCAGGAAATGGGGATGAATTTTATAGTAATTTTATTCATTAATTTAATTTAATTAATTTAATTTTAGTCATTTTACAGTAATCATAAACATCAAGTTAGAGAATTCATTTTTACAGTCTGCTTAGCACTGACCTATCAATGCTTTTGTATTATAATTTAATAATTTGCTGTCTTTTTCAACTATGGTAGTAATTTTTAAAGATTTTTTTTCTGTCACATAATAAGTGTGTATGCAAGTATCTATGCATATTCAATTCTCTGTATGCTTCATGAGGGTCACATTTTCAAGGAGAGCAGATAGTTCAGGAAAAAATTCCTACACATTTACAGACACACTCAAGCACAAACGCTATGTTTATGACACAGTTTATTCTGATAGAAATAGAAATCAAGTATATTGAATGAAAGGGAAATTTTTAGGCTAAAGAAAAAATACTTCAGTTGTTGTCCTTCCATTAGGAGAAGAAACAGTAACCACATGCAGTTTTACAGGGTTGTTAAAATAGCCTAGTTTTAGAACTGTGTAAGAAAATGTGAATTGAAAGATAGGAATAAGGCATATGGCAAAGTGATTGAATATCTTATTGCAGGAGTTGTGCACTGATTTCACTTTAGGTCAGTTATTGACATTCCCCACAACTCAAACCATGGCTTCAACAATCCTTCTTTAGCAATATTCTGCCTTTGTCTCAAAAAGTGGTGTATTGTTTAGGGGCTTTTTTTAAAAGGAAAAATGCCATTGCATTTTCCAAGCAGTTTCAAGAGGCAAAGACAAAATGAAAATGCTTTCGATCAAGCTAAATAAATGACTGAAAAAAAGAAGGCTGTCGCTTTCCAACTTCTTTCTTACGCCACAGCTTCAAAGAGTGATTAACTGGTTGTTACACTGTGTAATAAATATGCTTCAACTGAAGAAGTGTTCAATTGGCTGTTAACACTTTAAATTAATCAGTGTGTACCTCACAGCCAGCTAGAATTCACTTTTGTGACTGTAAAGTGCCATCTCTGTCATCTTCTACTACAACATATATACACACTATTCTCTGCAATACCTTTAAAACAGCTCTAAAGTGATCTCCAAGGACCATATTTGTCATGAGATAATTACTGTCCTGTGCTATATGAAACTCTTGACTGCTCTTCCTGTTTTAGGGTATCCCTGGAGAATAATCACTGTATTACAATGTCTTTTCTATTGTGATTTAATATCTTATTATGCTGATTGACAAAGCAGTGAAAGATGAAATTAATTTACCTTGTACCAGTAGTTTTGTGGCACAGTTTGAAGCAAAAAGACATTGGGCAATGCTGTTCAGAGGTGTACAACTGTCCTCCTTTGAAATCAGGCTTCAGCTACCTACATTTAAAGAGGTATGAAACATGACATGTGGTAAGCTCATTTTTCTCAACCACTTCTTGTAATCAGGTTTAAGATCTGACCAGATATTTCCCAGCTGCACAAAGCATAGCTGCTGATTATGGTTATTAGAACTTTATATACCTGTGTGGTATATAAACACACAGGTGGAGAAGATGCTGATGTTCAGCACCCAAGCAATGCACAGTTTGGGTCTCAGTGGGGTTGGGTTGTACAAGGTAATCCAGATCCCCAAACACAGGAGGAAGTAAATCAGGAGGAGCTGTGCAGGCTGACTTCCCTGAGCAGTGAGGGAGAAGGAAACTGCTGAGGAAACCTCTGGTTATGTGTACATTTTCCCCACGAGAATGACACAACCGCTTGTCTTAGGCTCTCCAAGGGATGGATGCTCATCTTGGTCAGACTAAAACTTGGAAAACAGCTTCTGGGCTAAAAAGTTGCTGTTCCTGGCCACTTGCCACCAGCACTAAGGTTCAGGTTCATACACCAGTGTTTCATGGAACAGCTTTTCACCTCACTCCCCCCCCAGCCTCTGTGGCACATAGGCCACTTCCTCATTCAGGGGACAAAGCCTGCCTGATTTTGAAGGATTTAATTGTATATTTTTGTAAGATTTGTAACGATTTTTGTCCTTAAAAAGATACAGCATTTCCAAAAGAAAAGGGAACCGGGTCAGAGGCAGTTTGGAAAGCACAGGACAGAAAAAAAAAGCATTCACAAATGAAAATTAATATTTTAGTCGTCAAAGGAAGGATGACTGCTTCTTAAACATAGGATATCAGTTCCGTGAATGTTTTTTGTGACTACATGTTCTTTTGAAATACATGCACCTCCTCACAGAAAAAGTAACAAACATCAAAAACCAACACCTTATTTTTTTTTTCTGATATAATTCAGCAAAGAAGCATGTGAAAACAATGATGGAAACCATTTAAATCATTGTTTGATTTATTTTGAGAAAAAAACTTATGTTACCTGAAAATTTCTGATTTCTCACTCTCCAGATGAAAGACAAAAAGAATAATATACCAAGGATTTGTAATGCAGTATTTGATTTTTCCTTATGAATATATATATTTATGAAACTGTTATCTTTATTTCCCCTTTTTCTTCTCATATTATTTGATTTGTGGGAAAATTAATAAAAGAAATTACATACACAAAAGCCTCCCATAACTACTGCATACTCAAATTGATAAATGTGAACCATACCCAGTGTGATATTTAACAGAAATGAAAATATGAAGGTACTAAAGTTATATCTCTTTTTTTTTTTCTCTTCATTGGTTCTGTTATTAAAAGAAAAGAAATTTGAATATGATGCATCTTGACAATGGACTCTTACATAGTGAAACACCATTTAGTGTTATTAAAATGTGAGTTATTCTTGTAATTGAAATTTTTTTCCAATGCTAAAACAATGATTGATGTACATAATATTCACTTGATAATTCACAGAAAATACAGTAACAGTAAATTTCTAAAAGCAATTAAATTGTCTTTCGTTAACTTTGAAATTACAAGCAAAGAATACTTATTAAATTAATAAAAGTGATGCATATATAATTGAGATTGAGGTAGAAAGTAATGTAAACTGAATTCAAATGTATTTTTACATATAATAAGCTTCTAATAATACTTCTGCTTGCTTAGACAGCACAAGCTCAATCTATGAACCTTAATGCAGAAGTGAAAATGTATGTCTAGGTTAAGCAATGCTAAGTTAATGGTTGTACTCAATGATCTTAGAAGTTTTTTCCAACCTCAATGATTCTATATCACTGAAAAACTCATGACAGAAAGGAAGTTTTATAATTGGAAAAGTCAGCCCAGTGCATCATGCTTTAGCAGAGTGGTTTCTCTCTTTTCCATGTAGAAAATAAGAACTTTTTGCCACCTTATTGTTATGTTGGTCTTCATCTGTGTAAGATCCTTAAGATCATAAAGAAGGTCTCAGGTGCTATGGTAACAGTGACTTATGAGCCTGACAAATCACTTTTTCATTTGAATAAAATGAAAAATGTATTTGCTTGTAGACACAAAGAAAATTAAAAGAAGACAGAAAAAACCTGGGAGGATGATGTGCACAAAGCAAAGACAAGCACAGAATGTAAGTGAAGCAGTGTTGTGGTGTGACATGCAATGAAGACTTTTATAGATAATTTAAAAAGAGTAACTATGGATGCTGAATGTGAGAGATCACACAGTGTCTGTGTGAAACTAAGTCACATAACTTTCTCACACTGGCCTGAGAAAGTGTTGTCTGAGAAGTCATAAGGAGGAATCAAAACAGTCTTTGGAGAGGAAAAGCAACCTTTTCAGATGTTGTTTGTCTCTCTGTTGTTTTCTTGCAAGAAATGGTCAAGGGGTGTTGTTCCTAACTGTCCAGTGATGGTGATGTGCTGGTTTGATGACCAATGAAAGTTTTACCTTTTCAGACCTTCTAGGAACTGTCTATAAAAGAAGATCTGGAAGAATAAAACTTGCTCTCTTTTGCAACTAAGGCTAAAGAGTCTGTGTCGTCACTTCACCATTCCTAATATAGTGCAACAATTTCCAGAATCAACTTAAGAACAGGAATTATATGAAACTTTCTCACCGTGGTCAAGAAATAATTTGTCATGCTTTGGCAATGCATATTCCATGGTTATTATATATTTTACAGAAAAAAAATGTTTAGAAAATACTCTTTTAAATTATTTCTACTTAAACTTTTTTAATTATTAATACCTATTCTTGAACATAAAGACTGAGTGGTTGGTATGTCAGGCAAAATATACAATAAATACCCTTTAGAAATCCCTGAAATTGAGGTGAAAGTTGTCCCTGCCCATGGCAGGAGCATTGGAACTAGATGATCTTTAAGATCTCTCCTAACCCAGGCCATTCAATGACTTTATGATGATTCTATGAAAAGCTTCAGTCTTACTGCAATAATCCAAAGTTTCCTACCTCTTTATAGGTTATAAAAGAGAGGCTTCTTGTGTTTTTGGGAACTTAGACTTTTTGGACTCCAATTATTGCAGGTTCAGTGAAGCATCATGTGCCAAATATTTCTCTAATGATGCTAGTTTAGGACTGTTTCTTGGAGAGAAAATTCCCTGTGTGAAAGCAAAGCACTTTCAAACACTGTAGTTGTTTGAAATTGATAATTACGATTTTAATTGTATGCTACAAATTTAGTTGTAATATTAATTGTATAATTACAATTTTATACCATAGTTTTGTCAAATTTTCCTAGAAAACTACCTCAAGTGTGTTTCTGAGTGACATTTCTGTTGTGTGCATATGTCTGCAAGTATGTTATTTCTAGGCAAATAGTGGCTCTGAAGTCCTGCTCTGTTTCCTTCTGGAATTCCAAATAATCTTCCTAAAGCAGTATTTTCTATCCATGCTCAGGCTTTTGGCATAAAGAGAACCAAAGTGCAGGAAAGGCTTTGCTTCTCTGAGACTCTAGCTTTCTCTAATTTGTTCCCAAACACTGCATTAATTTACCCAGATGAAGTGATAACAACAGGAGTTTTGCCATTGTTCAATGGGATCAAGGCTTCTCACCAAGCCACTGCCCGTAATTCAGTGGCACAGTGTCAGCAGCAGAAAATCCCCAGCCTTTTCTTCACATACAACTTGCCTGCATCTTGGCTTTCTACTGCCTTGTAAAATAAGTGAAATATGCACACCTGAGCATCCAGCTGTTACTGCTGGCAAGCCTCCACTTGCACAAGTTATAGAGGTGCAGGGTTACAAATTAACACCATCATACTGGGAAAGTGATTCCTGTGTTCTTTTTTTATTATTATTACAAGTTTCTTCAAGTGTAGCAAAGCATAAAACTATGTTTTTGTTCTCTTCTGGATGGCAGGACTGACCTTCAACCAAATATTTAAGGAGCTCTGCAGAGCCTGATGTGCTCCACACTGCATGATTTGATGGGAAGGAAGCCTACCTCTACAGGAGGGCATCGAGAAAAGTAAGATAAAACAGCACTCTGAAAGGAACAGCAGCAGGACATATCTCAAAATACTATCAAAGTAAAAGTGTTTTCTTAAAGGGCAGCAGTCTCTGTTGCAGAGGGACTACATTTGCATTGCAACATTTCAGAAGGTATGTGATTTTCAGTGTGGTATCATGGCATTCAGACAAAATGCCACACACAAAAAAAGAGGGTTTTATAACCTATTGTATGCCTTTAAAACCTGCTTGAAAGTGTATCTGCCACTATGAAAAACTTCAGCAGTTTAAAGAGAAGTTCTGCAGCTTTCTCACCCAAATAAAAAAATATTTCTTTCCCTTTGAAGGAAAGGACACAGGTAAGTATGAGAAGTATTGGCTGGAACTTTAACTTTAGATGTTGTATAGAGTAGATGTGGTGACAGCACATTTTAAAAAATATTTCTTTCCAGTCCCATTTATTTTCTTCAGAATGCATTTCTGAAGAGGCCATCTAGGCTCTTACATATAAATGTCAAGAACAATATTTTTAAAGAAAGAATTCATAAAACTTACTTCAAATTTTGATAGTTACACACATACTGTCATATAATATTTTAGTGTGCTTTTATAAGATGCTTGAACGTTCTATGGTTATCATACTTGAATGTGTAACATCAAGACTGAAGGCAAAGGAATGTCAGAAGAGATACATTATGAGAATAAAAATTACATAAAACTAGACTTTTAAATAAGTAACAGTCAGGCATGGAACTGGCAAATGTCAAAATATATAATGATTATCATGTTCAAGCTAATATCTGAATTATGCTATTAAGTAACTGCGCCATGAACCCTGTACCTTGTCTGAATGTTATATAATCTTTCACTCAGATTTAGCCAAAATTGTTTGCATTACTCTGGGCTTTAATTGCAACATGATAAAATGAACAAAAGCATCTAAATTATGTAAATGCTAGTTGTCCTGTTTAAAAAAAAACAAACTTATCCTCGGTCCCCCACAAAATAAAAACCCACCTCCCACATAATAAAAAATATAGCCATGACTAGATTTATTAAAAATATTAATGGAATTATTCCAGTTACTGACAAACAGATTCCGACTTCAAAATCCAAATGCAAATATATGATGTAAGCTCTTCACTGTCCTGGCTTATCTGAGCATGATTTGATTGCTTTAGCATCCTCTTCTGCCAGAGTGCTGTGACACTTTGTACATTAGAAATGTAAATTAGGATTGTACATTAGAAATGTAGCAATACAGGTGCTGGTGGTTCCACTTGTCAGAGCAACAGTCCTTAACTTCTGAATCCCACCTCTGACAGGGGCCTGTCACAGGTACATAAGGAAAACACACTGAACATATATCTGGAGTAGAGACATGATCATTCAGTATTTCTCCCAAAAGTCAATAATTTATATTTTATTATCATTTTTTTCTCCCATATCATATTTGCTAGCTTTTGATGGATGTTTTTTTATTACTTCTTTAATCATTTCTTATCCCATTTTGGTTACTGCTAAATGCCATGACAAAATTAAACTATTTACAATTGTTATTTTCCTTCACTTGCTTTAAATATGTTGCTTGAAAGTTTAAGGGTATCAGATAGTTCAGGTGTTTCCGCATAAAAAAGTGAAGAGATTTTTTTTTTTCCACTTAATTCGGAGCCCTCATGAGCTCATAGTGCTCTCTATCAGATTCTCTCCAAGTAATCCCTTTTTCAAAGTGGATAAAATATATCTGCCTATGTATTTTTATACAGAAGCTACTCAATGCTTTGCCTCATTACCCTTTGTTTGATGTCTAGGGGGTTTTAAATTTTTTTCTTAAAATTACTAATTGAAGTGTAACAGAATTTATCAAATTTCTTTGTGCATTGTTTTAGAATAACCCAAATTCCTCTAGGAAGCTGAAGTTCCAGCAGTGATCTTCCTTTCCTCTGGCAGTAAAATTGATTGAAAGTATAAGTAATCTACTTAACATGCTGGCAATTTCACATTGAAACATTGAGCAAATATCATGTGATCTGTGTGATTTATTACTATTCAATTTATTGATCTCTTATTGAAAATGATTTATTAGCATGTCTGACTGAAACAATTCCTCAGACTTATCTCCTGTAAAGAATGGTCTGTCTATGAGCTTCCCTTAGCTTCTCTGTATTGAAATGATCAAATTTTCTTCCCATAGCTTTCCTTTCTGTATCTACAGATGCAGTCACCCTAAAACCACAGATATGTGGCACAGGATTGCAAGGCCATACAGCTATTGGGAAGATTCTATGCTTATGACAAGTCTGTAAAATTATATATAGCCTTGAACTATTTACTAAAACATTCTTCAAATCTTTTTTTTGTCTTGCACTGTTAATGGTTTCATATTAATGTTATGAAAGGTGATAATTCTCCTGGTCTGATTTATTTGTAACTTTCCTATGTCTGATTTATTTTTGCTGTAAGATCCTCCTCTTTCAATATAAATGGCCCCTTTTTTTCAGAGACAGGGCCCTTTAGATGGGTTTTTGCTGTAATGTTTTTTTTAGTCCAATTGCCTAGTGTGGTGCCTTTATCTAATTTCCATGATCTATTTTACCCTGTCAGGTGCTCTTTTCATTTCCTTTTTCTTCAAGCTTCACATTTTTATATATCACTGCTAATTGAAGGCAAGCAACTATGAGTAGATGATAGTTTCTCATAATTCTATAAGGATATACGTGACTGTCACAAAGTACCTATTTGATAACAGTATTTTGAACCAAATTGTGGCCTTCACCCAGAACTAAATCAGGGTGGTTTTCCTCTCTCTTTGCAAGTTCTGAAAGTAGTTGCTGTAGTAGCAGTCATATATGACATAAAAAACATGTACTTTAAAATATATACCATCTGTCATTTATCCACTTCAGATTATGTTTTCATTTATGGTTTTATTGACCATTTGGAACAAGATATACATAAAGAAGTCTAACTGGGGCTTTCTTCTGAACTAAAAATAGATCAATCAAACTTCTGATCCTGTTTACTTAGATGCAGTGAACTGTAGTTGCTGAAATGCATCCCAGAATTACTTTGGGAACCTTAACTTCAAAAGGGACATGGGAAATCTAGTCCTCAGATAAGGAATGAAAAGAAACTGGTTTTTATACAGGAAGGGAAGAAATTTCTTCCATAAGGTGAAGAATCTGATATCAAGACAACACTTTCAGGCTCATGGTGTGATTCTTGGGGTGTCTTGTGCAGGGCCAAGAGTTGGACTCGATGATCCTGGTGGGTCCCCTCCAACTCAGCATATTCTGTGACTCTGATTCTAAGGGATATTTAAAGCAAATTTCACCGAAGGGCAGACATAGAGATAGCCCCCAGAGGAACTGTAGAGCTCTGTAAGAGTGAAATAAAGTTGCCTACAGAGAGTAATGGTGAATATTGTAAAACTTACAAGGTTACACAAGACTCAAAAGCTCCCCTTTCTCCCCAAACTGCAGGATAGAAAATTGGTTTTATGGGGAGAAATATAAGCTAGAAATTGGGCTTTAATTTAGACTTTTGCCATGTAGTGTATTCTGTAATTTCATGTGACAAACTTTCAAGATAAATAGAAGAAATAACTAATTTCCCACATTACTAAGGTATGTCTCTGTTGTGCTGAGTCTGTGCATTTGCTGCAATTTAGATTTGTACTAGTCTCTAGTACTTCTTCTCTGAAATGGCAAACATACCCATGGTACTCCACACAAAACACCATTGTAAATAAAATGCTAAACTAATGTACTCACTCTGAATTGCCTATCCATGTAATCTGTAAATTACTTTCAACAATCCATAAAAGGAAACAGGCTGTGCCATGTTAAAGGTTTTTGCTGTATCTCAAGAAGGGCAGCTCTGCAGTTGCATTTATTTGCTCTGGGAAAATTTCCTAATGCTTCAGGTGAAGAAAGGTCTTCAGCATCTTATCCTTGTAGTCCAGAGCTCCAAGAGTGCAAGAAAAATATGTTCCTATAGCTGTTCAGATAAAATAGCCTTCTTTGACAGACAGTCCTAGAATGAATAGTTGAAGTCTGGGGAATAGCATGGCACTACTGGACAGGGAAGAAATGGAAAGTGTATCACGTCATTCTGGTTTACTATACAGCATAATTGCACATTTTATATGAAAAAACTCTGCAAAGTGAAGTGGCACTTTGCGGCCTTTTTTTTAATGATGTATTTGTAGCTCAGAACGTTCTTGATGACATGCTCAGAGCAGTGTCATACACAACATACACATGCCATAATCCCGCCCCTCTAAAAAATGCAACCAAGATGCTCCATCAGAAAGGAAGTCTCTTGTAAAGCTGGTATCAGACCTTATGGCTGCTCTATACACTAGTCAGCCTTACTTAGACTTTGAGGGCTACTCAAGTGTTTACAGTGAATTACAAAAAAAATTACAAGATCATTGTGAAAGAGAAAAAACCATGCTTTTTCTTCAGAAATCCTGGCAATCATAATATAGAAAGACAAGTATGGGTGCTTTATGATCCATATCGGAGGAAGATTTCAGCATTGCTGATATTTTAGCACAGCTGCATAAGACGAAACAGTCAAAAGAATAAAACTACACAGCTGAGATTCAAGTGTGCTCATAAAACACAGAGTTTGGATGCTCAGTGAGCTTTGTAGCCCCTGTAATTCTCTCTTGTGTCATATCAGAAGCCTTAGGCACTTTTGTCCTATGATGGCATCTTGTTAGCAAGCAGCAGACCCCAGCAGAAACAAAGGCTTAGGGCATCTCTGCCTAACTGCCCATGAACTCCAGTGTCATTACAGTTCTGCCTAACAAGAGACTCAGTTACTAATTTGATTTTTAGAAGAGAAAACCCTGGCAAATTAAAAGCAGCAAACATTCCCAAGTGATTTCCTGCAAAGTAGAATAAATGAGTAACTGCTTTAAAGGAATCATATTCCATTAATTTCACATAACAGCAAAAGTAGTTGGGTTTTTCCCTTGTTTATTGGTGAAATTGTATCATTTGAAAACATCCATTGTTGGAAGTATTGGTAATAAAGGTGCTCTATAGAAAATACTTGATTATAGAAGTCCTTAATGCCATTTAAAAGTTGCCATTTAAACAGTAGTATCCGTGTCAGGGTACAAACAAGTCATCGTCTTACTCAAAATTGCTTCAGAGTTCAGGAGAGAAATGTGTTTGGAAAACAGTAGGAAGATTTTCATGCTTAACATCCTTACCACAGTACAAGGTATGTGAACTATTTCTCTCATGTGTATTTCACAGTCTAGTGAAATAATTGCTTGAACAACCAGATTCAAGATCGAACAACCTAGACATACTCAAAGTATATTTTGCCATTGTTTTCCTCATAAGTGCTTTATAAGACATTGTAACAAGGGTTAACTGCAATAGAAGAAATTAAACAGATGAAAACTGGAACAATGAGTCTATTCTAGATTTTGACTTATAGAAGGATTTGAGAATTCAAGGTGTCTTGAGCTATTTTGCAGGGTCAGAGCTAAGGCAAATATTCTCAATAATTCTTGAAATAGAAACATTCTCTTCAAATATAAAAATAGAGAAAAATGAGGACTTCCAGTTGTAATACTGGATAAAATGAAACATTTCTCTTAGAACCAGCATGCTGTGCTCCAACTCATCATTCATTCCCCACCATCTTAATGTTTTTCTCTGCCATTTCCATCACTCTTCTGTGAACAAAATAAAACAGATGTTTCAATTTTCACATAGAAATCTCTGTATTTGTTGGTCAGCATCATTCACTGTTTTATTTCCCTTTCTTTTCAAAAACTTATTTCCTGTTTAAGCTAAAGCTTAAACTGTAAAACTTATTCCCCCTCTGGTTTCAAAAGCAGTTTATTAATCTTTACTCACCTTAGCAGTGTCACTACAGTGTAATGCTTAATTTACATTAATTAATCCAATTACTTCATTTGATTCCTGTTGCGGGCCTGAAAACCAAACACACACCTTTAATCACATGTCCAATGAGCCCATTTGGTATTCTGTCCTGCAACAAGAACCAGATAAACCAATTTGGATTATTCATGCATGTTAAACATGTAGGTATTTTCTGGACAAACAGGCAATTGTACTTAACTATTTCACACAGTCAATAGAAATAACTAAAGTGAATTGTGATTATTATATAATTTCTAACAACTGTGAAAGCAAAACACAAGTTGCCTCCTCAGAGGATCCTCAGAGTATGTTTTGGATCCTAGAACTTGTAAGGTGATAAGAATCACTTTAGGGCCAAGTAGCTGTGGGAAAACAGCATTGTTCAGATCTGCATATTTCTATTTACTATCGTCATTGCAACCAAAGAATGGAACAGTGAGAGTTGATGGTATCCACTTTTTTAATATTCTCTTCTTGATAATCATAACCCACCAGAGAAAGTTGCTCTAGAAATAATTGAAAAATAGTTTAATTGTGAATTTTGGCTTCAAGATATAATTCTTCCTCACCTTCAGCCTAGGAAAAGGGATGTTTTAGAAGTATGTGTACTGAAGTGAAAGATCAATCTTAATAGATGAAGTATGCCTTTTTATAACCATGTGTCATGCTTTTATCTTTTTTATAAACAACTTTCAATCCTAGGGTTCATGAGAGAAGCTAATGTGCAGGTCTCTGTGCCAGTCTAAGGGCATAGTTATTAAGATATGATATTAATGGAAATGACCCCTGTCAGTAAGACAGACTAGGCTTGCTTCTGAAGCCTATCTGCTCTTTACCAGTTTTATGTTTCAGTTGTTCCCCTAGGCCCATCTGTGCACTGGCACATAAAGCTACAGAATTAAAGGAATGTAAATTCCACCAGTAAAAGTATTCCTATAAGTAAAATAAGTTAAAAGGTTCAAACTTGGTCAAAATTTGTTGAGCCAATGACTTTTGAATACTAAAGATTTTCTTTTCTAAATGTGAGACTGGACTCTGCAAGAATCTTCAGTGTTGGACTAATTTGATCTCTAATTTTGCTGGTGTGGAATCTTCCTTTTACTTTACTTTCCAGTGCTCTGGATAAATCCATCCATTTTATGAAAAAAATTTATTATATTTATTTGCAATTAAAGTTTACTCTTAGGAATAACCCTATCAATCCTGAAATTTAAAGAATTAATCACCATATGTTCAACCGTTTGCCTTTACACCAATTATTTATGAAATCCTCACTTTTAAGAGCAAGTTACAAAGCAACTTAGGTCAGGTCCACAGTTTTTAAATTGCAACTATTTATCTTGGTCATGCTTTCGATTATTATTTCAGATATGTAAATTACTGGGTATGTTTTAATAATCAGTTACTGGGAATGTTTGAAGTTGCTTGGCTTTCCATTGAAAGCAAATACAGTCACGTTAAAGGTAATTTTAGAGTTTTTGCTTCACACTTGAGGTGGACTGTATAAATAAAGGACAAACTGAAACAGCCCTTACAAAATATTACTGTCTATACAAATTGTATGTATATATAATATACATATAAAATTGTATTTATAAATTATATGTAAAACAGAAGTAAACTGGTGCATTTTGCAGTCTATTTTATCTGCCCCACTCACAAAGGTATTATGAGAAAGGACAAACCCCAAAACACTTTGAGAGAAATACCTTAATATTATTAAAGTATTAATAAACCTTGAATGATAAAACCTTATTTTCTAAGGTTATATAAAGTAGTAATATATTCTAAATACTTAGATTTATTATCTACAGAAAATCAATATTTTTTTACAAGCAGCTGCTGACACTCATCATTGTTCATCCACATTCTGCTTCAAAGCCAGTGAATGTATTTTTAACTAAGATCTTTTGTATAAAACAGCTAAATGCAATTTATTACAATTAAGTTAGAGGCAGATTTCTGAGTCAACTTGCCAGCCACATCTTTTTGAAAATCTACAGGTAGCTGAAGTGGGAGACATTTAGAACTTCCAATAAGCTTAAATCTAAATGATCAGCAGCATGCCTGGGGCTGTAGTGAAAAACTAGGGCAGATTCACTGCCTTAGAAGGCAATAAAGGCAAGTCTGCTATATTCCACAGCAACTGGCAAAGAAGCACATCCATTCAGCACCTGCTATGGTTCAAGATCCATTGAGCTTCTTCTGGGCAGCTCATCTGATAGCCCTGAAGGAGAGTTGAAATTTAAGTCCAAAGAAAAATCAAACAAATGTTTTGTGCCTTGAAGCACTAGATAGAAAAAAAAATTATATATTGCATAAAGTAGTAACTAACATAGGTTTTTCTATGCTTTACATAATTTTATAGGCTAGTCTTCTGCTTAGCTGACAAAGGGAATGCCAGCAAGCCTGACACCACAGCTTTTTTTCCATCCCAGCACTAGATGGAGGCACTTTGGATGCACTGTGATGCGAAGTGTTCCTTCATCCTTATCGCTCACCATTCCTAAGAGTCCCAGTCTTAGGGACTGTGGATTTTGGTCTTCAAATATGAATTTATAGTAAGGAAGAATTATGCTAGCATTTACTGTTGTTGTGTTAACGCTTTAAGTTCTTTTCCGCCTTGATTAATCTTATAAATCCTTGGTAAGGCTTCCACACGGTGAAAGATCACCAAAGCATGTGCTTTGAAGTTCAAAATATATTGATGCAGGTGACCCCCATCATAATGGCCTTAATTGGAACTGGTTATACCAGCTTCACACCACATTATCAGCAAAGTATATAATTTCTGCTTTAGGCTTTCTTACCAAGAATTGTCCTTTAATTCAATTTTAGTAATATCAGCTCATGACATGGTACTCCAGAGAGAAATGTCATGTTTCAGACACAAGCTGTAGTTTTTTTTAATATTATTTGTGTCCTGCTTTTTTTCTATATTCAGCAGCAGATAAAACTGCATTAAAATAACGTTTGGGTTTTTTTCCATTCCAACTGACCAAACTAGAAAGATTACTGAGGCACTTACAGAAGAAAGGTATTTGAAGAAAAGGAAATTTTCTTTTTCTATTCAGTTATTTTTCATAGAGGTAACTTTCTCTGAAGTGTTATTAGAGGTGAAGAAAGAAGAATTGGAAGGAACTGAAATTCCGGGAAGCAGTTTCCAAGTTACTGTAGAAAAAGGGCTTCAGAAGCCTCATACAAATTTGGAGTTGCTCTCCAAAGGGTATTTATTCTCTTTCAGATTTGAGAAAACTGAGATTTGTCTGAAACCTTGAAATATTCAAAGAAGTGAAGTTTTTTTTTCTCAGCACAGAGAAAAGCTATAGATGTTTCATAGAGATATAAAGGGGGAAAGGAATATTCTGAAACTGAGGCAATTTAGTCAATATGTTCTCTAGGGGAAATTACAAAGTGATTAACAACATGAAGCAGGCCCAGGGCATACAGCCAGGGATTTATCTCCTCTAATAAGTAAGACATGAGAAGGGGCTATTACAGTGATATTACTCAAAGTTTCACTGAATGCAGGTATTATTGGAACATTTGGCCTGACCTTTATAGTAACTGGTCCTTCTTTTTCCCCAAGACACCCTGTATTGAATGAGAAAATCTTCCTGAATAAAGTAAGCCTTCCAGAAAAAGAGCAGGTGGGTCCACCCATCCTATTAACTAAAGCATGGCAATGCTTAATCCAACTCATTATTAAAAATACGTGCATTTTCTTGTATGAGTGTCTGTGCTTTCAGATTTCCTGTGCTTGTTTCTTAATTTTGTCCTTTTTCAGTTTCATGCAGTGTTTTCTCCCTGTGAAGATACTTAGGCACTGCCTGAATTAGGCTGCTGGAGGTGGGGAGGGAGGGAGGCAGATGGGAAAGAAACAGAAGTTGCAAGGTCTCTCACTGCAGATTGGTAGTTTGCCACATCCACCAGAAAATACACCTAATTACTCACCAAATTGATGTGGCAACATTTAAATCTTCTTACTAAGATTAGTTAAGCCCATCCTACCATGCATTTTTCACAATGCCTCTAAATTCCTTTATCAGATATCTATATTCTGAATATGTTAAGTTTCTACTGATTCATTTTTCCTTTCCTTCCACTGTTTTCTTATGCTGTTAAGTACTGGCCTCGCATTGTGCTGAACCAGGACATGCTTTGGATATCATTGTTACCTTGATATTGTTACCACGTGATTCTTCCTGTCTAGCAGACATCTTTTTTCAAAAGAGTTTCCAAATTTCTTTTGACATCTTTCTCTCTAAATATTTTTCTCTATCCCATTTGACTTACAATGACCTTGTTTTGGAGGAAATCACCCCTTTGGATATCTGTGTATTAACACAATTCTTAGTGTCTGGGACTATATTCTTTTTCTTTGTGGAGAAATAGATGGGCAGCTGCATTATTGCTATTGGTCTGTAGGGTTTGAAACAATATCCATTTCTGTTATTATTAATCTTTAGTGAATACAATGATGTCCAAATTAAAATAGAATTGCAGTAAAAACATTATCTTTTGAGCTTGAATGTTACCTTTTTATTTCACATTGCTATAATTCCCCTGTTTGGCAACCTATATGCTTTAATAAATCTGTATTTCCCAAAATCTAACTTTTCTTTATGCATGTTGGAAAATCAGTTAAAAATTACCTTACCCTGGTAATGTTTTATTTTAAATAACTGTTTTCAATTATTTCTATAATCTTTCTTAATTACCACTGTTTCCTATATTTGTTTTTTAAAACTCTATGTCTCTAGTGATTCATATGCATTGAGGTTTTACATTATGAGTGCTTGATTTAGGTACAGATTTTTCATGTACAGAGTGATTCCTTTTATTTTTTTTTCATACCACCTTCTTTATCTTGGTTAGCAGCATATTGGTGACTTTTTAGCATCACACTTGTCTGACTTTTTCTCAGAGATTTCAGGCAACTCCTTTGCACTTCTCATGAGTCATAACAATTCTCTTCCTTAGCAAAACAACTGGCATTGGTTACACAGGCAGTTTTATATTCCTTGTCAGCTCAGCTGAACTTGTTTGCAATATGCTGAGTAGATGTTTGCATGACAGCTCTCATTTTGACACCGTTTTCTCCGTGTTGCTAATACACAGCCTCCTCGATGCCCAGCTAGTCCCTGAGACCACTAATTCATTACCATAATCAGTGGAAATGCAGCCTGATCTCACTGGCTAGCATCCTCCCTTACAGGGATGTGGTACACTCCTTTGCAAAAACGGATTTTACACTTTGCACCAGCTATGCAAACAGTAGCATGTCTGTAGAACTCAAAATAACAAATCAAGCTACAATAAAATCTTTGCTAATATCCTGAAATCTTCTGCTGTTAAAGCGGACTCTGGCAAAAGCATGTAATTAGAGGCAGCATACAGCTTTAGAGTTTCATCCAGTTTAGTGCTGCATTTTTACTTTTGCTCCAGGCAATTAGAACAGTACCTTGTGCTTATTTCTGCAAGCCTTCACTCTCACCTGAGCTGTGGTAATGCTTCCAGCTTCTTATCTCCCATCTCTGAAATACTGTGTAAGTACATACATCTTTTAACTGAAGAGCTTACAAATTAGAAGGGTATATTTTAGTTCAAACAGTGCTTCTCAGGATTGATCTTACTTCAGAGCTTACTTAACCTCTAACACTAAGACAAATGGAAATTCACCACCAACTCACAATGTATGTTTCAATATCTAGTGTTTAAATGAATGCTTTCAATGAATGGAGATGGAGTGGGTATCATAGACCAACAGCTATATATGAAAATGTACTCTGTTAGCACTCTGTATCTAGCTCTGAATCAGAAGTGCCCCTTCCAAAATGAGTAGAGGATGTGTGTGCCTGTTGCACATGCAACCTAAAACTGGATATTCTCACTAATTGCTAGTGTACTGCATGACTATCACACATACAAACAAACACAACCCGTTTTCATAGCTCATTTGCTTTTATAAGTATTTTTAAAGGTCACAGTCTTGAAAATTCTAGCTCCACAAAGTTGTGGAAGTGACACACTGTTACTACACTTAAATGAGAGATAAATGTCATTGCTAGAGTGTTAATTACCAATGAGGACTCTGTCAGAGAAACATTGGAGGATACTGTTAATTCTTTAAGCCAGGCAGGCAAAACTTGGGCAATGCCAAAGGAATCTTCTCCAGATGTGACTAGGAATTAAAATCTGGGCTCCTCAACTGAGTACACTCTTTTCTTGCTTTAGAACAAGAAGTAACCCATTGTAATCAGACAAAAGTGAGTTCTTCTGATAAGGCTTCTGATAACCCATAAGACTATACTGTCCTGTGCAACAACAAGCAGCCCTCTGTCTCAAATGCCTTGAATTGGTTTAAGAGATTGTTCTCCTATGTGTGCAACAAATAGGCTGATCTGCCTAGAGACACTCAGTGGTTAATCCAGATTCATAGTTTGCCATTTGAACTCTGTTTCCACAAATTCACCAGCAATGTAATAAACTGGTAGTGCATTTTCCTTTGGGTATCCCCAATGTGACAAGAAGAAATGGATTAGGAATCACCTCTTCTCCTTCTAAGGATAATCTGTCCTGAACGGGGGAGCATATTCAAGCTTCAGTCATGACTTTAGTTCTGATGCTTTTTTATTTTTCATTAAATAACTGTACATTGCTAGTACAAAAATAACCTAGAATCATTTTAATTTCATGTCATTATTTTTGTTCATATTATTTTAATGTGTATCTGAACATAAAAGTTTATAACACTTAAAAAGTAATAATTTCTAAGAACAAAACAGCTTTCAGTTTTGGAAATTAGATCAATGCTTCACTAAAAACAGATGTAAATGGTTCTTTATGTTTTAAAATATGCTTCTGAATAGGAAAAAATACCCTTTGCTTTATGAAGCTAATTTTGGAATGATACTTAAGTGAATGAATGACTTATGCACTTCATCTCAATTAAGATGCTTTATACTGAACGATGTTTTTCTTTGGTGTACAAAAGTATTTATCTAAAATCAAAAATGCTGATTGTCCCCAGGACACTTGATTATAGTCTGAACTCTTTGTGAAATGGCTTTGTTTGTGTGATTTCCTTTCTGAAATGGAAATTTTCCCCTTGCTGTGACATGATATAATCTACATTCAGCAGCAATGAAACTTGATGACTGGCACGCTACAAAAACAACGAGCTATTTCAGGTAATGAAACAGACTTCCTGACACACTTCAGCTGCAGCTCAGTTTAAGACATCAGTGCTCTGTAGGACATGCTGGAACTGAGTTACCCTGTAGGAAGCTGGATGCTCTCACACATTACATTTCTTATTCTCTCTCAGCAGTAAGTGTAAAGCTCATGCTTTTGGCTCCACCATGGAGCTACCAATTGTAACTGCAACTGCACTGTTGACACTCATCATACTACTTGAATCCTAAACTTAAATATCTTTATACTGCTATTTCTACCCTGCCTATGTGTAGTATAACTTCAGAGTCACAAAATTTTAAAAGAACATGATGTTTTTATCGAGAAATACTTACTAAGAGTAGAAAGGCTGCTAAGCTGTCAAAATTCAAGTTTGCAAATTAATGCATTTTTGAGACATTATTTAGAAATACAAACATGACCAAAAAGAAAAATCTTTTACATGATCAGTGAAGTAGCTGTTTTAGTACATTCATATTCATTGAACAACTCTAACTTTCTAAACTTCTTTAACCTCATCATCACTTTCCTATGTTTATGAACTTTAGCTAGGCATAAAAATGTGTTTTCTTACTGAACTATCTCAGGATGTATATCAAAACTGCAGAATTGTAGTCTGATTTGGTGAAGCTTTTTGTTGTCGATTCCATCTTGAAAGCTGTAATATACCATCAATTTCATGTCTCATACTGTGTCACTTCCAAACTAGCCTCAGCTATTAAATTCTATTGCTGTCTTCCACAAAGGGGCTAACTCCTTCCTCCCATGCCTTTAAGAAAAATACCTTTCAAAATAACCTTTAATGCAGTTTAAAATACAACAAAATGATTGCACATACTGACATGTCACATATTACTCATCTCCTAGTATTCCCTCAAATGAGGACATAACACACTTCACTTTGTTAGGCTCACTGTATTTTAGACACTGGCAGCTGAAACAGGAGTTCTTAGCTTTAGGACACGCTTTGTGTGAAGGATCCATCAGTTGTTCTACCTGATACAGATTTAGGTATGTATTAACCAAGGAGTATTACTAACCAAGCCTGCCCGTGATAGACCGTATTGCAAAACAGTTTCTGCTCCAAAATATTGGCAACTCATGCATGAGCTACTTTATGAAGTTCAAATTTTCAGAATTTTAAGGATTTTGTGACTGTGCCATATGAATAAAATAAAAGTGTGTCAAATCTAGTTCCACCTCACTTCAGGCACCCTTTTTCTAAAGTAGGCTTTTGGAGAGATAATTTTCTGAAACTTACTGCCAAGTAGTGTTTTGCTGAACTTCAGTGAAGCTTTGGTCATGCAAAATACCTGACATCCCAGCCATGAAAAAACACAGTATTTGAGACCTTGTTGGACTGGAAACTTTAGGAGGCAAATTCCCACCAAATGTAGAATTTTCATATTTTTATTTATCATGATATACACTGAGGAACTTTGGCACTTCTCAAAGTGACACTGACCAAAACTACTCAGGCCATGGACACAGATTTCTTGCTTCAGAAATAAGCAAGCAAACATCTAAAGAGCTATTTTGTCTTCTGATTCTGCACCTTTGATCTGAATCAGCTAGGGATGATATAGTAAACTTGTGAGACTTGGTACATAGTGAGTGATCCAGCGGGAAGAAGCAGCATTATTGCTTCCCTGAAAAGACATTTTGACCCTTGGTTTCAATAGCATTTCAGTTGAGCAGAAAAAGAAAAAAATTCTTTCCATGCTATGCCTGCTTCCCTTCTTTTCATTTAGCAGCTGACTTGTCAAAGGGATTAAGCCATCAGAATCTTCAATTGTAAGCATTTTCAAAAGGATCCAGTTTAAAAATACTGATTCTTAAAAGAACAATTAGGAAACTAGGTAGGAAAGTGCTCCTGGCTCTTGATTAGAAGGGCAATACAGAATCTGGGGAGTTTCAGAGAGACGTAGAAGTAGCATTAATCAAACAGATTCAACAATTTTAAAGAAAAGTTAGGTTGCTTTCCTCGAAATCTCGATGAAATTTTAGTCTACTAGCCAAAATTTTGTTCCAAATTTTCATGATTTTTTTTTTTCTGGACATTTTATATATGTTATTGTTTCAAACTATTCTCAACTTAGTTTCACTTTCATTACTCTAGTCCTCAAGATATTCTATCTTTTCCTATATTCCTCAATTTCTCCTTTGTTGGCGATGGCTCTCAAAATTTCATTTGCATATGCCTCTTTTTGTGCCAAGATTTAACATAATATTCAGCAGCATTTTTACCAAAGACTGATGCTTGATCGGCCTCCACAAGAGCTGAATTTTACACAGTGAAGATAGATTTATGAAAATAAAAAAGAAATGCATATCTAAATTATAATATGAAATAGTGCATACCCCTAAAGATGTAAGTGTATTTCTCAGTTAATTTGAAAGAATACAGTCAGAAGTTCAAGAATAGAGATGAAGAAAAAAACAAAATACCACAAAATACCAAATAACTCATGCCAATTATAAAATGTGCATCTAAATAGAGGCCTGTATGCAGGTTGGTTCCCCTTTTCTTTCATAAAAACATTTCATACAGGATATGGGTGAGCTTAATAAACAGTTGACTAACACCAGACTGACCAGTGATTGACATAGTGTTGCATTATTAATAACAAAGCTAGGCAAGCTTGGGGTAAGCTTTCCTTTCTTGAAATTTTTTTCCCATTGTCTTCTATGCTGACACAAAAACCCCATTATCAAACAGGTAGGCATAGTCTTTCTGAAAATTAGGTAGTATAGATGTGCCTCTATAATCATATTTATGCAATTATGTTTCTTAACCATACCAAGAAAATCACTGATAGCAGCAAAAACACTTTCTTTGTATGCTGTCTGTGAGCATCTTCCCCAAAACATGCCTCTCTGCTATGAGTTTTGGATACTTTTAAAACTGTGCTTAAGTAACATTTTAAGTGCAGATGCACCTGCATGGCCAAGAACTGTGTACTAAAAGCTGTTGGAGCCCAAATAGAGAAGAATCCTTGTGAAAGAAGAGCATATCAGTCCTTAGTTTCGGGAGCCTAGGTCAGCAATTGCCCAGTAACAATGAACAGCAATAAGCGGGTTCATTGACACACACAATGGCAGTTACATCTTTACTCAAAACCAGATATAAACAGGGCTCAGAAAACTCTTCAAACACTGAGGGGTTCCCCCCCCGCCCCGTTTTCATCAATAAAATTTGTGCTTCTCTGCAAGATAGAAGAGTATGTGTCATTGTTATTCATGGAAACTGTCAGGCTTCTTAACTCTGCTGAGAAACAAGAAGAGTGAATGACAGATGGGGCCCACTTTCCTGGCAAGGAAGTTCTCTGCTAACAGAATGCCATAGTATGAGTCCTAAAAGAGTGATGACAATTTAACTTGTTCTTATACATAAACGTCATCTGAAGAGAGGCCTTTCATTGTGAAGTAGCCTGATTTGTCATATTAACTCCTATGTATATAGGCTGATGCTGCCTTCAGTCATAGCCTTATATGCCAAATAGTCTTAAAAAGCTTGAACCATTTATATTAGGAGTAATACCACCAATGCAAGCTGCTTTAGTGGCTTCCCAAAGCTGGAAAGTATTTAACTGAAGTGTGAAACCTTGAGAAGATGAGCTTGAAGATTTTATAAGAAGCTTCAAAAGTCCTACCTTTTGCTGAGGTGTTCAAACTGTAGTGACTTTTTGTCTTCCTTAGAATGATTTGGTTTCCCGTGCTTATTGTCTACTCTTCAGGTCAAAAACACAAATCAGGGCAATGCACTCCAATATTATACGTGTACATTCACGATGTGCCAAGGTCCTCAATGCAAGGTCATTCAAAGCATGGGAAGAACATAAGTGAAAACTCCTCAACTAAGCATGCATGTGGGAACACAGGTGGGCAAGAGAAGGAGGATGATGGCTGGAAGGAAAAACTGAAAAAGAACATAAATTTTGGGCTAAGCAAAACTGTTCATATACATCAAAATGGAGTACTTAACGTTAAAACGGAGTTCTTTCTTTGAACTTGGTTTATAAAAGTCTTAAAGGTGTTTGATATTTCAAATTTTAAAAGTTCCTTTGCATTGTTCATCTTTTAATTTTTTTCCAGTTTGGTGAGGGTGGGTTTCTGTTGTTTTGGTTTTTAATCAATCCATTTGCTCCCACATCAACTCAAATGCAGAATTTTTTTCCCCATTGAGTAGAATCTATAATGACAGCAGAAAGCTTCTTCCTATTTTTTTTTCTTTCTCCTCTGCTGTATATGAAATTGCAGATGCATGTACTTGGAAAAAGTTCTAGAGATTTTGGGATTTACTACTTGACAGATTTCATTAATCACTTTATAAAGAGCTCTTAACATTAGCTATTCTTAAATTTATCATTAACTTCAGGATGAATGTTTTTTGAAAATCCATTTGGCTCTATTCTTAGCTATTTTTTATTCTTGAACATCTAATGATCGTCTTGATATTGTACTAAAGGACTAAAATTAGCTCCCCAAGGTATGGAGGGTCCTCAGTATCCTAGTTATAAAAAAATGTTTTCTCTAAATAAAGAGGTGGGAAATTTTCTGAATTACATTTATTAGGATTGGACAATACCATGGAAAAATGTTTATGTTTAAGAACACTAGCTTTTTAAAAACATAAGTTTGCCAAGCCACACAGACAACTACTGGTTTATTACCTTTAGCCTTATTCACCTCTCATTTACTCCTGATTGCTGGGGCTAGAAGGGGTTCTTGTTGTTACTTTTAGTAAAAACCTCAAGCCATAAAAATGTGTTCAAGAGCTCTAACTCTGAAGTGATAGGACAGGACAAAATGCTTATTGATTTACATTGCAGCAGGAGAGGATGTTATTGGCTTTCCCCATGTACATTTCAGTGTTGTCTAAGCACTCTCAGTTCTCAAGTAAGTTACTGCAGTTCCAGTGGCTGGTGCTGCTTCTGATCTTGTGGAGTCAAAAAATTTTCTTTGCCCTCAGTTTCTTGGTAGTTATTAGCTCTGTTCAGAATATGAACAGGAGAACAGTCCCCCCAACAAAAAATTAACACCCCCCTCAGATTCCTTAAATTTAGGACCACTTAGATACATGTAACATTTTTTACATCTGATAGTCATTATTTGTTTTCTCACTTTTGTGCTAATATGAAACTCACTGAAATGAAACATTCCAGTTAAAAATTTTCTATCAGCTTTTGATGAAAGTCTTTGGCTAGTTTCACCTTTATTTCCTTCATAGTATTTGGTGATGTCTGTATGTCTTCTGTTTGAGCCTTTAATGTATTCAGAGTCCCACTATAGCAGAATATCCTATGAGCCTGAATGGAGTCTGAGACTGAAAAGACAGCTTGTGATGTCTGAATTGCAATATCTGAAAAAGTCTTCCAGTTCTTATGAAGGCTGTTTTGAAATATGAATAACATCTTCCATGGGAAATACGAAATATATGGTTAGTAAGACTGTAGATCAACCTGACAGCAGCTATTGGTAATATAGGTACTAGTAAGCATTTTTTCTGAGTGGCATTCTAGTCCTTTATGTTCTATCTTGGCTTATCTCTGCTCTTCAGCATTTGCATGTCAAACGTTAATCATAAAAAGCAGAAAAAGCTTACTAATCCCTTACAAAAATACTTTCTAATATACTTATCTTGAGCGTTGTTTCTTTCAGCTTTTATTTTCTTACTTGAATATGGTAGAATCAATATTGCAAATCGCATTCACACAGCTCATCAGAAATCACTGGATTTGGTGATTATAATTTTAAATAAAATGAAATTTTCTCCTTAATGATGGAGCACTATGCAGTCATTAGAACACAGGTTAAGTAATTGCTAGGTTGCACCCAAAATAAAAGACCATCATCTTGCTTTCTGTGGCATCCATTATGCCTTTCTACAGTACATGATGGAATTCAATTAACTACTGTTACAGAAATGAGCTACTTCTTATTTGCTTCATGTTTTTATATACATATATACTAGAAATTTGCAGTGATGGAACTGGAACTGTCAGCATTATGATCTTCATTTAAATTCTCTTTGACAATTTCTTCATCTACAAATGCAGAAAGTATTTATACAGCATTCATTGTCCTAGGTTGCCTCAGAAATTGGCAACCATTGGTAAGTTAGGGAAATACTACATGTCATTTTGAACTCTGAGTAGCAAACTAACATTTTAGTGTGCCCACTTCTCAAGCTGTTGAGTTCTGTCTTGAGCTCTGACACAACAGGGAGAGAAAAAGATGCAAGCCATTACAGTGTTTGAGGTGACCTGAGGTCTCTGTGCAAACCACTAAAACAATTTTTTTCAGACCTCAAAGACATGTAATGTACCCTAGGGAATGGCAGGGACATGACAGGGGTTTGGGGTATGTGATGCTCAGCAGAATGGGAGTGCATAAGGCGACAAAGTATGAATGACCTGGTGCCATCTCACCCATTCGTCCTTTCAACTGAAATAAATGGTTCCCAGTGCAGGGCCCAGGCTTAGTCCAGCCCAGCATCAGCCCAAAACAAAACAGAAGGCAAATGAGCAACTGAGCTCCCTCTAGCCCCTTCTGCTCTCCTATTTATCACTGTAGACATCTCTGAAGTTTGTTGGCGATGCCTCTAGTGAAAAATCGGAACTGAAGGTGACATCTGCTACCTTTTGATATATTCTGCACATTTTACAAGTTTGGTGAGATGAGACTTTCAATCTTGTTAAGGAAGCTTTGCAGAATGTACTGTTTTATTTCCAGTAATATGAAGTTATTTTAGATCCAACCTGCATCAGATTGTGTGATAAAAGTGTAAAGGATCTGTGCATTGTCAGACAAAGGAGACTCTTGCATGTGGAAACACTAATGTTGATGTGAGGCCTTACTAGATACTTGGAAAATGTACAGCAAGGTTTCTGAAGTGGGATAGCAAGAAGACTGAAAAGAAGGGCTGATCTTCAGAAAAGCAAAATGCTTTTCCTAGCTGTCACAGAGCTGAGTTTTTTCTGTTCTTGCAAAGCTAATGGTTCTGTTTGTTGAAAAAGATGATCTAAAAGAAGATAACTTTTTTCATCCAAATTTCTGCAAATGCCATGTTCCTGTACCATATTTAGGCCCAAATTACTGTGGATTTGTGTGAAAGGAAGAATGAGCAACTATTTTTCCTGACATCAGTGTTTTATGATTACTGAGCTATTTAGAAATATTTGACATTGTACTGATTTTCTCTCTCAAAATAAACTTTTCTGATTACCCTTACATTTCAGTGATTTCTTTTGTGCAGTAGTGAATCTGCAGCTTGTGAGGTAACTGGCAAAAAGTCTGATCCATCAGCATTTTTGTTTGCTTTCTTGAGTTTGTAGTGGCACAGCAACAATGAAGAAGCAATCATCCATCATCCAGCTAGTCAAACAGAACAAAGTTCTGAAAGTGGAAATAATTCATGGTGTTATCATTACTCATTCAAGTTCTATGTGACTTTTCTGGAGTTTCTCTTCTGAATTTTAATCAAACTTTGTAATTCTGGAATAGGAGTAATGCTGTTTTCTAAATACCAAAGGCTTGGGAATGGGATGTGGGATGGGACATACAACTTCCCCAATAATAATTGCATATGATTTAACTTTTTTCATTTTTATAAAACTTTTTTTTAAGGTAATGGACCTTTAAGAGTACTATGGCTAGAAAATTTCCATTAGTTAAAAAGGTCTTCACATTTACAAATGCATCAACTTTAATAAATGTTTTTGGTATACTTCTCCAGTAAATTTTCTGGCTCTATGCAATATTGACATAACTAGTAACTTTAAAAAAATAAGCCAAATTCCAAAAACCTTGATAAAAGGAACTTCTCTCGAGTTTGAGAACTGATTTCTTGATTTCATATATGTGTAGATGGGCCTCTAGCTTTCCCTTTCAGCTGAATTTCTCAGTTAACTTTGAGAACAAGAGTTTGATTCCAAGAAAACCCCAACAAATGAGATTTACAGGACATATTCCCACAGCAGCAGTACAAATATGTGATGATGATTTTGAAACTTATGACAAAACTGGAGACAGAGGAGGACCAAATTACTTAGAAAGTAAATTTTAAAAAAAGTTATATATATATTTATTTATAGCCAGAGTATATATATATAAGAAAGTATTTAATTTAATTTCTTGAGGTGAATATGTTGAAACTTTTTTCTGTAGAAGGTTGAAAATAAAGGCTCTCTGTGGGAGTTTGGAGGGTCTTGAATTTTGAACTTCTGTAAAAGAGTACGTTTTGTTTCACATCAAATTTCCATTTCTACTATGCTACCAGCATCACACCTTTCTCTTGAGGTTTACGTGATCATAAGACAAGTCACAGAGGATGTAAGGTGCTCTGAGAGACCCTTGGATGGCTGAGGATGAAAACAAGGTGTGATAAAGCATGCCAGTCCCCTACATACCAGAATCACTGACTGCAACTCTGTTTCAGATCAGGGTTGTACTAGCAAAAGGACAGATTCCCTTTGCCCTTCTTCCTGCCTTTGAGAGTGGTTTGCAACACTTTCTGCCACCAAGCAGATTGAAAAAAATCATGGGAACAGACCTGGTGATTTTACATCCTGCATTACTCAGAGGTAAACACTATAATCAAAGCAAACTCCCATTCAATTACCTTTATACACTCTTTTATACGGTAATATTACAGATGGTTAATCATCATTTTACTAGATTCATCCCCTGCTTAGAGCACATCAACCTCTGATGTTTGTAACAGTGAGTGCAAAGGTGGGTACTTTGTCTTTCATGTGAGGGCAGAGTGTTGCTTCTGCAATAAATGCACTGAATAGTGGATTTCCTGTATGAGTAGAATTGATTAGCCATGACCTGGGGTCCCTTTTGAGTAATTCTATACATAAACCCATAATCTCAGAAAATTTACATTGGAGGACTTCAGCTTCTCGGTTGGAAACATGGCTGAACAGCTTTTTATGGCATCTTGCTTTGTAGTTCTTATCCCTGTTAGGGTGTTTTACACTCTTCTGTCCTAGGTCATATCAGAAATCTTTGTGGAAGTTTTGTCTTAGGAGAATATGGAAGAGTGGAAATGAAAATATCTCCCCAATACACTAAATTGTGGCACCAACATGAGAATGGTTTCATGATGCTGCTCTTTCATTATTTATCATTTATGGCTTGAGATTTCAAACATCAAATACCTCAAGGTTTGAACATATTCCCACTGAAGAAATTGTATATTCTGCAGCTCCACTACAAGTTCTTCTAGGGCAAGCATAAGTTATTGCTGCTTGTCTTGTATATTTGCAGCTTTTAACTCACACAACAGTAATGTTTTCTTTTTCCTTCCTTTCCTATACTCTAGCTTAGTGCTTTAAAAATTCAGCACTGTCTAATATGGCTAGGTGGCTCAAGACTATGTGAAAAAAATATTTGCTGAAAAACATGCCTTTAATTCTTTACAAAGCAGACATGAATTAGCCATTTGTGGCCTATGACCCTTACTTCCAAATTGTTCTCAGGATTCAGGAAACTAAATTGAATTTCATCTCTTGAGAGTCAGTGTCTGCATTCGCTTCAACCTCCAAAGGCAGACATAACTGGAAAGCTGTGGAATTCCAGATGCAACATCTCCTAAATCTTTCCTGCCAGTAGTCCTACTTTTTCTACACAATTATTATATGATCTCATAGCAATCATTTCTATACTTAGAATGGTTTTAGCTATTATGCTTTTTGCACTGAGTGGAAGAACATCAGGGCTGAATGTCTTCAGACAAAAAGACAGCTGAATCAAAATTTCCAATATGCTTGGTAAATTTCCTAACTCTGGATGATGAACTAAAAAAGTAAGTTTCTCTTCTGAGAAGATCAATGCCCTTTGGTTTTCTGAGTACTTTAATCTCTGGATTAATTCATTTCTTGAATATAAACTCAACTTTTTAAAATTCAATTGAACTGAATAACTTGGTTAGCAGCAACAATAAAAAAGTGTAAATGCTTGCATATCCTTTTTGGTGATCCTCTGTGACATCCTTACAGCCTGGCAGGGGTGAAAAAGTACCAATGAAGTACATCCTTTATCACCAAGACAACAGAAAAGTCTTGCACGTGACAATCTTCTAAGCAAGATTAGTTTACTTAGGTATTTCAAATTGTCTGGAAAATACAGAGAGTAAAGTATCAACACCATTCTCCTAAATTCAGGAACATACATTTTGCGGAGCTCTGTGAGGAGCTAAAGTTCTTGTTAATAGTCCGGATTGCAGAACTGAACAAATTTATTACACAAATTTATTACATATGACAGTGGAAGGTAGGCTTAAACTCAAAGTGTTTTTAACAAACTGGATAAATATTTTGGAAAAAGAAGTTCTACTCAATAGAGACAGCACAAAATGGAGAAATATTCAGCTATAGAAATATGATCAAGGGATTAGGTGATCTTGAGGGAAACAAAACCAATCAGAGCTTAAATTTTATCACTGATACTGCTGTTACAACCAAAGCTTGCATTCCATACAGAGGCATAGGGAAAAGAGTACACACCGTGACATGTGCACAGTTATCCTTCTTTTCTTATAAAGAATTACAAGACGCCAAGTAGCTTATTAGCTCCAGATTTGGGCTTCAAGTAAGATACGAATTTGTGGAAGACAGTCCGGATGAAAGCAGGATACATCAGCTCTTGAGATGTCCTGAGTACCTAAAGAACAGCTTCTGGAAGTGGGTTTTACCTGTGTAAAGGCAGGGAATACTCTGAGGGGAATACTCTGCTTGCTGTCCCTTTGGTGGCTAATGTAATACCCTGAAATCACAGAAAGGAAGGTTCAGGGTGTACATCAAGGAAGAGTTTGCAATGGCAAGTCAAAACAGATGGCCTGAAGACGCTGGAGTGATGCTATTGCTGGAGGACTTCAGAATGGGTTAGACAAACACTTGTCAAGAATGACACGTATGTGTAGTTGATTGTGCCTTGGGGCAGAGCCACGGAGGAGCTGACCTTGCAAGATTCTTTCCAGTCCTTCTTTTACGTAAAGAGCATTATGCTGTTTCCTCCCATCCCACCTTCATTGTTCAGAGTTTTCCTGTTCTGCCTTCAAGCTTTCCCTTATCTCCAGCTACTCTCCTAAAAATCACCTTTCTACTGCCTCTTATACTATTTTACGCATATGTAGGAAATGCTTCCTGAACAAGACGTTTTTGTGGATGGACAATACCGATCTCATCCATGGAAAAGGACAGGACTACTTCTCATAGTAGTCTACCATTCATAGCTATGTACTGTGGTTACAGAAAGAAAATTCTTACTGCAGGATTAAGACCTAGACATTCAGAAATACTTCAGCCACCAACAGGAACAGAGACTGTAGCTGAAGTGACAGCTTTCTATACACGGGGCAGAAAGAAAGGAAGTCAGAGGCAGCTTTGTTTTTCAATATTCGCTCTGGACGTGCCATTGTCATGAGTCTGATACACATTTCCCCACTGCTTGATGTGACAAAGCTGAAAGGGCTGTAGGTCTTAGTAAGCTTAACCTGAGTGTCCTCCTGTTTTGCCGAGAGCAGTTAGTTCGCAAAGACAAGGTAATTACACTGCATAGTCAGAACGAGCAGCTGAACTCAGAACAGAAGCCCAAGCGGGTCCGACTGCAACACGCTGGGAACAAATCGACATCGCTTTGAACATCCGCTTCCCTCGGTGCTGCTACCGAAGTGTGGGGGTGACCTCAGCCCCCCGCGGTTCGGGGAAGGCTGGAGCTGCTCGGGTTGCGGCCGGGCGGGCTCCGGAAAGGCGGCGCTGCGAGGGGAGTCCGGGGAGACCCCGGCAGGTGAGCGCCCCAGCACCGCCTGGAGCAGCGGGCCGGGTCCCCCGGGCGGGGAGCAGCCCGGGGGCTCTCCGCGCGGTTCCCCCCGCATTTCACGTAGCGCCGAGGAGGACGGACCGGAACGGGAATTGCAAGCCCCGTCCCCGATGCGCGGCGGCGGCAGAACCAGCAGCAGCAGCATCGCCCGGCTCCGGCCCGCGGGCCCCGCGCCGGGCTGTCGCTCACCGCCTCGCCCGCCGGGCGGAACGAAGCGGAGCCGGCGAAAGGCGCACATGGGGCGGCCGGGATGAGGAGGCGCGGTGGGGCGGGCCCGACACCGCCCGTCCCCGGCCCGGCCGGCGCACGTGGTGGCGGGGGGCGCGGGCCGCCCCTCCCTGCCCGCCTCCACGGCGCGGAGGGGCGCGCTGTGCCGCGGCGCCGGCAGCAGCCCTCTTCTCCTTCTCCCGTGTTTTGGGTTTTTTTTTTGTTTTTGGTTTTTTTTTTATGAACTCTTGCTTAGCAAATTGCGCGTGATGAGCTCATGATGCCGCGCCCCCCCCGCCCGGGCTGGGGCAGGCAGGGGGACGTGAGGCGGGCGGGCGCGGCCAGCGGCGGGGGCTCTGCGCGGCCAGGAGGAGGGGGAGCTCTCGGTCCCACGCTGTTTACTTGACTCGGCTTGTGAGGCTGTTCCATCCTTTTTCTTTTTTTAATATATATATATATGTCTGTACATATATATATTTATTTATTGCCCCTCTCCCGCTGCCTGGCGGGTTGTTTGCCGCTCTGTTCGCAGGTGGGTCCATGAACTCCCCCAAGAGCGGCACCGCCGCCGCGCAGCGCCGCGCCGGGGCGGGGGGAGCGGCCGCCAGGTTCGGCCCCGCCGCCGCCGCTGCGGGGGGCGGCCCCGCCCGGGCTCCGGGTGGGCAGGCGTGAGGCGGGCGAAGTTTCTCCGCGGCGCCGGGCCCCTCCGAGGGACTGCGGGCAGGGAAAAACCTGGCCCCGCGGTGCTGGGGGAGCTGACACCGCCGCCGCCAGCAGAGCAGCCCGGCTTTGGCCATGAAGAGGAAACAGAAGAGGTTTCTGCAAATGACGCTGCTCTTCACCGCGGCTCTGATTTTCCTGCCTGACATCGGCCTCTGGTCTCTCTACAAGGAGAAGCACCTGGTGAAGCCGCCCGAAGCCGCCGAGCCGCAGGTAGGTGCGAAGCCTCCCGGGAGCAGAGCCGGGCGCAGGGCGGCAGCCGCCCCTCGGGGCACGGCCCCGGCTCCTGCCCCCGGCGGCGCTGCGGGGGCCCGGCGCCGGCTGGGGCGCGGAGCGGGAGCGGCAGCACGTGTGCCTGTCCTACCGCCGCGCAGGAAAGTTGTGAGAGCATCCCAGTCTGCCCGGCTGGGCTTCCCCGGGAAGGACAAGGGGTGAGCAGGCACAGAGGCTGCCTCTGAAATTAGGAGGACGTGGGATTTTGTGTGCTGCGTTGGTGAGCTGAGCGTGATGCTGGGCTCTAATTTTCATTACAAGAAGTGGAGGTTTTACTGCAACTTTTGTTTGCCTGCCTCTCTGCAATACTTCTGGAACTGGTGTGTGGCTGTAGGTCCGCTGAAATTGCTTAGGAACCATGTAGATGTCTTACCACCGAAATTTTTTGTTTCCTCTTCTGTTGTAAATTCGACAGGAGTGACTGGCAGTGTTTTTTTTCTTTTTTGAATATTACTATTGTGACCTGATGTGGCGACTCTGTGTTAAACTGCTTGTCAGACTGATGCCACAAGAACTTTCAAATATTTTCAGTTTAAGGTTTTCTCGATCACTGTTATTAATAAGAGCAGTTGACATAAGGTATTTTTTGCTTGAGTTATTCTACAGCTTGATGGGTTTATGTATGGCTCATAAATCACAGTACGACCTGTGTTAAGTGAAGTTTAGTTTTAGGGAGTTGTTGTAATGCTCTTCTTTATAACCCTGCCTGTAATTTACCAAAGCTTGTGTTTGTTCTGTTCAACAGTACAATGCTCCTACACCGTAACTGTCAGTGTAATTTGAATATAACATGAATGTATCATAGATCATTGGTAAGAAATTATGGGATTGTATGATCTTTTACCTTGTTTACCACTAACATAGCCTTCACATTAGAGTGTGTTAGATGGCATCATTTATCATTTTAGTGTATTAGTAGCCTTCATTTCAAGGGTCATCACCCATGTATGGTCAATGGCTTCAATTGCATTATAACATATTTGATTCTTTGTTAATAAGGGTATCCATTACAGAAGTTAGTCCTTCCAAGTATCATAACTTTAGTTAATGAAATATGCTGAATATTACTAGAGGAGGAAGTTAAGGATAGCTTCTTAATTTGAAGCTTGCTTTATGTTTCCATGGGTTTTAAAATGCAGTAGGTGTCAGGTGCTAAAATTTAGTTGGAAGTAATTTCTGCTGAAAGAAAATTATACATGATCATAAGTGTCTGTCATTAGTTTACAAGGTGCACACTGCAGTCTTTGCAGTTTCTAATTTACTTTGTGACTTAGGAAAGTATGCAATGCAAATAATGATTTCCATGTGTGTAGCATGGCTCTTGAGAACACACATGCCTTGATGAAATTTCTAATGTTCATGTGTGCACTCTAAGTAGAACACGATTTGATAACACAGGGAGCTTTTCTATTAAAAAAAAAAAAAAAAGGTTCTGGATAAAGTGGTGTAAGAAATAAACAGCTAAGCATATGTCAAGGAGTAGTGAGGCTTGCTAATGAGATCCAAAAAAATTTTACATCCTAAGTTTTCTGAAAAGGTCTTTGTAGTAGCTTCCTTTTTTCTCTCCTTTTTTCCCCCCTTCCCTTTTCTCCCAGTCTGAATACTAATTGAGCAGTAATGGGACTGTTTAATGGAAAAACAATAAAAATGGGCAGTGAAACTTTGAACCTTACAGCTGACTCTAATGTAATTCTGTTATCATGGTAAGTATTGAAATCATGTTGGCAATGTCATTACTCAGTGAGGATGGAAGGTTGAAGTACGGACAAGTAATGCAGTTAGGTTACTTAAGTCTTTTGATGTGCACATTATAACCCAAAATACTTACAAGGAACAGGGATTGAATTACGAGTTTGAGTTCAACTCCCTGAAATATAAAGAAAATTGTAAGACTTCTTTGCTACTACCCTAGAAATGAGGTCATACTAGAAAGGACTGCATTAGAAATAGTATCCTTGTAGAAATGTAACTTCTTTCCCTATTAAGTTAGTAGCAGATTCAAGAATTCAAACACTCAGCACAGTTATTCTTTGCCCTTGAGGTATTCAATTTCTTGATACTTAGTGTGACTTAACGCAAGTTTAGAGGTCAGACCTACTGAAATTGCAGCAGATTTTTCTTATCTGTCCCAAGATCATGTTAGGTTACAAAGGTATGTGTATACAATCAGCACATCATGCTAGTGATGTACAGTTGGACTGTTGTGGTGTGTCCTGGCCATGGGAGAGAGGCAGAGCTGTCTGTGACTTCAATAATTTAGTTACAGGCTGGTTTTGTCTTGGTGGGTAAAATGAGTGTCTAGTTGGTATTCTGACCTTGACAGTAGTGTTTATAAATGTGCCGTCTTGTTTTAAGAACAATTAAATTCATGTTATAGATCATTAGGTGGTTTTGAGGAGACGGCACGGTGAAATGATGTTTTGACTACTTTTAAATTAAGCTTTTTTTCATTGCTGAAACAAACATCCCCAAACTTCCCTGTGAATGAGGGCTGTGTCATCCTCTCCCACCACCTCAGCTGCTTGCCACAGCACCGGAGTGAAGGAGAGATGGCAGTCTGATGGAGGAGGTATTGATATCCTGACAGCAGTAAGCAGAGAAGCTGTTTAAAAGCAGTCCACAATGCAAAAACAGTCTGTTTCTATCAATGGTAGAACAGTGTCCCCTGGGGACTGTGTCATTTCCAGTGCCTAGAAGAGGCACTTGTGTTCTTTACTGCTATCTAGAAATTCTAATATGACAAACTAAGTTGACTTTTTTCATGAAAATAGTGCTGCAATAAGTTACATAAGAATTTTTTTTTCATTGTGCCAGTTCTGTTTCTGAGTAGAGAAGCTCTTTAGGAAAAATTAAAAAATGAGAAAATGATACAAGTATGATTTCAGACAACATTAATGATTTTGATCGCTTTACATTATTTCTATAAACATTATTAATCTCTATGAACCTTTGTTTAATATAAACTTTTTAAAGCTGTCATTTTTTCACTTGAGAACTTGATAGGCTTGGGTTTTTTTTGTAATTTGGTTACTGTTATTTACTTCTGGTTTATCATATTATTTAAGGTGGAACTTCAAGGGTAAATGTACATGTAAAGGTTCCAAGTTATGTGGTGCAACCAGATTTCCATAAAATACAGTTTGGCATAAATGGTAGACATGAGGATAAAAAAAATACATAGTTTATTTCTAGTTTAATCTTTCCAAGACTGCCTTCCTTGCTATAGTGTGGGAATAAGGGAAATTGAATAGGGTATTTTTATTGCCTTTCCAAAAAAGAAGTCTTAAAAATTCCTTAAAACATTATGGTGTCCTTGAGTTTTGATTATGTTTTTTACAGTTAGTTTAACTTTGGAGGGGGAGTTGGTTTTTGTTTTGTCATTGAGATACTATGTATATGATTCAAGTATCTTGAATGATCTTTTAATAAAAATTACAAGACCAGGGTGTTTGGTTACGCTGATAAAACTTTTTTGTTTTGTTTTTTTTCCCTATGGAGGAAAAGCAACAATTTAGTTTAACCAGTAGGATGTAATCCTGGTCCAAACCTGGTTATCTCATGCTACTTAAAGTTAGTGTTACTTTGTTTGGCTACAGTAGAGCTTTACCCTGTCTGTTCATACACTGTCAGTATATGAAGCATAACTTCATGTAAAAGTACTGAATTTCTTGCAGCAGTTCTCCAGTATCTGTTATATAGGTATTATATAGGTGTTATGATATATGTTTCTTTCTGTTCATATGGGAGGGCAGTGTGGGTGGTGACTGAAAGGCGAGCAGTCTAGTGAAGTAACCCCTAATATATTTCAACTTCATTTTGTATTTTCTATCATTTATCACATCCCTGCTTCCTGGTGTCAAGTGTCCTCACTTAAAATTGGACTGAACAGCAGCATCTCTTAGTCACAGTAGCTCTGTATTACTTACAGGTGCATTAGTGAAATGCTTCATGATGTATAAAGTAAGGAAAGAAGGTAGATTTCTGGCTTTGTTTCACATATGCTCTGGTGTAGTGAGGGGTGCTGCTTCAGCCTCCTGAATGAGGCACTTCTACTGGAGAAGTTGGTGATGGTGTTGGCCCTTTTTTATTTTTGTGCATGGTGTCCTGAACAAAGAGCAAAAGCTGTGCTGTGAAGGGGAAACATTGTTCCATGGGATAGTCATGGAGCTCTCTTTCCATTGTCCTGTGAAGCCTGTGCTTCCATCTGGTTAGCCCCAAGATTACACCTTTCTCACGGGATAGCGAGGTATGGATTTAAATGAACTCCTTAGGATAAGAACTTAGTCCTTACAAATCCTAGGCCTCTATTGTAGTTGGCAAACAGGCACGAAATCGACTTACTAAGTCTGGTGGTTATGAAAGTACTGACTTTGTCTTCTGAATACAGAAAGGAACTTCAGCCTGAATCCTGTCTTGCAAACAGTCGTTAGTTTCTGAAGTCTGTGAGAGCAGTGAAAATTTAAATTTACCCAGGAATGTAATGTTTATCACTGTATAGCACACAGGTTCTGATAATCATAAATTTTCCAGGACAGTTAGCTCTATCAATCCACTGTTGATGCCAACAAAGTAAAAAGCTTGAGGTAGCAAATTCTGTTTCTGGTGCATAAAAGACAATCTTGAGAGCACAACTTTCTTTGCCTCCCCTGTTCCCCCATCTGTATTTCCCTTGATTTTCTGGTTGATTTCAACAGCTGCAAAATCTTGTACAAAATATGGTTTGCTTAGGACATAAATACACACCTATTTTCTATTATTACACTGTTAGGGCATTGTTGGTTACTTATGTATTTAGTTCCACTGTCTCAATTATTTACTTTGCTTTCACAAAAAGCAAACTTATGAGGCAGGAGAGTTTTGTTTCTCTTTAGCAGAGTAGTAAATAAAGTATAGAGTGACAAACAGGCTCAAGTCTACAAAAGTAGCTGCTTGACTGCTGCTGACATTTATTTGTACTATTTTGGGAGAGTACCTGTCAGACCATAAAAAATACTGATAATATGAAGCTTCACTTTCTCTGCTCAGTTTCTATGCATGTGCTGTTCCTAGCAAGCCATCATTTCTCTCCTCAGAGTAGCAGCTGGGACCTGGTGTGTTCAATACTCTTTTATTCTAAGGCCCTGTTAATTTGCTGTGCTGATTGCTGCACTGGTCTGTCAGCTCTAAGAGTTCCTGTACCTGGCATGAGAAAACAGAGCTTAGTGCTTTAAAATGCAGAGCATTGGCAACCTGAGTTTGCCTTTTAGGTGTTTTAAGTCACGCAGTTAGCACGTAATTCAGTTCTTTTACCTAAATTGTTCATGTATAATTTCATTGCCTTGTATATATTGGAGCCTACAGAGGAAAATATAATTTGAGTTCTAAAACCTTTGTTACTTTATTGCCAAAAGTAGTATCGTATCTTAAAACAGTATGCTTCTGTTGTATTCAGTATACCAGAGGGAGCCCTCCTGTGGTTAATTTAATACCTATCAATTTTCAGGAGTGTTACTAAGTAGAGTATGTCTTACAGGATAAAATAGACTGGTTTCTATATTTAATTTTCTTTCTGTTTAACTCAGCATTTGTAATGCATTTCAGCTAATTTATTGTGCATAGTCATTTTGGCTTAATCCAAATCAAAACACAAGATCAAGAAACCTCAGTGCATGTAGACACTTGGACTTGTAGAAAGACTATTGTGATGAAGGGAATTCCATGGCCTTATTGAAGCAGTGGGGTGCAAAATTGCTCAGTTACTAGGGGGGGATACCTGTTTTTTCCCCTCACTGGGACACGATGCTCAGTTCTTTCCTAAACTTCCTCATCTCCCTGTGCAAGGAATTTCTCTTGTGTCTGGCTATAAAGGAGAGCAGTGATACTATAGGTACATCCTGGTCAGGAGCCAGACTGCACAGTGTGTGCTGTGTGTGTAGGCAGGTGTCTGTTCATGTATAGAAGAAAGAACAATTCAGCTTTTCCCTTGTTTTTAGTGCTCAGACAGGTAACTTATGGTCTTTGTTTAGCAATATGCTGATGCACACATTTATAGCAATTGACTGCAGCAAAACTATGTGTGTACTGACTGTTTGCATGGATTTGGGCCAGGAGCAGACATCTTGGCTACTTTAAATTAGTCTGAAAAAATTAATTCAGAGATCAACAAGTTAAATGCAATGCAATTCAGGAATCCCAAACTAAAATTTCTACATGTGTTGTAAATGTACCTCATGGTCAAAAGAGCAAATTGTGTTGACTGAAAGAATTAACAGTCACATTCTTTTAATGGTTTCTTTAAAATATGAAGAGGCTTCATTAGGAGATGGCAACCTTCTGAACTTCTTTCTGAGAATTCCAGTGTGTCATGTTTTAACCTTGGCAGGCAAGTAAGCACCACACCACTGCGTTCCCATTCCCATCTCAGTGGGATGGAGGGGAGACTCCAAAGGGTAAAAGTGAGAAAACTCATGGATTGAGGTAAAGACAGTTTAATAGGTAAAGCAAAAGCTCCACAGGCAAGCAGAAACCACAGAATCAATTCACCATTTCCCCTGGGCAGGCAGGTGTTCAGCCTTCTTCAGGAAGGTTGGGCTCCATTATGCATAACAGTTACTTGAGAAGACAAATGCCATTGCTCCTGTTGTCCACCTCTTCCTTCAGTTCTATTGTGACTCTGATGCCATATGGTATAGCATATCCCATTGGTTAGTTGTTTTCAGCTGTATCTTCTCCCAACTTCTTGTACAGCCCCAGCCTCCTCACTGTCAGGGCAGTACAAGAAGCAGAAAAGACATTGGTGCTGTGTAAGCCCTCCTCAGCAACAACAAAAACATCCCTGCATTATCCCTGTTTCCAGCACAAATCCAAAATACAGCCCCCTACCAACGGCTGTGAGCAAAATTAATTTTATCCCATCCACAGTCAGCATGTAATGTAAATGGGTTTTTGAGGTCAAGCTCTGCAATGGTTCATTGATTTCAACCTGATTTTGACAGTTGTCACGTTTGTAAGGGTTTCACTGTGTGACATACTTTTCTGGATAGTCATTCAAAATATGTCTTCAAAAGAGAAATACTTTCCCTTTTAATTGTAAGAACCACCATGGCAGAGACCTGCTTGTGATGGTTTTCTCAAGAGGTAAAGAAGAGGAAGAAAATCTGTTACAGGGATTTAACAGGACTTCATGCTCATTCTTTCTTATTTTTCAAATTCTTTACCTTCATTTCCATGATTTTCACACATTTTTCTATGACATGGCTCCAAGTCTATGCAAACACCTAGTGATTCAAGTCAGCTATTTAATCGCCAAACTAATAACAAAGAGAATTGCAGGAACAAAAATGACAAAGTGTATGTCCAGCTAACATAGAAATATGTAGGCCACACTATCCCACTCTCTTCTGGATGCTTGTACTCCACAGGGTCAGAGCTGTCATGTTTCACAGGGGCGATGTTTCCTTATGCTGTTATTTTAAGATCTCTTGGCAGATACTATTGAAGGAATTTCCTGTTATATCTTTCTCTGGTCAAATCCTGTTTATTGAACACCACTGCCCTTAGGAAGCAGTCACTAGCTGAAATGTGAGGCTTTCTCATCACATGTGGATTTAACAGATAACTACAGCATCCCTTTCCCCACCATCACCTCCAGCTGTTGGTTACCCTCCCATGCCAGAAATTTTCAGCCAAATCCCTGATGACAGTACACAATGGTATTTGGCAGATGCTTCATTGGATCATCTGAAACCACCTCCAGAACAGTATAACCCTGATGACAGACTCTTCTCTGAAGAACTTGAAGAATATTTTTGTGTCATCTTCCGAGCCATGTGAACAGTCCACCCCCATGAGAACTGCAGCAACAAGAAGTTTGGAGATTGGTGCCATTGGCAGTGCCATGAATGTGCAGTGCCATGAAACTTGTCATGTTTCTTTCACATGAGAGCTACCATGTCCAGTGCAGTTTCCTGTGCATTGCCAGCAGTTGTTTTGTATTTGTTTCTTTGTAATGCAAAATTTACAGTGTAAATTGGATGTAGTAGACTAGAAAATCTGGCCTGTAGGACTTAAATGTTTCATTGATCAGCGATAAACCGTTGATTCTGTGCTTAAGAAGCAATGGCAATTGAGCAGTTTTCTTCTTTGCTACACAGTGGTTTATGACAGCATGTGATACTGCTAAGAGATTTAGCTAGGCAGAGTAATTATCTAAACTAGAATTTTGTCAGGACACCAGTATTAGTACAAGGTGCTTTAGAAATTGGATTGCTTACTGAAGTGTGTAAGTGTAGATTTATCAGACTAACTTAAGGCGCTCATTTGCCTAAAGAAGCATAATTTTTCATACTTGTATTTGGAATAACAGATGCATTTATTTAGAAAATTTTAGCTGGTTTACTTACTTTTGCTCTCTGTAAATAGTTTTCTATCAGTTAAGTACTAGGAGAACGGAAACAAATATTTAGGACAAGTAAGAACATTTCATAGCAGTCCATGACAAGTTCCGTTTATAGATGAAGATGGGGAAGAGGAAGGGCTTCCTGTGTTCTGTTCAGAGCCAATGCCTGGGAAATACAGGCCCAGTAGTGTTAACAGCTCCTCTTCAGTGAGATAAATATTTTATCCCATGTGTTTTTGCCTCACTTTGATTAAAGTTTCCCAATTTTGCATTAGATAAAACAGTTTTCTGTCACAGGCAGTTTGTTTTTCTGTTTTATCATCCAGTCCCTGGTCTGAAATTTGCAGTTGTAACATAACTTTTGGATGAACTTTGTGTAACTTTGCTGAAACTTTTTGGTTGTGTCCAAGGGGGCAAGGTCAAACAGTGCTCATGGACTAGAGAGGTTTGTGATATTCCCACCCACAAGAGATAGCTCCAGAAGATGCTGGCAACTGAAAACCTTCTGCGCAGATTAACTTCATCCTCGGCAAAACTTCACTCGTACCTGGCAAAGCCCACACAGATGCAGTAGTAGTTAGCCAGAGACAGCTACTCGATAACTTGAGGAGAGACTGTAAATTGCACCAAATCCAGTGCTGAAGCCCCATCCTTCAGTGGTTCCCCAGTTCTGAATCATCTGTCTTGAACAGAATTAATACATGGTTTAATGCAATAATTGACTTTTTTAATATTTTAATATTAATAATTCTTTTTTTAAATATGAGAGCACAATGCCTAGTGTGTTTTTTCCACTTTTATTTTAAACCTAGCAGCACACTTCCATCTCTTGCCAGTTTTTCTCTTTTTAATTTGCTTTTTCTTGGGGGGAAACCCTCCACATTTCAGATTATTTAATGCTTTTGATATTCCACTTAGTTCCTGGGTAAATTACTGTATTGGACTGAGTTGTGGAAATTTTTAGATTGCTTTTTCTATGGAGCAGTAGTTTCACATTAGCACGGAGAATGCGCTTAAAAGACACATTAATGCCATCCAACAAGCAGTATATTTATATTTTTCTCAGACTCTGATAAATGACTACATTTTGAGTTGCATTTGCTCTGAGTCCTAAATGAATGACAGGCTTGAATGGATGTTGTTTTTGCAAAATTGCTCAATATAAACTAAAGTGACATTCAAATTGCTGATCAAATTTTACAATTATAACACCACTATAAAAATGTAAATTCAGAACTTTTATGACATTGAACAGCAAATTCTCCTCTAAAGTTACAGAATCATTAAAGACACAACATGGATGAGAATAAAAAAATACTTGTGATGTCTCTAAAAATTAGCAAGAAACTAAAAAAACTCCATACAAAAGTCTCGCAGCAAAATATTCCTGCAGTATATGTAACCTGTGTTTTACATCAGATTGAGTCTTTTTCAGCATCCTTGGGCATCCTTGACATAATTTCCAATAATGGTGAAGCAGTGGAAATTTCTCCAAGTACATGGAGATGCTCCTGCCTCCATGGAGGTCAGATTTTATTTTGAGTGATACTGCTTGAACTATATTGAGAGGAGTGTGGTTTCATATCTCTGTTTTCCCTGAATTAATCCATTTAAGAAACACAAGCCCAATGTAAGTGCAGCCAGAACAGACATGTTAGCCTATGCTTTACTAACATGAAAGTGAAGTTGTGATCACCTCCACTAACTGCTTATGCTAATGGATTTTGAAGTCTGCCATTTTTAGCAGTGTAGACAGACACACCATGTGAGCAGGAAGTGCTTCAGCGGAGGACAGGAAACTTCTGGAGCTCCATCAGAAGTAGCAAAGCTGCAGGGGGATGGGAAATAAATTTGCCTAGAAACAAGGTCCATTACCTTCTGTAATTTTTCCTTGTCTTCCCTGCTTTCTTGCTCCCTGAGGAGAGGCTGCACCAAGAGCATTAAAGATGCTGAGACCTTGTTTAAACCATTGTTAAACATAATGTTGAGAGAAACTATTTGACAGAGTAGTTATTAATGTGAGACTTACTTTCTGTAAAACTGAGGTGGTTTCTCAGCAAAATTCTAAGTGCTGTAGTGCATGTGCAGACCCCACAATAGTGCAGTCACTGAAGATAAAGGTGTTTTCTTTGAAGCAACTTCAGTATGAACATGTGAGAGACATTTTTCTTCAGATACTCAGGACTCACAACAGATGTCTTCTTCAGAAGCAATGAAGAAAAAATGCATTTTATATTGGGAACAAGGAAATGGAGATGGCATCATGCTAAGCAGCAACCTGCTTCTGCATCTGGAATGGATGTAAATGACAAATGAACATGAGATATTCTGCTGGTCTCAGCTGAGACAATTTAGAGTAATTTTCTTCATAGTTTCTGGTATGGGGCTGTGTTTTGGATTTGTGCTGAACACAGGGTTGATAATATTGAGATGTTTTAGTTCTTGCTGAGCAGGGCTTGCAGAGAGCCAAGGCCTTTTCTGGTTTTCATATGGCCATGCTGGGGAGGAAGGTGGAGTTTCATGGGAGGTTGGGAGGAGACACAGCCAGGACAGGTGAGTCACAGTGGTCAAAGGGCTATTGCAGACCATATGGCGTCATGCTCAGTATATAAAGTGGAGGGAAGAAAGATTGATGGTGTTTGTCTTCCCAAGTCACCGTTACCCATGATGGGACCCTGCTCTCCTGGAGATGGCTGAACACCTGCCTGCCCATGGGAGGCAGTGAATTCAGTCCTTGTTTTGCTTTGCTTGTGTGTGTGACTTTTGTGTTCTCTATGATCTGTCTTTATCTCAGCCCATTGCATTCTCTGTTTTTTATCCTTCCAACTCTCCACCTGATCCCACTGGTGGGGGAGCAAGGGGCTGCATGGGGCTTGGCTGTTGGCTAGGGTTAGACAACGACAGAGAGCAAGGCCAGGATTGTGCACTTCATAACCCCTCAAAGACATAGATTTGGGAAAAACTTGCCACTTTCTTGTGTTGTGGAAATGTTTGTTCTGTGATTTGTAAAAGTCTTTCTGAATTGAGTTTAAAACTAAAATTCAGTGAGACTTGAAACTCTTCTTCAATGCATTTTAAAGAAATTGAGATAGTTGCTAGTGTGGGTTTTGAGTTTTTCCTTTTACTTATATGTATATGCATGTATATGTGCACTCGTATATGTTTGTTTATGGGCAGAAGGTGAAGAGACCATCTTTGCTTCCTACAGGGAGAAGGAATGTATTTTTCTTAGTGCAACATGCCAACAATCTTGAGAGGAATGGAACAATTTTGTGAAAAGCACTATGCGAATACATGGAGAAGCATATGTTAATGAGTATAAATTGGGTGCAATCTACAGTGTCTTTGGCATTTTTAAGTTGGGGATTTTTTTAATAAATTTGGAGTTTCTTCTTCTTGTCTCTCATCCCTCTTTAAAAACAGATTGCATGTGGGTTTGGCTTTATGTTCAGCTTTTGAACAGCCATAACTTTCAACTATCTACTGAATTCTTTTTCCTCCTCTACTTGAGAAGACTTGGAATCTGTAGTAAATAATGATGTTGGCTCATTTCATTTATGCCCTTGATTATTTCCAGTCTTTCATGTTAGTCGTGTCTACTCTTTAGATAGTGGACTCGCATACAGATTTTTTATGTGTATGTTTATTTAGGAAACCATAGACAAGATCATTCAAAAATACTTGCCCAGGGCTGCCATCCTTATAATACACTTTGCTAATCTCCTTGTCTCCTGGTATGTGTGATCAGAAATCAAACAAATGACCTTCTCTTCCATTTAGTAACCTTCTTCATATCACAGATTAATCTCCAATTTACTGATCTGGTTGTTCAAGAGACAAGCTACTATCTTTTAATAAATGTGGAGAAGGTGCCAGAATGTTAGAATGGAAGTGATAGGAAGGAAACATATAAGTAATGAAAATATATTTCAAGGAAAATAATAAAGAAAATATGTCCCATCAAATATATATCTTGAACTTCTAAGTTGTGTTGCTGTTGTGTTTCCTATGCCTTCTCTTTTGTGATATGGCATTCGTGTTCTGGTTTCTGCATGTTTGGCATATTTTGATATTATATTATTATTTTTTAAATGCATGCTGACTGCAACCTTGCTTCTCTGTTTAAATTGTTATAGCATATTAGTAAAACTGCTTTGGAATACCTGGATTAATGATGCATTTAAGCTGTTATAAAATGACCCTGGGCTAGGTCAATTATTGAAGTAATGCCAGCGAGGTATATTTTCTTTTGATTGCAGTAAGCTCTTAGTTTTATGTTAACTGCATTGTACAAACATGACCTGTGGGCTTTTAATGTTACAGTGAATTGGAAACATGTGAATAGAGCATGCTTTGCATTTGCATGGAGAAAACTATCTCCCCTTCTTGAGGCGAGATTCTATCTTGTATTCTTTGGTTTTATGTGGGGTCATGTTTTTGTGCAAGTGCTCTGAGAATACAGGGCACTTACATCTTTTTGATATAAAGGGGAGGTGTAGTGAGGTGTGGGTGCTGCTTATGGCATGTTAGGTGTCACTGCAATCACCCCTTCTATAACCCCCCCTGATTTGAACAGACCCATGCTACTACATCTGTATTCATCCTTTCTCTGCAGCCTGAAGGATGTTATTTCTGGTGCAGTGGGAGAATTTTGTGATACTGGTTATTTCCCAAAACTTCATTTGTAAAAGCAGTGCATTTAAATTTTTCTTGTAAAATTCTTGTAAAAATCCCTAATTATTGCAATTATTGCAATTATTTTCCTTTTTGGAAGTGTAAAAGTGTTACTTGATGTGCTCTGCTTTATAATTGGATTGGAATGAGGGCTTATTATATATTTTTCAAAATGCAGGGATTTTTTTCTCATCCCAAATATGTCTCTGTTTTAATCTAATCTAATTTTCAGTTCAAAACTGCACTGTAGTTGCTCTGCTAGATTACAAGATGATCAGCAGCTTATGCTGCAAATTTAAAAAACTAACAAAAATCACCTCTATATAACAAAATTTTAGTAACTCAATTTTATATCAATAAAACTGGTATTGGCCAGTCTCCAGTGATATTGGACTTCACAGGTTTGGCAGTGCCTGGGAAGCTTGGCTTGCTCATGAAGTTTTACAAGTAACTTTAGGCTGTGGCTGTCATTTTTTGCTAAATAAGTCTTCTGGAAGAGGAGCTGAAAATTGGCTCAAAACATGACCTAAAATTGCACCTATACCAAACTTTTAGAAATTTACTTAAAATAAACAGATAATACACTTCTCCAGAACAATGTTTACAAATAGATTAGTGGCATATTATCTATTTAAAGAGGGTTAAAACTGGTTCTTAAAATGAAGACTCCTACTTTGTTTAGGAGAACAATGATTTGGCAGTGACTGAGCTGCTTGAGATGAGCAGAGGTTTTGAACATTAAGCTGTTTGCAAGGCAAAACAAAATGCAAACAAGACCAAAAAGATTAATTCTAATTGCTTCTGAAGAATCACAGTAAGTAAAATAAAAACCTTTTTATGGCTTGGGGTTGTTATTAGGCTAAGGTAATTCCCAAATGCTTGAAAACGAAGATGCTCCATGTCTAGGAAACAGAAGCATAAAACAATGATCTGTGCATTCAATTGCCGGTGTTTGGAAGATACATTATAGTGAAAAGAGTGAGTTTAATGGAATAGAGAGAAAATAAGGAAGTGGGAAGTTTGGGGCAGACTATAGGCAGAATTTTGCTGCTATATTTCAGGATCTCTCCATATAATCTTCTTTCTTTGTCTAACCCTCTGAAGAAAAATGTGGATAAATTATAAAATAATGTTTATGGGGAAGTAAATAATCCTAGGTTTACATATGCAGCAATAACTTTTGACACAGTAATTGCTACTCAGGAAGGAGCTCTTGATGCTTGTATTAGTTTTATGACAATGTTAGCTTTCATTTCAAAGAGAATAACATCGTTATGACTACTGCATAAATTCGTTGTGTACTCTCAAATATTGTACAATTCTTGTTCAATCATAATCATCACAGATGGGATAGAAAAGATAACCCATCCTAACCTCCTTGGTAAGGGACACCAAATTAAGTAAATGTTTCATTGTTGTCTGACTGATGAGAGTTCTGAGTAATACAATAGAGGTACCTGAGAAAAGAGTAACATGGAAAAGATATGCAGTCATCACTTTATTGACTCTTTCTTTCAATAGAAATTATAGCATCAAATTAAATACTGTACTGATATCAAAACAAATGGAAGGTGCAGGTTTGTGTACAATAGATTATTAAGATATGGAGCTTTCTGAACCAGGGATTGTGGATATTAAAAGCTTACATGGCTTCAAGAAACAATTGAATGGATTCATGGAGGAAAAATACATTAGGGATAAAGACAGTGCCTTTGGCTTGCAGTGTCCTTGAACCATCAGTTGCTGGAGTCTGGAAGGGTATTTTCGGGAAGTGAAGTGGTTTGTTTGCCATGTATTTATAGCTTTCTGTAGAATTTGCTGTTGTTTACTGTCAGAAACAGATAATTAGCTGAACAGAGCTGTTTGTATAACTTACAAAAGTCACTCTTAAACTAATAATGTGTAAGTTAAAGTTGTCCATAGTAGTTGCTGATGGGAAATCAAGTTGTGGAACAGGTAATTTTGAATGAGTTTCTTGATGACAGAGAATGTTCTGATAAGCCAGAAAGAGTAGTGTTGCCAGACAGCTTCAATGTTGTTGCTCCACAGTGAATTTGAGGTATGGAACACTGAGAAAGTACACACCCTAGATTAAGTATAACTGTAATAATATGTATTTTCTTATTATAAAGGCATGTCTTAGTGTATGAGTTAACATTTGAGGGAGACTAAAGACACAATTTCAATATTTGAAACTTTAATGGATACTTACAGGGGCACTAATCTCCATCTTCTGTTGCTTACTAGCAGTAGGATCCTGGAGTGTTCTGCATAGTTCTTTTGCTTTTGATTTTTATGCAACTTTTTCTCTATTCAAAATAATGTTAGATTTTTCCTCCTCAGGTTGAAATGTTGAACATGGGCATGTTGAATGTGGTAAAATGTCATAAGGAACATCTTCAGTCTGAGATCTTTGCATTTTTCAATCTGTGTGAAACACCTTGGAAGGCTTGCAGGTTTTGATTTATTTTCTGTTTAATATTGAAGAGAAATATTTTCTTAATATCTATTTTGCATGCAAAGAGGAGATTATTGCCTTAAGATATTCAAATTGCTCTGAAGAATGTCTACAGGACTGTCCATTCATTACCCTATAACCTGAACTCTTGAGTACAGATAGATATGAAAGTGATATAGCCCAGAACTTGGTAGACTTTCTGCACTGTAGGTGCACATTCCTGGCTCATGGCAAGCTTCTGGTCAACCAACATCTCCAAATCCTTCTCCTCAGGGCTACAATTAACTGATTCTCTGGCCAACCTGTATTTATACTTGGAGTTGCTTTCAAGGTCCCTCTGGGTGCACCATACAGGTTGGTGGTATTGGGAAGCTTGCTGAGAGTGTGCTCAATCCCACTGTCCCTGTTGCCTACAAAGATGTTAAATGGCACCTTGTCTTGATACTGGCCCCTGAGAAATGCTGCTCTCTGTTTGAACATTGAACCCTTGACCACAAGTCTTTCCATCTGTCTATCCATCCATCCATGCAATTCTATATCCACTGAGTGGTCTAGCCATAAAATCCTTATCTCTCCAGTTTAGAGACAAGAATTTCATGCAGGACAGTGTGAAACCCTTTGCCCAAGTCCAGAATCATTGCTTACTTGTTAAAATCTGCTTCTAGACGGCACCTTTACATATGGTGTAGAAATTGTCTTAATTTCTATCTTTCTTAAGTACATGCCTGCTATGTAGTCCCAGCTCTTACATGCAAGTTGCAATATGATCCAGTCAGCTATACTGTTGACCAAGGCTTGAATTTAAGATCTGTACAAGTTCTTGTAGAGAATTTAATAAAGATCAAGAGGGTTTTGAAAAAAAATGAACTCCATTGGCATAATCCCCATTGCCAGAGTAAAGCTTCTGTTGCCTTCAATGGGAACTGAGTTTTGTAATCAGTGCTGTCAGTCACCATCTGCACTGACACAATTTTGCCATAGAGAGAGTCCGTCTTTTTGGGGATGCCATCTGTTAGTCAGTTTCTTCTGACTTGTATCCACTATCAACCTTTATACCTTCTTTCATGTTTTCTTTTGTGCTCCAAGCAACCTCTCAAATCCTCATTCTCCCTGCTGTTTTCAAAATATGTTTTTGAACACCAGTGAACACAATGAAGTACTCTAGCAATAATGTCTATTACCAAATCCTGGGCAACATCACAATCATCTGAAGAAAATCTGTTAGGAGGCTAAGGCTTGGAAGGCATTGATCCCAAACCCTTTTCTAATCCCTGAAAGTGATATTTCAAAGCAGTGGCTGAGGGAGAAGTTTGAACCACTGATTACTTTGAGTCTTTACTGTGGATAAAAGAAATTGGTTAGTATGACAGTTAACTTAATAATAGCTTACAAAAGTATCAGCTCTTATAGGTTTAAAAATAAGATCAAGTAGCATCAATCTAATAGTATAACTGTTTTGGAAAAGCTTTTACTCAGTAAAGCCAGATTTATGAAGTCTTAAAAAAAATAATTTTGAGCTAATGGTTGCTAACAGTCCTGCACACAGTGTTTTCATCCTGACAGTTAAATGCCAACAATTTATTTGGCACTTCATAAGCAAATGGAATAAAAAGTGTGAACCCAAAACCTTTCAGTTTGAGAGAGAAAACAAAAGAATCTATTAGAAATAATAATAATTACATAAGGGTTGCATCTTCTTAATAAAACAAAGAACAGTGGTTTCCGTGTGGTTTCATTAATGAACTTGAAATATAATTCATGCATGTCATTCATGCATGGGGGAGATGTCCATATATCCAAATAGCAGCCTTTCTTTCAAGTAGTTTCAGTGTTGTAATTTTTCAAACAAAATTTCAGTGTACTCTTCTTGGTTTATGAATTTGATTTGAACTGTAAGCAAGGATGATTGAGTTACAAAGAGATAGAAGAAGTAGTTACTTTTATAGTGGTAGCCTTTTTTAGTGTGTATGTGTATATTTATCTATATCAATATAGATATACCCCTAAGAAAATCACTCACCAAAGTCTTTCACATTGTGGTCTACCTACAGATAGCCTACAGGTAGAAACAAACCAGTTGCTGTGTTCATATTGTATTCATTCTCAGAGGAGTAGCCCTGTCTTTTTAAAATCTGCCAACAGACAACTATGTAAGAGATAATTCAAACAGATTTTACAGGATCAACCTTGCCAACATTTCATGATGCTGTATTTACTCATGGTTATTTTGCATAAAAATTATTAGTAGAATACTGTGTCAGAAAAGTATAACTACCTTGCTGTCTGATTAAAAATTGACACGCAGTATTTGTGGATAGTCCCATTTGTTTTTAAATGTTTGAAATGATGATAAGCAATATTCTTTCTGAGAAGCTAAGCTGTCATAAGATAGGTTCATTTTTTCCAAATATGAAATCCATTTCTTGCTAGGAAATAGTGTGGATGACCAAATATTGTTGTGTTTCCTGATGTCTGAGACTGTCTTCATGACTCTTCAGTCCCTCCATTTGTGATGTCTAGCTTGTTATTCAGCTTTGTGTGATTAGATTCCTTTATGTTTAAGATCCACCTAAGAAGTCTTCCTCTGGAAAGCAGTTCTTAACTGCAGATGAGAGTGTGACATAAAAACCAGATGAACAGTGATTATTGTGTGACTGACGTTACTGCTGAGCTTTACCTCACAATGATTTCTTGGAGACTTTTTCCTCTCTGGTAGCTGTTGCACAGAGCTGCCTATGTGCAAGCTTTTTTTCTCCTAGGATAAGATAGTTGTGTTTATCTTTCATCTCCACATGTATGATGTTATTCTTCTACTGTTCCTCCTTTAGAGGAAAGTGAAGAAATGAGTCTGACAGAAACCTTAGAGAGGTTTGTCATCTAGATTAGTGACACCCTGAAGTATTTTTCAGTCTTACATTAAATTTTCAAGGTTACCCAGGCAATCAATCTGAACTATTTCTGCTGTGGAAAACTGTCTGTTTCCTTAATTTCGTTTTTTCTTCCAAGAAGAAAACTAGATATGGGGGTGAAAAAAATTATTGTTTGAACTTTGTCACCAAATTTACTTGAGGTGTCTGTCTGTGGAACAATAGTAGGTGGGAGCAAGCATGAAAAATCTGGCTGCAGTGTATCAACTCTCAGCAGCTCTGACAGATTACTACGCTCATATTTTTCAAGCCAAAACTCCTAAGAACCAGAAGGTCCTAATTTGACGTTTTTTCAATCTTAGAAATTTTCTAATTCAATTCAAGCACTCTTAGCTGAAAAGGGGAAAAAATTTAAAGTCTGTGGATCAACCACTCTCCTGTTGTCACCCAACTGCCTCCCTCTCCCAAACTGTCAAATGGAGTCAAATTCCATAGGTCGGTGACTGCCCTCATTCAAATGGCCTGTGAGCTTTTGATGTCATAACCAATGTAGAAGGACCACATATATGATCAGGTTTTCTTTCCAGGTGGTGAAATGTTTATGGTTAAGATGCTGCTTGAAATTGTAATAAAGCAGAGCATGGGAGTTTGTCACATGCACCTGAAAGATTCGTTGCTTCAGACTTCGGTGGATGTCTCTGAGTGATCTCTTGAAGCGCATTTTATCAGTGTAGGGGCTTTCATTATTCTTATTTGGGGGCACAATTCCATAATTTTATCACTTTCCTCAGACCAGCTGCTGAGCAGTTAAGAGCCATGAATCAGTCTCCCTGCAAAAGCAGCTGATTTCAAGCAGCTTCTATGATATGGTAATCAACTGTACATGTAGTCATCAGGGAGTGGTAAAAAGGCATGTGATAATGGGAGATCATATCTAGAGCTGAATGAGCTTCTTCATATAGTTTAGTGATGTGCTGTGTCTTAGAAGTCCTCTGAAGCAGAGGTTTCCCAAGAAAGGTTCCCCACTTTTAAAAGGTCACTCGAAAAATCTGGGCAGTATTAGGAGCTAGGTAAAAATTACTACTACTTAATTTTACTGTGTAAACTTTTTAGTAAATATGGCTTACCTTTTGTTTGTAACTATGAGCTTTTATTTGTAACTTTTTGCCCTTTTCACTTTATTTACAGTGAATAATCAGTATCTTTGTTGTATATTTACAAAATATATTGTTGTATATATATATACAATATGTATATTGTTGTATATTTACAAAATATGAACTTCTGTGTTGCACAAATTGTTTTTTTTATTTGTCTCATCAGCATCAGGTCCTCTCCAGCCCTGTCTAGTAAGAGGTGTTAGAAAGTAGTATTTTTATTCTTTTTGGTTCCTCTGATTGATGGTTATGGAATATCATGCTCACAGGGAAAATTATTTCTTCCTAATCCTTGTCAGTTAGTGGTTGGCTTATTTCCTGTAGTCTGAAGACTTATAGCTCATATTCTAGTTCATACAGTACTTCATTTTAGTTGACTTCAAATTTTGTTCATTACTGACTCCTAGTTTGGCAATGTTATTATTCTTTATTGTCTGCACTTGGACAAAATCAGTCAAGAGGCCATCATTCTAACAGAAAACTGTGACCGATTGCTTTAAAAATAAATGATACTTGCACTGACACAAGAGAGAAAAAAACATTCATTAAAACTCATGTTGGAGAACTCTCATCACTCTTTTCCTATTGCATTTGACATTGCCTGAAAGACTGTTATATATTATGTTTATTTTTAGAGACTATTGTTCTCTTTAAATCTGCTCTACAACTTGAGGAGAGCAGTAATGCTTTTGAACAGAAATTTACAGAAGCAAGACATTGCATCTTTCTGTTGTAGTAAGGGACTATTTCATGAAATATCTCTTTTAAATAAGTTTGACTTTGGCAGGGAAAAAAACCCCAGCAAAATACAAGGGAATCAGAGGCTGCTTTAGGGCATACATATTGAAAACCTGTGCGCCTTTTCTCAAGAACATAATAACATTTGTAATTGAGACCTTCAGCATGTCATGCTTATTTTAATAATTTCTTTTGAAGTGCTGAAAAAGCAAACTACTTTCAGTTAGTTTACTTTTTTACCCCAAAATTGGCCTAGTCTGCTACTCAATATCCTGCTCATGTACTGAGCTTATGCAAAACTAATGTTGTATTACACACAAAAAAAAAGATGTTGACTTGTCAGAATGAGACCAGAAGAGGTCACTAATTTGGAGAGAGGGCTGGGACACCTCTCCTACAGTGACAGGGTGAGAGTTTGAGCTGTTAAGCCTGGTGAAGAGAAGGGACATTATGGCACCTTCCAGTACCTAGAGGGGGTCTACAAGAGAGCTGCAGAGGGACTTTTCACAAGGGTACGTAGTGACAGACCAAGGGGGAATGGCTTCAAACTGAAGAAGGGTAGAGTTATATTAGACATTAGGCTCTTCCCTGTGAGGGTGGTGAGACCCTCTAACAGGTTTCCCAGAGAAGTTGTGGACTCCCTATGCCTGGAGATGTTTAAGGCCAGATTGGATGAAGCTTTGGGCAACCTGGTCTAGAGGGAGGCATCCCTGCTCATGGCAGTGGGATTGGAACAAGGTGATCTCTAATGTCCATTCCAACCCATCTGTTCGGAGATTCTATGATAATCACACAGTTGGAAAGTCAAATATCCTTTCAGGGTTAAATGAATTGAAATATGTTTCTGTTCCTTCTTTAAGAAATTTAATAGAAGCCAGTAAGAAAATGACAAATTATTTTGGTTTTATCGTAGACCAAAGCTAAATCACAGCCAGTATCAATTAGAGCATGTTTAAATATACTGCAAAAAGGATATGGTATAACCAGACAAATTATAAACAACAGGTTTCCTGTATTTTTCAAATTGGTAAACAGATTCAGGGAAAGCCACACATTTTGTGTGTGCTTGCCTCAGTTTCTTTGTCCTCCTCAGTGTTTCAATAAGTAGTTCATTTGCAAAGAAAAAATACTAGTTTAAAAAATGTGCTAGCTATTGCAGTGGCCTTGTTTCTCCTTTCAGGTTCCTTGTAGGTTTATCCCCTACAGTAAACATTAAATGGACTCTACAGGGTTGTGGTTTTCAGGGACTGTGACTTCATCTTTGCAATCCTTTCATTTCTCCTGGCTTTTGGTCAGGTGACACAGAACACATCATCCTACTTACCTGTAAAACACACCAGGCTTCTTCTCTTTCCCGTTAATACCAGAGCATCATGTCTTGCTTTCACCTGAAATGAATATTTGTAGGGAAAAAGAGACTCGTGACTAAATAAAAATTCAGAAAGTAAAGCTGTCATTATATATTCTACATTGCTGCAACAGATAACACATTAAAACAGCTGCCAAATTACCTGTAATGAACATCCACACAATAGAAGACACTCTGCATACTGATGAAGTTGTGATTAACACCTTTTAACAGGATGGAATTTGTCAATGAAAAAAATAAAGATGATTCAGTACAATATTCAGAAAGAATTGCTGTCTGTGAGATTTTGAGCATAATATTTTTAGATTGTTGTTGGAAACCTAATGGTTGGAAAAAAATGCCATGGAAAACTGTGGTCATAGCTACTAAGAAAAGGAAATGTGTTGCAAAATGCTGCTTTCATGGAAAAATAGACTGTCTTTCTTGCATTTTCCCCTATCCCCACTCAGTCCCTGCTTCTGACTGAGTTAAATGATCAGAATTCAACCATCAGAATTTTTTTTTGGCATGTCAGGTGTCAAATTTTCCTGGAACTGTCATCTAGATTGTTTCTTTTTCCTTATTTTATTTTGCATTCAAGCTCTATAAAATTTGCAGTAGTAAATTATTATAGAATGATACAGCATTTACTGTGATCCCAACCCTGTTAATACCCGTAGCACATGGGCTGCTCTGTAGAATTGTTAGGATTTTTGTTTTTTAATGCCTCCAAAATCTAAGGAGGTAAGCAGGGACAATGCATAGAGTATTCCAATTCTCAATTAGGACATGGGACTTCAGGGCACAAAATTCAGCTTTGAAACCTTGCTTGAGTTTTAACTGGGGAGCCCTGGGGTGGTGTCTTGGCTCTGGTAATACCATATAAACCTATGATGATCAATCTATGAAATCCACCTTTGGAATTTGTGAATTTGTCCTTTGATTTGTTTGACTTAAGACTTGATCTGAAAAGAGGTCTGAATGTTCAAAGTGCTGGGCTTTTCAACACTTGGTGCTTAAGGCAAGTTCAAAGTGATCCAGAAGCCTGTCTCACCCTCAGGGTTAAATGTCTTGATCATATTCTTATTTGTGACCCAGATGACTTAAAGGGCTGGAGGAATGAACATGCAAGTAGCTGCAAAAAATGGTGCTCAAAGCTGCTCAGCATGTGATTCCTTTGTGGCATCCTTCTTAAGAAGCCAGGCTGAGGAAGATGTTGACAGCTTTCCTCAATGGTTACCACAGAACACTATTTTAACATCCATTATCTAGATCAGACATAGTGGCATTTTGTCTTTTTTTTTTTTTTTCCTTAGCATTTTTCTCTCAGACATTAACATAGCAGAGCATGTGTGTATTCAGGTTCAGTTCCCTCCTTTGCCTGAAGGGAGCTGGGGGTCAGTTTTCATCTCTCTGGAGATAGAAACGACCAATTTTCAGGCAATTTTCAGGTAAGAATGCTCACTTTTCTCCCTTGTGAGTGTACACATGAATTCATGTTTGTTGGTTATCACCCAGGGACAGTACGTTATTTCATTGTCAGTTTGCTCAGTATCCATGTTCCCTATCTGGTTGAAGAGACAGGAGCTACTGATCAGCTTCCACACTGGGTGTGGGGTGCGAGGTTCAATGCAGCTGGGTTAGCTCCTGAGCAGTCCAGACAGAGGTGGGTTTCTGAACTAAGGGAGCCTGCAGATGAGGTCAGCCTATTTCACATCAATTCTGGAAATACAGTATCAAATCTCTTAGGTTAGCAACAAAAAATTTAGCTTGCCCTCAGGGTTTTGTGAAATAGCAGGTATCACCAAAGCCTGTCCTGAAGCACCCTCCCTGGGTTGTACACGTCAAGAGTTCCTGGTTACCTCTCTTCCTTGCAGTTATTTTGTCAGATGCTTTTTTAGACCCATTCACTGACAAAAAAGGGTTTGTCAAATCTTGTCATCATGATTTAGAGAAGGAATAAATTTAGTAATTTATTTGAAGATTAGTCAGTCTCTGTGTTCTGCCAGCAGGGTAGCATCATTAGCCAAATTTGGTCTTTGTTTTGTCTGTGTAATCCCCGCTAATGCTAACAGAGGCATACCACTATAGCTGAGAAGAGTAACTTGAGCCAAAAAATGTAAAACCATAAGTCATATGCAGAGAACTGTTACACCAATATTTTTTCATCATTAAGTACTATGTAAATTTGTTTTGGTTGATTTAAGAATGCAGAGTTTGTTTTTTTTTAATTCTTGGGGACATGACAACTGGCAGAACTAGTATGGCTCTGATAAGACTTTGGAGATAACTAATTTGTGCTTTGGACTTTTTTGGTGTATGCATCTGTCACTGAGTGAAGCTCAAAAATTGGAAAAATGTGTTTTATTAAGTTAGAAATATCTGAAATGTTTATAAGGGACAGGGAAGAGCTTAGTCAGATGTTAAGTTATTAGACAAAATTGTAATGGCTACATTTTTTTTATAGATAGATATTTTAAAGGTGCAAACAAAAATTATCCCGTGAAGTCAATATGCACCCATGTTAAAGGAAGACAAGTTGAACTTTATGAAAATGGAGGCTGATGTTTTTAGGGCTTCATGAACTTTTAAACTTGGAGGTCTCTATTTTATATGTGTAAAATCCCTTAAAGAGGCAAAGAGCATAATGTGGGGCACTTAAAAGCATGCAGCTCTGTAACTCAGCTACTTTAATGCTACCAGGATGTAACACACAGTCTGAACTGTGCAGAATCTGCCACCTCTGGTTTGTATGAGATGTGCTTCCCTTCCACTGGACCAGTGACAGGACCCTGATGACCCCTAAAGCCCTGGGAACTAGAATCCCATTGGGATTATTGTGGGGTTACTCAGGGAGAAAATGGGAAGGGTGGTGGTGAGGCCACACCTCAAATGCTGTGTTCAGTTTTGGGTCCCTCACTACAAAAAGATCCTGAGGCACTGGAATGTGTATAGAAAAAGGCAACAGAGCTGGTGAAGGATCTGGAGCACAGGTCTTATAAGGAGTGACTGAGCTAGCTGGGGTTGTTTAACCTGAAGAAAAGGAGGCTCGGAGGGACTGCCTGGTTTGGTGGGGATGCTGATCACCAGCTGAGTTGCAAGACTTGACTGTAGCTAAGGCTGCCTCTCCCCTCAGAGGCCAGGTAATCTCTGAGCACTGCCCTGTGCTTTGCTGCTGCTTCTCTCATTGACCTACAATGGGAACGGTTTCAGAAATGGAATAACGTGATTCGTATCTTCTGTATAACTACTTTGGCAGTGCTTGAAAGAACAACCCTAAAGTGTTATAATTTCTACAGATATATACATTGAAATGTTATAAAGTTTTGGACCAAGAACAGAAAGCTAATGTGTCATCAAGGTTACTGTTTAATCTTACAATTTTCTGCTTAAAATCTGAATAACATGCAGTAAAGCAGTGTAGTTGTTTGGAAAACAATGAAATACGAGATTCATCCAGCAAATGGAGGTAAGCATATTACGGAGAAAGTGATTGATTTGGGGTTTTTCTTAGTACTTTCAAGTTCATTTTTCAAGGTGATTTTACATTATTGAAACTTTTCTACCTATTTTTCAAGGACGAAAGAACTCAATATTTGTGTGTTGTGGGTTTTTTTTGTCACTGTTATTTCATTTTTGCTTTAATCCGCACTTTAAACATAAGGGACCAATTTTCCTGTGTGTTGTTTGGATTTTGGTTTGGTTTGGTTTTTAACCTTGTGTTGTCACTTTTGTGCTCTTAAAGTGGGAATAAAATGTTATCAGAATGGAACAGCAGTGTTTCACATCTCCTTTGCACCTGGTTCAGAAGGTATAAATCTCAACACAAAGTACATAGTATGGTCTTACTCTTTGTTCTTGACCAGAATTCTTTTCTCTTTTAATGAGAAGTAGAGAAACTTCAAGTATTTTTCTGTTTAGTTCTGCAGAGAGTTTCCAGATAAATGTTAACTTGTTTATACCTATAGTGTAGGCCTTTGCTTTTGCTCACATGAAAATTCACATATTTTAAAAAGAAATAAAATCCAGTCTGATCTAGGCATAGTTTCTATTGTTTGTTTTTGTAATGAAATAAACGTGACCTGGAAATGCATGCTATCAGCATTCATTTCTATGCCATGGTTTGATATATAGATATTTTGTCTGTTTGCAGAGCTATTAAAGATCAAGTATACACTGAACACACAGAAATTTTATCAAATTCGAGGAATTAGATAAATTCAGATATTGCCATTAGAATGCCATGCAATAGTGTTCATTTTCTTTTTTTTTCTTTTAATCGTCTTAATACTCTTGTGAGGATAATATGGGAGTATTGAAATAACTTTTCTTCTGACTATATAGACAGACTAACCCTGAAATGTTACTCACAATGTTACCTTTTGGAAGACAATAGCCGGTATTTTCTTCTCTCCTACAGGCTATGATGATCTCTTGCCATACTGAGGTATTGTGCCTCTTGTTTTCAGAGGGATTTGCTAGTCCATGAGTTTTCTGCTCTGGTGTCTGTCACCCCATTGCAGCAGTAATCCCTCTACACCCATCTGTGCAGAAGTAAGAGGTTGTTCAGGTATTGGAGTGAAAAGGAAACAAAATAGCAAGCTGGATTAAGTGTGATTCCCAGATGAATGTGAAATGAAAAAATCTACCTGATAAAGAAACCTATCTGGTGGAGAAGAGCACAGAAGTGGGGGGGGATGTAACTGTTAAGAGCAGACATGGGTAGATTTTAATTTTGGTCCTTAACATGTCAGTAGTTTGGAACAAAAATAAAGGGTGGGAGGAATGTCATCTCTGTTTACAGCCAAATATACTCCCTGTATAAGAAAAGAAGAATGTATGATCCCACAGACCTTGTAAAACAAAATATAATAGTCCATTTCTGCTTTGGGGGCAGCTTCTAAGCTGTATGCAAGTCCACGACTTTTAGAAATTTAAACAAAATCATATATTTCAGGAATCCAAAGGGAATTCACACCATTGCTGTTGCTGATTGACTAGAAAAAATGTAAAGGATACAGAAAATTCATTATTTTAGGCTTTTTGTATTACTGCACAATGCAAGACAATAAATTAATCAAAAATAGTTCTGAGGAAAGTCCTAGCCCTGCATTTACCTATTTGTAATGTATTTTCTAATGTAATTCTCTGTTGCCAAAGCAGCTTCTTATACTAGATTCTCCTGTGAAAAAATAAGTCATTATTTGTTGAGCTAGATATATTAAATAAAATCCCACACACATTAGTTTAACTTATTCTATAATTTCATGTTTTAATGTAAAGTCAGAATTTATGCAGCCAAAGTTAGTAACTGAAGTTTTGCTTATCCTTAGTGATTTTCTGTACCTGTTCTTTTGTGGTTTTTTTCTTCTTCTAATTTTGTGATGAATCTGACACCTTTAGAGAAAGTTACACCATTCCCCCTTGTCCTACTGCTACATACCCTTGTGAAAAGTCCCTCCCCAGCTTTCTTGTAGGTTCCCTTCAGATACTGAAGGAAGGCTGCAATTAAGTCACCTGGAATCCTTGTTTTTTCCAGTGTGAACAATCCCAATTCTCTCAGCCTTTCCTCACAGGAGAGGTGCTCCATCTCTCTGATTACCTTGGTGACCTCCTCTGGACCCACTCCAACAGGTCCATGACCTTGTTGTGCTGGAGCCCCAGAGCTGGGTGCAGCACTGCAGGTGGGGTCTGAGCAGAGGGGCAGAATCCCCCTGAAGTTAGGCACACACACCAACCAAGGTCATTTAAATCAGGTATGAAATAACAACACCAACTTCAATAATCAGCAAGATGTGAATTGCCTTTCTGCAGGCAATAAAATAGTTGGTGATACATAAACCCCACTTCAAATAAACTAGAATGAAGGTGCTTGGGTTAGTCCATAAGTGCACTTCTGTTGGAAGACAATAAATATTTGTACAGAAGCATTTCATTAAATGAGTGCTCAGTGGGTTAAATTTGCAGCTTTTACAGGTTTCTCCTTTTTAAGTATGACAGCACTAAATGCATTTTGCACAGCTATCAATATACTGTCACTGCATGTTTACTTTTAAAGAAATTTTTTTTCCTGAAAATTACTCAGTGTTGAGGACTAAGTCTAACTGCCCTATAGCTTGAAATCATCCTGGCACTACACAGAATTTTTTAAATTGTCTTAATTGGACCCATGTAATTTTTTTTTTTTTATTTTTTTTTTCTCTGATTCTACATCAGTACTTAAGAGCTCATCAATGGCATGGCCCTCACCTGCTGGAGGGTTGTGGTAGTTTAATCATTGCCAACAGAATAATGCACTTAAATTTGAAGACACAAATACAGCTGGGGCAGAATAATGAGTCAGTTCCTCAGTTGTGCAGACAGTAGCAGCACAGTTGACTTCAACAGACCTGTGCCTTTATACATCAATTGAGAATTTGACTCAAATCCTGACTAATGAACTCATTTAACTCCTGTGACTCAGAAATATTACTTTTTTTTTCCTAACTATAGCTTAAAGGGCAAGCTGTGTTTAAGCAGGTTTAATTAACCTGTCTAAGTTTAATCATCAGACTAATAAGTATCCCTGTTCACTTAGGAATGAGACAGAATCATTGTATTTTCTAATTAAGAATTAAATGTAAGGCTGTGTGCCCATTTGAAATACGCAATATTTGGATTGGTAGGGGAGATTTGGAAAGAAAGAGCAAGTTATCTGAACACTTAATACAAATGGACTTGGTGAGGAAGAAAACATAGTCATTGCTGGTCAATACTCCAAGATAACAACAGATTAGAGAATATGCTTTCATTTCATGTATTTTGCAGTGGTCTTGTGTGAGGGTTTGCATCTGGTGCAAATTTACATCTCATTTGATTTTCTTTGTTCTCCTTGCAAGAACTGAAGCTGTGGAAGACTGGGTTTATTTCTTCCAAGAGAGCTCTGATTCATCTCACCTCCACCCCCAGCTTAAATAAAGTATTTGCGATGCTTTTTTAAAACACATGTGATTTTTGTTGCCCTGTTCCCTGCTGGCCTTTGTTTTCTTACTCTATTCCCCCGCAGTTTCCTGTGCCTGACAGCTCAGAGTCTCATTTTCTCCCCCACTGAACTTACCCCCTGCTTTGGTGCCCTTAGGTGTTTTACCAGTTTCAGAGCTTCCATGACATTTTTCTGAATCACAGAAAAGTTCTCTCTTTACTTCTCTCCTAGGGATCTTTGTTAGCCCTTCAGTTCCATCTGAAGTACTGTTCTCTTTCTCCCCCTGTCCCCAAAACCATCATCATCATCATCTCCTCTGTGAGCTGAAGGAACATTGGAAGTGCTGTCTCTGTTGTTCTGGAGTAATTTCTTTGCCCCTGGTTCCCTCTGTGTGCTCTGACCTTGTTACAGCTACTCCTCTTCCTATTGTCACTTCTCTCCAGGATGCTCTGGAACAACTAGAAAGGATATTCAGGACAATACAGATTAGGCACATGAACAAATCTTGGTGATGCTGGTCCTTGATAGGCTGATCAAAATGATCCTGATCAGAAAAGTACACTGTCTTTGGCCTCCATTGTCACTATCTCTTATATTTGCATTTTTGTCACATAAAGCCAATCTGAACTTCTGCTTTCTAGAACCACTTTTGCTTTGGATCCCTGTTTGCCATGGAGCAGTGGGAGGACTTCTCTGCTCTCTTAATTTCCCTCTGCTGGTGAGATTGATGTTATTGTACTGAAATTTGCTGTATTGAGGGCTTTCTAGAGAATATATTCTTTACAGTTTGTTACCAACTGAAAAAGTAGGAATTTAATTGAGTTTTAAAATAGTGAATAATCCTGTACCCTTCTCATCCTCTGTATCAATAATGATTTCTTGAGGTTTTCAACATCTGTATCTTTTCTCCTCAGTCATTAACTTCCCAAGCTGGAGCATCACAGTCGGTCTAATCTTGCCTTTTAAGAAGAAAAGTTGTGTGCTTGTGATCATCTGTTCCCAGTACTACTATAGTTTATGAAATTTAATGCATCCTTCAAAATGTAGTTAGACCTTGATTTACACAGCAGCAAAGTAATGTTCGTTTATTACCTTTCTAGTAATTCTTGGCATTCTGCTTTCTTGAATACCTGCTGAGCACTGTCTGTAGTGTGTACTTCACTTTCCCCTGGCACATATGATTTGTTATTCTGGGCAATGACTGAAGAGAATGTGTTAGTGCACTGACAATTTCAGGTAGGTAAAAAATGCGAAGCGTGGAATTTGAGTAAAATACTGCAATTAATTGACTGGTATGACTGAGTTTGAGCATATATATATATATATTTATATATATATATACACATATACATAGCTATTTATATATGTGTATATCAGATAGTGAACTAGAGATTGCTGTGATGAGAATGTTTAGAAGACTGATGTATCTGGCCAGTTCAAAACTTTAAACTGTACTGAACTAGGCAAACACTAACAGCACACCTCCTGTTAAAGGTTTCTTGTACATAATAAATCATTGTCACTGTGTTCAAAGCAGTCAGCACTTTAAGTGTGCCTTCTGTGTAAGTTTGGAGTATACTACACAACAGGGCTGGTGCACCAGGCGATGACAAATGCTGCTTGCACAAACACTGTTAGTGTGAGCCAGGACAGCTTTAGGTTTTCCCGCCTTCCCGTTCTACTCTTCCAGACCTTTTCACAGCAGGTCTGGAGGAAATTTTCATTCCTTGCTCTGAATCACAAGGAGTTGCTTGTCAGAGGGAAGTGCTGGGAGAAGCTGGGCAGCTGGGAAGAGCACTCAGGAACTCACATGCAGCTGATCTTTGGATTGTTGTGACCTGACCTTACTCATGGCAACAAGGCTAGAAAGATTATCTTTCCTTTGCTGTCATGTGGGTGCTTACAGAGCTCTGCTGTCTTAGTGGTAGATCATATGAATCAATTCACCCAAAACCACTGAGAGAAGTTCTCTCTGTGTTGGGAACATCAACTCTCAACTCAGCAGTTATTTAAGGCCAGCAGGCACTGTGGATGCATGGTTTGTGGCAGCCAATATTAACTTTCTCTACAATAATGGAACATTTTTTGCTAATTTCAAGTTTGTGGAATTTAACAACATGAAAAAACACTCCAATGTATTACTGGTACATTGCTAGTGTTAGAAGAATTTTGTTTGAGGTTAAGAACCAAAATACAAAAAGCCAAACACATGACTGATCTTCAGTTACTGTGTAGTTTGTAACTGCAAGCAAATGGAGCTATAAAAGTTTATACTGACTGAGATACCCCTTAATTTTTTTAAGTACATCCACAGCATTAGATTGTGTAAATATGTCCTTTCAGCATCCAGGAATAAGAAGAGGGTGAGTTGATTTTCTGTACTAAACAAGTTAAACTTGCTCGGTGGGAATACTGAATATGATGAGCACTTCAGAATAATCATCGTATTTAGGCACTTTAGGTGTGAAATCTAAATAATTTGGCTGTTCCTTGATACACACACAAAAATGCATGTATGTTTTCTGCCTCTTTCTCTCTCACATTGAATTCAGTTGAATCCTCTAACTGCAGTGTTTTACCCAAATTGCATGGTTTGCATTTGCAAACTTACAACTGTCACAATGCATTTGTAAATAATTTGTCCATCTATATGCAGAAATAGATGTTTTCAAGTAAAGATGCAAGGCTGTGTTATAAATTCTTGCTAAATTCTTACCAGATCACAAGAATTGCTGTATACAGAATTTTACATATGCCCTTGAAAACTGAGGCTGAAGAGAAGGAAAAGGCAAAGGATGGGAGAGAGAGACATAAAGAAGAAGCAGCAGCAGATTGGTAATGATACTTATTAATATACTTAAAATTTTCATGATTTTTTTAATGGGAAAAATTATACTTTTTCCTTCAAAATGGAAAGAATTTTAAAAAGTGAGTTTAAAGCATCAGCTTTTATGCTCTGTGGCATCTGGCAATATTCTAAGACCTGCAAGAAGGAGACTGAAGTTGCTGTGACTTCCAGCAAAATGTTTCAGGTTGCTTTGTGATTTGAAATACTTGAGTTTGAGTTCAAAACAATTGTTTAGAAAAAATAACACAGATTTCCTACATTCTATAAAACCAACATAAAATTCTCCCTGAAGGATAAAAAATTAGCTTCTTGCAAAGCATTTTCAAAACTCTCATTTAAAATTGTATTTTTTAATATCTGTTTCATTATGCATCTTTACAAAGCCATTAATGATATGCATATGCAGCCATTTTCAAGCTCCTTTAATACTGTCAAATTGGTATTGAGATACTATTACTGGTGTGTAGAGCTTATGTGTAGCTTACTCTGATTATAGTGTAGATTTTGTTGTTGGCATCAGAATTATGGTGGGAAGGAAGAGTTACCTACTTTCTGCAAATACTATTAATTCTACTAATACTGTTCTAATTTTCTGCATTTTTTTCCTACAGTCACACAGCACAAGTTCCATAGCATCTGTACATTGTAATCATAAACGTTTGCAAAAAATTAATAATATGGAAGTACATATGAAAATTACATGCACAAATTTTATATTCATGACACTGATAAACTGCTAGAACTGTATTGTGCTAATAATTCCATTGCAAAGTTGTGATGCTTCATAACTATGAAGAACTTAATTTTCTTGTAAAGTAAGAGACTAGAAGTGGAAATCAAATCATATTGTACAAAGATACGTAATGTGTTCTATCTCAAGCTTAAAAATTCTTTCAAAAAAGAGCTCGTTGCCTAGAAGTGTCAGTTGAAAAAAGAACAAACCTAGTGTCATGAGATTATTAAATAATTGCAATCTGCTGATGGGATTCTGTAGGAAAAAAAACATGTGTGACTGCAGTTTTATGAGGAAGGGCTAATGGAAGTGCTTCCACAACCCTACACATTGGAGAATACTGTATTTCTACATATTGAGAATACTGTATTTCTGAATGATCAATGTAAACACATGTGCTGAGAGATCTCCTGGGTGACCAGAGGAGGGGAGATGGAGCCCACAGGAGGAAATTAAAAGAGCCTCTCATGTTTTGTCATTGAGGAAAATGAAAAAAAAAACAAAACCAAACCTACAGCAAAAAAGCACAACCCACCTGCAAACATGCAGCACAGCTGCAGACTCCAAAAAATTAAAAATTGCTCAGGAATAGATCAAGTTGAAAATATGAAGGTGATTCTTAAATATAAAAGTCATGCAGAAATAGTGTGTCAGAGCAATAATGTAGGGGTGAAGAATCCTTGAAGACTGTGTTTAACTAGTTTATGACGTAGACTAAGCAGTTTTTGAAGTAATAGGCAGCAGGAATCAGTGTCTTCAGGCTTTCCTTGCTGTTTCTCACTTAAAAAATACTGTTTTGTTGAAGACACACTGAAAATAAACTCCAAAAAGTAGAGAGATAACAAACTCTAAAGGGCTAATTTATTTCATAATAAAGATTTGAGTTGGACAACAACTCAAAATACAAAAGAGTTAAATTCTTGAATGACTTTCTGAAGCAGTGTTTTGGAGCTTTGTGTTTTAATGCTCTGGATGATTCTAATGCTGCAGTGTTGTGGAAGTTCAGGGTGTCAGCCTTTTGCTTGGTTGTATTTTCTTTCATTTCTGATTTGGCTTGATTTAATTACGTTCGGTTTCTTTGAAACTGCCAAGTTACTCTGTGTGATAATACAGGTCTCTTATGCATAGAAGGTTGCAGACTTAGCATAAATATTCAGAAAGGGAATTTTAATAAGCAGATTTATTATGCGTACTGGGAACAATAATTTACAACCTAATACCAACCAACTGTGTTTCAGGACACAGCCAGTGAATTAGGTGTCAGCACTTGCATATTTCAGTGATGGTTATGTACTTTTTAAGAAGTCTTCTAAGCTCCTACATGCTGTTTAAATACTTGATTATTACAGGAAATCTGCCTCCTGATTTCTAAATCTATTCATTGTCATTTAGAAGAGTCAGAAAAGAGGAGGGCAGTTTGCTAGCAGTCTAAATCTCAGAAATTAATTTATAAGAAGTAGTCTGGGGTGTTTTTGTCATAAAAGATTCAGCTTGTTTTCTGAAGCTCCCAGTGTCATTCTGACAGAAATATCTCATTAAAATGTTTCCACTTGTACTATGTGAAAGGATCCCTTATACAAGTTTCAGGTCTCTTAGAGTGTGCCAGAAAGCATCCAAAGTTGGCTGCTTCTGGTGTGTGTACACAGGGGAAGCTACAGCAAAGCCTGGGCAGTGGCTGTGAAGGAAGGCTTCATTCTGGTGTGGGCACTGCAGCACCAGCAGGGCTCCTACAGTTGATCCTAAACATCGATACGCCCTTGTGTGCTGCAGTGGTTGAAGCATTTTTGTACCCAGTGAAAACAGTGTTGTCGATGCTGATAACTGTGCCTCGTGAGAAGAGGCATTCTGCTAGCAGTGCAGGGCCCAGCCCTGGCCTTTTATTAGGCTCATTATCAACTAATTGTGATGACTTGCTGTGCAGACAGTGTCCTGGTGCCACTTGCTGTGAGGATGATGTACAGCCTAGCGGCTGGGGTAACAGCAAAGGCTTTGAAAGCATGGGCACAGGAAGACCCAGTGCCCTGCTGATGGGCAATGAGAAGGGCACCTTGGACATCTAGGAAAAGGCTGGTTTTGTTTAAGAGTATTAGCCAAGCCATGGGGTGAGGCAGTTTCCGTGCCTGGGGGAGCACCTGGTGAGCACCTTGCAGCAGGTGGTGCAGGCCAGAGGGTGGCAATTTCCTGCAGAATCAAATGTCTGACAAGATAGCAAGAATCCTGCAGAATCAAATGTCTGACAAGATAGCAAGTGTGAGAGAGGGCTACCACCTCTTGACTCTCTCTCTCCCCTTCTGGATGAGCTCTTTTCAGTCTGTCTGCTTTGTCCTTGAGACCATCAAAATTGAGGTGACCATCAGCTCAGTGGAATCAGAAGATATGTTTAAAAAAAAACCCACTGGAAACCTTTCTTCTATGGTCTAAAAGTGAATGGGTAATGTCTCTAATTTGACAATGTCATGTTTCTGTAAGCTCTGTAATACATCCACATTGCACCTTACTGACAGACTATCCTTAGCTCACATATTGCAAGTTGTGTTTGGCAGACTTCTGGGTCGCAGAGTAGCAGAAGAAGTGCAAAATTCAACAAAGGCAACTGCAGGGTCCTGCTTCTGGGGAGGGAATAATCCCAGACACCAGGTCAGGGTGGGGGCTGATCTGCTGGAAAGCAGCTTGTGAAGGACCAGGGGGTCCTGGTGGACGCCAAGATGTCCCTGGGCCAGCAACGTCCTTGTGGCCAAGAGGCCAATGGTGACCTGAGGTAAATTAAGAAGAGTATTCCAGCTGGTCAAAGAAGGTGATCCTGTTCCTTTACGGTAAACTATCTCTGGTGAGTCCTCATGTGGAATGCAGTGCCCAGTTCTGGGCTCCTAAGGACAAGAGAGACATGGAGCTTCTGGAGCACATCCAGTGAAAGGTGAAAAAGATGATTGAGGGGCTGGAGCGTCTCTCTTATGAGGAAAGGCTGAGGGAGCTGGGCCTGTTCAGCCTTGAGAAGGGACAGTGGAGAGGGGACCTCATCAATGTCCTTCAGTATCTGAAGGGAGGGTGCCAAGAGCATGGAGCCAGGCTCTGCTCAGTGGTGCCAAGCAATAGGACAAGAGGCAATGGGCAGAAGCTGATGCACAGGAAGTTCCACCTGAACTTGGGGAAGAACTTCTTTACTGTGGGGGTGACTGAGCACCAGAACAGATTGTCCAGGGAGGTTGTGGAGTCTCCCTCACTGGAGATACTCAGAAGCTGTCTGGATGCAACCCTGTGCCATGTGCTTTAGGATGACCCTGCTTTTGAGCAGGGAGGCTGGATCAGATCCCCCCCATGGTCCCTTCCAGCCTGACCTTTTCTGTGATTGTGGGAGGCACAGACACATCTGTTAGAGCACCCTGCACTCTAGTAGGCTGTAATAGACATACATGGGAGCTGCATGACTGAGGAATAGCATGCATGGAATGCAATAGGTACAGGTGAGCTGTAAGATTGAATTTCATGTTCTGAGGAGTGCTTTGTTCTGGTCCAATGCCAGTGAGGGCAATGTGGAGCCTTTTACCTATAGGACATTGACTACTGATCATTGCTTGCTGGCTACTACCTGCAGGGTGGTGCCAGATCCACTCTAGTTTCCAGCAGGAAAAGCCTAGTTTGTGCAGAGAGAATTGTAATTCCAAAGGTGAAGATACTCAAAATCACTAAAGATTACTCAACATCTTCCTTATTTTTTTTAATAACCATATTTTGTTCTATTTTCAATCATTTCCCTGTCCTAGATTATAGAATAGAGAAAGGCTTATTTTTCAGCATGACTGAGAACCAGTTCATATTACTATAGGGAGTCTGACAAATTTGCAAGCAAGAAGCTGGAGTGATCTGAAAGGTTCAAGAAAACAGAGTACTTTTTCTTCATGAGTTACTGAATATAAAAGACTGATTATGTCTTTTGTTTTTGTGGAGGACAGAACTCATCATCACAACACTACCAACAACATCAATCTGAACAACCCGACAATTTGAAAATATTCTGTCATAGCTTGTGGTTGTGTAGTTGTTCAGCTCCTTTCTCTAGAGTGAAATAATCTGATGCAGTATTGAAACTGCCACCAAGAATTGTTAATGTATAATTTATCTTTGCAATTAAAAAGCATTTTTAACCAAGTGTCACAACACAGTGACAAGTAAATTAGGCTGTGATTTACATTACAGTACTTTGCAACTTGATTTAGTGTCACCCTGGAGGAACTGACAAACAGCCCCAGTGGAGTAAGACAGTGCTTTCAGTAAAGAATGAATTCATTTCCCATGTGTTAGCAAGGATTGAAAGATAGTTGCTGCCTGCTATTGAAACAATGATTCATATTTTTTGTTTGTTTTCTAACACGTTAAGCAATACAATAGCGAAAATTTCTAGACAGAAAGAATACTTGGGTCAGACACAGTGATTGATAATTCAGTGTTTATATAAAAAAAGTCTTAGTTAAGCTTTTTTGTTTTTCTTGATATAGTAAGAGAGGAAGATGAATCTGGATATTTTATATTTTCCTTAGTCATTGTCTTAAATTGGGAGTTTTGGAATTTCAGAATATGAAAACCATGAAGAAGAAGTCAGCTTAAATCTTGCTAAATATAACTCACCAAAGGTAAGTTAAGTTAAATATGCCATTTGATTTAGAAAAAAAAAAAATCCCTTAAAAATCATCAGTAATATCAAATATTCACTACATTAGTATTTTGGGATATCATTCACTCTTGGTTTGGGCAACTTTCATGTTTTCTGGTCTTACCTTCTTTCCAGTGAGAGAGTGCTATTACAGAAAATACATGTGAGGCTATAATGATGGTGGGATTTTTGTTGAGAGAAAAAGACTCTTACACAATGAGCTAAATGGGTAATTCATTCTCCTAATTAACAGTTAGCAATTTCTATATGAACAGGGGTAGAGTGAGGTTTACCTGTACTGTAAACTTGCTTTGTTCCAGTTACTGGAGGCAGCTGAGTGAACTTCTCATTGTCCCGGCAATATGAGAAGTGTTCCTGCAGTCTGTGGAATAGTTGTAGTCATTAGAGGTGGTTAAGCAAAACCATTCCTACAGTGGGAAGGAATCATATAATCCTAGAATATCATGAGCTGGAAGAGACCCACAAGGGTCTGCATCATGAAGACATCCACAAGGAGCTTGCATTATTGTGAGAGATTCCTGACAGTCAATCCCTTAATCCACAGTAACTGAGATTTTTCTCCTCAAGTCCCTTTAGATTCTCTTCAAGAAAGATGATGAAAAAATGAGAACAGATCAATATTATCCAGGTACAAACAAGTTAAAAAAGGTAGCACCAGTTCCACATTCTAAGTGCATTAACTGCCTTTGATAGCGACTTACCACAGTGGATATCCATGTACAAACACACAGCAGCAGAGTAAACTCATGAGTAGGAGCTCTGAGGGCACGCTGTGTCCTGCTTACTCTAAAGTCACAAACTCACAAGAGACTGCAGGGAAAGAAGTGTTTTTCATAGTTTATAAAAGTTTCCCCACCATTTTTTTCAAATCAGAATCTGAGCAAACGATGTCAGTTTTGGCAAAAAGTGGAATCCGTTGTATGACAAAGTGATTTGGCGTTACTATGACTTCGTCTCAAGTGCCAGCTGTTGCTATATGAAATATAGGTAACAAGAAGACAGATCTAGCACCCAGTGGTACTTCCAAGAGCATTTTCTTCTTGATGGGTTATTTACATTCATCTTACCCACCTGCAGTAGTGCCTTAATAAAGTGTCCTCAAAGCTACTGAAAGGAATGGACTAATTTGGAAGGAATTACATGGCAGTTTTTTTCCCCTTGGAATATTAATTCACCCCTAATACAAGCTGTGGTTTATAAGGTCTTGTTAGGCAAATGCTTTTCCTCAAGAAAATGAATGGTAGCAAGAAGGCAAGATTATCAATTGCAAGAATGCAATTATTATTATTATTATTACTATTATTATTATTATTATTTTGGTAAAGCTCATTTCCTGATTTCTCAGGTGGAAGGCTTGAGTACTCGGCATGCATAAGGTGAAGTATGCCTTGGTGTTGTCTGCTCCAGATCACTGTAAGCCAGAAAAAAAAGCAGCATAGAGTGAATTTTCTTTCTTGAGGAAATCTACTTTTGTTCTGCTCCTGCTGTTAGTGTAGTCAATAACAGGACTGACTTCAGAGCTGGAAGCTGAATCATCTTTGGTCTTTGCTATACAAAAGTCAGGGAGCAGAACAATGATATGACTGGAGCAAGAGGTGTTTATTTTACACTGACATGCCTCTATTAGGAGGGCTATGCACTGTCACAGTGAAGAAGGAAAATACTTCTCTGACCTGGCCAACTAGAAAAACCCTAATCTCCTGCACCCTTTGAAGGTCTTGGAAGTTATTGATTTTTGAAGTTTTTATTCCTCTCCCCATGCCCTCCACCTTTGAATTCTCATAAGATTCTTTTTTGTATGCTGATGACCTCATAAATACATTGAAAAGATGCTTAACGGAACTTGAACGGTGCCCATTCGATGCCTTTTTTTTCTGGGTGATCCAATTAAAGTAATTGAGATATAAATCCAGACGGATGGCAAGCTTTGTAAAGTGAGCACTTCATACTGAAAAGCTGGGTTGACTAATACCTGGTCTTTCCCAGTTTTGCTATTAGAAAAATGTATTTTCTACTAAAAAGAAAATAGGTAAGTCCTCCTTTCAAAAGCTATGAATTACCGTTGAGAGCACAGGAGCTAAGTTTGATGTTGCTGATTTTTAGAGATGTGACTTGAAAGGCAGCCAGCCTTTTGGATTTTCTCTGTTTCAGTTAATGAGTGACCTGCAGGCATCTTGAATTGTGCCCTCCTTTCTTTTTCTCCATGGCATAGGTCAGTATTATGGAAAACCTCTTTTGTCTGCCTAAAGTGTGATTGATTTATACATGAAATACTGTGTTATTGGCCAATGTAAAATAGATTATAGGAGGGACATTACCTGAATATGCATTGTTTTCTCAAGGTGCCTAATGATATCTTTGCAGTGTTAATCTCACAATGTGAAAAAGGAGAGTATGGGTGGGAAGCACTATAGAGAAAAGGCAAATCTTGTAGTTTTGACTAGAGGAGCTGCTAGCAAACCAGGCCGAGGAAAGGGACTGATTTATTTACCTGTTTTGTGTGTGGCATAGAAACAGAGATATTTGTGGACTTAGGTTTAGCACTGTACTTACAAAAGTAAAATATAGGAGATATTAAAAGTTAATCTGGTTGAAACTAGCTGGAGGCACAAATGGGTTTCTCTGTTCCTTTATCTCTGCCTTTCTCCACAGATCTGAGAACTAGTAAGAATTAACTGCTTGGAGCTGGGCAATACTTTCCATAATATTGTGTGTGGTTTATATGTTTATATACAAAATAAGCTGGTTATCTATTGTGATTAAACACATTGATGAGTTTAACTCATTTTCTGATGCAGTTACAGTGGATTAGAAACAGAAAAGAGGCGGTGGGAAGGGAGAAAATGTAAAAGTGATGGGGCAGGAGACTTCAGGAGGAAGGTGATGTGACAGTGGCAGGAAAGAATCCTTCCTTAAAAAGGAAAACATTTATTACCAGTGAAAAGCTAAAAGCCTGGAACTGAAGAAGAGTGTAAAAAAAGAAAATCACATCACCTTTGAGTTTTCTGCTACAAAGGAGGTTGCAGGACCTTTATTGCAGGACGTGGTCAAGGAAGAAAGAAGCAAAAGGAAGGTGAAGGAATTTGTTTTCATTTGTTTTACTTGTGTCTGTTTAGTGTTTTAAAATACACACTAAATACACTAATCACACTGTTACAATTCTTGTTAAAATCAACAAAAACCAAGAGGCAGGTTTCTATGATATGTTTTTTCTTAACCAATTTGGGAAGGTGATGGAAGAAGCAAGCATTAAGAATTAAGGAACAAAATATTTTTACAAAGTATGTTAAAGCATGTATAATTTCCAAGGCAGTTTATTTTAATTGATTATATCACACTTTGGTAATTTTTACTTAACCTCAGCTCAAGTAAACTAGATTGCACAATCTTTCCTAAAAAAATTTGAGATTATTCTTAAATTATAGGAACATTCACAACAATGTCTGAATATAATAGGAGCTTAATTTAGAATAGATATAGGAGCTTAATTAAGAATAGACATAAATACATTTAGAGTATGTTGTTGGTTTATGTAATTATACTTCCTTAGAGCTATTTCATTTCTGGTCAACTATAGGGCGTATGAAGGCATTTAAGTTTATACAGTGTAAAGATAGATGAGAAAAGGAAAGAGTCTGCATTATTAATGCATTTATTTTAGCAGGAAACAGCATAATAGTAGTGATTTGTAGAGAATAAAAATTGATAAATGTTGGGATAGATTTTGGATTAATTTTTTTAACTAGGAAATTGGTATTAGGTGGGATGATATTGTGCTTCTGTACTCTCAAATTCAGTTTGTTTCTATGTTCTGGTCTTTCAGCCTTATCCAAGTAAACAACTTTGTCCTAAAATTTCTCTGCATCCTCTTGTGGCATGCAATGGAAGTCCTTAGCACTGTGTTATAAAGGCACAGACGAGTTGCACCACAGCCTTCACATCACTTCAAGTATACTGAATTAAAAAGCACAAAATTATGTCTTGGGCCACAGAAGGCTCCCAGCTGGGGCCAGGCAGCAGCCAGGAAGGTCCTTCTGGGAGCAGTGTGCCTGTGAGCCGCTCTGGCCTGAGAAGCCACTTAGTTCTACTGCCAGAGGCTGTTGCCAAGTGTGGAAATACGCAGTGAGGTAGATACATATCGGAAAAATCTGTGATGTAATCTGTTTGATTTTACACTGAGACAGAGTAGAGAATTTTTCTCAAAGCCAACAGCTGCTGTTCAGCATGGATTTGGAAACTACCCACACTCTATAAGAGCCCAAGTAAAATGTCTGCTGTCTCTTGGCTGATAGCAGTGCCTGTCTGGATGATCTTTATTTTTTATCTACTTCTATGGAGCTCAGAGCAGTCCTGAAGACAGTGTACATTAAAACAATCTGACATTTTGTAAAGCAGAGGAGAACTGAAACAGGCAGGAAATAGAGTCACTTTTTGTAGGAAAATACAGAAGTATACAAATGTGCATTCAGGGACACATCTTACTGGGAAACTAACTACAAGTAATAACAGAGAGAAAAGGTTTACCTGTGTGAAAGAGCAGTATTGTGTATTTTCAAGACCCAAGCTTACAATTACATTTGTTATGCAATCAAGATCATGCTTTTCTTATTGGCATTCTTTCTAATTGTTGAAAATTTATTGTTTTGTTAGATTCTCGTAGTGTATCTGAAATCTCTGAGTGGTACTTCCAGCATTTGCCAGTTTATATTGAGAAGTAACTGCAGTGTTTCATTCCCTTTTTGGTCCCTGTTTCTCCTTTTTTTTTTCCATTTATCGTTCTTCAGAAAACTATGGTAGATTTTGTATTTATGTACTAGGTATGATTCTTCTTTGCTGTCATCATCCCAACCAAAAGCGTTCATAATATTTAATGTCACAAGGGGAGGAATGAGACAGGGATGATTCTATATGCTGGGGAATTGAAATTCAAAAGATAGACACATTTAATGTATAACATGTCTGTGTTAGATATGAATGTCGATGTATATAAATCTAGTCATTATTTTGTTTATAAGTATATTTTATTTTAGCTAAGAGGATGGAGAGAAAAGTACTAATATGAGGCATGCTATAAAATTATCTGATCTTGAATTCTTATTTTTTTAGTATGCTGTAATAGTCTACTCATTGTAGTTTGGTTGCAGAGTTGCAAGTTCCAGCCATATAAAAGATTATGACAGCCCTAACAGTTTACATGATTCATTTTCAGTTAAAAATATTCCTGAGAGATACAAAATTGCAGACAAACACTTAAAACACCTGTATCAGATTTTAAGTTTTTAAGTGGTATAAAGTGTTGTAATTTTACTGACTTCAGGATTAATTCTAACGTGTTGAGGATCTTGTCTTTCTGAATCTTCAATAATTTATCACACTAGTGGAGTTCAAGGAAAATTGCTGTTAAATTCTACAAAGCTGAAAGAAAATGCAAAAACTCTAGTGGAAAAAAAGCATTAAAATGGATGTTTACAATAAATGACATTTAACATCATGTTCATGAACGAAAATGTTTATTGATTCAGTTTATATAACAGAAAAAACATTGTATTTTAATACTCAGAAGGACTTCTGAAACTGCTTAAGGAGACACTGAGCAGATTATGGTGAACCTTCTTCTTCGGAGGAATCCTTCAGTGTTTGGTCTTTCAGTAGCAGCTTTAAAGATTCATGTGCTGTTGCAATATAATTTTTGATACACCATGTTAAAAAAGCTATGATTGTAAACCATATCACTGAGTGAAATCCCTAGCATGAATACCATGATAGAACTTCTTTTTTTTCCCCTGAAATTCCAATAAGTGGCATATGTGATGCTGATATCACCCTTCCAAAGAGAGAAACGAGAGAGTTGGTGGACTTAGAGCAAATCTGTTTGTTGCCTGGGAATATTTTGTGTGAATCCTCCTACACTGAAAGCAGACCCAATGAGCATTAGCCATAGGTGCCGTGTGGTATAGGATGCTGTATGTGGACAACTCAGTAAACAAAGTAGGGACATAAAAATGGTCAGTGAAATGCACAGTTTACAGGCTCGAAAATGTACTACATCCATAAGAATAAAGTGTTTTTTTTCTTTCATAGAAAAATTAAATAAAGTAAATTTACAAGTGAAAACACTCAGATAGAATGTCCAGCAGAAGCACAAAATTTTGCATGCCTCCATGAAGTGTTTTTCATGCAGTTTTGTCATTTTTATAATTTTATAGTGGGTGGCTAAGCAATATAGTCCCTGGAGCTTTTAGATTGATTTATTTTATCCTAAGAATAATTAAATCTGATAGCCAATAGAAGAAATGAATAAATAAGCAGATTATTGCATTTTTTCTTTGTAATTTGTATTCCATGGGAATGCCAATGAGGAAGTATGTTCTACATACATACAAAGTGAAGCAGCTTATAGTTGTAAACTGTAAACTATTTAAAGAAATAGTTAGGAATAAAAGAAAAATTCCCAACTTTGCAGACAAGGAGGTTACTTTGGATGCAGTGAAAATAAAAGATGATCTGCAGGAGGGGGAGTAACAGCAGTGCATTAATGAGCTCTGAAGGAGAGAGAATGGCAAAAAGAATTGTTAACTCACCGTTGCACATATGTAGGACTTTTAATTGAGGATGCACTCACTACTTTCAAGGACAGTGAGTTAGGGTTTAATTGCTGATTTTATGAAGACATCAACTGGGATGCCTCAACAGTTTTATTTTGAATATCATCCCTGTAGTTTTGTGCAGTTGGCAGCATTCTGTCTTTTTTTCCTGCTCTTTTCATGGTGATGCTACTTCTTTCAGAGTGTAGGACAGCTGGGGGGGACAGACAGCTGGTGTAATGGAACTTGTCATTAACAAAGATACAAGTAGTGGAAGATTAGCGCTTAATATTTAGGTATTTCTGTTGTGTGAGTTTCTTCTCCCCTTCCCCTCCCACCCCCAATGGAATACTTTACTGAAGCCTGTTCAGTAACTGAAGGTTACTACTTTCTTCTTTTTTTTAGTGAAAGTTTATTTTTCAGTTTGAGATGGGCTGTGCTTGCCTCCTTCATAGGCAGGCACAAAATCATGTGGGGGTTGTTTTGTGTACAAATACTGTTGCGCCTTTGTGATAATATGAAGTTACATTGGTGCACAGATTGCAAAACCAAATTAAGAACCCCAAGTCAGGCCTCACCTAGCCTCCATGATTGTAGTAAAGGAGTAGAGTTCTGAAACTAATCCGTAAATTTGACCTGGTCATTGAAAATGTCTTAAAACTTCTAGCTTAACTTCAGCATCAGTGAGAGAGATTTGGATCGGAGTCCCAATAAGAACTGGATTTCTTATTTCTAGTGGCTGCCATTTTATAGGTTTTTAGAGAAAATCAGCAGAGATGCTGATTGCTGAGATGCTGATTCAGATACTGAAGCACAGTGCTTCCAGTAACAGTTAAAAATACAACCTTCATGTTTGTAGAGAGAAGGAAAAATAAAACCTCTGAAAACCATAATCTTTGTCCCAAAAGAGTATAAGAGATTTGCATGCTGTGAATACAATAACATGCATGCTAATGCAACACTATCAGTACACTGATCTCTTGCTTTATTGAATTGCATTCCACATTTTGGGCTTATCTAAATTTGTTAATTAAATACTGCATTTAAAATTTGAAAAAGTATGTTTTCTGTGCATTAAGGTCTAACAAGTGTGACACACTGCTTATCTTCTAGTCATCAGCAATTTGTCTTAAAGCAAATTGTAATGGCAGTCTCTGCTCTTTCCTGAATATTTTGAAAGGAGTCTTTAAAAATAGAAACTGTAGCTAGAGCAACTGGTAAAAGCAGCAAGAAACACCTGAAGAAGTTTTGTCAAATGTGGTGTTTCAAAGTTTGTATTTGTCACCATAATTAGGAAGATTAGATCTTTAACTTTTCTAGATCTTAGTAGCTGCAGAGTCTTGGACTGGTAAAAGTATGTTTTTCTTCATAACAAGGTTCTCTAGATGTGCATACTTTTTCTACTTGAAGAAAATACCCACTAGTATACAGCTGGTCCATGTATGTGTCATTTGGCAGCAGGAGCTCTTTGGGATTCATATCTGATGAAGCATTTCAAAGCCTACTTACCTCTAAGCACAGGATTTTAACCCAGCAATTTCAAAATTGAGGCAGTGTGTCAATATTGATAAAATGAGGTGTGAGAAGTTTTAAGTTTAAAAAAAAAAGGGTAGAAATAAGGAACTTAACTACTTCAGGTTCTGAAAGAGGCTCCTTCGAGAGCATCGTTCTGGGTATGAGCAATGCACTGTCATTGCAGCTGAGAGGGATCCAAAACTGTATTAGCTGTGCATTGCAAAGAAAACAAAATCTTTTGTGTGTTGTTTGTAAAGTGCCAAATCTTTCTCCGGTGTTTTCATTTTAACCTAGTGATAAGAGTAAATCTGTAGCACAGGAGTGTTACAACTTGAACAAGTTCAAAGAAATGTCCTGCTTGATTAAATTAAGAATTATTTCCCTCAGCAGCCCACCTAAAATGCCAGATACTTGAGTTGGTGCTGCTCAAGTAACTAAATATAACTGGCATCAGTTATGATGATTGGAGATCAGTAATGATGTGTAACAGAAATGCCTGAATTTGAAATTCCATCTACCTTGCTAGTTTATGGTGCCGTTTGTTAATTTGGCTCTAACTCTCGTATTTTAGGCATATCCTGTATAAACCTCACCTGAGAGGAAACAGCAAAGACCAAAGTCTTCCCCAGATGAAAATCCTTGATCACAGATCTTAGGGACAGAGAGCATTATTTCAGGCACAACAGCGAACAGTTGCTTACAGGCATGGCTGTAAGCCTGTCACTTCATAGCAGGATTTATATACTGTGTATGGTTTCCAAGGTGGCTGGAGGGAAAAAACTCCTTAACAGAAGACCTGTGATAGTGGAAACACTTGCTGGATGCCATGAATGGGATGGATGTTTTCTGTGAATGGAGTTCCAGTCTTTCTATTATAATGAGGTTACTCTTCCAACACAGAAATCATGTATCCAACTTCTCTACAGTGACCATTACAATTCCTTGTTAATTGAAGCTAGTGAAGATACAAAAACCAGTGAAGTTACTCATGTATGGGAGGACTTGCATATCAAATATATAGCGTAAGTGTTGGTGTTTTTTTTCTCAAAAAAACCCCAAAAAACCAACCAATAATTCCCTGCTATATGTGTACTTTAAAAGAAAAAGTGATTGTGCGAAGTCTGTTGAAGGTATTTTGGTTCTAAAGTACCGTAGAATAATCTGATCTAATCAGACATAGTAGTTGGTGGCATAAGGAATTTTGTCTAGACAAATGAAAATCTACTTCTGAGGTATTACTTACTTGAATGTAATTTAAAAATAAACCTCACACACACCACAATTATCTAGTAGCATTCTAGAAATATAAAGCCAAATTTTCCTAAAGTTTCCAGTGTCTGTCTTATGTTGCTGATGATGTAATGTGTCTTCATGCCAAAGGGCCAGGGTTTACCCAGATGGATGTGCACAGCTGTTCACTCTCTAGGTAGTGACCTTTGGCGTAGATGTATTCCAAACCCTAACAGATGTTTGTTTTGTGACTGTGCTGTGGAAATACAAAGTGCAAAAGACAGATTTCTAACAAGAAAGTACTGTCACAATCTTATAGCATTCCAGAGCAAACTTTGGAAATCATTGCTCCATCATTTTAAACCACTGTTTAATTAATTCATTAGTTCAGCTAATGAAAATGTTACCAAATTATTCCTTTATAAATTCATTTAATTCATTCTAGTGAAAAAAAATGGTGTGAAAAAACCCATATCTAATTATTAGTGAATGCTACCGCAATTGAAATCCTTTCTTCAAATAGGATACACCTATGTCTTAAAACAAGATTTATTCTTAAGAAAATTTCTTCTTTTCCTGACATAGAATCTTTGTCATTTCTTAGATCTGTAATTTATATAACTAGGTAACATTGATGGACTTAGCATTTTTGTTGTAAATTCATACGTAGCATACCAGACATCTTCCTAAAATGTAGCACCAAGAACCTCAGCTTTGAAATACCAGGGACAGATTAGTGTAGAAAGGAGGGATCTTTACAGTCCTTTCTAATACAGGCTTTAAAATTATTCATAATGTTTCTTGTTTATTATCAGCTATAGAAAAAACACAATTCCTGCAAAGTTTTAAAAAAAGTTTTTATGAAACACCATATTTTATATACGCATCTATCTGTATATATGTATACATATAAATACTGTGTCATTCAGTGGTAAAAATACTGTTTTCTAACATGTTCTGACAATGTATTCCTTAGGAGCACAAGAAAGTTACATTTTTGAAAAGCTACCCTTGCTTAAATGGAAGTAACATATATTCCCTGATTCTCAGGTGATTTAAACACCTAAGATCCACATCCTTAGAGAGCTAAATCTTGATTTTTTTAAATTCAGCTTGGGAGCCTAACTCTATCTGATTAATGGAAAACAAGATCATACGTAAATCAGTAGGACATACCAAGTCCTTCCATTTGTATTTATAAATATTTTTCCATAATTTCTATAAACAATATGCATTTATTTTTGAATTTACTGAAAGACTGAGTATGTTTGGTGTCTTATAAATATACCTTTTCAAATCTGAAATCAGGTTAACTCATTTAATATGAATTTCTTTATGCAGTTCTTGCTAATAATGGTTAATACAGCATGTTGTAAGATCTCATCATTCTCTCCTAGCTGTTTAAAACTGAGCCATGCAATTTACAGTGTAAGAGTTTAAATTATGAATTTCATCAGTTGATTACAAATTATTGCTAAAATGATTTTTTATAACCATATATTTCTTACGTTATTAATTTTCTCAAATTGCTGGGTTCTGGCAATAAATTTCATAGGAGCATTAAATGCCACTTGAAGCAGCTGTTCTTCCAGAGTACTGACACTCCTTCTTGCAAGTTTATTTTATTTTATCTCTGCTTAAAGTTGTATATTGAGCAGTCCCATTATTTTAAAGGAATATGGCAAAGTGGACTGCTTTAAAATTAGAGGGTTCCCATAGTTGCCTATTGTTGAGGAAAATAATAGGGAAATGATGTTGTAATGTCTCTTATTGGTTTTATATTTGATAAGCAGAAAAATAACTGTGATAAAGGTTTCATACTGCTGGCAACTTTTGTCACTATGACAAGATTGGCATGGCTGTTACCTTACATGCAGGTGTACAAGATTTGATATCCAGGAATATCATTTCCAAATGAAACCTAAGATACAATGAGGGCATCACCGGTGTTGTCATTCATTTCCAGTTATAGGATATTGTGTTCAATCTTAATTGACAGTGCCTTAAATTAAAGCTGAGATTTTGTTGTCCAAGTGGCAAAATCTTCATTATGCAGAGACATCAAAAAGAGAAGGGTTCTCTATTCTGGCTTTAGATGCATGTATCTCATTTACAGTCTTCTCAATTTTCAGTAGTAGTAATTATAAGATGGAAAAAAATGGCCATTTTAGTTATTTGTGATGTGATTATGTGTTCCTAATTATGTGTATATATGTATCAACATGATAGAGTTTATCAATTAGAGTAACTGCACATTTTATCATGTGATAGCCTTACCTTTAGCCTATATAGCTATAGTTGTTACCTGTTTTATTGTCTGGTAGAAAAAGAATGAGTAAAATAAATGCAAGCAAAAGATTCTCAGGTCCAGAGTAAGTTTTACATGTTCAGACTGAAGTTCCAGTAAAGTAAAAGAGAGTGACATCATGAGAATGGCAGCATGGATATAGTTTGGTGGATACTCCTAAAGCAAAAAAGTCCAAAGATCTCAAGTACCAGATTACCCTAGCAAAGGATCTTAAATGCAGTGCTTAAAAGCCATCTGAAGCACAAGAAGTTAAATGTCATTACAGGAGAAAGTGTGATCCTCTTCATTATTTGGTTTGAGCACAGTATGTATGATGAGAGTTTTAACAGGAGGCTGGGTTATTGTGTACTGTCAGTTTTCAAGCAAGCATGTCATTCTAGGTATTGGTAACTGAGGGGGCAAATTCAGAATTTCTGTGTAAAGGATTAATGTGTTCTACTGTTTCAAAGTCTATTTGTTTTCAGCAGAGCATCTCTTTTCATACACTATTTCCTTAATGGAATGCCCTCTGATGAATTCTGTCGTCTGTGAGAATGATAGGTGCTCATATTTTTAATACATTTAAATTTGGGGAGTCCTGACTGATAAACAGTGCTCATTTTATCTGACTAATTTCCATAGAAGTACTGTCCATGATCTCCATAGCCAGAGAATCCAGCAAATACTTATGTACTTGATGCAAAACTGGTAAAAACTTTAAATTTAGATTAAATAATGTGAGGTGAAAACTGAGGAGCAATCAGGGACTGAACTATTAACAAACAGGATGGAAATTTGGTTGGTGAAGTGTGAATCTGCCTCAATCCTTGCTGTACCTATTGGCTTGCGTATGTTTGTTAATCTGGCATAGGATTCTCCGATTTCTAATCAGTGCAGCCTGATGCCCCTGGTTTATTACGAGTGTGTTAGCACATAGCTGCTGATCCCATGTGGTCTGGGTTTGCAGGTTGAGCCTAGAAAGTCTAAGGACTTGTGATGGTGTTAGATTCACTACTCAGGTGTCAATTTTACTGCACAGTGAGCTCATCTTGGATACGCTGGGACTCGCTATTAGCACACACCCAGTCATGTGCTTGTGTTTCTGTAAGTTGTGGCTTTACCTTCTTTACTCTGGACAAATTTCTGAGGGGAATAAAAGCAGACTGCATGTTACAGTTCTGACTTTAAACCTTTTGAGTGGTTGCATACATATTTGTATTGTGAGCAAAATGCTCTTTTTTGCAGAAATGAGCTGTTGGAATGATATTTGATTTAATGTTTGTAGAATATCAAAGGGAAGTTGAGATGGCTTATTGTGAATTTTTCCTTTTTTTGTTTGGTCTAGCTGAGCTGGAAAGGTGTTGGTAACAACCCCAGTGTTTGGGTACTGCTGGGCAGGGCTGGGAGAGCAGCAACGCTGTCTCTCAACATTCCCCCATCAAGGGGCTGGGGGTGGGCAAGATCCTGGGAGGGGACACAACCAGTTATCTAGTTACTCCCGTGTGGGACACAGAGTTTGCCAGCTGCACTGCTTATCTCTTCATTTTGCTGAGTTTGGGAACATGTTAACACAAACAATGGCTCTGTGCTTTGCCCTGACACTGACAGCCTAGTTAGGCAGGAGGAGCTGTCTTCTGTGGACAGTGAGGCAATAGACCTCCTCTTCCCTGCCTGAGATTGATGTGAATGCTTTTATAATGCAGGCTTCCATGGTCATTACTCATCCTTATTTGTGCTGCTTAGTACTGTTAATAATACTAATACTGTTGGCACACTATAGGGTTTTTGAGATCTGGTGTCATCCTGGTGTAAGAGAAAACAAATTTTAGGTGAGGAGATACTGAAATCTGCCCTGAGGCATCCAGTTCCTGGCTGGCAGGGTGTGTGGAAGGATTTGGGCAGGTTCCCAGAGTGGTTATCACCTCCCATTACCTGGGACTTTACACCTGAACACTGAGGGGACCAACCCTGGCACACTGAGACATGACCTGATAGAAGGCTGCCTTGCCTACTCCAGTGAAAACCAGCAGCTTCTCGCCCTGTACTGGGACTGTAGTATTCTGTAGAGTGCTGATCTGTTATGGACACTATGGCTCAGATAGGGACTCAACAATTACTACAGTAATTGCCCCAGTAGTTTAGAGAAAAAAAAGGAAAAGAAAAAGGGATATGGCAAGCTACATGTTCATATCATCCATTAGAAAGGGAGGAAGAAGAAGAAGCAGCAGGGAAATTAGAAGAGGGGTCAGATTGAGAAGCCGGTCCTTCAACAAAGAAATGGAAAAGAGTGAAACAAATCAAACAGAAAACCAGTTACCTGGTCCCTGACATCGTCAGAACTTCAAGACTTGTGAAAAGATTACAGTTGTTCACCAGGTGAGTGGATTTCTGCCTGGCTGTTTCAATGCTGGCACAACAGGGCCAACAGCCAGCAGTTACAAGGTCATGAAGCCAAACAACTGGGATCCCTTGCTAGAGTTCTGGGATCAGAAAGAGATCTGGGATCTTGAAAGAGGAATCAGAAAAGAAGAAGCAATTTGCAGTCTTTGGAGATGGCTCCTCTCAAATGTGAGGGCAACATACCTGCTTAAGGAAGATCTTGTGAACTCCCTAGGGAAGTGGACCACTGCAGATGACGGTATCCAGTGCTTGAGAGAATCAACAGTGCTGGAAGTCTGTTGTGGTAAAAACCACTAAAAAGTGGTAAGGTCTCTAAAGATCCAGAGGATGTCTTGCTCAATGGCCACATGGAGGAAAGTGGTTCCAAGTGCCCCCACATCATATTCCAGCAGCTTGGTAGCAGTGTATTACCCACAAATGGATTAATCAGTTATAGAGAAGGGGCCCTCCTGTCTCTCTAACACAGAAGAAAGTGGGTACTTTCACATCCCTATGGGCCAGCACCTCAGCTCTCAGGGGCAGCCCAAAAGGTCAATCCCCACACCTTTCAAAGCAAAATCCTGGAGTACTTCAGTCTTCACTCATGTCAAAATGTGGTTGAATGGTTTGCTTTATGGCTTCAAGGATTAATTGGCAGTCTAGGACAGTGAGTATTTCTGATGAGTAAAGAATTTTCCCATATGAGGAAGATGTTTCTCATGCTGTCTCTGATTTGTGCATAACTTTATTTCCAGGTAGACTGCATAACAAAAACAGCATAAGAAAACAGTCTTTGAATGACTTAGGCAGAGGGTTGTCTTTTTTTATTTTTGTGAGGCATTAATGCATAAAGAAAATGGGCCTAGGTATTTGAATTTTCCACAGCTGAGCATATATTTGAAAGGAGATGATCACAAGAGTGATACAGCTAAATGTCATAACAGTGAAAGAGGAGGATGTGACAAACCCTAAGTTGCCTGTGGGATGGGATGTAAAAAAAGCTGGAGGGGAGATGTTCTGGTTCTTTGGTCCTATCCAGATGTCAGAGGAAAAAAAAAAAACAAGTAGGTGTGCAGTAGATTGATTCCCCTCTAGTAAGTTCTGTGATCATGGAGCTGAGAAATCTGTATGGGAATTTCTGATAATTAATTAATTAATTCTCATAAATAATTAATATTTTATAAAGTTAGGCTCTATAGTTAGTTTTATTTAAACTGTGCATTTGATATGATTTCATTAGTCATCTGATAACTCTAATCAGCATCACTGTGCTACACAAAAATGTGTATCTTTAAAGAAAATGAGGTTCTAGTCAGAGCTGACAGTCACTGGAAGGTTTTTAGAATTATACAGTCTTCTAATTTTAAATGTCATCTCTAGGGGGCATTGAGCAAGAGAATAGTTTGCGCTTGGCTTGCTGTATCTGTGGTTGTGCTGTGTATCCTCAGACGGTATTCCCTGGAGCAGAACAGTTGTATCATTCTGCTTCTGAAAAGGGTTGAAATTATGGCCGTTTCTGATACCAGAAGTAATTATTTATTATAATTTTGAAGCATTCCTTTCTAATTCACAAATAGAAAATCTGAGGGAACACAGGATTTAAAATGTCAGGATCTCTTCCTGACTTGGATAATGACTTGGTGAACAGAGCTCCTAAACCTGATGAAGTCACACTGTTACATCTCTAGAAGAAAGGGTCAAAAAATTAGAATTTTTGATATTTTGAGTATAACTTAAGGTAGTTTCTTTCATCTTGCTAGAAGCAGCCAGAGATGGTATTAAAGACTTCCCCTCTAGCTTTGGAAGTGCTTGGGGGGATTCAGAAGTACATGGCGCTGACCCAGTTCTCTTAAGGTGATTTGTAGCTTCAAAGGAGATGTGCCTCACTGCTTTTCCTTTTGAAGCACAGCTGAGCTGAGGTCAACTGTCTCTTGAAGCCCCAAAATTGCCAAGAAGAATCCAAGGTCCTGTCTGCCTGTTCTAGCCTCTTCTGATCAAGCACTCCTGCCCATCTCTGTAAATATACATCTGAGGGTTCCCTTTGTGTAGTGTCTGTTTTTTGTTTGTTAATAAAATGGGTATTAATATATTAAATTGTTAGGCAAAAAAAATTGTTTTCTTTTGTTCTCCTTCCTTGCTCAACATGTGAAGAATTACATCCATGAAGACCATACTAATGTCCTGACCAATTAAGTGCTGGACAGTAATTCTATTTCAACATAAATATATAAATATGTATTTATACATATTACATGTACATTTACATTTACATGTACATTATGTATATTACATATACATTTATATCAAGAATGTTACCTTTCTGATATAGGGAATTTATTTCCTCACTGTTACATTTTGATTTAGAATTAGAAGTCTTGGTTCCTGGGTTCCTTTAAGCCCTAGGCTAAAAAGGAGAGATATGCCTTTTTTTAAGACTTGAAAAGACTTATATTGTGCAATTAAAAAAAAAAAAAAAAAAAGTTCTGTGAAACACTACGGTTTAAGCCTTAACCTTAAAAGCATATTATATAACTTATTTCAAAACTGAAGACTTAAACCCCACCAAAGTTCCTGTCAAAACTACTTGCAGGTTGTGTGGCAGAGGTTGGGTAATTTTACATAAAATTTGTTTATATCTTTGAGCAATCTTTAAGAGGTACTGGTTGTAAAGAGAGGCAGCCGGTGTATTAGAAGTAACTTTACCACACAGTCATTCTTTCTCCAGAGATGAATGCAAAGTATTTGATTAGGGAAGATTTCATTTCTGTGGTAGATCACTTGTTTACACATTGCTGAAACAGTCTCGTCCTTGAGCTTGTTCCATTCAGTCAGAACTCTCAAAGTCAGCAAGGTGGCTCTCAACAGCTTGCAGAGGTGGGATGTTACATGTAAATCCAACTGACCTAAATTCTACCCAGATCTGCACTTCATCTTTTTCTCTTTATTGACTGCCTGTAAGGCTCCAGAACCAAAAGTCATGGGAACATAAATAGAATTCAGACTATGTGAAACTGAGCTTTTGTCCTCAAGATAAAATTAGATTCATTGCATGCACCAATTGGTGTTTGTGTCCTCTAACTGATGTTCCACATATAAGTGGAAGGGAAGGTTTAAAGGGAATTTCACCCTTTAAAAATGCATTAGTGTCTTCAGTTCTTAAAGGAGAGGTTTTTATCCTGAAGTTTCAGGTTTTCTTTAAATAGCTCAATGCTAAACATGTAGTAAGCAGGGAAAATTCTGCTGTTGTCTACTCTCGTGTGACTTTTTTTTGGTAAATAAATATCACTGAGAAGATACACAGGCTGTGCTCCAAGCAGACAGTATATTTAATAGGGAAATTTGGGATATCTAATCTATCTACACATCAGTTTAATTAACCCTAAATGTATTGTTTTTGTGGAGAGTTTTGTGATGACCTGCATAAGAAGTCACATTCAAATTGTACAGTCATGCCTGTGAATTTTCTCTTGAAAATAGCAGATGAGTTTTTATTCTGTTTTATATTTTAACTTACAGTGATTTTTTTAAAGGAGTATACAGTCTTCAGCTTTTGCAGCAGGAGTAAACTATTTAGAGGGGAAAGAACACACCTTCCAAAATATTTTGTTAAAAACAATTCTATGATCTCTCACTGGGCAAATGAAAAAAAGACGGAAGGCAGAATACCACATAATTTGCAAACTTCTTTTAAATTCAGTGTTTAATTGCAATATGGTCTGTTTTTGTTATTATTATTTTACCTATGAGAACTTCTATGGTTAAAAATATCATAATCAAAGAACAGATACACTTCCCTTTGGCTCTTTTACCTGTCAATTAAAATTTAACTGAAATGGACAAGAGTTTCTGCTCATTTTTTGCTCATTTGTGTTATCATTAAAATGGTTTAGTATTTAATTTTGGTGTTGATGCCTCCTTATATTTTTTTTCCTCTCTCCCCTGAGATAGTATACTAGCAGTGGTTTTTGTTATCCCTCAGAGAATGTTCTGGAACCGCCAGAACGGTTCCAGCTTTGCTTTGGTCTCATTTCACTGTTGATGCAGATAATTCAGTTGCAAAAAGTATCATCTTTCTTAGATCTTTTTGTCTGAAAACAATTTATTGGGTTCAGAATTTTGCACCAATCAACTTTAGAGCCTGAACCAGTCAGGAAGAAGACCTGGTTAAGCCAAGTGAGTTGGAAGTAGACTATCATACATTATCATATGATAGTAGACATGTATAGAAATACCAAGAGGATGGTGCCAGATTTTTTTCCATGGTGCCCACTGACAGAATGAGGAACAGTGGCCATAAAGTAAACCACAAGATATTTCATCTCAGCATGAGGAAGAACTTCTTTAGATTGAGGCTGGCAGAGCAGTGCAACGGCCTGCCTAAGGAGGTTGTGGTGACATCCAAACCCCTCCTGGATGCATTCCTTTGTTACCTGCTCCAGGTGACCCTGCCTTGGCAGGGGGCTTGGACTGAATAATCTCCACAGGTGCCTCCCAACCCTGTCAATTTTGTGATTCTGTGGTAATTTCTCTTTTTTCCCCCCTTTCCGTACTCTTATAAAACCCCATGTGGTATCTTTTTTTAACTATAAGGTCTCTGTGCCTATCCCTTTGTTTCAGTAGTTTATCTGTGTCCTTTTCCACAGGCTCAGTCAGTGAAAATGCCCCTATGGAGTAACCTTTGAAAGAGAAATGATGGTGATATCTTACATCACCTGACAGATGAAAAAGGAGCACTGGAGAAATTGAGGATTCTCCTCTTGCATCCTTACAGGAGAGCCAAGCAGAAACCAGTTCCATGGTAGTATTTAATTTCTCTCTATGTTGTAGTGGATAGGATCCGATTTTTCTTGACTGAATAAAGGTAAAACTAAAAAGTACTTTTTTTTTCTCATACACTTGCAGCAAATACTGTCTTAATCTGTATTAAACTGCTGACATTAAAAAAAAAAAAAAAAGTCTTTTACTTATCATGTCTCAAATGTACAAATCTGTTCCAGAAGTAACAATGAATGAAAGGCTTTCATACAGTTATTTTTAAAACTGGTGCTCTAAAACAGTAGTAACAACATTAGAAAATAATTTTATTTCCTGCTTCATCTTACAGAATGTTTCTTGCTAATGTGGGGAAATAACTTATAAAAATGAGTTACTGTATTTTTTACAAGCAATAATCTGTAATTCTAGGTGCACGTGTAGCGGATGTGACAAGGAGATTATGTGTATGTTGATAGAAGAGTAGCAGGAAAACAAACATGCCTTGCCTTGCAAAGGTGAATGGGAACTTTTTCCTGGAAATCACCAGTAAAGGTCTTTTATCCCCAGACAGAGATAAAAGGGAGTAAAAAAAGGGAGATCTTTGCTGTAAGATCAGCAAAAGTCAAGAGTACAAAAACTAAAACACAGTTAATAACCAAAGAGAAATTCAATGAATTGATGGCATGGAAGCAAAGACAGAGGATACGAATAAAGGTGGAATATTTTGAAACATATGCCTAAAATGTTGTATTAATTAGAAATTGTCTAATCTCACTTTGTGCTCAACTTATTCAAATTCTGTTCTTACACCTCAGTACTAATGATATAGCAAGCTGTAATATTTAAGCTTTGTCAATACGGTTGGATGATTGACTATAAATGGAAAGGGAGTAATGAGAAGTTCACTTTATTAATCTCCCATTATCTTTTTGACTATTATAATGTATTGTCTTTGCCTCTAGTGTTCCTAACAATAAAGGATTATTAATACATCCTCAGTGAATAGAGTTGAAAAATTGGTCATATGCTTTTATTTTAATATTTGAATACTTGTTTCCAAATAAATCTGCTGCAGGACAATCGCTGTGAATCAGCAGCTGCTGTTATTACAAAATAGAGAGTGTTGGTGACTCTGAAGATTGAGTTTTCTAGTCCTTGGGAGATATGCATAAGTGTTTTTCTGAACAGTTATAACCTAGAGAGTTGTAATCTATTTGGTGTTTTCATATGGATCTTCCAGTCACTCTCTTGTATTATTACTAGACCTATCATAATGCAGAGGAAATCTACACAAATAAATAAGAACAAATCTTTTTATCCAGTGGCTTGCATATAGGATCTGGTCTTTCTCATCAAAGTCTCTGGCTATACTTAAAGGTAAAAAACTGAAACAAAAAAGGGAACAAATACGGAATTTAAATCCATGTCTTTTGTTCTTGTTGCTTTAGTGAGTTTGTTCCACAAAAAGATGCATGGTCTGTGCTCTCAGCTGGTGACAGCTTTCATAAAGAAGCTCTGGCTAAGAGTCATAAAATTGGAGCTTTTACAAGAGGATTTGCTTCTCTCAGTGTGGCAACCTCACAATAACTAGTGGCAGGTAGAGAGCACCCTGGGAAGGTTCATGATCAATGGAGAGCAGAGAACAAGGCAGCCCAAAGCCAGCAGGCTTGTTAAAACCTTTCAAAGGCAAAATCTGTCCTGCATGGGGAACAGCTGGTAAATGGAATGTCTTGTTTGCATGAAGATCTCCTTTTATAAGGCCTCTCAGACAGGTAAATCCTTTGGAGGCAGAATGGCCATGAGAATTTTTTAACCCATTGTTTGTGGGTTAAAACTCATGAAAAGCTGAAGAAAATGAAATTAATATTAAACAAGATGAGATTTAAAGAATATTATAGTAATAATAGATATATAAAGGTAATATGTGAAATTTGATGTTTCTTAAGTGTGCAATAAAGCATAGGTATTTTAGAATAATGAAATTAATCACCTTTATTGCAGCAATTCTTAATAATAGTGAGTTACATAGTTTTTGTTCCTCTGTGATTCTCATCCACACAAGAGTATATGCAGAGAAAGATGAGAGATATGGACCATATAATGTACTGTAGTGTGATTATTACATATTTGAGGACTGTTGTCTCAAATGTGTCTCCAATGAGACCAAAAAAGCCAGTTGTAAGTTGTCACACAGAGGTTCTAGGGATGAGAGGCAGTGCAAAACACTCATCCTTTATCTTCCAAGTACTTCCATGACAGGTGGCAACAATATTGATGATAAGTAGGTAATTTCAAAAGGAAAAAGAGGATGCTAAATAAATGTGTGGCACAACTGGATACATGAAATGATTATCCTTATAATAAAATTATTTGGTGTTTTCAGTATTAACCTCAGTTTTATCTTGACCCTTGGTAGTTAGCTAAGTCACGATATTTCTTCTCCTTGAAAGAACACGTATGTTTACTAACAGTTCAGGAAGGAATCATGAGACTTTTCTGTTTATTCTCTGCAGAATTTGGACTGCTACATTTTCATAGCTTGTTATCTGAAAAGTAAGTTATTTTATGAAACATATTCACTTACATATTTTATGTATGCACATATTAATTCCCCATTATTTCTTGGACTTCTAACTGCAGTGCTTTCTCTGTTCATTGCACTTAGATTTTTAAAGAGCCAAGCCTATAATTCTGGTTAGCTTCAGTGTTATAACAAAAAGTATAGTTTTTGTTGGTGGTTATTAGTGTTGTTTCTTCCTTCCCAAATGTAGAAGTCCTGCTGAAAAAAAAAAAAAAAGAACTGTAGATTGTTTGCTTTTCTTGCTTACTTTTTTCTTTCTTTTCCTTTTCCATTTCCCTACCACTCCGGTCTCTGTTACTTGTAGAATCAAAGCTAGAGCTAATCTTTGACTGAAATTGGTTTGTCTTTCCTAAGAAAATAAGACTTTTTTTCTTTCACTGCTCCAACCTGCCTGGGTAGATAGGTCAATGTTTATTTCACAGGCTTTTTATTCTGAAACACAAAAAAAGTGGTTTTCTGAGCAAATTATTTTTCCACAAAAGCAATGAATTAAAAGGAAAAAAAAAGAGAATACCTGACAATATATGTACTTTGCAACTTCTATCTTCTTTTGCATATGACTCTTGTGTGGTTTTGTGTTATAAAATTGCAAATGTGATACAAATAAATGCTACATATATACTAGAAAAATCCAATAATATTGGTCTAGTGATTGCAAACACTATTTTAAAGGGAAGAAGTAGGTCTATCCTTTTACCTTTATCCTCCCATTTTTTTTTACTTTAAATAGCCAAAATTCAAATTAAAACATTTTGACTGGCTAAGATATAGTCTCCTTCCTCTGCCTGTTCTTTTGTTGTATCTCAAAACTTCTACCTAACTAGGTCAGAAATTTCTGTCATTCCATGTGAATTCTCCATGCAGTAAACTTTCTTTGTAGCGAGTGAGAATTTGAAGAAAGAACTGTCGTAAGATCATGTTGTAAGATCAGACTTTCTCTGGAAAGATTCTGTACCATTGAAGCAAAATAGCTGAGATGTGGCTCACTTATTAAAAGATTTTGTTGTGGGTTTTGTGGGTTTTCTTTTGTCTCAGGCAGCTTCATCCCACTGTTTTGTAAAAATGAGCATGCCATGTTTAGTAGTAATAAAACAGATGGATGTAGAACTTTCATCAAAATGGACTGTATCAGAATAGAAGTTGTGTAGAACACCTTGGGCTAAATACCTTCTTCTTCTTTTGCATATGCAAATATTTATTCCCCAATATGTTTCTCTTCCAGCATCTGGGTTTTTTTGGCCTTTATGTACAAATCATTGACTAAGGAAATGGGAAAATACTGATATGAAAAGGCTTGTGTGGACTATAAACATCTATACTGACAAGATTTATGTATAATCACTGCAGGCAATTTTTAAAATATTTTTTAAGGAATAGCTCTTGAGCAATTTACTTAAGGCAAATCTGTGAACAGATTTTGAAGTGTTCACTTGAACATAAAAAAACCTCATAGGTATTAGAAGTCATTATGTTCTGAAACTGACATATCTTGACATTTTTACAAAAAAATCTTCTTAATATAATAAAAAATGTTCACTGTAGTCACAAAAAATATTTAATGCTAATTTAAAAATTCAATAATTTTTCCATGTGATCTCTGTAAATGGTTGAGGTTACATTTATAATTATATAAAGTTCTTGGAAACAAGTTTGTTTCTGTAACTTTGGCTGAGTTCTGTGCATGTCTTGGCTGCATTCTTTTAAACGTGATGTGCTTTGTGTTTTATGAATGGTTATTGCTCTCTCTGCTCTCCCCATAGTGATTCTATGATTCCATGCAGTTCATTTATTGAGAGGAGTAGTACCAGGTGTAGAAATATGTAAAAACAACTTAATTTATTCTGATTTTTTTTTCTTACATAAGAAAAGCTATTTTGTTGCACATATATGCATCCTAGTCTATAACATGTCTTTCTCTCCTCAGGAGATTCCTTGATTTATTGTTGTACAACTAATTTATTGGAAAAAGAAATTCAAGCTTCAAATGTAATGTTATTCCTCGTGAAATGCTGTGCATTTGACAAAGACAATAATCTCTGAGTGTCGGAATTATAATTCTTCTTCATTTCGCTTGACCTTGTAATATTCTGGTTTCCAAATCACAGATGACAGTGTCTTTTTATCACTAGCATTAGTTCTTTATTGCAAAACAGTTTACACAAAGTGATGCAGAGTCATTATAGCAACTCTAAGTCCCAAAATCTACTTTCATCTTGGCTATGATCTCATCTGGCAGACAAGACAGAGACAGGAGCAAGACTTCTATCTGAGGCTGAGGTGTCTTAACAAATCCCAGCTTGGAGTTTAAGTGTGTGTATTCATAAAAGTCTCATGTATACTTTAGAACGTCATTTAGGAACAGGTAAACTCCAAAATATAGTGCCGTCTACACACTCTAAAACATTAAAATTAAGAATCTTTTAAACACTGTATAAATCACAATGTGTGCAGATTTCTACCTGGATTTAAGCTACACCCATTTTTTTTTTTTCATAAATTTGCCAAATTAAAAGAATTACACATTTTTTTTAAAAGCAGTGAGTTCGTCATTCTCCTTCTATTACCTCTTGTGTATTCCAATATGTGACATTTTGTTTTAATAGTTTTTTTCCCTGTCTCATCTGGCAGTTCTCCAAGAAAAAAGTTTCCAGTGCTGAATTAATAAACAGGTAGGTTTATTTTCATTTAATCACTCTGTAAAGAGCCTTTCCTCTAAAGCGTTTTGCAGGGCATTGGGTAGAACACCAGGGAACTGATTGCAAAGATATCCATAAAAGAAAAATACCAGTCTCATAATTCTGTATCGATTACCTAAGCATTAGTGACTGCTGTGCGCTGTGTAGCAGCACAAGTGTGAATACTCTTTAAGAATTTTGTTGGCTTCAACGTGACACTTTTATTCTCACATTAGTAAATTGTCTCAAGAGAGCTGCGTTTTTCATGTCTAGAAATTCAGTTACCATTAACAGAACAAATGTTACATTGCATTACATACATACTCTTACCAACAGCTGAGAAAGCATAATCTCCATGTGCCTAAAACTGCAGAGGAGCCTGTCTGCCTGGTTACTGAATCCTGAAAATGCTTTCTTGTCAGTATTTCTATGTTGTCTGTGAGGGCAAATGAAATCAGTTCCCCTTGTTCCTCACACCTTCCCACGCCCCAGAATTGTGTGGTATGTGGTTTCCAAATGACAAATGAGGGTATTTTTCATTATTAGTTATAGTTTGTGGCTCCAAATGAGCTTTCTTTATCTAATTCCTGTTGATTTTTGTTCTTGACCTTTGCTGCTGTGGCTGCTGAATGGGTATCTAAACTCTGGTTCATTCTAACAGCCCAGATACTACTTCTTATGATGAAGGCTCAGCTTTTGTAAAAGTAGTGTTATTTGGGTTGTAGCAGATTTCTTACCACTTATGCCATAAAAAGGTCTTCAGAAATGACAAAAATACTACTCCTTTTTGTCCTTTTTGTCCCTGCTCCCCTCTGTTGGTGGGTATCTGGTCTCTCCCAGCTGACAGCAAAGTACCACCCACATGGTTCCTCCTGGAAGAGGTAGAGCTTTCACTACTCCCTGTGATCTCTTTGTATTTCAGTGTCAGGATAAGTCAGTTCTTTTGTAGGGCAGAGAAAGGTTTAAATGAAACCTTATTTACTTTTACTGGTGGTGGCCAACACACAACAGCAAAAGCACAATAGGGTTGTAGTAGAGCTCCTTTCATACTAAATCAAACCAATGTTCCAGCCATTCTTGGTGTTCGTAGAGGTTTTGATCTAGATATGGCCAGTACTAATGCAGAAACCTAGTGAACAGTTAAAAACCAGCATATCTGAAACCTCTGTGAAGCCATGTAGCCAGATTTGAGCTTCATAATTTGTATTAATTTTAATTTGTATCAATTAATACTTAATAATTGAGTGCCATTGTTTTTTCTTCTTTTTGTGTGTGGTTGAGGGGGGAGCTGTCAGATTTTATTTCATGTTCTTTTTTAAGCTGGGGAGAGAAGTTTCTCCACAGGAAACTTAAGAGGAAGCGTATTTCCTTTTCCTCATCTTGTTTATAAAGGCATTGCAAGGAAAGTAAGGTTAAGAATAAAATATAATTTCCTGTGAAAGTGACAGTAAATTACAAAGATATTTTATTCCTTTCGAACCAATAGAAGACATAAACAAATATTGCTTTTAATCAGCTTGTGATACATGTCTTCTGAAATAAAACTTTCTCAATGAAGTCTTTTTATTTGTTCTGACATTACAGATTTCTTCTAAAATAAGTAGTATATATGCCAGTGGATTTAGTACTGAAATATTGAAAAATTGTGACTGAGATCAGAAAATGTGTAGTATATTTTGCAGTGGTTAGACTCTTTAATAATTTTGCTAACACCGACTTCTTTTTCTTTGAATAAAAGAGTTTTAAAACATGTTAATTCATTTAAATTTGCTGATTATATCAGTTCAGAATGCCCGAGTCTTTCATTTGCATGGAAGAATGCATGAGAATATTAGTTTTGGAATGCACTTTTTAAAAAACACGCTCAGTTTCTAAACGTACTTGCCTCAATGGAGTCTCAGCAGTGATTAAAGCCTGCGTGTGCATATGTGCGTGTGTGTTCCTTTGCATCTAGGGAGCAGTTATCCAATTTGTGAGCAGGACTCATTTCTAAATGTGTGTCTGGAGCAGCAAGATTCTTCTCTCCCACACTTGTAAACTAGAAACTGCTTTGACTTCTCTGTAAACTGCTTTTCCTTTTGAAGGATTTGCTTGGTTTTTTGTTTGTTTTTTTTTTTGTTGAGAGTTGCTGCCAGTACCAGGACCCCAAGAGCCCGTGGTGTTGTGAATGTTTGCTGTTTGCATGGTGTCTGCCACTTGAGTGGCACTCAATACTCTCTGAGGGTCAGCAGGCTATCCAAATATCTCCATATTTTTAAACACAAGTTTAGGAGAAATTTTTTCCTTAAATAAAAATGAGAGTTTACTTACACTGTTTTCTAAATTGGTCAGTGTGCGAGGTGATTAAAAGAGATAGGAACCAGTCCTGTAATGTAAAATGACTTCTTAGATCTTAGAAGTTAGGAGTGCTCAGAAGATTTATTTTGTGATTTTTTATTTTTTTTACTACTTCTTTGCATGTTGATATGTGAAAATTTTGTCTGTTTCTTAGATGTCTTTTCTTTGAAGATAAGTACACTGATTTAAGATCATTGGCATAGACAGAAGTCATATATATATGTATTTTATATTACTGTTATTTATAATTCAGGGAAAGCTTCTTGAGAACTAAAGTGTCATAATAACCTTTAAAACAGCTATTGATAAAGAAAATTGTCCTTTCAAAAAGAAATTAGATTGTAATCTCTGAATGAAGATTTCAAGACTTGTTCATGTTATCTTATGGTATGTTCTTTTTTACAAACCTTTGCAAATCCTATAACTTTATATCATATATCATAAACTAAATCATTTACCTACTGTTCACTTGCGTGCTAGTACTGCAAAATGAGGAACACTTTGCCAAAATATCTATGGATATTTTTCACTTATGTTCTTTTATCTGACAAAATAGGTATAATTTAGAATGGATTAATTTCCTGGATGTGTTTGAAAGTCTTTACAGAAACTAATAATTTTCCCTTTTTTTTTCCCATTTTGTTTGTTTTGCTTTCAAATAAAATACCTCAAAATGCTTGTTTGTTGTTCTATTTTGGTGGCAGAGGTGCAGTGAAGCAGATATTTCCACATCAAGTTCTGCTGTAGAGGCTGTAGCTTGCTTATTTCTTTTACTAATGGAAGTAAGGCTGTAGGTCAAAAATTTATTCTTCAAAGTCAGCTTTTTTAATGACATCCTTATCATGGTTAAAATCTACCACTATTACTATTTAAAAATGTCAAACAGCATTGATTACTTGGTAACTTGGATTAATTCCTTGTCAAAGCAATGTTTGGTTTGGAGACACTTTTTTGGATTTCATAATTTTTTTTTATGGTGGGGCAATGACTATTTCTTTTACCTGCAGTTTTAGCAAACCTAAATGGCAGCAGGTCAGCAGTTACTCCAATTTAACTAAAATGTGCTATATAAGATTATATTGATGCTTTAACTTCTTGTTTACTAAGTGTAGTGATAAATGTGTTGGGTCTTTTTTCCCTCTAAAATGGAACAATTGCTAACATGAAGGGATAAATTCATTTATCTTACATATGGTTGGAGTTTTTGCATGGATTTTGTGTGTGTGTATGTGTATGGTGGTGGTGGGGTTTTGGTTGTTTTTTGTAAAGCATTAAATTCTCTCTTCCCAATTTAATTTTGAAGTTTCTCTGCATTCACTTATACTTACTTCACTGGTTTATATGGATTGTCTTTAACCCTCTAAACATTAAGATGCCTTTGTTTCCTATGAAAAGTAGCAGAAAACTTTTATGAGAAGTTGTTCTTTATTTCATTGAAAGAAAAGCAACTTGTAGAAAGACTTAAAAGTAGAATGTAAAGTTAAGTTTCTTTCATGGGAGTTCTGCATCTGAGGGTCCCTTGAGTAACCTTCTATAATCTGAAAGCTTTTTTTTTTTGTTTTTTAGAATATCTGAAAGAAACAGAAGTTTCTACAAGACAGAAGGCCTTTTAATGAATTTTTACTACTGTCCAGTATATAGTAACCCTTTAAGAACCTTCTAGGAATCTTTCCTACAAGTCAAACTTTCTAAGAATAGGCACCATCTAGCTCAGTGGCAAAAAGGAAATAGTATTTATATTTTTTACTGAGAATTCCTTTAGCTGTAATGTTTATGTATTAATGTCTTGATATGCAGAAAGGACTCAACTCCTGCATTATTTTAACTCTCAAGCTCCTTTTTTCAGTCTGTTCAGTGGTCTTTCTGCTGGGATTTCCAGAAACACTTTGAATCTACCAAATAGAATGGATTTCACAGTTGTGTGACATCTGAGAAAGTATTTTGTTGATGGCTGATTGGTTTTTTTCTGTTACTTTAAGGGTGCTCTGCTATAGTTTGCATTACGAGAAACAATAAATAGCTCATTAGCTTTTTTATAAGATTCATTATTTCTGTAGCCCACTAATCAGAAGAATCTTGAAGCTGTTCTCAGCAGCTTTTCTTGTCTTTGATCACCTTCGTTCCCTTCCTTTATATAAGGTTTTAGCTTAATTTTAGTTTAGTCACATGTTTCTGAGAAGGGGATGAACAATCTACAGTACTCAAGGTGCTCAGCCACTGTAGTTATTATATAGTTAGTGGCATAATAATTTATTCTCTCTTCCTTTATAACAATTCCAGAAGTTTTTTATCCTAATGGCTTCTACTGAAAAGAGATTACAATTTCTGTTTTTTTCCTAAGGGATAATAACAAATTTTCAACTTACCATAAAACTACCATAACTATGTTATCAACACTCAGTTTTGTTTTGTCATGCCCCCTTTTCCATTTAGCTTTAGTTTTCTTTATTATGAATAATTTCAAATCATTATTAAACTTTCATGTGACATTACACTTCATCATATCCTTTGTTGAACTTACTGAAGAATGCAGAGCTCAAGAGAGATACTGTAAAACTTAAAATGTTGCTTATTGTGGAAAAGACTACAGATTCTTCTCTTTGCTTTCTCATCACTATTACGTAATCTTCCATGAAAATTTTTTTGATTTTATTTCATGGTAAGTTAGTTTCTTTAAGAAATTTTGAAAAACTAAAATAATTTTGAGAACTCTTCAATAAGGCAAACCTTTTCTTTCTGTACTGTTCTACTTTGAATAATCTAAGTATATTTGTCAAAGACAACTTTCTTCAAGCCAGTACTTACATTGAACCATTACATAAATCACCACCATTCATCCACCATGGTTTTCTAGTGGATGAAATTTACCTTTACCAGACCTTTAAGTGGTTAATTTTTTAGAAGATATGTAGTTAATTTTTTTATAGTGCTGTGTAATAAACACATGGTGTAATTATTGATAGAGGTGGTACTGCATTTCTCCTTTCTAGAGGTTTCTGTCTGCTGACCGTGTATTTAATTAACAAGGCCAAGAACCAGCATTCTGACTTGACAGTTCTAGATAAACGCTGTGGTGAGGTCTCTTACTCCATCAGTGTCTCCAGTGAATTATACCAATGCCGATATAATCATTCCCATCTTCAGGTGTTCAGTGAAGACAAATAGGTTCTCAGAGCTAACTTGCAAAAATATATGTCATAGAGGTTCTGTGTGTGACTATTTGATGCCTTTCATGGTCCTGATGTGGTGTTGCTAAAATAACTTTCAGCTCGGTCTATATATTTGTTGTATTACTCGGTGTTAAAGGACAGTGGTTATAACCAGTCGTTACAACAAAACCCTCCACAGGGTGTAAAACACTGTGAATGATAAAAAAATGCCCTTTAAAATGTGAAAACATTTAACAGAATATAAATAAGGAATTGTCAGGCTCATAGTTAATTTGTAAGCAGGAATAAACTCCTTTAACCTAATAAAACATTAATATCTTTTTCTCATTAACATTAAAGTAATGCTGTGAATAATTGAAAACTGTAGATTGTCATCATCCTGTAACAGGAAAATATTTTCTATTTCTTTATTAGTAAATAGCATTAAAATAGTTTTTCTAGATTTTTTTAATTTCTCTTCATTCAAGGTGCTCAGCATAGCTTTCTCCTGTCTCAGTGCTGTTTTTTTAATTGTTTTATAGAAGCTCTAAACCAGTGTGACTAAGGACATAGCCCAAATCTCACAATTTCTGAAGCTCATTACTATTCTTTAGCACCAAACATGCATATAACATAAAGCAGGTGTTTTTCCTGTTTTATTGCCTCTCTGCTTTATCTGGCATCCCACAGCTAAAGATAGCTTCACAGTAAAGACTATTTAGTAAGTATATTTGAAAATATATTATTCAAATTATAATTCTGAATATATATCTACCATAAATATATAGATCAGAACAAATAACTTTCCTGTATGATGTGTTTGTTGAGAGAGTGTTCTACATACAGATGGTCTGATACTTTAATCACTTAGGGCCACGTTTAGTCAAAACTACAGACAGACTATGCCATATTTGGATAGCAGATTAAGGCAGGTTTGCTAGCTTGTTCAGGTAGCTGTATCAATAGAGACAGAGTCAGGCATTGTGCCTTGTATGTCAAAGCAGAGAAATTGTTCGTGTTTGCCAGAATTGGTGAGAATTGTCTTTAATCTTGTAATTCATAACGATATTGCACATCCTGAAATGTCTGGAACTGGTCTATATAGAGTCGCTAAAATTTAGCCTGTGGAAATGTCACACTGACACTTAATTTCTGCTTTTCTTCATAAGCAAAGTCATGTGTAATTAAAACTGCAAGCTCATTTTAGTGCTGTTGTCCTAGTTCAGCATTTTTCACTGCTAAGAGCATTTGCTGTACATATTGATGCTTTTGGTTTTTGGCTTAGTTCAAAAAATGTTATATAAAACGATGTTGAATCTATATATCATTACCAGCTGGAAATCCTTTAACTTAATTAACTTCTGTGCATTTTACTCATGTGTTCACACAGAGCTTTTCACTTTTTGTTGCTCATTGTATGAGGCAGTGTTTATTAGGTCAAACAATACCTGGGGATATAGAGGAACAGTAAAGTTGTGACCGGGGAAAAAGTGCTTTCCAGCCCACACTGTTATGGATGTTGCTTCAGGATCCTAGGTACTAAGTGATGAGTAAGAAAATCCTGCTTATGGTGATCCTGGAAATCTCCAGGTTCACATCACTATGATGTGTACAGAAATTCAGGCACTGCAATAGAAATCTTGAGGTAGAAGAGGATCACACTGTCTTTGGTAAGATTAGCAGATCAAGCTACATTTTGGAAAGCAAAGAAAGTTCCTTTTTATTTTTGAGAGGAGCAGCAGTTTTAACATTCTGTGTGGGAATACTTTGCTGATGTTAGCAGACTTCTTTAAAAACACAGGACTGAGGGAATTTTTCCAAAATGTTACACTGAACCTGTGGCCAGAGCGAAAACAAAACCAAATATTTTTTTGGTTTTTTTTAATTATGATTTTTAAATTATTTTACATTTCAGGACCTGGAGTAGGTGGGTTTTGATTTTTATTTCTATTTTTTTGGTGATTGGATGTGGAGGTTGAGGAAGTGTGTTTCGTGGACTTTTTGTTTCTTTGGGTGGTGGGGGTTTTTTATGCATGTCTTGGATGATGTGGAAAGTATGTTTGTGAACTGGCTACTGTAATGCCATATGAGAAATTAACTTCTGCATTAGGGGTATCTTGATATTACTGGCATTTTAAATATGTGTGCTTTAAATGTTTATGCAAAAATAATAGGGCTTTTGCTTTGTGGGGTGTTTTCCCCCCTTTACAAGAAACTACAATATTCATAATCTATGGTGCTCGGAAGAGGACTAGAAGGGAGCCACTCTTGCTGCTAATCATTAACTGGAAATAAAATAATGTGACATGGGGAAAAACACATGGAGAAAGCAGGACTAGGATTAGCATGGGTTACAGTGTGCTGGCAGTTTTTGCCAGCCCAAATGGGACAAAATAGAAATCTATCTGCCTGAATTGAACTGCAAAAGAGAATAAAAAGATATAACTGTATAAATGCCACCTTTCCCCCATAAGATAGGTTGTCCATGTGTAATGGAGGCCAGAGAAACAAGAATTATGTAAAAAAGTTCTTTATCTTGCTGAAAACAGAGTGATTGGTAGAGTAATTACCTTGCAAAGGGCAGTGAAATGAGCGCTGAGGAAACAGATGTTATAGCAGTAATCTGTTGGGAGTCCAGAAACTCGCCAGAGTGTGAGCAATAATCCATTGGAAATGACTGAGAAAAAACTGTAATTGTATTGCAGCACTCACTAAGGAACTGCACACAGATTTCTCAGTTATTTTCTCAAGCGTTGCCAAAATTTAGCAGTACAATATCTTCTGTATAAGGTGTATTTCAATTTGAAAATGAGCCACTAGTTTATCTAAATGACCCCAACAGAGAATGCTGTGTTGGGTATCAACAGGTGAACAAGTTTCAGGATTTGACATAGCAATGTGTGATACTTTAGATTACACCTGTAAATAAGGAAAAAGACCCAACAAGTAGGTCGTGTGTGAAGGGGCATTTTTATTTTGAGATTTTCACAGATTTTTTCCCCTGGTGAACACTTCAGGTTTCAGTCCTCTGTAACAGGACAACTAACTTCAGATGTAGAAATCTGTAAAATCTTTAAATTTTGCTCTGAAATTATTTCATTATTGTGTCAGGACTGGAGACAGGACTGGAGCAAATGCTGTATCAGTAAGATTATTACCACTTCTTAACACTTCTGCTTGCCCATGGCTATTCTCTCCTAATATTACTGCACCTGGCACATATGAGCCTCTGTGTCAGTGTAACCAGAAAATAATAAAGTCCTCAATCCATTCAGACTGATAAACTGAGAGTTTTCTGTTTCAATATTTGTCCAGTCCTCTGTGAAGAACTTCACTGGACTAATGTTACTTATCTGATCCTTTTTGCTAGCGCCATGCTTGATTTTCTGTGTTTTCACATTCAGTTTTTGATCCTTGCAAAGACAAGAACATACTGCCATTGGTTGCACTTTCTTCCAAATCTGAGCACTGCTTATATGCCTTGTTTCCCTTGCTGCAGTTTGTGTTCCTTGACATACATGAGCTGGGTTTTGTGTCTTTTTGGTTTGAATGTAGATTTTTAATCCTATTTGCTTTTCTGTCTCAGGAGTGTTTCTTGCAGTACTTTGCATTATCTGTCCATAGCATTGTCCATAGGACAGTGAGGATTCTGTCAACTTCTTCATCCACATCAAACAAGAATTAGTGGCTGTAAAGTTGCAAAGGAATGTAATGTGGATTGCATTTTTGCGTGATTTTCCAGACACAGTTTCAGGCTTTGCCTATGTGTGTGTTATTACTCCAGAACAGGTTTGGTTTTTTTTTCACAAATCCTATAAACCTTTTGCCTGTAGCCTTCTCTTATCTCGTTGAGTCTCAGGTTGCTTATAAGATTAGAAAATGTCAGCACACTTGCCTGATACATTCTGATAGTTTTTGACACTTAATGCCAGGATGTGTCTTTTGGAGTGTTGTGGTCCAGAGCAGTCTGGTCATGTTTCATGTACTTGGTAGTCTGGAAGATTTTTAGGCAAATGACAGTATTTCTGAAATTTGACACATTCTTAACATGTTACTTTTAAGTTAACTGATACCTTATTGCCCATTAATAAAAAAAAAAAGAAAAAAAAAAAAAAGAAAAAAAAAAGCGCATAAGAATCAGTTCTGTCTTCATTGAGAAGAAGCATTATCTTTTTACTAGTGCCCAATAATAATTTGAAGTGCTATGTGAATTTTTTTTTCCGCAAGAAATTTCTGTTCTTTCAGAGACACTTTTATTTAATATTCCTATTGAACATTGTTTCAGCTTTCTCTCTATTTCCAGAAACTGCATAGGGTCATGAAGCCTGACTTAGTAGTGCCTATAATCTAATCAGCGTATCATGATTTCTGTACAAGACAGGAACCAGTTCCAACAACTAGTTTAAATATCCCAAGCCTTGTAATAGTACTCTTCTTGCCTTATATTCTGAGTATGTGATCACAGGGTCAGAAGTATAAATTGTTTTAGTTTGCAGAGAGGTTGTTGCTTAGACACATGCCAGTTTTTGCATGGTAATGAGGCAATTTATTGTTGTATGTTAATCTGTTATTTTTCTATTTTAAAAGTATAATGAATGCTTGATAGGTTGAAATACATTTGCATAAACTGTTATGGGTCAAATTTAGGGATCTTCCTCTCTGAGTTTGTAATGAGACATGAAAATTCTAATGAGATTTTCTAAATGAAAGAGGTTCTTAATATGATGCTATGAATGTAGCTGTGAGATGTGTTATGAGAAATGGAACAAAAACAGAACAAGATAGTTTTTATCCAATAAGACATGTTTAAAAACAACCAACCAACCTTCCCTTTCATGACAGCTTCTTACACTGTTTCTTCTCTTAATCCAAACTCCATTGAAGTCACCTTTGGAAAAAGATCAGCACTGGAGAAATCAGTTGGGAATTTTATAAATTCCTTTTTTATTTTTTATAAATAAAAATTTTATTAGCTTGTGTTGTGACACAACAGGGAAGACACCTGCAATATTTCCGTAAATAGACAGATGGATTTGCTGACTTAATGTAAAGAAAGGGCCAAGGCATGGCTTAGAACACTGGCACTCAGAATATGGTGTTGCTTATGTCAGCCACCAGTGCCTCAATAAGATTCAGGGCTTAGAATGGATGGTCACCACTGCCAAATTTGTTTGGAGATGGCTGTATTGATTTGAGGGTTTAGAGAGTCTGGCACGTTGTGTATCAGTTAGTTTTGGGGGCAGACAGTGATGTCTCACCAAGTTTACTTACCAGTGTAGATACAGGTTAAATGAGGGACTGCAAATCAAGTAATCAGCACCTTTCTTCATCTTTATTAGCTAATGGTGAATTTATGTACTACTTATTCTTGTTTAGTGTACACAGTGTAAATACGGGTTTCTTTGAACTGAATTTAAAATTTGGACTTGTCTCTGAATTTAGCTTGTAATTTCTGAAAGGTGTTGCTCACATCATTATGTGCTTAAGCAACCTATTGTAACAAAGAGACTAAGAAAATAAGATTATATTTTAAAGGGATGAGCAATAGTACAAAAGATAATAATTTCTGTTATGAAAGACTGTTGCAATTATAAAATATCAATCAAATTCTTTAATGTCATAAATATTGATAGAAGGGTAATGTATTTTAAAATCAAGAGATTCTGAAAGATTATGCAAAATGAATATCAGAAAACCTGAGTTACTGGACAATTTTCCAGAAACTCTGGTGAAAATGGAACTGCAGAATCCATGCTGTCATTGCCTCTCAATGATGCCTGGTGTGCCAGCACAGCTAAAAGAGTACATTTATCTCCCTACACCTCATTTGAATCCCTTATTTATGCTGACATCTGTTCAAATCTTAATTACCACATTACCACAAATAGTCCCTTGTCAAATCTAACCTAATTTAAAAATAGCTCAAAAACACAAGTGCAAAATATGTCTCTATGTAATACGGTGATGTTTTATTAATAAAGTAAATGGATACATCATTTGCATAGTATCAAACCCAGGAAGATTACAAAAGTTTCTATTCAGTTTATGTCAATTTTTTGTCATGACAATTTATATTTTTGATAACTTTTGTATATATGAAAACTGACTCAAATGCATTATACTTGGAAAGATGTCCATTACTTTCCTAGGAAAATGTTTTTGCATGATATACAGTTATTTTGTAGTTATTTGTCTGTAACTAATACATTGTACAGAACTGCAAACAGTATTGGTGAAAAAACCCACCAAAACACAAAGACTAAAGTATTTTTGTACTTTTTTTTGTGCTGCATAAATATTGAGGACATTATTATGTATTTGAAATGGGTAACTGAGCAGCAGAACCAGAATGTTAGCGTATTTCCTCTTTAAAGAAAAAGAGTAAATCAATGACCTTTCTTGATGTGCATGTTTTCAGATGCATTGAAAGACCTTTAAGTTCTTTACTATGTGTATGTAGCTCCAGATGTGCCTACCAAAAGTTATCACATGGTCTATTTTTTTCAATTATATTATTTGAGCTTTTGCACAGTGTCATAGCCTTTGCCTATCAGGTGAAGTGGCAAAATCTTAGACAGTCAAAGTGACTGCAAAAGTCAAAATTTGCTCCTTAGGTTTATGTATGTGAACAGTAGTGCTTTCAGGTGCATCTAGACCCTTGATCAGTTGTAAAAAAGGTGTAAAGAATCTCAAAGATGTGTTAGGCTAAGAATAAGGAGTGCCTTCTGGAATACTGCTCATCTGATTGTAACTAAACAAAAACCAAAAAATGCCAAATGGACAAGTGAAAAGTATCTGTGTATATCTGGACTTTCTACCTGGCTTTTAAAGATTGGTTACCACGGCTAGTATCCAATCTGGTATTGTTCAGTATCATCTCACCCCAGCTGTTGACAAAATAAAAGCTGCATCTGAAGCTTATAAATTGTCCTTGCCACATGGGTCATTGCATTTGTGAAAAGCTTTGAGGCAAAATCTACCAGATTGAATTTGAGACTTTGATAATCCATTAGGTTTATTTTGGGTACAGCTCATCTGTTGCAAGGGACTTTCTTAATAGTTCTATCAAACCTAAGAATACCAAAATCCAATCACTTAGTAGACTATAACTATAAAAAAGTCAATCATTCTTGTATCAAGTTAAATGAAGCTGCTTCAGAGCAGGACAGGAAGTTGGTTGCTTCTAAAGGTGTTTTGAGGAGTGGAAGGAATTCAGAAGTTAAAGTTTAAGAAGCAGCATCAGCAAGAGCCTCCAGCCACTGCACCGAGGGAGTACTTTGTGTTGAAATAGTCCAAAAATTGGTTGACTTAGTGTGGTGGGTTGACCCTGGTACAGTACAAGGTACCCAGCCGAGCTTCTCTGTCACCTTCCTCCTCATCTGCTCAGGGGAGAGAAAACATAGTGAAAGACCCAAGTGTCAAGATAAGGCAGGGGGAGATCACTCACCTATTATCATTATGGGCAAACCAGACTCAGCTTGAAGAAATTACTTTGTTACTAAAATAAGCCCTTCCAAGGCTCAGCTGTGGGATCCTTTGTCCATGGGACCACAGGCCTTGCCAGAAGCCTCTTTCAAGCACAGGCTTACCATGGATTCACAGCCTCCTTTGGGCAGGGCAGATGAATCCTGCTCTGGCCCAGATTCCTCCATGGGCTGCAGGGTCACAGGTGCCTCACTGTGATCTTCAGCACAGGCTGAGAGGGAATCACTGCTCTCTCTGCCTGAAGCACTACTCTGGCCCCTTCTTTACTGACCTTGGTCTGCTCTCAGATTTTCTCACTCAACTCTCTGGCTGCAATTGGACAGAAACTTTTCCCCCTTGCTACATCTGTTACCCCAGAGGCACTGTCACCATCACTGGTGGCCTTGCACAGCGGCAGGTCCATCTTGGACTTGAGGAAGCTTCTGGCAACTTCTCACAGAAGGCACTCCTGTAGCCCTCTCACTACCAAAACCTTGCCAAGCAAACCTGAATACACCCAGTCAGATACTGGTTTCTGGTTCATAACCCTATGGGTATAGAGAAATGAAGATGTAAAGTATTTGCTTCTTCCCTTTCTGAAAAATCCCTGTAATACAGAAAACCAATGGTCATACAGCAGTGTTGTTACTTTTATGCATCATTGTGTCATTTTGTGCTTCTTCAGTTAAGGGCCAGCTGTCTCATATAGACAACAAATTCTGTGGTGATATGGATGAGATTCAGAGGACTTGTAATGTGGGGATCTAAATGTAACTTATAATGGGGATGTCATCTCTGTTCTTTGAGTTGATTTCAATCTGTAAAAAGCAATTATCATTCAGATATTTTTCTTCTGTTGTTTTTTAGTGAGTTATATGATTGTGGTCATCAAGAGACGAGCAATGTTAAAAAAAAATCAGTGTTAGTGACAATCAGTGAGAATTGTTCACTTACTGTCTGTGCTGTAAGAGCTCAGGACAACACATTGTAAAAACTTGTGTGTTTTTAAACACATCAGCACTCTTAATGATTATTCTGATTATTCAGTCTTTCCTTCTAAATAAGTTCAATATTTGTATCTTACCACTGGGTAAGTTTCTGAATACATACATCTTTTTGTGAAACTAGTGTCCTGGAAGCAACATAGTGCTAAGGTACTGTAAAGAGGTAAATAGACATAAAGGTTTATTGTGCAGTTTGAAGCAAGCTGTTGCAGCATTAAAGATTGTGCCCTCTGATTGCATAAACTTTATTCCCCCAAAATGCAAGTTTTAATTGTTGTGCTTTAATTTAAAGGTAAAGCACAAATAGACTCTTACGTTGCCTTCCAAGTTTATGCACACATTTATAATTAGTTTGCAGACTGAGAACACTCATACATTCCTACAAAGATGTAAGTGAAAGATATCTTCAGGTAACCTTGTGAAGAAAAGGAAAACCTAAGCTTAGGTCTTGCATTTCCAGTTCTCTACAATATGTTTTAACTTCATCTTCCAGCTGACTGTTAGAGGACTTAGATGATGCTATTTTCTTGGAAGGTTTTAAAACCAGGATCATGTCCTTTGAGAGATCTGATGAATGTTGGTATTGAGATACTATGTGTCTTGAGAATGAGTTTTATCTGCTGGCTTGTCAAACATCAATAACACTGATTTTCTTCAGTAATGCCTTTTGTGAATAAAAACTTTCAAGAATCTTGGAAAGTTCTGAATGGGACAAATCAGTGAACTACAAAAATCAAATAATGCCTTCCATCTAAAATTTATGGTTTCTTGATTTATTAGAAATATGAAAATATGACTAAATCAGGCAGCTGAATTTGCTCTTTTCTCATCTGCGCTGTCAGTAAAAAAAGAGCACATTCTCTTAATTTTCTCAAACTCTTGAGTGTACTGGAAATCAATGATTTTAAAATAGCTAAAAGAGCACAAATCTGCTGAATGTAAGGTGATGCACCTCAATCAACTCTTTGTAATGCTAAAATAATAGTAAACAAGCATTTTCTTTTATTTTTTCATATCTTTTTGGTCTAGAGAAATGGGCTTCTTTCTATGATCCAGTGCATACTAGTTTCCTTCCTCCAAAAACAACACAAAGCTTTGCTCTCTCACTGCACAGAGAGGGGCTGAAGGATGGTGTATGGAGAACTGAGGTATCTTTACCCTTGTGAAGCTGGGTCTATGCTCAATTAAATGCTAATTTTTTGGCTCAACGTTCCTGTGTTCTAGACTGCATCTATAAAAATGATTCCCAGGGTACTGAGTACTTTCTTGTTCTGGGTATTTAGGTTACATTTAGTGATGAATTTGTTTTGTTTATTCTAGTGCAGTTTACCAGCACTTGCATCACTGAGTGGAATTCTCTTCTAGTGTTGAATGGTTTACCTACAACTAATGAGCAACATCTGTGAGGCTAAAGCAAAAGCAGCTGATGCTTACAGTCCATTTTTGATTACCAAAACTTTACTATGTATAATCTCATGGTAGCAAAAAAATCCACTGACCTCTCTACTTCTCTTGTCCACAGCTGGCTGCTGAGGGAAATAATCTGTTTTCACATTTAATTGCAGCAGATTTTTGATAGCCAGTGGAAACAGAACATTCAGTGATGCATAGTTTAAGAGTTTAAATGTTCCAATGGATATCTAGGCAATTGCTTGCTTTTCCCTCTAAGAAGCAAGGGAATGAGGCAAGAATCAGGCAATCTCTACAAAATTGTTTTCAAATTGTTGAGCCAACTACCTCAAAATTTACCCCCAGCTCTCAACCTTTTCTAATTTGTCACCTTGCATCTGCTTTCTTAGTCTTGACAAGAGGATTTAAGAACAATGCCTTTTATCAGTCACAACATGCTGTCTATCACGAGTGCTCAGATCAATGCCACATACTCTACCTCCAAAGGAAATCGATGTATTTTATGCTGAAAACAGGGTATGTTATCAACACTTTTGTTTTAGAAATGGTAATATAAGCCTCAAGCACTGAGGACCTGGCTGAGGGCTTAGACACTTGAAACGAGCAGCAAGTCTGCTGCTGTAATTGTAGTGTGTTGTTTCTGATTGTTTTGCCTGTTGGGTGGGTTGCTTTAAATGTGTGTTCCTTTTTCCATCTTTTCATGTGTCAGTCTCTCAGAAATTTGGACAGGCATTCAAAACAAAGTGAGAATTCAGTAAATGTGTAGATGACATTCAGTGACTTTTGATGTGTTAGAAAGGATGTGAATTTCTAAAATGGAAAGTGGATCGTTAAATTTTCTTTCCCATCAGTGAAATATTTTGGTATCCTGGCCCTATTTACTCATTTTTACTAATACCACATAAAGTTTCATATCGCTCTATTGAGAAATACAGTCTATATGTCTCAGCAGCTGAGACAACAAGAGGATAAATTGATTATCCTCTCAATCTGCAGTGATCAGAATTGATGATGTGTGTAGTCAGGTTCTTAATATATGTTTTTCAGGACTGGCAATCCAAAGGTCACTGCAATGGTTAGAGCTGATCATTGCAGTCCCTTGAACAAGAACAGGTTGCAGAATCTGCTTTCCTGAGGAGTAAGTGCTTTCTCAAGAGCTTGCTTTGGATCCATCACATTTTCCTAAAGGTCTTAAGATTTGGAATGCCTTGATAGTAAATAGTAAAGCTTGCTTTTCCACTACCAAATTAGCACAGTAGTTGTATGGTCTGCACACACTTTAGGGAGGCAATATTACTATATTTGTGATGGATCTTGCTAGTCATGACTTTTCCTTAGAAGTGTCCTTAGTTGGTAGAAATGCAGATGCGATCCAGTTGATTGATTTCTGGGTCAGTATCTCTGTACAGGGGCACAAAATGTCTGTTGCTCCTCCTTCTCTGATGATGTTTACCTCTGTGTACCATACTGAAAAGACTGTCTGATTTTAGTCCTGGAAAATTGTTTCCCATAAATTTATGTTCTGTTCTGATATCTTGGGTAATGTAATAGCACACACATTCCCATCTCAGTCTTCAGCCATGGAGCTTGTGTACTTGAATTAGATTTCTGAAAGGACTGTTCATTCAGCATTGCCTACTGCAAAAATGAGAATAATTCAAACTAATTATTCTTTGTTATTTGACTATTAGCTTGATTTGATCCCACCTGCCCATATTTATAATTTCTCCATATTTGGCTTTTTTTTAGATATATTTATTATCTTTCTTTCCAATTCAGTGCTTTCCCACTGCTGGTGAATATTTAGTCTCTTCATTCTCTTCTAATTCTTATTCTTTGCTCTAAAGGGAATATCTACTCATTCATCACAGAGGCACAGTTGTCTCTGGCTTCTCAAGTGGGTATTGCTTTTCTTTGGATATAGAGAATGTGGATTCTAAATTCTTGTACACTAATGGAATCTTTTTTTTCTTTAATATGATCATTGGATCCCATCTTCTGTGTTTTGGATTTATTTTTTTTTCTTAGTATCTACCTACCTGTGCATATGCATTATTGTAATTTATAGGTGTTCATTCCTAAATATCTACACATGGGGATCTTTTTCTGGTGCAAAACATTGCCCTATGAATTCCATCCTTGACACAGCTTTTTCTTTGACTGCCTCTGGTCCTGTCACCCTTGAACTTCTTTTTTAGCCCTTAAACAGCATCCTTAAGCATATATAGGGAGAGAAATCTTCCACTAATTCAGATTATGTTTATCTAATGGCACGTCTATTTATCGTTGCTGTTCATTAATTTTTTGTCTGTCCTTAAAAGGCTGGATTATCTTTTCTTGTATTTCTGAAAGATGTTCCTCTTGGACATTACAGTAAACAAATTACATCAGATTGGAAAGCAGCATCAGATCCATATCCCAAGAAGTTTTCCACCCTAGGCATCAGATTCATGTTTCCTACTGTCAAAGTAAAGTGTTGATCTTCGATGCAGTTGTATAAACAAGCTTATTTCTTGAAACAAAAGATAAAACTAGTTTTTTAGAATATTTTTGGAAATGCAATAAAAACACTCATTTGACCAGTTTTGACAGAAGAATCAGGTTTAAGTGTCTCTTGGAAATGGAAATACCATGTTTTCAGTTTAGATTAAATCCCACTTTGTTTTCTTCACTTCTGAGAAAAAAATTGTGTGTTACATAGCCAAAACTAATTAACTCTACATTCTCTTTCCATATGTAGAACACCAGTTTTAAATCATTATTACTAACACTAATCACTAAATACTTAAATATTACTCTTGAGTAAGTGTACAAATATTTAAAAGAAACATGGAAGGGGAAGCTTAGTTAAAAATACTTTTACTTAGGGAAAAATAGGTACACCAAAGAATTTTTACATGTGGTATTTTTCACGGCCAATTGAAAATAAAATTTTTGATTGCTACAGTCTATATATTTTTTAGTCCACGTAGCATTCAATTGAATTAGTAGTAGAGAAAAGCATATGTTGCATTTAGGTTTTGAGATTACTATTTCAATTTCTGTAATTTCAATATGTAGACAACACCATCCAGTTTATGTTCTTTCCATTTTAATAGTGACATTAGGAAAAGTTATTTGAATTAAAATATAAATAATTTGCTAGAACAACATCATTATAGGGACTGAATAAACTTAATTTTATGCAAACATTTTTTGTTTTCATGGCTTTCTTAATGATATTAAATGTTTTGTGAATTCTGTTTTATTTTAGAGATTATTTATTTTTCATATAAGGATCCAAGTAATGGGGCTTTTGCTATTTTTCTGTCTTCAGTTTGGCCACAATTAAGCAGTTCTGTTTACTATACAGCTGGTTTTAGTTGTCTTTATGCAAAAAAATGTCCTTTACTGACTTTATTGGTCTGTGATGACTGATACTCTATATAATGAAAGTTTTTAGAAAATTTCCGTAGCTGTCAGCATTCATAAGCAAGATCAAGTAGTGTATCTCCCTCCTCCTGTGTCTGAAGAGTTCTGTCTCAGGGGAAGCTACAAAATAATTTTCAGCAGTTTAAAATGGATGAAGAGTTTTTTTGTTTCTTTTTTTGTCCAGCCTGCAGGTAATAGGTGTTCTTTTCAAGATAATTGTGATGCTTTTCTGTATCCTTAAGCATGTGGTCACTCTTCGCTCCACTTGAAAAACTGTATTTGTCCATCATGGGAAGCTTTTTCCTTCTGCGGAGAGTGACATTGCTAAGTGTGTGTACACCATTGAATATAAACACAGTAGATCACAAAAAATAGTAACCTTTCTTTTTGATCTGTAATTTTTGCTAATCTGTTTTCCTGGTTCACAGAACGTTGTTTCAATAGGTTCTCCATCACAGGAAAAAGCACTCAATTCTGCATGTAAACTTCAGTTTACAAGTTCAGTAAATAGCTACTCCTAACTTCTTTTGGACATTAAGAGTGTGAAAAGTTTACTTGTCACAGACAAAGAGTGCCCTTGGCACAGCTCTGTGGGTGCAGAGTTTCCCGTTTAGATTTGCACCTATAACTTTGCGTGAGGTAGATTACATCTTCTGATGGATAAGGGCAACGGAGCTGGTGAAGGCTCTGAAGCGCAAGCCCTGTGAGGAGCAGCTGGGTGAGCTGGGGTTGTTCAGCCTGGAGAAAAGGAGGCTCAGAGGAGACCATATCACACTCTACAAGTGCCTGAAAGGAGGCTGAGCCACGTGAAGGTCGGCCTCTTCTTCCAAGCACACAGCAGCAGGATGAGATGAACTGAGGACTGAAGCTGAGCCAGGGGAGGTTCAGGCTGGACATCAGGAAGAAATTATTTGTGGAAAGCATTGTTGTTAAGCATTGGAATGGGCTGCTCAGGGAGATGATGGAGTCACTATCCCTGGAAGCATTCAAGAAATGACCAGATATGGCACTTAGTGCTGTGGTCTATTTGACAGAGTGGTGATTATTTAAGGGTTGGACTTGATGATCTTGGAGGTCTTTTCCAGCCTAAATGATTCTATGATGATTCTGTATTCCTACCTTTTTATGACAGCCATTGCATTTGACATTTTTACTGTGCTGCCCGAAGAAAGAGAACCATTTATGTTATGCTTTGATTTCATTACCTGAGTTATTTTAAAGAATAAACATAAATTGTGGTTCAGTTGTTCGAGTATGCCACAGCTGGCAGCATTTAATTCTGCTTTCCTGTTTTTTCATCACATAAGCAGTAGCTGAATTATTTTGTTGACATTCTCTTTATATTACATTTATTTAAAAATCAATAATAGGTTTGTTTCTTGGTGTTTTATTTTTTTATCTTTGTGCTTTGTTTATTCTATAATTCTGACTATGCTGACATTTCTCCTAGGAAGACAAACAAACAACAAAAAGGCTGTATGTCCCTTGTTACTTTGTGGTAATGTTGGTTAAGGTATTTATTCGTGAATTTATTCGGAAAGCTTTATGTAGATGATAGAATTGCTTATACTGTTGAGGTCAGTTAAGTCTGAAGACATGAAAGTTGGGAACTTTTACATAAACTGTATTCACAACTGTTTTTGTAATAACTGTCTGAAACAGTATGGGGAGGGTATAAGAGAGATTTGTTTTAAAACCCTGAAGCCTGAATAATATTTGTAACTAACCCACATCGTACTGTCCAAAGAAGGGATTCTTTTTCTCTTAACAGTGGCTTTGTATGTTTTAAATAGCTTTTTCTTAAGCTAATTTATTTTTACTGTATAACATTAAAATGTAATGACTAATTATTTTTTTTAACTTACACCATTTTGATTCCATTAGCTGGCAACAGTTTGGTCACTGGTGTTTCAAAAACATGTATCACAATTAAATGCCCTTTGTCTCAGGGCAATGTGTTTTCAGGAAATTGATTTTTGAGTTACACAGTGAACATGGTAAATCAGGGAAGCCTTTTTATGCTACTAGTGCTATTTATTATCTGTCAGATAGGGAATGGACTTCCGTGGCTTGGAATGAAGTCAGCCTTTGCTTCCTGATTGAGGAGAACCTGGATTTGGTGATTCAAAAGTGTAGTAGCAGTCACACTGTGGTAAATCTTTCTGGTGTTTGTGCTTATATTGGTGCATGGCTGAGAAAATTGCTTCATCTTTCTTCTTGATCAATAGGAATGGACTCAAAGAAAGCACATTAATGCCTATTTCCATTATATCTAGGAAACAGCACATAACATTACTGTTTGTTCTGACAGCAGTTTTTGGTAGCTATAAATAACCACAGAGCCACCACTTTTTTGTTTTGTTTTGATATGTTTTTGGTTTTTGTTTAATTAGGCAGGAATTTTCTTGTACTGGTGTTTCATTGATTTTAAAAAGTTCTCTGAAAGAATCTAGTTTGTTTCTTGCTGAATCTTGAAATGTCTTTGGCTTGTTGGTTTCTCGTGATGCAGTCACCTTTTAACAAACATTTCTACTTGTGGGATGTGTGTAAATGTTCTGATCATTTTTGATTTGCCTGTGTGCAGTTCTTCATATGGTGCCTTGTACACCAGGGGAAGTTCTCAAGCTGTTTAGGTAATGGTCCATTTACTCTGGGAGTGGAAACAACTAAGCTACTTCATGCACAGGAACTATATTAAATGTACTGGAAGTTCTTACTGTGACCAAAGATGTGGAGGAGAAAGGTAAGAGAGGAGCCTGGAGTGGTCAGCAAGAGCCCCAGAAAGGGATTTCAGGCATTAGTCTAGGTCTCTCTAGGTGGTAGATAGATCTTGAAGGTCTAGAGATGGCTTAACAAATGAGCAGGGCACCAGGCCGTGCAGCATTTGAAATCCTGAGCTGACTTCTCAGTAACTGGTAATGTGAAACATTAAAACTCTATATGCTAATTGTTCTACAATTATTTTGACTTAAATGCTACTACATGGAGGAATACCAGCAAAGTGACTAAAGTAGATTAAGGCCAAGTGCAGTCTTTGAGTTTAAATCTTACCACATTTCTGGTTCCAAGTTATTTATTGCTTCTTGTCAGTTTATACATCTTGTTCCTAATTACAGCCAGCTATTAAGATTAATGCTTACCTTGAGCAAGCAGTATTTGCCAGGTTTACCTTTTGTTTTGTCTGCCTGATGGATGTGCTGAAAAGAGAAGGTTTACAAGATTCCCCCTCAGAAGCGGGAAAGATTGATCAAGTGTAGTGATAAGAACAGCAGCATCATTTTGGCTTTACCTGGGGATAAAAGCTTATCAAAATGAAATAGCTAAACAAAAGTGGAAACCAGTTAGTCAGTGACTGTAGTTTTTCTGCAGGGATTTTGTTAACCTCTTATCACCTGAGTAAATTTCTGTTTCATACAGCTGTAGAAAATGGAAAAATGTGCAGTATTTTTTTTTTTTTTTTAAGACAGGGGCTATTATCTTTTAGCATTAAATTTTAATTTATTTCACTAACAGATTGTCACTTGCATTCCTAAAGCAGAGAACGTGTCATGTCAGCACAATAAACACACATTAAGCTCAGTGATTTGCACCACAAGTTGAGTCAGAGTTTTAAAATCTACTCCAGGGTAGATGCAAAAAAGCTTTCAGGGCACTTTTTAATCTTAGACCTGTGAAATTTGATGTTTCTTTACTTTGGTAGGCTCTGCATGTGTACAGAGTGTGCCTTTCCTCCTGAAGAGATATATAGCCTGTAACAGGCCAGTAATACTGGTTTGTTCAGTTCGGCCATATTTTACTTTATTATGTCAGAAGTTGAGCTAAAGTGACTAAAAATCTGTTATTGTATTCTTCAAGCTAAGAGATACTGTTATCTTTAAAAAAAACCCAAACCACTGCAGTTAAATAATCTGATTAAGTGATGATGTGCAGTCATAGATTTCCCTGCCTCCCTCCCTGCCTCCCTCCCTGCCTCCCTCCCTGCCTCCCTCCCTGCCTCCCTCCCTGCCTCCCTCCCTGCCTCCCTCCCTGCCTCCCTCCCTGCCTCCCTCCCTGCCTCCCTCCCTGCCTCCCTCCCTGCCTCCCTCCCTGCCTCCCTCCCTGCCTCCCTCCCTGCCTCCCTCCCTGCCTCCCTCCCTCTTTTCCAAATGTTCTAGTACAGCTAGAACAGGTACAGGTAGTACAGCTGAAAGACTGAAATCAAGTAACAGCTCAATCCTTTTGAAAATCTGCATCAACAACCCCTTTGCCTATGAATTTTCATGAGAGTAGGTGTGGCTGTCATGCTGATGCACATGGGTAGCACTCCAGTGACCGTGACAGGGTTTTATTAGCATGTGACTGGCTGCCTTTGGGCAATGTGGGATTCCTGTATCAAAGAGACATGCAGCCCCCTTGGGGACAGACACTCTGATACTGCAGCATAGAGATGGCCATGCTACGAAAATCAAAAAAGCTACCTGTGCAAGAGGGTTCGAAGAGGAGAGATGGAACAGTGCTGGTGTGTGTTGCTCATCAGCCTGATGCAAACGCTGAGATACTTGGGATGCTCCAGGCAAAGGTATTTCAGAATATCTTGTGCAGGAAGCACCAAGGGTCAGTTGATTTTAATACTTCATGATAGGTCATAGATGGTGTTTCAGTTCAGGAACTCTTAGCTCTCAAGGAGAAATAGTCTACAAAGTGGAGTAGGAGGCTACTTAGCACTGCCAAGGTAGTCCTTCTCCCATTTATTGAAAAGAGGAGGCTTTTAAAAATCTTGCAGTTGTCATTACTGGTCTAATATCCCATCTGATTAATTTTCTTTATTTGTTTAAAAATACTCTGTATTCTTCTATTGGATCACAAAGCGTTGCTCCCCTAGAAATGCCTTGACATTGCCTGCAAATTTTAATAAATCATAAATAAAAGCGCTGAATAACATTCTGATGTATTTCATAAAGAGCCATTTGCAATGAGTTCCCACACTGCATAATGCATGAAAGACTTTGTTAATTAATTGCCCACCTCATTTTCTAAAGGTTTTTCCCAACATATCTCAAGACTTGCTGGGCAGCTATTTTCAGCCCTGTCCCTTATCAAACACATACTTAGGGTACTGAAGCTTCCCATACACACTAAGTCTGGAATTTTGCATGCTTCTGTTTAATCATGTCAAACAAAGCTCTCACCCATGCTACTTTTGTAGATGATCCATAATAGGACCTTATTATGAATTGAATGTATCTTGTTATATGTGTGGGCAATTAAATTGACTTCATAGAAAAAATGAACATGCAATGTGTAGGACAGGCAAAGTTTATTTCATTTGAGTTAATATGCTCTTTGGAGATTATATTTTAAAAACACTAGTTTGTTGAAAATGTAATAATTAAAATTGTGAGTGTTTAAACAGTGTTCATCTGGAGACTAAATACTGCAAACAGTTAGAAAAAATGCCAGTTTTTCTCTATAAATTATCCCCAAATAAAGTCTTTATCTAATGATTTTTATTTCTTTGTAAGACTTCATATTAAACATATCTCTTTGTATTGTAGAGGGGATGTTCAAGTTACAGTCACCTTTCCTGAAATTCAGGCAAATCAAATGTCGTATATTAGAATGATCTGTTAAATGGAAAGGCACATGTTGGTTTACTGATAAGACATTGTTTTATTTAACCCACATTTCTATAAATATTACATATGTGCATCTTAAAACTGAAACAAGTTATGTAATAAACTACTAAAAAATGAGACTTCAGAAAAGGCTGAAATAAGATTTTGAGAATTTATTCAGCAACTATCCTTTAAACAAATGTTCTTAATAAAAATCTAATCTGCATTGTTCCTTTTTGTTGTCCTTTGTTTTTTCTCCCAAAGCTAAATGTGCCAGGCATTGTAATGAATTCATTACACATAGATGTCAGAATTGGCTTTGGCTCTTCACATTTGCTAACAGGTAATGAACTAGAACAATTGGCAATCTATGCAGATTTCTTACTGTGAGGCAGTTTCTTTAATTTGAACAGATGACCTGAGGACAGGGCCCATTAGCATAACCATAGTTGGTGTGCAGAGGGGTATTTAGCAAGAGGAGTTTCTTAGTATTTTTCCTTTTCTTTCATTTGACAGAAATAGATGACATTTGATTTTGCAATTACTTAAAGCCAAGAGCACTTTTGTCAAAGACAGTGTTTCACTAACAGAAAGCCCTAAATATTCTTGACAGCAAAATCTAGAAGTATGAATTTTTCATGTGGAGTGTCTTTACTGGTAAGTTGTATAATGATCGTCCCACAATATACCACAAATAAGTTGCTTTTTGACTTAAAATAGTAAATACCAATTACAGAGTGTAGGGATCAGAACCTGAAGTGTGGCACTGTCTTTTAAATATAATTCTGTAGGCAACATAGACTAATTCATTTGCATCCTTCCCAGGCATCATTTCCTTAAAATTTCACCTGCAGTCTTCTTCATAGTTTTCTATTTTTCATTGTTATTTTACTATAAGGATTTTTGATTCCATGTATCCAATTCTGTTTTGTTGAGATGGAATTCAGTTTCTTAAAGAACAGTGAAAATACCTGGAGTCACATTTTGTACTTGAAGGGTCAAAACGTGGTGTGTGAATTGTTTATACTCCTTGTGGAGTATATCTTATGGCTATTAGGATAATTTGTTAAGTGCTGACAGCATAATGTAAAATAGGAAGACATGGTCCATGTTGTAAAACAGCTTGTAAGGGTTAATTGCTGCCTCTGGCTAAGCAGGAATGTAAATGGAGGAAAAAGCCCTACAATTCATAGTTTGTAGTTTAAAGTTTCCTTGGGTGGTAGATATCAGGCTTTTGTGTAAGCCTTTAGGTAACAAAAAGATAAATAGAGGAAATAAAAGAAAGAATTGGGAGGAAGATAACAGAATCACAACAATCTGAAGGACTGTGAAGTTTCTGTGCGGAACCCTGTATTGTATTTTCCTGGTTTCTAGGTGCCCTACGAGTTCCTGACCTCTGCCTGTAAGCTGTGGAACTGCTTTCATTGACTTTGTTTCATGATTTTAAGTAGGAAAGTAAAAAAATGAAAGAAATTCATTTTGCTTCCCAGGCTGTATAAATGTTAGGGTCGTGAGTCATCCTGTCCATGCTAATCTCCAAGCTTAGCTGTCCTGAAAGAGTTTGAAAAAAGGGAGATTCTGTTTGCTATCCCTTGTAAGGGCTCAGAACATTTTGCTAAATGAGCATAAGGGAGAACATTGAAAAATCATTGTAGGAAGACAAACTGTGTCTTTAATTAGTTCCTCTGTAAGTGAACTACTAATGTAGAAAATAAGGAAAGAAGATCTATTTCACTAACATAAGCATGACACTTATGTCTGAAGACATTTTCATAAAGGCTGGCTATTTTCAGTTCTTAGGAAATGCGACTTGCAGGAAAAATGGCCACCCTCTTTGTAATCAGGCATATTTGAAGACTGATGAAATATTTTTTATTTTTAAATGGAAGCAAAAACTTTTCATAAAGTCACAGTTTTAAATCCACTACACTGAACCTTGTTCCATTTTATTCAACCTTTTCTCACATTCCATTGACCTATAATGAGATTATCTTCTCAAAAAGAATTTTGAGTGGTCTCTGCTTTCTCTGCTGGCTCCTGAAGGCTTGTTTGCACCCAGCAAATAATTCTAAGTTTCAATTTCTTCCCCTTTCTTGCCCACATGAAGCAAAAAACCTGTTCACGTACCCATGCTTGTGTCAAAGTTTAAAAGGAAGAAAATCTTTTGCTTGCATCTCTTACTGTTCTGAATTTTCTTGCGTTTCTTCTTTCCAGAGCTATTCTTTTTATCAACTTATTTCTGATTTTAAAATTTCCTGGACATGCTGTAACAACAGAAGACATTTATTTTTATAAAAGAAAACCTAGAATTACATGTGCTACAGATGGAATGCCTGATTTAAAACCCAATCTAATTCAAACATCTTGGTTTAGCAAACCTTAGTATCAAATGAAGTCCAAAGTAGAGACAGGTGCTAACTAACCATTTATCTGCTCAAACACAGTGGATAAACTGGAAAAAAATTACTAGATATTTCTGAACAAATGGAGACCCAAGTAAAACACTGGACTTCATCAGAGTGTTAATAATCACTTGATAAGAGAAATGAAACTTTCTGCCTTTCAGCAAAAAACACCAAAGAAATCAATAAGAAAGTAATTGTGGTCAAAATGAACTCCGTAGAAAATAAGCTTCCTATGCATTAATCTGTGGTTTAGGGTTTTTTCATTTGTTTTGGTTTTGGTTTGTTTTTTTTTTCACTGTGTCCGCATTGTGTTTTTTCAGATCTAAATTTATCCCTACTTTGAAAAATATTGGGTTTTTTTTTACTTTGTGGCCTAGACAGTCCCATTTCTTCTGAACACATAGTGTTTACTGCATGATGGTGGGTGTCAAAGGTTTGTCTTTTGCACATTAATCACTGGTAAAACAGCAGAATGGATCGTGTAATTTCTGTTTGGTTATTGAATATACAGTAGTCGAACACATTACCAAAAATGTGGTAGTCTAGATTCTCCATACAGCCTTTGCAAATTTTCTAGTATTAGTGATTAGTATTAGAATTATAATTTTCTGCCTTCCCTGATGGTCATGACCACCAACATGGTGGTAAAATTATGATCTTTTTACTGAGATAGGCTGAGATAGCTGCTTCAGTCAGCTGTGGAGAACTCACTTCTTTTAGTGGTTGGGGTTGTTTTTTGGTTTGGGTTGGGTTTTTTGAATCGACTTTGTAAATGAAAGAAGGACTACTGTTGGTAAATTGTTAGATACTCATTCAGAAAGGCTCATATCTTCCTATCAAAATTCTCATTAGTATAGAATTTGTTAAGAAAAAGGCAGAGTCTGTTTATTTATTTATTCCTACTGTGTTAGGAAATGCAATAATTGCTTATCTCAACCTAAAGTTTAAAGCCAGATTGAAAGAAGGTGAAGCAGTTACACTACTTTTTGCACTGCTGGTGGTAATGGGAATTGTGCTGTCAACAAACTAAGGACAGATAGCAGTACTTAGGTGTGAAAACAAGCTGTCATTTCTCTAGGTCTTTATTTAGTGCATAATCACAGAAGGTCTGTTGTAAGGAGATTACAGAACTCTGTAAATGAAGCTAGAGAACATGTGAAAAAAATTGCCATCTCTACACCAACTGTTAAAGGAAGTTTAAGGTATCTTGTCTTGTATAATTTTCAAAAAATGAAACGAACATAAGGAAGTCATAAGAAAGATTATTCAGTCAATTGGTGCAAGATTTGCTGGAAAAAATGATTGGACTACTAATTCACCTGCAGGTTAATTTTGTAGACTACATCCTATGCAAAAGATTGATCTACCTTACCAATTTTTAAAAAATAAACTGCCTCAAGAAGCGTGCATGAGTAATGCAAAATGATATAACAAAACTATGAAATTATTTTTATTATTGCGGAGATTACTAGAGCAGTAGTACTCAAGCGCACTGTATGGAATTGACTCATGATGGTAATTAACAAATGTAGCAACTAAGTGTGTGGCCATCAATCATCCTAAAGAATTAAAGAAAAATCAATTAACAATTTAATTGAAAGTCATTTGATGACCTCAGTTATTCTGTTTAAATAAGATCATAAATTCACTTCCCAGTTTAGAATTTAAACCAATTATTTAATTAAAATGCCAATGAAATATTGACCTGGTGAAGCCTTTATTCTAGGTGTTTTAAATATAGATTATCAAATTATCTTAACAGCTTCATATCCCATGAGATATGAACAGTAGTGTTCCTTTTATTTTATAAAATATTTTTACTGATGGTGAATTATTATGCTATAATAGACAACTTTTCTGGAAGAAGGGTGCTCAGGCTATTTTTGGCTGTCCCACAAATTTTTAACCATTATCTGAAGGCTCTTTTTCTTTAACTCACCTACAGTTTGTATGCATTTTCTTTCTCTTTCTTCTGGTGAGAAGGCACACTGGAAGTGAATTTAACTATTTTTTGTCAATTCTTTTCCAAATGTCTGATGCAGTGGGTTCTGTGTCCTTTCCTTATTTACAAGAGGAATCTCAGTACTTGATTGAGTTCTGTGTCTCGTCTGTGGGAATTTGTTTTCCTAGATTCAGATTTTGAATCTGAAAGGTGCTGTTTAGTCATCTAGGTTGTTTTTTAAAAGCAAATAAATTATTTTTAAATAGAATATTATACTGTTTAAAAATATAAATTAGTTAACTAGTGTGTTGTTTTTTTTTTTTTGATTGGTCTTTAACTTAATTTTTTTTAAAAGTTTTTTTTGAGCTGTAGACTTTCCTCTTGCACTTCCATCTGTCCCTATTTTTTACCAGTAAAGGTTAAAAAAAATACATAATGTAGAAAGAAGCATTAAAACTTTGAATGCTTTCATGCCTTGAGGAAAGAAAATGGAGGAGAAAAATACAGTCTATAAAACAAATCGGCGCATCAGTCCTGTCCTGCCACTGACATACTTAAGATATTGGGGGACCTAATATGAAAGCAGAAATTACCACCCTCCCTGCCTCTCCATTCTGCCCTGGCCACATCTGCAGTAATGAACATGTGTTTCCCCATTGCTGAAGGACAGGTTCCTGATAACAGAAGGTTATCAGCATTATCACCAGTTGTCCTGGATGAGAAGAGAGGAACTTGATCTAATTAATTTCCTAGATGTCACTCGGTGCTGGGACGAGCACAAACGTGTCAAGCAGAACTGCAGCATCCAAGCTAACAGCAGCTAGTTAACAGTGAGTCTTTGCTGCTGTAACATATATTGCAAAACTTGGAGTGATCTTCATGCGTTTCTCTTGAGTCAATTTCAGTTCATCTTCTTTTGTATGCATATGTTGAGATATTTCTGACAGACCCTGCTCCTCAATATACATGGGGGTGGGAAATAGAACTTGGGCTCATGATCATCTTCATTTTAAGTGTCCCTTTGTGCCAGTGAGACCAGTTTGAAGGTTCTGTTTTTCGCAGTGGTCACCAGTAGGATATTGGAGGACATGGATTCAGTGTAACACTTAGTAAATTGCTTGGAAAAATCACTGAATCAGTAACACACATAGATCATCAAGTTCAGTGCTCCATCTTCCCCTGTGCCTCTTGAAGGTGACAGAAGTATGCAGTCTTACTGCACAGCTCCTGTGTGTACAGGCACTCAGTCCCTGCCCATCATTCCACACGCAGCAGGTTTTAAGTAGAAGGAAGGCAGTTTACACAGTGTCATTTTTACAACTCCCTTCAATGACACAAGTACCAATTATTGTTTTTTTTTTTTTGAGATATATATTGCAAAACAAGCTTGAACTATTTTTATGAAGCTCTAAGGGATCCAACTGATATCTATGAGGACTTGCACTGGAAAATTAATACTTTGAACATTGTGTTTTTCTTATATGGAAGTTTTTCATTAAACTGACTTGTGTTTAGACTGTTAAAAATGGAGAAGATGCATAATGTGGTATCTTAGTCACTGACCTATTGAAGGTCACATTAAATATTTTTTGTGAACAAATAGAAACATTACTGAATGAGTGTCCTGGTCTTTAGGGACTAGGAGCCTCCATCCTTCAGTCCATGAAAGTGAATTTAACATTCATAACACTCCTTTCTTACATTATATTTGTATACAAAAATCCAACAGGTATCAAAATGTGCAGCCAGAGAGTTAATGTGTTTTTTTTGTTTTAACCAAAGTCAATAGGAGTGTAAAATTTTGGGGGAGTTGAGCTATAAATGGTCTATATGGGCACAGTACATTCAGTGGTTGTATTACAGAGTATCTTAAGATACCTATGTAATCATACATTTGGTACTTCAGATCAGTTGCTATTACATCTTGATGTCCTAACTAAATCTTGTTACTTGTTAATATAGTTTTAATGTATAAAAATATACTTGAAATGTGATTAAATTGTTTGTCATGTGCTGTGGAACATTTTACATCCTCTTGTCTGTCAATACATCTTATGGATGTGCTCACCTTTGAACACTTTTAAACATCTTGTTTCTTTTAAGCAATCATAGTCAACTGTTACTTGTCCATTTTTATTTCACTTGTAGACCTTTATCTTGCACCTTGTCATTATGTGCTGCTTTACAATTTATTTTATAACACTCAACTATAAGACAAGGACTGTATCTTTCAGGTTTTTTGCACTAATTCAAAATGATGTACTGCCTGATTTAATAGACCAGGTCATGAGCCAGTCTTGGTTCTGCTAGTTGGAGTTTATTTTTACTGCTGTAAAATATGCATTTATTCCCTTCTTTTTTTTTTTTTTTTTTCTGCCTCTAAGTGTGATGATTTTTTGATTCCTCATTTTAATTTTGACTGAAATGTTAACTTTAAAGCTCATCTTACTATAAGAATACAAACTCAGTTGTTCTTTTATGATTTTTTTTACTTCAATTCTATTTTGCTCTTGGATGATTGAAATGCAATTTTTATTTTTCTTTGTAGATCTTGTTGATCTAAGTTGTTTAAATAAATGCCTGACTCTAGTTGACTAAAGATATCTTTTTGAAGTGTTATATGTGATTTTTATGGTGGTGGTTTGCTGGTTGTTTCTATTGTTTCACTCACTTGTAAATACATTTTACTTGGTTCTGTTAGTTCTACATTAACTCTTGCAAAGTGAGTTCTCACAGGCACTGGGAAGTGCATTAAGTTCTTCTAGCAGAGGGATCAACAGCACTAAAGCCTGCAACCCACCAGTTCTGCTGACAAGCAACAGTTCTGTACCAGTTTCTCTGCCATCCAGACCCATAACAGAACTGTAAGCCAAACAAAACAATAGTTCCTCCTTGGAAGAACACAAATTCCTTTCTGCTGTGTGTCAGTTACCCTAAATTAAATAGACAAAGATGAATTTGTGCAAATTATCCTAAGGCTGTGCATCCATAAGTACCAGGCACTGTAGCATATTGATGACCAGGATATGAAGCTCTGCCTCTATTTCCTGCTTTACCCCCTCCTATTCTGAGGCTCTTTGTGTATTATACTGCTCAAAACATCATAAAAAATTTCTCCAAAATACTTAGTTTTCCCAAATGCAGTTGTAAATCCTCTTTTATCCCTAAATTGCTTGAATTTTGGGATGATTTTTGCTGTCTATAACTGTTGTACTGAAGATCCTTTATTCACGGTTTCCTGAGATTGTGAAAGTAATGTATTCTCTTCTAAACCATGTCCAAACATAGAGTTTAAACTTTCAGGTTTCCACAGATCACAGTTTTTTAGGTTTTGGGTGGTTTTTGGTTTTGGTTCTGTTTTGTTGTTGCTGTTTGTTTGGTTTTTAAAATTCTTTTTAAAGAAATGTCAAGAAATTATAAATTTATTTAGCAAAGTAAGTTTTAGAACTGTAGTTTTTTCATAACATTGGGTGATTGTAGGAACCAGAGACTAACAGAAAAACTCTATTACATTCCTTGGAAATAAGAATCCTCTCTATTTTAGTAATTTTCTATGCCATTTCCTTACTTACGAATCTTTTCCATCACTTCTGATGGAGTGTGCATGTAGCTTCTTTTATTTTGAACAGTTTTTGTTCTGTTTTAGGCTTAATCTTAGCTATTTATGAGTAGTCATACTTTTCTTCATCATCTTACAGTGTAAAAGAAGGGGTTTTTTATTTGTTACATGATCTTCTACATTTCTTTATATTCCTTTTACCACTGCTATAAACCTTAATTTTGTGAAGTATTTTAGCATATGCGCTCTGTGAAAGATGTAATATTGTATTAAATTTTATTGTTCCCTTTTAGTTTGTGAAGACATTTAAGTGTAGTAAATTGTTTAAATGTATGGCCATGACTATTAAAAATAATATGGGAACATAAAGCACCAGTATCATATATTTATAGCAAAAAGTTTGGCGATAATTATCTTTCATACCGCGTGATGAATGTTTCAGGATGTAAGTGATAGCAATTTCTAAGTGATAAATCTCTCAGGTTTTATAAAGGCTAAGAGCAAAACTTTTGCATCAAAAGCTGCCATTCTCTTCTGGTACAGCTATTTGTTAAGGCAGCCTGAAAAATAAGTCCTTCTTTATAATGACATCTGAAGTTTCACAGCATGATTATTTTATTAGTATTTCGTTTTCTGAGCAGACCTGTGCTAAAGGTAGTTTATCTAGCTTCAGCCTTATGTGGAGATCATTAGCGTGGCAAAAAAATGATAACGTGGAAGAATTATCTGTGCTGGGGATTGTATTTCCACCACATATTAAGAGAGGGGTGACAAAAGTTTTGACTTCCCACTGCAGTTTTCCTTGAAGTGAATATGAATTTTATTAATCTGAAGTTTCATGATATTCTTTTTACATCATCCTTCCTATAAGATAGTACACATGAAAATTTGGACATGTTTAAAGTACATATAACATAAATGGAACTTTTCTAAATGAAATTTTGACCTTGAAAACTTCTAGAACCAGTAGGGCTTCGTTACACAAAGGCCACTGCTTTTGCCATTAATCATAACAGACTGTGCCTACAGCTATTGTTGCCTTTTCCAAGTGAATTATTAAAGATATAGGAACATGAGGAGTATTTATTGCAGATCATTTTATCAAGCCAAAAGGGCAGGAGTCATTTGTATGGACTACAGTAAAAGGGATGTTTTTCCTGTCTTCATTTACAGCAGGCCTCTAACTCAGTGCTTTTACAATACATGAGCTTAAAAACAGTCTGCTATTAAAGAAGGATTTGTTTAACCAATTGCTAAATATTAGTGTCTTCTTTCACAAAAGTATCTTCAGGGTCCTTTATTCCAAACCATGTCATCTGAAACTCCTTGCATATTTAAGCAGTTCTTCTATTCCTCTGTATTTTTGGAAGCATACAGGATGCCATCACAAACTCCTAGGGGCTATTTGTTATATAAAGAAACAAATACTTGGCTGCCTTTTTATCTTAATTAAATCGTCATTGATGGAATGATGTACTGATTTATAGCTCACAGACATGCCAGGATCCTGAGGTTTTAAGTTCAAATGCTAAAAATACTTTTTTAAAACAAAATGAAAATTGAATAGCAATATTACTTTCCCAAAAAGCTCATTGTTCTCTTTCTGTTGGGTTTAATTAGTTGAACCAAAGCCAGAAGGAAAAAAATAAAAAAGTCTAATCAGCAGTCATAAGAAGTACATCATTTTTATATGGCAGATAAATATAGATAGTGGAGAACTGCTGAGACAGTCAAACTGTGGCCCCTTAATGATGCCTGCCCAAGTCACTGAGCAGGTGGATAGGGTTTTCCTGGAGAAGGTGTTAATGAGAATGCTGGATGCTGTACTAGGATGCACCAATTAGGAATTTCCAGTAAATTTGCAGAATTCCATTAACTGGAAATACTAATTGATGCATCCAATGTCTATTGCCATTCAGAATGGAGTATTGTAATTCGTGACTGACTAACAGGAGTTGCTGTGAAATGCTGTCTTGTTTCATGTATGTCTGAAGAGGAATATTTGCCTATTCAGCCTCAGGTACTCCAGAATTAGACTTGAGTAAAATTACATTGAGGGGCAGAGGGAAGACAGGTTCCTTCAGAAAGTTCCAGAAAAGAGTGGAACCACAGAAGATAATTGATTCCTACAGATAAGACTGGAGAAACTTTGAAACCCATTGCCACTTCAAGTGTTTCTGTCTCTTTGAGCCTGAAGAGTCAAGAGTTAAATGAATGCAAGTACTAACTACATCATTCTCTCGTGCACCCACTGAACATGTTCAGAGGGCCTATGGGTGACATTTTATATCTGCATAAAAACATTAATATAGATAGGTACATATTATTACTATCTGTTCTTCAGTCAGAATTGGTTGAATGCTATCAGTTCCACAATTAGATGCTATCTTTGTAATTCCATCCTTGTTATCAGTTTAGGGATACAAATGTTCCCCAAAACATGTGTATAATGCCTTTTTTGTCAATGTCAAACCAGAGAGGTTTGAAACTTACAATATATGCTTAACAATTAATTGCATAGTGACTCGCAGATGATATTTATACAAAGATGCACCAGTGATATGGCCTGAAAGACAAAGATACTACCAAAATGTACTCTTGTAGCATGGCAAATTAAGTTTTAAAAATGTTCGTGCCACAGTTACCAGCTTTATTCAGCCGTCTGAAATTTCAGTGCTTGGGTCTATAAGAGGATTGCCAGGGAGAAGATATATCATCTTCAAAATGAACTGTGGAAAAATAGTATTAGAATATTCATAGTACTTAGCAGTACAGTGGCTGCTAAGACGTTTGCTTTCTTTGTGTCAGAGTTGAACTTGAGTTTGAAAAGTTTGTTGTGTACAGTGTCTCTCATGAGTTCAGTTCCCTTTTTTAAGGTGTCTTTAAGTATTTGGCTAACTTACAAAGGCTTTTTTTCATGTTGTCAGTGTGAAATCAAAGCTTATTTCTCTGGAATATTGCTACTAATATAAAATATGCTTTCAAGAGCAGCATGTGTTTTTTTTCTCCCTGGAACAAGTGAAAAACTCATTTTTCTTTTCAATGTGATAATTTATGCATAAGGTGCTGTAAACAGATACTTATATTGCATATAATAACTTGCAGATTTTATCTTAATCCGAAAACCCAATTAAGCATTGCCAGATAAGTTTATCCATAAACCCTTTTATGAATAAACATTATTTAAATTATTCTATACCTTCCTCTGACAAGAAAAATCAGGAAAATAAATTTATTTGTACCTAGAAAGAGGACTTAAATGAAACATTACTATACAGACATTAAAAGGAGATTATAACGATTTTATATATCTGTAAAACTGGATTTTTACAATTGTTCAATATTTTAGCTTTTTCAGTTTTTACAGGCTTTCAGTGAATTTTTTTACTAAATGAGGACAGTACAGAGTGTTGCATGAAACATGAGAATGCTGCTTTTCTGAGGAAAAATACACAAAAACATTAGGGAGCTTTTGTTTGTCACGCAGGATTAGTTTAGGAGCCCCTCTTTCAAAGGAGTCTAAATACACTAAATTTGAAAGCATACAACAGTGTGTAGTCAGAGCTTTATTAGATTTTTCACATGGTCTAACCATGCATCTTGCAGCAGTTTAAGGCTCTTCCTTCTTGACCTGTTCATCAGATATGCTTTTTCTTTACATGTTTTAGAATGGCTCTTGGATGCAGCTCAACGTTTATTTGTATATGAAAGCAGTTTGGGTATGAGAATAAATTAATGGTGAAGATACCCAAAACAACGAACAGTAGCACAAAGATGGTGAAAATGGTTAGAGATGGTACTTCGAAGCCTGCTCTTGGGCCCTTGGTGGGATGGTCTGAGGTCTCTTGGAAGAATTCCTGTTTTCCAGGGTACTTCCAAGCATGTGTGAAGTCCAGGGAATAATGTCAGTCTTCCTTAGTATTTCAAGTTTAAGCAAGGGAGTTTGGGCCACAGAAGCTGCTGGGACTGCATGGGCATGACCATTAGGGTACTGCTGTTTCCAGGGCCAGGTAGGTGCCTTGCATAGTTCTCAATGTGAATTTGACAGGGATTTAAAATATTTTAAATGTGTGTGACAAAGCAGACATCCAGATTGTTAGCAAATTTCATGCTAATATATAGATTAGATAACTATACTACAGGTCTTGTTATTGTATTTAACTCCTAATATACATTAGGCAATTTGTTTGATTTGTTTAGATACATGAACCAGGCAGACTCAATTAATATACTTTTTATATTATTAAAACTGGGGGAGAAGTCTAGTATTTCTGAAATACTTTCTTTGAAATCTGAAATACCTTCTTTGCAGATTGAGGCCAGCAAGTATGTTCTGTGATGAGAATTGAATTCTCTGAGAATTGTGCTCATCCAAAATGGAAGAACCAAAACATAGATAAAGTTTTGAAGTGTCTGAATTACAAAGTTAAAAAAGTTCCCTCCTTCTGTTGTATTCTATGGTGTATTTTAATTGTAAAAAATCAGCAGATTTTTTCAGAACTAATTTAATGACTAAGTGTCATGGTTAGAAGGTATGAAAAAGAGCTGCACTAGAATGCTCTCTCAGCAGAGAATTCCATTATAAATAAAAATATGCACTTGGCTTAGGTAAGTATATATATCAATATTAACAGGCATTTAAAATTTTGACTTTAATATGTTTCATAAATTTCTTTCTGCCAAAGGTGCAAGTCTGTAAGCCACTAGTAATGCTTTTGAAGCAAAGTAATACAGAAAATATAGTATAGTACTCCCAGAAGATGAAGGTGTGAATTTTCCCATACATCATCTTAATGGCAACATTTTCTACAAAATGACATGGGGCACTCCTTTCATATTTCATGACTTTTATTTGCCCAGCTTCAAAATGCCAAATGTGCCAGTGAACAGCACTTTAATATTCATGAATTTCTGGGATGGGTTTGACAGTTGTCAACTAGAAAAATGGCTTAATTAGGAGGAGTATGACTTGTGATTTCTTCTTCATACTCAGCCACGTAGACAAACATGCAACATATAACTTCAAGTTTGTCTTCCACAGGAAATATAATTCACAAATTAGAGTGTTCTTTTTTCCCATCACACTTGACTATGTTGATTAAAAATGCATTTCCATTTATCATAATTGCTGGAATAATACCTTAGAGGAAAATATACTATAATCCAGGGGGTAAAAAATCCTGATCAGCACTAAAACTGATTATTTACAGCTGTAAATATGACTAAAATAGCATTATCATTAATTTATGTTATCAAAGAGGCAAGGAGAAGGCAAAACTACAGGCAGCTGTTTCCAGACAGCTGAGTTATTTGTGTAAGAAATAGATTTTTGAAGAGATTAAAGAGGAAGCCAGAGTGTTTTGAAATAACAGAAGTTCTGGTGTATGATCATGTATCATTAACAGCAGAAAAGTATAAACTAAACAAAGGTTCAGAAATTAATTGGACTAGTATGTAAGAAAAATCAAATGTAGTGGCAGAACATATTGTTCTTAGATGAGAAAACAGAATGGACCTAAGATTTATCCTAGTGGGTGAAGCTCTAAGCAGTCTGGATGTTTTATAACTTTACACAGACTTTCGAGAACAAGAAAAAGACTGTCAGTATAAAAACTTGGAAAGTATATATAATATCAACTCCTTCTAGTTTGTCAAGTACTCACTAAAAGCATGGTGTGAACATTTGTGTTAAAGAAAATGCGTTGTTTGGATTACCCCAGAAGTACTTGATATAAATTAAGCATGAAAATGTAGGAAGTTACAAATCCAAGCATCTTCAAGGAAAACATTACGTGATCAGATAAAGTCAGAAATAGTGTATTTTGTAAACAACAGTATAAAAAACAGGCAAGAAGCTATTTTTTAGTTCTGGCACAAAATATTTTAAGAAGGATCCTGAGTTTCATGGGTGTATAAGTAGAGTGGCAAGACTTCAGGGTCTCTCATATAACTTTATTTAAAGGTATACAGCCAGATGGGAAAGTGTAGTCTCTATGATTAGTGTAACTTAACTCCCTTTCAATGAAACAAAAAATTCCATGTTTGAATTCTATATGAATTTTTTTGCACTCAGTGCTCTGCTTCTATCAAAACTTCAGGCAAACTTTATTTGTTGTGTTTTGTTTTGCTTTGTTTTTTAATTAGATCTTAGTTTAGTTTTAATTAACAGGTTAGATATGAGCATGAACAGGATTTTGAGATTTATCACTAAAATTTTTTGAGTACCACTGTCCAGCTCGAACCAACAGCTAACTACTTTAAACTGTTGCAATTAATGAAATTTCTTAATTTCCCTATATCTACACCACAAGTTAGAGGAAGTTTTTTTTCAGCTTTAATTCTTAATAAGAATTAAGATCCCAAGGCAGTGCAGATTTTGTGATACAAATTGCATGATGAGATATATACATTTTAAAGTTGTTCTCAGCTGAGGTTGTGATTCTGTTTCACTAGTGCCTGTACAGAGGTGGCTTTTTTTCTCTACATTTTATTCAGCGCTTAATTGGTCTTCGTATCACTTGTAGGTTCCCATTTAAGGAGTTCTGTGAAATCATGTATATAAACTGGAGATGCTGTATACTACAGACAAATTGCAAAATGGGACATCCTTATCAGATCTTGACCAAAAATATTTTCTGCACTAAATTCACAATGAAATTCTTTCTTATGTAGAGAATTCTTCATCATTTCTTGTCCTTTACTGCTGTGTATTTATTTTTATTTGATGATAGATCCTGAGCAGTGGAGTCACACATGCTCATGAGTAATTGCTTTGCCACACTAAGAGCTTTGTAGAGCTAACTTTATGCAAGACTCATTTCTGGAAAATAAATAGCATCTTCTTCAAATCCATATGTGGCCAGGGAAGCACTTAAAAAATTATTTCAAAGACCCAGCTTTCTTAGTAGTCAGGGAAGAGGTATGGCATCTAAATTAATTCTTGAATTCTGAACACAAGGTTTAGGCTTGATAAGAGAGAATAAATCATGAACTTTCTCTTCAGTGGCAAAATCTACAAAACAAAAATCTGATCTTTTCATTATATCAGCAGTGAAATCTGTGGCAGAGGACATTAATCTGTGCAGTAATTCAGGGTTGTCTGAGTTGCTCCATGATAATTTATTTCCCTTTTAGTTACTTTAGGAATCTAATATATGTTTTTGTAGCTTCTGGAAATGTTTTGGCTTTTTATTATGCTTCGTCCCTGTAAAAATGTCTTTTTGAAGAAAAACACTTCATTTGTTGCACCTGTTTTACCATTAGAGAACTTGTACCTGAATGCATGCATTGTTGTCAGTGCTACAGATAATTAAATCTTGAGAGAGAAGGACAGCAGGGGATTAATTATTTTTATTAAGAAATTAACATGAAGTTTGATAAATAATGATGAGGGTAGCCATGAAGTGTTACTATACTGACTTACTGTTTCCATTCATCAATAATTATTGGCTTTTTCTGGACTTAAATACTGATCCTCTATATACTTTTGTTCATGTGTATATAAATTCAAATGAACTTCCATTAACTTCAAAAGAGTTCTCATAAAATTATATATTCATAAGCTTTGCAGAAGTGGCATTTCAGATTATTAATATTCTAGATAGAAACCAGAGAATTAACTTCCACCTGGTTTTAGCTGAAATAAAGCCATAGATTTCCGTGATACTGCACTGATTTATTTCACAGGATATTTTTTTTTTTTAGAAGTTTTTAGATTTGATGACTATAAAAATTTGGATTTAGTCAGTCAGTATTAGCACTATTCAAGGTCAGCTTTGCCACGCACAGAGATGGGCATTCAAGGAGATTATGCAGATACTGAGGTGACTGTGCTTATCTCTGCATCCCAAGTACACAAGTACCCTGCCTTTCTCATGTAACACAGCATTATGTTTCATAAGTAATATTTCATATTTCAGAGCAATGTATTTTTTTAAATATTGCAATTCTGTAGTTGCTGTTGTCTGATGTGAGATAATGAAGACATTTTTCAGTGCAGTGGAACTTTTAAATAAGGAATACTAATTGGGATCTTTTATCATCTGAATGAAGAATAGGTCACTAGATAATTTAACATTCTCAGGTGACATGCCATTATACAGCAGGGGACATCTCTGAGAAATTCTTTGACGTGGCAGTATTTCATAACCTGATTTGCCTATAGCTGTAGTCAAATTTATTGTATTCCAGCACAGCTAGTAAATCTGCCATCAGTCTGTCAGTTACATCAGTAAAGGTCCCTTTTCTCAGGTGTCAGTCCGTAAATCCTTCATTGTATTTATTTATTGAGCCACAGATCATTTCACCTCTGGCCTTCAGAACATCAAGAATTTGGTTTTTTGTCAAAAATGATGTTAAATGCAAATTACAATAACATATTGGATGGAAAAATCTGCATCCTGTTGACACATACCCTCCTTGATGTAATTCATCTTAGTTATTTCCCTTGTGAATAAATTTAGCAAACTGGGAATTTTTTGTGAATTTACAAGTAATTTTGTTAAAAGAAGTAGTATATTTCAGTGGAAACTCTTGAAGTTTAAATTATAATCTAACATGTTCCATTTAAAGCATGTAGTACTTGTATATGTTCAGAAAACAGCACAAAAGTGAGGGGGGGAAAGATGGAATTTGCTGATGTTTTGTGATGTATACACTAAAAAGTCATGAAAGTGTAAAATGCACTGGACTTTTCGCTCATTTTCACTTGCTAATTTTATTGTAACTAGAATCAGTTACAATAATTGTGAATTAAAGGGGGAAAAAAGGCTGCACAAGTTAGCTCTGAAACAAAAATATCAAAAAGCTGTTCTTTGAGAGCAGTTGATCACAGCAGTAACATTTTCAGTGATGTACATTGGCCATATGGCTCTGTAATTTTCTATCAAGCTTCTGTCTTTCTTTATACTACGGCGTCACAGACTTGGTCAAGTTTTTGAGGTTTTGTATAATGATGAGTTTCTTAAAACTGTATGAATGTGAGATTACAAAGAGAAAATTGCAGTTTGCATGTGTTCCTTCTCTATTCCTTGGCAGCATCAGGAAGGGTTCTTGGAAAGTATCTAAAATGTTAGTAAGTATGAAGTCCATGAAGATGAGAAGATGGACTTTAGGAAGTGGGCTGAACATGAAATCCAAGTCAACACCTTTTATTTGACAATGTATCAATTGTGATGAGGAACTCAACAGAATTGCACAAAAATAATGAGGTTTCAATTTATGATGTTTGAGAAAGCTGTGCTGAAGGCTCAGTAGAGAATTTTAATTTCCAAATTTGCTATGTAAGTAATAGTATTGGTTGTATATACTTAGCCTATGTGGTAATTTGTCCACACCTGAAGTATGTGCCTATCCTTCTCTACAAAGATGTGCAGGTTTACATGTACTGTGACTCAGTAAAATCCTATACCATTTCAATTATTTATTGAGGTCCTCAGTCTTGATGGACTCTTTAAAGCCACATCTCTTGGCTCTTATTCCACCTGCTCTGCAGTCCTTATCTCCACATCAGCCATCTCTGGTCTCCATTGCATGCCCTCTCTGATATCCTCCATCCCCTCGGAGCCTCCCCTTTGATTATTCTTGCTTTTCAATGCCCATTAATTGCTGTGGGTCTCTGCACAGTCATCCAAATAAGTCTGTCAGCTTCTCCCTCTTTCCTAACCTTAGTTCCCCAAAACTTACATTGGCCTTTCCTAGCTATTTCAGATCTCCCTGAAACTGTTGGGATGTTCCCATTACTGCAGATGTGTCATCCCTATTCCAAGGACACTCTAACCTACATACAGAGACGTTTTGATGTGGCTGTCACCAATTCAAATTCATAGCAATTGGCAAGTAGAAAATAGAAAAAAACCCCAAGAAGCTGTAATCCTACAGCATCTCTTCTTTCTTGCCATACCTGCATGACTGTTTTGTAATTACTACAGTATGAAAAATTCCCAGTATGTTCTAATTTACTTGTTTCAGGTTGTGTCCTAACATTGTAGGTAGTTGAACAGTAAATCTCTAGAAAAAGCCCACCACTTATCTACCTACTTACCTGTTTGTATCTCTGTATTTTCAGTTAATTCCCCTAGACTGTTCATGATAACTAAGTGGCTGTACTTGTTAGCAGGGCAAAAGTTAAGCATACAAGTAATAAACAAAGAGATATGCAAGAAATAAGTTAGAAGTAGAGATATAATTTAGAAATTTATCATAAAGCCCAGATCCTGTCATTATGCTGAAGAATTAAATGGAAAGGTCAATACTTTAATATTCTCTTTGCCTCATCGCATATGCTATTAAATGTCAGGGCTGTACTAATGTGCATACTAAACTCATCTCCTCTATTTTGGTCTCTCAGTCTTTGTCAGGGGCTGTTTTCCTTCCAAAGTGGCAGAAGACAGTCCATTGTTTTAACAGTTCCAATAGAAAGCGCAGTCAGGAAATTTTGGAGGGGACGATGACTCAGGGGTTTTGTGTGACTGTAAAACCCTTACTAGAGCCAGAGTTTCACAACATCATTACACTGAGTTTAAGCATGGAAAGGGTGCTGTCCTCCTCTGCTGCTCACTGTCATTGTTTAGTTGACTGACCCATCAGCTGCTCTTCCTCAGTTGCTGTGTTCCCTGCACCTCTCTACTGATTTTCTGGTAAAAAAAAGTTCACTGAGACAGCTGAGCTTGAATCTAGCTTGGTGTTTTAAGTTTTGGACTTTGCTTTCAATTAATTTTAATTTGTCTGTTTAAACAAGACGAGACTGTGTTCTTCTCTCTCAAGGGATATATATATATATGTTAAATAATTATGGTGGCTTAAAACCTTCATTTTCTGTCAGTTAAAACTGAGATAGAGTATGCATTTCTTATATAAGCAACAGGAAGGTGCATACCCCACAGGGTAAATAAAAATGTGTCAAAAAGGTGTATTAGTCGAATTTTATTTAGCTTTTTTCCTTACTCCATAACCTGGAAAAGAAATTTCAAATCTCTAAAGCAAATCAACTGTTGAATGAATTTTTAAATTGACTACGTTTAAAAAAAAAATAATCTATATGCTGTTTTCATAAGAATAAATTGATCAATTTTTTTTCATTTTTAGAAATTTGTAGCCTGATGCTTCTGTAGCCAAAAATGAAATTATATTTTTCAGTAGTTTGTAAATTCCTTGGGAAAGGAAGTTCTAAACATTAATAATACATTTTCAGGAAATAAAACCATTTTGAACCGTTGGATTTAATTTTATTAGTTAAATGATTCACGTTCCCTTATCTCTTTGTGGAATGGAAAAGTGCATGGCTAACTTTGGTTCTGTAATTATCTCCATTTGCAGGTGTCTAGCCCCTCTGCTTGTCTAGATCAAGAAGGCATTCAGGGTTAGGCATATCCAGTTTACACCTGTGAAGGACTGTGTTCCTTATCTGTCCACATCAATTTTTTTTTCAAATTGCCGAAGATTTGAAAAAGTCCAAATCTGTAGAAAAACTTCCTTTGCCATCTGGCATGCACTTTATTCTAGTCAGGACTGGAACACATGATCTCTTAAACCAGCATTGCAACTTATCTCCTGGTGTGAAATCAGTTGTGTATCTAGGCCTTTAGATCAATAGAGAGTCTGAGCAGGGCAGTAGAGTTACTGATAGAGGGCAACCCAGATTAAATTAAATCAGGACACATTCAATTAGGGTTAGTAGAGACATTTGGAGAGAACATGGCATGGAAAAGAACAGGAGAATTGTGACAGCATCACATTACTGCTGACAGCTGATATGCACCTTAAATGTCTTTTAGATCTGCCTGCAGAAATACTGTTTATTGGTTCCTGGGCTGAGTTTTTCGTGTGTGTATGGGGTGCAGTAGTATAATTGCATATAAAAGCAAACAGTAATCTAGCATTAATAGAGTAACTGTATGTAAAACACTTGAATGTTTCAAGATATAAGTTTATGAAGCCTGTCAAACAGTTTGGTCTTTCTCAAGCATAAAGCGCTGAGGAACAGGACAGAATTATTTTATCTGAAACTCTAAAACTGCATGCTGCATGTAATATTTCAAAATAAACGAACTGAACAAAATGCAGCAACTATTTGTTTGAACAGAGGGATGGAGTCTAGCCAAGAGTTTCTCTGAACAAGAGAGTGTATGACAAGATTGTGCTATTGGCATTGGGAGTGATTCTAGACCAACAAATTCCTTGTCTCTCTTATTGTGCACTACCTGCTCTGAATTCTGTTTTGATTTTAAAAAGTCACATGTCATACTAATTTAAAATGTAGTAGATTGGATGGAGAGAGAAACAGAATACTAACACATCATGATTGTCCTTTTTTTCAGTTTATTTGTTTTGTTCTGTTTCGTTTGGTTTTTGTTGGTTTTTTTTGTACTTCAAGGCTTGTAAACGAAGCCACTATATTACCTTATCATGTGTTTAAAGCCTGTTTTGTCATCAGCAGTGGGTGCCGTGGGCTGTTTAGTGGATATAAATACCAGCTCACTGGCAGAATGAAATTTGGGATTTTGGTCTCTCAGCCTCATCTGAGTTCCAGCCCCAAGAGTACTTGAAACTTCAGTCTCCCTGATCCTGCTGGCAGTGTTTTCCCTTTTTACTCCTTGACACCCTGACTGCTCCATGGTCTGTCTGGTAAAGCAATCTTACCCTCAGTGGCAGGCTGCCACAGGAGAGCTAGACATGGCCTTGGGTAAATGATGCTCAAATAAATTCTGTTACACAGTTCCACATCCATTAATTGCACCCCCATCTGTTTTTCCCTAGTAGCCTATTTCTGAATATGTTGAAGGCAAAAATCAAAACCCAAAAGAATTAGGATGTTACTAAATAATCTTCTTTTATCCTCTTTGCTGCTGGAAGGAGGAGCTCTGATCCTGCCCTCCAGCTGCTGCACAGCACACTGCTATCAGCTGGAAATGGAGATGCAATCTATATTTTACATATTAGCATCATATATGTGACAGTCAATCTTTGGTGTATTGTAAAGATTCCCCTGAGCCTGTTTTTTCCCTGCCAGGTTTATCAGCCCTTGTTTTTTAACTAACCTCTTGGAAAACAGTTAATGCATGGCAGAAATAAACTACATCTGTAAACTCTGCTGATGGTAAGAGCAGGAAGCTTGGACTTTGGATTTTCATTTCAGAAATTTTATTCTGAAAATAGTAATGCACAAAGATGCTTCTTTTTTGTTTGCAGAGTGATTTTGAAGCTAGAATCTCCTCTAGAGATTCAAAGTGCAGTGCATTTGTAAGATTCTTCATTATCTACAGAACTTTTGATTGGAGACTCCCTGGCCTGTAGCACATGTGAAAATATTGAAAAACTAGCTATATATTTTTGAATTACTGGCTCAACAGAGCAAAAAGCCCTGATGTCTGAAGTGTACACTGCTCACAGCTAGAAAGCAATTGTGTGTGATAAGTGTAAGTGTGAAATGAATATGAAAAGATTAATGAAAATAATGGGAAAGTTTAGGAGCAGCACTGGGTTTAAATCTGTTCTGGGTAAAAAAAGAAAAAATGTAATTGTGAGTACTATAATCTTTTTCTGCTATAATTACATTCTAAAAATTAGAAGATAATTAGTGCTAAGGAGCATTCCCTTTTATTCATTTCTTGCTACATGCTTTTTACAACATTCTCAAGTCATTACATGCAGCGAAGTGCTGTATTTAAAATGTGTAATCCATAGTATTCTAACCTTAATGTGTTTTTCATGAACTGAAAACAAGGAAGGTCATTCTTCCTGCTTTTAACACCAAAACAAGATCTTGCATTACACGTTTTCTGCTGAACATTGCTTCTTTTGGGGTGGTCTGTATGTAGAGTTCTTTAGTGGTCAAAGGTAAGGATATGTTCAGTTGTTGAAGTGTAGCCAGGTCCTCTATGAATTCTGCTCACCAAGGTATGGACCTATATCCAACATACCTATAAGGTACCATCTCCGTTATCAGCTGGAGAAAAGATCAGTCAAATTTAATTCCTGATTGAATCTGGAAACTGAAATCTCCTTATCCTTTTTCCTTACTTTGAACTGGAACAGCATTTGCCCCATTTTCTGGTTTTGTAAATGAAAATTATCAGTCACAACTGAATTTTCTTCTGAAGAGTTATAGTCAGAAATAGAAAATTTAGACCAAGATAGCTAGGAATTCTTCATGCTTCACTGCTAGTGACATCACTAGAAACTCATTTTGACAATGTTCCAGACTCGATGTTATGACATTAAATATTTTAAATACTAAAAGGTTGAAATGAAATTAGAACTACTTTAAATTATGCAGTCAAGTTATTCAGTCTATTACTTCAAATTAGGTTATATTATATTAATATAGTATTAATATAGTGTAATTAGTACAAAGGAGTTGCTAACTATGATGTCTTGGTAGAAGAAGTAATAGGTTAAAGCATCAAGAGGAAAAAATGTGTGCTTGTTGCTGATCAGAAAAAAAGCACATATTAGAATAATAAGATCTTTTGAATTCAGAAATTAAAATGCTTTATTCACCTACTACATTGCATGATAGCTTAGAAATTTACCTATCTAGAACTTTTCTTGACCTTTTAACAGAGCTGGAATTTATGCTTTGCTCTGTTACTTTTTCCTGGGCATGTCTGAAAGCAGAGCTATTTGCTTGACCATGAGATTTAGAAGTCTCAAAAGAAAGAACAATTTATCTCTCAACGCCAGCTTAAAGTCTTTCTGACAGTTAGATATAATACTTTACACCTCACTAAGTGACTATCGAGTGGAGACACTGACATCTGACACTACAAAGACTAAAATATTCATGCAGATTAAAAATATAGAATGTATGAAATAGTGCTCTCTACTCACATTCACTGCCAGGAGTTAAGGCAAATATATTAATCATATCTGTGGTATCCCTCTGTACCTTCAATCGCTTACCCAAAACCAAAGATACAACACTCAGCTTTTGAGCAAGTTTTCATCTTTGTTTTGAATGCTGATCATGTTGGATAAAGAAAGCAGAAAATCTCCTTTTAAAATTTTTAGTATTCATCCAAGTCTCCTCAAAAATGATCTTTTAGAAGAGAAAGAAATTGAGTTTGTGTTCTTTATTGTTTTAAAGTAATTATTACAATCACTATTCTCTCTTAGGTTTGGCAAATTGGAAAATCTCACACAACATAATGATTAGATGGAGCCATTCAGCATTGGTATATCCACTCCTCAAAAAAGTCATATATGTGAGAATTGTATCAGTCTGAAGAAGGCTTCTTCAAAACATAGCTGTTGCACAGGGGGAAAGCTATACTTTCTGTTCTGTTCTGTTTTCTTCTGTGCAACTATAGTTTATTTTTGGAAGTAAAGAACCAATATTTGTTCTGCATCTTCCTTTACTTTTAAACAGGCAGTGGGGCAAGTAAGGCAATGTACAGAGCCAATGTACTGTACAAACTGTACCAGAGCTATAGTTTCTGCTAACTATTGTTTCACTGCCCCAACAGACATCTTCTTTTGTGAATATTCCTCTAAAGTGGTAATACTTTTGGTTCTGGCAGCTCTTTTGAAATGTTTTACTATTTAGTATGCTTGTGGGAAGCTTCTGTATGCTTCTGTGGGAAGGAGCTGGAGTAAAGTGGGAGAGAAGGAAAGACATTTTTCTGTCCTCACTTGGGAATCTGTGGTTTTAGCTTAATGAGAGGAACAAACAAAGCCTATGATCCACAAAGACAAAAAGCATTCATTTGATATACTATTTCAAATATAAAAAATATATAAATCAAATTTTTGTTTGTTTATTTCAGAAAGTTATATTTCTTTGCCCTATCTGTGATTGAATAGAAAGGCAAATAATTACTTTTTGATTTGTAGGATCAGCAATATTGCTTTTTATAAAACTGTTATTTTTTTTATGTCTGGTTTGTGAATTCGGTTATCTGATGGGTTTGTGCAAATGTCAGGTTTCCAAATGAAATATGGCTTAGATATACCAAAGAAATGCATGAATTCAGCTGTATTAAATATTTCTTTTATACTTCGAGTCAGCCACTGCCCAGTCAGTTGTTTTATCAGATCTTTTACCTTTTAACCATAGATAAAAGGTATCATTTTTTGTCATAGTATAAGCAGTTTAAGCAGTTGTAAAAGGGAAACAGAGGAGAATTAATTTACTTAGTTTGGAAAAGTATATTTTCCAGATTGTGCTGGTTTCATCTGGGGTAATTTTCTTCTTAGTAGCTAGTGTGGGATTATGTTTTGGATTTGTGCTGGAAACAGTGTTGATAGTTCAGGGATGTTTTAGTTATTGCTGAGCAGGGCTTACACAGAATCAAGGTCCTTTCTGGTCCTCACCCCACACCATCAGTGAGAAGACTGGGGGTGCACAAGGAGTTGCAAAGGGGACTCAGCTGGGGCAGCTGACCCCAGCTGGCCAGAGGGAGGGTCCATACCATATGGTATACCCTGCATTGGTCAGTTGCTACTATACAGTTGTCTTTCATTTATATTATGTGCCTTTCTTGGGTTTTATTTATCTCCTTCTTTTTTTTTCCCCCTGCTATTTTCCTTTCCATTTGAATTTTGATTATCATCATCATCATTTACTATCATCACCATGTATTGTGTTTTCTCCCTTTTACCCTTGGAATCTCTCCCCCATCCCACTGAGCAGGGGGAACGAGAGAGTGGCTGTGTGGGGCTTAGCTCCAGCTGGGTTTACACCATGGCACACTTACACACATAACTGACTCCCAGCAAATTTAAGGAGACATTAATTTTTATTTGTTTTGTGCAGAGCTGAAAGACGCTGAGCTTGCCAGCATGATAAATTCCTTGGTGCCCTTCCCTTTCTTTGATGAATCCTTGAAAACTGGTACCTAGATTTAGTGTTGTTGATATCAAGTTAGACTGATAATTAACAAACAAAACAAACAAAACCCTTGTGCAAATAATTTACTATAATTCTGAAAACCAAGAGAATATTTACATTCAACTGAAATCTTGATGACTAAATAGAAAACATCTTTTTTTTGTTAGAAAACTAAGAAAATACATTAATTTATTACTCATTGGAGTAAAAAACCAAAACAATACATATAAATAAATATCAAAATGAATAACACTCTAAAAAGAACAAGAGCCATGCCACAATTATATTTTGACACAAATTTTAAAAGAAGTTACAAATTAATTCTGTCTTTTTGAATAGAACCTTGTTGTAAGCATAGAAATCTAGAAATATCTCTGTGTCAGATTTATTCCAAATGCAAGAGAAAACAATACCCTTTTCACACGGATCACCTTTGTACTTCACACCACATTTTTTTTCTATACCAAATGTCCTTGTTATTTTCTTGTTCTTGTTTTATGATTCAAGGAATGATTATCACAATTAGACTTGGGTTGTTTTGGGTTTTTTTTAATTGCTTGCTGTTGTTTTGCATTAAATTTCTGTCCCAACTAGCAGGAGGATTTTCAACATAATAAGCAATTTCCGATAATTTGTGACTAGCAGAGGACTTCTGAGGGGTGAAAAGGAATATTAACAAAGCCAAAATTACAATTCTGAGATTGGTAAGACTATATAAATGGGACTTTTAAAAAGCAGATTCTAATGTTACCACTTGACATTGCAAAGAGAGTTTTAAAAAATTTATTTTCAGCTGATATTTAAGGACCATAAAAATACATACTTTAGTATACATGATTTTTACCAGATAATTCTGTAGTGCTCTTTGCTGTATATCAAATTGACTTTCCCAAAGAAGATTTAATTGTGGCTTGAAAAGTTTCTATTGAAAAATTAAATCAGTACTTCAGAAAAAAAAAGAAAATTACTACTAATATTATCTGCTCAGTAATTATTTAAATTTCTAGTTGTGTTTCTAAGATGTTTTCAGGGGTAATTATGGTCTCTTAGCCAGTTACATTGTGAGCAGTGCTGTCTCAAGGAAACAGGCTGAAATTCTAGAGGCTGGATGTGAAGTAAACCTTTAGTTTCATGTTATCTGTGAAAGTGATTATCTTTCTATGATCTGACTTAGTGTTAAAGAAAATATTTGTAGTGCATGGACTGTGAGAGTAATTAAAAACAAACAAAAAAACCCCCAAGAGGTTATATTCTTTCCACTACTGAAGTGGTGACTGCACTGTAAGTTTGCTCACTGAGACTCAAATAGCACGACAGCACATTCTGTAATAACCACCCTGAGAGATGCAGTTTCTTTGTGATTCATGCTCTGTCAATGCAGTCATTTCATGCACTTCTGCCTTATAAATCCACTCCAAAACCACTTGTCTTGATTGGCAAACTGATGTGTTTCAGATTTTAAGATGTAAGTTTGTGACTGTTGGTAAATGTAACTAAGAAAAACCTTAAATATTCTTTAGCTAGAACATTGCCTTGAATGTCTCAGCAGATTTTATAAGGCTACTTCCATTCCTTGTTCTTAAGTTACTGAAACTACAGTTAGGCTTTTTGTTGTTGCTATTTATCTGTATGACTAGTACAAAAAAAGTTTGGGTTTTTTGGTTTTTTTTTCATTTTGTAAGTGCTCTTTGAGTTCCTTTTCATCATTCTTACATAGCTTAAATTTCTTGTTAGAATTCACAATTTCTTTATTGTGGGTTTAGAGTTGTTGAACTCATCAAAACAAGCATTTTTTTTCATGAAAACAAGGATGTGTGGAACATCCCATATTGTATTTGATCTCTATTGTGTAATAAGCTGCAACATGAGATTTATAACTATGCAATAGTGTCTGTTTTCCCAAAACGTGTACAAGTCAACAGGAGGTAATGTCATAGTGACTATGGGTCTGTAACACCATTTTCCTCTTTGCTAATTTTAAATTGGAGCAAAAAGAGCAGGAGGAGGGACTTGATCCTCAAAGATATTTAAAAACATGTTTTCTTCTTTAGTCACCTACCTCGTGGATTGAATTCTAATCCTGAAATTCCTAGTCAAACTATGACCACTATCATCAAATTAATTAAAAGCCAGATGAAGAGTCCAGCTAACCTCCTAACCAATGCTTTATTTACTTTTAATAGGTACAGACATTTGGCTGTGAAAATTACTTTAAATCAATTAAAAGAATCAACCTGAGTATTTACATTTATTTCTAGATAGAGCTTGTTACTTCATTTCACTTTAAGGAAAACAGTTGCATGATTAATGTTACACTGCTGTACTCCACAGAAACAGGACTGACCCTGCACAATTCACTGTCTTTTGTTCTTTTCCATGTTTTGTTTTCCCCCGTGTTTCCAACAACTTCATGTGTCTTGGAGGAGCCCTCTTTTTCTTAATAGTTGCACCCTCCATAATTCAGTACTTGCATTTGTGGATGATAGGGTTCAAAGGAAGGTCTCGTTGAATGACTCAGTTCCAATGGCTTTGAAGTTATTTATGGCTTTCTACAGAATACTCATTAGATTATCCCTCTGCCTTTCTCCAGGTCTTTTGTGAACACTTTCCAAGATGTTGACCTGGTTGCCTTTCTTTCAGCAAAACAACCCAATTAGCCTCACTAAATGTGCTTGCATTTGTTTAGGCTTGTTTTTCTTTTCATACTTCAAGAACCATTTCGTCATGTGCTGACAGTAACTACTTTTCATTGTTTTCATTAACTCTCCTTATGTGCTTGTGTGAAAAGTATACTTATCCTTTACTTACATAAAAAATTACTATGCTCTTTCAGTAATAGTTTTTTTTCTAGTGTATATTAACTCGTTTTTATTTTGGTCATGCTTATTACTCTTGCATTACAGAATAACTCTTTACTGTTCTGCATTCATGCAATCACACTAATTTAACCGTAGAGATTAGCAGCATATTTGCAGTATTCTGTGTTTACCTGTATCAATACATCAGAAAGTTAATTGCCCCACTAAAACTGCAAGTACAGCTTCTCCATGTACAATCTCTAGCATATATAGTGCTAGTTTTGTAACTCAGTCCACACTCAGTATATTATATTTTATTTCTTGTATATTTTCCTGCAATACTATTCCCTAGTCAGTATTTTCTGTGGTCCTGTAGAGCTTTTCCTCTCTAAGTAAGTCTCAATAAAGTCTCACTCAAATGATTGTAGCATTTATCTGGTAATATCTTGTCAACATGTTAACCACTTTAAAGTGTTTTCCTAATTCTTGAAAAAAAATTTTGATTTCACCTTATCCTTGCTTACTCCACCTTCTTATTTGACAGAACACTTGTTTAGGACTTGCTTTTTATCACGTCTGTAATAATCTTGAGCATTTTTCAGATGTTCTTTTGTACTATTTTTCAAATGTAGGGATTGCTGCTTCCCTGATTGTGTGACATGATCATGGTTTTATATATATTGCCATAAATGTAGCAATTGTTGATTTCTGTGGCTATGGTTTTGGTTTAAAAAGCACATCTTCGGGTCTTAATAAGTCACAGAGTACAGAGTATGGATTTGCAGAACGTTTTATCTCTATAATGCCTTTGTAAACCTTCCTATTAATAGAAACTCTTACTCTAGAGGGGAAAGGAAGGAATGCAGCTGCTGGCATCCTGAAGTAGCCAGTCTAATTAGGGTAAGGGTGTCAGCAGCACAGCACATGCAGAGGTGTTCCAAGCTGCAATGATTTTGTGGGCTGAACATTTAAATAAGATCTCCTGCTTTCACTCTGCTTTGACACTTGACATTGAATCAGCTTTGCTTTCTGTGTGCTCTTCTCTTCAGCTGCTCTGTGCATCGGAGCTAGGTTAGATGTCTGGCAGTGTTGCCACCTGTTTCATGTCACTCTATTTGTTCTTCAGCAACTCTTCAGTACAGTGTAAGAGAGCTCTTGAGTCTGTTTAAGAATATAATTTGGGCTCTCTTGCTAGTAATCAGTGACATTTCAATTGTAAATACAGTAGAAACAGAGTTGTTTATCTTCTAAAGGAGGAAATGGATGTCCATTAACATAATCATAAGGCTATTTTAATGTCTGCAGCTACAGTGTCATCACTGGACGTGGTCGGAAGTGCTACTCTATTCTGCACACTTCAGTGCTTAATCTTCTTCTCAGCCTTACCAACACAAATGTACAGTTTTTACAACAGTCACTGGGAAGAACCCAACATATCCCAGCTGAAGTCAGCTAGATAGCAAAATAGTGATTGAGGTATGCAGAACTGAATAATGGTGTAAGATTATGCTAAAAAAAGATTCATTGTATTGCAAAACACTTGGAGGTGATATGCAGATACAATTTCTGTATTTGTGTAGTGTTAGATATTTTTTTTGGATCATTTATTGACAGTTCTGATATTGCAACATGAACTTGAAGAAGAAAATGTAAACTACTGAAAAACTTCAGAATATTTAATTTATCTTCTGAATAAAAGTAAATCATTAGGTTATTATAGTGCATTATCAATGCGGAATTGATCTCTAACTGACGATTTTATTAATTTTATTTTCTCCTTTAAAATTTGGGAAGGTAACAGCTCTCCTTGGATGGTTACATTTTTGAGTCATCATTGAATGGTTTGGATTGGATGCAACCTTAAAAATCATCTGGCTCCATGGTCAGAGGAGCCACCCATTAGATCAGATTGCCTGCTGCCCCATCCGACCTGGCCTGATCAATTCCAGGGATGCGGCACCCACAGCTTCTCTGGACAGCTTGTTTTATTGTTCCACTACCTTCTGAGAGAAGAATTTCTTCCTGATATCTAATCTAAAACTGCCTTCTTTTAGTTTAAAACTATTCACTCTTGTCCTATCACATATGATGTGTCACACACCATACAACACAGAAGTAAATGTAAAAGTAGGTCTCTCTCTGTAGTTTGCTAAGTGTAAAGAATATAGATGCAGAATCCCCATATTCATGTATCTTATAGAGTTTATGTCAAGGATTCAATTATTTCTGTTATTTCCAATAGAATAATATAGGAAGAAGTATTTAGTCTTAAAACTGCAATGAATTATATTACTACTTAATTTAATGTGACATAGATTACAGTAGGCCAATAAATCATATGCATCCTTAGATGGGCTTTGAAACATTTTTATATCCAAGATCAGGATGTAAATTGAAAAACTGACATACCATTTTAGAGTAATGATACAGCTGCAGCAGGGAGAGAGATGGCCGAGAATAGAGAGGCAGACTCATTTTCTGAGGTAATTACACCTGTGCTTCTCTCATGGTTTTTGACATTGCGAGAGAGAGGCCTTAGGAAGTGACTTCAGTTTTATTGCCAGTGTTCTTTTCTGGGACAGGGAAAGTGCAAACCTGGAGTCACATGTCTTATAAATGTACTTTTATTATAAAAAATATTTTATTAATAAATTATGGATTTGTAGTTTACCAAGAAGCTGCAGGCAGTAAATAAGAAATACTTTAGGTTGAATTACTCAACTACTTTTTGCTAATTGTTTTTGTGTCCTTGTCTGAAGTGGTTTCTTTCTCACACAGTTACTAGCTTATTTTCTTTCTCTTTCCTCTACCCCTTTTGAGGTTCAAGTTCTTATATGACATTACAGGTTATCTTTAGACTTAGATATTTTGACCAAAAATCTTTTTTTTTTTTTTTTTACTTTAGGAAACTTGTAGCTTGTATTCTTTCATTTTGGAAGAAGAGCCTTTCTTGTCTTTAATTCTGTAGCTGTGAATCAGTCAAATGAGTATTAAATAAGAACATTTATTAAGGTCTTTTATCTTTTTTTTTTTTCAGTCCTAAGAAAATTTGAATCACTGAGTATATCATCAAACATGATCTATGAGATTACTCATGGAAAATAGATATTTGAGCCATTTTAAAAGTACCAATATTGTAAAAGATATGAATGATAATCATTATGTTTAACAGGATGTCCATGTAAAGGTAACATGTGTACAATTTCATTTGCCTTGGAGAACAGTTTAAATGCAGATGAGTAACACAACCTACTCACATTTGAAATATGTAAGTGGAGTTGCACTATATTCAGGCTTAGGAGAAGATATCAATATGGCATGACTGTTAGTATCTAATTTAGCAGGCTAAATTACCTCACTAATCTCCCTAGAATCTCTTCAAAGTGTATGAGAGAGCATGGCTTCTCCAGAGAGCAATTCTTTAGCAAAAGCCTAATTTAAGGTACTGAATTGTCTTCTGGAGGAGTTTATTGTTCTCCTTTGAATAAGCCAGGAGCTTGGTTAATAACTACTAATTATTTATCATCATTCTAAGGTAGGTATCAAAATAAGGAATCAGAATATATCTGAAAAGTTGACCTAGTTATGCCAGTTTGGGAAGCTCTGCAATTTTAGGTGAAATGGCTCACTTTGGTCTCTTTTTTCTATAACTCCAAACTTCTTGTTGAGGAGCAGGAAAATAAATATTTACAATTATTTTACCAAAATATAAGGTGTGAAAACAAGCGTCACATCAGGAAATCACAAAAGAATTTCACATAGGTGTTAGATTAAATGCATGGAGGAAGATCAAAAGCATGACACTGAAAGAGGTTGTTTAAAAGAACTCATCAATCTAGAAATTCCTAGGTGTTTCCAGGGTGTATCTTGCAAAGCCTGAGAGGCATGCCATCCCCTCCCCTTTGAGTCTTTCAAAGACAGTCTCTGCAAGAGATGCAGAAGCAGCAGCACAGTCATAAATATTACCTTCCTGAAGGAAAATGTCTTTCCTGAGACCCCATAAATAGCAGCTGCCAAGGTGCAGCCAGAGAACTCATCATGGGACTTGCACACCTGTTGCCCTGTAGCTAGAAGAAGCTGTAGCATTAGTGTGGGATTTGTTGATTTGCCTTGAAATTGCGTGATGGTTGTATTAATTGAAATTAAATATTTCCAGAAAGTCTTTAAATTGATGTAAAAATTGTAGGTAGTTTTCTGCTTAGTAGGTGTTTGTTTGCTGAACATATGCAATTTCAGATACATTCAATATATATATATATATATATATATATATATATATATACATGCAGGTGAATGGGCTCGTCAGAGAAACCTCTGTGGTGAGCTCAGTTTCCAGACTATGAAAAACTTCTAATCAGTACTGAGCTTCCAAAAGCCAGAACAAGTGTCTTGAGATTGAGCCAGTTTATGGCCTTGGAGGAGCTCCCAAATTGAATTTGATTGAATTTGAGGTAGATCAACCTTCTGCTTAGACTGTTTCCCAAATTGCAGTAATTGTGCTAGAACTGTGAAGAGATTTATTATCCCTTCAGTTCTTCCATCCAATGAATTCTGGCATAATTGTATCCACCAGACACAAAAAGATTAAAAAAAAAAGAAAAAAAGGGAAAAGTAAAAGGAATAATAATATAATACTAGAGAAGTGGTTTGAGTGTTTGGAGTTTTTTTTCCAGTGAGTGAGAAGCGGGGTAGCTTTATGAAAACATTTAAAGTATCACCTAGTTTTTCCTGACTGTTGTGGGTACCACTGTACTGCAGTCAGAATATATGACTACCAGATTAGTTAGGCTCACTTGTTCTGCCTTGAATTGAGCTGACCTGAATTTTTGATGTCATGACTTTACAGATTTCTACATGAATTACACTTTCTTTATTAGACCTGTATATCAATTTGTATGTATTCACTGCTATTGCTCTTCATATTCCTATGATACCACTCATGTATCAGTGAAGTAATTAGATAAAACCTCCACTGATGAATTACTGGTATGTTGATTTCATCTAGAGATTTCTAACAGATATTTAATGTGTTAATAGCATGTCCTATTCACTCTCTGAAAAATGAGAGGCTTCTTGAATAATATTTGTTTAGATTTGGGTAACACAACAAAGCAGAGATACTGAAGCTCGCTGAACTACTTTCAGACAGCACAAGATAATTGCATACAGCTGCAAGTTAGCAGCTAACACAGTACTCCACCTGGGTATATATCACTCTGCTTGTAGTGTAGATAATTAAATAAAGCAGAAAAGATTAAATAAAATTTCTCTCTTTTATATCTCTAGGTTAATATAAGTACTTAGTGTCCTGTTAAGTAAATGCACTTAAAATTGAAGTATTGGGAGCAATGAAACAAAAAATTGTCTAATAATGATATAATTACTGCCATCCTACCTTGTTTTACGAGAAAATAGTCTTCTTGATGCAGATGAATCATTTTGTCATTATTATTTTGGCATTTCTTGCTTCAAATAGTCAGCTATGTTTTTTAATACAGGAAGCTGTATTTTCCTAATAAATCAAATACCATGACTTTCCTGTGGCCTAACTAAAAATTTGAGTTAATGAGCTCCAGTTCCTTATCACAATGCTTTAATTTACAGTTCTAACATGACCAATGCCAGTAAAATGTTCTAGTATATTATCTGGCAGTAAGTAAAACCTGTCAAAAAATCAATAAAAAGAACAGTGCTTAACAAAAGACATATGCTTCATAAATAATATGTCATGACAACTGGCAGCCCTAGTAGCATATTTGAAGGAAAATGCTGAAAAAAGTAACCAACCATAAGGAGCTAATGGGTTATTTTTGCTAGAAATCTGTCATAGACTTTTTCTGTCACAATATTATTGCATTTGTGATAAAGCAAAAGAATTTGTACTGTGATTTTTCTAGCATACTATAGAAATTTCAATTAGCAAATATCATCTCACATTTATTTTTATAAAGAGCAAGTCTGTCATCTTATCACTTATCCCTTCCTATATCAGTATTCCAATAATACTACTCCTCTGTCTTAACCTCAGATCTGGCTCATTGTTTTCCAAAACTATATGATGTACTTGTGCAAAAGGCACACTTGACTACTTGTGAATCATTTGTTCAAATCATAAAACATAACATTTTGGAAGAAACAGGTTCTGATAGTTTGAAAATGACAGGTTAATGAATTTGAGAGTAATCTGTGTGTTTCACTTGAACTAAAAAACTAAACTTTCAAATATCTTGATCCTAGTGTGGGGATTTGGGGTTTTTTGTGGGTTTGCTTGTTTGTTTTTTAATGAGTATGCTGGAAATATTTGTAGTAGATGGGTATATTTTCTTTAATGTAGCATATGATGATGAAGTGTAAAATTACAATAATTGCATGGAAGAGCCACACCAACACCATCCCGCTGAAAAAAGCCACCCAAATCCCTACAATCCCATCTTCCCAAAGCAAGATATAAAGGTATCCTGAAACACTAAATCTAAAAGTAAGCTTTTAGGGAGGTTTCACAGTGGGAATTAATTTGCCTCTGGAATAAAGCCTAATTTGATGTCATAGAAAACTCTGAATATGAAGGCCAAATTATTTTTATACAGAGGATGGTGAAGACATAATTAATATAGGGGATAGGGTAAAATGCAGTAGAAAACACTAGTAAAGTAGTAATAAAATAGAATGATTGAGGGAGGCAATTTTGAAACTGTCAACTTTAAAAAATTTTTGTGCTTTACTCTCAATTTTAATTTTTTGTCAGCTTTGCATTTAGCTGATAAATTTAAATGCAAGTCTTCTATGCATTCTCAGATGCAAAGAAACTGGAAAGAAAGCTGTAACATAAATACAGAGGAGTTCCTGAGTACTTAATGGGCTGGTTTATTAAAAGTAAAGTACTTGTCCAATTTATCTGCATTTACTCCTAGGGTGGCAGAACAGCTATTATTAAGTATTGTCTTCCAGTATTAACATTTATAAAAAAAAAATAATGACATTTAAGTTAAATCTGAGTCTTCTCTAATCTTAATACATTCATAGTTTTCCTTTGTTTCATTTGTGATTTTGCTGTACAAAGGATTCAGTGCTCCTATTACTGCTGGTGAATTGAAAGTGTGTTATTATCACATCAGCCTTACAGAAGCTGGTATTTGAAATAATGGTAGGAGTGCAACATCACAGCCCTCCTGATGTGTGAGGTGCAGAAGTTGTGCTATTTGCTAATTATGTACCTTTGCTTCTGTGAACAGAGATATTAACTAAGACCAGAAATGATAAATGGCATGGGCTACCTGTATCATGCTTTGAGATGAGTAGTGGGTCACAATTCAAACAGTAAAAAATATTCTCTTCCTAAATAAGAAATTGTCCTTTAATGATAAGGAGCTTTATTTCTGTTATTTCAGAGGAGAGGCAAAATGACCCACTAGCTTCAAAGGTTGTTCTGGATGCTTTTCAAATATATCTGCGTCAGAAGTGCTGTCTGATGCTTTTGTTGAATAGCATGGTATTGGATATGGTTTCAATGCTTCTGTATATTTACCTAGGAAGCACAGTGAGGAGAAATATATATTGGGAGAAAAGAGTAGTTTGGGTCATGTGCATAATATAAAAAGGATCATCTCAGCACTCAAAGAGTCTGGTCTTCTGTGTCATTTGGAAAAAATTCCAAGTAGACAGAAATTTGCAAGGTTTTTGTATATTTCTGCATTGATGGGAAAATATGTGTAAGTTTCTGAATCCCCACTGATGAGAAAATGTATGATGAATGGAAAAATATTTCCAGTAAAGTATCACCAAGTTTTGCCATGTGGCATTAGTAGATTTAAGGATGGATCTCTCACTGTTTAGGATTTCTGCTGCTACACTCAGAATACAGACATTTATTCTACTCAAAACACGATTGTCTGTAGATCAGATGGAAATGTTCATTGTCTCTTTTGGGGTGAGACTGAGATTAATTATCTTAATTTTGACTTGTGCTAGGCCTGCATGTGTCTAATGTCACATCCCAAGCGTGCTTATTGGCACCTTCTACTAATATGAATGCAAGAAGCCTTGCACAATTCTCTGTGCCAGTATTGGAAATCTAAATTAAAATATGCTCTCAGCAAGCAGTGCTGCACAGGCCAATATGTGGCATAATATCTGTTTGCAATTGGGGCAGCATGAACAGTAGCCAAAGAAACCAGCTGTAGAAAACAAAAGAAAATATAAGCACTTATTAAAAAATACAAAAATCATATTTAGAAACCTCAAAGCCCAGAGTGGAACCAAAGAAAGAGATTTATGATGTATCACTTCTAATTCTAATTTGCAGTCTGTTATTGTGATTTAATCTGTGCTTCTCTTCGGGGAACAGCAAACAGCATCTGGTAGCTCTTTGGATTCCCTCCAAACTGCTTTGAAATAGATGAGAATACAGTAAAGTAGTGTGAAGGATAGGGTATTCTGTTCTTTATATTCTGGTGAAGTTTACTGTTACAAATGCTGAGTTTAAAACTTAAGTAAGCTTCTTATTTCAGGTGCTATAATACTGGTTTGCAGTGTGAATGTGTTCACAGTCGTCCTCGAAGATTTCCATAAACTGGATAACGTAGAACTGTGGAGGCTGACTGAGCTTACCCATCAGTCTTGAGCACTGTGCTGAAGTGACTGAACCGCTTTCAGGCTGTGTCTGCTTTGGGTTCACTGTCTCTTTGATGTGCCATGTCATGCCACAGCATCACAGCCAGGGAAGGCTGTCTGGGCATGAGGCACCATAACTGGGAAAGCCCTCGGCAGCTGGCTGACTTCTGCAGCTACAGAAGTCTTTAGAGCCGATAGCTCAAATTCTGCTGAAAGAAACCACAGTAACCTTTTGCAGATCGATGTGAGCTGACTCTGTCAATCATTTACACTGATGCGAGTGGCTTTGCTGCTGATAGGAGTGGAAAACTCTTTGGCTGTGTTTGTGGAGTGCTGAACGCAAGCAGATGAATGCCATGGTTTAGTTTTGGCCTTTATGGGTGGCCATCAGTGGCTAAGCTTACATCACCAAACAGGGTTGATAGCACAGTAGATGTTGCTGAGCACCCGGTGCCTAGTTTACTGTGCTCCAGAGGGTGAAGTAGCTCTACACTGGTCCCATGGACTAGCTGTGAGCCAGTAGAAGACCTGGGAAACCTCAGTTCTATGAGTTCTGGGCAGTTAGTTCCTATTTCTCCCCCAAAATCTGTATAAATGTAACCCAAACAGAGGAATACTATGTTGTAGGTATAGACATATACCACATTTTCCTTCCTTGCTTTTCTTGGTGCTTTAATAAACTATCATCACTTCCTTTGGAAAATTGTATTACAATTTAATTAACCTCAGTGTTATGAAATGCCTTTTAGTATCCTGTTCAATTTCTTCAAATTGTGCCATACTGTTATTTCTTACAGTAATTTCATACAAGTTCTCTGTTTTTCATAGGATGACAGTGCTTAAATTTTCATAAAAGATTTATATTCTGCACTATATGTGATTATAGTACATTTAGAGCTTTTACTTTAAAAATATGAATAATAAATAAGTAATAATAAATGAGTATATAAGAAATGTAATTATATACCAAGTAAAGGCAATTTTTTGTTTGTTTTTATAATTTATTAATAGTGGCCTCACACAGTGATTCTCATTGCCATTTATTTGTCAGTGTGCTGATCTCTAAAGATGCTGGTACCTGTTCAATGACCTGATGTGAGTGCCCAGTATTGGGAGCAAGGTTCTTATGCAGAAATACCTTCACCTTGTGATTTGTTTTTACGTTCATGAGTCCAGCCTGGGTGCTTAAAACATATGTACCATATAATGCAAATCAAAGATTAACATAAAATCCATTATAAGAAGGATGTACAGGATTTTTCAAGCCTTTTAGTGATATCTCTGTTCTCCAAAATCACATGAATCATGAACATGAATAGAACAGTTAAGCTGTTTACTGCCACATCTTGTGAAAATGCTTACATCAGTGTGAATGTTACATAAATTCTCATAGTGAAGAAATGCAAAGTGGTTAATTATATGAAATGTTACAGAAGTGAAATGGTGAAAGACATCAAGTAAGAGCTTATTCTTAAGGTTTCAACAGTTAACTGATTATGTTTTGCTAAGAAATTGGAGTTCCAAGCATGGCATCCAAACGAAAGATTTCCTGAAGTTAATCTTTCCTTGTAGTATGAGAAATAGTAGAATAATTAACTGGTAAAACCACACTCTTTTAATTTCTCATCAGCTTCTTAAGATGTTCTTAAGCTAGGAAATGTTACAGATGAGTACTATTTGTAGTCTCTTACTAGGGAAGCAGAGTGGCTCTTAATTCCAGCTTCTGACTACCACATTGCTCTCGTAGGAACAAGACATTGATACATTTTTACTCCTAAAACCCACCCACCCATATCGGGCTGAAAAGTAGAGCACTTTAATGCAGTGTGAGCCTATTTGTTTGTAAAAATCTATGAAAAATAGAATGGAAATTGTTAATAAAGCAATTTTATTAAACCTTGCTTACAGAGCACTAGCAGTAATCACTAGAAGCTGCTGGACCAGGTCCTTTGAAGTTTGTCCAGTCACTCAAGCAGGCATTGTTCTGAACTCTGTCAGAACATCTTACATGGGGACTGTAGGGCTCTTTTTCTTCTTTGAAGTGTGTTTTTTGGGGGTGGTTGAGTTTCTTCTTTTTGTTTTCTACATAAAAAAAGCATGCATGCTTTTAGTGTGCTGTTACATTTTGCATTATACAACCCTAGGCTGAAATGAAAGGTAGTAAATCTTACCTGTGACAAAAAAAAGCAATTGCTTATACTTTGTAAAATTGTTTTTAGGTTTATATATGCAAGCAGCATAAGACATGATAGACGTAGAGAATTATTTTCTCCCTTTATTTCAAGTACTGTGAATTTCTGTGAATGGTACAGCAGGACCATTTATGGGTCAGCGATCTTCACCAGATTTTTAAGTTAAGCATTTTGGGGTTTTGTTGCCCTTATAGCCAACTGTGTCCTGGACTGGATCCAAAGCAGTGTGATCAACAAGTTGAAGGCGAGGATTCTGCCCCTCTGCTCTGCTCTTGTAGGACCCCACCTGGAGTGCTGTGTCCAGCTCTGGGGTCCCCAACATAGGAAGAACATGGAGCTATTGGAGAAAATCCAAAGGAGGACCACAAAGTTGTTAAGAGGACTGGAGCACCTTCACTATGAAGGCAGGTGGGGGCAGTTGGGGCTGCTCAGCCTGAAGAAGGTTTGGTGGAGACCTCATAGCAACCTCCCAGTATCTGAAGGAAGCCAGAGACCCTTCATCAGGAACTGTAGCGGTAGGACAAGGAGTAATGGGTACAAATTGAAAGAGGGGAAATTTAGGTTTGATATTAGGAAAAATTCTTTACTTTGAGAGTGGGTAAGGCACTAAACAGATTGCAGTGTTAAAGGGCAGCCTTGGATAAGGCTTTGAGCAGCCTGGTCTAGTGGGAGGTGTCCTGCCCATGGGAGGGGTGTTGGGACTACACGATCTTTAAGGTACATTCCAATCCCTTAGCATTCTATGATTCTGTGATTCTTTGAGAATTAAAAGCAACATTTTTATTCAGTTTAGCTGAAGGAACTGAGATAATTTAAGCAGATTAGTTGATGACATTATTATTAAACTCTTCAAATTCATTATTACAAGTATTGTTTGTCTGCAAATCTTAAAGTGTTTAAGAGAAAAATTTGCAAGAGGGATGCTGGTGCCTAAATGTCCCTGCAGGCATCTAAATCAAGCATTTAAATGTCAATGTATTCATACCTCACCTGTCAAGTACTGAGAAGAAAACTCCTTTGGATTTTGAGTTTCAAATTCCATATTTGTATAAGCTGATAATTTGCTGCTTCTCAGCATTTTCATGGCTGAGAAGAAATTTAACATTAAAAAATGTGACCAGTGAGTTGAACTGCAAGGAACCTTTGCACCAGTGGCCTTATTTGTGAAAACAGTGGATGTGTGGCATGGATGCTTACAACTCCTTTTCCATAGAGATATGCATATGATGTCCTAAAATTCACTGATGAGCTTCCAGAAAAGATGGTGTAAAATGGTTTTGCTTAGAATATGTTGCTGAAATATTTAAGAGACTGGAGTCACACTCCCTTTTTCCAAGGGTTTTAGATTCAAGTTTTCACGTTAAACAATTGACTAGTCCTTTCAGAGACTTTCATGATGGAGCTGTTCTATTTAGAATTAAGTACTTAAATGTCTTTTAAGCCAGAGAGAGGAACTCTGTAACCTAGGGATTAAGGCAGCCCTTTGGGATGGGAAAGCAGCCTTTCAGATTCCACAGCAATGAACATTTCAGTATTCTAAATTAAGCATTCATAATAGCAGGGTCTTGAACTCAGTTCTCCTTCCTCCCAAATGAACAGCCTAATCATTGAGGTATGGCAATTCCTACATGCTCACTTGTGATCCAGGGGGAATCTTGGGATTTCTTGTGGTGCAAGGGAGGTGTGCTAAGGGAGCATGAGGATGAGTGCAGAGTCTGTTATCATGAGCTGGCTGTGTCAGTCTTCTGAAAGTGGAGATCAAGTGGGCATGGGAATAGGCACCCCTTTATTTGAGGGGGTTTTGAACCTGTGCTTTCTGTTATCTCACATGCGCATTGTAACCAGTGAGTGACCAGGTACAACAGCAACTCAGTCAAATATGTTTTGAAAGAGTCAATGCTGCTTAGTTTTCAGAAGGAAGCTCAGGACCCTGTTTCAGAAAATTTCAGAGTGACAAATTAGGGGAACATCTGCTGCTTTCTGCCAGCAATGTGCTGCCTGTGGAAGGGAAAGAACTTGGCTTTCTTGACAGCCTTTTGTAGTGACTATCTCTATGCTGAGTATTCTGACTGTAGTAAACTACTTTCCTAGACACACACTTCATATATATATGTACATATATACATATTCATGTACACATGCATAAATTTGTAACCTTCCTTAGAAATAGAGGTGTAATAGTACATTCTGAGATAGTTTTTTTTAAAAAAAAATGCATTATTTCTATGTAAACCTCAAGTTTTGAAATACCACATTAAAAACAAACCCAAACAAAAACCCTTTATGTAATTTTTGCTATCATTAAAACCAGCAAATTAGTTAATGAAATAATGATAATTGAAAGTGATTTGTATGGCAGAAGCGTGCTCTGCTTTGTTAAAATAATTGCAGTTCCTGTGCCAAATACTTTTAAATCTCGACTTGATTTTTAGTATTTTTGACAGAAGGTTCCTTTTGTCAGCTTTGACCGTTAATATTGTAATAGAGCAATATAGGAACTTCCATGATTTAAGTCCAACAGTTTATACTCTAATACATTGTAGAATTTTGCACTCAATTACTGTAAGTGGAACTGATGAAATGTCTGTTAGGTTTGTTCAGTATTTCTCAGTAGGATTTTTTATTTTAAGTGGCTAATGACGTTATTTGGTATAAGGCATAATGGCAGGAATTCATAATGTAAAATACCTGCATCAGGTTGAATATTTAGAGATTTTTCAGGCAAAATGCATATTTCAGAAACCTCAAGTAGAGAAAAAAGTATTTTGCTTATTTATACATATTATTTTACTTTAATAGTCTTACTGTCCTACTTTGAAGCAGGAAGGTGAAATTACTCGGAGTTGGGGATTTTATCAAATCCATCCTTATTGTCTGCTTCATAGGCCCTAAGTTGGGCAAGTTTTAAAACTTTCAGTAATACCACTTTTTAGCATTCCCAATGAAAATGTTTCAGTTCTTCCTAGGTAACTAGGTCTGCTTGTCACTTTGCATTATTAACCTTGGCCATTCTATAGAATATCAGAGCAGAGTGCTGTGGACTAGTAGGTTGGAAACATAGGGTGTCTGTGGAGGCAAGCTTAAAATTGAATATATGGCACACAAAGTCTGTGTCATAAGTTACATGGGAAAAGGAAGGGAGACAATTGGATACAAAATCTTAGAAAATTAGATGAGTATGGGGGAATGAATGTAGGACTGGGTTTATGAAGGAAAGGCAATAGAATAGAGTGGGGGGAGAATCAGTACAATTTGATCTGATGGTGATCACTAGGTGACATATTTTAGAAGCAGGACAGTGGAAGCAGGACTTAATATAGAAATGAGGCGAATGACTTCATGGGGTCCTGATTTCACCTACGTTGCTGGAGATTACATTTGGAAGGTATTGTGACTTAATTCCTTTTTCTCCTTTAGAAAACCTGATCCAAAATACAGTCATTAGGCACTGAAGATAATTTGCATTCCAGACAATAGGAAAAAATGTGGTTTAAGTTCAAGAATAATGTTACCTCATAAGCAGGGCAAAAGTAGACATGGAAAGGAAAAGATAGAAGGGAAATTACTATAACTTGATGAAATTTATCATCAGTCCTGCTGTTGTCTCAGGAGTAGTTAGGGACCATTAATATTAGGTATATACTTGAATGTGTGGATGGTACCTTATTAACTGATGGTTTATTTGATTGCAGATGAAGCTGTAAATGTATTTGTATGGCAGAGATAATGGCTACAAGGTGGAGTTCTTTCATCATGAATTTTAATTTCATAGAGATAAAATGTCTATTTTCTTATTTGATTTTGGAGTAGAGATACACACTTGAAAATGATTATTTGGAATGCTAATGCTATGGGAATTTCAAACTAGTTTAAAATTGGAAATAACATCTGTCAGTATCTATGATTTCCCAGAGGAGGCAACCATCTCTTTTCCTTGCCTAATTTCAGCAATAAATTCTAGCAAAATTCCATGTCCATCAATAAAAAATACTCATTATGTCATTACATCTAGTGAAGGCTTTGACAACCAATTTCACATCTAATCTACATATTTCAAACTTAAGGACTATAGTTCCATAGGATTTCCTTGAAATACAGGATTCAGAGGACATGTGAATTCATCTTTCTTCTTTACTTGAGAATGCTCAATCCCATAATTTTTACCTGATGGGGGTAATCAATACCTTGATAAACCCATACTGCCATCACCTGGAAGCAAAACTACACATTCCCTTGCTATGAAGAGGTGTGTGTGAATTGGGCCTCTTCCCCTCTCATCACCTTCTCCTCCATGCTCAAGAGTTGAAGTTGTTTTTATTTATTGTATATCTGAAGCCATTCTCAATAAGGTTTGTATGTTTCAAATAGTAGATATTGTACAAAAATAAAGATACTAAATATATTTTCATAAAAATCTAGTTGTTAATAAGGAGGCTTAACCAGGGTTGATAATTAGCACTATTGACTTCTTACAATACCCTAAATAATGTTTCTTGCCAAGACATCACAATCACCTTTGAATGTTTAGTGTATAATCTTAGTTGGAAAGGGTTTTTTTTTTCCCCTAGAAGTTTCTTTTCCATAGAAGAGGTAAGAACAGTTTATTTTCACTGTTTCTGTCCTTTCCCTGTAAGTCTTTGGAAGATATGAATTTTGCATGGGTAGAAAATTAGGCCACATTTGGTGCCCTTTTGCATTGCAACATATTGCAAAGATAAATTATGCTAAACTGCTAATTTTCAATCACTTCATCATTAGGAATTGTAATAGTGCTTTGGTTTGTAATTTACAGGTTTAGACAGATTCTCTTTCTGCGTTGTGTTTGAGTTCTGAAAACTAGAAACATTTTATAATGTTTTTATAAATGAGCTTTTGAAAATGAGATAGATTTTTTTTTTAAATGTGAAGGAAGCATTTCACAGTTGACAAAATTAATTTGTTAACAAGTCAGGGGGTTTTTAAGAGCTAAAATTAGAGAGATTTTTTATAGCACAAATCAATAAAGATGGGACAGCATATCAGTGGGCATTAACTCAGGTCCTGGAAGACAATTTATGGAAAAATTATACTAAGGATGAGGAAAAAATGAGTTTTTGAAAGAAAACTGCCTGGATTACAGGTTTCCCAGGGAGTCTGTGAAATACCCACCTATGGAGATACTGAAAAGATGTTTGGACATCATCTTGGGCACCTTGCTCTCCATGCCCTTCTTGAACAGGGATTTGAGTGAGATGACCTCCAGAGGTCCCTTCCAACAGCCCTTCTGTGAATCTGTGATAACCCTGTGGTAAGGTTGTATTGGTTAGAGGCTACATTTTTAACTGCATAAGGTCCTTGGAAGTGAAAACAACAGGTGCAAAAACCCACCACATTTTGTTTTGTTTATTTCTAATGATACTGCTTAACCAGTATTCATGGTTTTTATTTCCTTTTGCAAGAGTTCAGAGCACGGGTGAATCTAATTCCACATCAGGAATTCATCTCTCTACTCTGGTTAATCTCTGATTTTTCTCAGTGTCCTCCAAGTGAAACAAATACAGCTTGGCATTATTTAAAAAAAGATTTAATTTACTTTACAATTTATTTATTTTGGGAAATTGTGTAGCTCAAGAGAATGGTAATGGGATATATAATCTATCACGATGAAATAACCAGGGTAAATAAGGTCACCATGATTAGTTATCAGAGCTTTTTTGGCTCTTCATTGGGTCACTGAATAGCTTTGTGAAATGAGATTGGTCTCAGTCCAGTTCACATAGTTTCAATTTGGGTTTTTAACTTCAGGAAACATCAGCTTTTGCTGACAGTTTCCAGAGAAAGATCAAGAACCTTTACAGTTGGTCTGTTTGAAAGAAGAATTGCATGTGTAATTTAAGTATGTTTTGATGCTGTCTGATGCCGTATCTAAATGTATGTATCTATATAAAGGTGTTTGCTTCAGGACCACCAAATTAGATGTTTCTGGGGTTTGTTTGTTTTTTAAAAATGTGTGTTACTAATTCTAAACAAATATATATAATTTTTAATAATGCCTTTAATAATACCTTATCTTATTTTTTTTTTCTATTACAAAAAATCAATTGACTTTGTAACAATTTAGTTGCAAGTGTGGTGTTAGCAGTGTTTAATTGCACGCACAAAGCTGATTGATACTCTGAGCTTTTCTGCTTTTTCTTCTGCTCTTTCAAGGATTTTTTGGAGGTTTAAAATTTTTTTTTAATAATTAGATCCTGTAAAAAATTTTGAGTTAGTAAACTCTTGAATTAGCAGAAATCAAAAAAAGGATGAAACATTTCTTACTTAAGGGTGTGAATGAGCATGATTTTCCTTAGAATTTTGAGATTTGTTAAAAAAAATAAATTTTCCATGTGACTATGAGGCTGCTGAAGTAGTACATACTGTGATGGCTGATGTGAGACTAGCTGATGTGGCAGCTTACTTGATCAAATATCCATGACTTCTCCTACACCATCTAATAATTCATCAACAGAGAAGGTATAAATTTAATTTTTACTTGCCAGTGTCTAAAGTACCAGCTTATACTGCTTTCCTGCTGCCAGCCATTCTAGAAAATAAAATGGTGACATTTTTTTAAACATTTATAGCAGTGAAAGACTATAATTTACAAGTTATACATAGATAGTTTTTATTTTGGATTGGAACATAAGCATATGAAAAATAGTTGTTTTTAAACTAAATGCTCATGAAAAATTAAACTCATTTTGTATTTAGTTTGTTCATTTTCGGTAAGAATTTAAAAACCTGGGGGTTTTTTAGTTTAAAAAATGATGTTTAAAAGCTCATAAAAATACTAAATAATTTCTTCTCCTCTTCAGATAGTACAACATTCTTCTGTAACCAAACATACTCACTGTCACCTGTCACTTCATTCCTTAGGTTGTGATGGAGCCATTAATTCTTCAGCTAATGCTTTCATCTTGGTTTGGATAAGTCTGCTTTACTCATTTCAGTACTCGCCTTTGTATCCTAAGAAACACACTGACATCTTTAGGAGCCATAAGATTTTCCCATGCAGACATAGTAAACACTTGATTTAATGGAGGGGACTTTACTGTAATATATTATACATCAAATTAATTGGTAATTGCAACTTATCTTGTGACCTTTCAGAATACAGTTGAGTAAAAAAAAAAAAAAATAAAAAGCAAGCTAATTCTTCTCTTATGTATGAAAAGTATTGAATGTTTTTAAACTCTGTGCTGCTGATTCCACAAATATGTGCTGTCCAAACAAGATAACTGTTTGCATTGTTTTGGACTTTGCCAAAAGAGAATTCCAAGGGTTCGTAAAAGCTTCTCCATTAAATATTTTTCCTCACCCTCAATGATAACATTTATGCCTACATCATGGACAGTGGCTTGGCAGTCTTTTAGCTCAGCCAGTTCCTTTGGGACTCTGGGATGAATATCATCAGGTCCCACAGGCTTACATAGATTCCTGTTCCTCAGGTGGTCATGTAACTGATGAAAAAGCAGCAGTTGTAAAGAAAGGAGCAAATGGAGGGTAGCCCATGCTCAGAGTGACAAGTGCAATCCTTCACCCACTTCACTTCCCACGGAAGTGGACAATATATGCACAATAACTATGAGGCTTTGTATGTCAGTCTTCTCATCATCCACTGTTACCAGTTTACCATCCTTATTTATTGAGGTGTTAAGCCTTCTTTGACCTTCCTTTTCTGGCTCACAAATCTATACAACAAGAATTTTCTTGTTATTCTTTGCATCCCTTGCCAAGTTCCATTCCAGCTTCTCCTTGGCCTTCCTCACCCCTAAGCAACCAAACTTCATCTCTATACTATTTCCAGGTCACCTGTGCACATGAGCTCTGCCTGTTTACTTCTTTCCCTTCAGTTTGACCAGCAGTTCCCTACTCATCCATGGCACAGAAAACCTCATAGTTATTGTGCATCTGTGGGAAGTGAAGTGGGTGAAGGATTGCACTTTCCACTCTGAGCATGGACTACCCTTCATTTGCTCCTTTCTTTACATTTGCTCTTTTCTTTTTTTCTTTTCTTTCTTTCTTTTGCCTTTTCCTTGCTGAGGGGCCGATAGAGGATCCCCTTGATCTTGAGTTATTTCTAGTGGCTGCTCCTGAGGTAGGCTAGAGCTTGCTTTAATGAGTGTATCTCCCCTTCTTATTCTCTAGTACTCTTTAACATAACTCATCCCATAACTCTGCTACCAGGTTAAGCATGTCATCCACTTGGTCACTGTCACGATTGCTCTGTCTGCTACAACCCACTGAAGGAAATCAGTACTCCCTGCGGCCTTTACTAGGATGGCTGTGTGTGTTTTTAGGAGCTCTGGCTGGGGCATTGCATCCTTTTTGGTGAGCAGAGATGACTTGGCTTCTCACTGAGTGGATACCACACCAGAGCTCCTCCCCAGAGGCCGATAGTCCCAGCTGAGCTCTGGAATGGGTAGGTTATCCATATTCTGCATGTGTGAATTGCCTGCTCCTGGTCACTCACACTCTGTGGGGGTAACTTATCTCCAGGTGAAGGTAGGCATTGTCCCTGCTGGCAACACCCATGCTGCTGGGTGAGAGCTGCCTCTGACCCAGCAGAGGTCACAGCTTCCCCACTGCTGGCTCAAGAATAGGGGGTTGCGCCCCATCTCTCGCTTCTAGTGTCGAGGTCTCGCTGGTTCGGAAAGCTCTCCTCCCTCCCCTTGTGGGATCCTGAACTCCAGAGCACTTTTGTCTGTGCAGGTTGCCTCAGAGTGTTCACCAAAGAGGACTTATGTTTATGTAATAAATACAGCAGCCGTGATACATTCAATGTTTTGGGGATAGAAGGAAGGAATCACATATACCTGCCAAAACATGTAAGTCTTTATACACAGAGCTCAAGTGAATTACAACAGTTTGAGTCTGTAACAACATAGCAAGACACATTCATCCGCTTCTCCATCTAGTAGTCTGTCTCCTGACTGCTATTATCCAGCTATATGATTATCCAGATTTTGAATATAGTGTGTAGGAGTGAAATAAGGATTATTTAAGGCAAACTACTCAGAATTATTTTTTTTTTTTGTGAGCTCATGTTGTATGATATTTGTGATTCAGTCATTGTAGATCTGAAAAAAGGTGGTGCACTTCATTTTCTTCAAGAGTTTGTTCATTTCTTTGGAAAGAAAAGGCTTTTCTTTTGAGTCCTCAAGGTGTGACAATGTTGTGATTGTTGAGCTTTGAGAAGAGAAAGTCAATACCATGCAGAACGAAGAGCTAAAAGGTCCCTGAGAAAAACTTGTTAAGTGTCTTCTTTGCCTAACTAGGCTACAGAAATCTCTGGGAATTGCTAGTTGGAAATATCTTCCCCAGGTAAGCTTCATTTGTGTTGCAGTACACAACAAAATAATGCCTATAAAAGGGTCATTGAAGTGAAATCCATTCCAGATATCTTTAATTATTTTATTATTACTCTACTATTGGATTTGAAGAAAATACTAACTGAAAAGTGGCAGTAATACTTCATCCACCTTCAGGTAATTATGGGTATCTGTCTACTCACAGTTTTCTATTAAGTAAAAAAGAAAAAAACCTGTGGAAGTAATTTTGGTGGCATTTCTTTGCTATATAATTTAAAATAAATTCTCTGTATCAGTGATTTCTAAGAGTACATAATTAAGATAAAGCAGTTACTATACTTTTAGACATAAACCACACACTTACATAAGCCCACACATACAGACAGTCCTCTCCTAATCAATGTCAGAAGCAGGGGAGGATAAAAAGCAAGACAGGTTTTTGTGGTAGTGGAAATAGGATGAGTAATAGCAAGATTACTATTGAGAGATGCAGATTGTGCTATGGGGAATCAGGCTGTGGGAGACAAAGAAGCAGCTCTGAGATAAAACTCCTTTTTTTATTACTTTTATGTATACACAATCAGTGCAGCTGCGTTGCAGATTTTTTTATGTATAGCCTCCAAGCTGTAAATATGAAAATAGTGTAAAGTGAAAAGTAAGTCTGAAGGATAAAATCACCTATAAAGAAGCATTCATCCAGTAGTATATGTCTTTTCTTTGATAAGATAATGTAATTTACTGGTTTAGAATGAATGCTAGAATGAAATATTATAATGGGTATCAAAATTATGAGGACCACTTCTGCTTTTAACATTTACCAGAGCACAGTTGCACACAGTTGACCTACCAAGTGCCTCGTATCTCTTTCTTCTGCTTTCATCACAAGTATTTCTGATCTGCCTTTCAAGATAGCCTTTTGGTGGAGTCACATGTGTAAAAGATGTTATGTGCATTTCAAAATTAAGTTACTTTGTCACTGGAGTATGTGCTACTATTTGTCCAATGCCTGTATTCTTATGTTTCCACAGCTGTGAATTACTTCCAATCTTTAAAGTCTCCATGTTAATAAAAAAAAGCAGAGCACAGACTTAGCAATTGAGTATTCTACTGAGAAGCACTTTATGCTGTTGTGAATTTTACGTTTTAAAAATTGAAATAATGCTGAAGAGAAGCTGAAGCTCTTTTTTTTTAGAGGCACTTTGGACTGTCATCTACAGATGTTGTGTTTCATGAACCTTGAAATCCAGCTTATGAATGTCAGGCTTCACCGTAACAGCAGGTTTATTTCTCTACACCTCAGTCTTTGCATTTGGTCACTTTTCACAGTGTCTTCTGGCCTTACTGGTCTTGTTTTGCTCCTGGTGGTCCATTTTGACTCTATTCTGCAAAGAAACACACCATTTAAAACAGAAAATGGAATCTGTCCCTGTTGCTGCTCTGCTGCTGACATTTACCCAGTTCCCTATCATCAGCTCCTGATTAAATGGATGTTCAGAGTTAATGGCCATGCTGGTAGGAAACATATTACTCCTGTACAGTTAAGTGGAGAAAGCTCTTGATTCTTCTGTCACTGATTCCAGACAGAGAATGGCTGCTGGTAGTCAGGCTTCTGATACAAGATGGGTGCTATAATTTACAGAGAGGGTTTTGATCATAAATAGCTCTCATGTATTAAAATCAAATTCATAACCTGAGACAGGGTACCTTGAAAACTCCCATGAAGAATTTGCTTCTTTGAATATAGGAAATTAAATTTTTAGAACTCAGTTAAAAGGTTGCCTTTAGCAAAGCAACTGCTGTCATAATTTGTGGGTTTGATTTTTTTTTTCTTTATTTTAGGCTTGCCATAGTGCCCAAAAGTCTCATTCTTGAAGCATATCTTTCTGTTGTAGCTAGGAAAATGAAGGCTTGAAGGGCAGCTCTTGTATTCTGTTGTATCAACTTCATTCCAAATGCTAAAACATTTTTAATACTGATGTTATCCCATTTTCTACCTATGTTTCTACCAATTCTCAGTTGTTCATCAAGGCATTAATAACCGATTTTAAGTAATTTTGTTATTTCTGCAGAAAACAAAATATAAATACTTAATTGTTCATAAGACCTTGCAAGTAGTATTCTTGGAAGGTATAATTATCACTATTGCAGTAAGTCATTAAAGTACTAATTCAAATCCAAAAGGTATATTTTGTTGTAATGTTATAGAATGAGAAATTTTTAGAGTTGAGCCTTAACTTTGAAAGGTTTAAAGAATTGCACCAGTAAATTCTGTAATAGTAAAATTACAGGACCAGTAGTCACTGTAACAAGGTTTACAATTAAAGAAATATTGAAACCTGTGCCTCACAGAAAACCTAGTGCAGTATCCATTTTCAGTAGCTTTATGGTATCACTGTCATAAGTTTTATTTAGCATAGAATCCCTAAAAATTATTTTCTTTTTTTTTCTCATTTTAGTAGACTGATGCTTCTTGTTACTAATGTTAATAGGAATTAAGTATTAGAGTTTAAACTAGTGTTTTATCCACTGTCTTGGATAGGGCTGAAAAGATCAGGGAAGATACCTAGTGAAAGAATCTATCATGAACTTCTAATATTAATATAAGTAATTCTTCTTCAATATAGAGGTCTCGATGCATTTGGTAGTTCTCGTTTTTCTTATTCTAACAAATATAACTTTTCAGACTAGGCTGAATTTTAATATAAAGTTTTTAGATAGAAATGTGAAAAACATCTTGATGATCATAAAATCACTTTGAGATAAACAAATGAAATTTTTAAATCAAAAGACTCAAAAGATATGCTAAATGTAGGGCTTCCACAATAATTACAGAAAGGCATTATTTATTTTCATTACATAAATCTGCATTAGATGGAATGGTGTAGGTCATTCAGAAATTTGACACCTAAGACTAGAAGTATTTTCTTGTGAGAGTATAGTAATGCTATCAGAGAAGGATATGAGGCATCTGCAGAATTCTGATAAAGGAAGTGGTATATATTGATGATTTTCACTCTGTGGAAAAAGCTTGTCTAATCTATCCCAACAGTCACTAAAGCAGCTGAACTCATTATTGAAAGCTTGACCTATGTGCTGTACAGCCTATTCAGTTCTTTATCTTTCAGGAGTTTTTTTTTTTAAGGATTATGGATGTACTCTATATCACATGCTTCAGTCTCTGCATCACTGAGCTTTTGGTACAACAATTATGACTGAAAGACCTAAACCAAAAAAAATTCAAGTGCAGTTTATCTCCTCCTATAATTCTTCAGACACTACCAAAAAAAAAAAAAAAATTTACTTCCCTGACACTAATGACTCTCACCATTTGTATTTGCTCTCTCTGCAGTTCTTGTTACAACTGAACTGCAGCATATTATTTACCTTAATGAGCATGTAAATAATAGTATCAGTATTACGATGTATGAAGCTGGTAAGTTTTCAGTTTAAAATATACTAGAGGTTGTTCAGACAGGTCAAATTCTATCATCCAGGTATCATGTATTTCTCTTGTTATTTATTTATCTTCTTAGGTGTAAGCCCATGGAGCTTTAGCCAGCCATAGATAGGATCATGTCATCCAGGTCTTATCTGGGGATCATATGAATTAAATGAAGACATTTGGAATGACTATTTCAAACCTAGAATCCTCTTGATTAAATATATTTCAATTTTATGTTTCAGATAGCAATATAAGGAATGTGATGTACAGCATCAGAACAGAACTGAACAAAATTGGTTTTGAAAGGTTAAAATGGTTCATTTTGACACTCCTGACCTCAAAGTGTTTTGTGTTATAATTTTTTTTCTTTTTTTTTTTTTACATTTTAAGCAATCTGGAATTTCTTTGGTGTTGTTTAGGGTAGTGAACGGAGGAAAAAATGATCATTATGTCTGCATGCATAGTCATGTGTTTTCACAAATCAGTTGGAATATTCCTAAGAATGATGGCAGGAGTAGGAATAACAGTTTCTAGGTCAATGACAGAAAAATTTCAATTGGAAATAACATTTCCGTATGTTCTGTCTTCTGTTAACGTGTGTAGAGCAGATCCTTCTTTCTTTTTTTTTTAATTTTCCTCCCTTTCATTTCCACTTTGATTTCTGGACCATCCACTACATTTGGACTTCACTCTGGAACCTGATCTGGTCTCTACTCTTATCACTGTATTACAGGAATTAATAATGGTTGTGAGCAGGTGGGGAATTGCTGAAGGTATCCCTTCACTTTCAGTCACACAATTAGCTGCTCAGCTGAGAACCTGACAGATGTCAGTCCTGAGACCTGAGCATGTCCAATGAAATGCATTCTGCTGTATGATTTTACCATACTGGCAATAATAATTCACTGTGTCCTGTTGATACTATATCAAATTAAAATTAAAAATGTGACACAATGAAGGAATATGTTCCTTAGCCTGTGTGTTTAGACAAAAGCACAGACACAGAAATGCCATGTGGATGTGTATGGAAACTGGTAGTGCAATTAATATATATTATACCCGAAGAGTAGATTTACAATTGTTTGCTAGTCTAGAAATACACGTTCTTTCCATCAGCAGTATTCACACTTTTTATCTTTCCACTCCAAGACTTTTTACAAGGGCTTTTAATGGCAGGTAGGTGTAATGACTTTACAGTGACAGAGGGTAGGTTTAAATAAGGTTTTAGGAAGGAATTCCTTCCTGTGGGGGTGGTGAGGCACTGGAGTTGATTGCCCAGAGAAGTTGTGGTTGTCTCATCCCTGGAAGTGTTGGAGGCCAGACTGGGTGGGACTTTGAACAACCTGGTGTAGTGGAAGGTGTCTCTGTCCATGGCAGGGGAGTTGGAATGAGATGGTGTTTAAATCCTTTCCAGCCCAAAACATTCTGTGATCTTTGAAAGGTCATGTACTTGTCACAGTGTATAAATGTTTAATAACACAAGCAAGCTGCTGCGCTTCAGTTTTAAAATGTGGCGGTTCATCATCTTTCTTTTAGAACTTTAGTGTGCATTTCATAGTTCCGTAAGCATTGAGCATGTGTAGATTTTTTGTTAGTTTACAGTTAAATATGTACCCCTTTAACAAAATCTACCAAGATGCAACACAATACTGTATAATAAGTAAATCACCATAAACAAAGGTCAGACATAACTTGAAAAATATTATATATACACTATATATATCTTACATAGGTATATTATGCATGTGTATAATATATTTATGCAAACATCTGAAATAATTTGTTACTTTAGGTCTGTTACATATTAATAAACTTTTTTGAAGTAAAAAGTTGTTTAAAAAAAACCCACAATGGTCATGTCAAATAAAGCTTTTGATTATAACTGTCATGTTTCAGTGTACGTTCTCTGAATTCTGCTTTTTGTCTCACCAGATCCTGAGGAAGTGAGAGTAAAAGTTTAGCTTTCCTGACACCTGCACAGGAGCCTTGTGTTGTTGTAGGACACTCAGAGGTGTTCAAGACAATTTGGAGGAAGAGCAGGTAGAGAGACTGAGATTTGATAATTATGCTTGTCACAGCCCAAAGTGGTATTAACAGCTAAGGCTCCTGTGTAAAAGCTCCAAATCCACTCTATTACTTACTAACTTTCTTGGCACATTTGAAAAGTAACAGTAAATAGATTCTTGTTATTCTAATTTAATTCAAACAGAAAGAGAGGATCCTGCAATATGATGTGATGTAGTGTTGCCCAATTTTAAGTAAAAGAAATGTACTCTCATAGGTGAAACTTAACCTGACTTGAGGAAGGACAAAAGTGATAAAAATCAAACTTTGACCAGAACTCCAGAGATTATGTGAGGGAAGCAGCAATAATATATGTAATTTGAAATTTGTCATTCAAAACAAGTCCATACACGTGATCATAACACTGCAGGTCTGAACTGTTCCAAAACCCTCAGCCTAAGGAGAGAAGCATTAGCTGTTTCTGCTGGGAGTTTCTGGCCACTCTTTTAGTCTTGGGATTTTGGTTCAACATCTTTTCTTTAAATAATCTGATTGGCATGTTTAAACTCTGATATACGTGGCTTGGGTCTCCCAGTATCTCTGCCCCATTGTCACTCATCTAGACATTCCCTCAGCATTTGCTAGCACTCAGGCATCAAGCTTAACCCATTCATAGATACAACAGATAGCAAACATAGGCACAGCAGAGGAACCTTACAGCAAGAGCCAATTTTAAAAGCACTTGGAGAAAGTGTCCTTACAGTTCAAGCTGAGTATTTGGATTGGGCAGAGAGGACACTTTGCCCAGTATTTTTCAATATATGACATCAAAACATGACATATGGTGTCAGTAGAAAACATCCTCTTCTTTTGAAAGGACTGTTTCCATGAGTTCAGCTGGAAATTCAACTCTCTTTCCTTAGTCCCACTCATCCCATCTGTGCAAATAAGATGTACTGCTCTAGGGAACAGATGGAGTCAGTGGCTCTACTTGGTTGTGCTGTGGGACCCACATTCTGGATTAGTCACGTTCCTTGAATAGGTACTTTTCTGCAGTGTAAGATAGCAAGGACTGTTACGTGAGTTTATTAGATACTCAGCATATAAGAAAAAAAAAATTGAGTTCTTAGTGCTATTAATCTGGCTTTGTTCTGGTCTACAAGAATTTCTTTTAATGGATGCATTTGTAATTTCCTAATATCTGCCTAAATGCTATACCTCTGTTTGTGGTCATAATTTTCCTTAATTTTGCTTTTTTAATTATGTATCTGCTCTGGAAAAACAAAGTTGACAACTGTTCTAAAAATAAGAAATCCATCCCTTTCAATTTGACTTTAAAAATATTTGCAGTCTTGGAAAACACAGTATTCACCAAGCAGTAATTAGTTTCAAGACAGATTTGTGATCAAAAGAGTACTTTTCAGCTTGTTGAGCAAGGATAGAGTCAAAAGTCATAGGAACAAATGCGTAAGCAAAGCATGTGGATGGTATCACAGATGTAACATTCGTCCCTTGGGTGCGGTTGAAGTTTTTGTGAGAGTTTTGCTATGAAACTTGATTGAAATTTGTTATTTAGAGGAGCCACAAAGGAAACATGAAAAAACTTTCAAGAGTATGTGAGTCATCAGTACCTGTGTTCCAGTGCTACTGTTGCCAAGAGAAGATTTAGGCTTTCTTATTGCAACTATGGCGTTGTTTTAAGATAAACATTTACCTCTTCTTAGTTGGCTTAAGTATTATATTAAATTTAAAACATTAACAAAAATCTATTTTCTTTTGTAGAAAAAAATGCATTTACTTTTTCAGTGGCATAAACTTCCACCTTTTTTCAGAGCAGATGGCTTTATTTTTTATATAAAATAAAATAAGGAGCATGAGCTTTGCAAAAAAAGATCAGGGGCTCAGGGCATATGAAAGTTTTAAATCATCACAAGAAGTGAGAACACATAGTAAGTCTTCTGTCTGTTCTCTGTCCTCACTTCCTTAGACCATAAAGGTCTAAGATTCCCTCAGAGGCACATCTTTTCTTACATGAACAGATCCTCTTCAATAATCTTGGCTAAGCAAGAGAAGAACTTCATTTAATAATTTTTTCTTGATTCTTGTAACTTGCACTACTCAGTGTCACTTCAGAAATGCTCTTTAGCAAAACCTTCTTTTAAGGGTCAAGTCCTTATGTTGAGATGACATTCACCACTGTTGACGCTTGTGTAAGCCATCCAAGAAGGTGACAGGCATCCCAATAACCTGTCAACACCTTACCTGTGGCAGCTATTCACGGGTTATATGTTCTTGAAACATAGGTCACATTTTTCCAAAGGCAACTGTAATGTCAAATTAAGGTCACAACTTTGATACAGATGTGTACAGACGTGTGTATTACACTAAGCTGTGAGAATTATGCAGAAAACAATAAGATGGTATTTAGAATCTAGTAGAGACTTTGAAGATTTTATTCTGTCTGCAAACATTTTTGACTGTATAGTAGCTGTAGTACTTCAGTATTTGTGGTTGAATTGTTGTTGTATTCGTAGTGCTGGCATTGGGTATGGAAAGTAAGAGGAAAGTATAGGAAACACCTTTGGCACTTTAAATTCTCTCTACTTTCAATAAATAATCATCCAGGCCATGTAGTTATGTATAAATGATAGACAGTGCAGTTTTTTTCTAATGTGTATTTTGGAGCAGAGAAATTGGATGATGCAATTTGACAGCTAACATTTGACTGGTTTGCTTTAACACTTTGTCCAAGTGCTGCTTTTAATGTAATTACACCACATGTAATACCCCAAATTATTGATACTTCCATGAATAGTGACCATCTGTTACAGAGTGGCCAGCATCCTAACAGTGCAGCTCCTGGTATCCGAAACAAAACATCTGGATGCAAAACACTGGAGGTGAATTGATAATTAAGATATAATTTCTGCAGAAATGTATGTGGGCTAGCTGGTAAGGGACAAATGCATGATAATGGTTCTCTGTTATAAAAGGCCATGTTCCCTTGCCCAAAAATACTCCCAAGCAGTTTTAAAAGTGTTACTGAAGGTATAACCTGTCACCTTTCATTATCTGCAACCCACTCTGTCAGACTATTACCCTTTTAAAAGCAAAAAACTACATCATTTATCAGCACTTTCATGTAGAGCCTCATTTATTAATATCTCAGTTATCTGGACCTTTCTGATAGATTACAGATTTTTTTTTCAGTGCTGATTTTCAGACTTATATGAGGTGCAAATGATTTTTCTTCATGATCTTCCCTTCCCTTATCGTTTGGGGTTTTTTACCATTTTTCCCCCTTTTTATGACTGAGATGTGTTAAGGCAAGCTTATTCTGTGATGTCTTGTCTTTCTTTTGATTTTTAGTGCATAGTTGCTACACTGCTTGAGTGTAGCCTTGTATTTTCCTCAAAGAAAGACTGCTGTTTATGGCATTTCTTTTCAGGTACATTAATTTAATTGAGCGCGTTATGGCCTAAGCAGTGCGGTGTTTCTCTTGTAAATGACTCATTGTGGGTCTGGAAGTCAGCTGCCTGTGTGGCTTCACCAGAGGTGCTTTGAGGGAGCCTCTGGGTCACCATGAACTCAGGTTCCTCACGAGGCACAGGAAGCTGATCTCTGTCCGCTGTAGCCGCTCTTTGGTCCAGCGCAGGCCTGGCGCCTTGCAGAGGTAGCGCTGGACGGGCACCCGAGCAGGCGCTCTGCCCTGGGCCCTGCTGCCTGTTGGGTTTATCCCGCAGAGCCCCGAGCGGATGGATGGCTCCCGGGCCACAAGCACGCCTTTCTGGAGAGAACTTCTGACCTTCCTTAGTTTCCAGTCACCAGGGTGATCCAGGGCGGCCGCAGCTGTTAACTTTTTAGCTGACTTTATTTCACATTATGTAACAATTCATTAATTCAGTAGTTACTGTGCTACGTATTAACTACCATTATATAACAACCCACTTTGCGATTTATATTCCTGTGGATAGCGTACCTCCAGCTTTCTGGTGAGTTACGTATTTTTAAATGTACTTTCAGGCCTTTTGACCTTGGGAAAGCGGGCGATATTGCTGATGCAGAAGTGGTGAGGGGCAGCACGTGCCCAGCTGTCGGCCCAGGCCACTCTTTGGGGTCCTGGTGGCACGGCCAGTCCAGGCCACCAGCACACAGGTGTGAGGGTCAGGATCAGGGGAGAGCCAGGGTGAGATGCAGCCTGGGCAGCCAGGCAGGAACACAGGGATGAGCCAGGGATGAGCCGGCTGCTTTTGGGTTGGGGACTGGCCCCAAGCCCATGGATGGGCCTGCTTTGGCCACGGTGGTCACATTGGTAAGGTCTGGGTCTCCCTGACAAGGCACTACAAAGGAAGGTGTTGCAGTCTGACAAAACTATTCAGTATTAAAAGTACATAGTGCAGATTCCTAATGTATCAATTCATTCTAACAACTGTGAAACATTTAAAGATGACTGTAATGTGATTATTTGCCACCACAGTATCAAGATAGAGTTTGTGAAAAACATTTTAGTATAGCAATAGTAACAATAACATTATGGTTGTCTGCTTTCCGTTTTGAGAACCACAGTTTTTCAAATAATATAAAAGCATTAAAAAAGATAAAAGCTATATGTAAATAAAAATTCAGATTAAATTCTCCCAGAAGATTTTTCTGCAGTGAATTTTCTCTTTCCACATGTACATTAGCTATGGGAACCTGGTGATCAATCAAAGGATGATCCCATCCTTTAAAGAGATGAAGAAAACATAATTGGATGAAAAACAAGTTATAGTCAGTTGCTGCAGAAATTGAATGAGTCTTGAGTTAAATTAATTTCTTTATTTGAATATCTGATTGAAGGAATTCCATAAGTTGCACTTGCTGCAGAGACTGATATTAGATAGAGATTATTTTTCATCTCAGAAGAAACTGTTAGCAGTAACTGCAGGGCATTTTGTCCCCTGTGGTATGAGAAGGACTAGGTTATAACTTTCTCCTAAAGCTCTTAATTCCTCTTCAGGTCAGCTTAAGGAGAACTAGTCTCACTATTTGCGAGAATTGTGTATTGAACTGGAATTGGGTGGCCGAAATATTAAAAGAAGCTGTTCTTGAATTATTTATGTGTGGTACTAAACACAGACCATCTGACTGATGAATACCTGAGCATAGATGGATGGCAAGTACTGCCTTAATCAGTAATTAATGGTAGTGAATACAGAGCAACTTATGCAAATGAAACTGTGGACACAGGCCTGGTGCATGTTTACATTCCAAAATGGAATGGATGAAGGACTGAACCAAATCAGGACATGTTACAGGGAAGATGTTGTAGTGCCCAAGTGATGCGCCTTCTGTTGGGTTTGCATGTGCAGGCTTGATGCAGGCAATCAGTGAAATACAGACCTGACAAAGAGTTGCAGCACGTGCATATTCTCCAGGAGGAGCAGAGTGACATGAGGCTTTTACTGACAGTGTAGTTTGGTGTCATCATCTTTGTCATCAAGGCCATGAGTGATATAGAGGTACTGGGGAGGCAGGAGTCCATGGGTCTGGTTGACTCTGAAAATCCAAGAGGCATGCTTAATGATTTGTATAAAGAAAATTGTGCCTTAAAAGATTTCCAGACCATTACAAGAAAAATCAGCAAGCTAAAGAGTTATTTCTGATTTAAGGATAGTGTATGATATCTTGTTTGGAGACAAATCAAAAACTTAAAGTTCTTTCCCCATATTTTCAGGGACATGCAACCTCTTCTACTGATCCATAGAGCTTAGTATTTGTTCAAGCATTAGCATCTCAGTCCCTGTTGTCTCTTTCTCCTTAGAAATGACAAAGAACAATGAAAAGACTACTGCCTTGACTATGTCTCATTGTTGTCCCTAATATAAAACATTAAACATTCTCTTCTTGATTTTAATCCCCAAGTGGTTTGGAGATTACCCCAGCTCTTTTATTAAATCTTCAAATACTAATTCTCATTATTCCATGGATCTCAGTATAAACCTTGGTCTTCCTTTTGTGTTTCCTCAGAGGAGCAGAGGGTACAGATCTATGAAATAACATAACTATTCCTAAATTAAAAAGGAAGTCCTATTTTGTGATGACAGATTCTTGAATTTAGCACTACTTAGGTTCATAGTGTACTGAAAACATAATTTTCCATGCTGAATAATATTGTCTCATTGCTTGTATTTCTCTCTTCATTTGCTTTAATTGTAAACACATCTGGGCCAAAACTAGATTTTGCTGCTGAGCATTGTAGGCTTATGATTCTTAACTAGGGATGTTAGACACTGTCCTAGTGAAGTATCTACAATAAAACTTTAATTGCAAGTGTTGTTGATAATACTTCTGACAATTTGACCATGGTAAAAACTTAAGATTTGCTTGCACTGTGAAATTCTGTTTAAAAAGAAATCTTCTGTTCAGTAGATTTGTACTTAGTATGAATGCAGGGGTGATGGTGTTTAATTTAGTAACAGAAAACTAAATCCTTTTGTTTTCCTTCTGTTAACATGGTTCATGCTGAGCACAGTAAAGAGCACAATTTCAATTTATTCCTTCTCCTTCACCCTGACTGGGTTTGATAATTCACCTGCAATAAGAGGTTTAACAGGCTTCACCAGTCTAAACTCAGGGAGGCACATGGCTATGCACAGGTGTTTCTGGAGGCTCAGATTTTGCTGTTCAGAAAATTACTTGGAGGAAAATTCTGTCAGCTTTGTTTCATTTAGGATTCACAGTGACCTGATCAACTTTACCTACGTGATGGGCTTCTTCAATTTGCTTTATCTAAGATCTAAAGGTACAGATACTGATACCTATCTTTTGAAGACACATACATTGGTTACTGCAGATACAATGATAGATGCTGTAAGGTAATAAAAATACCTTGTTGTATATCTCTAAATGTAATTCTGAGATATTTTACAAATTACTATTGAGCTGTTCATATTTTATTGTATAGTATGTGTGCCAAGCCACCGTATATCAGAGTGATAATAGAAAAGATGTCTATCAGACTGCTAATAGAACATTTAGAAATGAAAATTTTCAGTTAAATTGACTATTGACAGTCTTCAGAATGTGCTGTGCTAGGCATCATATGCTTGTGACTGATTTTACAGAATTACATCCATTAATACAACTTAGAAACAGTTCTAGTTGCTGTATAAAGTTATGGAAATCTGTAACTTTCAGGTTGTTGGTTTTTTTTGTCTATGGAACAGCTAGTGTTGAATTTTGCCTCACTATATTTCTGTCAAATGTGCTACACAATACTTTTCAATATTTCCCAGATTGTTTTTTCATTTATAACTAGAGATTTTTATATTCGGGGTGGAGGGAAGGAATATTTTATACCTGTAGGGAGGGGTTGTGTGGAATAAATGATGGAGGAAGAAAGATCAACTATAAATGTACAAAAAATAAGCTGTCACTTGGTTGGCCTATGATATTTTGCTTTTCTGTTTATTCTTAGATATTTATTTCTTTGTATTTTGTGTGTGCTGTCCTGCAATCAGGGCATATAACTTAACCTTTCTGTGTAATCCCTGTGTGTCTGTGTTTTTGCATTATTATATTTATATATAAACAGGAGTCATGGGAGGAACAAGGGAGATTTGGATGCAGCTATTACTATGATTTTGTTTGTGCTTTGGAATTCTTCAGTTTCTTCCTCCACAAGTTGTTCTCAAATAACTCAAGAAATATTTGTTGTGTCTCAGTTTGAATATTATACATGAATGGAACTATGTATTTAATTACTTCCCATTTCTTTGTGTTTTACATGAAAATTCTTCTTGTGAAAGTGTGTATACAGTTCTTAATAGCCTCTTTAATATCAAGTTTGCTTGAATTACACTTTTTCTTCTATTGTATGTTCTGTTTTATGGTAGTTCTGTGGTTTTGACCTTTATTAGCTTCCTTTCTCTGCATTTGAGCTAAGTCATAGCTCTCTGATGTTTCACTTTAATATCTCTGTACCTGAAACCTCATTAATGTTAAATATTCATAGATGAAAAGTGAAATTTAATGTGTCCATGGATTCTAATATATATTAAACTGACAATTTAATGTGTTTCCTTTTTGACTCCTTTTCTGATCTGAGAAATTTTGAAGTTCAGATCTTTTTGAGTGTTGAAATATCCATCTAAGAGAAAAGGGGGACTAATAATATTAATCCCCGTAATTGTAACCAGTCATCAGTAAAAAGTCAGTTTTTAAAGACCAGCTACTTCACGGTGGTAGCTGTCACAATATAATTTTTCCTCTGTGTCTACATGGTAATAATGGCCCTGCTTGTAGAGAGAATTGGTCTTTTAGGGAGCCCTGGAGTTTGCCTTAGAGCCACTGAAGCATAGTTGGATATCAGCTCTGCTGGGGAACATAAGGACACTGAGTTCAGCCAAGGTAGTGTGGAGGGAGTAAAAGTGTTTTATGTTTATGCATAGAGACTTTGCAAAGACAGAAGGGAGACTCTCCTAAGCTCTCAGGCAGGCCTGGTGAAAGCCAGCCTGCAGGCGGACGTGAGCCTGCTGGGATGAAAGCTTCCGCAGGGCCTGGGTTGACTGGTACCGCAGCTGTGGCCCAGCAGGAGGATGCAGAAGGCTCTGCTGCCTGGAGTTTGCTGGAAAATGGCCCTCAGACAGGAGGTCATGGCAAGGGTCTGGCACACCTCGCTTCACCTGTTCTCAAAGGGGAGTGTGTAGTAACATTTCTCTGGTTGCTGTGTCTTTTTGCAGCATTTAATGGCTCTTGAGCACAGTCTTAGGCTGAATTCCTTGGTGCAATGCCACAGGATGGTCTGAACTACAAGATGTTTAGATATAGTAACTAACATTAGCATTCTCAAACTTAAAAGGTAGCATCTGTAGGAGCTGTGCATACTGATGAAAAATAGAATGACTACATTCATTTATGTAAACACAAATTTAAACGCCTAGCTTTGGATGTGGGATAGGTCTTAGTTCTTAGAAAACTGGATATCTTAATTAACTCAGGAAGCAAACTCACATTGGAAAATAATTATTTTGCATTTTAAGGAAGACTTTTTCAAAATCTGTAAAAATAGTCCATAGCAAAGGTGTATATAGATTCTTCTTGCAAAAGAACTATGATAATTAAATTTAATGCTCATCTTTCTTTGTTGTTTCTTTTTTTTAAAAAAAAAGGATTTTATGTTTCAAAGCTTTGCTCATAGTTCCAGACCTGTCAATTTAGTGTCTCTATAGAACGAGGGGGGGCAGGGGGGGAAGTGTGAGAAAAATTGAAGGCCAAATCTTAGAAGCCACATTTGAGCTTCAATAGCTTACCCTGCTCAATGATGTGTAACCTTCATTTCCTACCAAAACAGTGGGAGACGAGGAACTAGAAATTAAAACTCAGTGTATCAATCAAAGCTGTTCACCTATACTTTAATATGCTTTTCACATTCTGGCTATTGATAAAATTAGATTTAACTAATCACAGCACTCCTTTTAGTGAAATATACTGTGATTGGTTTTTTAATTGAAAACTATTGGCATAAAATGGAAAGGTCATCTTAAATGGCATTGGGCAGAGGATCTCATCAGTTTTGTCCAATAACAAAGTTTTTGATTCAGAGAAAAAAAAAGAGGTTGTTGTTTGGATTTGAACCTCTCATAAGTCTTTCCTCCTTTCACTCTTGTTCTTATTTTCCCACATGGTGGTGGACTTCTCTGCATATGTGAATTCTTTAAATATGCTCTCACTGCTAGGGGAAAACTCAGCATTGATTCAGGTACAAGCAGAAGTACAAGACATGTTTGATCAAAATTGCTAGTAGTTTGGTAATTTTAAGTGTATGAGTCCTGTTAAACTTCAGTGTCTTTTTAGGTTTATAACATAATTTAATCCTGACTATCTTAATTATTTATAAACATTTCAGTCATTTGCCCACTTTAATTAAGGGAATTCACTGCTGCTTCATAAAATAATGTTAGGCTGGATTTGAACTATGAAGTATTCATGAAGCACAACATGGGTATGCAAGGCTATTTTATTCTCAAACAGGGAAAAAGTATGTTACAGTAAATAACTTAATCTTGCTTATTTTTAGGAAATGTAGCCTCCTGGTACTTGTCTTAGTTCTTCATCCATTTAATAATCATGTTTCTTGTTGGTTTGTTTGGGGGTTTTTAATAAGCATTTTATACCAGATATTCTTAGCCTTATCCAATTACTAACAAAGTAATGCTGTTCTCAAAGTGTCATATACTTCAGGGTCAGCAACAACAGCTAAGAAGAACTTGAAAAAATAAGAACATTTAATCTAGGAGAGAAAATAATTTTCATGTCCATGAAAATGTAGCTGCTAGAAAGGAAACACGTCATTCCTGCCCCTGGTGAAAAGAACAAAGAAATGAAAGGCTTAAATTATGGCAAGTAACACAGGTTAGATGAAAGAGGAAATTCCCTAATTGCAAGAATAATGAAGTATTGAAGGAAATTGCCTTGAGTGCTTGTGCAATCTCTGCTATTGGAAATTGGCAAGGGCAAATGCGATTCAGGTATACCTAGTCCAGATTTGAGTTGGGGTAAGATTATACCTGAAAGGAACTTCCAGAAGCATTTTCATGAGTCTGCAACTGATTGTTGAACTCCATATGAAAAATCCTTTAAATTTTCTGTATTTATTTTATAGTCTATTTATTTTGGTGTTATTAATTTACCTGTTCTTGCAATTGACTGGATTCATTTAAAGGTGAGACAAATCTAATCTGGTTTAATATGATATTTCTTATATCATTTTGTTATTGTTCCATTGCTAGAAAGTAAGAGTGAAAAACTTTTTCTCACATGAAAAGAATATATTAAACAGTGCTATTTTGTAAAATCTCTCTCAATTTAAGTCATTTTTAGAGAGTCACATAAAAAGGGAATAAATATGGGAATAGTTTGACTTAAAAACTCTTACAAGAAAGGTAATGATTGGGAAGCTGAGTATGAAACAAGTATGGAGCTAAGTCAGATTGAGAAAGCAGGATTAGACTTAAACAAAAAATAAAGTGAAAATCCAAAAAAAATGAAAAACTATTAATAGGAGTAAAAAGAGGTGTGGTGGAGAATGGAAAAAAATTGCAGTATATATGCAATCTGACTTTACATAGGGAAATGGAACAATGTCTTCAGCTCAGAGCCTAGGAACTGTTTTAAGCAGATGAGTCTCAGACTTCCACGGTCATCTGTGAACATGTACAACCACCAAAAGTTTTAGTTCCTTGGGGTGCAAACTTCAGTATGCTGGAAGCACTGGGGAGACTGCCTTTGGTCTCAGTAAATCTGCATTGAGTTCACGCAAAGCACAGAATGTAATGCTTCCAAACACCTTGCAAGAGGTCTCCTTATCAGCTTTGTGTTAAGATGACTGAACAAGAATGTAAACCTGTCAGTCATGTTTAATCAGCTTGTTTTCTGCAGCAGCCTCTGAATTTTGTTTGAGAATCTCTTAGACAATGGAAATTACTATCCAGTGCCTACATAAGAAAAGAATTCTGAAATATCGAGTAATAGTTCACATGCTGCAGCACCAGAAGCCTGCTGATAAGAGTGTTTTCTGTCATCTGGGCAGATTAGTTTAACGTCTTCCTTAAAGTGCAAGATGATAATTCTTTTCCAACATGGGTTCATTACTTTAGTTAACTAAACATTGTTTTTTTCTCTTAAATCCAGTGTAACATTAACCGCAAATTACAAAATTGGTTATTAATGCCAAAAGCTTGAGCATTCTGCAAATAACTACCTATGGAACATGAATTTTGTTGTGGCATAGATCAGAAGAGACTTGAAAAATACTATTCAAAGAAATCCATATTTTCCCTCTAGTATTTCTAAAAATGTGCAACTACATAAAATTAAAAGTTACTGTATTCCACCTGGATGCTGAGCTGTTACACTGTATGGTGATGTAACTGTAGGGATTGTAATTTAAAGCTCATTAAAATAGTTGTTAAAAAATCTAGTACTTGTCTTTTTAAACAATTAAAAACTTACTCCAAGAATACTGTTAGCTTCTACATACACTTGGAGGTGTCAAATTAAGATCCACCTTATACTGTAGTAAAAAATATAGAATATACTATCTCACTGCTATAGAAAATGATTTTTTGTAAATAAGTTGTGCTAAAACATTCCAGATAGCAAATTTGACTGAAGTTAGTTTCTGCATCTGACCTTTCTCTTACAGTGTTTCTCCTATAACAGAATGTGAAAAAAACAAAAAATAGCCATTTCTGTTGAAAATATTGATCGGCGACAATAATTGGTAGATATCTTTTTTTCTAGTATTATTGGGTCTACTGGGTCAGTGGTTTCAGGTTTGCTGCAAAGATGATATCAGTTGTACCATAGAGATTTGAACAATGTTCCAGTTATGTTGCAACTGGTATTTTTATAAGAGCTGCACCAGAGGAGATAAAAAAAAGTGTTGCATGAAGCAACACATAAGTTGAATTTTACTCATTAGGGGTAACCTAACTGTAGTGAACATTCTTTACTGTTTATAAAATCTGTTTCCTAAGAGAGAATGCTCTTTTAATAAAGGAAATGCAAAGGTAAATTACATAAGGATGTAAGATTTTTAATCACCACTGAACAGATAAAGCAAGAAATGTATTCCTGCTTAAAACACCTGACACTTGAATCCTACAAAAACACTTTCTGTGTTCAGTGCTCTAGCCAATGCAAAACAGTGTGACATTTAGCATAGTAAAAATCTAAAGAAATTTTTCTAAACTTCAGGAAAAATATGTATCTGAAGAGTCTATTAAGAAAAAACACTCTCATATCATTATTATTCAGCCTTTTGGAAATTAAAAAATTACTAACAATGTGGTTCTTTCCATGAACATAGGATTCTGTTTTGAATTTTGTGATCTGGTATTGTGTTGGTTTTCAGTTTTGTTTTGTTTTGTTTTTTGTAAGGAGAAGAAGGCTGTTTATATAAAAAGCCAAAATTTTCTGTATCCATGTGGTGTATAGTTAAACACCCCAGAAACCTAGCATATAATAAACTCTTCTGGGACTCACTTGAAGCCATTGTTTATATTGTTCATCAGAATGGTCTTACAGATCTTTTTTGGTTCAAAACCAACCAGTACTGGCAAAAATCCTGCTCAGTCTCTTCAAACCCCTTTCAGATCTTTTGATGTTAAAAATAATTTCTGGGAAAGGTAGTTGTTAAAAAAAATGCAGCATTTACACGATTTCAAGTATGATTTTTAAACTTCCTAAAAATGAATAGTCCAATATGGATACAGGCTCTTCTGCAAGCTGACTGTTTTGCTGTCAAAGTGCTTCAGCTGAAAAAAAAAGTTTGCTGTCAAAGTAGTCTTCAGTTGAAAAAGAAGACCTAGAGAAGCAGCCCATGGTCAGCATGTGTTCTTTTAAGTCCATCATAGTTATTTGAGTTTGGCTTCTTTTTCGTGGAAGAATTGGAAATGAGACGGGTGAAAATAAAATAAGAAAAGATAGGTTTAGGTGTTTTACTTATTGAGCAAATCTATCAGCACCTTATGTCAGCAGGTAGAAAGAGATGGGAGTTGCATGGTCTGAGGATTATTTTTTTATTATTGTTATTATTTTATTTTTCTTTATGATCCCTTAAGTCTAGACTCTCCCTCCTGTCCTACAGTCAGTTCAAATTGTGTCATTTGGAAAGCCAGAGTTCACTGCCAGACTTTGTAGGTTACCTTTGGCAATTCATGATGTTTTACTTTCAATAGATATGGAGTACAAACTTCTCTGGAGTTCCATGACTGTGTTTTAACTTCAGCTTTTTTGCTGCAGTTTTGTGACCTGAAATATATAACCATGGTACAGCAATAACAGCTTTTTATACCTGTCTATAAAAGTCTCTGTAATGAAATGCTTGGGGAGCTTGGCATTTTCTAAATAACGTTATTAACAGCTTTGATTTGGAATTGATGGCATGATGCTACTGGGTTGTCCATGATAATCTAGAGTGTACAAGCACAAAAAGTGTGATATTAGTGTTTCGAAAATGAAATAACCTTGAGTCATTCAGATGTCGCAGACTAAATCAAGTGCTGCCCTTTTTTTGATGTGCTGGGCTAATTATTTCTACTAATGTAAATGTCAGTGCAATGAACGCTTATTTGCTGTGGCATAGCAAACAAGTGGCACAGGAAATCTGAGCATATGAAGAAATTCATCATGTGCTAAAGTCTCTATTATATGGCTTCAAGCCAAGGATATGGAAAACAATTCAGATTCACATTTTTTAAAGTGCTTTAAAAGTACATAAAATGGAGTAAAAATAAAAGGCAGTAATTATATCTCAACATATTTTGATTTTTTTCTTTTTTTTTTTTTTTAAATATTCTAGAATTAGAGTCTTTACCACCTTCTCTTGGTCGCAAACAGTACTTTTCTACATATTACTGGCCAACCTTGGCTTCATCCTCAGTGCCTTTCCAATGGGCAGCAATTTTGGCAGGCAGCAGCTGTCCAGCAGGGGTGCAGGACTGATGGGAACTGTCTGTGGATGGCATGGAGATGTGGGTTCCCCTTGTGCAGGGCAGCTGCTGCCCACCCCAAAGCCTGCCACTGCATGTACTTCAGCCACTGCTCCCCACCTAGAGGGACAGAATCCCAGAGTAGGGTGTGGGCAGGAAACATGTAGCCTGGAGCTTCAAAACTATCAGCTGATATTTTTAAGCCATGCAATGCCTGCTCCTGCTATCTTCAGGGAATATTCATGGTTGATCCAAACTACTACATCTAATACTGTCATTTTATGGTGATGGGAGTTTCACAGACACTTAAGGGCTGTATTGTACCTGTTCCCTGTGCATGGTACTTATAGGCAGATCTCAGTTCAGATATGGTGCCTTTTTTGTTTTTCAGTCTAACACTGAAGAGATACAGGAAAGAAGAGCCACACAGGCAGTGTTCAGAGCTTAAGCATAAAGTTGTAGACATCAGATAATGTGATGTTTGGGTTTTACACATTTTCCATAGATCAGGCTGCCTAACATCAATCACATCATTAAGGGAAATAATATTTTGGTATTCATCTTTAATTTGTTCACCCAGTCACTGCACCAGAAGGGATTTGCTTGAACACTTCGGATTTGGCTGCTACAGTGCTAAGATTTTACTTTGATGGTCTTGTGCAAAAATGTACCATAATCAGAAAAAGGGGAAATCTTTCAAAGTAAATTGTTCTCATGACTTTCCCAACTGCTGGGGATGAAGCTTCATGAGAATGTCTGTCTTCATATACTTTAGATAATACCAGAAGAGAAATTTGGTAAATTAACATATTGTGATTTTGCAACTGGTTTATAATGAACGTATGGTATTATACCCAGTGACACCATTCTTTAAAAAGTTATCCTTAATTCTGTTTTGATGAAGGAATGAATTGCTCAGTGCATTCTGATTCTTTTGTTATTGTCTTTTTTATCCAGAGTAGTTGGTCAGAGCTTAGAGTCCTGAGAATGATCTATGCTAGGATACAAAAAGAGTAGTGAATTATGTGTTTTACACAAAACTGTTTACAAACACTATACAGAAGCTTTTATTTCAAGAACAAAGAGGAATCAAACAGTGGTTATGTTTAGGCTTTTCCTGAAATATCCCCAAAGGTGTCTAAGTGCCTCTTCACTGCTTTTATTTCCTGTGTGTATCTTTTCCTGAGTGTGTACAAGTGCTAATGTCTAAATAAGATTATTTCCTAAAATTCATTAAACAATTGGAAGTGGTTTTGCTGATCATTATATGATGTTTTGTTAGTGCAGTATTCAATTATATATTGGTGTTTAGTAAAATGTCCCTAGAGCCAGTGAGGAAATCTTCAGGCTCAAAATAAATTTGTAATTTCTGTAATTCTTTTATTTTTTTTTTTAAAGGTGCATTTCCATTGATATATCCTCTTCCCTTGCCTGAGTCCCCTCTAATTGTCTGCCTCTACAGAGGGAAATTAAAAATAAATGAATTATTCAATGAAGGCACTTGTTCCTTAGTTCAAGCTTTCAAATGTCAAAGTAGAGAAGCTTTTTTTTCTCCTCTCTGAGGGATCTAATAGTCTATGAGTGAGTTTTTGGTAATTGTGCTATTTTTTGTGCTTATCATATTCTCTGTAATTGTACCAGATGTTAAGTCTTCTCTGGAGGAGAAGAGTCTACTCAGTTTATGTAGTACTGTATCAGTTTTGCATCCCAAAAGATTTGAGGTTAATGTGAAAATGAAATAGCAAGGCAGATGCTGTATGTAACGTTCCTGTAGGTGGGTAATCTCTTTTGGACTGAAACACTTAAAAATATATAACTCAGAGGCACATACTACAAGTAGCAAGTGGTTGGATGATAAATTGTAGAATTTTTTTGACAGTCAGTCAAAATCCAACACTTTGTATGCAATGGGATATTTGCTATTGCAGTAGTTCTGCAATGATGAAAATGGTTCATGAGTTTGAGACTAAGGGCTGTAGGAGTAGACTGCACTTTTTGTGGGTGACTTACATAAATGTTTTGGAGGGGAAAACTCTGAGTATGTTTCAGCTACTCAGCTGAGCTGGTTTCTCACCATTATGTATTGATATGTCAGTAAAGAATACATGTAAGCTTTACTTTTATGTTAGGATGAGGTACTGGGGGGAAAGAGAGGCAGGTGTGCCTGAGTCTTTTCTCACATCTTGGTTTCCACCAGAAAGAAGCCTTCCTACATGTGTTGGAAGGAACCATAATGTTCTGAAGTCGTGCTTTCCATTTCTAAGGCTCTTACATGTACCAAAAGATTACTAGTCCTCTTACAGGCACACATGGAACTAACACTTCACACTATCCATGGAGTGTTGCTGCCATTTACGTACGTAAAAACCCAGGATGTGCAAATAGCAAATGTGTATTTCCAGAATACCATGACTCCTGTGATGTATGGTTCTGTAATTTGCTTACACAGAAATTAATAACCCTTTATAATTTTTTTCTTTTATGGGTTAGAACCCAACCTTAGTTAGTTGTTTAAACTCCTAAACCAATTTTTGCTGAATTCATTATGCATTTTATAGCATAAATTTAATATTTTGGTCTAGCTGTTTGTACATTACCCCTAAAAGGAAGAATTTCTTTTGTTGCCTTCTTTAGCATTTGTACTTAAGTGTTGTCGTTAATTTTATTTCACTCAAGTCCATCAGTTTATGGTTAAATATGTGTTCAGCAAAAATTCAGAATCCAGATTCATTAGCACGCTCCATCTTGTGATGTCATATTCACCTACTCAGAACATGTCATTCTGAGATGGGATGTAGAGTTGTATGGGCTTTCTTGTATGTACTTGCAAGTAGCAACACTTGGTGGTTGTTACTATTCAACCATTACACCAGAGTCAGCCTGTGTATAACTAAACCAGAGCTGCTTCTAGTTTGATGCAAAACAGTTTAAATTGTCAAGGTAGCAAAAGAGATGGAGAATTGAGAGAGAAAAATATATAGGGAGAACACAAATGCTAGAATAAGAATCCTGAATTATTTTTTTTTTTCTTTTTCTTCTTCAGCAGCTAGAAATGCTTTAGAAATGAGAGTTTTTCCAGTCATTATCATCTGGATAAAAGAGGCCTGTGAGCATACTTAGTTTTACAATGGAGCCTTTTAGCAGTTTAAAAAAATTCCAAAAACTGTGTTTTAAGGTCTTACAGAGTGCAATATGTTTACCCTTAGGCAGAACTGAAATGGAGAAACCTATTTTCTCAAGTGCTTTTGTATCTTGTTAAGCAACAACTTGAAAAAAAAAGAAAAAAAAAAACTTCCTTCAGTTGCTGACAAGGGAGATAGTTACTTGAGGGACTGAAGGTAGTTCAGATTTCTTCAGAGCTAAAGAACTTGCACTGCAAAACTCTTGCTCTTCCCAAAGAGTTTATCTGTGCAATTCGACATCCCTTCCTAAGCCCTGTTTCATGCTCACTGCACAGGTGAAACTAGTGTGTACACAGAATGAATTTTGTGAAGTCCAGTCCCTGTAGGGGTCACAATGTTCAGTCAGCATTGAGATGTCTGAATACTGGTTTTATGAAGTGACACGCGAGAGCGTTCTGTTGAATTCCCCTTACACTGAAAGGACGTTGGAGCTGAAAAATTGCCATGGTAGCACATGAGGGAGTTAAGGGATTTATTGAAAAGAAATCCCAACAATCCAAACAATACTCTCAGTTATTAAACAGGAACTTCTAATGGCACCAATACAATGGTTTGTTTCCTCTTTCCTCTTAGAGCAATTTTACTGTTCCAAAATATGAGCCACAGCAAGACTTCTGTTAGTTTTTGTCTATCATATGATATTTGGATTTATATTTATCCTTTTGATAGAACAATTTTAGTGGATATATTTATTTTACTATATTGTGCTTGCAAGAGAGTCTCCTGGTACATTAGACTTGTAAATGCTATCAGGTAAAGTAACTACATGTAATAAATGTTTTTAAAAAGTAATGGCATCAAAATGCAAATAGATAACAGGAAACCAGCTGTAAATTCTAATACATACCTTTCTTTCAGTCTCCTGCAAACTTTCCATTTAAATAACTACTTTCAGGGAAAGAAGACAGCATAAGAATAAAAGCTCACAAAAGTAAACTTTATCCTGCTTTTGATAGTTTCAATATTCTTGCAGTTTTGGAGCCAAGTGATTCACACCAGCTGTACCCATAATGAGAAGGGTACAAGTTTAATTGAAGTCAATCTGTCTGGGTCTGACTTTTAAAGAACCAGATACTGCTTCAGAGTAGATTTTTTAGAAATTTGTGCTTAAGAATCATGATTAATGCTGTTGCAGCCTGTGTTCTACCTTATGTTTTGACTTTTAAGCCCAAGCAATTTAATATTGCTATTAGAACATTAGCCTTGTTTGAACTCAAGAATTATTGAAATTAATGAGTTCATTTTAATGACACGAAAACTTAGATGTTTTGATAACCTGACATATTTTTATCAGGATGTATTAAGTTCTTCAGTTCTTTTACGTGTGAACCTCTGACTTTTATCATATTAGAATATGACAGCAGTGTTTTCTTGGAATATGTCTGCAAAAGTGGTAATAGAAGAATAAACAAACTAGATTGCAGTTTGGCAAAGCTAACATAGGTTACCTTTAATATTAAAACTTAGAAATGTAGGCCATGCTAGCAGAATGTGATGGATTTTCCTCAGTATTTCAGGGATTTGTTGGAGAGCACTGAGCTCAGGACACTATGTCCTGAATATCCAGTATTCTCAGCTGACCCAAAGCAGATGTTTTCAGCACAAATCTTTATCAGCCAGGTTTCTAGCATTCTTTGCTTGAAGGTAACCAGTCATGCCTGGCATTCCTCACTTCTTGCTTACAAATCAAAAAACCTTTGAGACCCAGTTTTAAAGATGGCTTAGCAACCAGATCTGCATCATGTAGCTTGGCAAATATTTGTCTGTCCTAGAAAAAAGAAACCGTAACTAACCATGGTGGGACAATTTCACGTGGAGTCAGTAAGTGTCAACCAGTTCTGTGCAGTCAGTAGTATAAAATCCGTAAGAGAATATGGGTGAATCCAATATTTGGGTTTCCAAACTTCAAACATGAAGTGCAAAGCTTCACTGCTACACAGGCATGAGATTTTTGTGGGTCTTCCAGTGTTTCCTAGTAGAAGGCTGATCAGATGTTGTGTCCCTGGATCTGCTTTTTGAGTGTGTTTTCTCATAACTTTGAGAGCATTTCTAGAGTGCATATCATATATGCCTTTTGTTCTGGACAACTTAATGATTTAAACCTTTAATTAGTAGAGCTAGAATTTTCATGTTACTCCTATTAGTAATGAATCTACGTTTCATGTACTTCTAATTCTTAATTTTCATAAAAATACTAGCTTTTAGCAGAGAGAATCAAGAGATGGGGGAAAAAAAAAAGCTCTAGGAATATAATCTTGCATAGAGACAAAAAGCAGTTTTTACATTTACCCAGGAATTTGGAGTTTGGAAAGGGGAAGTCAGCTTACCAACTACACCTTGTATGGGGGTTTCTTTTCTGGGTGTTCTGTGGGGGTGGTGGTGTGTTTTGGGGTATTTTTCCCCCTATTGTTTATCATGAAGATGTACAGGATTTGAAAGTGCTTTGAGAATTTCTTTGCTCTGTGCTTCTGAGGCAGTCCTTTGACCTTGTATGAATAACAATAACTTAGTAGCAGCTATTAAAAAAACCCTTACAAAAAAATTAAAGGGGAACATTGTAAAGTGCAGAGTAACTATAACTCCAATTTTGCACAAGTGATATTTTAAGGAATAAAAATCAAAGTCCTTCATATATTGAAGGATATATGTATTTTTGAAACCTGTTCAGTTTAAGTGGTCCGTTTAATCTCCATGAGCTTATTGCCAAGCAGTCATATCAGAACACTGCTGAAAAGTGAAATGTTAGGGTCCAGATGTTTGATACGCTTCAAATAATTGCTTGTCAAGAACTAAATTCACTGTTTTCTCACAGTATTTAGAAAAATAGCTTCATTTACCACAGTAAAGTTTCAGTATTTGCATTAAATAATCTGAATATGGATACTGCCATATTATGAGGGTTCCTTTGTAATAACATGAACCACATATGTATGTATATATTTATTTGTTTGTTTATTCACTCTTTTCACAGACACTTCCTTTGGGGCTGGGAGATGGACAGCTCTTTACCTGGACTGATGGCCTGAAAAGGAAGGACTGGCATGATTATGAAAGCATTCAAAAAGATGCTATGCGTTCAGGTATACATGAGTTCAGAACAAATTAAAGTGGCTTGTTTACTCTTTCTTTCTTTCTATGACTATTTGTTCTAGTCCTTTAGGAGGCATTCCTAGCAACTTTTTTTTTGATTGCAGCAATATCACAAGGACATTGTGTTCTGAATTAAGAGGTCAGACCAAGAACAAATATCTTATCTCTGAAAGCAGCCAAGTGACAATGTGTTTCCTGCTAGTAACTGTTTAATGATTATGAAATCTGCAAAAATGTTATCAACAAATTATTTTTCATGTTGAAGTCAGTTGTCAGACTGTGACCAGACAGAGTGTTGGTTTACAAAAGGACTGTGGATATGTTACAAAAAAATCCAAATGATCCTTAAATCAATGAACAAAATCTGTGTTCAATACCGATAGCTGCCAAGAACCTTTGACACTTTTACCATTGTCAAACTCCAATCCTTTAGTCTGCTAAAGCAACTTCATCTCATTCTGACAGTCTACAATTATTTGAAAATGGGAGAAAAATGTGGTTGCAAATAGACTGAAGGACACTTTGTTACCGTGAGTAATGTAATTTTAATGTACCCTCATGTGCTGCATCCCATACGTGCAGAGAGTATGGTTTGTGTTCCTCTTCCGTCATCAGAGCATGTTCAGATTTGAATTCTTCTTTTACAATAATGTACAACTATTCAAGAAAAGATGAATTAAATTAGAAAGAAGGAAGAGAAGCAGCAGTTGAATTACACCTTAATCAGTGTTTGAAAGTCATTATTTTACAAAGGCCAATCTACTATTGTAAAACAAATTATGCTGTCTTGATCCCACTGTCTTGAGACAGCCAAAACCTCCCCCAAAATATCTCTATAACTGTATCTCGTTGACAGATTCATAAGACTTGGTACGTACTTAATTTTGCAGGAGCCTGAACTAGTAAAATATTGAAAGTGTATGTTAATTTTGTAAGCTATTTTTCCCTCTTTTGAATCTTGATCACTAACTAAAGAAATTATCCTTTCCTCCCACATGTGCTTAGAAGGTAAAAAAGGGGGAGAGGGGAAGGAAATTGTTCTAGGCAATTTGGTAGCTGTCAGATCAATAATTGCTGTGTTCCAAATTGCGAAATGTAAAATGACAAATATGTAAGAGAGAATGTATACAAAGCAACATGTATGTGGAAGCTTGCATATATGTGGGGAATATCATGTTTGCTAGTTGGAATGGACATGCATGGGTGCTTTGTCAATGTAATTTTAATTTCTAAATATGTAATGTGGACCCCATATGTTTTGGACAATAACAGTAATACTTATGATTGTCTGATGGATAGCTTAAAGCATTGCCAATGTGTAGTGCAAACCATTGGATGGAATTGGCTGAGAAACTGAAAAATCGTGTTAGGTAGCTTTGTAATTCCCAGTCCTAAACCCAACATGATAACTGTAGTAGCATATGAATATAAAGACATTCTTGTTTACATTTTTTAAGAAAACTTTATTTTATTTTCATTTTACTATTTGCTAAGTTTGACATTTTAGAGATAAATTTTAAATAATTTATATTTTTCATCATTATTCAATAGATTAAAATACCTTTTTATGCTCTTTTCTTTGAAAATCACAATATGGTAATACAAATGCAAAGCTTTATCATCAATGCACTCTTTTGGGACATACTATATAATTTCTCTTCCTAATAACATTAGCTGAAGTACACTATTAGTTAAAAATCTATCTGAAAGCACGATGTGAAAGGGCTTCTCGGGATATTTCAGGAAAGGCAGTTGATGCTTGTCGTACAGAAAAGAAGTATATTTTTAATTCAGTCTGGCTGTTTATAGCTTACAATTTCCTAAGCACTGAGAATGTGAATTTCATAATTTTGGAGAGGTACTAGATTCTTCATGACTACTACTGTTTCATGGACAAATATTTTGGTCTCTTTTCATTCCACCAATTAAAACCTATGCTTCTGAATTTGAATGGTGTCTCCTGTTGAAGTCAGGAGTAAAGCCTTTTGCAAGACATGCAGAAGAAAAAGGTATTATTTTTATTTATTTTAAGTGCTTTAGCTCATCATTTTTTGTCTCTAAAATTACAAATGATCTTGCATATAAATCCTGAAATGAGATTGTGTTGCTTTTGATTTTGCAGGGCTTTGTTGGAACACCTGAGGTTTAAATGTCTGTGTATGATGCTTCTATTGTAACTTCACATGGTGTTAGCATGGTGATGCTACTTGAGAAGGTACTTGAAGTGAAGGATGGAGAAGCAAAGCTTTACACATAACCAGAACTTAATTTAAAAGCACTTGTCAAGACTTACAAACCAGTTCTAACAATGTTAGTTGGTTAATCTTGATAGAATTCAAGAAGATAAGGAAATGCTGTTGTGTTGCAGAAGTACTAATTGTTGGGGAACAGGGAAGTTACCCATTTAGTTGCCATTTATCCAAGCTCTGCTTTACACAGTGTCAGAAAGGAATATATAATGACTTAAATATACTTCTCATAATCTTATCAATACAGAATAGATGTAGTGAAATGAAAATTAAGTTAATTCTGTCAACGCAATCACTTCCATTCTTTGCTGAATATTACTCTGTCATTAGCTCAAAAGCAGTGACTGAAATATAGGAAAAGGAAAGCAAAAGCTAACCTTTAAATAAAAAAAAAAGTAATTCCTAACTAAAAATTTGTGATAAATACTTTGGAAAGAAAGAAGGAAAAAAAAAAAAAAAGTTTAATTGCTTCCATTTTCTAAAGTGAGCCATTAAGTGAATCAGATATTACAATGGAGTGGGAGGGAACAAAATAAGCTAATCGGAGAAGCTGACTTTATTGGAGTTGATAAGTTACGCCAGCTTTTTGACAAGAAAACAGAATTTGAAATAAGACCTGTTTCTATTGATTTCTTTTCCTTTGGGAATACAACTGATGACATGCCTTGATGAATAATATACTTAATTTGCATTAAAAATATGAAAACTGTAAACAAATGCAAATCCTACATCTGTCAGTTTTTGTTTTGGTAAGTAATAAACAATGTCTTCTGTATTTCATAGTGGTGGGTGTACCCTACATGAACGCAACCTGTGTAGCAATGAGCCAGGTAGCTCCTGGTGTGTGGATTAGCCCAGCTGCAACAATGCCTGTTGTGTCAGGGCACTGTAAATCCACCTGTATCTCTACAGAGAGTAGAAATCTTGGATGCTGAGACGTCTGGCTTTGCCATGAATCAGTTACTGTAGTTGCCATTTCTTTGTTTTACCAGAGACTTCCCTACATCATATATAGGGAAGTCTCCCTCCTCTGTATAGGGAGAACTCTGAAGACATTTCTACCAAGACGTTCATTTCAGGGGCATGGCAGCTTCTGTGGCTCTCATAGCACTGGTTTTCCATGGTTTCTGTGCAGAACTAGGAATCTGAGATCCCTCAATGCTCCCATGAGGGATGAGATTCACAGGAGAGAGCCATGAAAGCCTAGGGGAGTAATTCAGAAGCATCCATAAGAAGACATCATGTTGATTTCACCTCTAACTTTATGTCCTGGGTAGTGAGATTAAAAGTCCTCAAGAGTCAGTCAATGTCATTGTTCCGCCATTTCTGAAAGTTGTTTTATCTATTTCACTCGAGAAATTCTCAGCTTTAGCATCAATTACAAGTAGTAGCAGTAATGATGAATTACAACCCTTCTGAGGCAAGAGGAAGGATTCGTATGTGTGATTCTTGGGCTTTTAAAGAAGTGCAGATTGAATGTTTATATTCAGATATGGTGCTGTTTCTGATCATGACAACCTATTTCTAACTACAAGCGATAACTTTTAAAATATAAAGTGCTGCAAAAGGGAACCAGATTGAATAGAAAAAGGAAAAAAAATAAGGTTTTGTTTTTGGAAGCATGTAATCAATTCTATCAGTGATATTAATAACTGATAAGATACATGTAGAATAGTATATCCTTCAAGGGGTCTTTGGTTTCAATTTTTATTCTTTAAATACAGTCTTTTATTTTTTTCTTTATAATGCTTTGGAGGTATTTTTGACTGATTGCATGTGTATGCTGAAATGATTGTATTCTATGAGGTGGATTGAAAATTTAGTGTAATAAACTAACTTCTGAGAGAATGGTAAAATATAAGAAGCTGTGTTAATATATATTTAGAAAACCGTTTGTCTTCAAAAGAAATTGGCTAAGGAATAGAATAAGTGACTTCAGAGATATGGCTGTCAATACTTTCATGTTTGACTGTTGAGCCATTTTGATCTTGTCGGCTAATAAGATCTCAAAGGAAAAACCTTTTAGAATGTACTGTAACACCTAGTGTCTATTCCAGCAGTTACTGAGCCATTTGCAGTCTTTATTCCTCCTATTTGTATATTTAAATAGCATGTGGAAGCCTTTTGAGGAAGGAAGGATTTAAGGTTGTAATTCTTTCCTGTATTCAGTATTGTCTTTACCTTTCTGCTTCTTTAAAATGTTACCTTGACTGGGAGAAAGGGATTTTAAAGATCTTGACCTTTACATGCCTCAGTGAAGGCATTTCACAGAGATTAGTTCTATAAACAAACAGACAGTGTGTTCTATAGTTCTACAAACAAACATTTATACAGATTAGTTTTATAAACAAGCTAAGCAGAGATGTTGAAAAATAAGTGACCTGTACATGTTTGTGATGACAGTGGAAATAGATTGGAGCTCTGTATTCTTGGGGTAGAATGTCAAAAAGAGGCAAAAGACATGAGCACTTTAGTACAGCAATAACAAGTAGCAAACACTGGAAATTTTACTTCAGTGTCACTTAAAGAAATTGTGTACTGGTGATCCTTTTCTATCACTTCTGCTAAAATATTTGGTTAATCCTTGTAATGATTTTGAATAGTGGCCATTCTTAAATTCAGAAGAACTGGTCAAGCCTAGTGCCAGTATGTTTCTAGAAAATATGAGACAGCATGATACAGAAAGCAAAAGTAATTGTAATTCCCAATTGTCTATGAAAAAAATTAGTTCTGTGATACTTATACAGATAAATGTTAATAAAATTTGTGCAGGAAGAGAAGTGTATGCTAAAATACTGATTTACTTTTGCCATATTTCATAGGGAATTATGCACTGGGAATTTTGTCAGTATTATATATTAAACAAGTTTACTCAATTTAATTTAGGTCTTTGAACTTGCAATTCCTTTAGAAAAATTGGAGAATTTGCAGTATAATTGGAACTGTAGTGGTAGCCAGGGTCTCAATAAACAGTTATAACTTAATTGTTCATAGCATTAATCATGAATATGATTCATGCAGTTTACAATGTATTGTTTATAAAAGAGAAAAATGATTGTCAGTTTATCTTAATGCAAGTCTGACATGATTAAAAAATTCTAAGCAGTAATGTTAATCATGGCTTGTCAAGGAGACAGCACATACAGGATGTGTAATATGAGAGATGGATGCAATCTACTGCAGTTACATAAAGTGTTTCAAGTATTAAAATGCATTTGCTCCATAAATTAAGGGCTATAGGCTGTGATCTGATTCTACCAGTCTTAATGGTCTGGATGTCCAATTGAAAACAGTGAGATCAGCCTGGAGCTGGGTGCCAAGAACAATAAAACTATTATACTCTCAAATACTGATTTGGAAAGTGAAATTTTTTTTCAGTGGCTTTTTCTTTAGAAGTTTAAACCCTGATAGCTAGTTTTGGTTTTTTGTTGCAAGGCCTTAAGATTTTCTCTGGGTAACTTCAGATTGGCTTCCTCAGATTGTGAAATGGCATATCACAGTATTATTTGAGTGGTAGCTTGGGTACACATTTTCACTGGATCTCAAGTTACAACTTTATATTACATTGCTGCAGAAGAAGCTAGGAAGTATAAGGCTGTAGTTGCACAAAATTTGTCTCTGTCAGAAAACTGTACATGACAGGACTAACTCTTGCCTCTTAAATCTACCCATAAAAACAGTTTATAGGTGGCTGTAAGTTAGAGCCAAGCTTCTATTTTAAAACACAATGCCTCTGTTGCCTTGGCCAGATATGAGGCCCTTTTTGTGGCTGAAGTAAATGTGATTCTTTCCCTGTTCTTCCGTGTCCCCACCCCTGCCACACACATGTACTTTGGAAACTCAGCAGTTTAACCACTTAAATGTAATTAGAAAGCTAATTTTTAAGAGCTACCAGGGTGACCAAGGAGGAAGAAGCAGACTTCATAATATGACTCCTGTTATTTAGAACACCGAAAATTATCTTCTGTGTGCTTTTCTGTGCTGGGAATTGGCATGTTGATTTTTACTTTGATAGGCAGGAAGAAAATTGTATTTCCAGAAACTTGGCAAGAAATATCTATTGACTCTCACTGTATCAGTGATATATATTCTCAAATTAAACCAGTGTCCAAAATTCAAGAAGTACTCTCTTAGAAGAACTATTTAAGTTGCAAGGTTTTCATCTTTTTCTATATTTTCATCTGTGCAGGGATATGTGGTTTCAAATCTCTAAGAAACCAAAGTTTACTGTCTAGTACCTTCTCCCATGGAATTTGAATGTTGATTTTAGTGCTCACACATTTTTAAAAAGAAAGATACAAACAAGCCAAAGCAAAAAAAAAAAATCAAAGGTAAAAACAGTAAGAAGCAGATGCCAGGTGCTTGTGATAGTCCCTAGTATTACCTGTTCAGTAAAGTGGTGAAGACCTGTCTTCATGGACTTACATCAGTATTAGTGATCAAGAGCTGATATTGGTGAATGTATTTAATGGGTAATACTTGGGGATTTAATAGAGTTGCTGCCTAAAAAAAGAGGAAATTTGACATAAAATGTTTTGTGTTTGGGGTTTTTTTGGGAGTGAGGGGTATGAGAGGACGTGTCAGCTAAAATGTGTCTTTTAATTTGGCATTTGCACTCTAGAATGATGGTTCTGATTTTGACTCTGTTTGGCATCTTTGTGCTTAAACATTTTCAGGCCTATCTAAGTAATGTTTAGTAGGAATTCTTTGTAGGTACTTGACTGGTTTGGTTTTATGTTTGTTTTGGTTTTTTTTAAAGAGAGAGATGTTTTGTGGTAATTCTGGAGAAGGGATTTTATCTGCATAGTCTTCAAAAACATGGGGCTCATTTGCAGAGAGTTTGGAATAACCAAAAAGCTTAGAGACCTTCAGGCTAGACCTGTCTGTATGTAAGGAGGGGGAGAGCTCTATAGACCATCTAAATTGATCTTATTAGCTCTTGTGATAGGTGTAAAAATGATCAAGTTTGTCACTTCAAGGCAATTATTTCTTGACTCAGTGGAACAAAGAAACATTGCTTAGTTTGCTGTGTAAACTGAAATATGGAAAAGAAGGAGAGAAGCAGGGAACATAGCTACATACACAAAAACACTTTTGGAGTATTGTTTTAACCTTTTTGTCTTCAAAAAGCCAACAAGATGCTTAGATTCCTAAAAAAAAAATAAAACAAAAAAATAAAACCCAATAAATAGTGCCTACTTTCCTGTCATAGCTTCTTTCTTTTGAGGATTTGAATTAAGTTTGCAAGTACAAAAGTCTACTATAGTTATCTCAATGCAGTTTATGACTGAAATATGTGTAAGGTGACTTTCTTTCTTTTCCTTCCTGTTTTCATTAAATAAACTGACAGAGGAAAATTATTGGACTGGTGAAACCATTTGTCTGACATCCAGTGAATATATGTGAAAAGGCAGAGATGTATGATTGTTTTGCTATAATTTACTTTATAGACACTAGCTCATCAAGTTATGCCCTGTAATCACTGCTTCTCAAGGAACAGAGCTACATTTTGAATGGGGTTGTGTAACACAAAGTTGTCTGCCTTGCATGCTTGCAGTGAAGTGTTGTCTGGGGGAAACTATCTTCCTCCTAATATAAAGAAAGTAGAAAAATAAAACAGATTTCTGGGAGTGACATTTTGTTCTGCCAACCTGCCAAGTTCTGCAAGCTACAAGGTAGAAATAAACTTTTTTACTTTTTTTTTTAAGGCATTTTTTAGATTGGAAGTTCTGCAGGTGATTTTGAAATGTGAATAGTAAAACTTGCCAGGAGTTTCAGTGGAAAAATGCTCCGTTTTAAAAAAAAAAAAATCAAGATGCATATTTAAGTTTATTATAGGTGTTCTTAAAACATGGAAACAGTCTTACTCTTGAAATTTGTCATGAAATGGTTTACATTTTTCTATTTTTAAAAGATAGCTGAAGTAATTTCAGGTTACCCTGACCATTACTTCTATTTTACGTGCTAAATACTTGGATAGCTTGTATGTGTTTTGGAAACTACTGTTAATAAATATGAGGTTACTGGTACTTTTACTTGCTTCTTGCATTTTTATTCCATGCCAGTTTACAAGAGGTGAGACTGATCTAAAACACAGTGGGTACTGGTGTGTAAAGTGGGGAAGGAGTAGTCTCCAGAGGGCAAGTTGCAGCCTTTCTAAAAGGATACTGATTCTGCTGTCCTCCCAGATCTCCTTTCTGAGCAACTCTGGTTATTGAATACTTCAAGGATTTTTTTCATTGAGAGACTAGTCTATTTCTAATATTGTCACACAAAAAGAAAAGAAGCCTCTAAATAAATAGCATTAGTTTATTTGGATTTTTTTTCTATTTATTTTGTTCCCAGCTTTCACTAGAATGGTAATACTGTAAAAACACCCAACCTTCATATGCTTCAGAAAAAGAGTGAAAGCTGTGACTTGTTGAAGTTCTGGAGGGCTGACATTTTAATTAGCTGCTGTTAATGAGTAAGTTAAGCAAGTTACTAACATGCTGCCACTTCAGCCGGGTATTGAAATTACTTTTTTTCCCCCCAGTCTATATAGTGAACAACTTTTTGAAATCTGTAATAAATAAATATGATATTTTTATCTTTTTTTTTTCTTCTTTTTTCAAGGCTTCTGAAGTCATACATAGAAGTTTTGAGACCCTGAGCATTTCTTGGCAATAAGTTAATTTCTTCCCAATTTGAGTCTGTTTTGCCCATGACAGCAGTTAGTGAGTGATCTCTCCCTGCCTTTATCTCAACCCACAAGCTTTTTATTATATTTTGTCTCCCTTGTCCAGCTGAGGAGGGGAGTGATGGAGTGGCTTTGGTGAGCACCTGGCATCCAGCCAGGGTCAAATCACCACAGTAGAACATCAGTTCTTAATCCAGCCAAAGTCCTTTGTCATAATTTCCCTCACTACTATAAAGATGTTGGTTTACTATTTAAGCAAGTACAGGAAAAATTAAATTAAATGTATGCAGAAACACATACAAAAATTTTTTTACTTGCTTCTCTTAACCCAGTTATCAACAATTAAAAAAAAAAAAAAAATCAGAAAATACATTTGGCTGAATCCAGACATCAGTGTTTCATAAGTTAACTTTTCCAGAGAAGTTCCCAATGGATCTGTTCGGTTCCAATTGAATTATGCATAAATGTGGCCTTGGGATAAATATTTAGTTGTGTTCTGTAAGTGATGAGTTGTCCTTTTGAATAGAAAATATTTTAAACTAATTAGCTGAAAATCTGTTCAGATCCTGGCTGAAGGTGGTTCATGAAGTCTCCACTCCTATCTCTGCCTGATTCGACAGCATATATTGACTGGAAATTTCAGTTGGCTTTAGTACAGGAATTTTGCTCAAATTTGTGTCAGGCATTTGAAAAATAGTTGTCATTAATTAGATTTTTATTGTTCAGAAAGATGTGAATCAGTGGCAAGGGAGGAAAAGGGCTGTGGAGAGCTGTGCTGTGCTCAGAGCAGGTCAAGCATTAAGTTTAGTTCTCCCTACCACTGGAATGTCAGTCAGTTGTAGGGCTCTTCAAAATAAAAAATGCATTTTAAACCATTTTAAAAACCATGCATTGGTTTTTATCATGTATTTAATCATTAGTATTGCCTTTTATCATGAATTTAAAGATGTGTGATAAAAGGCAATACTAACAATTGCAGCATTAGTGCCTTTTATAAGAAGAAGGAAAGTCAGTGGCTGGCAAGCACAGTGATAGTGAGTAAATGGAGCAGTGTATGTAGTAACGAAAGTTTTCACAAGAGAAATGTGTCTGATTTGCCAAAAGAAAACACAAAAAAGAGAAGAACATTGAGATTCAAAGTGTTACGTTGGGTGTGATAGAACAAAATGCATTTTGTTCTAAGTAAGAAGTACTTTCACAGGCCAGTCCCAAGAACTTGGCATTACTTGTCTCAGCTGTTCATCTGGGTTTATATTGCTTGCCTTGATGATAATTCTTGTATCTCTGAATTTGTAGGGATGCCTGTTTTTTATACTATCCCTGGTAATTATTTCCATACTCAGCTTATAATGTATAAATCTGAACCGACCTGAAAAAGCAAAAAATCATTTCTGTACTACCTGAGAAACTTGCCCTGAGTGAGCAAATACTGCTTGCTTATTGGCATTCTTCTCAGACTTGCAGAAGGAATAAGTTTGTCCTTGTCACTGAGTCACCATGTGGGGAATCAGATGGGTTAGTTCTGCTTCTTGAGTCTGCCTCAAACTTTAACTGTGAATATTTACTATCTCCATATGTAAAAATGGTTATTATATATATATCTGCATGTGTGTATATATATGTCTATGTATATGTATATTTATATATTTGTTGTTGCTGGTTTTTTGGGTATGATTGTGGTTTGTTTAATTTTGGGATTTTTTTGTAGGGGTCGTACAGGTTAAATCCAAATTTTCTGGGAGCCGTGACAGCTCTTGTGTTCTCTGGAGGGTATACATCATGGAATAATGCTTCATGTACAAGAGTGACTACATTGTTGTACACTGTTGACTCACACTCATTTTTTCAGGTTATTCCATCTTCTTCATGTGGCAGCCACAAAGCCAGCTTCTGGAGTTAGTTTAGCTCCAGAAAAAAAAAAAAAAAAAGGGAAAAAAGAAAGATTCCATATTAAAAATTTATTCCATGGAACATCCTATTTGTTTTCCTGTGATAGTGCATAATTATTATATGTCTTAGAATGAAGAAAAACAGAGGAACAAGGATAACTCTTATGTTAATTACAGTTGTTACGACCCTATCATTTGAAACACTACCTGTGAAACTGTAATTTTGCATTAATTTTGTGGATCTGTTTGGTTGTCGTATCTAACCCTGTTACGGACACTTTAGTCTGAGCTTTTTAAAGATATCTGTTTGACCATACACATTAATTAGATATGATTTTCTGGTATTAGAGACTCTTAGAATGCCATTCTTGAGGCATTTTGTATGAATTAATTCATTCAAGTACTGAAACAAATACCTTACGATTATTAGATTTTTTTTCAGGTCATATTCCATAGTAGATACTTTTTATCCTAGCAGGTCCTTCAGTTACTAAATGAAAATATGAGGCCTTTTTTATGGTTGAATTCTGTTCCTCACATGCTTGCTCATTCAGTGTTTGGCTCTGATTAATGGTCTACACCAGTCTGTTCTAATGTTAAATGAAAAAACATTCTGCTGGCTGTGGCATTTGGTGATAAGTAGTTAGACTAAATAGAAGATGTACTGTGCATCCCTTGGCTACAGAGTTATGATTAGATTCAGCTCAGCCTGCAGAATACTACTGAGGATATTGCTTCTCTGCTGCAGTGATAGAGCAACTCATATCAAAACAGCATGTGTTGCTGCTTATCATGCATTGTACACTGTGGCATTCTAAATACACTGGACAAACCAAATAGTATGGTCTATTTTTTTCTTTTATTTTTGCTAGGTTTATTAAAGTGGAAATGGAGGGGTTAGAATGAGTCTTTCCACCCAGCAAGCCATTGTAGTACTTGCAGCAAGTTTTAAAAGCCATATCTTTTAAGAAAAATTATATTTCTTATTTTTGTGAAATGTTTATTCGAGCCTTTGGGCAGTTGACTTTTCAGGGTTCGTATGCAGTCATTCTGCTAAAACAAAACAATCCCACTGGTTTACCTCATGATATATTTTAAAACAATCACTTCCCTCACACACATACACATTGTATTTTTACTCTGCAATGTCTATGTTGGAAATTTAGAGGCTGCATTTTTAATGTTTCAAATAAATGAAAAGGGGGAGGGGTACTTTAATATTCCCTAAAGTACAAGCTGTCAGATTTAGAAATTAATTATTGATTAATTAACTGAAAATGACTAATTGAAAAAAATGCATATATAACCACAGTTTCTTGTTTCTATATCAGTCATATCATATTGGTTATTTGAAAGATACAGAGTTGGATTTTTCCAATGGTTACCTGTATAATACCCTTCTGCTAGGATACCGCTGCCAACAGTAAAAGCCAGGTTGCATATTAAAGTGACATCCAGTAAAAGGCCTCGATACCTGCAAGAATTAATCTCAAGAGCACTGAGCTAATTTTTTCTTCTTGCAAATTAATTAACTCAGCAAACAGTATTTTATTACAGATAAACAGGTAACATATAAAAGCTAATTCCTAAAGTATAACAATAATAATTTTTCAATCCCTTTTGTAAAGGCAACAGCTAGGCCAGCTGATTGTCCCCCATTCTCGAGCCAAATCCTGCTTTACTTGTGGGAACTGTGGAGTCCTGTGAGCCAACAAGCCCCAGCTGAAGTTTCCAGAGCTTTGTGCTGTGACCTGGGGCTTTTGACACTCTTCCAGATGTTGCTGTTGCTTGCTCCACTTGGTACATTCATTCATTCTTCTGCTCACTGCTGCTACTGCTCATCATTTTTGTGCTGCTCAGCCTGACCTACTGTCATTTAGTATCATTTTCTCTTGTTTCCAGTTTAAAGAAATGTGCATGAAATGCTAACATGTATACATATACAGAATATTGATAATCAGCTTCTCCCGCTTTGTAAAGTCTTAAAAAAAATCTTGTGCCATTTTTTCCTTGCAGTCTGACACAGGGGTTATGATGTTAAATTAACATGAAGAGTTGTCCTAGGCCTGTTGAATATGTGGAAATCTGGCAATTATATTAAATAAAGTTACAAAGCTGTAATTTTTTTCCCCCCACTTGGATATTCTTTTTATAGAAATGCTTCTCAAACATCTCTAAAATAACTATGTTTGAGAGGTTCCTATTTGTGCCTCTCATTTCCTTTCTTGGATGTGCTCTTCCTTTACCTACTTCCTACCAACTGTGGGTTGAGGAATGGCAGAATACATCACTGCTGTAAGTAGGGATTTCATTCTGTGTTAGTAACAGGTTCCTTTCATTTTTATCTCATGTGAATGATAAGCAAACAGTACTCCAAAGGTCCAACTACAGTACAATTTGAATGTACTCTCCTGGCTTTTTAAGGAGCATGTTCTTCTCTGATATTTTTTTTTTGTTTGGTTGATTGGAGGTTTTTTTGGTTTCTTATTCTTGTGGTTTGATTGTTTTGTTGAGGTATTTTTGTTTAGTTCTGGATGTGAGCAGGCAGGCAAGTAACAACATTTAAAGTTATATGCTTTTTTTACCTTTTTCTCCCAACCTATGCTATTTGTATAAAGCTATTCCTGAAGAGAGAAGCAATTTAGTTCATATTTCTCCTGCTGACATCATATTACTGTACCAGCAATCCAGAGAGGACAAAGCCTCATATTTGGTCCTGATAACATCTCTGTACCACTTACCAAGGACTACATGATCCTTGGAAAAGAAAACCTATATGTACTACTGTCATCTGAAGATGGATAGAATAGTATTCTAATATTTTAATGCTTCCTAACAGAAAACTGAGTGTATTTTTGATTGTTTTCTGTAATAGTTCTATATTGAAAGTGTAATAAATACATTTTATTATAGATTTATAAAGAAATAATTTATTTGTGTGTGAAAATTTATTGTTCAGGATTTCCTTGACAAGGTTTTTGCATAAGCAAGATTTGATTACTTCTCTAATGCTAAGAAAAAGCCTTTTATAATGCCTCAGATCTTGACAGAGTTGTGTAATAAATAATTAGATGTCTGGTAAATCTTACTTAGTGCCTTTTTAAGCTCCTACAAGGTAGTGACAAAATATTTTTTAAAATATACTTTTGATCATATTTCCATTGATTTAAAATCAATTAAATTCCTTTCCTCTATAATATAAATTAGGGTAATGAATTGTACAATTGATACTCTGAGGAGTTTAGAAAAAGTAGAATAAACTTGAGATAAATGTACTTCTGTTTCTGATGCAAGTTTTATGGACTCTGAGGAAACCTATAGTCAGTTCTCCTATTTCTCATAGCATTTGTAGAAGTTTAAAGTTGAGATCCAACTCAATAGATGACCAGAGTTGTATCAACCGTCTCTCTGAGGCATGTTATCCTTTCTTGCATGCATATACATGGATCCCAAAGTTCCCTGGATTGCCTATTCCATTGTTTTACTGGTCATACAGTCAGAAAAATGTTTACTTTCAATCTGAAAAGCCATATTATGTACATATAAATATACACCTACACATTTTTTGCAATTTGGGTAGTTTCATTTGATATGAAGGGAATTATTTTAATGTGAGACATGCAGTTTTAATTTCTGTCTCAGTAACAAATTGTCAAAGATCATTCATGCACTTATTAAATTAAAATGTTCATCCATTTTACTGGAAATTAACATAAATATGCAAGACCACAAACAACATTTGCTCAAAAGAAACAATTCTTTTTCTAGTGTGAAAGGAGAAGGTAATTCTGCACCCTGCCCTCCTGTCTGTGAGGAAAAGGAAAAATCAGGAATACAATGATTCTGTATGTACTCAAAAGGAAATTCACTTCCAAAAAGGCAGAATGTGCTGGCAGTTTGAGTTGCTAATCTGTTTTACTTATCTAAATAATACTAAGTTGATCTCTACAGTGAAAGATGGGAGACTTGTATACAACTGTGCGCTAGGAAAACTTCAGACATTATGTAAAGGATACCACAGATTGCTTTAAACAGTTTTTGCCCTTTGACTTTGGCTAGTTGCCATATCAGGGATCAAAAAGGTTTGTTTTGTGAAAATTTATGTGTCAAAATGATGTAAGATATCTGACTTAAATGTTTTTATTCTGTTGCTGATCTTCATTTCCCATTTTACTTCTCACTATCTTTGAGACTGATGTGTGACTGCATTCATTTGGAATTTGTGTTTCTCTGTCTACCTTTGCTAAGAATAACAATCAGTCTCCTCTCATGGGACTTCAGTTCTGAAAGATTGTGAGAACTTCCATGAGAGAGGATGAGCTTGGAGCTCATGTGTGATGAGCACAGCCGAGCTGTGCTAAATTCTCGGTGGAATATTTAGATAATTCCTAAGATATATTTTAAAGAATGGCAAAATTAACTTCTCTAAAATAATAAAGCGCACTGTAAGTAAGAAGACTTAATTGTAGGTTTATGTATTAAAATAAAATCCTTGTATGTACTAAAGCAATTAGCACATGGAGAATTCTTATTCCCTACTACTGTTTTAGAGTTAAAGGATGCTTGAATGCTTGAATTTAAGGCTGTGCTTAAATACTTATGTGAATTATAGTCTTGACTTGGTATGGCTGTGTAGTCATGCCTGAGTAATCTAATAGCAGTGAGTATAAACAGTAAATAATTCAGATGTACACAGTTCTTCCCTACAGACACTGAGTGGCTTATGTTCTTTATCCACTTGGTTTCCTGTGTTACGATGTCAAGCAATTGCTTAGCTTCTTGAACTTATATGACAAAGCCAATCTTTTTTACCATGCCTGCTGAATTATAAATAATGTTCATCTGAATGATAAAAAAAAACAACGTGAAAAGAAAACCCAAAAGACCCTGAAATGAGAACCTGTTGCACACAAAGTATAAACAACCATTTGTTGTTTATAGTTTTAAGCAAGGTCCCCTATCTACTGCATATGCAAATAGTGCAGAACTCCTGTTGCATTTTCAAACTGATTTACAGTTGATCTATTTTGCCAACAATATCCCTGTTCTCTTTATAATTACAGTACCTGGCAAATATACCAATGTAGCCAATCCAGAGCCATTATTCTACAATTAGACTTTTGTACTGAGTATACAGAATGGTTTTTATATTCTTGTTTCACCTTAACCATCTTCCCTTTGAACCATCTGTTGAACAAGAGGGTTTATTCTCCTCCTGCTGTATCTGCATTATATATAAGCAGAAGATGCCTAACTGAGGTGTCCTTGAACTATCATTTCTCACAAGTTGTCAAGAATAGAACTGAAAATTTTTAGGGCTAGGTATACAGTGTATGGTTTCCTAGGAGACTGTGACATCTCTGAGTAGGGCTAAAATATCCTTATAGAATATCTAATACTTGGTCAAGCCAGTACTTTATCTTGATGATTCCAATATCTTACTTTGCCTTTTTTTTATGTGAAAACCTATGGAGAAGCATTTAACCCTTAAAATAACGCAGTATTAAGCAATATAGAGACATTAACTCCAAAACTGTCATAATGCCTTAAGAAGAAAATGTAGCATATTTTCGTACTTGCTTACCTTGATTACTGAGTTAAAAATCAGACTAATAATTCTGTAATCACAAAGGTAAGACAGCACTGTATGAATTAAACATTGCTGTAAGGCTTCCCATGCCATGGAGCATTCTGATGGGATTTTTGGGCCCAGGTAGAATATCTGTGTCATTCTTGTGCTATTGGGTTTTTCCCTTCCATGACAAAACAAAATCCTGAACTAAAACTTCTGATTGTCCTTAGTTTATGAGGTTATTTTTACTGGAATTGTAAACCATCCTCAGAGAGTTAGTGACAAGTCTTAGTGCTGGGTTGGTTTTATCCATCACATTTGGATGAGTCCCCTTTTAGACGTAAAGAGGCAAAAAAATTCACCATCAGATTTTTTACTCTCAGTTTCTACAGGCTACTTTATAGCTTTCTTGCACATTCTGTATTGCTGTTTTGCCTTCAGACAGAAGAGACAGTATAAAAGGGCTTACATTTTATACATCAATACTTCAATAGATTTAAAGTAGTCTTCTGTAGCCAGTAATTATACTTAAAATGATACTTAATCAGGGTCCTTTTCACCAGAATTTTACTTTTCTTGCATTGTGAAATTTCCCCTTTTTATCCTGGCACATAGGTCTACCTCAAAACCATTGTGCACTGATAGAAATTACTGTGAGACATCTAGGAAGGAAAACCAGTGACAAAAGAATTTTCTGTGCCTATGATGTTTTTTTAATGATGAGAAGGCTTATACATGGCATTTTTCTCTACAAAGGGAATCCTTCAAGCCTAACCATCACCCAAGAGTTGTACTTATTTTAATGCTTATCTTCTGAGCTCCCTACTTCTCTCCTTCCAAGGTCATTCATAAGGAATGGTCTCTTTTTACCAAAGCTGTTCTAGAGAAATTAACAAACTGCTTCCAGCTGGATCTGATAGATGGCTCCCCTAGCTAATGATCCCTAGCAGGGATCAGGAGGAACTGCAGGGTGAGAGAGCAAGCAAACAAAAAGCTGGGAGAAATAGCCATGGCATTCCAAAAAGTGCATAAGCCTCATTTTGTGCTATATAAGTGTATTTCAATGAAGTGTTAGGAAGGAGTAATGCTTCACACCTTCTAGTGCACCTCATAGCTGAGCTATACTGCATAAGTGCAAAAGCTTTTCGGTCCAATACTTAACACAGCATGACTGGGGAATGTTCTGCCTGTTCCTGAGTTGCTCTAGATAACAACCATGATATCTATACTTCTGGCTTGTGCACGGTGGTATTGTGCCATATTTGATGGGGAAGAATGGAAAACTGTTTTGAAAATGCATGTCATTAGCTGCTTTTTTAGAATCATAGCTCCTCTCCATTATTAATATGAAATCATAAAGATTCACATAGAAGTATAGTCTCAGATTTTGTATTATGTTAGTGTGTTGCATGCATTTGGAGATAAGAATGACAAAATACCTGTTAGTAATGAAGTAGCATAAACAGAGAGGGTTTCATGATGGGAATTAATTTCCCCCCTTGTAAGTAACAGTAATTGTTTTCATTAAGGATTTAAATGAAATTTAAAATATATGCACAAATTTTGGAATAAAAAAATTACTATTTTAGCTGAAAAAATTCTAGAATTGAGTCACTACAACAGCTTCAATTTTAATGTCTTGTGCAGCGTGAAATAGGGCACTGAGAGAGGCTTATGGGTTTTAAGAATACCACTGGATGTTTCTCTCAGCTTCTGATTCCTTTCCTCTTCATCCACTCCTTTAGCTGCTCCTGATTAGCTGGGGATCACATGCCCTTGATCACTTATTGAATCCAGCTGATTAATTTCTCTATAAGAGCCCAGGTAAAAGGAGGTATTTTCTTAAGAGGGAGCCTGGTGGAAGAAGGCTAGAGAGGTTATATAATCTGATCAATGAGATGTAAAGGAAAGCATATGTTCTTGAGAACCTGACTAGGCTCGAAGGGTTTTGAAACTCTGAAGAGTACATCCTCTGCAAGAATGGGAAGAATAAATGTAGCTGAGAAGAACTGAAGGCTTTTATTTTCTGATTTTCTTTGTAGTGCTTTTATTAGCTCCCTGCTCTCTTACTGGAAGAGATAGAGGTATAGTAGCCTGAGGTAGGTACTAAGCAAGCCAAGTGACTGATGATGAGAACTAACTTGGGACTAAAAAGCTGGAATGGAAAGTCTGTGCTTTGCCAGGGACAAGCAGATAATTTCTTTGGGCAAGCACAAAGTGACCAGTTTCTGAAAGCAACTCCACAGTGCTGTAACATCAGAAACACTGAGTACATCTGTCTTGTCCCTAGGAGTGCAAGGGTGTTAAAGGAGCCTAGAGCAAAACATCTGGTTTCCATATTGTTTCTTCTGGAAAGTTGGACACCTTAAACCTTAGTGCTAAAGTTGCATTCTGAAAACAAGTGGGTGCTAATCTACAGTAACTCAATAACCAGGTTCCTCAGTGATTGAAAGGCATGTTGCTGGAATTGATCCATTTGTTCATAATTTTGCCATGGAAAAGAAAGGCCTTAATTTACAATTGAAATTTTTCTACATGAAAAGGCTTTAACCTAACTGTGTGTCTTTATAGAGGAAAGTTAGTTGATTGGATGACTTCAGAGGAGCACTTGAATCTTCTTGTTTGTACCTATTTCTTGTTTTTGTATTGGAAATAACAGGAGTATTGGTAAAGACATTGCAAGAAATTTCTTTGAGGTGTTCCAGGCACAGTGTACTAATTGAAGTTCAGTGTAACATTTTCTCTTATCTTTGTAGTACACTTTTTGCTGTCAGTTTGAGGCAAATAATTGTTCTGTTTTGTTATAGGGAAAGGTGAACATGGGAAACCGTACCCTCTTACAGAGGAAGACCATGATGATTCTGCTTATAGGGAAAATGGCTTCAACATATTTGTTAGCAACAACATAGCACTGGAACGATCCCTGCCAGACATCCGACATCCTAAGTATGTAAACTGTTTCCTGGACCGATTAATTTTTAGAGTTTTATCTTTGTATATCTCTAAATAAGTTGTTTTCCAGGAAGATAAAACATAAACAGTCAACAAAAAACAATCATTTCATTTTATAGGAAGTGGAAAATTTACCGCTGCTGTTAGATTTGTCTTTTTGTTGTTAGCTCTGTCTTTTAAAGTGACTTCTCATCTGATTAGTTACACATTAAGACTATTAAAGGCCTCTTTTCATTACAGAATGATTTTTATTAAATTTCTGTGTAGTGAATTGGGCTGAAAAGCATTCACATAGTTTCTCATGTTCTCATTTGGTTAATAGCTGCAGTTCTTTAGGGTGTGGAGCTGAGTATATGTATATATACATGTATGTAGTTTTTGGCTGTGTATGCAAAGTGTTTCTCCTGTTTTGTTACATAAAAAGTTAAAACAATCCAATAGGTGCTAAGTGCTGATGGTTCAGCTTTAACCACTATAGAATTATGTAAAAACAGAATGTACATGATGCAGAATTTGGGGGCACTGGATGATGGTATTGTTCCCCAAATCATTAATATAACACAGAGAAAGAGTATGAAAGGTTATTCTGGAAAACAAGTACAGCAAATCTAACTTCACTTTTTGTGTTCTTTAATATTTGGCTCCTTTATACAAAGAATAGGACTTTCTGTCTGTGACAGGAAAAGGGGTGCTTTTGTTTTTCCTGGCTCCAGGCTCTTGTCCTCCAGAGTGACTCTAAATCTGAACTCTGAAGAGGGAGCTGATTTGATTTGTGTCCTTACCTGGCATTTTCCCCCTCTTGTAACTGGGGAAATGTAGTTGTTATGCAACTAGTGTATGGGGAAAAGGTACAGGTGTGAGGCAAAACTAATTGTCTCCATGACTGTGTTTGTATTTTCCTTCAGATACAATTCTCTCTATTATACAAAGATTCATGTTAAGATATCATCCCACTTCTTAACTTATTTTGATATGAAAAGCTCTCAGAGAACAGAGCTGAACTTCAGAGCTGGACAGAAGTTCTTAGTGCAGGGAGAAGAGAAACATCATGGCAACTTTTCTGTCACATGTGCTGTCTTTTTCAAAGAATAAATAGTACATAAATATTTGCATAGTAAGAGTTTAAAAAAAGAAATTCATTGCAGAGGATTTAACCTTTTGTTAGAGATGTTTCTAATTTAGTTTTAACTGTTAATTATCTAATTTAATTGTTGCATTGTTTTGGGAAAAAACTTTTCTCTTTATTTGTAAACAATATATTAGTATTGTTTGCAAACATTAAGTAAAAAGGATTTGTTATATTCTTATAACACGCTATATGTTTTATATACATTCTTTGCTTTCTGCTTTGACAAATTACATGAAATTACATAATGAATGCCTCCAAGAAGTTTGAATTCTAACGTACAGCTGTATAATATTGAAGCTGTGGTAGGTTATGTTGTCAGTATAATAAATACGTTCATTAAGTAACCTCCTCTGTTACCAAAACTGCAGAGGATAATGACTAATAAACACAAAAGGAATCTGACAGTTTTGTCATCCCTTAGTGGTTTTGTAAATTGGTCTTTTGGCAACTTCTTTCTCACCTGCTGCTGTCCTCACAGTCCCTTGACATTTTCATGCACGTTCCCAGAAGCAATGTGCTGTCAGAAGTGGCGCATTAGGAACGAGTCAGTGCCACCCCAGCCTTTCTCTGCCCTCTTTTCCCCAGCACAAATCTTTTTCTGACTCGCACCTAAGCATCTCATTTGGGAAGCTTGTATCCTTCGGTGCCTGCATTGTTTCCAGGTTCCGATTCAGCTAGGTTCCTCTGGCATTCAGTGAAATTGCGTATGGCGAGTGTTTCAGTAATGTCCTGACTGAACTGACTTGAGTCACAGCCTTCTAACCTTCCTTGTGTTAAACACTCATAGTACAAGTAGCCCATTAGTTAATTGACTGTATCACTTACCATCTAAAGGTAAAGAGAAAAATGTTCTTGTGGTATAATTGCCTACTAAGTAGTGCATCAATTAAGGTGACAAAGCTGGGCTCAATACTTCTGATGGCTATACCTTGAAGCAAGTATGTTTTTTGAACTTCCAAGAGACATGGAAATCTGGCAATGCATTCTGGCCTGCTGTTAGAAACAAACACATTTCTTGGCTGCTGTGTGTTAGGTATGGCCAGGCTGAAATTGCACTTCACTTTTGGAAATGTCTCCTCTCTTCAGAAGTGTGCATGAAATGCAAAGTAGTTCACGTGTCATTGTACTGGTTTTGGCTGAGGTAGAGTTCATTTTCTTCATGAATTTGCCTGTCATCCATGCTAGAGGCTGGGGCTAAACTATGCAACTAATAGAGTTGCTTTCAGACAAACTATTGGAAAATTATGTAATTGCTGTCTGAGAAAAGGGTGCTCTTCAGTAGCATTATAGTAGCTAAATCAGGTGTGGTGTAGCAGGCAGGACTAGTTTGGCCAGTTTTTGAACATTATAAAGGGTCTGGTGTTGTGGAGCTTCTAACTGCTTTGAGGTCTTTAGCTGTCATCTGTGCAAATTTATGGGAGATGCTAGTATTATACACTTTGAGTTTTGATCCTCTGTCTCTTTTTAGTGTATTCCATTTGCACAGGGAAAATTGTTTCCTTCTGCTAAAGATGGATTTCTTGAAAATACTGTCTATGAAATGTTTTATAGAACCAAACAGAACGGTTTTATTGCCATCAGTAGAGAAAATTCAGAAAAATTAACCTTCAAATGCAACAAAATGGAGTGGTAAATCCTGTAATTTGAATAGAAACTTCTTTATATCAGAACAACGGCTGCAGTAGTTTCTACATTCTTCTAAAACAACTTCAAAAATATTTTATTCCAAAGTCAAACCAAAGAAACTTTAAGAACCACTTCCAAGTGTTTGGTTTCCTGGGAAGTATGCAAAGACAGCAGAAAAAACTTGTTCTTTTTAATCCAAATATGCTTTCTTTTTCTGAATTTATTTGGAAATTTGGCTCAGAACTTGAAAATAACACCTTCTGCAGGGGGATGGTTAGAACTAAACAAATATTTAGATGATTGAGCCCTGAGAAATTCAGGTTTTCAAATCTGTTTAATAATACTCTTTTGTTTTTCCTATAATATTTTAAATATTTCAGCATGACATCAGCAAGATGTTATGATTGATTGTTCTTCCCTTTCTAAGACAGCAAAATGTTTGGGCTATTAAAAAAAAGTCTGTAGCTAAGTGAAACAGTTAACTTTTGTTTCAAGGCTGAATTGTCCTTTCCTGAATCTTTAATATGTTTTTATTGCATCCTTCTACTATCTCCCATGGTTTTTGGTTTTTTTTCTGTCTCACAGCTGTGCTCAAAGAATGTTTTTTTCTATTTTTGAGTGGTCTTTGATGTCCTGTTTCTGTTCCACTCTTGTGTGAAAGACTTGGCATAGTGGATGCCAAGCTACATTAGCTAATTCTCTGTTCTCTGCCAACAATCACCCGTGTCTTTAAGTTTAAACAAAGAAGCAATCAAGAAAACTACTTTTTTTTCCCCCCTAATTCTAAATAACAATCTGAAAGAGACTTATCACCTCAGTTTATTTGGTTTCAGGACTAGTTTAGTGAAAAGAAGAGTTCTGGTCACCCAAAGAGAAAGTCAACATTGAGTTTTGGATAGTATTGAGAAAAAAAGAAATGGCATTAATATTTGGGATTAGAAATTCTGTACCAATATAAGAAATATTTTGCAACTCGCAAGAAGATTGTTTTCATTCATTTCTCTTTTCACCTGCTTTGTGCTACTTTGTAGTCTAGAATACAACAAACCTGCTAATGCTAGGGAAAAAGTTGGCAGTATTTTCTGTTGTAGAAAGAGAAATGCTATATATTCTAATGCTGAATGTACCAATTGAAATTAATTCTTATCTTCTCCACATTATCAAATATTCTGCTATTCATACCAGCTTTGTTCAAACAAACAAAACTGAATCTGATTCGCATTTTGAATAGCTCTAAATATGATTTTAATGAGGCTTAGGGGAAGGATTGCAATCTATTGTGAACAGTAAATATAAATTTTGTGACCTATCCTGTTTCAAGCTCTTAAGTCTATTTTATACTCGACAATCCCTTTTTTAAGCTTTTCATTATTGAATCAAGTTAGTCCCAGTTAAATACCAATACATTTGGTATTAGCAATACATTTGCAAGCTTTATAATTTAAAATATTTTGTTTCGTATGTTTGTATATCTTAATTTCAACAGCAGGTCTCCTTTTATCAAAAATTTGTAGACTATTTACTGATAATATCCTGGAGTGCATCAAGCATAACCTTGTGAGCCAGGCAAGGGAGGGGATTGTCCCTGTGCTCTGTGCTGGTGCAGCCTCATGTTGAGTCCCATATACAGTTTTGGGCACCATAATGTAAGAGAGATAGAAAAGCTATTGGAGAGCATCCAGAGGAGTATTATGAAGAGGAGGCACCTAAAGGTGAAGCTGTATGAGGTGTGGCTGTGGTCACTTGGAGGTCTACGTTCAGCCTGGAGGAGATGGAGACCTCATCGCAGTCTGCCCCATGAGGGAGAGAAGAAGAGTAGGCACTGATCTCTCTTCTGTGCTTCCCAGTGGCAGGACCCTAAGAAATGGCATGAAGCTGCATCAGGGCAGGTTTAGGCTGGATATTAGATCAAAGGTGTGTTTTATTCAGAAGGTGATCAGGCATTGGATCAGGCTCCCCAGGAAAGTAGTCACAGCACCAAGCCTGACAGAGTTCAAGAAATGTTTGGAAAATGCTCTAAGACAAATGATGTGGTTCTTGGAGTTATCTTGTGCAGGGCCTTAATAATCCTTATGAATCCCTTCCACCTCAAGCTATTCCATGGTTCTATGATTCTATGTCTTGGGTAGTCTTGGATCAGATGTGCAAATACTCCCCGGCTTGCCTTATCTATCACAAAAAATCTGAACCTACTAAGGTTTCTCTGGGCATAAATAGATTTGTTTGGTAATGAAATTCGTAGCATTCTTGTTGTGCATTAAAAATGTCCAACCTGATTCTTGTAATGTCTGTTTTTTAGTGTGGGCTGGAGTCAGTGTTTCCAATCCTTTTCTGCTGGTCTTGCTGTTGATGTGCTGGCCCTTCAGTGTCACTCCCAGAAGTATTTTTCTTAGGCATTAAATTTTTCACAACCATCAGAAGAAATGCATTTTCATAATCAAAGAAATAAGAGTGTTTAGCTAAGGGCTGGTTACATCTTCTGTGTCCTGAACACTAATAAGGTTTTATTTCTTTCTAATAACAAAACCAAATTTCATTCAATGGATTCTGCATAACTGAAACTCTCCTTTTCAGTAGCAGAAGCTGAGAGAATGCCTGAATGGTTCTCTCTCAAAATATTTGAATGCATTGTGGTTGCTTTCCATTGTATTTTTAGAAGAGGCTAAAATGAATATGTAATGGGATTTCTCTGGGCAGTATGGTTTTTGATTGACTCCATTTTTGTGTTTTTTCAGAATAGTTGCAGAGTTAACAGAGTTGGAGTTGCTCTTAATCTCTATGTTTTGGTACACTTTTCAAAAATTCTGGTATTACTAAACTCATGGGAAAGGGATATAATTAGATACATATGTAGGCAATAATACATACCTGAATCTCATATAAAAAGTGGCTATTGCATTGTATTTAGTTACTTTCTTTTTATAAATACTGTGCATTTGTCACAATCTAGCCTATGTATATTGTTCCTAAAACTAAAATTTAGAAGTTTGTCTTTAATGCTCCAAGATAAATTCCAATTAATTCCCCCTGCAGTATATGATCTCAAAGACAGACTTAGGTTATCCTGCCTTTTAACTTACCTGGATAGAGAGCGACCTGTTTAAACTCAAGGTGTGCTTTTAGTGGGTAGTGGAAAAGCTGGAGATTATTACTTTGCTTTTCAAACTGTTTTGTGTTGTTGCTGAATAATGTAGTGGAAGTGAAAAGTCATGTGGTCCAAAACAGGATAGGCAGTGTCCCCATTTCCAAGCCTGACCAGATTGTTCTCTGCAATTGCTTCAGGGCATTACATTTGAAGTGCAGCTCCTCAAAACAGGATCAGGAATATTTTAAGAAAACCTATAGCTTTCTGTCTCTGTCATTCCTGCTGTCACTTTCTCTGCAGGATATGTATTGAAAGGAACAAATAACATAGAATAATTCCCAAAGTGCTTTCTGGGTGCTTGTGTGCCTTATTTTTTAGGGCAGCAACAGCAAAAATGTGGCTGAAGATTGATGATTCCTCTTCCCTCCTTTTATTGAGAAATAGGCTGCAGTGTTAAATAGGCCAGTGAGGAGAGTCCAAGCCTGATGGGCCTGTTTACTGAAAATTATTTGATAAAAGAAATAATCTGTTTATACACATGGAGAAAAGTAGCTCTTGTGTGTTTAGATGCCTTGCATGTTACTTAGACTCCAGTAAATCCTCCCACGCTGCTGAGAAAATAGCAAGCTCCAGTAAATATAACTGTGAAATCTAAACTTCATGGGGACTGGAATTCTGAAGAATATTTACCCTCCAGCCATTTCTGTACATCTGGGATAGCCAAGTCTATTAGCATTTGGCAGTGGTTGAAGTTTGAACTTCTAACTGTCAAATAATACAATAGTAAAATTGGAAAGTGCATCCAGCTTTGCTAAGATTTGTGTGGAATGTGGGATGTTCTGGGGTTTTATATCTTTGAGGTTCATAGGTGAAAGTGATATGTTGTTAATACAGAAGTTTTATGAGAGCCTCAGTATACCTTACCTGGGTAAGGCAGCACATTCTTGATGGCAACACAATTAGCTGTTGTACCTCATGTACTAAGTACAGCAGATGTGCAGCAGTACTGGAATAGAAAAACAACTTCTATTTTGCCTGATTTGATTGTGAGTGAGCTTCTTGAGTTCAAATTTTCTGGAGGCTGTGCTGGCCACAGGATGTGGTAGTAGGCATGAGAATTTGATCTTGTTGGTACATGTGGTCCAACAGCCTTTGCTCCCTTGTTCACCAACTGTGATTTCAGTATTATAAACACTGCTCAAACCTAGTACTATCTTGCCCGTTACCTCTCCTATTTTGTACAGGTGATGGTGTTGAGAGGTGTAAGCTTGACCACATATTGCAGTAAAAGGAGAGGTGAAGAGAGGTAGGTAGATCAGAGAGACTGTCTTTGAAAATTAAGTATTTTATGCTTAAGCAAACTGGACATAGTAAGTCCATGGGCCTGATGGGATGTACCCAGGAATGCTGAGGGAACTGGTGTCTGTTTGAGGCTCCTCTCAATGGTCTTTGAACGATCACACCAATTAAGAGAAGTACCTGAGGACTGATACAAAACTGGGAGGAGTGGCTGAGTTTCTAGAGAGTGCCTTGGGGTACCTTTGGAATATATGGCCAAGTGGTAAGAAGATAACTAGGATTTCTGTAACAGAAGTTAAAGGGTACTTGAATGTCACAGGTTGGTTTCTTCCTGAAATAGTGTGCTTTAAAATGCACTTTGAAGTGACAAAAATCTGTATTCTAAATCTATTTCTTCTTCAGCCAGGAAAATGACCTTAGACTCAAAATAGAGGCTTTTTATTGATCATATTGAGGTCTGCCTTACTTGTGAGAGACAATCAGATAAGTATGCTAGGGTTGAATGAACAAATTTTAACTAGATTGTTATTTCTCTGATCTTCAAATTATTTTAAAAAAAGTGTTTTGAGGGTGTTTGCTTGTGCATGTATTAAATAAATTGGTCTGATATTATTTTTAAATTCATAGGTAACAAAGTGTAAGGTTTAAGCAAAAATATAAATAGAGTAGCAGGATGCCTTCTTACGTGCACTGGCTAATGAGGAATTTTGAGATAGTATAAAATGACTACATGTATTATTTCCCAAGCCTCCTAGATTTAATACATATGGGTGAGTAGATAAATCTTTTTAAGCATATTAAGGATTTTTAAAGAAAATTATAACATCTTCCATAAGCGATGATGATTTTATACGTCACTGTATCATAAAACTAAACTTTGTAAACATAAATGTGCTTTGTGTCAATATAGTTTATCTGACTCTTAGACTGTTCCCTTGGTTAGAGAAACTTTTTGTTTTGAAGGACAAAGCAAGGCAAACTCAGAGGCTTTGATTTCTTCAGAGACAGAGAGTGCTGCTGAAGAGACTGTACATGACAGGCCAAAATGAGGCAATTTGATATAAAGTAACAAGCACCTAATTCAACTCTATCACTTCTGATGAATTCCATACTGATGGAAGTCTACATAGAGAACAGGACTTTGCCTCCTTACTTCCCAAGACATGTTGATAATGCATTTATGTAGCAATTTCATAAACAATTTCTACTGTACAATTTCTTTTTCTTCTTTTTCATGAAAATAATACTAATGTTTTGGAGAAGGTTTATTTGTTCTGGTAAAGTGTTGTGACATTTATTGAGGCCCATACCCAGTAATGCTTGCTTGCTTCACAGCTGTGAGTCATTGTGAAAATAAAGATTACTTTCCTTGCTGTCAACTCACACCCAAGCTAATTTTACAGCCTTGTCAAATAGCAGGAGAAATTACTAGTTATCACTACTTAATCAGGCTCAGCTGACAAGACTAGATTGGAACAGAAACATGGTGTGACTGAAGCTTGTTGCTGTAATTTGAATACTTTGACGTGCTAAGACAATTACTATGTAAATTTCACTGAGAAATATTTTGTTCTGGTAGCTTACAGAGGTCTCATCAGTACCTGGGGACCCAGTGGGTGCTGTAGTTTCTTTTAATAAAGGGAAAGAAAAGGTCAGATCTGAAAAAGCAGCTCAGTTAAGAGAGCAAGAACTGGCAAAGCCAATGAGGGAAAAAGGCTGAAAATCTCTTTCTGTTTTGCTTTAGCTTTCCCTGGCACTTCCTAGAGGAGGAGAAAATTAGAGATGAGCTATTTTTGTGATCCAGAAACTGCAGTAGTAGGTTGCTACCTTGTTTCCTCAATCCAGCAAAGGGATGCCTGTAAGACACTTAACTTGTCCTATGTTATTATCTATCAGGGCAATTTTCAAGGTTTTTGATGTGTTTGGAAGGCACAGAGCCTGGTAACTAACCACAGCATTGCTAGTGGTATCCCTTAATGTGAACAAAACATTGTTGATATGTCTGCAGGGTCAAGCAAATTGCTGCTTTTATGAATCAGCTTTTGGTGTCAAGTGGCTGAAACAGTGCCAGCCCTGATCTCCTTTCTCATCATTTCAGAAGCCTGTATTCTTTCAGTTTGTCTTCTACAGAGGCAGTATATTTCTGCATGTTTCTGTACAGCTGTAAGGAGGGAGGATTTGGAAGTTCTGCATCTTCTCTTAAGCTCATGTGATGAGGCCACTTTTTCCCCCCAAATATGAAATTATCAGGGAAGCAAACAGACCTATTCTTACTCATTGAAGTAAAAAAAATGCTGTTATTTGTGCCCAGTAGAGTAGGTTAACCTACAAAATGGAATCATAATAGTCTTAGGAATCTTAGTAGTGAATGAGAAGTGTAATTATAACTCCTTTTCACTACTTTTTTTTATGAATAGTCGTTTTTCAGGTTGTATTTTAGAGGTGCCTGCTGCAGACAGCTTCATGGTGTTCCTAGGACAGTTTTTTTTCTTCCTCAGGCAGGTTAATATTTCAGGAACAGAGGCACCTCTTGCTATTTTCTTAACCTTCTAAAAGTCTCCCTGGAAGTTTGAAGCCAACTCTAAAATTCTTTTGTTCAGAAACTTGGTTTAGATTCTTGTTTCAACCCTGCAGAAGAATTCTGTATCTCAAAGGAAAACTTAAGTCAATATTGAGTGTTTTAAAGCACATTTAAGGGTGTGACTGTGTGTTGTTTCTATAAGCCTTGAACTTCTGGAGCCAAGTTCCCAACTCCAAAACCAAACTGTAGGAGCAACACGCAAAGCTGGTGAAAATTTCTGCTTTGTCAATTACATGTATTTAAAAATTTTTTTGTGAAGAATTTGGGTTTCATATGTATCCATCTTCTGGTGATTCTGTGGCAGGTGTGCATAATAAAGACTATTATGCAGCTTTCTGAGTTCAGTTTTTGAAAAGAGTAATAAGTTACAAAATTGAATCTTACATATTATTAGTGCTTAGTTATGTTTCTAATAGAAGAGAGAGAGGAAAGAGATTCTTTGGACAGAGATTGATTTTCAAAGCGGCAAGTACAACTTCACAATGCAGAAACAGCTTGTGGACTGGTATACCAGGCCTCTGTTTGTAAAAATCTCATCCAGAAGTCTCTGAGGGACTAATTTAATGATGTAAGGATATTCTTTGATAGGAAATACCAGATATTAAATTCTGAAATATCTTGGAAAGAGAAACTAAACTTATGGAGGATAGCAATATTTGAAAGCATAATTCAAGGTTCATAACTTTTGATTCGTTATCATCTTGAAAATGACATTGTGTCTGACTCGTCTGCATATTTATCATTTCATGCCAGTTTTTGGTTGGTTGGGTCTTTTTTACACAAGCTTTGGCATTTATAAAATATTTTTTGGCAAAGTCCACATTGTTAGTGTTATTTAATAATTCTGAGTATTTGTGCAGTGGCAATGCATAATGCTCCTTGTATGTCCTGTTTTAAACTCCCATTGTTATGAATAGTAGTCAGAATTTCAGTAAGAAAATACAGCTGTGAGCAGCTAAAATAGCAGGATGGCTGTTGCTTATCATGATTATTTTCTTGCTAAGTATCTACCAAGAGATTTCAGATGTAACACAGAAGTTATTCTGAGACTTAAGACCAGTAAATAAGCTTGAAGAAATCTATTAATTATGCCATGAAATTTTCAATTTTTCATCCTTGCGTACTGAACCTATTATTCAGCACTGTTCCATGAATAAGTGCTAGTGTGCTGCACTAAAATATATTATGTTTAAATGCAATAAAAGAGGTATCTTTAGGAAAGCTTCTGTTGTACATTACTAAGGCCAGTCTGTAGTATTGTTAAGATTATGCAGAAGAAGTTTTTGCTGAGTAGGAGCCCTTTTCTAGTTTCAGTTGTCAGATTCTTTACTCCCTTGAACAGTATTCCTGCCATGATTCCCATGTATATATACTTTTGCTTCTTCGTCCCCTTATCCCCTCCCAGCTTGTTGATTCAGGCATTTGGATACTGACTTCTAGAAATAAATGACCTTGCTTTCCATAGGGGTTAAAATAGTATCTTTTGGTGGTAGCCATTTGTTTGTTTTGAAAAGTAAAACCAAAAGGTAATTGACTGAACTCTTTCTGAAGAGTTCTGCATTGCTAACATGTCTAGGATGAGTGCATTGTGTAAAAGTTTAAACTATATAATTTCTTTAAATTAAAAAAGTGTTCACCTAGAGAACACAATAGACGTCCTCTTCCCAATCTGCCTGTATAACAAGACCAGCATGAAGTAAAATTATACTGCAGAAGCAAATTATTTTGGTTTAATACTTGCTGTATGGAATAATGATGAGCTAGTTTTTTCCCTTTTCCTGTGTGGCCAAAGGTGTCACTCGGCAATAGTGAAGGTGAACTCAGCCATAAGATGGATTCCCAGTCTCCAATAAGGAAAGTAGTGCTAAGGGATTTAATAAAATGAAGATGATCAGGAAGCATAGTCCTAAACACTGAAGACCACTGTCTTTTAAAGCTCTTAAGAGTTGGCAAGTTACTTGCATATGATGAGACTGTGTGGTGAAAGGACAAGAGAGATAACATGCCCATACGTTGCTGGATTCCAGTCCTGGCTGTGAAATGGGCAAGCTGTTTATACTCACCAGCCTAGTCTGGCAGTCTGTAGAGCTAGGAACAATCCCAAATTCACCCTCTGGAGAAGACTGGTGGCCTGAGTCTATTCAGTTAGGATGAGCTGCAGGATGTGCAGATGTTTACTGCTACACTGCACTGGGTGCCGATGGTGTAGCATGGCCCATGCCTAGAGATACCAGCATAGATGTGAGCTAAGCTGACTGATCAGGATTTCTTGAAATAATTTGTGGAAGACAGCATCAAACCTTGAGCACTTAAGCATCCAGTTCTGTAAACGATCAGAATTAAATTACCAGCCACTAATGAGGAGGCTGCATTGCCTTGAGTGCCTTGAGGCACTAATGCAGGAGTCCTGTAGCTGCACAAGGTAAGCTGAGGAAGATGCAGTGTGAGGTTTCTGAGCAAAGTGAGTGAGTGGTTCCTCAAACACTAAACATTAAACATAGTGCTGGACTGAGCTATTTGGTTATCTGAAGGAACACAGGTATGGAGGTAAGGATAAAAGTGAGGAGAAATATAATGAAAACAGTGGAAGACTAGTCAAATAATGTGCTCTTAGGACATTTATCCTCTTACCAGTATGGGAATGATGAGCATACATACATAGCCATGGCTGATTACAGAAAACACTTTCATGGAAATTATAGTGATCAAAGCCAAAGTGAAAAATCAGTTTGATATACTAATTTCAGGTAGCCTAATTTAGTTTTCTGACTTCAATCCCAAAATTATAAAATATCATGGCAAGTTTTTCTTCTGAAACTTTGTGTATGTTTATATTAATATATATCTCATTCAAATGATGCATTTTATAATATATATGGAATGAGTTAGAAGAGTCAAATAACCTGTCTTCTTCTTCATTTGCCATTCAAATCAGCCTTCTTTGTGCAGAGTTTTCATATGCTATTTTAAAAATTAATCCAGTTTAAAGTGCCACTAAGGCAAAAACTAGTCCTGATAGAAACAAGCTAAAAATAGCAAATAATATATTCCTATTAAAATTATTTTGAAAGACCTCATATTTGTATCCATTTTTCAATTTCCCACTGATTTTTTTTCTTTTTTTAACTTCTTAATCAGGATATGATGTGACACTAAAGCTCTACAGTAATATATTTGCCTTTATCAGTGGAGCTATGATTTCATAATTAAGAGGAAAGCTTAAAGTAATGTTGATTGACATCAGCTACATTGTAATCTTTTCTATGCTGAGTTACATCTTGGAGCAAACCCTTACTTCACTGAAACTGGCTGAGCTGCCTATCTGTCCATCTTAAATCTACTAACCTTTTTTGGGTATTGATTTTAGGATTTATTTCCAGGCCTCTATGGATTTTCTACTATTTCAAGCCTCAATGAAAGTCAGTGTGCTCTTTGGGCACTTTATTCTGCCATTCAATCTACCTAAATAATACTTACTGTGCATATAAAGCCTACATTCACTTAGTGTGCAAGTAATTGGCAGTGTCTTTATGTGGAGGATGACAATTGGAGTTCATGTGTGCAAGTACTATAATTTGCTAAATTGATACAAGCTTGACTGGATTTTCCACCAAAATTTTTAGGCTCTGGGAAAAATATTATTTTGCTCAGTAGTATTTTAAGTATTTCTGTAGGTAGTCAGTTTCATTTAACATGTATGCCATAATTTAGACAGTTTTACCTAATTAGTAATCTTCTATACATAACAATTTTCCTTTCTCCAGCAAACCTTGCTTTGTTTTTTATTTTAGTAACTTTTGGTAAGATTGTGTTCTTCAGGAGGTATTAAAGAATCTTGAATTGCAATTTCTCATTTCTTTGGAGACTCAAGAATTTCCCTTTTAAAACAAGAAGTGATGTCTGTAGCTTTCAAGGGTTGTTTTGCAGCCAGGGTATTTGGCATCTCTTCTAAAACTCAGGATATAAAGAAGCACACTCGTGGACTTGGAATAAATGGTGCATGCATTATATATGTTTATTCTCATGAAAATATATAGCTTTATTCTCATGGTATGTCAGTGTCTCAGCTGTGGGAGGTCTAACTGCATCTTTGCTGCACTTCATGGGCCTTTCCTGAGCATTACTGCTATTCATCAGGTCTGTCCTGCAGCCCATCACAGTGCAGAGCTAGCTGCCCTCTGCTATGGACACTGCTTAATAGAACTTCAAATAAAATGGATTTCATGTTACAATTTTTAAAACAGCGGTCTTCTGTTGCAGTTAGAGTCTCATGTCAAGAGAACAAGGTGCTAAAAATGAATAGAATTCCACTTGCTGAAGAAATGCAAATAAAGCACTCCTATGAAACCTAGCAGAAAATGATGAAATTTAAGGTTTCATTTCTATGAATTTGAAATATGGCCAGAGTTTTTTGATAAAAGCAGAAAAAGGACATTTTGGTGGTTTGTGGTTCTTACTACAAGTCAGTTCGCATATATCCAGATACCTTTGCAGTGGCAATCAAAAATAAATGTAAATGAGGATTAAAGTCTCATTTGAATGATGGAGAAATGTTAAGTGCAAGATGCTGTCTTCTTCTAAGTGTGGCTCTGTTTTAGATCCATCTGTTCAGGAGGAATAATGGAATAGTGGTAAACTAAATCCATCAGTGTTGCTTCTTCTTAACACTTTAGCATATGCAATTACTCTGAAACTGTCAATGAGAATATCCAAATCCAACGACCTACCCCATCCTTTCATGCATAAGGTTACAATATTAACCATGCAGATTTCAGTACAACTGCTTTCAAAAGATATCTTGTTATACTGGAGAGGTGACTTTTTAAAACAGAAATAGCATTTTAATGTGTTTGGGTGTTTTGGGTATTTTTTTTCCTCTTACCCTTTTGAAGTTGTTAGTCTGACATATGTAAGGTTCTTTTGCTTGTTTTTTTGGCTTGGGTGGAGACTTACTAGTTTTGAAATAATATTTACCAGGATTCAAAAATGCTGAAGAAAAAGCTTCTGCTTTCAAAAATAGTGTGAGAGTTCCATGTCCAAGAGAGTATGTCTGTTAGTTGCATTTCTTCTAGTCCAAGAAACATCACCATTGACAAATAGCTGCCAACAATAGGTGCTGCTTTTGGTAGATGACTTTCTTAATTTGCCAACTGAAACAACTATGTATTAATAATGGGCTTCATTTGTTGTACTTCTTCCTACAGATAAGAATTTCTACTAAATTCTTTTGCTGCAGTAGATTTTCTTTCTCTCACAAAACATTTAAATATAGACTAAATATAGACTTTTCTGTCTCTAGTTAATGAGCACTGTTTTCTCCAGAACTCCACATTATTGCAAAGCATTTGTCCTTTTTCCTGTCTTCATATATGTTTTACCAGCAAGCTGCTTACTAGAACGTTTCCACAGTGATTATTTCTGAAAATGGCTTGTCATTAAATTAATTCTCACTATATTTTAGGAAGATAAGTCTGAACTACAAATTTAATTCTTTTTTTAAAGTATCTAAAAACTGGTTAGTTTATCTATAGCTATGTAACAGTTAATATTTTGCAAATACAACTGTAGTACCTATGAGTTTTTATTATTTCTTCGGAGCATTTCATCAGTGTGGTAGCTGTATGGTATATTGGTAAATATTGATTTCTAAGTGACATTTATAAAGAGGAAATGCAAACTAAGCTGCAAATATCTGTAAATCAAAATTATATCCTATAGCAGCTTTTGATATTCATAGTTATGCTTTCTGACAAAGAGCAAAGATATCTATTCATTTTTTTTTAAACCTAGAATTTACAGGGCTAAACTTTTAATTTTGTTTGTTTACTGCAAAGCTGACAGTTTCTGCTCTAGGGATACCTTTATCAGGGTGTGACTTTCTTTTGAGGAATGAGAAATTGTTCAGTTACTCTGTCCCCAGAGGTGAAAATGCCAGGCTTTGTAAACAACAGAAGAATGTGTCCCTTTTTTCTTTTTTTCCACAAAACATGAAATATGCAATCCTATCAGTTGCAGTAATCTAGGCATTTGTCATAAAATACTTTTGGATATTAGGAGACACTGATTTGCATGGCCATTACTTATTTTTGAGTATTATGGTTCTTTTCTGAAATGTGTAAACAATTCAATGTTGAAAACAGCTTTAGTGCTGATATTGCATAGCTGCTATGCAATTAAGATGTTGAATGTACAGTGCTTTCTTTCAAAGATGAAAGCTTGTTTACATTTCCTTGTTTATAAGTCTGAATTTCCAGAATTGTGTGTTGTTTTATCTCAATACATAATAGGAGCAATCATTTTGCATCTGTAGATCTAAACTTGGAGTTGTACGTGTAGATGTTGTTGTTTTTCGTATTTTAAGCACATATCACCCAAGATAATACTGAATTGTTTTCCGGAGTTTATCTCTTTGTAGACCAAACGATCATTTCAGATTAGCCTCATATTATGCTTCAGCATTCTTTTTGATAAGAGGATTTGATTTTTGGAGATGATGTCATAGGAGATATGTCATCTGTCATATTGCAGGAAAAAGTTTTCAGTGAAGGAAAAGAATTCCAGCCAGTTATTTTTCACTCATTCCACTTAAATTTTGTCATTGCTCCAATTTATTCACTGTTGTAAGCAATGTGTTTTAAACGATCCAGCAGTTTTCACATGAAAGTACTGCTTGATTGCACTGTTGAATTTTATGCTGGAAACCATGTTGGTTGAATGGCCCAAATGGATGACAGGAAAAGCCAACTCAGACTTTCAATATGCTTATACAAGTATTTTCTTTCCTCTGCAGCTGTAAGCACAAGGTGTATTTGGAAACACTACCAAACACTAGCATAATCATCCCGTTTCATAATGAAGGCTGGACTTCGCTCTTGCGCACGATCCACAGCATCATAAACCGCACTCCAGACAGCCTGATCGCAGAGATCATTCTGGTGGATGACTTCAGTGACAGAGGTAAGGCTGGTTTTGTTGGAACTTGAAATTTGTAATGCAGTGTGGTCCTGAGAGAAACTAAAGGCATACAAATATGGTCTTGAAGTACTGTTGGATTGTTAGCAGGAATAAACATTTATAAGATGCTTTTGTTTTACTTGGCATGAAGCCTGAAATTCATGTCAAAGGGAAGAGAGACCGTCAACTGTTCATTAGTCTTTATTAATGTTGTCTTTTGAATGTTATTATTGAAATACTGCAAATTTTAGTATTTCCTCATCTTTTCCCTACACTTTTGTATTACTCTGAATATATATCAGATTTGACCATTTTGGATGCAACTCATTAGCTTTCGATCCTGGAATTTTATTGAGCTAGGCAGATTTGCATACTAGTACAAAATAGCCATACAGAGAAATTAGGCTCTGTTGAATGGAATGTGAAAAAAATGTGTTGGATTAGTTGATCAAAATTTACATCACTTATATATAGTAAAATGAAGAAACTTCAATCACTTAATATCTTATGCTATCATCATTTCTTGAATGCAGCACAAAAAAATGAATGTCTCAAGATCCTGAGGTGAATTTAAACAATTCTTTAGGTAAAATTCCTCCATTATATGAATATGGAACTAGGAAATATGTAGGTTTTGGGTTTTTTTTCAAATTTCAGTTCATCCTCTGGAAGTTTAAGCATGAAGACCGTTGGCTTTAGTGTTTTTCTTGGTGGGTTTTCTGTTTCTACTGTAACATCAGTTGCTGGTGTGTATGTGAGCTTTATTCTGAGCAGACCAATAGCAAAAGAGAGAATTGTACCCTTTGCTAATGTTTTACTTAAAATCTTTGTCTCAGCTAGGAACTTAAAGGAGTAGATTTCTGACCTAGTTTTAAGAAGCCCCTGGATGAGTGAGAGAAATATTAGTAGAGTGCTGCAGTAGCAGAATAATTTTTGTAAGTTTTTTTTTTTTAAACTGATATTTCAGGGTTTAGAAAGATAAATGCTGCACACATCTATCTTGCCCTCTCATATCTGCTGGTTTCCTTGCAATATGTCCTTTGATGAACTGCCTCTCAAGCTGTAATGCAATTTAAGTGAAATTGTAAAGTGAGTACAGTTCTGACTATTCTATGTTTATGAAATCTAGACCACAGATGAAAGTTTTTGAAATCAGACCTGTAAAACAGCATGACCAGGCTGTTTCTGCAGGCTAACAATTTTCTAGCAGTAAACAACTCATGGGGAAGTCTTTAAGTTGGTTTTATGTGGTATTTTTTTAGAAATAAAAAAGCTTTTTTTCTTTTGTTTCCCTTTTTGGGTATTTTTTTCTTTTTGGCTTAATAGCAACTATTCAGGCCATGCTTGCTCAATATGGTAATACTGTAGCATTTTTTTAATGAAGATCATAATCACTATTGTTGATGCATCTTAAAATATGTTAGTGTTTTTTAAAACGTATCTACTTCCAGGTTATTAGAAAAAAAATTAATGTCAGTAAATAGGCTCTTGTTCTTTCTTGCATGCTCTTAGTTTCTGCTGATTGCTGAAAGTATCATTATTGCTATAACACAATGAAAATCTCTGTAGTCGTCTTCATTTCCAGTTATATGAAGCTATCTTTTCAGTGGAATATTTTTCAGCTGGAAATGGTTCATATAGCATAGAAATGTTTAACATAAGTTTGAAAAACTGAAAGAAATGTACAAAGCAGATTTATATAAAGCTGGACCTTGAAGCGCAGTACCAGTAAAATGATTTACTTCTGTTTATTTGTGTTATTAAAATAAAGTTCAGAAATGTTCTTGTGAATGGTTGCCACTTTTGAACATGAACATATAAAACATTTTGGATGTTTTAAGAAGAGAGAACACAAGAAAAATCTGCTGCACTCTCTACTCTGAATCCAATCTGAATTTGAGGTCAAATGAATCATTTTGGTACACTGGTTTAATTCTTGTATTTGTGATCCTCTAAACTTTACTTAACTGAGACTATATTGTGTTTTCTTGTGATCTTTATTCTCCTTTATGAGGTGGTCACAGATAATAGAGTTGGATTATTTTATACTAGGAAAATGCTGGCTGATATCTATGTCCCCTCCCAGTTCATAAGATAACCTGTTTTTAAGAAGTGGCACATTTTTTTATCCTTTATTTGCCTTTCTGAGACTGAGCATAAAGCAGCATAAAAGATATTGAAGCCAGATTAGATAATAAATTAAGTTTGTGTGTTCAGGTGTTGTCAAAACTCATAGAATCATTGCAAGTCAAGTTTACTGCTGTGTTGAGGCATTAGAGTGATTCGTGATAAAATCATATCTGTTTTCCTTATTGTATAATTTCTTCATGAAGCTGCATATGCCATATAGGTGACAATGGTCATTATTTTATGAAATCAGTTATATTTTATTAAAGTAATGTGTATACTATTCTAGTTCCATAACTTTATATTAAAGGGGTGGAGGTTTTTTTAGCCATCTAAACATCATGTGCAGATAGCCAAAAGTGAAAATGAAGTATTTCAATAACAATGGTATTTTAAAAGTAGTGATCAAATGACAAGCAATTAAGAGAAAAGTTTTCTATTAATCCTGCTGTTCCTTTTCAAAAACATTTAGGAAGCTATGAAAAGTCAGTTCCTATTAGAAGCAGTAAATGAGAAAAAAAGAAATTTGAAAGTTGTGTAAAAGATTTTTTAAAAAAAAAAGGCTTCAGTTTTTTTCCTTCTAACTAATGCAGATATAATACTTAAATGCACTGAAAAAGCTTTTGATAACAAATGATGAAAATGTTTTAGTGAACAGCTAGATACCGAGAGTTTTCTGATTTGTCTGCAGGTTTGTATGTACATTCATATGCGCTCCTTTGGCTTTTATGATCAAAACCCAAATCTTTAGATAGTTCATGCATAATATTCCTCATCAATTATGACATTTAGATGTTATAAAAGTAAAAGGACAGCTGCATATCTTTAAATATCAATATATAATGCAGACTAAAGGCTTGGTATTATAAGGCAGATAAGCAAATGTTATGAAACATGAAAGTGCAATATTTGGTTATGGACAGATTTAATATAAAAGACTACATGCATATTAGAAGTTCTCTGTGACAGAAGGAAATGTAGATTTAAGAATAAATACACAGCTAAAAGATTTCTTTATTCATGTAATTTATAGAGAGTATTTGTATTTAAAAATGGTGAAGCAACAGGTAGGAGAAAAATGTCTGATTTAGTGGAACTCCATTTCAGCAAAAATAGTAGCTTTGATTTATACTGTGAACACAAATGGCAGAATGTTGGTGTACTGTGAGATGAAAGAGGCCTGAATTGAAAGTTTGGAGGTGCTCTAATAAATGTAAAAAAAATCATTGCTACTTAACAAGCACTATAAAAGGGAGGAAAGTAATAGGCTTCTACTTAGTTTGCCTTAGAAAGCTGTGGATATGTATATCATTTTAATGATGTACATAGTTTTACATACTAAAGAATGGAAAGTGTTTATGATTTTGTGATGGATTTGGGGTTGCAAATCCAGTATCTGATTCATATAAGCTCTGTATTTCAAACTTGAAGACCCATCAGATTCATTGTCACCTACCATGGAAAATGAACCTTTACATTGGGTAAACAAACACACCACTGTGTCATTATCTGCAGTGGCTTTGTGTGAAGCTCTAGTTTTCTGATCCTGGTTTCTGGGAAAATGAGCCTTGTGGAAAGTGACTTTTTATTTCTGGGAAGGTTTTTTGGATTGTGTGAAGGTTGTTTGAAATGGAAGGCGGGAAGCATTGGTTTGCAGGTTTGACTGTAAAGATGGGGTGTTTCTTGTTGACATAGCTTGTTCTGAAGTCAGTCTGTCAGCAGAGGGAGCTCTGAAAAGAAGATGCAAGAAGCTTCTCTACAAGAAGCAGAATGTGGGTAAGAGTTTTAAAGGAAAGGGCAAAATTAAAAAGGCACCAAGTTTTCACGGGTTGTTATGGAACAGCTTCTGTTAACAGAGGAACACTAAAAATTCTAATTAATGTTGTAAAACTTTGGATAATCATAGATTTGAATAATTAATTACTTAAATAGTTCATGTAGGTTGCAAACGTGTGATGGATCTCTACTTCAACCTTTATTTGTTTTGTGTTTTACCTTATTAGCAGAGTCAGACCTGTAAACTGTTACTAATGCAGTGTATGCCCATGAGTGTAAAGTTGATTTACCAAATGTTTTGACTTTACCCTGTAGTTCTTGAACCAGTACAGCACCTATTATACGAAAAAAATAAACAATGCCACAGCCAACAATAAATTTATTAGCAGTAACAATTGTTAGGTGGTATTTTAGTTTGAAAAAAAATCCCTCAGATTTGACAAGGGAAAAAAAGAATTTGAAAACTTAGTAGCAATCAGCTTCTTCTACAGCTAGTTCCTGTCACTGGCAATAAAATCTTTTTTTGGTAGAAAATGATGAGCTAGGAAATTTTCCTTCCTGTTGATGAACCAGTCCCTTCACATTTTTCTCTATATTATGTTCTCCTGTATCTGTCCCCTTGCTTAGGTCTGTTTTCTGCATCATTCATTTGGGAGTATCATGGTGTCCCCTATCAGGTACCATATAGTTTGTGTCAGACCTCTGAATAGCCCAGATTAATACCATGGAAGTCAGTGTGCAAAAGCAACCTGTGAGCACTTCATCAGAGCTGTAGCTGGCCAGTGAACTTCAGTGCCAGTAACATGCTTTTTTTCTCTGAACATGGAAGAGGACAGGATGTATGACTGGGGTTTTTTGAACTGCAGTTCTGTAAACTACATTGGTCATATTATACAATAACAGTGGAGTAAGGGAAAAGAGTCTGTGCTCAAAGCAACTCTATCAAACTTTCAGATTGTATCACTTTCAACTGAAGGAATACATACTATTGCATGAAGTTGAAATTCCCTGTGCTTTGTTTGTAGACAGTTCATGTAACATGACATTGAAATTCAAATGTATGGATGCTTGGCTTCAGATCGTGGCTAGATGTAACTTTCTGATGAAATGAATGTGAAATTTATATTCTATAAATGACTGTCTTGTCATAAGAAATCTCTGCTATAGACAGAAAGTATGATGAAAGCTCATGTCTCCAAAAATTGCAGTGCTAGGCATAGGTCATATATGACATTATTTGTGAGAAAGAAAGGGTGAATCCACATAGAAATGTGTTAGGTTTCTAGACAAATAATTCTACCTGGAACACACAGCCTTACCCGCAGGAAAGCCTGTTCCTGCAGTCGAGGAATTATACAAAGGTAAACAGAGATGTTTTCTGCTTGCTAAAGAATTTGTGGAGGTTTGCACTTTCTTAATGCAGCATCCTGGAACCCAGAGTCATCCCAGCAGCTTGAGTTGCACTGTTCATTTCACTGATAGCGTAAGCAAAACTTTCCTGGGGCAGAATTTAATACAGCAAAGTTTTCAAGTAATGTTGACCTTAATATTAACATATTACTGCATCATGTGTACTACATTTAAAAAAAAATAAAGATCTGAACTTTTAACCCTTTATGAAGGTCAGTCTCATATTTTAAAGTGATTTTAAAAAAAAGTAAAAGGCCAAATAGAAAATGAAACAAATTCAGTTTCAAGATGTCTATATTGACTAGAGATCTAACTAAATTCAGAATTTACATCTTTATACTTGTGATATTGAGCTATAAAATTCCTCTTTCATTCCCTCTACAATGCACTCAGTTACTTGAATTTGTTGAAACTTGGACTTGCTTCTGGTCAAAATATTATTACTGTAAAAAGTACTGCTTAAAAGATATCTGTGCATAGGTTGGAATAAACTGATTTGTGTCTGTAATACCAAATTTTCTGTTCTTCACTCTACATTCTCAATTTTGATAATTTAACATTATAAATTCTGTTGTGGAGCTTTTCTCTTGAAATTACAGAGTACAAGATTTTACCTTTATCTCCTTTATGTACCTTGCAAGAGCAGTTTCATTACTGAAGGGATTTTGACTTGACAGAATGGCTTTATCAGTGGTTAAAGAAAGGGCTGGCCTGAGGTTTGCAAGAGTTCAGCTCAGAAGAGTAATGGTCATTTTGAAGGCAACTGCAGCTCATCTCAAAATTCATTTTGTTTGCTGGAGTAAAAGTATTGTCATGTTGTGAGAAAGTGAAAGGTGGGAAGAATTTCAAATAACTGAAGTTTTACACTTTACCTAGACAGAATTGAGAATGTGTCTGCGTTGGGATAAATTAAGGAGTATCTCCCACATCCCAATGCTGCCTGCACTCAGGGAACTCAAATACAACTTGGCTGTAAAAAATAAAAGCTCTAGTGATGAAATATTAATATGAGAATAAATTCTTACTTTTCACATAGTTGATCAGATTGGTTATAATAGAGAAGCAATTTCACTGCTGAGTACATGTGGAGTCAGAATACAAAGCTTTTGTTTTTATATTGGTCAGCCTGTCTTTAGTTGCCCACCCTATAAAATGCTTGCTGGGTGTGCATCATACCTCCACAACGCATCCTTTCTGTGTGTGAGCATGTGAGGAATTCTTGAGATGGGAACCAATGAGCAGCCTGTACTTAGCAAAATTGTGTTCTCTGGGTGTCAGCTTCAAAAATGTTATGCCGTGCTTGTTTCAAGTGTGGTTCCTGATACCGCTTACCTGAAGTAAGTCTGGATTTAAAACAGTGTAGTTACTCTGAGTAATTTTGAAATAATAGAAGCACATTTATTCATGTAGCACATTTTTCTACTATGCATATCAGCTTTGGTTTACATTTCCTTAGGGTTAAATTGAATTATGGCTGAAATTACATTATTTTAAAGTTCCTCATGTGGAATACTCAAGTTTGATCTTGTAAACAGAAAGGAAAATTTCTAACTCTGCATAAATATTGGTTTCTACACTGGCTTTTCTCTGAAACATGAGCTATTTACTTTCCACTTGAAAAAGCATTATTGCATTGCAGTAATAGACTAAACAATTTGACAAGAGACTTGAACAATTAGCTCACAGTTATCTTCTTCAGCTTCAGTTAATGAGCTATGGAAAAGATGCACATTAGTTTCTGAAAAATTTGAAAATATAACCATTTTCATACATTTCTTCTTGTCTAAGTTTCTTTTTAACTTTTTATTTCTCTTTAGAAGCTTTAAGAATTTTTATTTTCTTATTTGCATTAGGCAATTCTTAACTAGTATTCCAAATATATTACTCCTACAATTCCACTGAGTAGCGTAATGGGGATATTAACTGATTTTCACATCTACAAATTATATATCCCCTGAATATTCACAATTAAAACCTGCAGACAGGTAGTATAGGATGGAAGCTGAAGTCTGTTGTTTTGGACTTTTTGCAAACATTCCATCTGATCAAATCCAAACTGATCAATTTTTCTTTTCTGGGTGGTGCTTTGTTACTAGGAATCAGGAGAACAGGCCTGAGATCTTATAAAGTATTGTTTTTTCATAAGCTAATCAACTAGGTTTTAATGTAGTATCAAGCAAAAAGATTCTTGGCAAATATTAGTTGTTTGTTATTTAGAAAATTTCCTTTAATTTAAAATTTAAGTTTATTCATGATCCTTTTCATGCACGAGTGTTATTTAAATGTTATCTTTATATAACTCATTATCTTCTTATGGTACACAGAAACAGATAGCACCTTTGAGTTTTCAAAGTTCATCGCAGTTTAATAAAGTGTGACAAGCTTTCAAATTAACATCCTAGTAGTCTTTCCAAAAATGTTCATTTGTTACAGTCAAGGTTGCCTTAAGTGCAACATTTGAGTTCATTTAAGTAGAAATTAAAAACATATTTTACTTTTCTGGACTTTCAAGTAAGCTTGTAATCATCAAGCAAAATAACATCCTTAAGGAATAGGCAATAGTATTGTCCCTAGCTACCTTTTATGCATCTTAAATAAAATAATTTCAGAAAACCTTTTACTTCATTTTGCTGTATTATAAATGTATTATGTTTTGTCCTTTTTTCCTGTTTGTAAATCATAGGTGAGCCTGAAACCTACTAATACTCTAAATATATTATCAATAACATGAGAGAAGTTGTTTTCCTGTTAATTCACTGGTACTGAACTTCACATAAAGTAAGAGGGGAAAAGAATGTGGGTGGTAGAAGGAAAGCTGTGAAATGATCAAAGCAGGAAATTGATTGTCACTCACAATAGAGTTTGAAACCCAGAATTCTGGTAAGGAAACACTGTGTTTACAAAAAGATTTGTAAAAGTCCTTGCAGTCAGATATGGGATATAAATATTTCTAATATTTACATAGATATATAATTTTTTCTATCTTTATATAGACTAAATATTTTTTTCTAATATTTTCCTGTGAGATGAGTGGGAGAATATTGATTTGGTTGCTAACTAAATGCCTTTTTGTTGTTTGTTTTTTTCCCCAAACTACTACATGCCTTTCTTTTCTAGACTGATTCTTATATGTAGGATTGCTAGCAAGTGTTCAGTTTACAAGTCTTAACACATCCTAAAGAAAGAAGAAAAAAAACCTGCAATGAGGTTAGTAGATGAATCCCTTCAAAGCTTTATATATGAAGAACAAAGGTTTATCCTGTCCTATTATTTTTGGTAACCCTGCCAAAATCAGACATGCTTAAAGAGTTCTATAGGTATTCTGACCTTGCTTCACTGATGGAGTAAAACAGTTTCATTTCTGTGAAAACAAATGAATTTAAATGAATTCTAGAAAAAAAAAAAGTGCCTACAGAATATTTTCATAGACTATTGAGAGCTGAAATTTATCTATATTAATTTAATCTTGATGCTTTTCTTTTGAGGTAACCCAGTACATAATTTATTTTTTTTTCTGATGATTCTTTCCTGGATAATGGCAAACAGTTTCCCCATCATTTTTATTTATTTTATTTATTTATTCTGAATAAATGGAAGCCCTGTTGCCAAAGGCATCTATTTGTTTAGTGTTGTATATGTTTATGCAGATTTTTGTTTTGTGCAGTCAAAAATCAAAAGTCTACTTATGCATGTTTATTCATTGCTCTGTGCATCTTCAGTGTCTCACAGGAAGCATTTGTGACATATGGAATTGTCTAGTTACAAATCTTCTTGTACAAAAATACAATCATAATTTTGATTAACTTGAAAAGGAATGTTGTTGCTCTCAGAAATCACTATCCAGACGTTCAGTCAACTTTGGGGGCTTTTCTGTGTGTGCCGATTTCCCAAATTGAGCTCATGCATCTTTCAGACAGATGGGCAATTTTATGAAGCTTATAAATGGCTGAAAGCTTTAATGGCTCTGTCATGCGCAGTTTGTTTTTTAAATGCTACTGATTTGTGAAGCAAGCATTAATAACTTGTATTGTGCAATTATAAAGGATTTATTTTAATAGGACTGGGTCAAACCATGTTTTCTAAATTAGAATAAGTTCCATATGCAGTGGAAAATTTCAGTGAAGAATGACAGAAGCAAATCTTGATGTGGTACATGCAAAGCGCTTTTAGCATTCTCCTCTGCCTTCTCAAGTTACTGGTATAAACTCATTTTACTTGGGGTGGTGATTTTTATATTGTTTTTCCCCCTTTTTTATCTAGTTGTATCTTTATGCATTATGAGAGCAAGTATACACTTTGGTTTTTGTGGCTTTGCAGGGTTGCTGCATAATTGAGACACCCAGCACACAGAGGCAAACAAATATGTTGATTTCATTTTTGGTCAGTGACCTAGCAACCTTTGTTCTCCTGCTGTAGGAACCCTTATATCTGCCCTCCTCACAAATTCAAGAAAATATGCATTATGATAAATGAGAAAATATTTCATGAAAGCAGAATGCACTACACAATACGCTAACTATTTAGAACAGGTGATTGCTGTGGATTTTGCTTTTGTATGGTATAGAAAACCCTTCTAATCACACTAGGTAAAATGTACTGCAAGTATGTGTATGGCATTCAGGGATGAAGGCTTTCCAGTCTGTGCTGACTTCTGGCTTTCAAAGTTATGGGTGTTGCTATTGCCAAAGCAGTAGAGTGGGGGCTGGGGAGATTTTGGTTTTGTTTGTTCGGGTTTTGTTTGTTCGGGTTTTGTTTGTTCGGGTTTTTTAACATAAGTAATTTAATTTCTCCTACTGTTATATCAGGATATTTTTCTACAATATCTCCTAACTTAATTTTTTGTTGTTTTTTGGTTTTGTTTTTTTTTTTTTTGCTAGGGACCTAAATTCTTTAATAGGTAGATATCTCTCGACAAATGTAGAAGATGATTTCTGCCTAAGGCCTCTTCTTCCCCTTCATTTGAAGGGCAACATACTGAATTTAGAAAACAGAATTGACATTCTTTGTAAAAAGTGCTGTTTATGCACATCTGTCAAAATAGCAAACCTAGTGCTTTAGATTTAGCAGGATAAACATGAGTTAGCTGTCTTACTCCATTTCTGCCTCATTTAATCACAGAAGAGACACAGATTAATTGCTCATTATTTGTGGTACACCATTTCTAGTCAATAAAATCCACTCATGTTTGTAACTATTCTAACTTTATAAAGTTTCTTTTTAAAAGTGTTCTACAGTTCTAGTGGAAAGTGGTGATGTTTTAAAACATATTTCAGGTATACCTGATAAATTTACGAGAATTTGAAAAATTATATTTAAGGGTCTTACTCCCATAGTCTTGCATAAAGCAGTTCCTGGTGTGAAGAAGGAAAGATGTGCTATGTACGAGCAAATGTAATATTTTTGAAATTGGTTTCCTTTAACAGTACAAAGCAATAGAGAGCAGATGTTAGTCTTGTTCTTGAGTGGTTTACCTATTGCAGTAGAACTGTAGAAAGCAATGACAGATTATGCTAATGAATGGAAAGAAATGAAAATAATCCTTACTACATTTGAGTCTAAAACTACTGTAGTTATTGAATGTGTTTGAAAACAATAGCTGAAGTTCTTGCTTCTTATCTGCAAACCTCATTCTTGTGTTTTTGTATTGGCAGTTTGATATTGATGATGAAATCAAACCTTGTGCTACAAACTGTAATAATGTAATAAATACATAAACACCGTATTGAAGTATACAATGGGCCAAATTCAGATACATGCATCTGGTCAGTGTGTTATTTACAGGACCTGACATATCCTTTTTAAACATAATTCCTGGTTGTGTTTTTTTTCTTTGAAGGAAAGTTAAACATTTTCTTAGTGAGTGACAATGTGTGCCAGCTGTGAATGTAAGGGTGTGAAATGTAAAAGAGGTTGATGGTGCCAATTATGCTGGAGCCCTTTTTGTTGTGTGTACTCCGGAGGTAGAGGTGATTAAATTTTGAAGGAAATTGATGATTATTACTTTTGAACTGAATTGATTATTTCTGTAGAGTGTTATAAGTGGTTCAGGTAACTGAATTTAGAGCTTCAGCAAGAACTGTGAGCTAACTGCTTTTTTTTTTCCTCATGTCCCATGTTCATTGTAGCTTTTTGAGGTGCTATCTGTTTTAACTTAGTTTCCTTCATGCAGTGGGCATGGAGTTAACATGTCATTTTTTAGATGCTATGCCTAAATCATGAATGAAATAAAAATTATTCAACTTATTAAAATTTGTAAAAAGTTATAAAAATTAAATTAAAAGCAAATTTCCTTTATTTCCATGGTGTAGAGTTTGGGAATCCTTCAAAAGAGTCTGAAATTCTGGAAAGTGTATGCAATTATTAGATGGTAAACTATTTTAGCATGCTTGTTGGTCATGGTCATCTTCATTTTTCTTATAGACAGTCACTTGCATTTCACTGTGCTGTCGTGGGCTTTGTTTGTCCTTGTGTACTTTTAGAATTCATATAGTAGGAGGAATAAGCTTGTCCTAGTATAAATTAGTTATGTTGTCAGAAAAAGATCTGTGATTAAGTTGCTTGTATGTCTTGTAGACTGTCCAATTAAGCTGGAATATACTGAGTGTAATTCTAGGAACATGCTTTGAGTAAAAAAAAAAAAAAAAAGCCTGTCATGTCCCCAAGAACAGTTGCTCCTCCCCTTGGCAAAAAGCCAACTTGTTCTTCACCTTACCCCAAAGATCTGCATGCCATACCATGAAATCTTTAAAAAGATGTGACACAGTCATTTCACTTCCAGTTCATTCCCCAAACAATTTTTTTTCAGGCAGATGATATTTTATATCAGGATAGAATAGTCACTGTCTATTCCAACATATTGGCTGCTTCAAAGTAGTTTCTCTGTGGTGTGAAAATTGTAACTTGTGTGGCACTTCTGCATTACTGAAGCAGCAGCATGAGCTGTGAGGCAAGTCGGGGTACAATGATTTAACTGCACACTATTTGATATAAAATAATTTTCAACTCTAAGGTGTCAGTCTAACCTATCTTGCTATTGTAAGTTGTACTTCAGATGCCTGTGTGGGTTTTGGTAATGCATCCTTGCAGTGTTTCTGTAAAGTTGCTTAAATGCATATGCATTCTTGTTTTTAAAAGGGAAAATGCAAAACAGATAGCAGAATCATTTAAGCAGAGTTACATTCCTGCTTGTATACAAAAAACAAGTACTGGAGTAAAACCAGAGGTTTTCTGTTTCCTGTTCTCCCTCTTCTCCTTCAGGCTGTGTTCTTAACATCATGATTTTCTTGCTTCTTTTAGGGTTTTTCTCCAAAATGTGTCCCTGAACATGTAAACCCCTTCACAGCTATGGGATGTGATACCAAATCCCAGAGAAACTGAATGATTCCAGGTTTCAGTAGCTGAGAAAAAACAATGATGGTGAAGTTATTCTTGAAAAAATGTCTATTGATGGGATCTTGATAAGTACAATTTGCAGGGAGCTGAGGAACAAGAATGACAATTTGTTTTGCAGGAAACACAGAGGGGGATCATAGCAGAGAAGGGTGATAGACAGAAAAAATCAAGACCAGAAACATAATTCTGATACGTATTTTAAACTTTGGGTTGCATTTGCTTCTCAAGTTTTACCTTGCTGCATAATGTTGTGTTTTAAGATGAATCAGCAGTATTTTTCTTAATTTCTCACTGTAGAATCAGAGGGCTGGAACACCTCTCTTATGAAGACAGGCTTAGAGGGGTTGTTCAGCCTGTAGAAGGGAGGGCTCTGGGGACACCATAGAACAGCCTTTCTAGTCAAGGGGAATAAATATTGAATTTTTATTGGAAAAAATTCCAATAAAGGGTGCCTACGAGAGAGTTGGGCAGGGTAGGTAGTGATAGGACAAAGAGGAATGGCTTTATACCAAAAGAGAGCAGGGTTAGATATTCTATTGGGAAGAAATTCCTTGTGTGAGGGTGGTGAGACATTGGAACAGGTTTTTCAGATAAGCTGCCGACGTCCCATCCCTGTAAGTGTTGAAGGCCAGGTTGGATGGGGCTGGGAGCAACCTGGTCTAGTGGAAGGTGTCCCTGCCCATAGCAGGAAGATTGGAACTGAATGATCCTTAAGGTCCCCTCCAGCCCAAACCATTCTATTATTAATCAAGTACTGATTGCACATCTAAAAGCAAGTTCCCATCTGCTTTAAAGGTAAAAGCAGTTTTTCTGAGTGTATTTGTATACAAATACAGAGTTTAACTACAGTTCTTCTTGTCTGCTTTAGCTAGGTGGACAGAGCTTTGGAAGGATATGGTTGTCCTAGTTTTCTAATCAGTTTGTGGTGTATACATGTTGATACAATATTTCTAGCATATTTTTAGGAATATATACATACCAAGTATAAATGGAATTACTTAAATATTATAAATAAATATAAACAGTAGAGTAACTTTAGTATTCCCAGAGACATATATCAGAAAAACAAGTCCAGAATTTTGAGCAACGTTGATTATCTGAAAGTAGCATCCTTAGTTATTTAATTGACGGCTTTATTCAAGCCCTTTTGTGAAAAGTATTATATAATGCTTTTTGAATTATTCTTTCCATAATAAGATTCTTACTGTATGTTCACATCCAGCTTTGTCAATTGTTGTCAGATATATGTGCTGTTTATATCTGTTGCTTTTAGAATTAACACACAAGGAAACGAGTAATATTATTTTTTGGACATTTTTCTTGAATTCGATCATTCTTTTTTTGGTTTGTCAATGTATAAATTAAGATGTTTAATGTGTGTGTTTTTTTCGAGAATGAATTGTTCTAAAATTGCTAAAAAGAGCATACCTCTTCTGTGGCATGCCAATTCTCCCCTTTAAATGAGTTACAGAAATGTACTGTGTGAAGAAACACATTAAGACTTTGAGCAACACAATTCATAGAATCACAAAATGGGATGGGATCACAGTGGGTCATCTGGTCCCACCTCCCTGCTCAAGCAGGGTCATCCTAGAGCATGGGATTGCATCCAGATTGCTCTTAAATGTCTCCAGTCAGGGAGAGGCTGCAACCTCTGTGGACAATCTGTTCCAGTGCTTGCTCACCCACACAGTAAAGCTCTTCATCCTCAAGTTCAGGTGGAGCTTTCTGTGCATGAGTTTCTGCCCATTGCCTCTTGTCCTATTGCTTGGCACCGCTGAGCAGAGCCTGGCTCCATCCTCTTGGCACTCTCCCTTCAGATACTGACAGATGCTGATGAGATGCCTCCTCAGCTGTCCCTTCTTGAGTCTGAACAGGCCCAACTGTCTCAGAACTTGCTTTTCTCCACCTTCATGGGAAATATTACTGAAGAGTCATGAAGCCAGCATTCTTTCATATTTGTATTTGGGTCTGAGTGGCAAGATTTTGGTAGTGGGTGTGGCTACAGAAATATCTTCTGGAAGAAGCTGCCAGGAGTTTCCCCCAGGTTCAACAGAGCCAATGCCATCCAGGTCCAAGATGGACCAGGCCAAGGCCTAGCCCATCAGTTTTGGTATTACCACCCGTGAGATTAACCGATTTAAGTAACTGCAAGAGTGTTGCCCTGAAAACTAAGCCTTCTGATCTTGTTTTCATAGTTTCAGTTACTTTCCCAGGAAAGTAACTGTAAACATAAGTGTTTACACATTCCTTCTAAGAAGCATCCTTTGATGGATGACCCAAGTGTCATGACCACTGGTTTCACATGACCAGTGTGATTGGGAAGGTGGTAACTTAGTTATCCAATCCCTGGTCATTGTCAAGAATCTATAAATACTGGAGTCAGAAAATAAAGTTACTTCTTTTCCTGTCATACCACTGAGACGTGTTCATGTGAATCATTCCATGTCCTTTAGTAACACGAGCAATTTCAGCCAGAGAAAGGAGAAATGGGAATATGTGAGAATGAGAATATCTGCAGACATCAAGGTCAGGGAAGGAGAAGGGCAGGAGGTGCTTCAGGTGCCAGAGCTGAGATTTCCTTGCAGCCCATGATGCAGATCATGGTGAGGCAGCTGTGCCTTTGCAGTCCATGGGGGAGCAGCAGGGGAATGTCAAAGGGTGCTGTTACACAGTGGGGAGCATGGTCCTATCAAGACCCATGGAGAAACCCACACTGGGGCAGGTTTTCTGGCAGTGACCCTGCTGGGGACCCACTCTGGTAGAGTCTGTTCCCAAAGAACTGCATCCCATGAAAGGGAACCATGCTATAGCAGTTTCTGAAGAACTGAAGTATATGAGAAGGACTCAGGTTGGGGAAGTTGGTAGAGGAGTGTCTCCCATGGGAGGGAGACACTTCCACAGTGGAACAGTGGAAGAGTGTGAGAAGTCGTCCCTATGAGCAGGAAGGAGTGAGTGACTGAGCCAAATCTGATTGTGCAGCCTCCATTCCCTGTCTCCCTGTGCCATTTAGGGGGAGGAGGTAGAGAAAATCAGGACTGAAGTTGAATCTGGCAAGGGAGTAGTGGGGAGAAGGTGTTTTAAGATTTGGTTTTATTTTCTCACTATCCTACTGTGGTTTGCTTGGTAATAAATTAAACTAATTTCTTCAAACTGAATGAGTTTTCCTCATTACAGTAATTGGTGAGTGAATTCTCCTGATCCTTACCTTGACCCATGAGCTTTTCATTATGTTTTCTCTGCCCTTTTGAGCTGAGGAGAGAACTGACAGAAAGGCTTTGATGGGCACCTGGTGTCCAGCTAGGGTCAACCCACTATTCTTTAAATAGAAGTGAGTTGCTTCAGGACCAAGGTCAGTAGCTCTGATGAGGAGTTCAACAGCTGCCTTGCCATGTGTCACAAAAGCGATGGTTGCCTGGCTGGCACCCAGAAGTAGCCAAGCATAGTGAATGCAGAAGGAAAGGAGTGATGCGATTCATAATAATGATCTGGAAATCTGATTTTCCTTCTTTGTGTAAGACTCAGAAAATGCAGGGTCTAATTAAAATACTTAGATTAATCCTTGAGAAATCAAAGGTATGCAAAGCGGCTCATTTCTGGATCTCTGCTGAAGCAGCTCTGGGATGATATAAAATGCTATTCTTCACTGTTTTTCTGTGTGGCTTTAGGGGACTAGTAGTTGTCAAGGAGAATTGAAGTGGAGTGATTGATGCGTTAAGGTAAAAAGTCAGTGATGTAATCTTCATCCCAGAAGGCATGTTGTTCTGTGGTATATTGCCTGTTTTACAGGGAAGGGCTTAGGGTAGATTGATTATGTATGAGAAAGAGTAAGCTAGAAGAATTAGCCAAGAGAGTATAGTATTCATCTAGACAGTTTCCTTCTTAAATGGAACAAAAAATCTATGCTACTGATGATAATGAAAAGCAAATAACCTTAGGGTGAAACATAAATAAGGAATTTATTGTGTGGAAACAAGAAGAAATAAACTCTCTTTGTAATCATTGCAATAGAAATGTGTGTTTCCAGCTATATATAGATCAATCTAATGACTGTCTCTTTTCTGTTGGGCAGCTTGTAGGGAACACTGTTGGATAAGATGGCATCTAGAAAAAAGCATCAAGATGGTATTGTTACTTTCATGTTGTGTATTTTACCATGTTAATTCTAATTTAATAATTTATATGGATTATAACCTGGATATATGCAAAGGCATCTAATGCAGCATCAGGATTTTCATTCTGTGTACTTTGAGTTCATAGGGCTTGCTGGCTGTGTTCCAAGATGCATTTGGGAGCTAAATGAGAAAAAGAAAAACTTGGTATTTGAAGAAAAAAAATACAGAATAATATGTCACATTGATTACTTTGTTTATTGCATTGTTTGTTTCTGTTTATGTCAGTGGGCTTCTGTTACAAAAAGTATTTTAATTTTATGCTGAAAGCTAGTGAGTGATGGCTGCTTTTGATAACTTGTATTTGCTGTCTGATCAGTATAGCTAAGTATTGTGGCTTCTGCTGCTTTAGGAATGATAGAATAGAGCAAAAAGTGAGGTAGAAGAAAAATGTAAATATAATTTCTGGGAAACTGATTTAGAAGTTCTCTCTTTTCTGATGAGCAGTCTGGTATAAGAAACTTATTTTTAATTGGGTCATGGATTAAATTGGTCTTGGAGGGAGAGAAGATTTTTATACCTTAATCCTGTTTCCAGCTTTTTTAATTGTCTCTAAGATCTGTCTTGATTTTGTTCTCTTGATATTGGACATCTGTGAGCATTTTTAACTCCAAAGTCATTCTTGTCTGTACGGTGTTTTGATATCATGGAGTGAACTTGCAAGTGTAATAAACTAACTTTTTTTTTGTCTGTTTTCAAATAATTTTTTCAACCAGGAAGCCAACAATATCTTATCTAATTGAGCAGAATGAACCTACCCTCCTTAAAATTCCCTTTGATTTATATGACAGTCTCATACCAAAGAAAGCATCTCATTCACTGGTTTGCTCAGAAGTCCCTCTAGCCAGCTGGAATACTAACCCAGCAGATAAGATTATGCATCTGAGAAGCTTCATGCCAAGTGAGTATCGCTGCTCTTGGTATCCAGCGATATTCCACAGGCACGGAACATCTTATGCTAGCATCTTATTGTTAACATAATATGAGCTGGGAAAAGAGATTTGCTGTGGGAACATTCTCAGGTGGGCCTCAAGATTTGCATACATTTATGCTTGTTTTGTGTTTTAAACTTGTATGTGGTTCCCTGGCGCTTTGGTCGGATCTCTTGCCTTGCCAGCAGATTATCACACAGCAATTGAATACATTCAGTTTGTGGTGTCTCAAAGCACATGTTAACAACTCCAATGTTTGAACAGTTAGACAAATGTTTGTTGGCTGTAGGATGCAAGGAAAACAAGACGTGTGTCAAGTGTGGTATACTCCAGTGGTACAATACAAACAATGAATAATGAGCAAAGTTTAAATTGTTTTTGCACAATTTGTTGTAGAAGTTTAGTGTCTTCCCCTTATGCTTATATTCTATTACTGTTGAATACCCAACTGTCTTGGGAATACAGCTCTTGGGCAAATAACCAAGAGTTCCTCTGTTCCCTTTATTTTAATGGCCACTGAATTTTAACTTCTGTTTTAAGCTCTGTTCTGTGGATGTTGCAAGCTTTAAGAGACATATTGTGGGTGGGCATGCCTCAGGTAGGTCACTAAAAGAATTAAGGCAAGACTTACGTTTTTCTTAAGCCTACACTGAGCAGTTAAGGCATTTAGGAGTATTTTGCCTGCAGTTTATAATACCTTGAGGGTCACTGTACTGCAGTTACAGTAGCTATGTAAGTCCCATGTTTTGGAAAAGAATTAACAGTATAAATGGTTTTATACTGATAAAACTGCCCACACCAAGGGGAAACAATCTTCTAAATGGCTTTCCTCAACTGTTTAATGCAGAAAAAACACCAGGATTAATCAATGGAAGGTCAACAATCCTAACATGAAGTGGAAGGTCAGCAGCTTTGTAGAGCAAGTTTCTTCCCTAACTTGGCTGCCCTTACTGGCATTATATTAGTGCTTTATTTCAGATTATGTCTAGCCTCAGCATAAAAGTTAGGCTTGAAAAGAATTTGATAAATCATTAAAATAGTAGACTATGACTGAAGAGATAAAATGGTAAAGTTATTTTGGTCACACAACTGTAATTGAGCACTTGATTTGGTTTTAATAGAATTATTCAGCAATATTATTCAACTGCTTAATCGTTCCATAAATTGAAGGGTGCTACCGAGAATGACACTTCAGGACACACAATACTGGTCAGTATACCAGTATTGCATCATAGCATAAATTAGATTATAAAGAAAGAAAGTAAATAAGAGGTGTTCCATTTGGTGATCATTAAACCCCACCATAACTTTTTCAGTGTTTTCTCACTATGAAAATCCCCTCAACTGTTGTTTGGGTTTGTTCCTAATAAAAAGTTGTGCATTGCAGCTAGAATGTAAAATGCATATGGTGCAGATTAACAGGAAGGAGTTATTTGTGGTAGGAAAAAGGGAGGCAATTATTCAAAATGCTCTCCTAGTTCCCCAATAAAGGCTTCACCACAGGTTCTGCTCACTTCTCCCCTTCTTGCCAGCACTTACCCAATTTTGTTCCTTGATGCTGACAGTCAGTCTGGACCTGTCTTGCAACGTGATGGACTCTACTATTCTTTAGAATCAGGCACAAATTGTTCCCAGGGTGACAATAAATTATTTGTGTGTTTTCAATGTTCCTAATTGCTGCTTTTGTAGCTTTTCCTCAGTATCATCAGGGGTGATTTAAGCTGACTATGTATTATGACTGAAGCAAGAAAGTGAAAAAGTTAAGTAGAAAAATGCATAAACTATTCTTGACATTGCTTAACTTTCATCTCAGACCATTATGGTTACTTAAAATATCATCTTAACTTTTAAAGCACATACTTTTATAGTAATTAATTATATTTATTGGATGACATGGTATATTTTATATTCATATTATATTAATCTTCATATTATACTGTAATTTGTAATGTACTGCTCTTTTGAACACTGAGCAAGAAACTATACAGCATCTACCAGACTTGAAAAATGCAGATCAAGTATAATTTCTGCATTAAATGTGGTCACACATCTGGAGTGTGTTGCTCTGGCATTGAACAGCCCACTTGTCTTGGGATGTGAATGTTGATTTTAGCTGTTCAGACACTGGAGTCTTTTGCTGTTAACCTGTTTTGCCTCCCTTTCTTGAAAGTTATGTTTTTTGTGCAGTTTCTTTTAAAGCTTTATCCTTATATCCAAGAATATCCTCATTTTTGTTTTCAGTTGTGATTGTTTGATTTTAATTTAATCTGTAATGATGTTACAATTGGTGCATGTGGAAATGGAGTGCTAAGGGCTTCTGACCTGACCAAGTTAGAGAAGAAAGTAGTTTTTTGAATAAAATACACGTTTTATTCCTTTCTGCTCCTATTTGCTCATTAACCACTGCATCAGTAATGCTAGAGATTGGTTGCACAGTTGTTGTGACAACTAAACAGGGTATGTAGGCAAAATTAAAGCAGATCATTTTAGCAGAAGTCTGTATTCAGCAGACATATATGGGCACAGTTGTCTTGCCTACCCTTTTAATTAAGCCTAATTGCTCTTGTATCTCAGAATTGATTCTTATTCTAGTCATTAACACAAATTTGGCTTTTAAATAAATTATCTATTGAAAGGTAGAGCACAGCATCTGTATTCATCTTAAATTTTTTGAGACATTTTGTGTTCTAGGTAGTTCTTAACTGCCTATTAATAACAGCAGCAAAATCCTCTCAGTTCCTACAGAAAAGGCAGGAATTAAGAAATTATGACACAAGGAAAACCTTTTTTTTTTTTTTTTTTTTAAATATACTGTTAAACTATTGCTGAGATTACACTTTAAATATTTTTTCAAAATGTTTTAAATGCACTCAGGTACCTAGCAAGAGAACAGATGCACATCCTGCAGCAGCAAGGTAAAATGAAAGAAAGAAATGCCAATGGCCCCTTTAGGGCTGAGTTTCTTCAGTTATCATTTAATCCTGTCATATGATTTTACAGTTAGCTGCAGGCTCTCTGAGGCAGGAACTATTTTGAGATGTGTTTCTGTGTATGTCTAGTATGGTTCCTGTCTCAACTGATGCATGTAGGAATTATTACAAACCACATTGAAAGTAAAAAGAAATAGATTGCCTCATAAACAATTAGTATTAATTGTGTCTTTTAAAGGTAACTAGTAACAATACCTCAAATATTAAACAATGGCTCAGTCTGAATGAAGGTTGCCATTATGTGAGGCAGGTATGCTTTTCTTTGCATGAATTATTTAATTCTTTTCTCATTTAGTGTAACAGGTGGTACCTTTTTGGAAATGCTTATAGTTTTCTATGGAAATAGCTTTCAAAATTTTGTAACATTATATATTCCCAAAACTATGATATTCCAAGTAGGGAACGATCACTTAGAGCAGTAAACTGTTCCTGTTTGATGCCAATGTGCGCTATTAATCCCACTCTCTTTTGTGAGTTCCTAAAGTTTCTTTCTAGAGCATGAATGTCAATGTGTATGCCATCAATCTCAGTACTTCTTGGAACACTTTTGTTAGAATTGGATTGTGGTCTGGAAACTTCATTTAATTTCAATTAATTCCTCATTCAGCTATGTACAGACATTAATTCCTGGACTCCTTAGATTAGTGAGTTTTGCTCATTTTTTCTTGTCATTTCCTAGAATAAATCATCATGACCCAGGCAACCAAATTTATTCCAGTTATGAAACACAAGTCAAACTTAATTTTTGGAGGTGAAATCAGTAGTGTATATCAAAGCATCATGCCACCTCCCTCCCTAGTTAGCAGTTTTGTTTGCACTGTGAAGATGACAACCAAAAGTGCTAAAGCAAATTACTTTCTTTATGGTACGAAACTGGGAGAGAATTACTTTATTTCTGAGGTGAAACTGTGAGAGATAAAGAGTGGAAACATAGTATCACATTGGTGACATTTTGCAAGAGACCTCGGAGAACCTTGTGTATGCTTGAAAAGTAAATGCATCTTAAACCTTCTGGGTGAATTTCCCAGAAGGGAAAAATTGCAAGAAAGCAGGCAGCTCTCTTCAAAACTGAACTACAATTCTATTTAAAAATAAAAAAAAAAAAAAAGTGCTAGGAACTGCAGTTATAACTTAGTATCCCTTTTATTTGATAAAGAATGCCGTACAAAATAAAACCAGAATTTTAATTTTTTTTGACTACTTTTGCATCTGTCCTTGCATTGATGTTGTTTTCATGATAAGTACACAATATACACACGTTATTTTTATTATACAAAGTTCTTAGGTCTGTAACATTTTTCTCAGCCTTTTGTGTGTCCATAGGTCCATTCAGAAGTTTTTGTGTTTCTACTTGATCTCCTATTTATTGAGACATAAACCAAATCTGTGGGCAGAAAACTGTTCTCTTTTAATAGTTATTTTAGGATTTCATATATACTTTTTATTGTTTTTGAACTATTTCTGATTGTGAAAGTAGCAATAAGTTTATTGGTATTCAGAATTATTTCATTTGTATAATTTAGATGTCTTTGTTTATATTAAATGAGCTTTTTATCTCACATAAATTGATTTTTAACTACTTTATCATCCCTGCTAATCTGCGTGCATGAGGTTCTAGTGGAAAGTAAAATAAACAACCCCGCACACCCCCCTTGCAATTTTATCTTCAGTAAATCTTGAATATGCAAATTTAAGATCTGCTAGGTCTGGTTGGAATGCCTAAACACAGCTGAATACTTTCCACTGTGGCTATTCTGATGTATTACTCACTTAATTAACAAAGCTGCTTGCAAAAGTCTCTAGACTGTACTTCTTCAAAACAAATTTTGTAGCACATTGCTTGTATGAAATGCTTAGGGTCTTTTTAAGACAAGTTTTGACAGAAACTCAGTATTATTACGGGTGGATTTCAAAGAAAGCATACTCTTACAAAGGTATTAAGTTGATTCTTTTTCATACTGGATTTTTTAAGGTTCTGAAATGTTTGCTTCTTGCCTGAGGAATAACAGCTTCTTGTAGTGAAGCGAATTTATCAAGAGCTGTTATATTTGTGACAAGCACACAAAAATAGCAAATGCAAATACAGATTTTAAGGTCATATAAATCACCTAGTAAAAATATATTAATATCTTTAGAACAGTCTAGAGTCAAATGTCTAAATGCTCATGAGATGAAAAGGAGATTTTCTCAATGATGTAATAGTCACCAGCCAGTGTAAAATTAACAGTGTAAGCTTATATTGTCATCATCATCATTATTCTTTTTTGAATTTTGTAAAAAATTTGTCCCCCCAAAAAGTGCTCCTTTTACCACACTCTCAAGATGAGCTGTTCCACATATTTTGTACTCATATGAACTTGAATTTTGCTCAAAGCAGGTTTTCATGCAAACAGACCTTAAATGAGCACATTAAAACAATTGGTGACTTCAGTTTTCCACTTTGTTGTATCCTTTACAGTACATCATGATAAATGAGGTTCTCTTCAGTGCTAGATGCAATGTTCAATTTGACTTTATTGTGATTGTCTAATCTTAAAATAATAAAAATAAGTGTACTAACCAGATTTATAGGTAGCAAAAAGTATTATTACCTGTAGAAGGTCTTTCAGTTATTCTAAAGTAACTAGAGAACCAAAAAAAATATGATTTCCCCCTTTGAATATCCACAGAAAATCAGCAATCATCATACTGGTTTTGTCTTGAGGTGACACAATGCCATTGGCCAAAAATAAGTCATTTATCATTAAAGTGGTACTGGATATCTGGGGCACAGTTATTTCTTAATTCTGGTGGAATATAGATGTTATCATCAGAGCAATGCTTTGCATCTCCTTCCTACTAGGCTGATAATACCTTCTTGAGAGAGTAGAACAGGTCAAAAAAGGAATGATGTTTAATGAAATACTTGTTCAACAATCTGTGGCTTAGTAACTTTTTGAGGATGAAGTACTAATTTCTTTATTTTCAGAACTTGGTACCTCCTTTTCCTTCTAGAAATTTCTAATGTCATTATTTTGAACAATGCTTTGTAGCATTGAGTTCTGTTTTTTTAAATGCATGTGGTATAAAACCAGTGTCTGTTTAGTTCAGTTACTTTTGCTTTCCTACTTGCCAGTTGTTCCAAAACGAGAATCAGTAAACAAAAGCAGGGTTATCACTCCACCTTTTGCCTGTCATTCTTGATTTCACACATAAGTCTTGCCCTCAGTCATCTCTTTTCTACACTGAAGAGTGTTGATCTGCCTACCATTCCTATCATTGATTTTTCAGAAATACTTATTTCTAACATCTCTTTTTTTCCTTTTGCTGTTTCTATGTGTTTTAGATCTTGGGTGGCAGTAGAGAAAGTGCTGTAGATACTGCTAAGGATTCAGGCACACAACTGATTTGGATTTATATGTTCTTTGCATTCTGATTCTTATTTTGATTCCCAGTGAACATTATGATGTTTTTTGAACTGATATGCCTATTTATATCTATTGTCAATATTTTTTTCTGTGTAGTAGTTTTCAGCTCAATCCAACACATATTTGAAGTTAGCCTTTCCTTTCCCATGTGACTTACTTTGTTGATCTGCATTGAAATCCATCTGCCATCCAGTTATTGATGAAAGAATTTAGTCTTTTTTACTAGGCTTTTTGCCCAGCAAGATAATTTTAATTTCGCTATTAACTCCTTTCTGAATGATATATGTGTAAGTTGAAAAGCAGTGGTATTTTTGTTGTCTTTGCTCTAATGTGAACACTAGCATTTGCCTATCATTAATGTTGTGATTAGGCAATAATTCTTTCATGAAAGGAATTTTCCTTCCATGACATTTCGGTTGCTTTCTACTTTTATGTTAGGTAAAAGCAGCATACGTATAGTACGATATGTTATCCATATGTGCGTTGATTCTGTGTTTTGTTCCAGTTGCTGTCAGTTTTCTTGATACTGGTGTCAAACTTTAGGTGCCCTAGTTTCCCAGATCCTGCAAACACACTCTTTTGAAATACTGAGGCTATATTTGTTACCTGTTTTTTTTTCTAGTGTCCAAATGCTGATTGATGGTTGTGGGCTGGAGCTGCAATTCAACCATTTCATGTTAGTGTTCCCTAAATTCCACATAGGATAGCCTTTGCTTCTGGCATTATGATACTGATTATATTATGTTTTATAGCTGCTTCTACTAGTGATTAATTTTGAGACAGATCTTCCGCCATCTCTGTGCAATGTGGGAGTTGTAATGTGAAAATCACCACAAACTTTTTTACAGTGGATGCAGATGCTGCTGAACATGCGAAGATTTCTGCTCTTTTCACGTCTGATTGGTTTTATAAAGTAGCCTTACTTTTTGGCAAGCTTCCATCTTTGGAAGAAAATTTATTATTAGGCACATATATTTTTGCAAGCTGTTCCACAACATCTTTTTTTCTTTTTTGTCTAACCGATGTAAATTAAATTGTAGCAAAGTACTATTTTTCCTTGATCAGACCACAAATATCAGTCTGTGTTTACTGTCTGCCAAACCCCCCAGCTCAAAAAAATCCCAAAAGAAAACAGAAAAAAGCTCCAACTAACAAACTAAAAATAAAAATAAAAAAATAAAAATAAAATTCCAAAAGACCTCACCAAACCAGCAAAACAAAAAGGAGTTTTTGCTGCACAGTTGGATGTTAAATTGACAAATACTGAGAGGATTGGAGCTGTCCAGTTAGACTGATCAATGTCTTCATGTGGCTGTTTCTTTAATAATGAAAAACATGCTTTAGTGATGCTCAATATCTCAAATCATTGCTGGTCAATATAATTTGGTTTGAGATATTTTTTCAAGTAGGATCTTTATGCATATGGACTGCAAATACCGAGCTACTTGACATCACTTCTGACAAACCAACAAAATGCCAAATCCCCACAGAATGTAGTAGCCCTGCCATGTGAAGAAGGGTAGCTGGTAAAGTTTTGCCAAAACAAAGTGGAAAAGTTGATTATCCCTCATCGCTGCAGTGAATATGTCAAGCTGGCTCGTAATAGCATATTGGACTTGTTATGGGGTTTGCCTCTTTAGTGTCTGTCATTATAGTATCTTCCAGACATTCCAATTTCTAGCAGATCCATTAGAGTAGCATAATATAAATAATTACAGAATTTCCTCCTAAGCATGCTGTCTTCAAGGGTTCTTTCTACACATTATCATCTGTCTGCATTGCTAATGTTTGTTGAATGGTTTTGCTTCTTCATGTTAGTTTGTGTCAACTGAATAATAAACCAAGCACTGCATTTTTCGGTATCCTATTACAGCCTAGCCCCAAGTGATCATGGTACGGAAGAACTCCTGTTGATTAACCACTCCATTTAGGCGGTTTTGTGGTGTTTAAGCAGTTGAACAGTTGAATTCATCCTCTGTTGCTTTTACTCATCCAAGAGATTGACATGAAGTCATGTACCTGGAAAGGGGACATTTCTAAAATGTTTTATGAAGTGTAAGAATCAAAAATATTTACTTCTATTAATAATGTAAAAAAAGGTCATAATTAATATCTCCCTGCTCCTTTTGATCAGAATAAACTTAAGTCTTCAGTGCTGACTGCAGAATAAATCACGATGAAGCAAAGGGTGACCTCCTTGACTATATCCTCACTGCAATTTTAAGTGATTTTTATATGTATCATTAGGTGTTAGCAACATGGAATCTTAAGCTTATGGAGGGTTTGAGGCATATAAATCTTGGCTCGTTTTTTAATTGCAAAGAATTTTGACTATTACACAGCTGATCTTGCAAATTCAAAAACATTCAGTACTTTAATTATGCTTACTTTATTTAAGTGCTAAAGGCCACAGCAGGCCTGCAATTGCTAGCATGCTAACAGCATATAATACAGCCAATTGCAAACAGCAGTCTAATTTGTTGATTTCAACTGAGGTGTAATTATATTGCTTCATTTGCTGAGCAAATCATATGAGAGCTTCTCTAAATCAGCCTGATTGTGTAATGAAGAGCTAATTACAAACAGCAGTGTTCTTGCAGTAAATTTATGGTGACTGCTAATGCCAGGTTGGCACCACTATGACAATGGCTCATTAGTACATTTACAAAAGCAACAGTGGAATTCTGCCCAAAGCACAGCAACTGTTCCCTATTTCAGGAGATGGGAGTGATTAACTCTCTCCCTTCCATTGTTGCTACTTCAAAGGACAAACAAAAGCACCACACTGTTGTCACTCCTTCTTGAAAGGAATTATATAGCACTTCTAGAAAAGTCCACCATAAGACAGAATGACTTGGAAAGAATTTTTCCTAGCATTAAAGGCATGTAGACTTGGATAATGTTATTTAGCTAGAGCCTGTGCATCAGTGACAAGTGGAGGCCTGGTTTGTGCTTTTGCAATTTTTCTTCTGCCCTTGTACCTTTACTGCATGAAATTAAGGATTGTCTTGGAAGTCACAAGGCTGAAAGAAAATTTCTGTGATGGAGAATTATTTTTGTGTTAGCCCTGTGATTAAATGTTTTTGAAATAAATACAGATTTTTGGATTTCAATTTAATATTTTTTCTTTTAAGTTAAAATTAGTGGTGGCCTGATTAATCTTCTTTTATTTAGTTCTAAGTTATGTTTACTGTCAGATCAACTAACTCAAGTGGAAAGATGAACTGGTCACTCAGTGTAAAAATTCACAGCACAGGATAACTTCTGTAGTCTTTCTGAAGTTTCCATTAATCTTTAGGGTTTATTAATTTCCTTGCATTCCATGAAGCATACATTCTTATAGGTATTTTCAAGCAATTGGAATAATTTATTTCTGAATTAGATGTGTGTAATTGCCTGTTCGATTTTAAGCCTGACACCCACAGTAGATTGAATGCTGTTTTACACAAAGGCTTCTAATCTATTAAATAGTGCACTGGGACTGATTTTCTATGAAATTGTCTGAATCACTTTTTCTCTTAGCAGAATAGCACAGAATAAATTTCTTCCTCTGTATCTCCATCTGGCTTCTTTCTCCTGTAACACAGAAAAATGAAGTTGTGGCCTCCTTTTATTTCTTCTCTAATTCTGTTTAGTTACAGGTGACCCTTAATGAATGGTTTGAGTTGGACAACCACCCCAAATACAGAAATATGGATTCATTAGATCAACAGCAATGGACTTGAGTTTATAGGAAGCAGTCTTCCTTGAAAAATATTTCATATGCAAGTCCAAAATAGTGATGGGTTTTTTTTTTCCGCCCCACAAGCACCAAAGTGGCTGTTTGCTCTGATGCCTTTGAGTTATGGCTAGTTTTGAAGCTTGTATGTAACATGAAGACAGTCAAGACTAAATTTCTAGATCAACACTTTTTGGTCAGTAGTGAATTTATGGAGAAATTATAAAAACGCCAGTAGGAATAATACACTAGTCACTGGTAGTTATTGATATGGGCATGCATATTTTGAAATTCCAGGAAGGAAATGAATACATGCAAATTTCATCTAACTGTAGATTTATTAGGCATGAGGAACACTTTGTAAATACTGAATTTTTTTGAAGTGGTGGTTTGCCTCTGTCTTGTGACATATATATTCTCAATGAGATATTATAGACACCCTCTTTTTTCACGCCATAATCTAGCATAAAATCTGTTTCACTAACCAAATCTTCTGCTTCAAACCTAATATATCAATAGGTGTTAGACTATCAAAGGACCCAAATTTTCATTTTTCATGAGGCATAGCCAAAAATATTGCAGTAGAGAATAGAAGTTATTTGTATACTATAATATAATATATATAATATATAGTTATATAGTTTTATATATATAGTTATATATATATATATAAAGAATATAAGTTATGTTGTACTTCCTTGTTCCCTAGGAAAGGAAGGTCGGAAAGATATAATGAAATTTATTTTCCACAATTGTTTTCCCACTTTTCAGACTAATATAAAAAATAATTGTAACAGAACCCTGTTATATTGGGGGAAGTTTGCTTTTTGAATGAAAACTGGTCTCTAACAGAGGTGGCTTCCAGTTTTGTCTTTGGATTTGCGGGCTGGTCTCCTTATCCACACTTTCATTGAGCACTTATTTGTCTGCTTCTTCCTAAATAAGGTTTATGTTAGAGAGAGACCTTCCATAAATTATTCTCTTACTTTGATTTCCAATTAATATGAATTTTAAAGTTAAGTCCAAAACAAATTATTCATTTGTGTGGGGTATGAGAATGGAGCAGAAGAGCAAACTACCTCCAAATGGGCTGATTCCTGAGGAATCTGCATGAATTTTTGTCTAGTTTCTCATAAAGGAAGAGTATCATCACTTTGTTCCCTCTGGTATTTGCATTTATCACTTTTTGTTATTATGTTATGTGAACTCCAGATCATCCTCTGTGGAAAGAATCTTGGAGTTTTCTGGTTTTGGAAAATTAAAAGGATAAATATCTCTCCATCATGCTCTCCCTTTTTAACTCCCTTTGGTTTTTGTTTTCTTTTTTTTTTTTTGTTGGTTGGGTTTTTTGTTTGTTTTTTTGTTTGCTTGTTTGTTTCTCAAGCAAAACTAAAAACTCAAACAAAAAAACAACAAAACCAAACCACAAAAACACATACACAAAAAAATCTCATCCTCACAACAAATAGAAGTCCATTCCCTATATAAATTTAGTAAAAACTGGTTTGAGTTAGAGCAAACGTAAAACAAATTTAAACACAAGCCTGTAGCTTTAAGAACTATGTGAAAAATCATTAAATAGGGTGAGATGGGATTATATAGAGAAAAAGCAGAAAATACTTTCATTTTGAAATTCTCATATGAACCAGCTCAGATAAATTTGATCTTGCAGAAGTTAGGATGAAAATAGTAATTCTGAACCTCAACAATATTATGGTACTCTGGTTTCCATGTGCCTTATCTGTATTATATCTTACTTTGCTGGTTTGTATTGCTTGCTTTTAAAAAGTCTTAATTTTTTATGCTTATGATACCCTCCTGGATGTACTTTACAAACATGGTGTCTACAGTTTGGTTTGCTACTGAGGAAAAATGGAGTGACATGGCAAGGTTGATTAATGATTTGGCCCACAGAGCAGGATTCATTTATTCCAAAGTCATGGTGGCTCAGTTGACTGGAGATGATGAACAGATGTAAGCTGCAGAATTATTCACGCATGTTTCTGGGGAAGCTATAACATTTTAAAAGTATTGATGTAGATTACAGATAATTACAGATTTTCTTTTAGGAATGCTCATACTATTTTTTTCCATTGCAGCACTTCACACATTCAGTTATGTCTGATGTTTGCCATCAGGGAATTAATTTTGTTTGTTTCTTAAAATAACATGAGACATGTTTTGCAAGTTTTTGAAGTTTATTTGAGACATAAGAAGTAGAAGATATGACTTCTACTCTGATTGTAGAAGTTTTATGTTTGGATATGGTTTACATGTGGACATAAATGTATGCGCAGATGATGCATGTGTCTGAAAGACACATATCCTAGATTGAATAATACCATTTAATTCCAACTGGCTTTATAAGAATTATCTTGTTTAGTGTTTTCATGTAAGCAGTGGTTTTCACTTGAAGTATCTCATTTCAATTAGCAGACTGCTAATCATTCTGACTGAGGTCATGTTGCACTCATGATCTTTGTGGGATTGTTCGGTTTGATGTCTCCTGAAGCCCTCTGTAGTTGAGTGTTACCTACATGTTTTCAAGTCTATGTCTATCCTTTTATTGTGCATTTGATAATTGATGTATTAAAGGATAAGGATTAACAATTTAATTTAGTTTATCACCTCATTAAACCACCTTAATTCTATACAAATCATCCCATTTACACTTATTTCATGCTACTAGGGTGCTGTTTCAATATTACTTAGCACTATTGCATATTGTTTGCTGAATCAGTTTTCTGAGAATTCTTAATAAAATAACAGTCCCAGTTCAGCAGATCTGAATTCAGACAAATATTTTCAGTGTATTACACTTGTGCAGCAGTTCTCTTGAAGCTTTTTACAATCATGTTTCAAAGAGCTCCTGAAGTGGTAGAGGGCAGCTATTAACTGAGGCTGTAGACAGTGCAGATTAAGGACAAAAGGAGAAAGTTCTAACAGTTGTGTTAAAAGCAAACATTATTTTGTGCAGTACTGGCTCTTCAGTATCAGCTTAATTCAGCCAGTGCTGAAGTTTTAGAAGCTAGCTGAAAACCCTTAGAATAAGTGATCTAATGTAGTGACTTTGTCATTAAAAGACTGACTCATTTAGCTGTTTCATTCACCAAAACCTGTACTGGTCTGCCTTGAAGCAGAGGAAATTTCACTTTATTTGAGAGGCTGCTTTGCTTTGAGATTTTTTTGCGGCGTTGCAAATATGTTTTTAGCACATTTTTGGTGTTATTGAAGTACTAATAGCTTGTCACGCGTTTTGAGTTGCCATCTTCAAAAGAAACAATGACTGGATTTTGCTCCATGTGCTCCCATCTTTCAGAGATACTGGCAGTAGCCTGACAACAGGTTGTTTCTCATCCTCATTTCTTTAAGAGTGCCCATATATTTCCTCTGTCTAGAACTGTATAGATGAATGTTTAGAATAATTGGAAATGTTACTATGTTCATACAACCTCTTAGAAGAGAAAGCTATTTATATTTGTGCCAATATCTGGTTGAAAATGATAGCCATGTCCATCACAAAGGCTTTTCTTTTGCCTAGATTATAAGTTTTTTTTCTTCCTAATGTGGAAAAAGAGGGAGTTTTGAGATTACTTCAGATTTAAGTATTTAAGTATAAAAATAATGTATCAACTCCATAGAGAAAGCACATTTCATGAGTTTTGATATCCTGATAGTCATTTGCAGTTGGTTTTTTTGGTTTTTTTTTTAATGAAATATGTATCATAGTTGTATTAAACCTTTCTTCCCACTCTAGAAATAGTAATGGATCACTCAACACCAAAATATCTCAGCTGAAAACCATCACTGAAATGAGCAGCTGAAAACAATCTCAAAGTGTCCAAATTGCACAGTTTAGGAAACTTAGGATTTCATAGTTAGTGAAAACTAGAATTGACAAAGAGAAGAAAGGGGGAAATTAGGTTCTTCATTATCAGTTAGTGTTGCAGCTGCAATGAAATGAGTTCTCCAAGGAAATCTGATATTTATAAAAAGAATTCAAGTAGGCCCCACTTGTCTGTAGTGTCACTTGCAAGTTTTTATGGTATTATCCCTGTATCAGAAAGGTATAGTGTTACTAGTACCATAAGGATAGATGTTGGGGCAGAGAGGCCCAGAACTTTTTGGGTAAGCTCTTGGTTCACCGTTTAGGAAGTAAAACTGAAAGTTACACACTAGTGAAAGGGTAAGCATAGATAAGCATATAAAAGAATTTAGAGCTTCCAATGAGACATTCTGTGCATGAATTTCACAAAAGCTATAAAAATAACACAGCTAGCGTGGTGGTATGTAAACCTGTTGCCTTTCTTAAACGTGAATAAAAATTATGTATTCATGTCCACAGGTAATATATATCAGATTCTTCACTTAATGTCTAACAGGAGAAAAAAGGCACGTAGGAAAATATTTACTAGAAGGTGCTGGCTTGCATTTTTTTAATTGAATGAAAATTTATTATAGGATTTGTATCAAGGACTCGTCACTGATATGACACAGTACAATGGCTTTCAAGTGTTACAAACATGATACTTTTTAGTTGCAATTCCACATTGTTAAATATCTGATGCAGTTTTGCTGTTACAGTGTTTTCAATGCTGGCTCCAGTGCATAAACCTTAAAACATATCTAAACTTCAGTAAGAAACTGTCTGAATCATATCAAATCTATTTTGAGCATGCTTTTCAAGTGTTTTCTACTAAGTTGGTTTACTGATTAATTTTTTTTTTTTTTTAAATATACTTGATTTCTCTTTTTAAAAGCATAAGCTATAAGCATAAACTGTAAGCTTTGGGGAAACTATAAACTTGCACCATTATAGATTTGAAGCTTATTACTCTTGATTTTGAATATTTCAATGAATCCATTACCAAACAGAAATGCCGTAAGGTAATTGGCCCATTGTTATTAGAAAGTCATACACTGACTTCTTCATTAGTTCACAAATACTGCATAAACATACTGAGGGAAATAACAGATCAGTAGCAACCTTTCAGAACATTTTTGATGTTAGTTTGGTGGCATAGGTAAAAATAATAAATGGTATCTCTAGCCATGCAAAAGTTCTGCATTTCTTAATTACAGAGAGATTGCTGACAAATGTTTTAAAATTCAGTGGCCAATATTTTAAAATATATTGGTTGTCCTTTAGTATCTTCAGTCATTCAGTATAGCCTTGGAGTTTGACTTTATACCACTATGTATTATTTTTTTCATCAAACACCAGAATCAGATCACGGGCAAAAAACTTTTTCTGGCAAACATCAATTCAACAGGAATTCAATACCTTATTGAATTCAACACTATCTAAATTATTATTTTAAAGAAGCTTACACTTCTAAAATGGAAATAAATTTTAAATTTTTCTCTTCTTGCCAGTGGTGTTGGTCAAAGAGATCCCAGTACTGGTTTGCATTTTCACACCCTTTCTTTTTGTGGTGTGCTTGTAATACTTGTCTCTAACACAGCATACTTCAGACTACTGGTGGAAAGTGCTTCCCTGGGGAGGCCAGCATTACCTGAATTCTACTGATTGGGACTGGAAGCACAGCCACAGTTTGTCTGAGATTGTTAAATATCAGCAACAGGAGAAAGAAAAGAAGCCTGATGCTCTTAGTTCTTGAAGCTTACAAAAAAAACTCCAGTCCTGTTTTACAAATTACGTTATTTTGAATCCTCTCCTGGCAAATTGCTGGCTTGAAAGTCATGGTATCTCATTCTACAGCACAGGCAAACTCTTCCTACAAATAAGGGATCGTCCTATCATCTTTTATTTCTTCTGATACAGTATTATGTAAAAAAAATGTAAAATTTCTAATTTAATGTTTTACCATTAGTGAACATAATATTTTCTTTAATATTAGAATGAAAATTAAAGGCCTTTATTTCCAGGTGAACTCAAATGTTACATAATTTTAATAGATTAGGCAAGATGTTTTTCCATTTAGCCAGTCCTACTCAATGCTTGTCATCATGCAGCTCTGTTCATTGGAGCTTTAGGAAATTCCCATTTAAAAGTCTCAGGAAAAAAAAAAAATAATCTGCAAACAGACTTGATTTGGCAAGCAGTTGCTGGAAACATGCAAAGTTTCAATTCTTTGCAGCATCCAACTTGTGTGCAAGTCAGCTGGAGGCAGATAAATTTTGTGTCTAGAGCAGGAGATAAACAGTACTGGGTGTCAGGATCACATGTTTCCAAGACTCACCATAGATTGTGTTACATCTTTGGAAATACTCTTCCATTTTTTTTTCTTACCTGTACAGTAGGATAGTTATTTTGAAGCCCTTGGAGGGAAAGTGAGCAGTAGGCAGAAAATTATCAAAGCATTTGAATTCATGTTCTTTCCTTGTAGGTCACTCTAACAAGTATTCCTTTACCTGTCTGCAAGATTTGGTTTCACACTTTGAAGGTTAATTTAACTCACAGCAAAATTACAATGGCAGTTAACTTAAATGTGACAACATGTGAATGTTCTCATATGAGAAACCCTGCCCTTGACTCTCACGTTTCTAAAGCTACATGATAGTTTAGTGATGAATACTTAGAGCCATCTGTGAAGATGGCATGTAGCCCATTTCTAATAGGTGCCAAATAAACATGTTCTTAGATAGTAATCTTGTGCAATATTGCAAATGCTATCTCAGCTACAGAAAGGTCGTGCATTGTGACAGCTTTGCCAAGCATATCTTTACACTTTGTGATACTTGTTGACACTAACAGGCCAGAAAAAGATATTTCAGAACAGTGAATCTAGGCACCTGTGCCTGCCCACAAGGAAAATATAATTGTAGGAGTGACCTTGAACTATAGAATTTGTCAGAAAACTAACACACAAAACTTCAGTAGCAATTCTGTATTATTAGTCTAATTCCAGGGTGCATTAGGAAATTAAAGAACAGGGCACAAATTTCAAAAACTTTTCAAAGACACTGGTAACTGGAAATGAAAACAGTGCTTCCTCCCACAAACTGTCATTGTTGGGTTTTGGTTAGACAAAAAGAGATATTACAGATTTGCCATTTTTCATGATGCTTAGTCATCAGTGTTACAGCCACCTTAATTAGACTCTTAATTGAGCACAGAAAAGTTATGACCTTTGGAAAATATCTAATTGATGAAGTGAAACTTTTTGCTTTGTGTTTTGTTATCTCTCTTTTTTTCCTTTAAATGCCTTTCTCCTTGTAACATGCCTCAAAGATCTACTTAGTGTCATCTGTTGTAGTTTTCAGTGCAATTCAGTACACAAACTTACTAACAAGGTATATTTAAACATTGAACTGTGATCACATAGAAACCTCTGAAGAAGTTTTTATCTCATAGATATATATCTTTTTAAAAATAGGCAAAACCCCACACTAGATGTGATTAATATTTGCAAATTGTGCTTAATAAATAACACATTTGAGCAGCCCTGTCTATACTTTTGAGCATATTTTGTGATTTCAGAACTCATCAGAAAGTTTTTCACGCTAATTCCCTCCCTAGAACCTTAATAAAAATTCACGCAAGTTTTTACCTGGAAATTCTCTTAGGTGGAGTTACTCTTAAGAGTACCATTTGAATTGATAGATTCTCAGTGCAGCGCAGCAGTAACATCATGAGTCTTACATTAGAGTTCCACTTCCTTCCTTTTTCTTGTTTTTCTTCTCTATAGTAAAATAATGTAAGATTTTATAAATAATTCTCTTACGATCTTACTGCTCCTCACTGCATATGTACATTTTGCCATGGCTGAATTACCAGAAAAAAAGGATTAATTTTTCTTACTTGATTGTCCTGAGGAGAATGATCTAACTCACATGATGGGATGGGTAGAATAAATAAAATCCAACTTGTGCAACTTACTCATAAATCTGAGTGAAAAATAAATTCATTTTTATTTTGGACAGAAAAAAAAATCTATTATCACTTCCAAATTTGTTTCAGTTTTGAGTAGTGAAATTTACAATATAAAAATGAATGAACTGCATTTTTTGTGAATGTTTCTACCTTGACTATACTGATGTTGCAAGATCTGCTCTTATTTTTCAGCAGGGGACATGATTATGGTGCAATATAAACAGTACTATTAGGTGACATAAACTGCAGGGGATAATCTGTACCATCTGTGGAATACAGGCAACAATAACAGAACATCTCTGCATTGGTATGCAGTTAAGGTATTGTCTTCAGTGTTTTGGACTAAATACTGCAGATTTTGCTCTCAGTTCCAAGCACAATTTGTTATTCAAATGCAACAAGTAGAATTGGTACAAATCTTGTTTAGAGAAGGCTGGAGATGAGTGCAGAAGCTGTAGTTGTTTATGAAACACAAACAGAAATGAAGCCTTTATTTAACCTATATAAATATGGGTTTCTTGTGGACTGCTTCTTGCAGCAGCATTTGATGTTCAAGGAGGGTGGTCCCTGCAAACAGCACAAATTTGAATTCAAGCAGCTCTGGGCAGTTGTGTCTTTCGCCATTGACCTGCTACCTGTATATTTTTGTATATTTTTATATACAAATATCTGTATATTTTGGTAGCAACATTTTACCTCTTCAGTAGCCATTCTTTTGGATGAAATTGTATGTTAATGGGCAGGGACTGTTTGTACAGTGCCTGGTATAACACTTCTACTTGATTCCACCTTAGATGTTGCTATAATGGACCCTCCTTACCCCTGCACCCACCAAAAAAAGTTCGGTAAGTCTAACTAATTTTTTTTTTCTGTTGCTACTTTTATTACTCTCCGATGTTGGTACCACATTTTTCAAGGATTTAAGTTTAGAGAATTAATTTTATGAAACATTGATTCTGTTCTTTCTTCATTCTACTTTTACATGTAAGTTGGAAATCGACTTTTAGTTTTAAATGTATAACTCAATTTTTAGTACTATGTGGTATGAGTGTAATAAAAATTTGAGAACCTAAGTGTCACTAAATATGTAATGAACGAAACATAATGAAAATGATATTTAAACTTGTGGGTTTTTTTTTTTTCTTTAGTGTTGTTTGGCATGTTGTCCTTGTATGTGGCTCTATCCACATTCTATTTAGTAGGTTCTTCAATCTGGTAGTGTTAAAAAACATTTCTCCTTTTCGGAAAGGACTAGTCATTCATAGGATTGATAGAGACTTTGAGAGTCTATAAGTATATGATCAGAATTAAAGCCAAATTTCATTCAATGTTGCTTCTGTTTGTCTTCACTCTCATTAGTTTCATCACCATTCCATCATAGTTGGCAGCTCTGAACAGTAACTTTTTTTTTTTCAGTTTCTAACACATTTATTTTTCCTCAAGGAGATACTACATTTTCATTAGTTTCCTCACAAATGTATGAGCCAATAAAGTTACATTATTATTATTAAAAGCATAAAAATGCATCAGTCTTACAGATCTGGGAATTCATCACATGCAAATTTCATTGGGCTACAGATCATCTGCACTTCAGGCTCTGACAAGCCAATATGCTAGGACAGGGATGATCTCAAAAAAAAAAAAAAGATGAGGAAGTTCATGTTTAAACAAACAAAAAAATGAGATGTTAACTGGTGCCACCCTGCAGAGCTCTCATGCAGTTTTGGCTCTCCTTTTCTTCAGTTGCTTTTCTTTCATGGTTCTAGTTTTCATTTGGGTTATTTTGGAAGTGCAGTTAACTTGCCGGTGTACATGGGTTTGGTTATAACAGGAGGGTAAATGCCTGATCCAGTAGTGAATAACTTATCTGTGAGTAGAATATCTGAAGGAAGAAATGTACCAACAGGAAGCAAGCAGCAATTTAGCAAATATTTGTGTGTGTCAAATACATTTAAGTTCCAAACTTCCATTTTTTACAAATATATTTTTTCAGGAAATTCGGAGCTGTGTGTAGAAAAATGCCACCCAGTATGTATGTCCCACTGTATCAACATCAGCAGCATGTCTGGTGGTGTAGGCTATTGATCCTTCCTCTCCATAGTGGAATAGTGTTGCAATATTTAGACCTTACAAATGAGTTTAAGGATGAAATAAGCATGTGTGTTTTCTGTAAGTGATATGAATTAACTTCTGTACACTACTTTCTTTTGCCTGGGATTAAGCTATTTTATTTTTCTACCTTATTCCTGGTCTAAAGAGCTGAGATCAGTTTCTAGTTCATGTTGCTACACTTCAGTAGAGTTCTAGATAGGAATCATCTCCACTCTGGCTGGGAATGTCAAGATATGGTTTTCAGTTTAAAAACCCATAAATGATAGTTATATAAATTAGTAACTCATAGGTGAAGGCACTCTTGTATGTGCAGCTGTGCTTACAGTGATTCTCAGTGACTACTATTGAAAATGGTAAGGTGTGTGCAGCTCCATATGGTTGTGCTCTGGCTCGGATAACATTATGGTTTTTTGCTATTGGAAGATGGAATGTGTTAGAGCATGTGCCTGTTGAATCTGGTGACAGTTAAAAGTTGTGAAGGAACCTAAACAGGTTTGGTTGCTCAGCTTCCGTTTTAAAACATCTTGCCTATTTGGAAAAATGACCTGGAAAAAATATGAGTTATTTGCAACAGGGCAGTTCACAAAGGACAGGTGTGTTCCTGTTTCTTTTAACAAAAATACTCAACTTGATCAATAAGGAAATCTTGCTTATATGCAAGGCTCAAAAAACGTATTTAGGTGTCTTCAGTGTCTCACCTACATGTATATGTGAGACAGAGAGTGAAACTAAAGCAAAAAAAAAAAAAAAATAGTACAAAAATAGATGCAAATTACTTTTTCCTTCACTTAGTTCTAACTTGTAACAATTGAGAAAAACATGAAAACACGTTCCTCTGTTCACAGCCAAATGTGTTAGAAAACCTCCAATTGTGTGTTGGATTTCTTTTTCTTTTTGAAGGGAAACCATATGGAGGATCTTTTATGTCACTGATTTTTCTAGCATAAATGACACTTGTAAAACTATACAACTTTTGCTCCTTTTATATGTATATATATAAATTGGCTTTCATTGTTTAAGCTGTAACTGCCAGATAGTTATAGCATATAATTTATTAGGTGTATTTAGACAGTTTTATGTTTGTTCTAAATTCTTTAAAACAGAGGTGACTGAAAGCTATGGGCATTTTCCCTGAGTTTTGATTGAATGCTCTGAAGTACTTTATTTCTGTCTCACTTTCACTGGCAAGCTTCCCTGACAGTTGAGTAGCATCTCTCTTGGACAACAGAGCTGGCCCTCATAATTGTCACAGTCATGTGTGCCAAAAAACCTATTCATAGTATAACTGTGTACTTTGGAGGTGGATCATTTAGTGGTATCAGTTCACAGTTATGTTAAATTAATGTGAAAGAAAAATCAAATACTCAAAGCTTAAGTTTTTTACTATGTTTTTATAAACATATATACACTTTCCTCTTATGAAATGAGTTTGAGATTTATTCTTCTTTTTATTTCATTTTTTAAAGTTTTAGTCTTAATTTTTAATTTAATTGACCAAGCAAGCAACAGCAAGATAATGCAGTGGGAATACAAAGTCCTTAACTGTTATTTTAGAGCTGTAATCATAGATGATGATGGCACAGACTTGTACTTCAGCCTCACAGGGTTATTTACCTTCAGCAACACTTTAAGGAATGGATGTGGCATTTTTCAAAAGCAGCAGGACTTTTTATTATTTTTTCTAAGAATATATGCAAAATTATATCAATTAATTTTGATATTTGTCTTAGTTCAAATCACTTAAGTTTTCAAAGTACATCTTTCATTTCAGGGTGATATATTCTGGTTTCTGCCAGGATAGGATTAATTTTTTTGCAGTAGCTGGGAGAAGCATGGCTGGGGCTCTGATGTTATTCTACATCACCTCATGTCATGGTTTCTTTCTTTTGGGGAAAAGGGATTCCCAGCTGGTGTTTGTTTATTGTGTGGGCTTTCTGTGGAAATAATTTCTTTGTCTTATACCTTTTGTTATTGATGTTGCTGCTGTTACTGTTTTTTTACCTCATTGCTCTTTTCAGTCAATTGTTCTTAGCTCATGATTTTCACCTTTAGTCTCCAGCTCTCAAATCCATCCTGCCCAGCAGGAAGGGGAACAAGAGTCTCAGTGAGGACACTATTAGGGAGTACTATTGCTAAACCATGACAATGTAATTGCATAGACTCCTCCTTTAGAACAACTGCTCTGCTCTTCCTCATTCTAACTGAATTCCTGTAATTTCTTATGCTTTTTTAATGTAATGAAATATAATCTGGTATATTTCTGTTTCAAATGTACTGTTATAAGCATATCTTGATGATAAGTATGTATCACAAAGTCCAAGCTTGCCTGCCACTGAATAAATCCTCACATGAATGTATGAGGTGAATGTATTTAGCACCCATTCCTTAATAAACATTATTTATTTTTATATTATTAGAGAATTTCAGTTGAATCTGGTAGAAACTGGTTTCTAAGCAAACCAAAGGAAGGGTAGTTTTTTTACAAAACACAAGTCATGCAGCTGTATAATGTAATGAGCAATTCCGTGTTTGGTACAGTGTAAGTGGCTCCAAGGTAAGACTGGAAAATTCAAACTACCTTTAACAAAACCGGTTAGACTCAAAGAGCGCTGAGTGGAGTATTGTATACGTTTGCCCTATTTTTTTCTTTACATTTCTCTGGACATCTCTTTATGGCTTTTAAAAACATTTACAAATCTCTGAAATAAAAAAACCAAACCAAAACCTCATTGTAAAGAGCTGAGAGTATTACCAGGAAGCATTCTGTCAGCATGGTATTGATTCTGAATTCTAGTTCATGTAACTTCTTTCTGGCATGAAGAAGAAATTTTGCTGCACATTTTAGGTCTCATAAATTTGCTTTCTATTGATGTATGTATTCTGATTTTTCAGCTGTAGTATGAGTAGTAGCAGTAGGCTGCTTATTTACCTTGAAAAACAGTCTCCTGGTGTTTTCCAGTATCTGTAAATGTTCTTTAAAAAATTACTCATCTTTATTTTTTTGGCTTTAGTGGCCCCTGGAAAAAAGAAACGACATAATTTTTGGAATAACCACTTATTTCCTTTGTAATGTGTTAAGGAAACTTCCCTCTCTGGCCATCCAGGATCCACTCTGTCAGTCACTCTCGTACCACCTACCAAAGATAGGACCATGGTCCCTCTGCAGATACACACCCCACACTCACAGTGCTTTCATACCCAGTGCTTTTGCTGAGCTTGAGTAAATCTTTAAAGAGCTTTTCCTAGTGCAGATTTAGCAAAATGTTATACAATTACATCCAAGTATTTCCTGGGAAGAAGGAAGCAGTAGCTTCATCTCTTAATCATTTGCTGTGGCACTAGCACTTGTGCTTCAGCGGCTTTTGGGAGTCAACACAGATGAAGTGAGTGGAAAGCAGAGGAAGGTATGATCCTGCTTCTCAGGATGGTGACGCACCCAAGGCTGTCTCTGCTAATTACTGCAAGATTCAGAGTGCGGTTTAGTTGCTTCACAGTAGAAAAAGGCTTTGGCTCTGTTAGCATTGTCTTCTCTGGGTCTGGGCTGGAGAATAGCAGGGCATGAGTAGAGTTAAAAGCTTGGATTTCTTCTGCATTTTAGGGTCTTTTGAATGACACACAGCTCAGAAGAGAAAGTGACAGAAGTGCTAGGTTGTGACAAGCTGTGGGGAAAGAGGACAAAAGAGCATTCCATAGAGAAAAGGGTATAATAGTTCATTTCTTACAGCAAATCTGTAAAGGTGAGCATTTGCTTGACCCTTTGCCATGTCAGTCAACCATATAATGACTTTTAGAAGTCTGGTGGCTGGGAAGCCTCAACTATTACTGCTCTTTCACTGTTGGTAACAAATTGCAACCAGAAGCTGCGAAGTTGTCTCTCTAAATGCTTTGAGTAGGAGATATACGTGACAGCCTCTTGCAGCTCTATACAAAGAAAGCTTCCAGCCCTGGATAGCTTAAAAGTTTGGTAGTTCCTACAGGGAGCAAGTTTAAAGTTAATTTTTTTTTTAAAAAATAGTAATCTTAGGTTCTATTTTCCTCCTGTGCCAGACTTGGCAATGCAGGCAAGTCTTTATTTATGTCTGTTTGGATTAGTTGAATTGATACTGTTCGGTTTCATTCTATATACTGGTAGTTTTGCACTCCATGGGCAAATGGAGAAAGATTAAAAGAGGTCTCTCTCTGGCACTCTAACTGTATATTTGCTGAGAAAGCAGGCCCAGTTAAAATATCAAGCATGTCTCTCAAGAATCTCTTATTTTTCTATATATAAATGAATCCTTCTCATGTAAAGATTTTATGGATGTCTGAAAATATAGAATGCACATTCTCATGCATGTGGTGTGCATTACATAATAACTAATTGTCAAGACAAACTGTGGAACCTTTATTTGAAAATTTGATTTTAGATGACTTACATTAATACTTTTCCAAATACAAAAATGAAAGTAAGCAGAACTCCTGGACTACTTGACTAGGGAATATTTGTGGTCTTCTGAAACAGTGGGGGCTTCTTTATTTTTTTAATAGCCGTTTGTGTAGCCAGTATTTAATATAGCATGTATTGAGCTTCTTTATTTCTTCCATGCTAGGAGGTCCTTCACGGGAGTGGTTTAGTGAAAACTTCCCCAAATATGCTGTTCCTTCTTTCATTACTTGTTACTCACCATGTCAGAGTTTAGAGGTTTATAGTATTACTTTCATGTGCTAGCTGAGCATTGTATTTACCAGATTCCCTTTAATTGAAGCAGGGGGCCGGTTTCTCATCTAAAAATCAGATACACCTTTGTTGATGACAGGCCACCATCTGAGTCCTTGTTTTTGGATCTCTGCATATCTGTTAACAACTAACCGGTCCATTGGAATCAAATTTCCTGAATGCTAAATTCTGGCAGTTCTTTGTTTCCCAATCCCTTGGGAGCAAAGAAGAAGATTTATTTTCCTACAGGGTCTGTGTTTCCAGTTTCTCATACATAATCTAGTAAATAGAGCTCAGTTTAATATACTTATTCAGCCTAACCATTCTGAGAGTGTGTTTCATGTCAAATAGAATTAGAGATGCACCAGACTCTTAATTTGAGGCCTTGGTTTGGCACAGAAATTACCCTTTCATCCTTTCACGTGTGAAATTGAAGGTTCCCTGCTGGCTTAACACAGTCCTTAACAGCTGAGCACTTGGCTGCAGTGCTGAAGCTGTGAGTGGCTTTCCACAAATACTTTCCCTGCTACACCTATTAATCTGCAAGGACTGTGAGCAAGGCAACCCAGCATGTGCCTGTTGCTGAGGCCTTCTGGCACTTAAAGAAAAAACTGAGCTATACATTTCAGTAGATCTTTTCCCTTTGTAATGGTTATTTGTACCAGAGGTATGTATTTCAAAGGTCTGAGTATTTCTACATACATCTGTTTGATGAAGATTTTAAAATGAGAAAGTAAATAAATTAATTACTGTAGTTGCATTTGAGTACCACAAAATTCTCCAGTTGTCAATGATGGCTGCAACTGACACTTTGTATGTGGAAGTCTGTTTTGTGCTAAGTGTGTTATTTGCATCAGTGTGAAATCAGTGTGACTATGATTATATATTTAACGAATAAATAAATTTTCTATTTATTCACAGTAACAAAATCACAGAGTCACAGAATTTTTGGGGTTGGAAGGGACCTCTGGAGATCATCTGGTCCCAATCCCTGCTGAAGCAGGTTTATCTAGAACAGGTTGTCAAGGATCTCTGGACAGGCTATTCCACTGCTCTGTCACCCTCAAACTAAAGAAGTTTTCCTGATATTGAGACAAAAATTCCTGTGTTCCACTCTGTGCACATTGCTCTTTATCCTGTTGCTGGGCACCACTGAAAAAGTCTGGCCCAGTCTCTTCACACCCACTCTCAAGATACTTGTATACACTGGTAGGATCTCCTTCTTTCCAGGTGAGCAGGGCCAGCTCTATCAGCTTTTCCTCATAAGAGAGGTTCTCCAATCTCCTCATATTTGAAGCTCTCCTTTATAAGAATGCAATGTTTTTCCAGTGTGCCTGTTCCTTCTGTGATGGTTGCCCACCTTTTTCTTGGTTCATTCAGGTTTGGTTTTTTGCCATGTATGATCTAAATCAAAATCCTGCCTTCTGCTGGGAAAGGTCAGTCTCAAAAGAAAACACTGTGTGCCAGGTCTGATAGTACTATAGCAAAGACATTCCTTCAAAGCATTCTATCAGATTTTTCCTCATATTCTTGTACTCTCATTGACACATTCTTAATTATAGACTGTGATGTTCTATTTGAAACTATTTCATGCATAACTATTTTACTTTTAGGTGGAAATGATCTGTACTCTCTTCATCTTGTTCTTTCTTTTTAAATGTGCAGGTGGTGTGGCTAGAAAGTCAAAGACTATCTCAGATAGTCTGGATTCAAGTAATAGTCTAAGAGGTTTAGAAGAATGTAAGCAGCAATCTTGCACAGTAATATGCAGTAGTCCTAGCTGAGGGAGCATCTCTTTTTCTAAAACTGTCCTTACAAAATATATCTGTGTCTTTCATGCAAGTATGTAAAGTACCAAATTACAATTAGGTCAAATGTAAGATTCTGAAAACTTTTGATGGGGAGGAAGTCCTGGCTAAATTGAGTGTTCTATTAAATACTTAAATATATAATGGCTTAATATTATATTAATATAATATATATAATATGTAATACTTTCCCTTTGGGGGAAAGGTATTTTGTGTAGCACTGTTCTGCAAGAACATTCTGTGAAGAATTCACCGATTATAGGGTTAGCTTGATAATAAAGGAGCAAGGCTTGGTTCAACTTTTAATAACTCTGTAAAGAAAATGGAAACAACATGTAATTGTTAAAACACCTTACATTTTGGGGGGGGGGGGGGGGGGAGGTGTTTGGTTTTTTTTCCCCAGAAGTTAAGTATTAAAATAGCTTCAAAACATAATAATTAACTGCTGCTGTCCTTCATCTTTGAGATTAGCAATGTAATGTTCCTCAGGATGAAATCTGAACTATTGTGTTGGTTTAACTGTATTAAGACACAACATTAAAAATAGGTTCTACTAAAACTAATAAATGAAAGTGGTGATTTTATTAAGTCAGTGGTTGTATACAAAATATATTTGATTGCAAGAATAAAATTCTATGTACAGCAAGTTCTTGAGCCCTGGAGGTCATATTTTAGCTGTATAATTTTTTTCATTAAAATTTCAAAAGCACACATTACTTGATCTGGGTCAGTGCATGCTCAACATGTGAAATGCTGAATGGCCAGAACTCTAAGATATTAAAATATCTTAGATATTAATATCTGAATGGCCAGAATTCGAATTACTAACATGTGAAGGCTTTTATTATTTTATTATTGCATTGTCTTTTCTTGAGACTGTGTTGAAGCATCAATTGTATTCTAAAGGTTGACAGATTAATTCTCACGAGAGTATTTCAATGCAGTTTTCATTCGATTTGAAAAGTTTTCCTTCATTTTATTTTGTTTTACCGGTTGTCTATCTTTTAGCCTTGTTATAGTCTTAAAACACGTATTATCTCCTGCAGATTAAAAGTGCTTGGCCTACCTTCATGTGTGGGTCATTTTAATGAATCCTCCTGTGATTTTACTGGATGAAGATGTTAATGTCACAAGCTTATTTGACCTCCACCCAAACAGGAAGGAGAAGGGGGAGTAAATGAGACGTTGGTCCATTTGTACATATATTCGGTCTGGGTTTTCATTTTCAGATTAACTACAGCAACCCAGTATAAGCATGAGTTTCACTCCAAACTGAAGGAATGTTTTACAATTTGGAATTTAGGTTTTGGTTGTTGGTTGTGATTTTGTGTTTGTTTGGGGATTTTTCTCTAATCTGAGGTGTATTTAATATTAGGCCATATAGAAATTAGTGTCTTGTTTCCTTACACTTGTTTGGATGTTTAGTTCCTCATCAGTATAAGTTTTTGTGGCATTTTATTCAGTCTTCAGAGCAAATTTTCTAAGTGAAAGTTAGAAGTTGTAGAGTATTATTAGCTAAAAAAAAGTATTTATAAAGTGCATAAAAAGTATATGAGAAAAAACTGAAGACTTTTATCTAAAATCCATGAAATCCTTACATTTTTGCTTAGTGCTTGAGATTTTTAGTCTTTATTCCAGACAAAGCCTTCTACTCTAACACTTCCAGGAGCAATTTCTATTGGAGTCATAGTGCTATTCATGTGCCTGAAATTACATCTGTGCTTGAATGATTTCTGGGTCAATGAAATGATCAAAGATATAAGCAATTGGTTCATTATTATTTCTTTTTCTCTTTTTTCCCTCTGCTCACTAGAACCTAGTGTAAATCATTTTACTGAAGCCGATAATGGAGACAGAGATGACAAAAAGTCTTTGAGACGCACTAAGAAGAAGCTTATAGTGCAAGAAAAATAGTTGTGAGTGTCCATCAAGTTCTGCTTCTAGAGAAACTAATGTCTTGGAAAACCCTTTTTCTGAAAAGATCAGACTACTGAATGCATAATGGTTAGCAAAAAGAAAAAAATCTGATTTACACATCTTCTAATCTAATATATAAACACTACATTGTTTAAAATGCAGATTACCCAGATATTCATGGTATTATTTCAGTGTTTCTCTAAATTGTGACACTGTACAAACATACTTTTGGAGGGAGGAAGGAGAGCAGATCTGTTACCCATGGAGCTATATACACATTTTATCTATTGATATATTTTTCCTTTTCTAGTTTATTTTTTTTTCACTGGGATGACAAAGTGGTGAATTCATGAGTCTTAGTGACTGCAAGAAGTGTCACAAAAACTTGTTGCTGTACCGCATCTGACTCAAAATTTGATCTGTTTTGGAATGAGATACAAGTGTGAATTCAGTCTGGTGTTTATGTATTTATTCTTTCTTTAAATATAGTGACTGAAAGACTGTTTAAAACTTAAATGTCAAAAGCTTTATACATTTATGTAAATATCCCAGGCATCACTTAAAAATGTGTGTCTGCATTTGAAGCACAGTCCTTCTTGTATCTGACTATATTTTAATGTTTTGATGTGTATGAGATAAACACTTTCTTATACTGTAGAAGTATAATGGAAAAGAATGAGGCTTCAGGCAGTGGTAAAAAAACTTTCTTTTTTAAGGAAGTCCCTCAGCTCCCTATTTTTTCTTTCTTGTAAATACAGGTCCAATTACTGTAGTCATCAGTTCTTTTTTATTTCTCTGTAAGACACAACAAGGCAGAATGATGTTTGAAATAAGGAGTTTTTGCTTTGATATGCTCGTTTTTTTTATTGCTCACTCTGAATAGTCTGGACAATGGAATTTATAACAATAGTCTAGAATTACTAAATGATTAGCTGGCCAGTTTTCATACTCTGGATTTTTGCTATTCAAAGCTGGCAGATTTTTTCAAGTTTACTACTCTGGATTTTGGGCTTTCATAAAGATACAATTTCCATAGATTTTGTGAAAGTAATTTGGAAGCTGTGACATCTCTTCCTTTCCCCACCTCCCCACCCCCCAAAAAATATGCTTAAAATATAATGACATTTGTCTCAATAGCTTTTGAATGTACTGATTTATTTCTGTATATTAAATGCAAGTATGTTGCATTTAAATTTTTGGGATATTCACTGGCATTTATTTAATTTTTTTTTAGTTCTTAAAGATTACAGTATGTGTCACTGAAAAGAATCTGGCAGACTTCCAGAGGCACTATGAGTAATTTTAGTCTTCCAATTAAGTCCAGTTTTCTTCCTTAAAGCAAGAAACTCACTAAACTGTGCTACACAGGAGAATAGGAGATACTGCTCACCAGGCAGTGATCATTCAGATTTCAGAACTTGTGTGTGCGCTAAACAATTGCAAACTAGTCTCACTTGACAGGATGAAAAGAGTTCACTGACTTCATGCACAGATATCTCAATTTTGCACAGTGAGCATTCCTCTGTTATTAGTTGCATGTGTAATTTTTAGGGACAAAAACAAGATTTCAGGTAGTGTGAAAATGCTGGCAGGACCAGAAACACATAGTTACTACACATGACAATGCTTCCAAAGCTGGAATAGAAATATTATCTTATTCGACTAATATCCAGAACTTGTATAATCTTTAACTTAGTAGGTCTTTCATCTGGCATGCTGAGGGGTGAGAGGCAGTTCACTGCTGCAACTCCTGTTCAGTGAAAAATGTATAGAAATATGATGTATTGATGGACTGACCTGAGCAAAAACTGCTTTGCAATTTTTAACACAGTTTGCAGAACAAATTATGCTACTGGTAAACATTTCTGGCTCAAACTTAATTGTGTAGGGGTGAAAAACTGTGAAAGACCCTTACTTTTCATCACTGATGTGAAAGCAGCCAGAAGAAATGACACCATCAGTATCTCTAGACTAATGGAACTGGCTGAATAGGTAGGCTGTTCTTCCTTTATTGGGTGAGTTGGTATTTGGGGTACTGAATGTTACAGTGCATTTTGTCAGTTTTACTGCTTGTTGTTCCCTGTGGACAAAACAGTCACAAAACTCTGAAGAATGAATTGAAGGAGTAAGTACCTCTTCTGAATAAATGTGCTTGGTTTATATTTTTCCTTCTACTTCTCTTTCCAAATTCATTTGCTTCCTATTTTTTGGGTTTGGCCATTTTTTTTTTTTTAATCCTAGGTTAATCATTCAGTCTGTGTACTACAGAAAAGCAGAACATAGAAATGCTCTTTTAGCTTCTCATGTTTTAATAATTAATGCTGTTCATATAATGTAATCAATATAATTAAAAGTCATTCAAGTGAGATCTTTGGTTTTAACTCAAGTAAGTTTTGACTTAAATAAGGAGAAAAATACTGCTAAAGCATTTATATAAATATATATTTATATTTATACTTATAAAACTTGTATGTGATTTCTATAGCTTTTAAACCATCAGGTGATAATAATGCTAGTACCTGAAATGGTCACCATTAAAGTCTTTTCTGTCTTGATGCTTTTAGTACTTCTGAGATATGTAGGTGCTGGCGTGCAGGCTGGCAGGAATTGTTCAGCTGGTACCAGCCTAGAGATTTGTATCCCTAGGGGTATTCTGGTTGCTCAGCCACTTTTCAGACACCTTTGTCATGAGCAAGTCTGTTCAGAAATTATTTGCATCATCATAATCATAGCCAGGTTCTTGATTTTCAGATCTCTTGATTTTCTTTGATTTCCTTCGCACCTGATAAGCCTGATTTAGATGGCAGTGAAAACTATTGGGTCAGCATTGTCTTAAAGGTTAGGCATTTTAACAGTGTTTTCAAGCAGAAGATAACCTCAGTTAATTATCTTGATTCCTAGTGAGCAGCTATACATGTGCTAATTAAATTCTGCATAGTGCATATGCTTGTAAAGGGACAAGGACCTCTGATTCAGGAGTCCTGGTGGCACCTGGTCAGACCAACAGGCCAAATGTTACCTGATACATCTGTCACATTAGATAAACCTGCAGTTGTTTTGTTTCTATATTTGGTCCTTCAGCACATAGTCTGATAGTCTGCTATCAGGAGGTGAGTTGCTTTGCCCAACCTGCAGTGCACATCCCTCACATTCTCTTGAATGAACTAGATGATGGACTAAAAGAGTGACATTTCTACAGGGAAATGGGGCATTTTACATGTCTTTTAAAAATTTCAGCTATTTTGTTGATTGAATCTGTTATATACATTCAAAGATAAGGTGAGGAATTCCTTTCACAAATGTACTATCATTTCACACAATTTAAATGGCAGAATTTGAGTGCTCTTTCTGTGTGTTTGCAGTAATTTGGGACATAGTCAATGCAGGGTGAGCATGCTTTAATTTGTTCAGTTTTTCTACTCTGGTACTCTGGAATTATATGGTAGCTGTGTGGAGGGAAAGAGAAAGATGTAAAAATAATGCAGAGGGAAATATATTTGTGCTTTGTGGTCCCACTAGCTTACAGAAGAACCAGTCTTTGTGAACTGAAATATCCATGCCTGTACACCTGTGCAGTCTATGACAGGAGCTCAGGACAGAAAAGGAGCTTTAAAATGAGCACAGCAACATGCCTGCAGTTTCTCTACATCTAACTTTCTCCTCCTCTGTTGATAATACTCTTGACGTGCAAAACTTGATGAAAATATGTACAGTTGAGATGAGGAAGAGCAAAATGGTGGAAGGTGGAATTTATTTCTAACTGTAGATGCATCTCTGCAGATTCACATTTTTATATGAAAATGTTTATCCAAAATGTATAAACTGATATGTTGCCAAAGGCAGTCTTATCTTTTTCTACAACAAAACAGTAAAAAAACCCACCCAATGATTGCATCTTGTGAGGGGATTATCAGTGTTCTATTCTGACAAGTCTGTGTTTGTGTGTGTTTACATATGTATGTCTATACTCATTTAAAGTATTTTTCAAATGTGAAATAAAATATTTCCACTGACTCTTCACATAGTTTTGCTTTTCTAGGAAGATAGTGGATAGAGCTTTACTATCTAGTTTCCGTGTGAAATTCGTGTTGTGATGCCATATTGAACACATCTGAGGGCAGGTCCTCACCTGATACACTATTTAATTCTTGTGAGTCAGTGGAGTAACAGCAGTATGTATAGATCAGCTTTAAATAAACTATAAAATGGCTCTTCTTCCTTTCCTGAGAATTTCTGTACCACTGTTCCATTCATCTTTCTAATGGTCAGTATCACAGTCCTAAAACATTTACAGGTATTAAATATTTCTTATAAGTTATGGTTATGTCTAGCTGGTACTTTCTGAATATCCAGTAAGTTCACAGAAATTGTAAAGCAATGTTGGGAATAAAGATCTGTTTTGATATATTTTGGTGTTCAGGCCTGCCTTGAATCATTGTTCCTCTGTTCCAAGAATAGGCACTTCTAATGTCTTCTCCCCATTTTTTGTTAAAATTTCATCATTGATTGTTCATCTATATTTAGTATATTGCAACTGAGAATGGAATTCAACCTTTTTATTGTGGGCGTCCGAACAAAATTGCATTTTTTTTTTTTAATTATTGAGGCCAATTCTCTGTTAAATGTGAATTAAATACCTTGACTTTTTTCTCACTAAGATTCAACTGGGAAATATATTTTTTCCAGAGATTTTATAATTGAGGAATAAAATTTCTCTTCTCTCCTTTTTATGAAAGTAATTCTAACACACACAAGAAAACAACCTACTGTTAATTAAGATAGTAACATGGTTATGAACATAGAGAAGTACTTACAAATAAAAATGGAGGTCAGTGAAAGAGAAAAAAATTGAATATAAATATTAACATCAGTTTCTTGATTTAAAAAAAATAAACCACCTTAGATTATTGTGTTTGCTTCATTAGCTTTGCCTCAATGCTTGTAAGGTCACAGGGATGGATCTGAAGAAATCCACCTATGGGAGAGTAAATGGAAGCAAATCAGGCTCCCACACTTGGAATTGGAGAACTGTTGACAAATGAGACAAGTGTGTTTACCAGTGTGTGTGAATGAGAGAGAGCCTTGATGTGTTTTGTTGCAAGAGGTCCTCAAGCAGCCAAACAGAAAGCAGCAGCAGCAAACCTCCCTTTGGAAACTCACCACTGCTCATAGCACAGCTTACTGCACAAAAATCCTTAGTGACATGTTTTCAGTGTTCTCATCCATCTTGTTATGCTTCAGGAATAACTGGAAAAACAAGTAAGACACTACTATTGCTATTCTGTGTAAGAGAATCCCATGACCAATGGCACCTTGACAATCCCACCTGGTGTTTCTTGGGATAAGGAAGTTGGAAACAGTCTAGAAAGCCATGCCAACTGCGAAAGGAGGCTCTTCGAAGAAGCAAAAAGAAAATTAGCTACAAAAATAAAAGAAAATATCCTAAAGCAAAATGAAAAACACTGGTAACTTCTTATTCTTATAGATAAGAATAAGAACTAGTTTCTTTATGAAATTGGAATATTTGTGCGTTAATGCGTGCTGCTGGGTTGAGCTGTCCCAGTCCAGAAGCTTTTTGCTATTTCCCTTCCCCTGAAAGCTAACCTCTAGTATCCAAACATTCAGCAATAGAGAAGTAGAAAACCACAAATAAACCTGTGTGTCAGATTCCATATAGTTTGAATTTTCCCACAGGCCATCAAGGGCAGGCCCATTTTCAGTTTCTGTTACAGAAAATGAGAAAATACCGTACGTTCTGTTGAGCAGAAGATCCTCCCATGCCCCAATGGAGTCAGAGCTGACAGCTTGTCCTGCTGTTTTCCTGTGTTGCCTCCTCCCTGGAGTGAGCATGCATGTCCTTCTAAAGCAGAACAGACACATGGCTCTCCCACTGGGAGTCTATTACCATATTGCCCTATATTGTCTTTGTTTCTGATGATGTTCTGTTCAGACTAACACTGCCTACTGCAAAAGAAGGTGGTCTGTTCTCCACAGCACCTTTCCCATGGGATCTCCATCTTCACAAGTACAATGCTCCAGGAGGTGATATTCCCCTATTTCTAATGGGTTTTGGTTTTCACTTTTAATTGCTTGCAGCTTGATACCGCTTTGTCTTCAAGTGTACATAAAACAGAAAGTAAGCAGCTTTAGCCCTTTTCTCTTTTCCAGCCAGATCTAAACCATTCTTCATTAATACTCTGTATACATCCTGTAAGCTTAGCCACCAAGAGCCCCAATCTGTGTTTTACACCTCAGTGCAGTATCTTCACCCTTTTTTTTGGTAAAAGCTCTTTTATATGTGTTATAGTAGATTTGCTGTAGTATTTGTGTGTGTTTATGGGAAGGTTCTGATTCCTTTACAGATTTTTTTTCTCCCCTCCTTGCTTCTAAGTTATTGCATGCTTTCCTGAATTTTTCATCTGTTTGTTCTTTATTCTTTTCCTATGATAATCTAAGCTTTTTTCTTGTATTTTTAGTATTTCAGCCTTCACTATAACTATATTCTTGCATGAAACCAAAGATGAGATCAAATATGTTTCAGCATCTATCAGAATCTGCAAGTATTTACATCTGCTCTTGAATGCTAATATTTGGGGGGGGGGGAGGAAGTAAAATGATTGCAATGATATTATCAAATTCATGGCTGCAAGTCAGCTTTAAGGTGTGTGTTTGCCTATTTGATGTTTTCTTACATGTATTTGCAGATATGTAACTACCATTTGCACCAGATACCACGTTGCATTTACTAAAAGAGTGCTTAAACATGGCCTCTTACTCAGATTATATACCTACATTTAGGAGGGCCTATGCAATCCTTTAAAATATTGACACATGAAATTAAGCATTTTTTCCAAATGTTTTTATTGTGATTCTATCCTTAATTTGTATTTTTCTTTCCTATTTTTCTCATCCTCAACACAAAGCTTTGCTTATGGCAATTTTGTTAGTTTTCATATCCAAACTTTATTCTGGCCAATTCCCTGCTGCAGAGTCTTAGTAAGCATCAGTCTGGTCTGGCATGTTCTACGCTGTACTTCACAATTGTCTTCAAATCTTTCTTTGATGCTTATAAATCTTACGGTGCTATTACTCATGAACAGCTGTGAAGTACCCAGTCTTCCTTGACTATGAATGAATCCAAATCCCTTTATTCTTAATTTTATGTTGCTACAGCTGTGTGCTTGTTTTTTACTTTTATACATATATATATATGTCTCCCTTTATGTAGAGGGAAAGCAAGAAGCTACTTCTACATCATAAGGCTTTCTTGTTCTGAAAAGTTTGTGGATATCAGGCAATGCTCATTGCAAAAAATCCTAGGACATCATGTCAAATAACCTTGCTAAAATTCACTTTTTCTACAGTGTCTTATCCAGTTGGCAGTTAATCTTTTTAAGAACAAAACTGAATTGTAATACTTTGCTATTGGAAAACTTGTGGTTGTTCCTCATCTTATTTTATAGATGCCTATGTTTTTTTGCTCTTCTTTTTGGTTTGGTGCTTCTTAAAATTTGCTCTTTTTTTTTCTTTTTTTGGGGGGAGGGGATCAAATGTATTTGGGCTAGTCTGTAAATCCTCAGGTTCTCAGTTGTTCTTGTATTTTATAGAGATAGGTACCACATGTTCCCTCTTCCAGCCCTCTGGGATTCTCATCCCCCTTCATTTCACAATAATGGTGTTGAGATTGCTTCAGGTGCTTACTTAGTGTAGGGTGGGTTTCATCCACTGCTCTAGGCTGGCCTGGACCTTTTGTCCTTATGATTAATCTAGCTGAGTAATAGTGTACTACATTATTGTTCTTACAAGTACTCTCTTTTGATTCAAGTCTCCTTGTGTCATGAAGACCTCCTTAAGGCAGTTACTTTATGTCCCTGATACTACAGTGTCTTTCCGCCACATCAGGTTATTTTTTCAGGAATTTTCCTTTCTAGCAATTTTCGTCCTTGCCTTGTGTGTGGTTTTCTCAGAAATCCTGTTTTGTGAAACAGTGCCACGATGTTTCTCCTGATGCTGTCTCCAGCGCTGTGTTTTTGCCTCCGGTGATATTTGAATGAATCCCTGCATAGCAGAGAAATCTGAGTCTGCAGTACAGCAGAAAATGGTCTGCAGAAGGAAACAGTAGGTGCTGATAAGCCAAAATCTGCACTGTTATCATTAGAAGTAGTTACTGAGAACTGGTTTGGGTTGGAAGGGATCTTAAAGATCATCTAGTTCCAAGCTCTCTCCAACAGATGGGGACACCTCCCCCCTACAACCTGGTGGTTGCTGAATGCTTCATCCAACCTGGCCTTGAACACTACCAGGGATGGAGCATCCACAGCTTCTCTGGGAAACCTGTCACAGTGTCTCAACACCCTCACAGTAAAGAATTAAAAACTACCTAACTAGTCCTGGTTTACACTAGGTATGTGCAAAAGAAGACAGTGAAACAACATATATTGATGCTATTTCTCATTGTCTTGATATAGGAATAAACAGTTACTAGGTTGAGTGTATAAAAGGGAAAAAAATGCACTTTATCCTATGAAGTATAATTGCAACGTGGAATTCATTTGTTCAAGATACTATGAATGTGCAAAAATGTCATTAGGTGAGGTCATGCAGATCAGATTTATTGATTACTGAGAAAAATTATGTTCCAGATGCAATTTTGCCTGTGGTTCCTCCACAGCTGTGAAAGCATTGCTGTGGAGGGATTGCTCTATACCCAGCTATTTCCTTTTGATACTCTGCCACTGAGCAATGGAAGAAGTGTGGCAGTGCACCATAATGATTGCCTCTGGTCGTGGGTTGGAGTAATTTTGCCTCCAGTGGATAAAAGCAAGCCAGATCTGGTCCCTGGCAGATGGCCCCAGCCCTCTAAGGTATCGGGACTGGCATTGCAGCACTGCAGTCAGGAACCTCTTGGACTCTCCAGAAAGGCTTGGAAACGCCAAACTCTAAAGTCAGTTTGTAACGTGTTTCTACCCAAATTCATCTATTTGCTATGTGACAGAAGCAATTCAAATTTCCTTAACAGGAACCGTTTTTATCATATAGTTGATGATCTGCCTACTTGGACACCAAGACTGCACCAGACTTAGTCTGAATTCAGAGGAGTTGAGATAAAAGGATTGCATTCCAGCAAACTGATATTTTTTTTACTGATCTATTTGGTGTTTAGAAAGGCTGAACATGTAGGTAAGTGTATTCTTTCTGTTAAATGATTCTATACTGTTTTTAAGAGGTCTTGTATGAATATCTACCACTTTTATTTATTTATACCTCCACTCAAACTTTGCAAAGACAACTTCAATATACATTGTGTACATGGTGTTGTACATGTAATAGACAAAAAAATTTTTGAAGTGCTTAGTTACAGGCATATAATGGTCTTCCACACTTGAAATGTGTCCTAATAGGCCTAGAGAATGTTTTTATTGCTTTCCCTCCACCCCCACTGCCCAATTAATGTACAGTTGTTAGTGGACATTGTACGTACTCTAGCATTTATTATAGTGCAAAATAGCTTTTTGCCCGCTGTAGGAAGAAAAGCATAGTCTTCTTTTGGTTTTAATGAAACATGAATGCTCAAAGAGGGACAAACACAGCATGTTGATGCTGAAGTCATGCTGTCTTCAAAACATTACATGTTAAGAACTCCTTAGTTCTAAAAGTATTTCCTACAGAAAATAGGTAAGACATTTCATTAGTGCAGTCTTACAACTGTTATTCTTTGACTCTGTTCAGGAGGACCATTAACTTTGTTTGTAATTGCACTGTCATCTCTCACAAACATTTTTCCCAATTAAAAGAAAAAAATACATCAATACTATATAGCTATAGTAACTTCTCATAATCAATAACACCATTAGACTATATAAACTTTACTATAACCTATAATGATATTACAGTGATTTAAGCAGAGCCTTTTACATCTGGCAAGCCAACCATAAGCTATAGAATATGTTTTTGATTCTGAATTCAAAATAATGTCCCAACTGATGGTAAAATTTTATCCTTTGAAGTGATGTAGGAAAAATATTATTCCCATGTTGTTTATCATGTTAATGCAATTGCTTTTTTTTTCTCATAACGTTGATTTCCAGATATATTAATTATGGAAAGAAGTGCTTTAGTCTTGCCTTCCAGATGTATTCCAAGTCCACATGAAAATCCTTCCCAGGTTATTGTTATTTAGCCAACTGTGTATAAAAATGGACGATTCTATTAATTTATTCCATGTGCTTTGATGTTGATTTCTTTGTTTCAGCTTTGCCTCAACAAATCTGTTCAGAAATAGACCTCATTCAAAGAGGTTTGGGACACAACTACAGTAAACAGAAATCCATAAATTTGCCTTTTACTGTAATTGTTTCATGTTCCAAATCCTCCTGAGATTATTTTCCTTGTTCCTCAGAGTCACAAATTTGATTATTCTACTACAGTGATTTAGTCTAAGAAAATTAATACAGTCTCTTCAAAACTCTCATCTGTGAGCCATAACTCCCTGAACTGCTGTTTTACGTTCCAAGCGTTATAAATGCATTTCCCTAGCTGCTCCATGTGGAAGTCATCTCACACTGAAGTGTCATTTTCCCAGTGGGTTGATGGTATAGAGTAAAAATAAGTGCAAATGATAAATATTTTTAAGTGTTTCAGTACAACAATCACAGAATTCCACCCTGTTTATGAGAAATATTCAAATAGTAGATTTGTAATTTAAACTTAAAATACTGAGTGTGAGGTGTTGTTCAGATCTATGTAACCTGCTGATAGAACCTCATAAATATAAGCTCGGTAGCTTTGTGGATAGCTTTTTGGACCATAAAATTTAGTAATGAAGATGTAGGAAAAGTATAAGAGAGAATCTCAGTGCATCAGAGAATATTCCAAATCTTAATGAAAAATACAGCTGTGTTGCATGCCTGTAAGTGCAAAAGACAAACAGCGGGCTGAAAATGTATATTTATTTTGCTGCATATACTTCATCAGGTACTTCATGAATACCTTTAAAGTGCTTTGAATAGCAGGTGTTTCAAATATTAATTTGTAATTGCTACAAATATTGTATTTTTGAACACTATGTACCTTTTTTTTTTTGTAGCTCAATTATCTGATTATGGTATTTACAATTTATACGCACTCATTTTTTCCATCATATGCACGTGAAGGATTTTAACCCAACTCTTTGTAAAAACTCTGAATCATGATTATCAGAGGTAAAAATTCTGCAAAGGAGAAGATTTCTTACAGCTGGTAAATGTACACATGGGTACAAACACATAGGTATAGTTTTTGTGTGTTTAAGAACCACATCTTTTTTATACTTGTGCAGAAAAATAGTTTTCATTTTTCTTGGATTGAGTTTAAGCATCTTTAAGTTAATTTGGTTTCTCTTAGTAAGAAAACAGTACGTAGATGTGAGAGCAATGATGTCAAAGGGAGAATGCTCTGTAGAGAAGGAGGTACCTTCACCTTGTCATCCCATGTGAAGATAAATATTTTGAAGGCAGTTAAGGTGGTAAATTTATACAGGATTATATTTTGCTGAATGTTGCCTTCAAATGTGAATTGACAAAACAAGTATGTAGCTTAGCTAGAAAAATGATACATTTGTTCTCACAAGATCTAAAATGGAGACTCTCAAGAGGAGTTTCAGAAGACTGTGTTCTCTAGAAGAGGAAGTCAAAAATATTAAAAATTCTTACTTGTTTAAACAAAGTAGAAGATAAAAGATGTCATGGTTGAAGATTTTAGTTGCTTTTTTTTTGCTAAAACAGAATTGTTTTACCACACCTTATTTTTGGACTGCCATGTTCTCACCATTATCACTGAGACAGTAAGAGGCAATGAAATTCTGGATCTAAAGTTTTTACCAGCTCTAAGGGTTAAGACAGCATCCTCTGAATAATCATGTCTCACTAAAGAGTAAAATAAAAATTAGGTTAGGCTGGTTCTCCAGTCTAGAACACTGTACTGATTTATTCTTGTACATTTGTCCTTGTGTAAAGAGATTTGGAGAGCAGCCTCATTACAGGTATAAGAATTTGTATAAGCAAGCACCACAAAACCATTGCCACATGTGTTTGTTTCAAGGTTGCTTTACTGCGGGCAGTGACAGCGATGTTTGATGTTCTCTAAGCTGCTGCCTAAACTTGATGAGAAATCTGTTGTCACTTGCAATCACTAAGCAGCAGCTGGTTCTCTTGTCTCCCTCTTTGTCATCCTGAAGACCTGAACCTGACTTCTGATGTTATGCTGCTTCATCATTTTGTGACAAAATTAACTTTTTTCCCAAGTAGGTTGTGTTTTAGGTATTTTACTCCTTTTTATTACTTAGTGTACTACTCTTGTTAACATGTAGCATTGCTTTCCCAGTTTAGTTTCTATTTTCACCACTCTTGAAGAGACATGTTTCTGTCAACACGATTCCTAGCCATGCTGCTTCTAACATGAGTAGCCTCTAATTTAATATTATGTAGGTCTTTCATGCATCTACGATGTGTCTACAGTACAAACTTATGGCACTAGGTTACAAATTTGTGGCACTAGGTTACAAGTTGTATGAGTTGCATCTTGCTGACCTTGATGTCAAAGAGAAGCTTTAGGCTAGGTGAACTTAGTTTGTCAGCCTTGAACTGCTGCCTTTCAAGCCTAATACAATATGGCAGTGGAGGGAAACAGAAGTATTGGGTGATACTTAGAAAAAAGAACAGATACTGTACAAGCTGAATTAGGGAACCCTGAAAATAGGTCAAAGTCAGACAGAAGGGAGAAAAGGCTGTTAGGTAACTGATGTCAGCATGCTTTGCAGATCTAAATTATCATTGATAATTTGCATGCTGAACATTTAAATGATGCTCACAATTGAGATGTCCTGAAAACTAATATCCTTTGTGTGTTAGTATTCTTGAAAAAGGATTACTAAAATTTATTATTCCAGGTTTTCAGAAACCAAGAAAATACAGGGATTGACCAAATAATTATAGGCCTTCTTTAAGGCCCTATTTGAGTGGATTGCATAAATGTCCATGTTGGAGTCATATTGAAATTAAGATTTAAGTGTTGTTATATTTTTACTTCTTCAGGATATAAGTGCAAATGCTAAATGAACTTTGACTGCACATACCTGCATCTTGTCAGGGTATGTTAATGCAGAATGATTACTGCTAAGCTTTTCACTCTCCGCATCCTGTTTATGTGTATTCTGGGAACATTAAAGCATTTGATGATTTTGCTGCTGTGTACTGTTTTTGTGGATAGATTGCTCAGCTGCATCAGATATTTATTAAATAATACAGTGATTTTTTTAATTTGAAAATTTTTAAGCTGTTATGTTAGCCACATTAATTTTTGTAGCTTGATGCACATGAGTTCATGAATAATTAGATACTGTAGGAGATGCCTGAAAATGTGGGTAAGCAGTCTGTGTTGTTCCTTTAAACATGCGCAGCTTGAAAAGCAGATGGAATTGTGTTCTCATGATGTTTAAGGACTTTTAGAGCACTGCATATCACCAGCATCTGGAGACCAATTACTGAAGAGTCTCCATAGGGGTCCTGCCTCAGGGTTTTTAGTTGGATGAATAATATATAAACTCTATAGTTTCCCACAGAGAGCAACTGGAGCAGTATCAGAAGGAAATAAGCCTTTTAGGAGTTCAGCTGAAAATGAAATGCACAGGGTTTAAAATGAAGCAGTTTTACTTTTACATGCAAAATCGAGTATTGTGTTTTAGTTACATGAATTCTGTTGTTTTTAATTTTTTTTAGCCTTTATCATTTTAGAATCTTGCTTTTTTCTAATTTAGTACACATCTATTTGAAATCCATAGCAAAACACTGTAAGGCTTATGCAATTACTTCAAGAACTAAATTTCCTTTAGAAAAAGCAGTGGAAATTAATCATTTTATAATCATTCATTGTATAATGGAGATTCAGCATTACTGTACTCGAACCATAATCAGATTTTATCTTACCTGTTGTTGTGTCTGGCTCTAGGTTTACTCAGTTTTCTTTTCACAACTAGAAATAGTTTCAAAATGGCATATCCACTACTATTCAAAACCGTCTTTCAATTCATGGTATATTCTTTAAAATTCTTATCCTTGTTGTCTGCTTAAATTTACTTGAAAGCAGAATACATTTGAAAAGTAAATAAAAATATCTGAATGGTGATACTTGGATCTGAGAAGAAATTTTTCTTTTTCTTAATTATAATAGAAATTCTTCTCAACTGGTTTGTTTCAATACAGATACCAGTCAAAGTTCACTAAGTGGGCACTTCAGAGCTGAAGAATACTTTACCTGAAGAACACTACTGAGACCTATGCAAAGGAAAACAAATATGAGTGGTATCTTTTATTAAAATCAACAAAAATAGCCCCAAACTAACCAACCAACCAGAAAAAAACCCAATATTGTCATTGGTGCTACGATTGTTTTAGTTAGCACTTTCACCAGATATTTTTGGTACATTTGAAAGTTCAGTGTCCTGAATTTCTAACTCTGGTAGTAATCTTTGTGAGACTAATGTTCCTACCAACTTCAGCATAACTTTTCAGCTGAATATGCAGCTGAATCACAAAACTGGTCAGGTTGGAAGGGACCACTGGAGGTCATCTGGTCCAGCCTCTCTGCTCAAGCAGGGTCATGCTGGAACACATGGCACAGGATTGTGTCCAAATGGTTTCCAAATATCTCCAGTGAGGGAGACTCCACAGCCTCTCTGGACAATCTGTTCTGGTGCTCAGTTACTGTCACAGCAAAGAAGTTCTTCCTTGTATTTAGACAGAACTTCTGTGCATCAGTTTCTGCCCATTGCCTCTTGTCCTATTGCTTGGTACTACCTAGCACAGTCTGGCTCCATCCTCTGGTACCCTCCCATCAGATACTAACAGACATTTGAGTTTTTTCCAGGCTAAACAGTGCCAGTTCCCTCAGTCTTTTCTCATATGTGAGGAAATAAACTGGAACATTTGCAGGTTTGATCATGACACCAAAATTCCCTATATGAAATCAAAATTGAAGGGAAAAAGATACAAGTAGAATCATGGTCTGGGAGGAGAGGATCAGAATGTATTTGGGAGCTCTGTGTTATGTTGATCAATTTGATGTTTAGAGCTTCAGAAAATTAAATACAGTTTGCCCTCCAAAAGAATAGAAAGTGCTGTATCATTAGTAAAATAATTATTGGTATGCAGTAGAGTGCTAGAGCCACAATAAAAATCAGAGTTGTGTCAACTTACATATTAAACTGTGTTCAAGGCATGTAAATTATCCTGCTTTTCTTCCATGAGAAACTACCCGCATTGTAAAGGGAAACAAAAGTAGCTACCAGGACTAAGTATTAGGCTAACCTCAACCTGGCTAATATCAGAGTCTAGGTTGCACTTTAATAGAGATTAAAACAGTCCCTTGGCTTTGGCTGTTCCAAATTCTGTATACTTGTATGAATAGACTTGAGTTTTTCATGTGCATCATTGCTCTCTAGGGCTGATACTCTAATTCTGATGATGTTTGAAAAAGTAATTCACCATCTCTCTTCAGTTCTCTGTTTTAATTTGCAGCCTCTGTTTTCAGTCATGAACATTGTAACTAATCTGGCTGGTACCAAATCATCTTTGGTCTGGTCATAATTGAAGCACTGGGCTACTGCTTCTTTGTGAAAACCGTCTCAAGGTAATTGACCTTGAAGTGTAATGTATATTGCTAAACTTGGCGCTTCCAAGTTTACTGTGAGAGTTTAAAAGGCAAGAAAAAAGTCTGGTTGGTCACAGTAATGGAAATGAAAAGGGATTTAGACTGCATAGAGTAGCAGGGGGAAAAAATGATGGTATATATTAGAGGAAGGTACTGAAAAATGGTGATAAAGAGAGAAGGCTTCCAGGTGTCACCTCAAAAAAAAAAAATTATTTTTTTTTTAAATCCTGCTTCCATTACAAAGATAGCCTAAAGAGTCTCAGATTTATTTTTGTCAGTCTCAGATTTATTTTTTTTTAATCCTATGTGTTCCTCAGCTCTTAGTTCTTAGGGTCCAATATTAGTTGACATCTGAGCTGTGGAATTCATTAAGAGCTGGCCAGGATTACTCAGGAAAAATGAATGGACCAACAAAGTCATTGCAAAGTCAGTGAAGATATCATAGCCATCACTATGAGGGAATAAACACAAGTCATGGAAGGAATTTTGGAGGTGCTGGTGTTGTGTTGTTGGGTTGTGTTTTGTTGATTTTATTGTAACTGAGAAAACTGAAGACTTTAGAATAACCAAAACTTGATTTATGTGGAAATAGCGTATCTCGGTAACTTCTAATATGCATCCAGAACATGCAGGTGAACTGAACTGGAATCCCTGAGAGCACAGCAGTATGTGATTCAGGTATAAACTGTCTCTGTGGTGTCACTCCTGAGCCTGCAATCCCGAGTGCTGCTGTCACAAAGCAATACAACAGCTTAGGAGAACTTTGGCTTCTATGGGTGCTATAAAAGAATACAGAGAGAATGCAAATGGTCCTCATAAAATAATCACTATTCAGTGTCTGGGCAGAGTGCTGGCTTGGATCAGGTCAGGAGTGGGGGAGCTGCTGGTTTCTGCTACCTTCATGCAGAGACTTAGCACTCACTCTCAGGGAGGATTGTACCTAAGATGTTTCTTTTCCTTATCCATTGGTCATCCTCAGAGATTGCGGCCAAATACTCCACTTTTCTTCTGAGCAGCTTAATAGCAAGATGAAAGCTTTGTGGGATCAGCAAAGCAAGTCCCTAAAATGAGAAGTGTGTAAAAATAGTCAGTAATAAGGCATGTTTGATCCCTCAAGGCACAAAGCATAGGTCTCCTAAGCTGCTGGAATGAATCCTTCCACTCTTTGCTATAATATAGTTACATTTCTTGCAATGACTGTTGGACTGGATTCAGCTGCATGTGGGAATGGAAATGCATGCACCAAAATAAAAGTATACAATAAAAAGATACAGCACATCATTTTGAATGCCTTTGTTTCTACTTATGCTGGCACTTTAACAGTGCCATTGCAATTCCTGAGGATAGGAGACAAAAGTATGCCTGGTTTAGCATGTCATTGTAGTAGCTGATTCTGCTCCCTGCCCTTCCATCTCTGAGAACCGGCTTCCACCAACTTTGCACTGCATTTGATCATAAAAGATGTAAGCTTTGCCTCTGCAACTTCACATGCTCTTTTTAGTATCAGGTAAACTTGAGAAACTATCAATTAAACATAATTCTTATTCTAATTTGTTGAATTTGATTGCTTTGTTGTCTCTGTTTCTGCATAATTGAAATGCATTTTCTCCATTTTGCAGAAAATCATACCTTATCAAGTTTCTTTCCTCTAAAGCTGTACTTGACTCAACTAATAAAACTATTAGTTAAGTTACAAAAGCAAAAGCTTATCTAACTGTGGAGGAAAAATTGAAGAAATGTAATTTGATTTCAGTTATGGACTTCAATAGCATTGAAAATGACAAAAACTGCTTCTTGATTTGCAAATTAAGCAGCTTCACTAATGGGACCCATTTGGAGAAAGTAGGTATCAATACTGGAGAAATTCATCTTTTCCTTTTTTTTTTAGGAAACAGGATTTGGTGTATTCCACTAAGTTGAGAGATGCTTGTTTCATGTTCTGGCTCTCAGCCTCTGGAGAGCTTGCTTTCTCAGCAGCCTGTAGTGATAAGCAGAGCTGTCAAAAGTCTGATTTTCATCTCCTTTTTCATTCTCCTTCAGTCTGGATACAGCCTTTGAAAGTTTCACAAAACATTAAAAATGTGTTTCCTCTGGTATTCTTCAACATTTCTTCAACATGTCTGCACACATTTCAAAAAGATATCACTTTCTCAAATCCCTCTCTAAACTGTTTGGGTCTTTTAGGGACTACTTTTGAGCACTCTCTAATGCTATAAATTTAAAATGCAAGGGCAATCTGTAAGTACTGATCTCAATCAATGTTCTTCAGGTTTTCTTAAGAAGAACTGCGTGATTACGTTCTTTTTTTCTGTTATGTATGCAAGAGGAATTTTTGAGTAAAAGAATTTTTATTTACATGTATGTGTATATAAATCACAATTTAGATTAGATAATAGGAATGAATCTTTTGCTGAAAATGTTGCCAAACACTGGAGCAGGTTGTCCAGTGAAGTGGTTTAGTCTCCATCCCTGGAGGAATTTCAAAGCCATTTTCATGTGGCACTTTCGGACATGGTTTACTGGTGGACTTTAGCATTGCTGGATTGAATTCAATGATGTTAGAGCCCTTTTCCAACCTAAACAATTCTTTAATCCTATTTTTTTGTTTTTTGTAGAGGATGTAAGGTAGAACTAAGAATTATATCTTTGCTTTTCATAGCATCAACTGCTATGTTCTACTTGAAATAACAGGTTGCTTGAAAAAATTATTCAGCAAACTTTTAATGACAAATTAATTATTTTATTGCATACATTGCAGTTTTACACCTTTAAGGTCTCTAGCTTTTTTCAGCTGGTTTAGCATCTTAAAGAGACAAGCATTTCAGCTGCCATATGGTAGCATATGTATGATTGTACTCCACTATCATGCAATGTTTACAAAATGTAGTATTTTATTAAAAATATCTATTGAATTCTTTTTACTTTTCTGCCTATTGTTATGCCAAGAGCTGTTTAGTCAGAAGCTGTCATCTTTCCAGCAAACCAGCTCCTTTGTCTGATTTATTCTTTGTTACGTGAACGTGGCATTGTGACTGCTCAGCCATTTCCCAGGAGGTGAACTGTGATGTTTCATGTAACTGCACAGTTCTGTCCTTATTTCTGGTACCATATTAAAGCAGAGTGGTCACGGAATGAAAACTTCCCTTTAACCAGTGGCTTAAAGCCCTGCAGGCTCCTTTGATAAAGAAATGATAAAGAAATTACCTTTTTTTTTTTTTTTTTTAACCATCTACCACGGTGTGGCAGTAGTTCTTTTTGATTCCATGTGGTGGTCCTGCCCTCTATTGCAAGGTTTAGGTATTTGCTATGCGATATCTGACAGTTTTCAACAAATTCCAACTCTTGTGCCATTGATTATCATGAGATTCCAGGAGCATTATAGAGATATGATTTTTAGCATCCAGATTATTTTCCTCCTTCCCTTTGAAAGGGTATTCAGTGCAAAATGTTCTTATTTATTAAATGGGTAGCCAAGACTGAGGTATCTCTGACAGGATTTTCTTGGAACACATCCCTCTGAAGTTCTACTGGAAGTCACTATTTTCAGGTTTCAGGTGCACCACTCTATATTCTTCCTTCAGGCTCTTTGTTGTTGTTTCCATCATTTCATCATTCTCTCTTGGTAGTCGTAACAATGGTCATGTCATATCTCACTCTACCAGCTGATGCAACTTTCCTTTTTTATTTATGTCTTCTAGCCTTATGCAAGTAAGACCTCTAGATGCAGTATTACTGTTTTAAGGCTGTTGGTGGAACTAACTAGACTGATTTGTCAGCAGCCATGAAGACAATAACCTTCAGAATAGCCATGGAATATGATACCTGCAAGACAAAAAGATTTTGTGGGTCTTTTTCTTTTAGTTTGGACAGCTGGGATATGCACTGGGCCTGGTGACTGGGTATATGCTGGTATTACCCATTAAGTGAGGAAAGTTTATCAAGAGGATGCAGGTTTTCCTGCAGAAAATGCCTTAAGCCTCTGAATTGAGGGAGTTCATAGAAGCTGAATTACAAAATTCATTAATAGTAAAACTAACTGGAAGTAAGCTGGAGTAGTAGCTCAGGCACTGGAGGGTGAAGGGACAGGAGAATTGCTGATGTCTGGGTGATGGGAATGACATAGCACCTCAAGCTGTACTACCAGTGATTGAGAAAATTTCACCTACATTACATGGATAAGATTTGCTGACAGTTCCAGAAATTAAAGGTTTCTTAAAGGGAATGTAGCAGTAAATTATCTCAGTAAATTTCTACAAAGCTTTGAAAAATTCCATAACTCTTCTCAAAGGGGAGGGAGAGAAGGAGGAGTGGATTAGAATTGTTGTCTAAAAAACTGGCAGTGTACAGTAGTCAAAGATCTGATGTAGACCCTGTCATCTGTGATTTTGGTGACTTCTTCAAAGAGAGAATGTAGTTATTTCTTAGATACAAAAAATGAACCAGCTTCAGAAAATAGATAGCATTTTTAAAATGCCCTCTGATGTGTTGCTGACTAAGAGATTTAGGCAGCTATGCTGACTAAAATTAGTCCTGTGCAGAGTGCCTAGTGTTTTAGTGCATGTGTAAAATTCTGATGTAGTCTTCATATATACATAGTATTTATCATAAGGATGAAGTTTCCCACAATTCCTTGAGTTATAACATTATAGTTTATGTATTTTAAGTTGGTTTTTTTCCCTCCTCAGTGTTGTTTAATGCACTGATGCCAACTTAGAAACAGCTGAAGCAGGAAATATTAACTGAAGGGTTAACTCTGAAATAGTGGCCATGAAAGTAAATTAGGAAAGGAGTTGAGCAAACAAAATGGAGACCTTGTTATGCCACTAATGTAGCTTTGATCCAGCTGCAAGTTGAATCCTGTGTGGGATGCTCTCAGTTCAGAAGTGGCAGTGCTGAATGGGGATAGTTTTGTACAAGAGTAGTGTGAATGTCCAACAATATGAAATTGCTTTGCTGCAAGTGTCACGGATGCTAAATGCTTGTATTGATTTGCAAGACTGGAAAAAATTAAGGCAAATTCATTGAGGTTTCATAAATATGTAGGCAAGCCCTTCACCTCAGGACACTGAGGGTCACACTTGTGGAAGCAGAGAGAGGCACAGGAAGATAAAATGGCAAATTCATCTCTTGTCATATGCTTTAGAAATTACCTGCTATCAATCTCTCCAAAGATGCTGAGCTAACTAAACCCACAAAGGACTTCTAGTCCAAACTGATTCAAGATAAAAGTGAAGCTGAGAAATTACACACATTAAAATTCCTTTTACAATAAAATACAACATAAATGATATACAAAAAAAAAATCCACGTTTAGACAATTTCACACAGCTATGTTAGTAAATGGAATTTTCCTGAGTTTACAATCACAGAGTTATTCAACACTTTATTTTTCCAAGGAAAATAATTTCTAAAGGTAGGGTCTGAGTAGACAGAATATGGATCAGTGAGTAAGTATTTAATTGGAGAGAAACATTTATGGGAAAAGAGATGCTGTTGTTTTAGGAAAGTGAAAGGGATTGATTTTAACAGCCATTTTTATGTTTTTCTACTGTGCTTGTGATATTATGATGATTTACTCTTAAATGACCATCATATTAATTCTTTGTGAGAACTCTAAATATTTGTGACTGAATTCTGCTGCTCCCAAATAGAAATCTGAAGACTTGTCTCAAATGATTGAAGGTATGCTCCAAAGTAATCAAGGTCTACTTTTGATCCTCTTTTTTTCTTGGGAAAAAGAGATTAATAAAACAATCAAAAATAGAATTCTAGACTACCCAAGTAATGAAAATAATAACTTATTATTTAAAAGATAGAAAAGTTCATATGTAGTGAGTTATCTCAGTCTTTTATTGCCACTTCCTCTATTTCCACAGTAGAAATTATAGACAAGTTAGTCTTCAGAAGTCTGGTCCCTTTCCAGTTCCATAAAATGTGGGATATATCCTACTTGTGTGAAATAAGCAGTATTGTCATGGTAATTTTTACTTTTGGTCCAGGATCTGCTGCAAAGCCCACATCATTTCCCCAATGCCAGGGTTAAATGTTGAGACCAATTGTCATTTATTTATTGCTATTTTTGGTTTATACTGTAGTTGTGTGCAGAATGTGTTAATTGTTATAAAACCAGAACGACTCTTCCTGCCTCGGGAGTTTTCTGTTTGTCTTTCAGATCATGACTTGACTGACATTTACAGATTCTGCAACAAAGCAGCTAATTTATTTTTGACGTTTGTTAGCCAAGAAAAGGAAAATAATTTCTGCTGTGAAAATAACATAGGAGGTCTTCATAATTTTTTTTGTTAAGTGTTTCCCCTTGGAAAAATAAGGTTTTCTGAAAGTCAATAATTTCTTCTGTGAAGAATCATAGCTTCTATTAATCACTTCAACAGTGCAACAATAGAAAATAAAAAATAAAAATAAATTTTAAAAAATATGAGAAGTGAATTCAAAACCATTTTCATATTCACTTTCCCTTGCATCATAGTATACTTATGAACATGAAAATGATTCTTACGTATCCTCAGATTTCAGGAGTCCAAATATTTTTAAAGTTTTTGTAGCTTTGATAAACAGTTTTGAAGTTGTTCAAAAAACTCAGTCTGTAATTATTTCTACATCTCATTTTTTTGTTGTTGTTGCTTGGCTTAGCTTTGCTAAGCAGGCAAATATAAATAAGAAAGTAATAAATTATGAAAAATCTGAACAAACACTTGTACACAGCATAATGCCTTGAAAACTTTGTAAGAAAGACATATCAAAGAGTAGCCCCGTTTTTTTAATTTAAGACTTGGGAAATCTGTGGGTGTTTAATAATATGTTAATGGAAAGAGGAGTTTGAAATCTAAGTTTATTTAAGTCTAAGTTTAAAGTCTAATTAAAGTTCCATGAATGTAGAAAATTTTAGTAAGCATTGTGCTGTGTATGTGTGCTGTGACAGGGCATGCTATTGTGACTTGGTTGGCAAAACACAGCCTTTTCGAGCTTGCACCCACAACTTTCATAAAACTTTCTTTTGATTTTGTCAGTTTTGCATATCTTGGAAAAGCATGGGCTTTTGAAATGAGAGCATTGTAATCTTGTGCCCAGACTGAAAAAACTGTTCTGCTTTGAGCTGCAGTCCCTTATTTCCTCTGTACATTCAATATATTTGTAGCACCTTGAATCTGCAAATGCATTTTTCTGCAGAGGTTGCTCATAATTTGCAGTTTATTTTAAACCCATTGCAGATCTAAAAATGTTGAACTATTAACAACAAAAGCAGTACTTTATAAAGAATATTGCAGGCTGTCCTGAGGGTGCATCCTAAAAGACTAAATGCCTCAAGGTGCAGAAGGTAACCAGGGGCTCGGTTAAAGCTCACCTACATGGTATCAAACCCCAACAGCTCTGCAGCTCCCTTTTTACTTGTAAAGCAATTATTGTCTTATAAAACCACAGTAAGTGGCTAAAAAGTAAATCTAGAGAAAAAATGCAAGACATGTTTAGTTTTATTTACACATTTTGCGTGTTAGATACAATTATTACACATTATTTACACATTGAGTGTTAGATACAATTCAGAAAGTTCAGCATTTGTATTAATGACTAAAATATAGAGCTATGAGATGTGTCTCTTTCTCAAATGTACTTTATATGGGGATTAAAAGTAATTTCAGAAATTATCTCGTTTAACCTCAGGTGGAATTTACCTTCACATTAATTACTCTTTTCCTGTTTCTTTCAGCCCATTGCAAACATTTCTTAGGCCTTTGAAAGGCTGAAGATCTGTACACTTAGAATCTGGGGGGGAAAAGCAATCTTTTAGCACAAACAGAGCTTTGGCAGGTTTAGCACATCTGTAACAGCTGTTATAATTTGCCATAATTTTTTATGCAACATCATAAAGAAAAGGCCATAACTCCCATCTCTAAATGCAACTGGCATATTTCTTCCTGCTTCTCCTACTGTGGACTGCCAATTATCAAGAGTGAGTAATGAAAGAGTGAAGCCTTTGGAGCAGCCAATTCTCAGAACCATTAGTTTTCTTTTATATTCAAGCCTAATTCCAGGAATGTGCTATATGAGAAATAAGACATATCATGTCATTTCAGGATAATACCACGTAATTTTGGGGTAATAAAGAATTCATTTCTGTAGAGAGAAGTGATCTGATATGGGAAAGTTCAATTTTGTTCTCTCCAGAGAGCTTTATCTCTTCAGATGTGACCTTGTATAATTAAATATATTCCAAATATCAAAAGAAATGGCAGCAGAGAAGACAATAGAATTCTCTATTTTATGTAGAAATGAAATGAAATTATATGAAGCAGTCAGTGTAATATAAGATGAAGAAGATTGCTACTATTCATTGTTTCCAGTGGAATTCCTGCTGTTTGATTTTATTCATTACAGCTTCATGAGAAGGCAATCACATTGAGTCTTTGTGACTAGTTTAAGACTCACACTTAATTGCATTAATATAAAAAGTACTGTCAAGAATCAGTACTTAATCGCTGTTATTACTTGAATATAAAAAAGAGGTGGTGTCCACTATACAAGAGGTTACAGATTTCACATGTGAAATATCAGGTGCCCAGAGGCTACAGTTTTGATCCATAAATGAATACGTGTTCAATGAAAGAGGATCTAAATCCTTTTTTTAATTACAACAAAAATTTAAAAATATTTCCAAACAAATCCAATAATTTCCAAACCATCCATTTTTCCTAAAATCAACCAGCCTTCACTAATCTAAGTTAGAAAGTTTTTATTGTTATGAGATGACAGGCTCAGACACACATATTCTTAAAACAAGCTGGGTTAGCTCATAATGTTTTTGAATGTCGTTTTTAAGTGTTTTATTACAGTCCTTATAATGAAATGACAAAAAGATAATGGCTGGTCATATATAAATGCTAAAAAAGAGTGAGAATGACTGAAAATACTTTTCCTTAAACCAATATGGGTCCTCTGTTGCATCTTGAGATTTCACATTCCATCTTTTCGAGCTGTTACTTAATTATAGTGGTTAATGGTGCTCAGCAAATATTTTTTTTATTGTGGTATTTTGGGTTACTTTCAGAGTAGGGGCATAGGGTTTTTTCTTGAGCTCCTCCAATTCAAGGGAGCCTTGTAGCACACCAAGGGGAAAAGAACAAGCATGCTGTGTCCTCACTCCTTATCTCCCTTACTTGCAGAGTAGCAGGCTTGTCCTCGGGCCACCCAGGCATGCTGCTCCTGAATGAGCAGATACTTTGCAGGAAGCAGTGTGGATTCACAGAGTCTGTGCTACAGAATGCACTGAAGTTCAGCCTGCACTCTGACATGCTGTCTGGAAAGCATGGCAAACATAAATTTTGAAAATGTTTCCTCTAGCTTTGATTTTACAGCTTTGGCACTGGTAATGTCAGATGTTATTGAGAAAATATATAATAGATGAAACTCCTCGCAATGAATTGGCCCTAGAGCTTTCTTTATGAGTGGTGTCATTTTAAAGCAATAACATAATGTGGTAACATGGCAACTTTTATTCTATAAGTTGAACCTGGTAGAAAATTAGATTTAGATTTCCATTCACTTAGGGTCCTTGTGGTTAATGGCATTTCAATACTCACTGAAAAGGCAGTTTTAAAAACTTGGGGTCTGAGGTATTTGATTTGTACAGCAAAGATGACTTAGTATTGAGACGGACTTTCTGCTTCATTCCCAGCATATGAAATAGCTTGAGCATAATAATTTTTAAATTGTTTTCTGCATGATTTACTGTAACAAGTGTGCCTGTTCCAGCATAAAGTGGGGCAGTGTTTGGGGTTGTTTTGGGGTATATTCCATGGTACTGATTATATATTACCCTGCTCTCTGGGGTAGGGGAATAGTGTGTTGAAGAAACTCTGTCTCAGAACAGTTCTTTATATTTTAAAGATAAACTCACATTTTATGCCAAGCTAAAGGCATGTTAGGCCACATTCTTGTAGAAAGCAGCTTCTTGAGGGTCCACAGCCAGATGAACCACTAAAATCTCTTTGAACAGAAAGCCTTCTGCATTATTCTCTAATTCTCTACTCTGGCCCAGTAATCTTATATTCTAAAAAAAAAAAACCAGACAGCTCTCCCATGATGTTATTTATTTTGAGAAAGAAGATTTTAGAATGGAATGCAAAGGTTAGGCGTTTTGTGCTGATTTATTTTGCTGGTGTCTCAGCTATTGACTGATGCATATGTGTTCAAAAGACAGTTTCTTGCATTGTTTCCTGCAAGTGTCCTTCCGTAGGTATGATCCAAATGAAGACCAGAACAGGAAACAATTTTGTTATCCTGGCCCAAATACACAGATCTTAATTCACTCTTGTAATCTGAGAATTTAGTATGTTAAGAAGTTAAGGGGAGGAAGAGTTTTGAAGCAAGATAAGTGGTTTTGATGTAACTTCATAATTGATGTTGCATTCATTACCTTTTGAACTATACTACATCCCTTGTGAAAACTGTGCTTCACAGACTTTTTGCCCATTTCAATGTACACTTTTGCTAGGCTTTTGTAACTGATGTATATCTCAATTCAATTCATAAAAGTTTGTTGTCCTTCTAACTCTAGTAAAAGTTAATTTTATTGAAGTTGCCAATTCATGTATTTTTGTACTGCTAAAATATTCATTTTTATTCTGTAAATTGCAGTTTTACATTTCAGATGATTCTAAAATTATATGATTAATTTACTGTTTATTTTTTCAAAGTGCAAATTGCAACTGGGTATCTTAACATGAATTATGCAAATTCACATTCAGTTTAATATAAAAAGTCCTAGTTTAAGCTTATTAATTTCACTAATATGATTCAGTATCAGCTACAGATATGAATTTGTTTGAAATGCTTTAAGACTTACTCATATTAAAGCTCCTGGGAATTTAAGTAGTATTTTTTGCTCCCCCGAGGATGCTGAATATGTAGAATAAAAACATATGAGATGAATATATCAAGCCACTACTCTTTTTGTGGTTGGCAGTCAAATATTCAGGGATTGGAACTGAAGTCTTTCATATAGATATATACATAGTTTCAATTTGTATATTATTTCTTCCAAAGAAAAGGTAGTTGATAATGTGGCCCCAGAATTCTGTGAAAGATAAGAGCAAAATAAAAAGGTTTTTGAATTATTGCTTGAATAATTGGCTGCTACCAGCAGGATAGGGATCTGATAGTGCATGTCATACGTTTCCCCATCTGTTCCTGAGTGTTGCCACAAAATGACTGGATAATGATAATAATGAAGGACTTGCTAAGACGATCACTGGTGTGTTGTTTATTTTTACATCATGGCAATGCAAATATATACATGAAATTGTCATAGTCTTTGTCAGAGCAACCTCAGTAACTGGCCTTTTTTAGCTTTTCATTCATACCTCTGCATGAGCCTGTTATGTCTTCAGTCATGATAGTATCTGAATGAATTGCAGTTATTACAGAGTAGTTAAACTGATAGCACTCAGATGTAGTTCTGCACTGTTATGTTCATAAGCAAAAGTAGAACATATTTCATTAGAGCAGTTTTAACTAATAGTACTTTATAAAGGGTTGTTTAAAATAAGGAAAAAACCCTCACTTATTTTTCTGTTTCCAATATCTGAAAAACAGGTAAATAAAGGTTATCAGGTAAATAAATATTATCTTTACTGTAAGTGAATGATTTACTTACATAAATCAAAACAAGTTTTTAGCTACTTACAATTCAGAAAGGTTATTGGTCTGTTTTCTCTTTCTCTTTTCCTGTTCATATTTTCTTATCCAAATAAATATGTGTTTATGGAGAACATGTTTATGTGTGGTGGGGCAGTAAATCTCTGGACATGTGTATGTAGCTGTCACTGAGTTCCTTGTGAAGAGATTGCCGAAGAATGAGGGTCATGGAAACAGCACATGTACGTGTTTGGTATGTGCCACATCTTCTCTGAAAATTCCTAATCCAGATGAGTCCTAACACTGATTTTACGCTTCAGAAGTTCTCAAGGATGAGTACTGTAATGATCCATGTGTGATCGTCTGTACAGGTTAATCCAAATATTATTCTTTGTTTTAGTAACTGTAAAATAGCACAATGTATGATACAGACTATATTTGTAAAATGCTTGTCTTGAGAAAGACAAGCATTTCTTGAATATTCGCTAAAGCTGTCATCACAAGGAATATCAAGAAGAAAAACTGAAGGGAAGCTCCAAGGAATTTAGCAGCTAAAATCTACATCTCTAGGGAATATATGCAAAGTTTGTTGAAAAGACTGCCATAAAAATGACAAAACCCAAACTTCTGCACAAGCTACACCCCCATCTGTCAAATTTCATTTATCTGTTTTGAAAACAAAGTTTCTCAACAGGATTTTTTTTTCCTTTTGTTTTTTTCCAAAACAAAGATGCAGAGAATTGCTTTTCACCAAAGAAATATTTTTTTCTAGCTTTTCAGAAGCTGTTGAGCCATTTTCTGAAGTTAATCTGATGATTAGAAAATGAAAATAAATCTTCATTAAGACCATGACATGGAAGATTCCAGGACTAATAATTTAGTTTTTGAATGTTAACATAGTGAAAACAGACTTAAAACAAGATATTGTTGATTTTCAATCAACATTGTTATCGTTAACATTACAATTTTTTTGGTATAAAATAATTACAGAACACCTCCACTGTGCACTGAGCATTTCTTAACAGCAGTGTAGTAGACCCACTATGGATTAGTATGATACCTTTTCTTTTTAAAGGTAGATAATTTGTGAAATACATCATTTGCTGGATTACCTACAAAGGGATTATGTAAAAATAGCCACGAGAAGGGACAATTTTTTTCAGTTCTTTGTACTTTTGCTTACCTGTACAGTCATGATGATGCATTGAACAAAGAATCAATTTTCTTGAGCAGTTTTTCATGACAATTCATATACACTTATTCATTTACAAATGCAAAATAAGACAAGGTTTTATTTCTGCTGTTTCTCATTCTATTTAGAAAGCAGCATACAATCTCTAGTATCAGAGAAAGGGAAAAAATGAGAAAAAAGTTAAATTATTTCAGAATAACTATTCATGAGCAGCATTAACTTTAAATTAAAACACCTAACTGAAACCTTGGATCATGCTATATATAAAAGAACAGAAAAAAAAGAAAAAACAAAAAAAAATTTCATTTTGATTAATATTTTTCTTTGATCTTCCTTTTGAAAGGCAAAGGAATTTTTAGTGCAGGCATTATTGTTCCCATTACCCACAATTCTCTAGTGACTCTTTTCTCATGGGTTTCTAAGAAATGCCTTGATATATATCTCACAAGTTTCAGGACTAGAAGAGTGAAAATTAGTAATGTTCTGATAATTTGTGAAATACTGTGTTTTGAAGTGCCTTTTTCTTTGGTCTTTACCATTACCTCCCATATGAAATATGAGACTCTTCCATCTATATCGTGATGAACTGTGCAATATTAAAGGCTTTATTTTAATAATAATTTTCAGGTATTTACTTAATACAGAGCTAAACCAAGGATGTGTATCATCTTTTTTTTTAATATAAAGAAGCAAACCAGTCATAGAAGAACAAATGGCAGTAATGCCAGTGTTTCACAGGGCCAATTATTTGCTTTTTAAAGTGTTTCTCTGCAGCACTTTAGAAGGGAAAAGGCAGTTACTCCGAGTGTTTGCTCTGATAAAAGATGTATATTACTAACTCTGAAGATAAAGGTGTAAGAGTGCCTTTTCCAGTTTGTAGCACAAGCTGCTCAGGTGTCAGTAGTTATCAAGGTTGTCAATCCTGTGTTGATTTGAAGAGCTGCAGGATCTTGGTAAGTTTATAGAAAGTCTATCATGTTTCAGTAAGAGGTCATTTAAATTTTGCATAGCAAAACTGTGATCATCTTTGACTAATGCATTCTTCACACCAGCAAAAAGACACAAGACTTGGTAAAAGTGGTTGTGCCAGTTTTAAACAATCCTTGTGGGCTGTCTTAAAGAAACTGAGAGAAGCTCACTTGAAATTCTAAACTTGTGCCTTCTTCTGCCTTTCATTGCTGTGTTCAGACCAAAAGATCTCTTTACCTCTTTATTTAGCCAACCATGCAATGAGAAAACATTGCCAAGTTCTCTGTTTAGCTGAGATGATTTCCAGATAGTGTATTTGGAGGAGAGTTTAAAACTTGGAGCTAAGCAGCTTCTTAATTTTCTTCAGTGTTTTTGGGGGTTTTCTTTAGCTTTAGGTGGATATGTTGAAAGACACTAAAGATAAGAAGTCACAGATTGTGCTGTATGAAATCCAAAGGGTAAATTTTTGTTCATAAATATTTTTATATGGAAAGGAATAAAAAATGTCATTTCCATATCACGTATCTACATTTTTTGAATTTTTAAGTGATAATAAATAAAGTAATTAAAATTAAAAAATAATAATAAAAAAATATTTCACCAATGCTAGGTTTTTAGGTTTGTTGTAATAGGATTTTATTTCTTGCAATGTAAGGTTTTACCAGGCACAGTTTACCTGTGCTTTTGTTTCCTTCTGCATATCTCTGAATGCTTCTGTGGAGTTCTTCTAGACATGAACCTTTATTTCTCATATTGTAGTTCTGACTGGAGATAATACTATGATGCAGAAACTATTTTTGTTTAGCAGCTCTGTCAGTGCATGTGATATTCTTTTTGGCTGTGGACACAAGCACATGCAATAGTCAGACATGCCTTTTGAAATAGCAGTATTTATATTCCTTTTAAGAAGAAAAGCATATTTAAAAATACTCCACATTTATTTTCGTAAAGGTCTTGCTAGTCTGTAATTCCTTTGTGAAAAGACTTGCTTTCAGTTAACCTTTCAGTAAATTGTTTCTCTTCCCTTGCTCTTCTCCCTGGTTCTAGTTCCCTACAGTGTCTAGACAGTGTAACTTTGTAAACCTCTGCGTTCTTTTGATGTTTGTTGTGCTTCAACTGTCACTTAAAAAGCAGGTTTTTTCTTTACAGAACTATTTCTTAGCTCTCCTTTAGAATTTGTAGGGAACTGACTTATCCTGAACATTTCATTTCTATTATACCAGACCTTGAACCAAATTAGTCTATAGAAATATATGTTTAGTAATATATAAGTTAATCTATATGTGTATATATATATTTATTATTAATATTTTTATTTTTTTTAGTAACATATGCACCTGTATAGTATCACCAGGTATATGGGGAAGCAATTCCACAGTTCTTAACTTTTGTTGAATAAATTTAGGCTAAAATTATTTTACTGTCAGCTTTGAATCTTTGAGTTTATTCTGCATCTTGACAGAATAGTTTGAGCAAAATCATTTCCGTTTCTAAGGTGAACTGAAGTACTGCCATGAAGAAACTAGAAAGATATAATCATTATTCTTTGTTGTTTAGTGATATCCTGACCTGTATTAAATCAGAGATTAAATTCTCACTTTACATAAATAAGCATCATTCTGTTTATTTCAGTCTTATCCATTTGGATTAATTCCAGCTGTGGTCCTGTTACAGTGAATTCCTCTTCAGCTTGCAAGCTTATAAGATTGAATCATTATAATATACACAATGGCTAGGTATTGTTCCAGAGGCTCAGGTTCCTTAGAGTGGTGAAAGAGAAAAGCTATTCCTTAAAGGATGTTATTAAACCTTGTCTGTAACTTCAGTATGCAAGACAAAAAATAGCCACATCATTATTGGCTAATTATGGTCATTGCTAAGAGCACTAAATACAATGATTCTGCTGTTTTACTTGTATCTTGCTGCTTCCCCACCAATAATGATTCTTTTGGCACAGCTGATAAAGTTGTTTAGGGAGATTAATTTCCATTTCTCTAAACTCAGTAAAAGCAATTTTTTGCTGCTATCTTGGTACCTCTTTAATCTGCCACATATTAAGAAGTTTTCCTGGCTCTCAAAGATGTGTCTTCACGGACTCTATAACTGGCATCTTAAGCATATTAAGGGCAATTACAGTTTGATATTTTCTGAATATTCCACAAAAGTAATTGCTAGTGTAATGCATAGCACCCTAGTATCCAGGATTTACAATTTACCACTGCACTGGAATGTTCTGATATTATTCATTGGGATTTTACTTAACACAAATAAAATTAAGATGAAAGGTGTTTATTAATGTGCAAAATCCAAAGTGAACTAAGCACAGTTTAATGAAGGAGATAGTTAATTTACGTATTCCAAAAGCAAAAACCTGTTGTGACGTTTTTCTCCTTCCTTCATACAACAGACAATTAATGTAATTAGGAATTCAACATTGGAACAATTCTTTTTGTTTCTAATTTTTTGGAGGGAAGATTCAAATCCCAATTTTCCTCCTGAAAAAGAGTGTTGATTGTGCAGTGCTCTCCTCTTATATTCTGTATATAATGTTCTGTAAAGTTAAGTTACAAATTAAGCCGTTATGCCAAATTTTTCATGTTAACATGTTACACACAAGAATTGATTTAACCAATTTCAAAGAAATAGCATCAGAAGAACATGCTTAAAATTTTCCTCTCTTATATCCCTCTGGAGTTTTGGTTTGGTTTTGTTTCCTAGGGTTTGTTTTTTTTTGACTGTGAATATACATGGTCAGGTGAATAAAAAGCAGGTCTATGTCACTTCTTTGCTTTACATGCGCCCAGTAGATTGTGCTTGACAATAGCTGCCTTTTTTGAATTCCTTATGTACTGTCAAGGTAAGAAAATGTAAGATCTCTTTTCCCTTCTACACTGCTCCTGATGTCTAGCATCTCCAATTAAATCAAAGATTACAATCCCAGGAGTTTAAAATTATTCTGTCTTCTCTTCTTCATCAGAAAGTATTTTTAGAAATTGCTAATTGGCAAATATTTCAAAGGCTATCATGACACATCGAGTGGAATCTGGGTCTGTAAAGGGGTCTTAGGGCATGTATTTGCTTCCCCTTGCTGGATTTCACATCTCGTTTCCAGTCACTCAGCATCATAAATGGGGAATATTCCATTGACATGAGTTACTCAATATCTATAGATTTTGGTTATTACTACCAAATTCTCCAAAATGCACAGAGTTCAGAATTCTAAATGCTGGCAGTGTGATGTTTGGTATATAATTTGAGAAAAAAACTAATTTTGGCACTGTAAATGAACAGATTTGCAAACAGGCTAATACCCAGGCCTTCTCTCATGAAAGGCAGTCCTGCATTATTTACCATTCCAGTTATAAGTGCCTCTCACTGATTAAAAGATGCCGCTAATCTTTTCAGAGGCATCTATTGTTATGAAGCAAGGATATCTGCTATCAAAAATTTTTAAAAAATGCTTTTAATGAACAAAAGTTGAAAGCCGATTTGACAGAACTAATATTTTCTTGAGTTTTTTTTCCTAAAATAGGTGCTTAAATGTCTTCTGTAACACAAACAGGAAAAAAAAAAAAAAAAAAGATGAAGCACTTTTTTGCCCTAATTATTTCTGTTTTCATTTTTCGTCTTCATTATTGGAAGAAAGAACTACTGGTTTCCAGGATTTTAATTGCTGTTTATTAACTAGTACATCTTGCAGGAAGATAGCAGAATTCTGTGAAGTCATTCCTGTAAATTTGTGATTGTGAATCAGATGCAATTTCCACTCTTGCAAATGATCCAGAACAACCAGTGGCCAGTTTTTAATGGCTAAGTGGTGGTTGCTTTGAAAGACAGATTCTAAAAACTAATTTTATACCTCTTAAATACTACTAAACTTCAAGAGCTACAGAAGATTTAAGTTAGATTATCTTTGGTTCCAGTTCAATTATTTTCTTTACTACATATTTTTACATTGTTTTAATAGAATGTAACAATATTATTATATATTGCTCTCTCTTGCATGGAAAAGGTGCTTTGATAAAAACAAGGTATTAATGAATTCATTGGTAAAAAGAAGAAAAGCCACAGAGATGATTCTGAAGTCTCCTGCAGTTCATAGTAATTACTGTAACCTAAAACCCTGCATGTGTAAGTGCATAGGCACTTCTGCTGAGTATTCCATGCTAATTAATTGGGGATAAGATCTTTGACCTTATCCTTTTTCACCTTCATGTAAGTCTGATACATTACTAGTGATTGTTTTAAACGCTGAAAGACTTTGGCTCACATAACTCACATACATTACACAGCTGCTTTAAATGTGTTTAAAGGCTACTTACCACCTAAACTGACTCATTAAGGAGTATTACAGTCTCAATATACAATTAACATTCAAATCAGATGTATGAAACTTCTTTTTTCACTGGCTTTTTATCCAGTCTCCTGTTATTTTACTCATGTTTTTCAATGCCACTAAGTAAGCAAAAATGCTGCAATAATTGGAGTTGTATTTGGGCAGCTGATGTTTAATGATAGCTTTGATGTCAAGTCTTAATGTTGTTTACTAGTTAGTCTTCCTTTTGGAATTAATAGTTTTTTCTTTTAAATCCTTCCTCAATATTCATTAAATACAGAATCCAAATTTCCTAGAGTCATAGACTGAATCTTCTGAAATTAAAGCTTCCAGTGAAGCAGATGCAAATAATAGGTCACATCTTTACAGTGCAGATTATTTTTCAAGGGATGCAAAAAAAGTAAGATTAAAAACTTTTAATTATTATGTATGTTTATTTGAAATATCCTCTCAATAATCAAGTGTGCATTTCTTCATGTTATACAAGTTATTAACGTTTTTGGGATGGGACCTGGAGAAGTTCTCTTGTGTTATTTTTTTATTCAGAAACATTTCAGTACTGTATTTTCCTAGTAATTTATGAAGATCTCCAAAATTATGTTTTAAAAAAATAACTAAACCCTAAATACAAGAAGCCGGGCAAATTAACTTTTTTCCCTTTTGATTTGCATGGCTTAAGAATGCTAAGGATTAAGTTGCAATCAGACAAGATGGTAAAACTCATAAATTCTATTTTAAGTCCTTCAATAGTTAGTACATATGTAATATCGTTTTCTTATTGCAAAGGATTTTTCCGTGATGGAGAATAGTGCAGGGTACTCCTCAGCACAAGAATATGTGTAACTTTGTTGTTTGTTAAAAAGTAGGAAAGCTCATAGTGTTTTTTTGAAGGGAAGAAAACAGCCTGTGTTCCTTTTCTTCTCTGTCTCTTCCCATGTGTACAGTGCCACTGTTGAGTGATCAAAGTCATCTAGAAGTCAGTGTTCTGACTCTGCAAAATGGTTTTGGCATTTTCTTGACTGATTATTTAGTCCAAATTCCTTGTGAAATGGGCCTATTTTCTTTTTCTACCTAAATCTTCCACTGACAGCACTGCTTAATCAAGAGAATTGCTGTTACTTAAACTTGGCTAATAAGAAGGGTCTAGTACCAGCAGTTACTCTCGGCCCTGCCAATAATTTCCCAGCTGTATTTGTAGCTGGACCCTCTCAATATTTTTAGATACACCTAAGTATCTAGAAGTTAGCTGAAAAGGAAAGAGAAATGCTGAAGATAACTTCTCATGCCCAGTCTAATATATACGATGTAAAGAGTGAGCATGATACGTGCTTCCTTCAGGGTCAGGCACTGGCAGTAACCATAGTAAATATTGAATCAGAAGGAAAAAGAGAGTATTTCAAGGAACTTGGACTTCAAATTTCAGTGCTTGTGGTGGAGGGAAGAAGATATACCTCATAATATCTGTGTTGTAGACAAGCTCATGGTGCAACATCACTGCAGCTCTAGTACATAAGTTGTTGTGTACAAGCACTGAATTCATTTACAAGATAAATGCCAGAATTGCACATCTAATTCCATACATAAAAATTAAGAAAAAGAAATTGTTCAAAAGTAGTGCATTCAGAAGTGACACAGTAGGAATTTCTCAATAGATTACACGTCTGAGAGTGTATTAATTATTTTCTCAATTTTTCATGTTAGACCTGTATAAGTGTGTTTAATTACAATTCTCGAGGAAGAGAAGTTGCTAGGTTATTTAAAAGCAACAAGAATCACAGAATCTAAGGTTCTCTAAAGTCTGGATGTGCAGGTTGACCTCTGTTTTATTTTATAATAACGGTAAAAGATTTTTTTATAGAGGTTTAAAAATAGAACAAAAACCAAAATTATTTATTCTAATTATTGTTATACAAAAGTTTTATGTCTGACAATCTTTTCAAAGCTTGAAAAGTTCTGTGAAAATATTTTTTAAATTTAAAATTAGAAGCCAATCTTTAAAAGATTTAAAAGTTGAATAGCTGAGATGCATCAAAAAGGCACTTAGTTGTTCACATGCCCCAAAGAAAAAAAGGCCATTGATTTGCAATTTTTGTGTATGCAGGGCTGCTTATGAAATCTTTACTGTCAAAGTGACTTTGAGTTCTGAATACCTGCTTATGTCTAAGCCCACAGAAACCTAAGTTGATACCAGTTTTTCACGTGAGAAAATAAAGATGTGAATGTGGAGAATACAAGGGAAAGAAAGAAAGAAAGAAAGAAAGAATTTTGGAAGGAGGTAATTATTATAGGAGCCTCTAGTGGTCTTCATATTCAGTTGTATCAGTAGTCTCAGGGATAGAAAACAAACCCCAGACAGTTTTCATACTTATTTCAGGAAAATGTACTTATCTACCCCAGAAGAAGACTATGAATATTAAATATTTAATGTATTTGATAAGCTTAGAAGGTGAAAAGGAATTTAACAGTACTTGGTTTTAAGGATACCTTTTAAGATGCCTGGTAAAATTGCCTGGTGTCTGACTAGTAAGTAAAATAACCAAAAGAGCTGTATTTTGTTGTAATAATTCAGTATTTTTTGTGCATTAGTAATAATAAATTTCTATTGATCTTAGACATTTCCAGTGGCTTCAGTAACATGGGGCTTCTGTGCATGGTCTTTGACTTAATCTTATTGATCTGCATAGGATATTTTAAGAAATTGGGAAGTAATCCCTCAGATGAACTCACTGAAGAGATTCCCTTAAGTGGTTTTGCATTCTTGAAATTAGTGTTATTCCCTGTGGTATCTTGTCAATGTAGGAAGTCTGTGGGTTGATAATGTACAATTATTCCCTAGTTTACAGGCAAAAATTTTGCATATTATGTCTGAGTTCTGGCCTTTTCTGAAACATCAATTCTTACTTAATTTGTTCTGTCCTGCTTCTGTAGATTTTTTTTCATATTATTTCTCAGAGACCTGGTAGTCATTATACTTGCTGCAGAAAATTTGATGCAAGATGATGTTGCAGCTACAACCTGCTGATAGCAGAGGAGAATTTTAAAAGAAAGGCATTGGAGTGTCAGGAATACTAGTTGATGGGGGAAAAGGGTGGGAAAATGTAACAGCGTCAGGCTGATTCCAACAGGGCACTTTCAAGGATGAAGAGTATTTATTATAGAAGTATGAGCAGAGTCTGACTGTCCAAGCTGTCTCTCCAGCCCTCTCCCAGTTTCCTGAAGCCTTTTTATTTGTGAAAAATGGCCTAGGACTCATCCCCATAGCAGAAAATTATTTTCTGCACGTTGAACTGAGGAATGTTGAAGTGGTTCTGGCAGCTACTGAGAGACTTGTATAAGGATACAACCCCCAAATTTGTGCCTGGTGCTCAAACTGAAAAGCAGCATAAGAAATGCACCTCCAACAAACTGGACAGCATTGTGTTATATTTTTTCTTTCAAATATTTGAGGTCCACTACTATAATACTTCTTAAAGTTTCTTTTAAAATGTGGGTCTGTTGTTTTGCTGGTAAATGCATTTAGAAAAAAAGCAGTCAAGGAGAGTGTATTGTGGTTGGTGGCAGGGAGAGGGAAGACTCATTTACCAAAATATGCTATGTTCCAAACTGAAACAATGTTACTATTATAATAGTTTATTTAGGATGATAAGGCCATGGATCACTTTTCTTAATCTTGAAATTAAGTATTCCTCTCCCTGGAGAGGGAATATTTAGTGGACAGTGTCGGTGTGTCAACCTTGTACATTTGTAACTCTGTCTTAAATCAGAAAGTAAGTGCTGTTTCTTGTTACAAACATATACCATAAGTTTCAAGAAGGTCTTAATTTTTATTGTTGAGCTAATGACTGATAATAATGGAATTATTTTATGTATAAGCAGTCTTCACTTTTCATGTGATGTCAGACAGGTGTGCTTAGGTCCTTTTCCTTTTTGAGCAAGCAGTCTAGTTCTGAGTCTTGCAACTTTTCTTCATCAGCCTATCTCTGAAGCTGTATATGTAAAAGAAAAAAAAAAAGTGTCTGTTTTCTAGGGAAAGCTTATTAGGACCTGTTTGGTTATAATACTAGTGGTTTGCAGTCCATATTATTTAACATGAACTTTTCCTGTATAAAGCATGTTTTCATGTGACCAGACATTTTTTATGCTCTCAGAGCAAACTATTCAAGTATAATTAATGTGGTACAAGTAAATATATAATCATGTAGTATGTATTATTTTGTTAGCTGCGAAACAACTAGGTTTTGGTCTACATCTTTACAAGACTGTTAACTAGATTTCTGTCGTAATTTCAGTTTTGGTGAACCAGCCACAAAGACCTAGTTCTTTGATTATCTTAAAAGTCTTCATGCATTTTTATGTAGATTTCCTTTGTCAGCTAGAGAGCTCTCAGGCTGCTTCTATAGGGCAAGCGAAATACAAAGTTCTGTCATACTCACCTCTGCAAGGAATCAGTCTCCTTACTTTGGGCCACAGTGTTGTGAGATATTTCTGACCCATTTTAGAATTGTTTCATGTCTGTAGTCATGTTCTTCTACAGATTGTAATCATCTGATTACCTTATAGCACATTGAAAGTGATTATATGAAGTTTTTTTAGTTACAGAATACCATCCAAAAGGTAAAAAAAGCACAAAAGGACAATGTTGTTTTAAGGACACAATGTTTTAAGGACAAAAATTATTGTTGTGACCTGGTTATAGCACCTGGCAAATCTTACTAGCATCTCAAATATTAACCGTCCATCATATTCCCTACAATTTCTCCTCATTTATTTGTTGGTAGTGCAAAATTTTCCATCCTTAATTTTTAAACACAGGATCCAAACAACTCTTACTGTGACTAATCAATCAATCAATCCTTTAACTCTGCTATGTAGCAAAACCATTCACACACCACATTGTTGCTCTCATCAACAATCACTACTGACTTTAGCCCTAACTTGCTAATTTTCAAAATGCTGCTTGATGCGATGTTACCTCATTACTCAGTTACTCATCTGTTGAGATTATTGGGTATAAATAAGGTGCAGATCCCTCCATAGGCTGGGAAGACTTAAATTCTATCAGCAGTTCTTTTCTGTTTGTCTTTTTGGGTTTGTAGTGCTTGGTTGTGTGTAATATTTTGCACTCTAAGAATCCACACATCAGCAGCTTGCATTGAATATATGCAATTGCCAGAGGAATCGTGAAAGGAATACACTTTTTAAACAGCATATCAGGAGTGCTATCTTGATTTTAGAATTTGGGCCTTATCAGCAAGGTATTCCCCAGAAGACAATAAAACAAAACATGTTTCAGGAGAATCAGAGACAAGGGAAATTCTGTTCATGTCTTTAAATGAACTGATTCACAGTGTGCTGTAGGATTTGGAGGGGAGGCAAAAGGCATCAGAGTAAACAGGTCAATTGTAATGAAATGTTGAGAAATAAAATGTGGGCATGAATAAGAAGCACAGTTCTTCATCCCTCAAAACAAAAGCTACATAATTAAATCCAATTACTTATGGTCTGAGGGAAAGATAGGATTAAATTTCTGATTAGTACCAGAAATGCAAAATCATAGTAATTAGACTCATGTTCTCAATATTAAAATCTGATTGTTATTCTCTGATAATATTAGCATTCTCATGTGCTTAGCAGTGCTTCAGTAAGGTTTATTTTCTAGCACAAGACTACCCTATATATCAGCTCTCCAAAGTTGTAATGGATTAATTATATTTTAGTCATGCAGTAGTCCATACTTGTGTGGCCTGATAAAACACATCTTCACTGCTAATCCAGACAGGTAATTAATAATAATATTGACACTAGAAAATAAATTATTATTTGAACACAGGAGGGGTTGCACACAGGGGGTGGAGGCAACAACTGCTTTATGGGTGGCTGCCACTGATGGATTAACAGAGGCAGTGATGGGTGCTACTGACAGAGGGAAGCTCTTGACCCACAAAGTGAGAACAATGCTGGTGCACTCTGGATTTTTGAAATTGAAAAAATGAGTCTACAGCATATAGAAAGGCAACTGGGTTGTCAGCTGTCTGATGCTAAATACTATGAGTCTTGTAGTTCTTGGTGAGTTAGTTCAGTGCTTCAAAGCACTGTATTTCATGGTGTATCCTTGCTGTGAGGATTGGCTGTGCAGGTGGATCACCTCTGACTCTTCAGCTGCTTGTGCTGTGAATCTCTTCTAAAATAAGACTGTGCTGGGACCCCTACAAAATACCTGTCTTTCATCTACTGTTGATACTGATCATTTGATTGTTCAAGTTAGGTAAGCCAACTGTGGCCAAGAAGGCCAATGGCATCCTGGCTTGGATCAGCAAGAGTGTGGCCAGCAGGAGCAGGGCAGGGACTGTCCCCCCTGAACTCAACACTGGTGAGGTCACACTTCCTTCAAGTCATGTGTCCTGCTCTGGGCCCCTCACTACAAGAAGGACCTTGAGGTGCTGGAGCAAGTCCAGAGAAGGACAACAGAGCTGGTGAAGGGTGTGGAGCACAAGTCCTGTGAGAAACCACTGAGGGAGCTGGGGTTGTTTAGCCTGGAAAAAAGAAGGCTGAGGGGAGAACTTGTTCCTCTCTAAAGCTACCTGAAAGGGGTCAGCATCTTCTTCCAGGTAACAATTGGCATGACAAGACGAAATGGCCTCAAATTGTGCCAGGGGAGGCTTAGAGTGGAGATTAGGATAAATTTCACTGAAAGGGTGGTCAAGCACTGGAACGTGCTGCCCAGGGAATTGTTTGAAGTCATCATCCCTGGAGGTATTTAAAAGATGGGTAGATGTTGCACGTAGGAGCACTGGGTTCACTGTTGAACTCTATGATCTTAGCGGTTTTTTCCAACCTGAACAGTGTCGCCCTGAAAACTCAGCTTCTGAGCTTGCTGACATAGTTTTCTAAAGACTTTCCCAGGACAGTAACTGTAAACATAGATATGTGTACATTCTTTCTGTTACACGTCTTGTGATGGGCATCTCTCATGGCCAGTGCAGTGAGAAAGTGTTACCCTGACCACCCAATCCCTGGCTGTGGTCAGGAGCCTAAAAATCCTGGGGGGAAAAATAAACCTCTCTCTTCTCTTCACCACACCTCAACCTGTGTCCGAGTGATCTATTCATCTTCAGCAGCAACAGAACAGTTCTGTGTTTCCATGATAATTATTCTCTTGTTGCCTTTTTGTCTTATCCCTAAGCTGCACTATGTGCACTTTGTGTGGCAGCAACTAATGCTTGCTGGTTCTTCTAGACCTGAGTCTCAGTGAAACTCTACCTATAGATTCATGTTCTTTCACTTACATTTGGCTTCCTTTCTCTGCTTTTACAGCACATTGAAGGGTATAAATGTATAACAGGGCTGATACTCAGAAAAGTATGTGTAACCTCTGCTTCACTTAGCAAAGCTTTTAAACATGATGCACTCTCTTGGGCAGAGTCCTCCAATCTGGCTCTAATCTATGAAAGGACAGAAGGCCACATACCGTGACACACATTGTTTTTGAGAAATGACACATAACTTGCAGTGTTTTGTATGAGGCTGTGAGCAGTGGAATATTGCAGTAAATAAACCTGCTTCAGGTTTTGTTTAACAATTAATCTAATTATTTATGTATGATTTGCTAAGTAACATATCTTTCTGTTTTCTAGCAGCTCCCTGATTCTCCTGCATAGATAATGAAAATATTTCTCCTTTCTCTGCATTTCCTAAGTTTCTCAGAGTTTCAGAAAAAACAAAGCTAGAGGACCAAGAAACTTTTAAATTAGTTTAGCTTCTCATCAGTAATGTATTCTGCAGTGCATTACTATTTTCTTTTCTAGTCATAAAGGTTCTGTTCCTATTCCTCTTTTAAAGTTGAGGCTTTTTTTCTGAATTCATAGGCTTCTTTTTCCTTGCAGGGTTCTTTTTATTGTTTTATTGTCTAGATTTTTCTCTGTGTGTGTCTTTTACATTGTATTTTTAAACTCCTAAAGTAAATGGTTACCATTGTGTACTGTTTCTGTTTTAAACCTTTCTGTACTGAGGTGGAATTCACTGCTGTGCTTTGGTCTCCATGCTTTCCACAGTGTAAGACAATACTCCCAGTGGTCCTGCTTGTAGGTAGTGTGAAATGAGAAACTGGCAAGTAGTGCTCTGTTGGGATGCAGTTATTACACTTTGGATCCTGGATGATTAATGAGATTTGGGTCTAGAAATGAATATTATCATAATCTGATCTCTCTTGTATGCAGTATACCTGTGTTTTTTTAGAAGCCATTCTGAGCAGCACTAGTGCAGCGAGAATGTATTTCCTCTCACCCTGCACTGAAAATGCCAGTTTCAGACTAAGAAATTTGCTGTGTCACCAGACCTCTACAGAAGAGAACAAAACTTGTCTGAAGAGTTAACCTCTCACTGCCAGTGTGTCCTCATTATCATCCAGAGCAATGATTGATTTCTCTATGAGTTTAGAGACAGGATAATGCCAGTATGATTTTTAGTAGTTGTATAATTAATATGGTGATGTATTACATTTTGTGATTGCTATAACTTTGTAGAGTCTTGTTTAAAGTTTTTGTGTGTCTGGCATTTTTCCTATGTGTTTGTTTAATTTCAGTCTATTGATTCCTCTGACTAGGAAAGGTTTTCCTGTCTGAAAATCAGGAGAGGGACAATGTTTATCTTCTGCTAAACCCACGCTGCATAATTTTTTTATATCTGGCTTTTCTGACTTTTACAATGCTGAGATCTCTGCAGTGTTTCTAAAGCTCTCATCACTTTCTTTCTCTTCTCTTTAAAGCTACCAAGAGAAAAAACAGAGAATAATTGCTGCCATAATTACTGAAATTGTTTACACAGCTATACTATTTGTCAAATTTCATTCTGCTTAAGAATGGTTCTTTATAGATCCGATTCACATAGAATCAATAAAGAATAAGGACAATTAAAATTGAATTTTAATGCAAATGTGGCCTTTTCCCTATTCTGCATGAATGCACATTTATCAGGCTCATAAACCCTCCTGTTGACAGCATACCATTGAAATAACCAAGAAAGAGCCATACTGTTATTGTTTCATGAGCCTTTGATATCAAGATTCATTTCCCTCCAGAAAAAGATTGCAAAAGGTCAGTAACATGTCAGAGAAGTCTGTTCCAAAAGAGCTTGGGGACGTATTTGCCTAAATTTGCAAAGTCTGCAAGACTGATGGGCCAGATCCATGCTGTAGTGACTTGTTTGAACAAGCATTTCACATAAAAGTGATCCAATCCTTTATTCACATATTCCATTATTACTGAAAAGTTGTGATTATTGAATCACAAAGTGGTTGGGGTTGGAGGGGACTTCTCAAGATACCTCATTCAGTGCTGTGGCTGAGCTTTAATACTTGTATTGCTTTAATTAATTAATTAAACCTGTACCAACCACTTAAAAAACGATTGAATGAAAATTAAGTATTCTGGGGTTTTTTAGGACTATGCTTTTAAATAAGGTTCTTTGCAACTGAACAAATTGTTGGATCAACTCCACTGATTATTAAAATATATTTTAAAATTCTGTAGTGAGGAAATGTAGTTGTTTAAATTTTAAGCCACACTGTATAGACTTACACTTAAAAGCTGAATGTTTATTTATATACAGTAGATACCCTGAAATGAGGCCTCTGGAAGGCAAATTATGAGTTACAAGACTCATTTCATCTCGGGAAAATTCAGTCATATTCTCACAATGAGATGTAATAATAACTTCTGTGAATTCTAAAATCATAAATGGTATTTCATGCATTGATGTGTGATTGGACAAGTATCAGTCTTGCTGAGGCAAATCAATTCTTTAATGTGTAGGGAGAATAGAGGTTAAAGTGAGCAGGACAGTTTGGGACTGAGCAACGGCTGAGTTCCCAGAACTAGCTTCCATCTCTAGGTCAGAAACACATGCTATGGAAGTTAAGGCAGAACTGATAAGAAATTGAGTACTTTAACCTTTCTAAAGTATGGATTCATTTTTAAAAAAACTTTACTCCTTCATGAGAGTCATGAGAATTGTTTTACTCTTTTTCCTTTTCTGTGTTATCAGGTACCGTAGCAGTGATTTTAGGCATTTCATTGGCAGGAGCTTAGACTCCTTTCCATCCAGCAGCCAAATTCAGAGGGAATTAAATGGACTCTCATACTTAGAGCTAAACCTTCTCACTACATACAATGATGGATTTGAATTTTGTAATTGTTGTTAAACTTTGTGATTAAAAGCAAGAAAAACCTGACATCATGAGCATTTTATTACATTTAATGAACATTTTCTATGGTGTTATTTCTATACAGTTAAATGTAAGAGTGTTTTGGTTAAAAGAACAAACAACTGGGTTGGTCATCACATCATAGATATGATGTGTGATCCTCCTAACAATAACAATAACCATGTGAAAAAGTATTAGCCTCATTCCAGTAATAATACTGCTTAATAGATTTTCATTGCAAGCATCGTCATCATCATATTTTTGCAGAAAACTTTGGACTGTTGTCATCTGAAATTATGTGTCTATGTTGAAGTGTTTGCCCACAAGATGTGGGTGCTAAGCAGTAAGACTTGATCTTGTAGTACAATGTGTACTTATTACATGTGAGCCCCATAGCTGATTTTGGAAGGGCAGAGCTCATTGAAAATTCTGAATGTGCTGGACATGCACAATCATGATTGCTAGTGTTTCTCTGCAGTGATACACTTCACAAATCACAAATACTAAAGACAGATTCTCCTCAGAGCTTCAAATAGTAACTTAATGCACACACTGAAGCTGGAGAAGGAAGGAGAAAACTCTGTCCCAAAATTTTTCCTGGTAAAATAAAAGCTACCTTTTTCAGTTGTTTCATAAAGTAGTTATTGCTGTGAACAAAGAGAATGTATCTGCATTTGGGAATTACAGACATGGGCACATTTAATTTTTTTCTACACCTAAACAACAAAATTACTAAACTTTCCCTACTTTTAGAGAGAACTTATACAATTTCCCTTCACTTTTGAGAGCTGTTTCATTTATAATAGAAATTCCTCAGATCAACTTCCTATTTTGTTCCTTTTTTGCTTTGTAAGCCCTTTGTTTAGGGTTAACAGCATTAAATTCTACTGCTTAGAAAATGAGATGGAGGATAAAGGATAAAAATCATTTGATCTTGCAAGATGAAAAGCATTTGTGAGTTCAGAAGTCTTTTATGTGTTTTGAACACCAAAATGTCACCCTATTACAACATGATATATAATTTAGCCCATTGGGAAGAAAAATCTATAACTTTATTACATAGCTATTAGAGCAGTGGATTTTTTCAATGGATTCCAGTGGATTTGAATGGGATTTTTGTAATGAATAATTGCTCCGCTTCTGTAAGTGAAGGTAACCTAACAAAGCCCCCAAGCATTCAGGTCAGACAAATTATACTTTTTACATCCAAAACCCCTCCAAGAAAAAACAAAGCCCACAATGTAATGATACACAAGTAAAATGATGTAGGAAGAAGGTTGTTTTCTTTATATCAGTAGATATACAGGCAATAAAAATATGTGCCAGTTAAAAAACAGTGTTAGGAAAAAATTCATGTAGTTAACTTCAGTTAGGTTTCATGGAAATTGTGGAGGATGAAAGCCAGGGCAGGCTATAAGGGCTGAGCATGCTGCTTAGTAGTGGTAAGGTGATTATTATTGGCAGGTTAGAATATTTTATGAAGACAGCCTGTGATGTTCTGATGAGGCAATGTAGACTCTTCGTGTTAGTTTCACACTATTTAGTGAACTTTGACTGACAACATGTGCCATAATTTGCTTGATGATTTTGTTATAGACTTTAGTTCCAAATGGAATTTCTAATGCATCTTTGTTGTTCAGTAACATAAATGAAAACACTAGTTATATAAATATTACCAGTTGTAGTTACTGTTCCCAGAGTCTTATTCATTTGCATCCTCCTGAATTCCAGTTACTAAACTAATAGATTTGCTACCAGGGGACGTTAATTAGGGATGGCACTACTTTAGTTCTGTACACATGCCTATTCAGTTGTCTTTATTGTAAATGGATTACTTTTAATTTGATTCTAAAAACTGCATTATAGAAAATTACCAAAGCATAGCTTCTGACATTTTCTCAAAAATTAAATACTTGTTATCAGTATACTTGGGTTAATTTAAATCATTAATCATGCTGAATTTCATTATTCTCTGGAGGAATTCTTCAATAATCACTAACAACCTGGGACTGCTGGGCTATCATCATTAAATATGGGGTACCTGTGCTTTGAATAATATAGAAAGAACTGTATTATCATGTTGGAGGAACCAGATGTTGGTTTTTTTGTTTTTAATTGTGGAAAATATTTTTAATGGATTTTGCTTAGTTTGCAAGTTTCCACTTAGTCACTTACCTGGCATAGGAATAATTGCTGTAATGCGTAATGATTTGATTATTTGTACACCTTAATTTGATCAGCTCTAAGCTGGATGCAGCATTGATTTTTACTTACTGTACTGATAGCAAAGTTAGAAGCATATAGCAGATTCCAGTCAATGCATTCAATATCTGTTGAAGTTTTTAAGTCTAATGAAATCTTTAGAAGGTAGAATTTTATTTCAAACTGTGGCAGTAACTTAGTTGCTAACAGAAGTGTTACAGACCAGCCCAGAGTGTGTCTCCTTCAGAAATGCTGATGTAGACATTGCCATGCTGTTGCACAGCATAAACCAATGGGACCTTGCTAGGTCCCATGGCCTTTCACAGTGATTTTCAGACAGGTCCACTTGGAACATTTTAGGGCAGATTAATATTGCTTGCATAGTGATTGGTTCTACAGGTGGATTATCTTATACATAACTTGATAGTTAAGTCATTTTCTGTAAGAAGGTAAAATATAGCTCTGTTTTCAGCTCTTTGCCTCCATCATTATCTAGGCATCTTTATTCTTTCTTCTCACTGTCCTGAGATAGGCAAGCATCCTAGCCCTGTTATAAGCATGGTGAACATACTCATGAAATGTAGTGAAATACAACTTTGATTCAGTATTAAATTTTTCTAGACCACAGTGGTTAGTTTTATCTGCCCTGGCTTTATATATTTTTCTCCTGTATTTAGACTACAAAACTTTTCAATGCAGGTAGAAAATTTAGCAGTTTGCAGAGTAATGCAAAATACCATACTCATCAGCAAATCACTTCAGACAAATATGAGCCATGACTCACCAAATATCAACTCTTTTTCTACATTTTGGTTCTGTGGAGGCCTCTTCAATACTGTCTAAATTTAAGCAGGTATCCACTTTTAATGAAAATCTCCCTGGCGTCCTTGGTTCACATCATGAAATGTTCCTGCTCTGAATCTGCTTCCATTTCCAATCTTGCTCTCTGCAAAGCCATCACAGACTCAGAGAATGGTTGAGGTTGGGAGGGACCTCTGTTGGAGGTCATCTTGTCCAAAATGAGGCAGGCACAACTAGAGTAAGTTACCCAAGACTGTCAGATGACTTTGAAATATCTCCAAAGATAGTGACTAAAAATAGCTTCCTGTTGTGGGAGAAAACTGGAGAACAAAATGCAACAAAATAGAAGTATATAAAGCAAAAAATTTCAATAAGTAGCCAGTTCTATGGCAAAAATAGTGTCAGAATTATAAAGTGAAACTTGAGCCCTTAATTTATGTCATTAGTGAAAGTACTAATTAACACTGGTCCCAGTTTGGACCTGGAGAGGCGTCACTCGTCACTGGTGTCCGTCATGACTCTGCACTGTTGACCACTACTCTCTGGATGCAATTGCCAATCAATTCCTTGTCCACCAAACAGCCCACCCATTGAATTCTTCTGTGTCAGATCTAGAGACAAGGACACAGGGATGACTGTGGCTTTACAGAAGTTCATATCAGTGACATCTGTAGCCCTTCCCTTGTCCACTGATGGAGCCACACCAACCCAGCAAGCCACTGAGTTGCTCAGACAAGGACTCACCCTTGGTGAAGCCATGCAGGCTGTCTCAAATCAACTCATCTTCAAGATGAGCAAAATGATTCTTCAAATCATAGTCAGACATAATGGATTATTTGATAAAGTTTTATGTGTCATTTTAACAATTCTTTTTCTCTGTCATAACAGTTTTCAGGCATCTGATGTCTGATCAGAAGAATTATAATTTTACTTTTTTCTTTCAGTAAAATTAAAAGTAATTCAGGTCCACTACCTCTCACTACTTACAATTCTGATAACTTATGTGTAGTTTATCAATAGTTTTCAGACTTTCTGGTCATGTAGTGCTTCTGAATTTCAATAACAAACCAATGGTTTTACAGTAAGCTTTTCTATGTGAAAGATATATCCATGATGTGGTAAAGAATTAAGCTATTTTGTAGACAAAGTTTTAATATGTTTCAATTTATTTTTGAAAGCTGGGTAAGAACAAACTCTGATGCTCTAGTTTCAATTTTGATTTTAGCAGAGGGAGGACAGGGAGTAGAACTATGACTGTTCTCTTAAGTGAGAGAGAAAAGAGCAAAGCAGTCTTTTTCACCTCCAATATGGGATTATGTGATAGATAGATAGATAGATAGATAGATAGATAGATAGATAGATAGATAGATAGATAGATAGATAGATAGATAGGCAGACATTAAGGCCCTTCCCAGGAGCAATGGGGAACTAGGAAGGAAATTCATACCCAGACATGAGAAGCTTTTGCTTAATGGGGCTCTGAACAAAGAAAATCTCACACTTTCCTTTAACCTTTGGTGCAATCATAGTGTTCTTGAGGTTTTCTTTCGTACTACTTTTCATGTCTTCAATATTTAAATAAAGGCATAATTTGGAAAGAAGTAATTTGAAAGTAATTTTCTTGAGGCAATATTCTTCTCACTCCTTTTTTATGTACTCTTTGTAGTTTTCTGTCCTCTGTTAATAATTTTTTTCCACACAACCAGTAAAGCATGCAGTAAATCTCTGACTGGTCTGTCTTCTTTTTCTCTTTCTTTTGTGAAAAATCGCAGAATTTTAGAGGTCTCTGTTTTATTGCTTTTCCATTCTTCTGCTTGCTATCTAAAACATGAATAATGATGGATCTTTCACCACAACGGGTTTTCAGTACCTATTGAATTGAAGCTTTCATTTTCCGATGTTCATGGCATCACCTTTCTGCCAGACATGACACAATTCTTAACAGCAGATACGCACGCAGATTCCTGAATCAGAAAATTGTGCTGTAGATATGACCGATACGTTGTTCAGTGGTAGAAGAAATACTTTCAATTTATTCTAATAGCACAATCACGTCCCATTTCTGCCCCAAATGCTGTCTTTTTCTTGAATATATACTTTGTTTTTTTTAAAGAGGGAAAACACACTATGTGTGGTAACTAATGGGACAGTTCAACTCTCAGTAATCTCTCTGATATCGTGGGGAGGCATTCATCCATTAATGCACAAGAGCAATATTTCCTTTTCCTTCTTCAAATTTCTTCTATAAGATGGCAGAATATTCTTTAAGCACTGATGCCCCAAGGTGGAACTTCCATCTCCTAACACTGTTTGTGTTGGGTGGAAATTGCATTGGTAGGTTTGGTTTGACCCATCTAAACAACAAATTATGTTCTAATCCTCTTAATCAGAGATCTGCAAAACATTGGGGAAACCCCCTTCCCATATGAGTAACCATTCCCATATGCAAAAGATTATTTCCAATTTTTGTCTTTTTGCAAAAATCTATCTGCTGTTTTGTGAGACCAATGAAGAACAATAATACTGTTTATTGCTGTGTGAGTACAAAAATCTGCTTAAACTTTTGAAGAGTGAGAATTGAATGTGATGTAAACTCCATTTTGCCTTCATTTATTTGAACAAAAGCATGTGGAAAAGTTGATGTAAATTATTTCTTAAAAGTATGTTGAGATGATGGTCTGCAATGGTCATTCAATGTAAAGCTGCTTAAGTGTTTCAGGGAAGTTTATAAAGTAACTTTAGCTGTCTCTTAACTTTGTATCTGAATAAAAGAATCTACAGTATAGATTTTAAGGGATGTATTGCACTGAGACAAAAATCTGATCTGGTCCTTTGAGAGGTACTGTGTAAACTTGTTGTAATCTTAAGCAGTAGTCTTAAAATAAACATATGGGCTACAATTCTGAGTAAAATGGGGTAAGCCTTGTCAGCATTGTAAACTTAATAAGGTGGGTGATGTGGATCAATTTGCTCTGTCCTTGACTTTCTGCTTCTATTAGAATTCTGGAAGATCATTAGTCACCTCTGGGATGTATTTGATTAATAGGCTTGGTTAAACAAAAGAGGTGAGGTCAAGCGTGATCTGAAATTATGAAAAATGTGTATCCCAGTGGGCTTTTCACTTTCCAAATTACGAATGAGGGAAAGTGCCTTCTCTTTTGATTCTGATTAATTTAATTGGCTTTTATCATAATGATAGCCTGCAAGAGCTTAGTTTTGCCTGTTTGATGCTATACTGCAGAGCTTAAAAGTAGTATGTTAAAGTTTATACTATTGGTATGCATGTTACGGAATCATAAACTGAAATGACAGTTCTAAGAATCTAGTGTATAATGTTTCTACTTTGTTTACTATGTTCTTTAACCTAGAATAAAGCAGAGAAGTGCACATCTTTCTGATGACCTTTCTTTTGCTCTGAAGATGATGGTGTAGACTTTTTTTTATATCTGCATAATTTCAGGCAGAAGATAATCCAGCCAATTCACATTCCATTATCAATGTGCATACATTTATTATGTGCCAGAGAAGAAGCTATTGAGTGATTTTTACAGCTGTTGATGTTATGGTGGTTTAGAAAGAGTGGAAATGAAAACATTTTTTAACTGTTAACAGTCTCCATATTTATTCTACTCCCCTTGCTCTTCAGACCTTGCTTTTTCAAAATTTGTCAAACAGCTCATTTATTTCAAGCGATGATGTAAAGCAGAAATTACATAGACATATGTAATAATATAAGTTGGTTATCAGTGGCTTTTTTTTTTTTCTGTTGCTCCTATTTTCTTCTTGAGGTCCATTGGTTTGTGCAGATTAAGCATGTTTTATATCTTAAAAGTGCTATTTCTGTCTACTTAGTTCCCCATGAGATGAAAGCAATGAGTCTCATTGTCTTTATTTCTGTGCAATTCACAATTAGTTTTATGATCTATACAGAACATGTCTGTGTTTTATAAATCCAATCCATAACTCTCACTTTTCTGATGGTGGCAATGAGTCCCTGGAGATAGAATATGACTTAATTTCCTTATTATAACATCCTTTTCATCTTCTAAATTACTGCTGTCCTAAAAAATGCTGCCAGCACACGTAGCAGATTTGCAGTAGCTGGATCTTACTCTGGAACTTTAGTATCATTTTCTTTAATTAATAACAAGTTATCTTCTGTTTATTAGGTTCCAAAGGCATGATTTTGTCTTGTAAACGATCTAGTTTTGCTTTTTTTTATGCAATTTTTGTTTATAAAATTTTGACAGCTACATCAAGTGCTTTCCCTGTAAAGTTAAGCTTAACTTGGTGTTCATCTTTCAGAGCTTATATTACTCAGTTAGCATGTGCTTGCTTGTATCTTAAAGATCTGTACAAAATTCTTTAATAAAAAGAACTTATTACTGAGTTAATTTTTCTGCATTTGTCTTGGTTGTCCCTAAAGAAATTAGATTAATTTTCATTAACAAATGAAATTCAGTGTAATTATATGTGTTTATCACAACTGTTTTCTTTATTGAAAGACTTCACCAAATCTTCCATTTCCAACTCAAGCTGCTGCTTATGAAACAAAAGCAACAATATATTTTCTCTTAAACACAATCACATCAGTAAAGGAAGATGTGCAAGAAACTGTTTGAAGCTGAGCATAGGGATTTTATTCTGTCAATACAGGATTTCCAGAGTTGTTCAGTTATTATGGATATACTGACAAGTACTGTGGTCAGATTATGGACATGCTGACATGTGCAGACATTGAGTCATTGTACAGTCAGATTTACAAAAACAGAATGTAGATTGAGTGCCACCAAAGGGAAAACCCTAAATAAGCATAAGCAGCCATCAGGTCTTAATCTAATGGATATGAGAAATCTTTGTTTTTCAGCCAAGTTGTATTATTGACTTACATTTGGAGACTAATAATTTAGTATCTAAATTGTTACAAACTTAAGCTACCATCACTTTTAATATTTTTCTTAGTTTTATACATGAGAATCAGATGGGGCAAAATCCTGATGAAGGAAAACCTCCCATGCATTTGGCAAAAGGGTCGTCTTCCAACTGCCACCTCAGTGAAAAGAGCATTTAAATTTACCTCTGAGAGAGTAATGTAACAGAAGAAGAAATGACAGGTTTTTCATAGACACTTTTTAAAAAAGTGTTTTTCAAATATATTTAACACTGATTTTCAGACTTTTGCTGCGGCAGATGTGGGTGATGGTTCATTGGCCCAAATATGGCCCAAACTCCTCTTACAGCTTCATCTGGGATTCTTCATGGCTAACCATTGACTTTATCATCAGCAAACTAATGTTACTATGCATTTTACCACTTGCTTTCCAGGTTATTTTTTAATATATGGAATGGTATAGGTTCTAGAACACACTATAGCAAAACTTCACTGTCAATCTGCTGTAAGAAATAAGGTTTTTATTTTGCCCTCAACAGGATGTATTTCAGTCACGGCATATTTATTTATACATGTCAGGCTTTTCATCCTATGCTGTGGCTTACTATATTCCTCAAAAACATGATGGAAGTCCAAGTGGACTATATCAGCTAGACCACCATTAGCTCAGTGCAGAGAAGTCTGAACTTTTGGCAGGGCAGGATTTCCTTTTCCTGGAGACATGCTGGCTTTTCCTGTATTTATCCTGATGAGGTGTCCTTCAGCTATACATTCTCATAATTTGTTACAGAAGCCTGTTATTCCCAAGGTGTTCTTTAAAGTCTTCTCTGAAAATTTGTAGCTGCATAAGAGAGTTTGAAGATAGAGTCTTTTTAAAGTCTTTCTTTACCACAAAGTAGGCAGCTTTCATAGCTTTTCTTACAAGAGCTAATAGTGGTGTAGTTGTGCACATTAGTGAGGCAAAAACCGAGTCTTTTCAATAAAACAAAACTGAATAAATCCTTGAACTTCTCCTTTTATGTGCGTAAGCATTTATTAGCCTTGCTGCAGACTCCATGTAATTGTATACACACACACATTTAAAGGTGTACATTTATATTAAATAATTACATGTGGAGTATAAGTGTATATTATATAGTATGTAACCATACCTCCATAAAAGGATATATTTGTGGCTGTGCATTTACATTTGAATGTGCATGTTTATTTAAACTTCTAAGTTGTTGTGGCACAGTAGGTTTTTCTTGCCATGTAATAGACAAAAAAAGCGATTTTTTATTATGCTGGGTTTTAGAATTCTGTCCCATTCAAGTATAAAGGCTAAATCTGACACCTTTTGAGACCCTGAAAATTAGGAACCACAGAAAAAAATATCTGCCATACCAGAGAGTTAAGTTGGGTTTAATGTCTTTCTTGTGCCATTTCTTCCTACGTGTCTTTTCCCCTTACTGCTGATATAGAATGCACTCCTCTGATAAATTCTTTTGATCACTTTATTGCCGAGTGAAGGTCCAGACATACATAGAACATTGCCATAATACCTTTTTGTCGTACCTAATTAGGAAGCACATTGCTTCTGTTAGCCACACATTCATCATTACTCCATGCAAACTGCAACATCTCTCTCAACTCCAGTTTTGGACGCTGTATAATAATAATAATGTTAATATAATGTAAAAATACGGAAACTATTACCTATATCTATACAGAGAGATATAGATAAGTATAACTTTTAAAGCCTTTAAGCAAACTTCAAATACTGCAGCACTGAGTTTCTTTTTCTTTTTTTTTTTTTCCTTAATCCCTATCTAGTAATTACAGGAAGATAACTAAGAATTATAAAACACATTATTTGTTTAATTTTTCTTTCTTTTTAAGGATACAATATGGAGTAACTTCTACTGTGAGTGCCATCCAAGTCAATCTGACAAAATTTGCTTTTAAAGAGATTTTAATTCATAAACCCATGCATTTTTTTCCCCATAACAGTCTGGTGTCTTTGCAGACATGTTTCTTTCACTTTTTATTATCTGTAGATTAATTTTGAAGAAAATATGAAATGAGAGAGGGAAAAAAACAGGCAAAAAAATAGTGGGCAGGGGGAAAAGACAGCATTGATTGCCTTTGTATTTCTAAAATATAAAATTCTTTTATTTTTAAGGTATTTGTCAAAATCTTTCTGTAATACCAAGCAAGGAAATTAATAGAACTAAGCTGAGGAATCTCACAGTGTTTAGCTGCTGCATATAAAGTTCAAAAATTTGGACATAGTTATGAAGCCACAGGATTTCAGGTATGCTGAAAATGCAGAGGATCTACACTTTTCTAAGCAAATCTAAATTATCTTTATTTAAAAAGATTGTTTCAAATTATAGAGAAGAAATACTGTCAAGTCCTTCAACACATTCCTTTAGCCCACAAGTATTATTAGAATTATTGAGAGAGGAGTTACTTCTGATCATTAAGTAATCATTTTACATACTGAAATGTGAGATTTGATCACCATTGTTAAAATAGTTTTCACGACAAATGTAGCTGGAATTTGAAAAACTGCTGGGCAGTTCTTCCAGTCTGGGAAAAAAAACAGCTTCCTCCACTGTTCTCCCTGAAGTCAACTGCTGGCTCCCTTAAAGCCTCTTGTTTAGTCTGGGCTGTCCATCATATGGTGCTTTGTTCCTAAATTGGGCCTTGACTAGATTTACATGGAAAATTGTTTCCAGGTGGTCGCAGGGATATAGGTGCTTTCCTTGACAGCATATAATAGAAATTAAGGTAATGGGTCGCATGTGTTTCCTCCGAGGCTTGATATAAAGGCATTGTTACCATATCATTACATTAAAAATTTAAGATTTTTTATTCCTCTACATGGATGCAGGTACTTTTTAATGTGAAAAGTCCTTGTACTTCAGGTAAAGCCTATGCAGCTTTATAGTCATTCCACTTGTAATTTAAAACTGATAATTGAGGTTCTACAATTTAGAGTGAAAAAATTAAATCTTACACTTCAAGTGGATTAAGGTTCAATTTCAGTAGGAATATAATTTTTAAAATAAAATTGTGTGGCGTTTCTGCTGTGTAAGGTGATATGATCGTATATTGATTAAAAAATTCTGACTTGATGCTTGTGCCTAAAGAAGTTTTTATTGACTTAAATCAGTCTCTAAGAGTCTTTAAAGAAAGGTGGTGCAGTCTGCAAATAAAGCAGTTAACTTTCAACGTTGTTTCTGGGCTTTTCACTTAGCCTAGAAATATAATTAGGAATTTCCCCTCTGCTAGTGCACAGGTTCAATGGGAATTCATACATGTAAAATTCTTTAGTTTATACATTATTAGGAAACTTTTTAAAAATCTTCAGAGAACCTTATATACATAGAAAAGAGAGATATTTTTATTCACTTGTAAAAAGAAAGGGTACAGACACGGGAAAATGGAAGACAATCAGCATAAATATAGTGTCTTACTCTGTATACCATTGTTAACATAGGACTTAAAATTGTAGGTGTTTGTGGTTTTCTGCATAGTTAGTTTGTACTGGGGCATATCACAGATGATCACTGCTCTTCTTAGGCTCAGAAAACTTCTGTAGTTTGACGTCATCAACTAAATCTCCCTTAATGGTAATGGTTGCTTTCTAAATTATCAGGCCATATTGGTTATAAAGTTATTAGAGTAGTAACTCAAGTAACAATAAATGAATTAATTACAATTGTAACTTTTTTAATTTTATAAGTTCTAGTGAATTTCTTTCTCTGATGTGTCTAAGCTTGTTAAGAAAAAAATATTGGGTCAATTTTTTTTTGTTTTGAAACCTAAATTGCTTCCTGTCCTAAATAGACCAGAACAGTGTGAAATATATTGGCAATAATATATAAAAATAGTATGCCATATATCTTGTGCAGTTGTATCTTCAACAATGTGTTCCATGGTGCATTTATGAAGGATTTCCACAATAAGAATGAGGGCTACAGACAGTGTATCTTTAGGAGAATCTGCTTATACTCAGTCAGTGGGTTTGTGATGTGACTGAATTTGCATTAGAAGATGCATACAGCCCACTTGCTTCTTTAAGGTGCTTTCATGTTTCTCTGGAATTTTTCCTCCAATGCCTGATGGCTGTGAAACTGAACTTGTAGTCTTGGAATAGAAAAAATACATAGGATTCAGTCCTCTAAAATTCAAAGATCTTCATAGTAAAACATGTCAAATTACTTACAAGAGAAATTTTGGCAAAGATGTATTGATAACAGAGAAGTTTCAGTCATTAGAAGAGAGCTTATTTAATTACTGCAGTTTAACATTTCTTGTGAGGTGAACCCATGACTGGTATTTAGAAGCTTCATTCCACAGGTTACTTGTTTTGCAGAAATACTGGCATGTTTCTGTCAGTATAGCCATCTGGTTTAGAACTTGCACAACCTCACCATCTTTACTGTAGGTAAAGTAAACTACAAGTTTTTTTCCTGGCTGAGTATGTGCCTATTGAGTACATATTGATAAAGAAAAGGTGGGGGTTCAGAGTAAAGTTTCACAGTATACTTTTTTTAGAATGAATGAGATGTATGCTTTTTGCAATGCAATATTCAGAATGGTTCTGAGCTGTTTCAAGCTGGCACTGTCTTCATGCTTTATCATGCTGATTCAACACTCAATGCTGTCATTTATTTTATAAAAATGGAAAACTCTTCAATAAAACATCTTTAGTTTATAAAACAGCAGCAGCAATAGAAAACCCCTTTTTGTTCCTTTTTACACAGTTCATTAGATTGCAACTAAATACCTTAGAGGAGATTGTATGAATTTCTCTATGCTTAATCTCATTTTGTAATTTTGCATCTGCAGTTATTAGTAAAAAAGTACAAGAATGTAATATAGCTACTAAAGGTGTTACCTGTGATGTAAGTAGGGAACACTTAGAATTACTCCTGATTGAACCAGTTGAGAGCAATTGGGTCATGGAATGGGAAGTCCCCTTTTTAACCAAGCACAAGTTGTTCTTAATGCTACTAGAAAACTGCCTGAAGACATATTTTTTAATTATTTTTCTTTGAAATCTATCTCATTTTAGCCTGCCACTCACATGTGATTGAGTTTCAATTTATGACTGAAGACTGTGCTATTATATATCACAAAAGAACATCCATATACAGCTTTCCATGCAGCAGATTTTTTCTTCTAGAACCCCAGAAATTTTAATTTGTTCTTAATTATTCATAATTCCATTAAAAAACAATTCTCCTTCTCACTCTAGGAGAATAAAAGGTGATGCTTCAAAGGACCAATTCATTAGGTGAAAACAAATATGCCTACTTTTGTTTTCTGGTTATAGCAGATTGTAGAGCTGAATGCTCCTGGCTGTCTCTTCCATAAAGCATTTCCTTTAGATGTCAGACTTACAAGAACCCTGCTTTGTGTGACTGAATTTGTTCTAGACTGAAGAGTGAAATAGTAGATAGTGTGTAAGCCCATCAAAAGGTATCCTATTGTTCACCTGCTGACTTCAGTTTTAAATTCTGAGAATGAAGCTTCAGCCTTAATATAATGTAATGCTCAGAAATTTTACAATGCATCATAGTTCAGAATCCAATTTTTCTTTGTTATCCTAAGAAGAAACAGCCATGTAAAAGTTTCCAAGGTTCAAAGTTTTCAAGTGTGTTTACAATTATAACCATAATTAATTCCATCAAGAATCATAAAAAGAGACATGAATTTTAGAAATCATTAAGCAACACTCAAATTCAAAGTATTGGAGTCTAAGTGTAGAGTCTACAGACTCAGCATTTGTATTTCCTACATGATTTGTTATGAATTACTCACTCTGCTGTCAGCTATCAGTTGTTTCCTGAAGCTGAGGGATTATGCCACACTTTGTCTACCTTAATCTAATTGCATTTCTTTGCCCTTTCTTACAAAGTATTTTCATTCACCTCTCAATCCTACTGGTTGCTTGCTCCAGTAGCAAGGACTGTCAATGACTGTGGTTAGTAATTATGCTGATGTGAGCAGACAATCCATCATACTGGATTTTGCATGTGGCACCTGATAATTAATCATGGGGCCATGGTGCAGAAACTACACAACCAAGTAGAAATTTGTCTTTTAAAGGCCAGTTCAGGGTTGGATTATAAAGAATAATGAGCCCATAGCTGGTAACTCCTGTTTACCAATCATTCTTCCAATTTTGTCTTTTAAACTCTTCTGTAGGATTTGATGAAATCATCCATGGAAGTGATAATAATAGCTTAGTAGAAAAAAATTGCATGTTTAAAGATTCCACTTTTTATACTCTGGGGTGTTATTTTTTTTTTTGTTTCCATCAAGTACACAGTAAAAGAGTTAAACACTTGATAAATTAGAAACCAGATATATTAGTTTTGGCACCAGGTGAAGAGGGAGACGTCTGTGCAAGGTTGGAAGGTCTTGTTGCTGTACTCAAGACAGAGGAGGCCCATAATCAACAGAAAATGCCTGAAAATAACATGAATGTTTGTGATCTTTCCTTGGCAGTGTATTTGGAGATAACTGATGGTCTGCCAAGGCATCTCCACTCAGTTTCATCGAAAATGTTCTTGCTTCCAAGGATTTGGTATCTTGGCTATAGGTTATTGCATGGAAAACATTAAAAAGCATCAAGTGCTTTTAGGCTTGTTCTGTGAACTTGGCTAGTACTGGCTAAGGTGGTGGTGTTCCCACAGACATTGTAGCCCAGTGTTTTCACAAGGATAGAATCCCTCAGCCACACGATATGTAGTTGAGGAGAACAGATTGTGCTTACCTACAATAATAAAGGTTTATGGAGATTCAGAGCAAAAAAAGAAGGGGAAAAGCCAGCATTCATTTTTGGCACTTGACAGCACCACCTTACAGCTTCTCTTTGAAAATTTTATTATAAATATTATATTTTGATCTATAGATAAAAACACAACAGTGTCTTAGTAATGCTTTTGGACAAAATTCAATGTATGTCAATAGTATTATTAACATACTATTATTTTCAAGGTTTGTCTACTCTGCTTCTTAGACAATTTCTAGACATACATATTTTGTATCATGTATTTTATTGAATGCAATGCCCTGTGTTCATCATTTCATTATTGTTTAAATCTCTCCTTTAAATGTCAGAGTTCACACAATGTTTATGACCCTTTCTGTCTCTGAGTGATAACTTCATTATTCTGCTATTATTTTTTTCATCTTCTCTCATCTCTGTTCCACTGAAATATTTTATAATTTCTGCACATTACACCAGAACGTCATTTGCTGTTTCAGACGCTTCTTTACCTTTCTGTTACAACTGTTCTCAAACTATTTTACTCAGAATCTGAGTGCTTGAAATCCATCTTGGTTATTAATAAGATTTCTGTAATACTGACATATTCAATATTAAATAGTAACTATTTTGATGAACTAGGACCTTTTCCGAGATATTGTTGCCTTGTGATGAGAAAATAGTGACTTTCGTCCAGTGGACTCTGGATAAAACATTGCTTCTGAACTTTTGTGCAGCTGCTCCCTAAGGCTGAGCAAGTCACTTTCCTCTCTTGTGGTCTGTTAAGTGTGGCAAGATAAGGCTCATCTTTGACAATTCTAAAAATTAAGTGTTCTTGATTTTGCTATTATTTAGGCACCCTAGGCAAAAATAGAAGAATTATCCATGAAAATGGCTTAGCATAGAAAAATCCTAATTACATCTATAGTGTCAGTTTTTAAAAGTATCATTCATTTGTGAGCTTTTTTTTCTACACACTACCTGCTGTAAATCAGTGCTATCAAACCTGCGATCCATTTAAGTATGGCAGCAGTTTGCATTCTTTTTTTATTACTAAGAGCTATGTTCATATTTTTTTGTGTGGTTGCAAAAGGTGATGTTGGATTTATAGATGTGCAAGATGAGAATATGCCTTTAAGTCAGTGTCCTGCTGGCTGCACTTGCCCTGCTGCTGGCCACCGTGGCTGTCTGGTGGGCTGTTGGCCACTGTGCAGCGCTGGGGCAGCAGGCTGGGACTCAGAGGCCTCACAAGTGACCAGGGGTCTGGACCAGGGGCCCATGGAGGACCCCAGGAGTTCCTGTGGCTCCCAGGGCCCCCAGGCCTCGCACAACCCCTCTGAAGTGTCCGGATGCTCCCGCCAGTTCCCCAAGCTGCTGCGGCCCCTGTGGAGTGTGGCTCCTTTCCGTGTGGGAAATCAGCACTGCTGTATTCCAGAATGTGGCATCACCATGGGCACAGCTGGAGCGGCTGAGCAAGCGAGGCCACCTGCCCTGCTGTGTCTTGTCCCGCTGCTCCCGGGATCTCCATCTCTCCAAGAGGCTGCTTCCACCCAGATTGACCATCCCTGGGACAACCGGCAGCCCTGTGAGGAGGTTCCATCGGAGACCGACCGTCCCTGTGAGAAGCTCAGGCCGTCAGAGATCCAGCACTCCAGGAGCCTCCCCTGCCTATGACGGCATCCAAGCCTGCCAGACCCTCCCTGCTGTCGACTGCCTCCCTCCCTCTGAAAACCTTGCTGTTACTGAGATGCAGTGTCCCTCCAAGCAGCTTCCCAGAGCGTCCATTTCTGCTGAGGGCCCCCAGCCCTTCAAGATCCTCTGCCTGAAGGGACCCATCCTTCACTCCAAGTTCCTGCCTCCCTCCTAGAGAGTCACTCCTGGAGGCCTTGATCCCTCCCGGCCTTTCAGGAAGCCCTTCTGTTTGATGGACGTTGAGGAAGCCCTGGGCAGCTCTTCCTGCTCCCTTCAAGATCAGCAACATGCCATGGACATGGACAGCCCCAGCATGTCCCAGAGCATCGACATGGCCAGGAAAAGCTGTGAAGCAGAAAGGGGAGCCCAGCTGGAGCCAAAGGAGCATTCCCAGGGGCAGGTGGCACAGCCACAAGTGTCCTGCAGCCATCAGCATCCGCCCCAGGGCTCCCAGGATGCTGTTCCCGAGCCAGCTGGGGACAGCCCAAGCTCGGTAGCACAGACATTCCCCAGGAGACCATGGAGGTTCCGTGGTCTCCAGAAAGCTCGCCCAAGACGGCCTCCAGAGCCCAGTCGGCCGTATAACATCATAAGAGAGCCCTTCTGGGTTGTGTTAAATATTAATTAGAATAGGTGTTAAATAAATTAGCATTCCCCCAAAGAGCTGTCAGAGTGTTCCTGCTGTTCTGGATTTCACTGGGAGAGGGCTCCTTTCTTCACAGGAACTGGTTCAGGCTGGGAATGCTGTGGAATTCTGAACTCCTTGATTTGATTTCAAGTCCTGTTTCTCGGGGGTTACTGTTTCCCTCAGTTTTCACGGAATGAGTTACAATGGACATTCGTCCTTTGGGCAGTCAGAGCACAGTATGCTTTGACTCTCTTCTGATAAATACTAGTACTGTGCATATAATTTTTTCTGCAGCCTCTAAGAGCATGTTAAACTGTTTTCCATTTTAAGTAATGTTTTTAGTGGTAACGAGCATGTTATGACCCAGAAGTTAGTTTAATTAGCCTTTGTCCAGTAGGTTCATTCGAAGCTAAAATTATGGCGTGATCCAGTACACTTAAATCAAGTGTGTACAAATAACTTTATAGTCAATTAATTGAAGACTCTTAGGGACATTGAGATAGGTGCACAGAAAGCACAGGCAAATGCCAGAGAAGAGTCTTCAATCAGCACTCAAAATGTTTTTTTCATGATTTTTCCATTAACTCAAAGTAAACTCAATGATTACTTAGAGAAGCACTCAAGTTTGATACCATACTATGTGAGAGAGGAGTCCACTAAGTAAACTGGGTTTGGTGAGCCTGTGGGAGATTGACAGTTAGTTTTCAAGACATCAAAACAATGGTGTAAAAACATGGGATTGTTGTCCACCATGCAGAGAAATGTGCTTTTGTATGTGCACATGTAGTCACGCTTGGAAGGCATTTGGGTACAAAGACGCTACAATAATTTTATTTATTTTTGAAACAGTGAAGTGCAAGGATTTTGTGAACTCACTAATAGTATGTGTCACATCTTGTGCTCATTGTATCTTGCAGGTTCTTACCACTGTCAGGTGGGTTTACTGCTTTGTGTTTAAAAAATCAACTGAGATCAATCTAATTATGCATTATCCCTCAGGCTTAAATAAATATTTGTCAGGATTAAAGAGAAAAGCTGACCTCTGCACAGAGGGAAAAAAATGCCATTCATTTTTAATTATTAAGACAGACTAAAGCAAATTTTTGTTTCCCAAGTATTAATATGTTCTTCTGGAAATCACATAAATGTTAATAGTACAATTTAATTCATAAATCTGGCAGTTCTTAAGCAGAAAACCTTTTAAATTCTGTAAATAAATAATTGAATTAATGTATAACTGAATCAATTACATTTTCCTGTGAAGAAAATACTACTAAAAGAGAGGATATTTGGGCAGCTGATTAAATTCTTGACTCTAACAGGTTTCATGCCTAATTTTGCCACATTTCTCATTGTCTGTACATCATTTCTTTTCCTTAGCTAAAAAATCATCAGCTTCCCTGATCTCCAGCCATGCCATTAGGAGTAATTCTCTATGTTTATAAAAGCAAAATGGCATAATTATAAATAAATGTACAAGATAGTTTTGACCTGGATTTCCCTAATCTGATTTACAACACAGCTGCAAAAATGCTTGTGCTAGCATGAGAGGAACAAGATCAAGTGGTGGGGAGAAAGTGTGGGCAAATTGCTTCTTTTGGAGCTACAATCTTCAAGTGTTTATGAAACATCATCTTTAATGGATCTTAGGGCCCCTGTACACACAAAGAGGAGTCACAGCCCGTTTTAGTTATGCATGAGCAGTTCTAGCTGAAAAGGAAAGCTTACCATGACTTCAAAACAAGCAAGGTTTTATCTCATCTGAAAAAATATAATTGCTTTAGTTTCCCATCATAGCCATACAACTCAGGCTTAAATATGCTTAATAGTATACAAACACTTCACAAGTACCTATCAATTCCCAGATTTGCAAATTTGTAATTTTTTGGGTTTGTTTTTTTTTTACTTCTCTAAGAAGATCCTGTAATCTGTGTGGTCAGGTATTGAGTCCATGGAACGCTACTTTGACAGAAACAACACTGACAATCAAGTGTTCAGAACTATGTATCTTGGTAAATCTTTCCAAGCTTCTCATGTCAGTGATTTTAGAGAATTGCTTCTGATCATTTTTATATAGCCTGGTCTGTTCCCTCATCCTTGTTTGAAAATAACGCCCTTTCCAGGGCTGATGTCCCTGCCAGCAGGTTGTCACTTCTGGGGATATAGCAAAGTTCAGTAGTTTCTGTTATAAATAATGCAGTTCTCTAGCTGGTTAAGAAAGTTAAAGTTACAATGATGTTTGTTTGTTGTGTGTGATTGTACGGGTGTACATGTGTACATGTGGTAGCCAGCTTTGAACAATAGAGGGGGCTATGAGGGTAATGAAGGCAGAACAGAACGGAACATTCTAGGACAATGAAGTCACAACCTCAGATGACACTGCGGATCCTCACTGGCTGAAGGAATGGACCAATGGAACATTGAGTTTCGAAAATGATTGGTGGAGATTGCACGATCTTAAAGACCAATCAAACTGCAGATTGAAAAACGCACCAATCCCACACTGTGAGAGACTTTAAAACCCCCGGGGTGCCCAGTACCTGGGTCTTTCGACGGAACTCGAGTCCTGAGGAGCGCCCAACTGCGGTGGTGTGTGGGCTGCACTAGGTTGCTTGTTATCCAATTCGTTGGTGCAGGCTTCTGGGCTTATCCCAGGGCCTCACTTTCAGCTGTTCTTGGGGTTTTTTTTAATAAATGAGTTTACTTTTTAAAGAAAAAGTGATCGGCCTCGTTTACAACAGTTTCCATGAAGGAAACCTGGAATTGGCTTTATGCAATTAATTCTCTGTGTCAATTAACACCATGCAAATATCATTAAAAACAGTAGTGTAATAATAGTTCATTCACAAGGAAAAAAAATATAAAACAAACAACTGTAATAAAATAATACACTATTATTTCTTGTAAAATATGCACAGTTTAGAAGAGACAAATAATTCAAACGCGATTTTGTTAGGTAGGAATTTAGAAGTTCATTTAACTAGTATTTATTTATTAAGTTACTGATTTCTCACATTAACTTGTTCTGTTATTGCAAACTTTCTTCTGTCTCTGTCACCTGAATCAGAATGGAGTGGAAGTCTTTCTTTGCTTCTAAAGCATTCCAACTTAAATCCTTCAGGTGCTGAATCTCTTTTGCCAAGATCCCAGTATGAAAAGTTCTTTCAATTGTCCCACTGCAGTGTATTAAGGTGTGGCAAGCTGGGTGTTCAGAAGTTTGAGAACTGTTGTTGCAATTAAGACAGCTGCAATGTGTTATTCGTGCTGTAGTGGTGGCTAAACTGAGAGGGACTTAGGAAATCTGTCAGACAGGAATCCAGCTCTCCACGCTTGAGAGCTGCATGGAAGGTCTGAATGTGAGATCAGGTTGTTGCACCTTATATTGCTCTGAATTCTGCAGCAGATCCAAACATGGTCTGACAGGGCATTAGTACTTTGCTTTGCAATATTTACACACTTGTGTGCTTTACAAAAGCTCTCTTAAGTGTTCTGTATTTCTGTGGTCCGAAAATGGGAGGTATAAAGATACATAATGGGTTTGCTTTGCTTCCAGACTGTGTTAAGATACATTGCTTTTCTTATACCATTTTGTAGAGAATGTGTGCAGTACTTTTCTTTTATGAGGAGAAAAACTACTCTCAGTTTTCTTACTGTTTTGTAGAGGGAATTTGTGCCTACTTCTGTAGGAAGTTATTGACAAAATAATTACATTCTGTACCCATATTTCATAGCTGAAGAAACTGTAACTAATCTCATCCTTGGATTTTGAAAGAGAAGGAGAATAGATGTAATTAATGAACTGAACTTCTTTTGTTAAAGGGTGGGTACATTCAGAAGATCAAGAAAGATTTTATAGGAACACGTGCAGCTAACAGTGTTTTCCATTTACTAACTCGAAGCTTGATTACATGTGGGAAAAAAAATTTATTTTTCTCCTATAAATTCTGGAATTGATACCACTCTGTATTAAGCAGGGCAGAAAACCCAACAAAACTGGGAATAATGTTAAAAAATCTGTTGGTGTAGATGCCAGTTTTCACTTCCTTTTTTTAAGGGATACCTGAAGTATTTGTGGCAAGAGATATAACTGTAAGCTGAACAGTGCCAGACAGTTGTATGAATATTAAAATTCAGTGATCTAGATGGATAAACACTTCAAATTTGAAGAAGGGTTTCTGGTACAGCTTTAGGCTGAGATAACCAACCATATGAAACAGTTCCTAGACATGGTTTGGGAGGTACCCAGGACCAAGACTATTCCTGTTATGCAGTTTGAGAGTTGTTGTGATGGTTTTAGAGGTTGAAAGAAATTAAGAGCATGGTTGTCACCAATCCTTAGCTGACCTGAATGCAAAATTTGGCAGTGTTTCATTAGTATAGACCCAGACTGTGAGCTGTATTTCATGCTGATCCTTGTTTCACAGGCTACCTCGTTTTACCTACCTGCAGCCTCAGCTCCTGTACAACAGACCAGTGCTGTGCTAAACCAGCAGACCTCCTCAGGTGCTTGAAGCTCCACCTGAGACCCCACTTTCAATTTTAAAGTGAAGGCAGACTTGTATCTGCTGGTGATTTTGTCATACCTTGGATGCAGTTCCACTGGCACTACCTTCCCACTCCAGATTTCTGCAGTTGTGACAGCTCTGGCAACAACCAGAAACCAGACAGGGATGATCAGGGAAAAACTCCAGCAGGAAGTGTGCTAGCTATAGTCTGTGCGTCAGTGGGAGTAATGCATATAAACTTCCATGGCTCCATCTTGTTAGTTTTCAGTTCTGTCAGTCTGTTATCATGAACTGAAATGCAAATTTGCAGCTGAATAGCATTACAATCAGCACAATTCTGATTGTATGCATAGCAGCATATTGACATTTGATATCCAAGTTCAGTTTGCCCTGGAAGTGGAACATTCCTACAATTTTAAACATGGAAGAGGAAATCCCTGAGTAAAAATTTGTGATCTGTATTATGTAAAGTGTTTTCTTAAATGGTAGGAGATACCTCTTCCTCTTCTAAAACCAGAGTTTTATTCATCTGAATGTGAACTTTTCTGCAGTCCCTTCACCATGATGTTGGAATATGTAGTAGTTATTAATCAATGCATTCACCCAACATCCTAATCAAATAGAATTGAATATAAACAATTTGGCTTTCAAGAACAGGAATTTAGCAGCAGATATCACATGATTTATTGAAAGTGACAGAGTCTGCCAAACTACCAAAGCAGAAACAGGCACAAACTATTGTGAGGTGCAGTAGACAGATATACAAATACACATATAAATCAACTTTCTGGGCTAGAAAGATTACTAGCATTTAATAAGATTACAGCTGTCATTGCAAATGGAAGTCAGCTGAACTTTTCGTAGCAGTTACAAATACAAATACCTCAGTTCCTTACTGTAATATGTCTGGTGTGATGGTGTGTCTGTTCTCTCAGATTTTAGCGTATAAACCCATAGCAAATCATGGATCGCAGGATTGGAAGGTTCCTCATGAAACTGCCTTGTCTGTCTCCCACTTCAAGACAGGATGCTTGTGTGCTTGTCCCTGCTGAGAGATGTTAGGCTAACTTGCCAGTGTGGTGCTTCCAGAATTATTATGCTTGCTTATTCTCTACTTGCTTCCCATTTTGGTATTTCCCATTTCCCATTCAGTACTTCTACACTGAATTTACTCTGTTGCACTCTAAACACATTCCTTCTTTCCTTACATGCCGTGGGTAAAAAGAGAGAGTATTCTCTTCCAATTTTAGTTTCAATATAATCTTTCCTCATTTTTTCTAGGTCCCTAATTGTTCTCATTTATGTTTTCTGGAGCCACTCCAGTTGGCAGATAGTGGTCACAATGAGTGGTGCCCAAGAGTGAGCACAGCATTTTACCTCAGATTGTGTCAATGCTGAAGGCAGCTTGTGGATTTCTTCTCCCTATTTTGAAGGCTAACATTTATACAAATCTTACTTGCTTGGATTTTTTTTTTACCACTATAAATATTGTCTTTTCATAGTAATTTAATATTTTTTACTTTTATTCAGCTTCTGATCTACTAGGAATCAGGGAATTGCTTTAAGGATCTACTAATGAAGGAAAATGTTTCCCATCCAGTCTTTGTACAACTGCTTGTTTGCCCCTCAATGTTTGTTGAGTGAAATCCCTTTTTCTTCAGATCATCCCTCCAGTTTGACCAGATAATTTTGAATTCTAAGCCTGTAGCTATATAATTTTTTTGCATTTCTAGGTCTCTGTCATATAAAACGTATCTGATATGCTTTTGAATAAACAGTATGATCTTTACGAGATCTTCATGGAAGAAGATAAAGCAAATTCAGGACAGATTGTGTCAAATCCACATATGATACTTCTTTCTATTTTAGAGAGTGAATGATTGGCAGTGAAAAAAAAAAAGAATTTATACTATGTATAATTTTCAGTGGCTAAAAAAAGTAGGCTAAGTGAGATGCACATTAGTAAAAGGTGTGTGTTTTAAGTTCACTTCGTTTAACCTCCTTTAACTTAAACAAACTGTTCTGTATGAATTTGAAAGGTGTGATAGGAATGAATGACAAGTATCTGGCTCTGAAATTCAATATTTGTTAAATGTTCGTATGTAGCCTGAGTTTGTCATTCCTCCCTGATAGGACAATTGCATTTTTTTTAATCTTTTATTGTAGTTCCTTTCAGAGGTATGATTTTAGGCTATAGAAGTAGTATATTGAAAACTGGGGAGAAATGAGGAGGTAGTGACACTTCTTTCTAGTCTCTAGAATCTGAAACCATGTACAGACCATGAAGTCATCTGAAGACTTTAAAACTACATAGAGGAGTTTAGATAGGATAAAGGTACTGCTTTATTAAACAGTCAAGTGAAAGTCTAATTTCCCCTGCAAAACATTTTTTCAGGATGTTCTAGTGTTATCCTGGAGTCAGTTCTGTTCAAAGGAAAACCTTGTGATTTTCTCATATTGAAAACAAGCAAATGATAACCATGGAGAGCCAAAGTTTAATAACCCTGATACAAGTTTAAACATGATAAAAAGCTAAAGAACTCTTAAAGTATTTGTTCCTTTAGCCCAAGACTCCATTACCACCAAAGCTGATTATGTGCTGTGATACCTGTTCAATCTGAGACAGGAACAGAGCAGCTGAATCATTCTTCTGATAGATAGACTTGTAGAACTCATAATTACATCTGTGATTCCTCCTGCAGACTGGACAAACTGGAGAGAGTGGGGAAGCTTTTTTTCTTTGGCTAGCAGCTATCAGATACCAAAGAGTGTCAGATTTTGTTCATTTCCTGAGGCTGTGAGGAAGCATCTGAGGACAACAAATTCTGTCACATATTCACAAGCTCACAAATAAAGAAAACCCTGTTTTTCTCTGTGAAGACAGCAACTGTATATTTTTATACCCATAAATAGAGCTGGGAGTATTCTCACTGATTGCTTTATCTGATTGCTGTCTTAAGCATATATCTAAAAAAAAGAAAATGCCATGAATATTTGGCATTATAAGATACTTAAAATGCCTTTTGATATTTATATATAGATATAAATATGAAATGGCACTTTCAGTATATAGAATATCCTGCAGCTGTTTCCCCTGCACCACAGACTTTTCACCTGCATTCAGTTAGTTGTGGAGAGATTCCATTTAAATTCAGTGGAAGGATGTGGAAGCAGGTGTGCTAGAGGAAGCCTGCACAACTTTCTCAGCTGCAGAGGAGCCACTGAGGTCTTGTGCATGGCAGGAAGGATTTGATTTTAATATAGTGGCTCATGAGGATTACAGAAAATGACTGTTCTGGTCTGCAAATTAGTTTTCTAATGCAAAAACTTGCCCAAAGAAAGGTCTCCTAAAACTGGTAAGAATCTGGAGATTACAGACAAAGGGGTTTGTTCTATCCCACTGAGCTCATGAAAAGAGCAGCTCCAGACCACCACTTGCTGCCCTAGAGTGTTTTTCCACTGTAAACTGGAAGAAACGGGAGCACTTTTATTGCAGGCAACTTAAAAAGGCTTGCTTTTTGCTTTCAGTCAGATCAAATTACAGTAGTTGTGAAATTTCTTATGCAGCCTTCTGGGAAGATAAGCAGCTTTAAATCTTAAATCTGTAAACCTTACACATTTTTTTAGGCTGACCAAGCACAAAGCAAATCACTCATGCAAGGAAGTTGTCAGATACCTCTATAGACATGATTCATGGTGTACTTCTGTCTAATCTGGTTTTATGAAGAGAATGCCTTCACTTCTCTTAGCCATCTATTCCAGTGCTCTATGTGAGAAATGTTTTGCTACAGTCTAATGTTAATCTACACTGCTGCAAGGAGTTAGGGCCATTTTGTTCTATTACATCTACCATAGATTTGAGATGATCTTTTCCTTTACAAACAGCTTTTTATGTACCTAGGGACTTGTCACTCCCTTCTGTGCAGATGTCCAAGGCAGCTCATGACTTTCAGAGAATCTCCACACGTCTGAAACTTTGCCAAATTCTGGAAGGACTTCTGGCTCAACTCTGTTGGTGACCAGTGACTTCTCATACGCTTTTGTGCTTGAGGTTCGCTCTTCCCAGTGCTTCACTTTCCTCTCACACTACCATCATGTATCTATGAGTGGTAAAGCCTTCCATTTGAATAGCTCTTGCATCATTTCTTTTATGAACTATTGAACCATAAAAGGACTTACACATATTGGGTACTGAATCTCTTTTCTAAGTGCACACACACTCTTCTGTTCCAGGTGAATATATCTTAGGAAGATGATTTTCAACTTCAGCATCTGTGGATTTATCAACCCTTTTTCAGAAATAATTCATCTGTAAAAATATGGTGTCAAACATTAAATTTTAAGAAAAATATAGTATTTTAAAATATCACCAAAGAAAAATTTTCTCCATTACTATTATGCCTTCCCAGCCAGAAGTATAGCTCACTTCTCTTCTGACATATGAGGTTTTACAAGAGCTCTCTTCATTTCATCCAATGGTGTTGAAGTTCTGAATGATAAATCCAACATACTGGAGTACTGAAGGACTTTGAGCATTCAATAACACTGAATATTCCTTGCCTGTGTTTGAACCTCTCTTTGAGACCTAAATGATCAGAAAGAGCTAAAAGCAAGTGTGCTATGGAATCAGTAATGGCAAATTCATAGTATCATTTGAGCACAGATTAACAAATTAGTGTTTATTTTTGATGAAAATAGAAATGGTTTCCCCATTTAATAAGCACTGTCAATTAATTGTCACACCCCAATTAATACTGCACTGTCATTAAGTCTGGTTTCTTTTGCAAAGTTGCACATGAAGAGTCATGAACCTTCAGCTCACTGCAACAACAGAGAAAAATCTTTTTAGCAAGAAATTGTTACAAATAGTTGAAGAATCTTTATAGATGATAGAAATAGCTGGGGCAGAATTGACAGCAGTCTCTGATTTTGTCCTCAAACAACTACAGTTTGCAAGTTAAAGATAATACACCAAAAAAAAAAGAAAACTTTGGGAGAGAACTGGTTGGAAAAAATCATGCAGTTCACACAGCACTGCATGCATCACTCCTTTAGCAAGCAAGTCTTTAGGAGACCTTTATGGATGAGACTTTTTTTTAAATTGCCAGAAAACTTTGAACTGAGTTTTTGCTTTGATTTAAGGAATATTTTCACTTTGATTTGTGCTGTAATACACATAGAGGAAAGTGAGCTGTATCAAAAATTGAGATTAAACATGTAATGTTTACGAGCAAAATGAGCAAAATTAAAAGTGCAGCCAATCAATGTTTGCTGCAGTTAATCTGTCTGCATGATACATACGGGAAAAGTTAATTCCAGAGTCTTGGTGGCTTTTTCAAGATGTGATGGCATTTCAAATGCAGTTTAAAGGTTCACTTTAATTTGAAATATTTTTAAGGAGTTTGAGGTTTTTTGAGGGAGAGGAAAAATTTTCAGTCAAAACTGTGATTTTGAACTGAATTTTAGCAACAAGTTGCTACTTCAGGGCCACTATTTGAAAGAAATTCTGCTTTGAAAACAGAGAGCAAGCAAATCCAAGACACTCAGGTGGTGGCAGAAGTGAAGCCAGCAGTCTTCAGTGCTGATTGTATGCTATGTATGTTACTAATTGTGACATATTTATTGTATGATATATATCTTAGTAATTCTGATGTTTTACAATAGGACTGCTAACCTGAATTTGCATTATGAGTCGCCTGACATGTCACTTCTGTCCCCATGCCCACCTACCACCCACTGCTACAGTTAGTGAATTAACTATATTTTCTTGGTTTAGTTCTGTTGTAAGAATTGCTTACATAAAAATGAGTACTTCAACTGATTATGGGTTTGGGAGCTTTTTCATGCTTTCTGTCTTCAGTTACTATGTCTGTTTTACTCTTGACTTGACCCACAGATTTTTGTTCATGAAGAGCATATCTTTGAAATGAGCTCAGTAATCAGTCAATCAGCTTAAAAAGCTGTGTCTGTTTACTCAATGTCTGTTCACTCCTGCATGGAGCAGGAACCTGCAATACCTTCTTACATAGACCAGGATTATTTTAAGGATGAGGTATCAGGGTTTTTGTAGATGAAATGTATACTGTGAAACAAGCTGAAATTTAAAGAAACAAAACAAATATTAAAACAAAACAAAACCACAGAGACACGGGCAGTGTCTGCAATTCAGCAAAGGCAAATGTGGGGTCCTCCACCTGGGAAGGAGTAACCCCAGGGCACCAGGTCAGGCTGGGGCTGATGTGCTGGGAAGCAGCTCAGTGGAGAAGGACATGGGGATCCTGGTAGACACCAAGCTGTCCCTGAGCCAGCAGCATCCTTGTGGCCAAGAAGGCCAATGCTAACCTGGGGTGCATTAGGAAGGGCATTCCAGCAGGTCAAGGGAGGTGATCCTGCACCTCTACTCAGCCCTGGTGAGGACATATCTGGGATGCTGTGTCCAGTTCTGGGCTCCTCAATAGGAGCTCCTGCAGATGGTCCAGTGGAGAGCAACAAAGATGATTGAGGAACTGGGACATCTCTGTTATGAGGACAGGCTGAGGGAGCTGGGCCTGTTCAGCCTTGAGAAGGGACAACTGAGAGGGGACCTCATCAATGTCTGTCACTATCATAAAGGGAGAGTTCTAAGAGGATGGAGCCAGGCTCTGCTCAGTGGTGCCAAGCAATAGGACAAGAGGCAATGGGCAGAAGCTGATGCACAGGAGGTTCCACCTGAACTTGGGGAAGAACTTCTTTGCTGTGTGGGTGACTGAACACCAGAACAGATTGTCCAGGGAGGTTGTGGAGTCTCCCTCACTGGAGATGTTCAAGAACCATCTGGGCACAACCCTGTGCCATGTGCTCTGGGATGACCCTACTGGAGAAGGGAGGCTGGATCAGATGGCCCTTGTAATCTCTTCCCCATTCTGTGATTCTCTGATTCTGCAATAGCCAAGACACAGTTTAAGCTGTTCCTTGCCATTGGCCACTGTTGCTGTCTCAGTTCTGAGATTAAATAATTAGCATTCATGCATTGTATTGTACCATCACCTAACTCATCATTGTCCATTATATTCCACCAAAGTGACATTTTTGCATTAGATGCATTAGATTGTGCAAATCTCTCTAGCTGAGCTTGAATATCTACTTATTACTTAGTTTTAGTTGCAGTATGTTTTACTCTGAAAAGAGGGATATATTCTTCTTGGACTTATGAGAAACTTTATCATAGATTATTTTTCCATTGTAGTCATTCAGACCCCAAGGGTCTGAGCTTTTGAGTTCATTGGGAGAATACAAAATTGAAAACATAGACTTCAAAGTTTCAGGTATTTATCATCTATGTATAAACCATATCAATCCAGTAATGAATTTCAATAAATTCCTTTTAAAGATTTTATGTAAAAATTATGAGCTAAAGCAGGTGACTTTCTCAATAATTTGGATTTATTTGCGTGTACTTCATAGGGTCACAATGTCTGTGCTATTAGTTTTTGTAGGAATTTGCACAGCCAGTTCCTTTAATAGACTTTGTATCCATATGTTGTGGAAGAATCAGGAAGAATATTTTAAGACAGTGATGTCCAGAAAATGTGTGTGACAGTACTATGGAACTATCATTTTCTTATTTTGTTTTGCTCTCTATTGCTGCTCTTGCATCAGTAGCACCACAAAGTACTTGTTTTTAGAGTGGTCTATTACAGATGAAAAGGATGATCAAAGTGAATGGCTAGCAAAATAAAATATTATGTTAAGCCTGCGCTGACTCAGGCTTTTTCCTGTTGTCTTTATACTGAGATTCTGAGCTGCTGCCACTTGATAGCTTCCACAGTGTTCCTTTTGCATCTCAAAATTTTGTTAAAAGCACAGACTTTACTGTGACAGAAAAGTCATTTTTTTTAGCTAAATAGCAAATGGTAAAACAGGGAAAAGGGCTATGGAAACATTATCCAAGCTAATTATTTGTTTGTTTACTACTGAAAGTGTTAAAAACACCATGACAAACCTTTAATTACTGCTGTGGAACATGGACCTAATGGATCAAGGAGTGCAAATGGCTGCTAGAATAACAAGTTACTGTACGTTTATTTCTTGTCACAGTGTAGTCTAATCAGTACCGTGTAAAATAATTCAGAAAAAAATGTCATTGTAATCTAGAATGGAACTGTAAGACTGCTTTTTTGTGTGTGGTCACATAGCTGATGCTTTTGTCTATTCACTCTTGCTAGCTGTGAAAAGCCAAGGCAGCTCTGAATGACTGAACAGCATTTATTGTATTGCAATTCAGCAGAATTGCTTCTCGAAACAAAGCCAGCCCAGCAAATAAGTTGGTAGAGATTCTTTGGCTCATATCTGCAGAATGCATTAATAAATAATATACTGGGGGGAGGGGAGGCTAAAACAGGATGGAAATGTAAGTTATTCCATACTGTAGGAAATAATCTCTCCAGGGGCAAGTATGACAATTTTTAAACATGCTATATGGCTGAATTATCCCCCCTGAGGGTAAAGGCCTTTAAGATAGATGGAGACACAAAGACTCTGTCAGCATCCTTTTTAGGATACTGGAGAGTGCTTTCTCTCTCCCTGTTGAGGCATTTAATGACTGCAATGTTTATACATGTGCATGTCTGCACATTCAGGGACTGCTGCTGTTAAGTGGCATTCCAAAGAACCAGCACACAGCCCTTTGCTTCTGCTTGGAAACTTCTATTGACGGGATTTATGTAATATGCCTTCATTATCTTGGGCAGGCTACAAGTGCCTGTTTGCATGCCTTTGGCAAGAACTGCTCAGATCTGTCTTCTGGAGTTACATACTTTCTTGCAAACAGTAGAAAAGGCCAAGACTATTCTTTTAAGGTATGGTAAATGTGGGAGTGAAAATGATGCCATTATACTTGCCAGGGGAAGGGAAATCTTGTGAATTACAGTATGTAATGTAGTTTCCCTGTGGAAGTGGACATTTTTATTTCACAGTCTGGTTGCATATTTTATCTAATGGGTATTTTATTATGCAATATTGGCAGCAGGGTGTGAAATAGAGACCCTTTATCAGGGATTTAAAGCGGATCTTTGCCATATAGCTGGATATAGCATGTGCCAGCTCACACACATGCACACAGATATGCGCAGTGCTGGGAGCCTTGAGAAATGTGTTACTGGCTACTTAGGTGCTGCAAATATTTCAGTGGGTTCCGTGGACTGCAGTCCTAGACTGAGACACACATACTTGACAGAGGAGTTTTTGTGGGTCTCTTCTTAGTATTTATTTTTATACATCAAGATAGAAAATCTTTTTTTACATAGGTTGTCTAAAAATGATAGTGGATTGTTCAATTTACTATGTGTATGTTCCTCACAGAAATATTTGAGAAGTATCCATATATTCATTATTCTTTAGTCTGATAGCAATGGATATATCTTTGTAATCCTACCATCCAGTTTACATTACTGTGGCCCATGCTATCAAGATTAATTTTTTCTTCAATAAGTACTTTTAAAGAATTATTTCTGTGCAGTTAAATCATTCTAAAATTCAAATCACTATCATAAAAGCAATGAATTAAAAGACTTGCATTTTTTTTTTCAAAAACACTACTCTTGCAGTATCAAAATGGATATAAGCCAATATTTCTCCCTTTGAAAGGCCTCTTGGCATGAGTCTGGTGAATTTCCTGAACACTCTATAAGTGTAACTTATGGCCAAGTGTGGTTTACAGCTTTGAAAGCTAACTGAAGTGGGTTTGTTGGACTGAGGTGGTAGATATGACATTTGCTTAGAGCCAAAATGTTGTTGTCTATGGTTTCCAACAGTTCATATTTTTATTTAAGGGAAGGAGACTTCATGCTGTGCAAGGTGTTAGTCTGAAGCTTGTACTGATGAAGATTATCTCACTACTCTTTAAGTCAGGAGTACTGAACACCAGGTCTTTTCCACCACCCAGAGGGCAGCTGGACTTTTTGAGGTTTTGTTTCCTTTTTGAAATCCTGGTTTTTTTCCTCTTAGGTTCATAACTCAAATATCTCCTAATTATCAGCAGTTGAATTTTTGACAGGAAACTGCAACCTTACCTTCACTTCTGTGTTGGGCAGCTCCCTCAGGAGACATCACAAGGGGGGTTCGATGTTTCCTGTCTTCCTGGCAAGATAACAATTGTTTCCCTAGTGTAACTCAAAATTATGCCAAGTCTTTGCCTAGCATTTTTGCAATGTCAAACACAGGAAAGTTTAGAAGATCCCTGTCTTAACTCCCACTAGTTATTTCAGTTCAAATTATGATGAGATGTGTTGGTGAACTTTGCCTTATTAAAAAAAACAAATAATTTCACAGAAAATTAGTAAAATCTGCTTGTTATTTCCTTAGCTAGCAAAAAATATTGCTGGATATAAACTGCTGTCAGACTGCTTCTCCTACCACACCAGCCCCTTCTTTTTACACCACTGATGGTATCAGAGAGTCACCAGAGGAACCCACAGCTGAGTTTGCTTCATCTGCCACAGCTTTTGTCACCTGCCTGCCCACCACTGGAAATGTATACCAGCCAGCATAGTACTAGCTTTGGCTCTCCACTGCAGGACTCACATGAGCTGGTTTTTGTGAGCTCAATCATACCTGATACTGCCCTCATTCTAAGAAGTCCAATCCAAACTAACATACAAAGAACCTCTCTGTTCTAAGATAAACATACAAACAGATCTGTGGCATGCACCCTATCACTCTGTACCAAAGGCACTTGTCCTCAGCTTTCTGCCCTGCAAGTCCTTCATTCCCTGACCTATCAAATCTTTGCTTTGCATCTTTTTTCTGTTTCTTTTCCTGACTTTGTTTTTGTTAGACTCAAAATAAGCCTATAGCCCCAGCTGGCACTAGCCCTTGTGCTCTCAAACCTGAACAATTTTTTCTCATTGCTACTTCTGAGGAGGTTGGTGACAGAAAGAGCACATGTTCTCTCCTTGGCACCATTGATAAATCTGTTGCAGTACATACAGTAAGTCTGAAACATATCTGTAGTGATGGGGTATCAGAAAGTTTCCCTAGGGCCTCTACTGCCCTTGAGTTCATTCCTCTGTCATAGACCAAAATCCCACTCATGACGTGCACTGAGCATCCTCTTGTGCTGAAAGGCATATTGCCTGAGAGTGACCACAGTGTGCCAGTAATGCAATGGACTGACATCTCCACTTTTGGCAGTTAAGTAACTAAGGCCCGTGCTCATCTAGAAATACATAAACTCATTATAATGCTTAAAAGACAGAGGAGTTCTGGTGTTTCTGAACTCTGCAGTGGTTTGAGGTGTATGCTTGAGACACTTGGGTTTCAGCAGGCCAGATCCATCCAATGTGAACCAAAAGCTGTACAGCAATTGTGGTCATAGCCTTCAGTCCATAAAAGCACAATTCTGTTGTGTAGAAATGGTGTCTGTTTTGGAGCTGGATGGTGTAAGTTCTGTTTGCAGAGTGGCCTAAGCAAATGCACACCTAGTCTCTCATGTAGACGCATGAACCCGAGTGAATCTCAGTTTAAAAAGCCACTGTATTTTTAGGCCTTTCAGGTTAGGCCTTCCAGTGGCTGGTCTTGAAGTCTGTCTGCTAGAATGAGAATGAACCAGGCTCTCTCCTGTTGATTCTCAGTACATTATTTTTCTTGGTTTTGCCCTTGAATTTTTTGGATGAGCAGTGTGGTCTTGACCACTCAGCAGAATGGGATATGATCTCATTTATACTGCTGTATCTTCTGGCTTAGATTCAAAGACGTTATTACAAGGCAGTACTTCGGGCACTGTGGTTGATCTAGATTTATGTTAGAGTACAGTGTATGAAAATCTGATCTGTTTTATTTAGGAGTCATAAAATTACAGGCATTAGCCTTACTAACTTGGGAATATTTGAGTTCATGTGATTTTTTTATAGAAATCTCTGTACTCTCAATTATACATAGCAGTTTTCCCTTTCTCCTCTGTACCTCTCCCTTGAGTAATGTGCTGTAAAAAATTCTTAAGCTGTTTGAGAAAACAAGTTTTTAATCTTGAGAAGCAATTCCTCTGGAGTTTAAGAAGAAAATTCAACACTGAGTTGCATGAATATAAATCTAGGTTAACTTTACTATTTTCTGTTACCTGCACTGTAATGATATAACCAAAGGCAAAAACGTTTCTGAAACATTTTTGGAAGTCAATTTTAACCTCTCTCAGAACACTACTTTATACACAGTTGTTGGCACGTAATTGTGTTAGACAATGCTCTGATAGGGACATCACGGAATTTCCCTAGCTTGCACACTATTTTCTTCCCTAATATTAAAACATATACATGATTTACGCTAGAAAATATATTGAGAAATGCTACATGCCACGCATGAGTGTACATGTTGTAAAGGCATGTTACCTCATTTTTCCCATTCATCCTACCTGAGAAACCTGGACATATTTAAAGCTGCCCTGGTGAGCTTTCCTTTAACCTTCACACTTTTTCTGCATTGCTTAACTGTGTTTAATAACCATGAATGCTATGCAGTGTCATAAAGGCTGAACTTCGTTTGCTCAGCCAGAACCCGGCATACATTTAACAACATATTGAGAATGAAGTCATATCAATTCAAATGTTTAGCAGCTATGCATATTAAATGGCTGTTAGTAGAATCATGAAAATCAATACTTCATTTGTGTCTCAGGATGTGAGTGCACCAGAGTTTCATTCATTCCTTGTCTAATTATCCCTAATCTGCTGCTCCACATTCTCAGCAAGTGAAGCAATTGAGATAATAAAGTTGTGTTAAGGCGACCCTGGCAATAATGCAAGTGTTTTGGATAATAGAAGAATTTTATTCATTTTGTTGCTTAGTAACAAAAGTACTGCAAATAGGTTGTGTGGAAAAAAAATTGTATTTTTAGTCAGGTATTCATATTTATAGCTCATGATTAATGTTGCTGCTCAGTTTTGACAAGACACCGTGTTTAGGTTTTGAATCTGCAGTAAATAAGAAATGGAAAAACCACTTGGCTGAAATGATATTTTTGTATTTCTACATTAAGATCCTAAAGTAAGTGGCAAATAGGATTTTGTTTCAGAGCAAAATTACTTAAACTTTATGTATATGGTTTTTTTTCTTCCCTGCAGGGAACCCACAGTACAGTTTTAACAACTTCTGCTGGTGTTTTCTTAGGCTAGGCAGGAGATCATCTAATTGGTGTGAGTTCTGGCAAGAGAGGTCTGTAGAGCATGAAAGCATGATAGAGCAAGTGCATATGTGTAACTTTCTATATCATGAGAACACCCTTGTACTGTGAGAACACCTTTATTTGTCCTTGGGTGCCTCAGGCTGCATACAGAGTAGACACAGGAGTTTGTAGCTTTGTACAAATGAGTTTTTCATCTTCTTTCTTTGTATGATGGGAGAGTTTTTTTAAAAATCAGTGAAAAGCTCAAAAATGTACTTTCGGACCTCAGCAGAAGATTTTTTGAGAAGAGCCCAGGACAGTGCTTCAGTAAGAGACTAGGCAGTAAGAGCAGGCAACACTAATTTCAACAGAATGAAACAATTAATTACATAATAAGAATAATATTTTTTTCTAGAATACTACTAGCCTATTATGTATATGAGCTTATGTGAGCATTTTTTTACATTTTTTATTTGGCCTTGCAAGACAAGATCAATTTCTGAACTGTAATACTAACTTCTGTACTTAGTGGAATGGCCAAGGGTAGAGTTATATACCCCCTTGACCCATAAGAATCATTGCAGGGTATGTTTGTGTAAAAGATCTGAAATTTGAATAAGGAAGTAGAAATCTTTGTCTTGAGTTGTAGGAGGCTTGCTGTTGATCTCAGTAAAATGACTTTACCCGAGTTTTGAGAGTTTCAGACAATTTCCCCCACTTAAATAGCATTTTGAAAAGCTCATAGAGGATGTTATTTGTGAGTTTTCCCATTATAAATGACTGGGCTGGAGGTCATTTCCAACATGTGCACTTCCTGGGCTGGAAGTATGTCTAAATCATTTGCTCTTGCTACTCATCCCAAAAGTAGCTTAGTGTAACATATTTTCAAGTTGTTTCAGTAACCTTAGAATTACAGAATCATCAAAGCTGGAAGAGGTCTTCAAGATCATTGAGGCCAACCACCAACCCAGCACCACTATAATCGCCCCTAAACCATATTCCCAAATGCTGGGCGTCTCTTGAACACCTCCAGAGACAGTGATTCTGCCGTCTCTCCAGCAGCTTGTTCCAATGCCAAACCACTGTGTCGGTGAACATATTTTTTTTAGATATCTAATCTGAACCTCCCCTGGTGCAACTTAAAGCTCTTTCATCTTGTCTTTTCTCTTGAGACATGGCAGAAGAGAACCTCACCTTCTTACAACCTCCTTTTGGTAGAGAGCATCATGGCCTTCCCTGAGCCTCCCCTAGGTTAAACAACCCCAGCTCCATTGCCCTTCTCTGGACATGCTCCAGCACCTCAATGTCCTTTTCAAACAGAGGGCCCAAAACTGAGCACAGGGTTTGGCATGCAGCCTCACCAGTGCAAGTACACTAGGACAATCACTGCCCTAGTTGTGTTGACCATGTGATTCTTGGTACAGACCAGGGTGCCATTGGCCACCTGGGCACATGCTGGCTTATATCCAGCTGGCTGTTGACCAGCATTCCCAAGACCCTCATTGCTGAGCAGCTCTCAAGCCACCCTTCTCCCTGTAGCCTGTAGCACTACCTGGAGTTGTTGTGACCCAAGGGCAGGAGCCAGCACCTGGCCTTACTGAACCTCATGCCATTGTCCTCAGCCCATTGACCCAGTCTGTACAGATCTCTCTGGATATCTGATCTGCCCTACAGCAGATCAACAGGTTGATAATAACTTATTGAACTTTATTATGGTGTCTGGTAAGAGTGGACTTACTACTCTGAATCACAGAATTATGACTGCCAGAAAACATGATAATCTAATCCCAAGATATTCTAATGATACATACAATGAACAGTCAGTATTTTAGGGCAGCATTCACTCTTTCTAAATGCTATTGACGAATAAAGCATGTGCTGAATTATGGTAGAAATCTCAATATAATTTTTTGGGGGTTTATAAACAGTTCACTTTTGAATTGTAGTTATTTGTGATGCTATTTTAAATAATATTATTTATTTCCATTTTATTTCTAATCATCATAAAGTAATTATTCACAGTACAAAAATTGAATGGGAAACAAAGCAAACTTTAGTTTATTGTCTTTCAAGACACCCTGCATTAGTTATGACAGCAAAGTGTAGGTAGGTAGTATTGATCTTGAATGTTAACTGTCTTTCTGTAAAAAGGAAAGCATTTCAAAGATGCTGAGTTCCTTCAGCATTTCTGGGAAGTCCAAATTGTTAGTGCCTGCAGTAAAAGCTCTGAATGTTTACTCTTTCCTAAAGGTCAGTCAAAAATAATTATTATAGAGGAACTAGTACTACTGAGGCAAAGAAAAGACATTTATTTTTGTTGAATAGGCATTATCAGCATTATTCCAGGGCTTCCTGCCTTATCGAGAATTCAGTTATGACTGAATTTTCATAATTTTGTGGTTTTAGAAAAAAATTCTTAATTACAAAACATTATGATTCTTGTACTAAATTGTTGAAACTTCATGTTTTCTATGAGACATCCATTGCTGGAGGAATAAAACTCAAAGTATCACACATGGGTAAATCTTAAGCATTGAAAGCGAATCCCAAAAGCCACCTTCTTATTTGGTTTTCAAATCAATTTGAATTTTAAGTACATTTGATAATATCCAATTACTCTAAGCTTTGAGGCAAACTTGTCTTTCTTTCTCTCTCTTTTTTTTTTTTTTTTTGTTGTAATTATGCCATTTCCTTGTATTTTGTCTTGTTTCCTTAAAATACGCTGCGAGGGTAGGATTTAAATAATGATTTCAGTAGCTTGTAATGTGTGTAAACATTTATATCAGGCATGGTTTATATACTGAGATGCTGAATTTCTTTCATTTCTGGTTAGTTGGGAGGTGGGATAACTATGAAAAGCTGTTACAGTGACAAGTTCAGAGAAAGCTTAGATGTGCTGCCTCAAAGGCATGGAAAAAGGAGTGTCAATACTTGTGTAACTAAAAGAGGATTGGTCCTTCTTGGGAGCTGACTGTATCAAATAGTAACTTTGTTCTTTGTGTTCATTGTGTTGTTTATGACCATCCTTGAAACAAATTTGCACAGTCTTTATTTTGTCTGTAAAATATTGCTAACCCAATGTCTACAGCAGATTGCTCATAAACTTGCATCACCTGCAATCTGTTCAAAAGCTGGCTTTCTTCTGCATATTTCTGGTTATTTTATATTACTTGAGGATGGAACTTCCTTTGCTAACACTGGTAGCAAAAGATCTTTAATATGTCCATATTCAATCCTTGAAATTTTTGTGTGCTGCTTAAATTATTCACAGAAATATTCGTGCGAAGCCTTTCACGTCTATAAATGTTTAAGCTATTGTGATTTAGCAAGCACTGAATTTCCATTCATTATTTTTCTATTTTTTCTAAGTGTAAGGAAAGGATTACATTGTTTAAATATAAGAACCATGCATTATCTTCTACAGGTCACTTCAGGACTGTGTTACCTAAGAAATAAAAAATACACTGTTATGATATCTTTAAAACCTAGGAGTGGTTATTTTGCAAGCATGTGTTGCTAAATGCCTTGGATATATATCACTTCCAATTATATACTGCTAACTTGAATTAATTCCTTAAAATGAGATTACATTTTATTAATATGTTTTTTATTTATGTAACATCTTCTGTTAGACCTGATGACCTAATTGAAAAAAAGTTTTATTTTTCATAACACCTACTTCAATGAGAGATCTGATCTATACTGCAAACCTCTGTTTCCCCTGTACTCTTTGACTGTCACAGGTACATAAAACTGATGTTTGAAATTCTCATGTAAGCATAATTTTCCTAAAGCATCAGAGACTCTTGCCATGTGTGGCATTAAGTAACTAAATTACCTGCATACTATTTAAAATAATTTACACAAAGAGAATGAAAAGAAAGGAAACTACCAGCACCAACAGCTTTAATAATTTTCTTCCTCTTTCTTGTTTTTGGATTTTATCTTGTGTCCTTTGAATCTTGTATTGTTAGACTTTTGCCTTACCAGAAAGTAATGGTTGGTAGGAACTTGATGAAGCTCTCATCTTCTCAGGCATCTTCTTCTCATAAATTAGAAATTAACCTATATCTCTGTTATTTTTGAATAGCATTAATAGTTCTGACATCATGTGTGCTACATATTTTAAATTGCCTATTCTTGTATAAACATAAGGAGCTTCTCAGAATTGATTTCTCATGACATTCAATCAATATATGACTTAAGTGCCCATCGGTCTGTTCTCAGATCACTCACCTGAGCAGTAGACTGTGAAATTCTTCAGCTAACTTGAGTAAGAATATTTAAAGAATATGTCTGAAAGCTTTACATTGAGTTTGATTTTTGTTTGTTTTCTTAGTCTGATAACTGTCTGTAAGCTTATAAGCATCTTAACTTTAAACAATAAAGTCCCATTTACCAGAGGCTATCCATATTACTAAAGCAAAGACTGAACATAAATGTCTGCAGCATTAAGTCTTTTCATGCTTGTCTCAACATTGATGAGCCTGCAAGATCACACCAGATTTTCCAAGTATTTTGGTAATGGAATATATTTCATATACTCTGTCTTTCCTGTAAGCAAACATTTTATTCATCCCTCACAAGTCATTGTTAGGTGCAGTTGGGCATAAATTGCAACGTTCTAGTATAGAAATGAGTATGTAGATAATTGTGTGAGACGTACAGTACAGAGTGCAAATATGATGATAAGTGTAAAAGTTTAAATTAGGAAGAGAAGACCACCAAACTTTCTGTGAATCCCAAGTTCATGTGCTACTAAAACTTCTAGTTCATACATTCTGAATTTTGTGTATGCTATTCATGATACATACAAGCTACTTAAAGACATTTTTCAAACTTTGAAGCATGTGTGGTTTGGGCATTTTAACTCAAAGAAAGGGATTGCTGCTGGGATAATGTAGTATTCCCTGAAATGATTAACAACTTCTTCTATTATTATGGAGTATGTGAGAATCTATGTTCATTATAAACACCATTACAGTCATAATCCTGCATTATCATTACTATCAGCATTTTCTTTTCCTATATCTAGCTCAAACATCATAGATCTCTGTCCTCTAGGGTCTAAGTCTTTTCCTTTCAGACCCATATCATAACTGAAGTTATGAACTCCATTTGTTCAGTCCACAAACTAGTCTAATTTTGCAAATGTGGACGGGGAAATATTTAATTATGGAACTAATTGTATAGGAAGGATGGGGAGAAAAAAAGTGAGCCTCTGTAGAAAACTTAGCAGACATGGGCTGAAGTAAGCTACAAATCACACCCAAAAGAGCCTTACATAGCAAAGAAGGTTTTGCACAATCAGATTTTAGATAAGTCATAATTTGAGCCCACAATTAATAAGTACCTATCATTTCAGTGCTTAAATAGCTGCATCGTGATTGAATTTTTAATGGTAAGGCCTCTATTTTAAGTCCCTTTGTTATATGCACTGTATCAGTGGCAAGATTTATTTTTATTTCACTTTTTTTTCTTATTCTGATTCTTTGTTCCAAAAATGACTTCCTAATGCATAAGGCATAATATGATAGTGAAGGTCGTGCCTCAAGTCATTAGTCTCACAAGTTTTCATCAATACAGATCAATAATTTGGAAAACCACTCTAAACTGTCATATTGGGAAACAGATTCCATGTTCATTAAGCTTAGTCCAGTTCAAACTTGGAGTATTTCTTTATTTGTTTACTTCTTTTTCCCAGCATGAAAAATGCAAAATTCAAATTCATATTGACATTTAGAATTCTTCATGGACCAATGTTCAGAAATAATAACCACTGGAATTTTTATTAAAAAATTAGTTATAACTAGTTTCATCTACTAGACTTGGTATGATCTTATATTCAGCATTTGGAGCCAGCCAGGGTCAAGTAAATTTCAGAGTTCCAGGCACCCCTAGACTCATAAAGATATGAGTGCATGGCTGACTTTATCCTGATTTCACTGCCTGCACATGTAGCTGCTGCTCTCTGGGCTCTGGTTTCCACCTATCCAGGCAGGGGCTGCAGAAGGCTGGTTCAAAATAGGGAGGAGAGTAGCATAGACCAGAACTGGAATCATCCTCCACACAATCTGACTTTCAGCAACCTGAGTATCAGTGAGCTACAAATGCTGATATAATATGGTAATTACTCTACTAAGGCTAAATTGGCCAGAAGAACTTACTGTTTTTTCAAGTCTAATAGTGCCTAATGACAAAAAGTCATTTCTCTACTTAAATTACCTTGTACTACATTAGGTACATCAATAGGAACTTTGTCAGAGTTAAAGCTGTTGGATCAGATTGTTAATTTGTGCAGATATTGCAATAACTTTGCTTACAGTACACTTACTCCTGACCAATGTGTTTCTTCAATGTGTACATGTAATTTACATGTACTAACTAAACCAAAGTAATTTTAGTTTAACAGTAAGGTGCATTAAAGCAGAGATGAAATATTTAGTCCAGCACTTTAAATATCAGAGGCTACAAAAACATCCTTTCTGTGGCATATGAAATGCAGCTATGTACCATTTTGTTGAAATTTGTCTCAAAACTTGCTGGATAGTTTTTGGTGACCACAGCTTGGTTTCGGTCAGCCAGAGAAAAAGGAAATATTTCTGTTAATTTTCTTCCTCTTTCCCCTGTTTTTGCCTTTGAATAAGTGCCAACGAAATCTGCTTTACTGGATGGTATCTTAACAATCTGTAAACAGTTCCAGAGAAAGATTTCCACAGTGTCAGTCAGTGATAATAATCTCAGTAACGCATGCAGCTAGCTTGGAAGCTGGTGATAAATTCTGAATGTCACGAGTCATGAAGTGATAATTATCACTTCTAATGAAGAGCATCTTCTAAGATTTTGCTTGGGATGTGCAGATGAACATTCTCCTTTTGAGATCTGTGAAGATCATGGATCACTTGTCTTTTTGTATTTTTTGCCAGAGGTGATCTGCTTCTGCATTATTAGTATTACTGGATTGTATTATCCAGTAACATTTGCAAACTTACTTGAAAAATTACGAAGCCTTTTCTGGACATGCTGAATGTTTCTGATATATCCTCACGGCCTTCATCTGCCTGAAGCTGTGGGTGTGCAAACTTTATTTCTACTTGTTACCTACAAAGTAGCTAAAAAACCTACAAAACAGTTTGCATGTGAAGGAGCATGAGATTTTTAGTAACTACCAGTGACCAAAACGTTCTGTTCATAAAGGAGAATAATTCTAAGGCATAGATTATTTGGAATGACATAATGTAATCTAATGAATAGCAATACTCAAACCTCTGGGTTTCCTCACCACTAGTGAGTACTCTGTACCTTGTACAGTGATAAATACTGCTCACTAATTATATCCAATTCCATCTTTCAGGTAGCTTTTACAAATGAACTAGCTGAAGAAAAATAGCAAGAAATGAGGTCAGAATATTTTTACCTCTTTTGTTCGTTTTTTTTTTACTTATGAGAGTTTCAAAAGTATTTAAATACTTATCTCTCATTGTTACCAAGGACCGCTCAATGCTTGAAGAGCTTTAGGATTCTGGCAATTACTTAACAATTAGTTTATCTGGCATGGTTATTGCTTGTTTAAGGATTTTCTGCATTTAGCTTAGCCATATTTTTTTAGTATGGACTTACAAATGTAAGCAAAGAAACTTTTCTACAAGCACCTGACTACCATAAATTCCTCTCATTTTAGATAAAGAGGCAGTGGGATCTTTAGAGGTTAAATAAATGGAAGCTCTTTTCCTAGTACTCTGCAACATGTGGCTGAACTGTGAAAATTTTACAGTATGTAGAAAAATCTTCCTGCCTAATGTGTGCAATTCATAGCTGACTGAAGGTTTTAATGTGAGGAATTGTTGCTAAAGCGTATCTTCATAACTTATCCTTGCATGGATAAATTGTGCAAAGTAAAAAGAACATGAATCTTTCAGTGAGGTCTTTCAGAAAGCAGTCTTTTCAGTTTTCCCTCAGCAGGAACATTTATAGGATCTAGATTATACTTGGGGAGAAATTTTCAGTTGTAAAAGGCAGTAATTTAATTGCTGCCACAGGGCATGCCATTCCATGTTTCCTGTAAGTATTGATCTGTGGTAACAGCAGTCACACTTTTCCAACTGTACATTGTCTTGCAGAAAGGTCGGATTCAAGAGCAGGTGCTCCTTTGGCAATTACAGGGGAAAATGCAGCAACCAGGTAGAAGGCAAGTCATTTAAATGACATGAAAAATGAGGAAATATAGATCAGCGATAGAGAAAAAAATAAAATTAAAAAGAAAATAAATCCAAATCCTAGGCACTTGTATTTATGGTTGCTCATATGTTCTGTTGTTTCTAACTGGAATGTGTAACAGAAAGAAAACAAGTAAGTCATTCCTTAATACAGAATTTTCATGACTGATGACAGAAAAACCTGAGAGAGATGATACTGTGAATTAGATGACTATTTCCACTTTGCTATATTAGCTGAAGTCTTCCAGGAGAATTTTAGTGCAAGATAGCAGTTTTTAAAACTACATACCTTGGGTTTGTTTTCAGAAAAAAATCAGAATGTTCATAAAAATTAATTGGGTGTTTAAAAGTGTATGTGGCAGTACTATAAAATATTAAAAGGAAAAAAAGTCCCGGAGAGTCTTTTTAGTTTAGGCACTTTAGTAAGTCTTGCATTACATGAAATACATAATGTCATTCCAATGCTGAATAGCTAAGTGTTTCACAAAGTTACTGATAATAACCATTCTCCATTTTAACTAAGGCAATCACCTTTTCGTTCAGAAATATGAAAAGGAAATTAATTTTAGCATATGATAATGAAAAATAAAAATGTTTCCTTTTTCCCTAAAACAGTGCTCACAGTCTAATCTTATTCTTTAATTTCATGTAAACAGTTATAATGTCAATAATGCAGAGTGTATGACAGTGTATGAATACATATTTAACTGACTTTAAAATCCCTCTCCGTGTTTTTTTGCAATCAATCCATTTTTGCTCAGGAGGAGAGACTATGAAGAAATGTGAAACCTATAGGAAAAAACAAGAATAAATTAGTCAGAAGCATACAATAGATTCAGAGTTCCAGTTATTGTCTACAGATACGTTCAAAACATAGGTGAATTTGGGGAAAACAAGCAAATTTGCCTTCACTGAAAAAAAAAAAAGAAAATTCATGTAGTCTAAATATTAATTTGGTGAAAAGTTCAAAGTGAACAGAAATATTTAGAAAAACTTGGTAATGGTATTAAATTGGTTCCTACCAAATAAATAGCCCTCAGTTTGTGTTGAAGTGTTTGTTCTCTTTAGCCTGAGATGGTAATTTTTTCACTTCTGTTGTCTAACCAGTCACCAGAGTGAGACAGGAGCTTCACAGAGAGCGAATTTCCCACCTGCTGTCACCTCCCGTCCTCATGGGTATACACACACGGGTAGAATGTCTGTACTGCTACTTGGGGGCAATGTCTTAAAGACTTTGTGCTGCCCTGTGCCATCCTTAGGCTACACTGACTCGTTGGAATCAGAAATTTCCCTGCTTAGGCAGCAGTTCTTAAAGCTTCTCTTGGGTCTTGAGCCCTTCACACTCCCCAGAAATGAGATGCAGGAAAAGTGAAATGAGACAGAGACTCAGCTGGGGTCCCACAGTACCCTAGCAGCTCTGGTGAACAGCAGCTGTCAGAGAGTTTGTACCTGACTAGCTGAGCTTTAGTGAAACTCATCTGAGCCATCAAATATGGAGATGGCTTTATATTTTTATATCTACCTCCTGTTCTTTTGTATATGCTGAAGTTTTCCCTGCATAGTTCACAAATTATCTGTGTTATATGGAAGTCCTTTTCAGAAGATCTTGGCTTAAAACAAAGTGCATTTTCATAAGCTTGATAAATGTATAAAGCAATTGCTTGCGTGTGTGAAGCTTCCTCAGTCTTATGGCAGATACTGAATCATTACATTAACAAGCCCTAAGTCCCATGGTAAACTCTTGTCTGATGAAACAGATAGCTCTGGTGTTTGGAAGCTGTGAAGGGCCTTAAAAGTAAAAACAATATTGACATTGACGAATAGATGAAATACTGGCCTTGCTGACTTAGTTGCTTTCAAGATATTCTGTAGTGTTTTGCTGGAGTAGTTGTTAAATGAAATACACAGTAGGGTTATTGAAACAAGATATTATGAAAAGTTTCTAGGACATGTTCAAAGGAAACTGAAGTACTTTTGATTTTCTCACACTCTGTGAGATACATCCAAAAACATAGTGTAAGTGTGTTGTTATATATACAATTTATATACAATTTTGGTAAACAAAAGAGCACACATTTGTATCCAAGAATTAAAATGTACTGTTGATCTAACAGTTTAATTGCCTAATCAAGATATCACAGTCAGTTAACTTAGTGCAATTTAAATTGTATTTACACTTATGTAAATTATCTAATTATTCCTTGCTGTTGTTAATGATACTACTAAAGTAGTTTTAAGCCAGCATCTTATTATCTACCCTTTTCTCTGGTGATATTCTCACTCTCCTTAGGTGTAACAGTTGCTTAACTGAGTTGAGTTTTTTTCATCAGGAGTATGAAGTTTTCTTCCTCCCAGACCTGATTAATTAGGTTCTTTAATTCTTCCCTGTAGATGCAATGGTTTCCTTTTAGGGAGAGAACCATGCAACTACACCCAGCTAAACAAAATGCAACAGACAAAAAACTTGATAGTATAGCTAAAGTTTAGAAACACAGAATGAGCAGCAGCCAATTTCCCACCAGTAACTGTGGGGCAAGCTGGACACCAGCTCTTTAAGCAAGTTGTGGGTATGATCTATGTTCCTTATGTATTTTTACAGATACAGCAAATGAAGATAGAATAAGTTCAAGACAGCACAAGTCCCATGTCCTGATGTGTTTAATTTTTTTTTATCAAAACTGTGGTCTATTGCTAGCGCTTGGCCATGCCACACTCAGTGGTCAACAGAACTACAACATAAATGAGTCCTTCAATCCTTAATTCCCTTGTAATGAAATTTTCACTTGTGTAAAGCTCCTGCTTTAAAAAAGCTGCCTGGAAATCTTCATAAATGAAGCACATCACCTTCATACCAAGGAAAATTTCCATTTAAGGGAGTCTCTTACCCTAGAGAGAATTTCCTTGTGGCAACTTGAACATGTGTCAGTGAAAGAAACCAGGTAGCATGTTGTATCTTTCTTCTCAAGGTCTCCGGCTGTTCTTCTGGAAATTGGGTTCTTTTGTCTGAGTTTTAAGTATTTCCCCTTTGGCTCCAAGCCACAAAGTGAACCAAATTACAGGATGTATTGCTAAAATACAGTGTGCTCTTTAAAGCAGAACTAAAAGCCCAACCCTACAGCAGAATAGTAGTCTGGTATGAATAGAAGTCATATCCATGTCAGAATATTGGTGGCTATTTTTATTTTACTTTTTATTTATGTGCTATCCACTGTTTTGGGTTTTTATAATGTTCCTGTATTCAGCTTTGCCCACTGTAAGCTGTATTAACTCCCCTGTTATTTTTCTGTTGCTCTAACTTCCTTTCAGCTGCTTTCAAGAAAATATGAACATGGAAACATTACTCTAGAAAGAATTCAGAGCTACAGCTCTCAGGAAGTTTTAAAATTAAGCTAAACACATTTCTTGGTGTATAAGTGTTGTCACAGCTTACATTCCAGAGTCTGATAAGCATCTGCCACTTCAGATGATTATAAAAAGGTTTAGGAATGTCTTAGGTAATAGGAAAATTTATTCAAGTTTCATTTTTTTTTTCGTTTTTTTTCAATTTTTCATCCATTTCTAAAAAATTCACTCTTTGAAAATAGTTACAAAACTGGTACATGGATCAGTGGTGGTGGTTTCTCTGTTTGCTTGTCTGTGCTTTTGCCTCTACCTATTCCATTTGTTTCCTAATTGTTCTACTTGGGCCTAAGCTATGCCCTCACAAGAAGCAGAAAAGAAACAAACCTTAGGTAATAAGTTACAAAAAACTAAACAAAACCTGAAAAAAAATAAGAGAGATGTGATTGCAGCATTTCCATGGGAAAAACCTACCAATTCTATAGATCAAACTACAGCTAAATGCAAAAATACTTGTGTTTTTCCCAGGAAAGTCCTTGCTGGAACCGCCACAAAGATGAGTAAGTTGATATTTAGAAAGATACCGCTACTTGTGTAATTTGGAGTAGCTGGAGGAGGTTGTCTGTGGGTAGCACAGTACATCTCTTGAAATGTGACTCACACAGTGAAAAGTTTTTCCAGGGAGAATATTTTCTGCCCTGATTTATTTTTGCATTGCACTTAGCATGCTTACCACTGTAAATCTTCACATGGCTGGTTTTCAACTGTGCAAAGGGACACAGATTAAAAAAAACTTTGCAGGGAATGGCCATAACTTTCCCACTCCTTTTGTTGCACCTTTTTTTTTTAAAAAAAAAAAAAAACACCTTGGTCTGCTAAAGGTGGGAAACCTCACACCAGCACAAAACTGAGAAGTGTAAGTGACACACAGCGTGTGAACCGCACTTCCAGTTCATTGAAAAAGTGATGATGGTAAGATTCCTATAGTTCTGGTCAGGACCAGTGGAACTTCTTAGATCAGTCAAGATAGTGACAGTCTACTGAATAATCAGTAAAAAGTGCTTTAAAATGAAAATAATACAATCCTTTGTTTTTCTAGTCAGATATTTCTTAAATTCAGGTTTTTCTATTGTAGATTAAATGGTACGGTAATTTTTATATATCGAGGAAATATGAAACGCAGAGGTTATGTCCTGTATTAAATCCATAATCTGCAGTTTTAACAGTAGTAAAGGTGTGAAAATTATGTTCAGAATGACAGCATTTTGTCCATCTTTAAGGATCAGTAAAATGCTGTAAAGCAGCTATAACCATTCCAGTATTGAAATAGCTTTACACTTTCTGTGAGCAAGATATGTTCATGCCAAGTATTTATTTCTCACTTGATACTTTAATCCTTTACTTATGAAAGATTTGGAAAGATCACTAGGACACTACTGTGTTTATACAAGTACAATATATAGTCAGATGTAACAAGCCTTGTGTTTGAATCTGGATTCATGTGGCTGTCTGTAGGAAGATGGAACATGCCTAAGGCTCAGTTTTCCAGAGAGATTTAAGAACAGTCCATGCCATCCTGATTCCTTGTACCCACAAGTGACTGTATGACCCTAAACTTTGCTGCCATGTAAAGTAAAAAACACTAGGTTGTATCCTCTGTCTTTTGATGCTGCAAGACAGACAGCTGTTTAGGTGAGGGAAAGTGGTGGAGGAGTATTCAAAATAAGATGTATAGAAATGTATGGGCGTAGTCTGAGCAAAATCCCTTCGTCATTGTATGAAAGCTGCCTGGAGCTTGGATCTGATAGTTAATATTTAATATAATATTTATTTGATTTGTTAAACTTTAGGTCTTAGATGCTCATTTAATATTCAATATGTCTTTCTCTTTCTTACCCTTAATGAGGCAACCTGCCAGACTAAAGAGAATGTGAAGAGCATTAGTGATACTGCAGAACAGTTGTCACAACTGAGAGAGATAGGAAAAGACAGGTTGATTCAATGTTTAAAACAAAGGAAGAAAAACATAACAAAGAAAAGAAAGAACTCAATGTGTCTCCCTTTCCAAAGCTTGATTTATGTAGCAGCTCATTTATTGATTCTTTTTCTTGTTTTAAATAAAAAGGGAAAAGCTGATCCTATATCTATGATAAAACATGGTGTTCTTGTTTGATTAATAGCTCACAGTGATGTTAGAAGATGCCTAATTATGCATCAGTGTTTGCCTCATTATGTAGAGGAACATCATCATAGCAGATAGTCTGTGAAGAGAGAATGGTTTCCTTTTTGATAATTAATTCTCATGCTTCAAAAGTATGTGACTCAAAAAACTCCTTCACTTTAAAATTTCAATAGACCTAATTTTGGAAGCAAACTTTTTCTTGTAAATAATAAAATGGGGTAAACAAGGTACCTGACCTAATCTGAAAAACATGACTTAAATTGATTGCTTTTCTTTGCCAGTCAGTTGTCAGAGAATTTCCATGGACTGCAGCTTTCTGAAAACCCCTTCAGTAATAATAACTCCATCTTCTTTTATTGTGCTCCTTGACATAGCAGTGAGTGCAAAGGTTACACGACTAACAGGGCTAACTTCTGCAGTTAAATGATTGAAACAGTTTTATGAGCTTTTTCTAGTTTAGTAAAAAACAGGAACTTTTTCGTTTCGAAGTATCAGAAGAAGGGCTGTATTTCCACTCTGGACAAAATTGAAAAAAGGAAGAACTCTTGAAATAACAGCTAAGAAACGAAAATGTTTGGATGATGAAATGCTGCAATTGAGAGAAGTAACTGGATACTTGCTTCATCAATAAGTGTTCTTGAAGCTCATGAAGATCTGCTTTCCACCTGTAAAAAAAGTCTAGCATTGCCAGGTGCTTTATAGAAAATAAAATTCAGGAGGTATGAAGGGTAATTAGAAATCTGTGGCTCCATGTTTCTAGCATTTGCACTGCTAGGAATTTGAGGCCTCTTTCAGTAGGTCAGAGAAACCTCATTGAGCAGCTACATTTTATCCTGTTATACTATGCAGAGCATAGCTGAATTCATCACTCCACAGGAAAGACTTGATACCTCAGAACTCCAGTTCCTCTGTCAGATAGGGCATTTTTTAAAGAAAAATATCAATACAAAAGTTGGAAGACAAGATCAACTTTTTGATAGAATATCAAATTTCAAAGACAATAAAAAAGGTACTGCCCATGATCTATTTACGTTTTGAAATCTGAGTTTCAAAGTATATTTCAAGGGGTTCTCTTATTTACATCAAAAATCCTGTGCACTAGGAAAAAAACCTCAATGAATTCTTGAGGGAACGGACTAAATTCAAGCTCTGTTTAGGACCTGACCCACCTGTGATGGTAAGCACCTAGAATGGTAAAAGAACCACAGAAATATTGCACTTTCAGTTAGTCAGGAGGTTATTCAAAGATTCTGTGAGTAGATGGCCATATTCCAATACCTTTAGGTTAGTCAAGCCTAAGGTTTGCAGCGTGTTAGAATGTCAGTAGAATTACACTGGGAAATAAGTGTTCAGTGTAGGGAGCTGTACCAGTATGTGATGTCACTTAAAAAGTAATTGCATATGTTCTGTGACTCCTGTTTCCAGTCCTCCCAAGGACCAGTGTCACGGTCCTCTGCAAATATAAGGTCAGTGCCATCCTCACAGTGGTGTTTTACCAGTTCTCTAATACAGTCTGTCCTTGGCATTTAAGAGGTTAAAAATGAATGAATGAGAGAAAAATGTTCTCTGGAGAAAACACCTATTGCAAAAGTCAGTGATATATTTTGGAGGAAGAACTGAAAATCTGTCAAAGATAGTGTCAGGAAAAACAGAGAAAATGTCCGCCTAAAAACAGGTCTCAAAATCTGCAAAGCTGTTTGCAGTGTTAAAAATACATTAGAAGAGGAAGTGCTGCTTGACAGGTCATCATTTACAATTTTTAAGAATCAATATTGTCAGGATGCAAAATTGTGTCTGTGAAAGAAAGAGGATAGCATTTGTGAGTAATGTATTGATCTCAAGGAAAGTTTCTCTTTCATGGATTCACTTCCAAGTAACCTTCTAATTGGCCTTGCAACCTGGAAGAAACCTCACAATATACTTCCCTTGGGGACAAGTTACTGTATAAATACCTCTGTAGTAAACAGACCTGTTAAAAATAATCAAACTTTTGTGCAGCAAGGTCACACTTTTGACAGGTCTGTGATAATTGTGTTCAGAGAAAGACCTATAAAGGCAGCTGTACATTTCTGCATTATCTTACTGTATACTGAAATAGTTGCCCTGCCAGGTAATCCAGTTGTCCAAATTCTTGTTTGAGCTGTAGCCACAGTAACATCCGTTGAATTAGGGGTGTGTCGTGGTTTTGAACTAGTAATTAACAAAAAGGGGAAAAAAGAATTATTTATTTTTTTGCTGTGAGATATGGATTAAAATAAGAGCAAACCAGGCATAAAACTTAAAAGGAATAAAGAAAGTTTATTGACAAACTACAAGAATAAGAACACCAGAATAAACTTTTAGAAAAACCTTTTCATTTCTTACTGCTCACTATTCTTTTGTTCACATGACAACAGAGACAAAAACTCTAGAATTTTGATGGTTTAAACAGTCTCAATTTTTTTTATAGTCTTTTTCTCAGTTTCTGTAGAGAAACAGAAGTTCTTTTCTGTTAATTTATGGAGTTTCTCACAAGAAAGCTATTTTGTTATAGTTTTCTGTTTTCTTGATATCAGCTGCTCAGAGCTGCTGTTATCAAAGCTCACTCCTCTTATTTCACATCACTCTGAAATGTGTTATAGGTCATGATGTTTAGGGATAATATTTTTAAAGATAAGTCAGTCAAAGGCAAAAAGTATTTTTTATCTGTTTCTGTGCGCTTCACTAGAAAACAGTTTTCTCACTGCTTCTCAAAGCTTCAAATCTCTCAGCACTTCACTATACCACAATTACTCTGCTTTTTACTCAAATTTACACTTTGAACACTCTATTCCTCCCCATACACTATCATGAATTAAAAGAGTTCTTTTCAGGACTTTATTGTCTATTTCTATAGTTTTAACAGAAAGATATTTCAGCTTAATTAAAGCATCTTCTTAATTCTCTAGTTTTTTTGAAGTTTCTTTTTTTTCTTGCCACTAGTAGTTTATAAAGTCTCTTTTCATGTTGATCACTCTTTTTTTCTCTCTCTGGATAAAAAGATTAATCCGCAAGTCTTATCTGGATAAGAAAGAGTTAAAATCTTGCCCAAGCTTTTGTAGATGGTTCGGTGATCTCTGCTGAACACGAGCTGGAGCTGTCTACGATGGAAAGTTCCTCATAGCTGCTTTAGAGCGTGGTCACTGTCTCTGCTTGCAGCAGGCCCAGAGCTCCTCTCCTTTTTCATTTAGCAGTTTTCTAGTGAATGTAGTTACAGCAAAACCTGCAGCCGAGCCAGAGATCGGGCCGGGCCGAGCAAGCCCCCGCAGGCCCCATCTCCTGGCCGGGAGGCGCGGCAGGCCCGGCCCGGCCCCCGCCCAGCCGCATGGCTTGGGCAGGGAACCAGAGGCCAGCCGAAGCTCCGCCACTCTTCACAGTCAAGAAACAAAGAGAACTACAGAGTTCTGGTTTTTTCTTTAAAGTGGGGTTCACAAGTTGATCTCACTTTTCAATGGCTAAAACTGCTGTCAATTTTCAGCAATGACCGATAATTGGTCATGAGAATAAACTCTCGGCAGTCCCCAGCAACTTTAACTTTCTTAAAGGTAAAGTAACTCCATGACAGGGTGTAAGAAAGTGCCAAGACAAGTGCATCCACAGTAAAGTCTCTGTTGAAAAAAAAAAAAAAAAAAAAGTTCATTTAAAAAGCTTTTGCAACCTCCTCTGCCTTCCTTCTCATCCTCTGGATCAGCAGTGTGTCCCTGAGCACACTTGTTCGGTCACGTGAAGCTCAGGGCTACCAAGATGACACTGGGAAATTCTTCTCAGTTTGGTTGAAATTTATTCCATCAGTCATGCTGCTCCTGTGGTAAAGCAATTCCAGGGAGAAAAATGTTCTGCAAATGAAGGAGCCTGCTATCAGCTGTAGCAAAGACATGCTACCATACTACAATGCCATTGAAATTTTTGAGAACTACCTCATACAAGTGGCAGTTGGAATAAATCCATTTAAAAATCTTTCATTGTTTCCTTATAAGGAGGGAAAACTTGGAGCTGTGTCAGTACTACCAACAGGCTACCAATCCAGCCCTAGCTGCCTATGAGGTGGCATACTTGACTTACTGTGCTGCATTACTCCAACCTAAAAATGAAGTGTTTCACTCCTCTTCCTGCTCAAAAATCTAGAATGAGGAACTACCTCAAGAGTTTAATGATGCCTCAGTGTCGTCTGTGTAAGCAGTCATCACGTCTGATATCTAGGTGTTCAATTACCTGAGCACTCAGCTTGTTGACAAAGGCACTTCTCTGCTGGCGACAGAATAACTGGTAAGTCACAATTATCTGGGCTCAGGGAGGTGGAACAAAGAGGTACCAGGAGCTCTGCATGTCTCCACTGAATGGAGCTATAGTTGGAGAAGTCTCAGCAAATCCAGCTTGCCTCACAGATTCTGCAGTCCCTGTCACTCCTTTCATGACTGTATGAAAGTCCATGCACAACAAAACAGATTTGTTCAGAGTTTACCTCAAGTCTATCCTGAAAGAAATCAAGCTGTATTCATCTGCTCTGTTCAGGCTCTTGCTCTTAGTAATGCTGACCTTCTCAGGTTGTGGCAAAAGAATGTTGATTTACTATGGAGTTTGGAGATTCTTTCAGCTTTAACAGCCTGTAGTTGAAATCTAACATCAAAATGAGTGTGCTATCTGGGAGTTCATAGTCATAGAAGTGCAAGAAATGAACAGAACTGTTGAACATTCAGGGTACTCTCCACAGCCTTGTGGTAGATCATGCAAGGACTTTGAGTCATTATTACATCAAAAAAAGAAACTGCATTTTAGCTTGACTCATTATTAATATCAGAAAAAAGGGATTGAATTTTAGCATGACTCGAGCCAGTTAACCCAAACATCACAGCCAAAACAAGTTTCCAAGTGTTTAGCACAAGTGTCTCTGTAAGGAGTGCTACTTCCAGATCAGCAATAACTACATGGTGATCTCAAGTGACCTTAGTCTTTGGTGTGCAAAACTGTTTTGAAAGAATGGGCTATCTAGTGCTAAAATAAGATGGCTCTTAGCCAGTTGCTGTTAAGTAGATATGAATTTTTCTCTTAATTATCAGTCTGCATCAGAACTTACTATACCAAATAGTTTCCACGCTACCTGTCTGTTTCTGGGATTTCTTGTTGTCTGGAATGGCTATGGATCAGATGCTAAAATCTGTTTGGCAGAAAACTTCCCCATCCTTCCTCCAGATTTCCTTAGTCAGGATTAATTGGCAGAATAGCTTAGGTAAATGCTGAGGTCAATGTTAGTCACTGATAACTTGCATAATGAGACAGTCTGCCCTCAGCAAATATGTGTATGATACAAAAATGAAGAAATTCACACATCAAATAATACAGGAAGCTCAAGGTTCAGGCAAAAAAAAATCCAGCAATTAAGTTCAACAAGGAGTGATAGATTCTGCACCTAGGTGAATAACTCCATGTACCAGTAAAGATGCAAACTGGCTAGCTGGTGTGATATAAGGACTGACCTGCAAAGGTCATAGTGGATACCAAGTGAATGGGAGGAAGTGTTGGTCTTGTATCACCAGGAAGGCAGACTGAATTGGGCTATACTAGCATGAGAGTAAGCAGGTAAAATTAAATTGTGCTTTTTACCATGTTGTTTCTGCACAGAGCTTTAATTCTGCATCCAGTTTTGGGCTCTGCAATTCAAGGACTACAGCTGGAGTCAGCTGAAGACTGGCAGGACTGTCATGGGCCAAAAGTATGTGACCTTTGAAAAGAGGCTGACAAACCTGAGCTTGTTTAGTCTGGCAAAGCAGCAGCTCAGTGGTGATCTAACATCTGCCCACAGTAATTTGAAAGGGAATTGCAGAGATGACAAAACTAAATTCTTCCTGATACTTGCAGATGGTGTAATAAGAGGCAACAACCCCAGGACGCAGCTTGAAAGATTCAGTTTGGACTTTACAAAAGACTTATTCACAAGAAGGGTAGTGCAGCAATGGATTAATTACCCAGAGTTATAACCAGGGGACTTGTCCTTCTTGTAGACTTTGACTTGGCTATGAAAAGTGGCAGCTGACCTGGTACAGACTGTACAACCACTCTGTGTTTAACCAGCACTTCCAATCAACGTTCTGCAAATAAGAAACTTGAAGGGAAACTAGAAGAAAGGAATATGATGTACCCAGATTCATAGGCTCACCTTGTATTTTCTATTCAGACTGGTTTGCTTTTATGGTAGCAGACATACAGGCAGTGAAAGTAAAAAGAATGGCAATGCACTGGAGAGGGCTATTTTTTCCAATAGCAACAGAAAACAAGGAATAACTGAATGACCATCAGCCGCTCAATTTTCCTTTATGTATTTTCTGTTAAGCTTAATTCAGTCATCAAAAGATTAAGCTGTTCTGGGAAAAAGGTATGCTCAAGGCTTCAGGAAATGAAAGGAGGATATCCTTGCTAATTTTACCTGGGAAGATAATCCCATCTTGCAGAAAGGGACATAATAAGGTGATGGAGGTTCTTCTCACTATGAGAGCCTTGGAGGATGCATAAGAGTACTTGCAGGTTTGTCTGTGCATATTGGCACAAAGCTCTTTGTTGCTGGCCAGAGAATAAAAAAGGGCAGAGAAAAATTTTCATGAGCTGGCCTCAAACAAGCTGGCTTTGTGGCTGTTGCAAGGCAAAATAGCCATTTTACTGCCTTAATTTTCACCAAGAGAAATAGTAATTTGTGTATTGTTTTACTGACCGAAGGCCACAGACTACTACAGTTTTGGCCACGTTGCTTCCTCCCATATGCCTGTGCTAACAGGAGAGGCCAATATACTTTTTCTATTACAGTAAGGGTTTCTTTGAGCATTTTCATATGGTTCATGTTGGGAATGGCAGAGCATGGAATTACATACCTCTCCGTTAATTCAGGTTAGAAATAAACAGATTTAGTTCAACTTGTTTATCCAGGCATTTAGCAGATGTCGTTGCTGTTCTTAATTGTTTGTTAATTTGCTGGTCAGTGATCTGTAAGAGAAATTGTCAGTACTTTTGAGCAGAAATTTGAGGTGCTACAGATGTGGAGAAGGGTTCTGTTACAGGCAAAGATTTGGGGTGAACTTGACTGGCTGAACAGAAGTAGGGCTTAACAAAATGCTTTATTTTCTCTGTATTTTCCTTCCTTTTTCATGGTCCATACTGAAGTCAAGCACATCCTGAAGATCAGCGCTGGCTTTCACGCAATCTTCTAAGTCTCCCTTAACACATTCTCAATAACCCTGGAGGAGCATTTTTTGTCACACAGTAACATGGATCCTAATGTGAAAATGAAATGCATTATCTGTATGCATCCCAACATGAGAGAAGAATTTCAGTCCTGCTTTTTACTACTTCTTGATTTTTTTCCTGTCAAAGACATAACCCTGGTTTCCAATTTATTTCTGGGCACCAAATTTAGTGAACAGGTACTCTGCTTGTGTAGATCTCTAATTATTATGACCAAGCAATTGTGTCTCTGCTATTATTTTAGAAAAACTTCTCCAGACTTTAAATGAAGACAGAGGAGGCCCATACAGAACAATTACAATGGAGAATTTGTTTACAGGCTGTCACTAGAAGAGACATAATACTTCCCTTTATCATCACTTGTCAGAGCAGTGACAGCCTCTAAACAGCCTGCCCATGCATTATTCTTTATTTGTCACCTCTTGTGCCAGCTCTTGCCCTAGCCTGGCATGTGTCAAACCTATGATTCAGGGATTCATTTGATCAGCACTGTAAAGAAAAATGTGATGTATTTACTTTTAAATTACAAATTAGATATTTGCTCCCCATATCTAATGAAAGGGGCTTTAGCTTCTTTATATGCAAAAGTACCATTTATAGCTTATTGTAGAATTTAAGTACTGGCTTCTCTCTCATGCCCAGCTCTGAAAATGTAATTTATATAATACTACAGAGTATAAATTAAACCATCCTACCTCCCTGTTCTATTGTCATGGCAAATCTGTTTGAACTGTTTCCTTTGGTAATGAATGGGCAGAATATGTTGTCCTCTGGACATTTAAATGTCTTTTTATTTCAGGTTGCTTTCTATTTTACACACTGCATTATAATTTCTTACAAATAATTTCTCTAGAATTGCAGTTTTGTTCTGACATTGATTAATGCATGTTTACTTGTGCACTTGAGTTTGCTTAGTTGTAAATGTATATGTGTAACATACAGGATTTGTGTGTGAGATGATGCTTCTGGAGGTAGCATTAGCAACAAAATAGATTGGGTCTGTGAGAAAATGCAGTTGTACTATAGGAAATAAAATATTTGGTGTTCTCTTCTGTGAGGAAAATTTATGGAGTTCTGTGAAAAGGGAAAGTTCATTCTAATAGATTTGGCAAAAGACGAGATTTTAAAAATCTAAATTTGTTAGTAATCACAAACACTGGTTGTCAACCAAAAATGTGGTAAAAAATGAAAGATACATTTTTACTATTTATATAAATAGTAGAAAATACTGCAGTTTTCTTTAAAACTACTACTGTTCTACTGTCTCTGGCTGTTACTCAATGTTTATTTTTGCTTTTCAAGACTGGTAAAATTAGAAACAGATAGTGCCACAAGCCATTGCAGGACAAATCAGAGTATGAGAGCACTTTTGTAATGATTTAAGTTTTAAAAATTGTTACTTATGGATCCAAAAGGGGATTTGTTTCCTTCACCGTAAGATATCCATTCTCACAACCATATTGGAGTTGGTCATTGAACTTAAATACTTTGCAATGTTTTTCTAGTTATTTGTAGTTATTGAGAATTTTTTCCCAAATAAATTCCCAAACCATCATCCTTGCCGTATCTCAAAACTAATGATAGAATAAGTATTGTTGCAGATCTCTATTTGACTATGTCATGACTTACTGTTAGGATATTTCTAATATGTAACTAGTTTATAAAATTTAGATACCTTGCATATCTCTAGTAATCTATATACTTTGCTATGCCTGTAGACCCGATCTTTTAATGTCGCTTTTTGAACTAAGCTCTGTAAAATTCACAAGTTAATGCTTTTGTTTTCTTCCTCACTACTTCCAGATATGTCAAAATGAGGATGCACTTAGAATTCTGTGTAAACAAGATGTGTAAATTTTATTTCTTTTTATGTATTTTTTGTTCCTTAAGCAGCAAGGAGAAAATAATAAAATCATTTGGTCATGGGATTGAGTAGATGAAAATAATTTTGGGATATGTATTTCTGGCATCAAAAGATACGCTGGATGTTTTAATGCAGTTCTTCACAAATCAGGTGACATGCTGTCTAAAATGTGTGAAGAACTATCTGAGTGAGAGGAAGGAAGATTGTACATAGCTTTTGTTTGTTCCACAGAATTTCTGATATTATCCTTGACAAAGAAAAGAAAAGATTTAAAGTTTAAGAGACCCTTTTCCTGAGTGTGCAAGGAATCTGAAGCAATGAAAGAACAGTATGAACTACCATTGATTTAATAGATTTCAAGCTCCAATACAACTAATGACAATCAAATCATATTATTCAACTCTATTGTTCTTTAGCAATTGATATAAGAGCAGAAAAGAATGTATCATAATTTGATAGTTTACATCATCTCTCCCTAAAGTGTTTTCCTGAGAAGATAGGCACTCAGCTTTCAGAATTTGCTCACTGAAAGATGTGGAAGGAATGAAATTAATTCTTTTGTATGGGACTGAATTTCAGTGAATTAAATTGGCTCAAGACAAGAGATAACAATGAGAATGCATGACAAGAGTGCATTTGTATTAGTTCATTTAAACATTGGTGGTGGCCATATTCAAACTGCCTGCTCTAAGGGTCTTACCCTAGCCATTGTGACACCCAACTCACTTGTGCCTACAGGCATCAGGGAGCCTACCAACACCACAAACAATTTGGATTGTCCAAGTAAGGCTCCTGCTTCTCTCCATCAGAGGGTTTAAATGCTTTCTGGTAGCTGCCTTCACCTACAAAGAGGAAAACTGCCTCGAAACAGGGAAGAGTAAAGCAATTGTGTCTGACACATAATGAAACTCAGGGCTATGTAGTAGCTCCTGGTCAACTGAAATCTCATCAGTGAACCGTTCTCCGAGGGTATGCAGGTGATAATAGGGGATTTGTACTGTAGCCAAGGCCTTTAGTGGTTGCTTCTAGAGTTGGAGAGGTGTCTTCTGGCTGAGCAACCCCATTCTTTTTAGTAGTGCTTGTCTAAATAATGTGCAGCAGTGTGGTCTTGCTTTTGGTGCTGGGTCCCTATGCACTATTCAGCGCAAACAACTGAAGATTTGTGGATGGGAAAGGAGAAGGGTTAGGTGACCTTCAAGAACTACAGGAAATTTCTGGTGTCTGTGGACTAACAGAACCTATGGTACCTAACTGATTAGATTTGATTTACTTTGGAAATATGTAACAACCTGCCACTTTGGAGCTTTTTCATTTTTCATGGCTATTAGATGATACAATTTACAATATAGAAAAAAATCCAGACTGACAGCCCTAACAGACTTTCTTATATTACCTCCAAGGTCTTTGTATCTTTGTTTTTAAGGTCTATTTCCCTTCTTCTGTTTTCCTGCGCTATGGGAATAGTCTCAATGGAGCTCATAAAAACAGAAAACAGTTCAATAAATATACACTTTAAACAGTCTTGCCTGTGGGCACAAAATGATCCAGGGCTTGAATAAACCTCAGTTCAGTCACAAAACTGAATTGTAGCTGGTAGCTAAAATGAGTCAGAGTAGCACACAGGCCTTGTCCTGTGAATATGATTGGTCATACAAAAACCACCATTCAAGACACAGAACATCTCTTGAAGTTGTTACTGTTGGGATTCTATTGAGCATGTAAATAGTGAAATGGGATGGAAGAATGGGTACTTCTTTCCTTCTTATTTAGGAAATTAAATCTGTATTCTACAGTCAACCACAGAGCAGAAGACAAAAACTTTCTATATTTATCTGAATATCATTCATTACTTTTGTTTTTGTCTCAGACTTTGCTTTCCTCACTTGACCTAATACTTCTCCCAGACAGTGCTATGAGCACAAACCTCTCTGTTGACTCAGGATGTCTCCAGAGTGTTGGGTTTCTCCTCCTAGAAGTCCCAACCTGTTCTGTAATCATTGCAGTGTGATGTTCCCAGTCCCTCTTCTGTGTCACTCTGCATCAGGATTCCTCAGTATGGAGGATCATCCCATGTAGTACTCTTCCACTAAATGCATATCAGTGTTCTACTTTTTCCATATCTGCAGGTAGCTTTGGAAAGTTGTATGTGTTTGTCATCTGGGAACAAAACAAGATGAAAAGAAGTATGTGGAGGGAGCTCTTTTTCACTGTAAAAATTTTATTTTTACACATGATGTGCCTGTATTGTCTGCTGTGACTTGTTTGCTCACTGCCTTAAATTTGTGTGTCAGCATTATATACTTCAGGATACTGCTGAATGGAAACCCTTTTGTCTGGTTCACAGCAAACTTCTTGCAATTTGTAATGATGTAAGAACCAGGAACAAAGCCTGTGTTGTCCATAAAAGTCCAAAGAATTAGTAGCTGATATCAGAAACAAGCATAACCTGGCAAAGCCATTTCCATGAGACATAGCTTGCAATCCTTAGCATCACTAATGCAGCTTATCAATGGTTTTAATTATAAGAGACTGAACTTTTCTCTCCCTTTTCCCTTGATGAATGAAATTATCATATTTTCCCAAAGTAACTAGTGGCAAGCTGAGGTGTTATAGCAAAGGCAAAAGATCAGGACTTGTGTTTTAGATGTACTTAGGAAGAGGCAAAACTGTAGGGTGTTTTTTTGTTGTTTTCTTCTTGTCAGAAGAAAAAATGCTCCCAAAGATGATGTTTTGCAATACAAACAGAACCAGATTTCACAGATCAGAGAACCTATCAACTACTTTACATTTGCAGCCTAATTTTATTATGAAGTTAGCTGTCTGTGTGCTTCATGCTGGTATCTAACTATTAAGATCTTTCTTCATGTCTGTTTTCCTTCCCATTACAAAAATAACCTCATTGTGCTAGTTTTATTTTTTAAATTTATTTCCATGCATAGTTCTTCATAATGAGTTGATATAGGAAACTGACTTGGAAAGGACACTGTTTATAAAATGGTGTGCCAGAATGTTTATATGGCTTTGGGCTGCAGGAGCCAGAGAATGGATGAATATCCTGCAGCTGTTTTGGCCATTATATTGTGGATGGCAGGTTGCCAGTAGCAACTGCAGCAGAGTGTCAGTGTCTTCCTCTGTGTGATAAAATAGAGAGAGTATTTGCACTTTCTCAACCATCTCAGGAGGATTTGTGGCAGAGTTTGGAGGACTTGAAGTGACTAGGGATGGAAATAGATAAGTAACTTGCAGGCAGTACACCAACCTGTCCTTCTGTTGGCTCCTCCAGGCCTGGCACCAGTGACGCTTTTTTTGCCCTTCTTTCTAGAACATTTAAAAGAGAAGCTGGAGGAATACATGGTCCGTTTTGCCAAGGTGAGGATTGTGCGTACCAAGAAACGAGAAGGGCTCATTCGGACCAGACTGCTTGGAGCCTCACTGGCTAGAGGAGAAGTCTTGACATTTCTGGATTCCCACTGCGAAGTCAACGTGAATTGGCTACCACCCTTGCTTAGTAAGTGCACGAGCATTCATCAGACATTAAGATCAGAACATACAACTAACAATTGAAGCAATGTCCCACAGTAAACAGGACATACACTGTATCAAAGTGTTTGGAGTTCTGCTGCAGTTCTGATCTTCCTGAAATGTCAGGATGAGAGAGAACTCCAAGAAATGTGAGCAGCTGCATTTTGTTTCCTGAGACTAAAGCATTTGTAAAATCTTGCAGTATTTCTTTAGCTTATAATTTATTTTATTATTAGTATAATGCTATGTCCTTACTATACACAAGAAAATGTTTGTTAAGAAGGTATTGTACTCCTTCCTAGTTTTCCACATTGCATTAAAACAGTTTTTGCTGTTAATATATCCAAGGCCTCAGTGTTAAATCCAATAGCAATAGCATTCACAACAGGAAGCTCAGAAGGAATGATTTGCTATTGACTGCTTTGCTGGATTCCAGCTGCAGCCAGCAAAGCTCCATTAGTTAAAGAATGGAAAGAATCAATTGTTGTAGTCTAGGATTTCACTTCAGGAAACAATGTTCTCTTTTCTACACACCTGACTACATGCAAAGTACATATACTTTACAAAGTGAGTGCTTTTTGCTACCATGACCAAAGAAAATTTCTGAATTGCCTAATAAAGAAATTTGTATTCATTAAAAAAGTCTTCAGTAAGTACACAGAAGGTTATGGTCTCACTAATTAATGGTTATTGTTCCTTGAATTCTGTTGTTAGGACTCTGGGGCCACACAGTAAGCTGATAAAGCATTTGCAGCAACATGTGCCTTTCTTCTAATGAGCTATCAGTAGAGACCAAGAAAAAATCTATTAACTAGTTTCTCTTCAGATCAGTAATCAGATAATGCACAAAAATCTAAATTTTTATCATTCCTAGCTTCCGTATCAATTCATGCATACAGTTGTTCCTCTTCTTACCCCCTTATCCTCATTCACAACATCTGCATTTTTAAAAATAACATCCATGTCTTCATGTGAAGCACAAATATCATAAAGGAGCAGAGAGAAATCCAAGTTGAGGCCAGTTCCGCTTGTCCTGTCACTAAAAGAGACCAGTCCCCTCACCACAACCTCTCTTCAAGCAGTTACAGAGAGCAATAAGGTATTCCATGAGCCTTCTTTTCTCCAGGCTGAACAACTCCATCTCCCTCAGCTGCTCCTCACAGGACTTGTGCTCCAGAGTCTTCACCAGCTCCATTTCCCTTGTCTGAACTTGCTCCAGCCCCTCAATGTCCTTCCTGTATTGAGGGTCCCAAAACTGGACACAGTACTTGAGGTGCAGCCTCACCAGTGCTGAGCACAGAGGGACAATCCCTGCCCTGCTCCTGCTGGCCACACTATTGCTGATCCAGGCCAGGATGCTGTTGGCCTTCTTGGCCACCTGGGCACACATTGGTTCATGTTCAGCTGCTGTCAACCACACTCCAGGCCCTTTTCCTCTGGGCTGCTTCTCAGGTGTGCACCTGTAGGCTTGTAGAGCTGCATGGGGTTGTTAGGACCCAAGGGCCACAGTTCTTGATCCAGTCTGTCCAGATCTTTCTGTAGAGCCTTTCTGCCCTCCAGCAGATTGACACTCCCATCCACCTCGGTGTCATCTGCAACTGAGGGTGCACTTGATCCCCTCATCTAGATCATTGATAAAGATGTTAAACGTACTGGCCCTAGGACTGATTCCCTGGGGAAAAACACTTCCAATCTTCCACCCGCTGGATTTAATTTCATTCACCACGACTCTCTGGGCTGGCCATCCAGCCACTTTTTTATCCAGTGAAGAGTGCATCTAATGCTGTGAGATACAGTATCAAAGGCTTTACTGAAGTCCAGGTGGACAATATCCACAGCCTTTCTCTACATCCACTAGGTTACCTGCTTATAGAAGATGGTTAGTCAGGCAGGACCAGACTCATAAACCCATCCTGGATGGGCCTGATCCCTTAGCCTGTGTGATCTCACATGAGGTAGTCTGTTCCATGCATCTAGCTAGATTTCCCCCTGTAAAAACCGAAAAATGACGAAAAGGGATTCATAATTGCAGCCAGGTTGCAGTTGGGTATTGAACTTTCAGCCTCAAACCAGAAAACTGGAAAGATGAGAGCAACTGCATCAGCGCCCCTCAGTTCTCAAGAGGAGTGAGATCTTTCCACATAGAGTAGATTACCTGTAGATAACCAATCACCCAGAGGATCTAGAAATGAGTCTTGAGGAATACTGAAGCCCAGAATCAAATCTGTTTTATTTTGAAAGAAAAAGTAGAATATTACAAAAAGGACAAATAGAAAATGAACACACACCTAGTATATTTTCCCTGTGCCCTGTTTTTCTAAAGGAATAAGGGAATTTTCCTATAGACTTTAGATAGAAAATACTTACTCTACTGAAATCAGATGACACATAATAGTAGTAATAATAATAGTAAAGTTAATGTATGTTTTCAAGTGTTTATCTGAAGTTGTATTTTGTGATTCACTCAGCACTGCATGTGACTAAAAGTCATCCAGAGAAACCACAGCAGAGGACATGTTGAGTGTTTGTTGCTTTGAAGCTGCTGCGTTTTAGCTCCAATTGTATCTGGCATGAGTAGTGAAAAATCCTCAACAAGTACATGGTTCAGCCCTGCTCTGGACTGGCAGTCTTGGCTGAGAGGAACAGCAGTTTCCACTGTTGCAAGCCAGGTTCTCATTGTTCCAAATGAGACCTTGAAAGTTAGAGGTTGGGGAAGAGGGTGAGGAACCAAGAGCAATCACTTAAAGATGGTTCTCAGAGCTATTTATGTATCTAACTTATCTTTTCAGAATTAAATATCAGCTTTTAGACCAAAGGAAGACTGAGTTATTTCAGTATTTTTAGGGTATCTAAATGGCTTTGTAGAGCTGAGCCACAGTTGTTTTCAGTTACAGTCCTTTATTTTGTTTTCTTAAAAATGGGTGTAAAATACTTTATTTTCTTTAAACTTTATTTAGTTTATTTCTTTCTTTAAAGGGGCTCTTAAGCTTAGGTTAGACACTCTGTGATACTAGAGAGTTTTGACTGATGGTCACTGAGTAGGCAAGTGTAGTGATGCAAAAGGTTTGGCAAACACAGCTGTTTGTTGTCACTCCTCAGTAGAAGGAAAGATGTGGCTTGGACTCCAGCAGTTGAGAGTTTAGTGCAGTGTGAAATCACAGTTACACAATTATTGCAGGTAAGAAACTTGAATGGCAAACCAGAAAGGTGCAGGCATGTATTTCCTTCTGCTGATGTTCCTACAGGAGCAGTAAGAGGAAAGATGGACAGTAGATCAATAGTGACATAGGCTACCAGAACTAGGTTTATTAAAACAGATTCCTTTCCTGTCTGAGAATTAAAAATATATCACGTTCGGATTATTCTTAGCAAGTTTTCAGAACACCTGCTTGTTATCCATCCAACATGTGTATGATGTATGGCTTGACAGAGGAGGAGCTGAGGGTCCAACTACTTACGGCAGCTCAGTTGCTGAGTCACTCAACTGATGTCATTATCTGTAATCACATACTTAAGTATGATAATAAAAATATTTGCATTGAAAAATTGCAAAAATAAGACTATCGTCAAATTGGCATTGTTACTTTATCCAGCCCAGTTTGAAAAAAAAGGTGCCTATAGATAAAACCTATATTCTGAGATAGTGACTCATCCAATATTGAAAACTTCTGTTTATTGCCATATATTCTCACTCTGTTTGATCCTAAAAATGCTGAATATAAATACGTATGTATGTATGCATGTATTGGTTAAAATTTCTTGGGAGAAAGCTCTGAGCAATGTTCCCTCTTGTTCCCAGGCTTTCCCTCAAATCTGCAAGATTTTTGCATGTACAGTGATGCTTATCTATTTGTTCTTCCCTTTAGCATATATGTAGTGAAATAACGGATCTTTTCAAATCAGTAAGAATCTATAAGAGGATGAGGAGTAAAGGCAGTGGAAGAGAAACTGTAAAGCTTTCCAGCTGTGACTGACATTCAGTGTCTGGCATTAGGAGAAGGTGGAGGAAAGAGCAGTAGATGATAAAGGCAGCAGCATATTTGCATCTCTAAGTCTGTGATACCGTGATACCACCACGCTTACCAAATATAAGTTAGCCCCACAGCCTTTTCTTTCTGTTTCCTAAATTCACACTGGGGTTACATTTAAGCCTAAGCAGTATGTATGTAAAATTCATTATTTTAAGCATACTGTAGAAAACATTGAGGCTGCAACTTTGGTTGCTTTATCTTTTGCACAAACAGCGCGGTTTCATCAAAAGTCAAGATTTTCCTGCGCTTCCTTATCTCTAAAATATTTTGGAAGCTGAGAAGCAAGTTCTGAGAAACACACTAAAACAGGCAGGTAAGCATCATCATACTTGCAGAATTCTTGAGACTTGCAGAAATGAAGACAGATTGAGCTTAAGCATTGCTCAAATAAATTTCCCCCTGACTATCTCTGCATGTGACATGGAAACTTCAAATCCTTCAGTGTATTTAAAGACAGCAGCTTTTAAAGATGAAGAGAAGGATGCTAAAGCATTATGAGTCTACCTTTGACCTGCTCCAGACAAATCAATCCCATTTAGTTTCTCTACTCCAATCAATTTAGAAGGGGGGAATCAGAGACAGATTGTTAGAAGCCCTATAACTATTAGGAGGGCCATCACAGGAAAGAGATTATGTAAAAGTGACTTTATATAATGATCACAGATAACACTATACAGTGTACCAGTGAATGCAATTATATTTGGCAATAGCAACAGTAATGCAGCCATTATCTCTGAGATGATTTTCCTAGAATTTTGTGAGAGCCTGTGTTTTAAATTTATCTCACCGTTAAAGGACAAGGATGTAAAAGCGTGCTGAACTTCCAGTCACAGTAATTTCTCACTAGCAGCATTGATCCCTGATTTGGACAGTGTTTCTAAACTTAAACTTCTGAGAATAAATATAAAGACCCAGATGTTTTGTGAAAATAATCTTTTTTTTTCTTAACTTCTGTCCCTCAGAAGCATGGAAGCAGAATCTGTGTAATTAATCATTATATCAGAATTACCTGTCTTCCTATCTAAGTGTTCAATCCACACTCAGCCCTCTGATTATTTTTAGGGTACTATCAAGCATCAGTAAAATCTAAACAACAAAATAAAAAAAAATATAAAACAACTTTTCCACATAGGCCCTAAAATGTACTAAATCACATAAAGGATCTAAGATGCCATTCAGAGAAAAAGTTTTATTGTACTTGGAATTTTAAGATTTTAGGGTTTTTTTGAGGGTTCATTGGTAGTTTTTTATTGTCCTTTCATGTCAACACAGCTGTAGGTTTTCTCTGCACTTCCTCATTTCAAACCATTATTCCTCTGCCTAGTTCTTGATGTTGGCCTATCTTCTTTTCTTTTCTTTCTTTTCAGAGGAGCTCTATAAGATTAAGCAATAAGATTCACCAAAGCAGACTCAGGCCCAGCTGAGCTTATGCTAGAGATGGGAATTTGATTTAGTCTCACAGTTCTAATTTTTTTTTTTTTTAAATCAAAACTAAACCCCTTCCTTTAGATAGCAGGTAAGAATAATACTGTGGAGCCTTCTTTATAACTCAAAGATTGGTACAAAAAAAAGGACACAAGCTCTGTTTTGCTCTTTGTGTTGGAGTTTGCCTTTAATTTGGAGCATTTAATTTCAAAGCTGATGCACACTACAGCCACAGGAACAGTGACTGAATGGTTGCAAGGGCTGAGATTCACATTTAGGAATAAATCTCTCTCTCAGTGGCTCCCCATACACAATCCCCACAGATGAAGGAGTATTTTTACTATTTGTTTGCTGGCTTGTTGCATAGCTGACAGACTGGGGACAGCTAAGAGTAGCAATGTGAGAGAGATACAGATAACTGGACTCCTGTGTGTCTCACAGGGATGTGCTTCCCTTTAAAGAACCATAAATACTTCTAATCATTGCCCAACTGCATTAATTCTACTTCAAATAAAGGTTTGATACAGATTTGAAAAATTAAATTATTGGGGGGCCGTAGGGCACAAAGTGAACAATCTTCAAACATCAGAAACCTGTGGGATTCACTTTGCAGTAATATGATAGATGGCTTGACTAGACATGCCGTTTCCTATTTTCTACTTTCATTTTTCAGACCAGATTGCACTTAACCACAAAACCATCGTGTGTCCTATGATCGATGTCATTGACCACAATCACTTTGGCTACGAGGCACAGGCGGGGGATGCCATGCGAGGAGCTTTTGACTGGGAAATGTACTACAAAAGAATACCGATTCCTCCAGAGCTCCAGAGAGCTGATCCCAGCGACCCCTTTGAGTAAGTAGCAATAAAGGGGAGAGTGGGAACATGAAGAAGGGCAAGCAAAAAAATGTAACTGTAGCAGAATCCAAGCCCAGACATTTCCATGTAGGCCACTTACTGCTAATGAAAGGTAATAGAAGAAAACAGGTTTTATACAGGCTTATAAAACCTGAAAACTAGAAAAAAGATCAAGGCAACAATTCACAGAATTCACAAGCTGTGCCTGGAAACACAACCTGGCTCAGTGACTGTACATAAGAGACAGGCACATACTTGTAGTTAAGTATTGGCATCAGACAAGAAGTGATTGCAATGACAGGTATTCTGTTTATTTCACAGAAAATTTATTTAATGTTTTATTTGCTGGAGGCTGATGCAATACATGCATCAGCAGCTGAGTCCACGTTACACCCAGCAGATGCTTTGTTTATAACTGGTTATACGGCTGCTGTATATGCAGTACTGTAATTTAAGCACAGAGCTGTCAAACCTGAACACTGCCAAGATGATTTCTAAATAGTTTTAGGTAAGACAGCCTCTGATCCCAGTATTGTAGAGATCAGCTCATTCACAGAAATTATCTTCTTTTCACAAAGGTACATCCTTTTTTCTTATATTTTCTTATAATTATTCTTATGTAAGGATCAGTTTTGGATTAATACTTACCAAAAGAGAAAGGACAGACAGACATGGTTCTAATGTGGGAAAGTGTCCAGGTCTCTCACACAGGCACATCCCAGCAGGGCTGACAATCATTAGCCCAGGCTGAGCCTCCACACTGTAGGTTATGGCAGTTTGAAACCTCAGCATACTCCTCTCCCCAAAGCAAAACCTGGAAACAACAACAACAGAAGAACTGTGTCTCTTACTCTAATATCCAGGGAATGACCAGCAGGGAGTAGCGGGTGACTGTGACATTCATGGGCTCATTTTCATTATTCTACTTGTTCCTTTTTACTTATCCCCATCCAGGCCCTTTAGTCTTCATCTTGCATTAGCGTAAGTGCCAGTGAAGTCCTTTACATTAGGTGCCAGTGTGACCACTTGTTACTGATCAGGTGGGAGATTCAGGCAAGCCCTGCCTTAGCCTCAGATTTTGGCAGCAGTTTGAATTTAGTATGGCCTGCACCTAAAATCACTCCAGACTGCAAGTTCTAAGGATGGCAGATCAGGTTTATTATAAAACGAGTTATTTATTGAATAGATAGGCAATAACAGACAAAAAGTCTTAAACAGAGTTACTTATTACAGAGTATAAAACAAAGGGAAATTGTAGATTACATAGAACAGTGCACAATGTAGAGGTACCTATATTAAAGCTAGCAAAGAGCTAGTATAGATTAAGAGTCAATGTAATTTACCACCAAAATAATGATAGTGTACAGTTCTTTCACTCAGCCCCTGGGAGAGTAACCATGAGGTAGGTATCCCAGATTCGGGGAGAAAGCCCCACACATTTCCAGGGAACATGCAGAAGACTTCTGCTTTGTGAAAGTTTGGTGTAGCTTTTATAGTGTGAAAAGTGAACTCAGTCAGAAATTCCAGCTTATCTTTCCAGATCTCACTTCCACAGCAAGATATCTATTGACAGCTGGAAGCATTACTTTCATGGCATCAAAAAAATTCACTGCAAGACAAGCTGTCTTGATTGAGTTATTTCACCAATTAGCAAGCTCCTGTGAAGGGCAAGATGCCCTGAGTTATTTCACCAGCTAACAAGACACAGATAAGCTCTTCTGAGGGGCAAGGTGCCCTGCTACACCACACCACAACATAGATGTAGCTAGTGCAATCACGTAACACTCCAGAGCTGCTAGATATTCAATTGCTCTGAGTCTTCTTGGTCCTCTGAGCAGTTGTAGTTTCTTGGCACTTACTGAAAGTAACCACTGTATAATTTGGTTCAGCATTCAAAGTGTGTATAAGTAAAACTTCTCTATTGCCAGTGTAGCTACAGAGTTGCTTATCAGTTGTTTCACATTTGTTTGTAGTATGCATCTTACAGAATCTTGTTGCAAAGACAAGAGATGATGAAGAGAAGCCTCTCATAGGAAACTTTCTAGAAAGATGAGGTTTTGTGCAGTATAGAATAGATGTGGTGGTTTTGCATGAGCTGCTGTTCCACTCAGCATGGCAGCAGTTGTTACCCACCTTGCCCTGCCAGCGTAAGACACAGACAGATAAATGGCTTCTCAAGGAACAACACACAGTACAAAGCAGCCTACAAATCTCTTGTAATCTGAGTAGTTGTCAGGTGGAAAGTCTTCCGAGTTCTTACACAACTCAATGAGAGTCTTCCTTTGTTTTCCCCATAACAGGACGCACATCGGAGCAAGGCTGCTGGAAAAGCAGCATTGCACAAGGAACCATCATGTCTGTCCCCACACATGCCAGCAGGACTGAAGGCTCACTGAGCTAGGACAATATGCTTGCTTGAAAGTACCCTCTGCCTAGAATGGCAAATGGGAATAGATATGTTTTAAATAATCACTATGATTTTTGCTTGGGGGAAAAATTATTTCCTAATTCAAAGTCAGTACTGCTTCTCTCCTAGGGCCTTCTCTGCTGAGATCTCAAGTTTTTAATACCTTGCTTACAACAAATACAGTTAACATTGCAAACCATTTTACTCATCAGTAACTTAATTGACCAAGCCAGCTTCTGTGGAATAAAAGATATAGAACAGTTTTCCTTTAGGTACATATGTTCTAAAACTAGAAATTGCTTCAGCCAGCACCATAATTATTATGCTACTATTTTGTAAGCAGTAGGGATTTTTATTTTTTTTATTTAGGTTAAATATTTTACTGTTGGTATCGTAATAGTTTTATTTCTTGCCAGCAGAGTCAGATCTGAGATGATCCCTAATGAACTGGAAAATTGCCAGCATTTTTAGTAAAACACCAGCAGATAATGTATACATGATCCAAAAAGAGTGCTGATGAGTTTTTCCCCTCACTTAAAATGCCAGCAAAGTATATGTGTGAAGCAGAAAAGGTCACATCAGCCTTAGAAATAATGTACATAAAACCAGATCAAACTACAGAAGACCTAAGAGCAGTGGTTGTATTATCTGCATGGTACATTTGCTTTCCATCTGCACATGATCAAAGTACTGCTGCAGCAGACACCAGCAGCCTGTTTGCAGCTGACACAACCAGCTGAAGTGTTGGCAGGTAGGCTCTTGGTATGACAGGCTCACAGAGCTTACTAAGCTCAGCCAGCTCAGCTAGTGCTCTGGAATTAATATTTTCCTGAGATTTGTGGTTTTTTGTTTGTATTCCACTATGGTCAGTTTTGACCAGGTACTCTGCCATTGGATGCCATCTATCTCAACACGGTCTTTCAGCTCAAAATCCCTCTTGTGAAGAAGAGACATTCTCATCCATTTGTGGTGTGAGAGTAGTCATGACTTATTGTTCCTATACCTGCAGTGCCACTTGGGGCAGCATCTCCATCCTTTGCTGTGACAGAACTTGGAGCTTCACTGCAGCTTTCAGATTCTTCTCACATACACTCTCATCCATTCTCAGGCCCTCTGCAGCTGTTCACAACAAGTAGCTTTACACCAAGATTTGGCTTGGTGTTTATGATTTTAAGACTGTAAAACAGTCTCAAAAGCTTCTGGAGACAAATTCAGGTACAGATGATATACTAGCACCAACTGGGGAGTCATATGACAGATCTGTTACTGCACTTGGTTCAGGCAGCATTCATCCACAAATTTTATCAGTTTGGTTCACATATAATTTATCACTGGCTATGCCAAATTTCTGTATGTTTCACTGAACCAAACTTCAGCCATATAAAATGTATTTTCAGTCAATGCTCCCATGTGAATTACTGGATATTTTTCTATGCTCATTGTAGTGTATAGGGAGGTTTGACTACTATTCCATAGATGGATCTCATGTAGCTTTTAAGATTAGTGATTTTTTTGAAAGATCTGTGTGACTGTTTTTCAGGATGTGCTGAATCCTTATAGGCTTGGAAACTGGACTTCTCCCCTAATAAGGTTGCCTTCTCCTCCAGACTCTAAGTCTGTGAACTCCTTGATTTCCCTTTTTCATGTGCCACAGAAACAACAGAAGTTTCATATTGCATTCAAGTGATCTGTCACAGTTGCAGATCATCGCAGTGATGGTAGTGATTTTTGTCCTGCAATTTGTGTACAACTACCCAAATATACTTGGAAGGGTGCTTCATGCTATTTTCCTCTGCTTCATGTGGGGTTGTGCAAACAACTCAAATTGGTGCTCTGATGCATGGAGTGAAATTGTCAGACAATTGTGGAATCATGATCATGTTATTATGATGCTTGCTGTTTTGATCCCAGGATCAGTGATCATTCAGCAGACTTGGAGATCACTTGGGACATTTTCTTCTAGTCTATAAGCAGGGAGGACCAGAGATGTTTACCTGCTTTGTGACCAGAGATGTTTACCTGCTTTGTGGCAAGGGTCATCTTGGCTCATCTGCTGGTTTGTTCCTCTGTCACAGCAGAGGTTTGAGAGCATGCCCTTACAGGAGACACAGGTCTGGGACATGGGAGCACGCTCCTGGATGTTCCTTTCCATGGTGCAGACACTCTGGTCTCCAGCAGAGTTTGCCTAACCCAAGCAATCGCCACTTAAACTAATAGGATAACCTTGTTACTATAATGGACTGTGATATACATCACATCAGTTTATAAGATTTAATAGCCTGTCTGAGCTAAAAGCTCTGTGGAAGTTCAAAGTGGGGGTTTGATATGCTCAGGCCTGCGGGGGGTGACTGTTCTTTATTTCCTGCCAGCACTTACATTGCATCAGTTCATATTATCACATGCCTGATCTGAAAACTGGCATTAGTTTCATGCCAGCTGCAACATACTTTTAACCAGACAAGAAAACATCAGTTCAACTCAAAAAACTGTTTGGAAGGGGCTGCAGAGCTCATTTGAGCGGTTTTATAGTGGTGTAACTTTATGATGGAGGAAGGAGAGAAAGGTACAGGTGAGACCTAACAATTTGCTATTGAATTGCAGCTCAAGATGGAAAATTTAACCAATGAGAGAAGTGTTGTGCTATTTACTGGATGCACTCCTAGCACCTATCTGAGGAAGTTAGAAGTGTTTTAGTGTGTGGCCATTCCCTACTCTCCAAGAGTTCTTTGCCTCCTAATGTAGAACTGTGACCTCCAGACCTCCCTGAAGGGACACAAAGCTGAAGAGTCATATAACTCTAGCAAAGGGCTAGGACAATGGTTTTGCAGATACTGAGCTATTCAAGCAAGTAGAAACAACTTTGTAACACCCAACATTTTAGTTCCTATACTCAGTGTCCTATTTATAATATAGAAATAGAATCACTCCACCATCACAAGCCTCTCACAATAATAGAAGCCACTTATGTTTAATGGATGTACTTTTGGGTAAAATTTTGGACATGTTCAAGGGATAAAATTGGGTGATCAGTACATATTTCTTTTCTCTTGCATCACAGGCTCTCAACCTTGAATGTAATTTATGACCCTAATGTAGCTAGTTGTGTGTAAGATTGGAAGGTTACTTGGCATTTTCTGTTGAATTGCAGTCCTGAAATCACATTATTATTTTGCAAACTGTCATCCGGATGCTCTTTTATTTGAATTGGATATACTCTCAGAAATACTCTTTTTCTGCAGCTCCTTACATTCTATATTTAAATACATACTTTTTACAACATGTTGGTGCAAAGAAAGTCTTTGCTAAGACTGCATTTCAAATCTGACAAGTACTTTTACAATTTTATTATCGTTTTCTGAAGTTCAAAAAGTGCTTTGGACAATGATTTCTGTTCTACAGCTCCCAGTGCTTTATAGCCTATATCTTTTATGGCTGATTTCTGCCTATAAACATATTCATAAAACCTCTCACAACCAGAAACAATCATCTATTTTTTTAAAGCCCGAGTATAATCTACTGTTTTGAACTGTGCAATAGGAATGTTTTATGCAAAGGCATTACTCTACAGTGAAGCAGTCTCCAACCAGCACGAATTTGTGTAAGTTACAGTCTTGATTTATTGTTTTGACAAGCTATGGTCTGTAAAAGACTGCTAGTGGAGATAACAATAGTGGATATAAAAATAGCTTTTAAAAACTGTCATCCACCCATGGCCCCTTGAAATATCAGAATTTTTTTCAATGAAAGGTACCAACACTAACACAGAGTTTGTGAGTGTGCATATGCTCATATTGAATCATTTCCTCCTGCCTTTGGTAGGATTTCAGTGTAGAGGTTCTGTACAACCAGTACATTTTCTCTGAGGACCAGTACAGAGGAGAGAGCTCTACAGAGAGTGTAGCCTGTCAGAATGAAAAAAAAAAAAAATCTAAGATAAAAAACTGCTGCTGGTTTAATTTTATTTTTCAGCCAAGGAAATAAATCACTCATTAAGTTCTACATGCTAGCTGAATTGGGTTGATTCAGATTTGATACACTACCTTTCACTGAAATGGTCATTGTGGTTCATGCCACCCAAGACAAAAGAGTACTAATTTTATTCCTAATGCCTAAACTCATATTTCTAATTTTCTTTAATACTTGGAGCATCATATTTAGCATAAAAATATAAACATCTTGAGTGTAATGCTTGTAGAGTTGTTAGCCTGCCATTTCACACAAGTATCAACTTTGGAGCTTGACAGTCTATATGCCCATATGCTGGGGCAGATTCATAGAATGGGTCATGAATACTACCAGTAATTAGAAAATGAAGTAGCTTCTGGGCATGATTTCAATACGTCTTTACATAAAAAAAGACTAGGATGGTGGCCAAGAAGAAGACAGAGCTATATTGCTCAGTGCATACAGGTGAGCTATTTAAAACTATCACCATACTGTTGATACAGATGGCTTCACTTTCAAAATTATGAAATCAAGTCTGAACAGCTTTCCATAAAGAAAAATAAATCACCTTTTTAAAGCAATTCTTTCTATTCTTATTTATATATTTTTTAAAACCATTTTCTCTGAAACTTTCATGCAGAATTTGGTGACACCTATTGGTTCTAAGAAAGAGAAAACCAGCACCCTTCTCTTACCTTTTATAGTGTTTATCAGCATAAATTTGGGAGAAACCTCTGCATCCACTTGGTTGTTGTGGTTTATTTAAAAAATTATCTACTGCTGTCTAAAACCTCAATCTAGTGCTGCAGTTGCTTCCAACAGAAGAAAGCACAAAGGCTGAACCAATTTATTTTGTGGGATTGCTCTGTGCCAAACCACTTTCAAATCTGTACATTGATGCAAGTTCCACACATGCTCATTGGCCCAGGTTTGTTGATACTCTTTAGCATCTGTCCAGGGTGGGATGTGTGTGTCATTTACCCCTTGCTCTGTGAGGTCTGCAGGAGCTCCACAATATCACAGGGCTTTCCTTCAATGCCCATGGTTCTTTTTTCAGAGGCAGTAATTGACTAAGCATGACATAGAAGCATCCCCACTTGACAATATATACCTTCTGATTTTTTTGACTCTGCATGGAATAATTCTGTCCATCCAACTATCTTGGTGTAGCCCTGAGGTAATGAGATTTTTCTGGCTTCCACTCTGAAAAAATTAGACTGCCAATGCAATGTGTGCTGGAAGCATGAAAAAGGAGGAAAGATGGGAAAGAAATTTGTATATAGCCAGTGTTTCAGTACTATTCTTGCAAATCAGAAACTTTCCTACCATGGATTTAACCCCTTCAAATTTTAAATCACATACACTGTACAGTGGGAGCAGAGCTTTTAAGTACTTGAGGACTCATGTCAGATAAGTTCTTTGTTCATTTTCAAGTAAATGATAATATTTCCTTGAGCCTCCCATAATAAATAATGTTTTCTAGATCTCAGATGATTGTCTTTGCTCCTTTGCAGACTGTTTCCGTCCTGAGAGCATACAGCACCAGCCAAAGTCTGGTAGAATAGATGGGTGACTTTGCCTCTCTCAAGAGACTGTTCCTGTTTACATTTTCTGGAGTGTTGATTCATGCCAGGCTTTTGCTCTGGTGTAAACTCCACATCATTTTCTGCAGAATTGGTATCTAGCCAAGTATTCATCATCCTCCTCTTGTAATTCAGATTTTACATGTGTAAAGACAAGGCATTTAAATTCATATCTGTTTCAATTGCCATGTCCAAACGTGGTCTGTCTTCATTATCCACAGATCTGTGTGATATTTTGTATCTGCACATTTGGAATTTTATTTTTTTTTTCCTTCACTTCTCCAATTTGCTAAGATTTTTTAATTCTGCTTAACCCTCCAGTTTTTTACAACCTATTGCAATGTCACTTGAGCTTTACTTGAGGTTTGTGCAAATGGCAAATTCTGTTCTAAATCCTGATTATAATAATGTCTGTTTGGTCCAGATGCCAGAAATCGAGACATGCAAAGTCCCTGGCTTTCCAAAAATCTATTTTCTCAGCCAGAAATGCAGTGTGTACCACACTGTGGCCCTTAAAAATTTCTCAGCTTCCTGCTAAACAAACCTTTATAAAATGGCACCAAAGAATTCCTCCACATCCTGTAGATGGCTTCTGATTTACAGCTCAAATTAGCAGCTTGCTCTTCAGGTCCATTTCCAGCCTTAAGATCAAGATCTAGGACTTCATGGGACACGTTCCAATAGGATCCAGTTATGCACAAAGCCCTCCACTCCATGGAGCTGCTGAATTGCACTGTGCAGATTTTAGTGCAACATTGAACTGAATCAGATACTGAACAATGTCTGCAGATGATCTCAAGACAATTTCTACTTTGATTTTGATTATAGGATATCAGCAGGTTTTGCATCTCTGTGACAGCAATTATGTGCCTTCAGTATTTCTGCAGTTTCTAACCCTGGAAGTATATCTGTGAATCCATTTATCTCAGACTTGAGTGAGAAAAGTGAATACATGTTTTATTTACAGTCTTAGGAGAGTTCAGTATGGGCATTGACCTGATGACTACCTTATTTGAATTATCCCCAGACAAACCAGCATCTGTTTCATTTTCACGTAAGTAACCAAAATATCATTATTCTAGCTGCAAGACAAGTTTTCTGTCAAGAGGCAAAGGTAAATGCCTCCTGCAATCTGTGAAGTGAAATTTATGATAAACACTCTGAAATTTGCTGTGTTAGTTTACTTATGAAATGCTATGCATGTCTCTTGATAGACCAGGAACAAATGAGACTCAAAAGGGTTGACATTAGTTCTTTGATAAACTGCCAGGACAGTATCCTTTGTCAGGGAACAAGATTCTTGTATAAGCTTTACACATTTCAAAATGTACCTCTTCTGTTTGTGGGAAAACAGCACAGAAATATCTCTTCAAGTGAATTGTTTGGAAAATCAACCCCTGTGATGTTCTCTGTTTTTAAGATGGTGCATCAGTGTTATTTTCAGTGCTGGAGAGGCACTGTGGGCGAGATATTATAGAAGTCCATTTGCCCCCTACAGAGAATGAGATGCCTGCAAGGAGAGAAGAGATCCCATGCCCTCCACTCTCCTTGTTCTCCAGCAGAAAGTTTAGCTGATGCTGCAGAACTTCCCTGGCTTTTTCGTTCTAGGGCAAATAACCACTCTGTTTTCCCATGAGTGCAAATGATGTGTGGACATGCAGGGAATTGGGAGTGGAGAGGTGGTGATAAGTCAGGAAGAGCACAGTGGGAGAACAGTAGCAATAATTTTCCTTTTCAAAGCACTGCAGACATGCAAAGGACCTCTCAAAATACCCAGGGAAAAGGTAAACAGCAGGGAAGAAAGTAGTTTGGAGGAGTGTTTTCAGATCACTCTCAGGGGAGCACAGGGCAGGGGTTTTGAAGAGGCTCCCAGAGGACCCTGAAGGAGAACAAACCCTAAGCTCTCAGTCCACAGGAAATGTTTCAAGTCCCCAGCTTTCTGCTTTGCAGTAGGTTTTAATGCCTAGCCCGTCATGTAGTGATTTTTTTGACAGAATGACAGTTTAAACAGCAAAACTGTTCAAAGCACAGTCTTTGTTCCTGACTTGTTCAAAGGGCATTCAGGGAAGACGAATAGTCCTTTGTCAGTCATATACATGTTATTAGTCGATATGGCTTAATCATATGGGCCCTGTTATTTCAGGGGTATTTTCATTTGACCTTAAACCAAACAGCATCACCAAAACAAAGAAATTATTATAAACACTGAATGTAAACTATGATGCCTTAATTTTTACACTTATCTTATTGCATTTGCTTGCATTTCCATTTCTGCTATGTATAGGGATATTATTATTCTATAGAAGAGTGATGTTAAGAGACATGTTTTTTGTAAATCAAAAGGCATTATTGCTATTGCAGCTAATTTCCAGTATGAGTTCCTATAATGGTAATTTAATAGATTAATAAATTTTTAATGCCAAGACAGAGTATTGTGACTATCTTAATGGAAGTGGTAATGCTTTAAAAACATTCATATATTTACTGGAAGGTAATAACATGCTTATAATTTCTGTAGGCATGAAAGGGTTCAAAACTTATCAAAATGTGGGTATTGGAATGCCTGAGACTATATTTTTTTTATACTGCCATGTTTTTTTAATGTGGTATTGCAAGATACTGATAAAGTTTATAAAATTACTTAAATTTACATATTTGTGTATTAAAAATTATGTTTTTTCATCACCTATTTAGCTTTTTGCCTTATTACTTTCATTAATAGTTTGTTGGATATGAAAGTTTCCTAATCTCCGCAGGCACAGCTGGCCCTAGGCTGTAAGACAAGGAAGGCTGATAGATGGGCTTTAACTGCAGACAGATTTCATCTGTCTCATCTAATACTTATTAAGAAATCTAACCTTGGTTAAGCTGTATTATACAAACCTTCAATTGTATCAAGGACTGCCAAATAGTTGTTTTCTGCTTTTACTGGACTTACATCTCCACCTACTGGCTGATAGGACAAAGTCCCTTTACAGTGTTGGTTTAAATGAAATCTAAGCAGTGGTTTTGCCTGTAAAAGCTTTTCTTATTCATTTATAGCCACAATTTTCAGGTGAGGTTTATTAAAAGTTGTTTGGCCATCTATATAATGAAGCCACTGATTTTAAACTCGTTGGCCTATGAGTATTAGCTTTGCTCTTAATAATGAAAATATAGAAGAATTTTTAAATCAGGAAAGGATATCTATCTATCTATCTATCTATCTATCTATCTATCTATCTATCTATCTATCTATCTATCTATCATCTATCTATCTGTCTTTCAGTGGGAATGCATGAGAACATCCAATAGCCAAATACACAGTACACCTATAAAAAGATACTCCTGTGTAACTCAATAAAGGTTAATAGCATAACAAGAATGATAGCTGCAGAGAAGTAACTTTTAAAAAGACAAACATAAAGATCTCTTGTAGCAGAGCACTCAGATGACCCATTAGGTGATTATCATCCAGAAGGAAAAAAAAGAAAAAGAAGGAAAAAAAAATCCCAATGCCAGTTTGGAAGTTAGCAAAAAATAAGTCTTCAACTTCATTCACGTTTCCAGAGGGAGAAAGTGAGAACGTTAAATAGATACCAAATTAGAGCACAGGGTGTTCTTTCATACCTTAGTTTTCTCCAAAGATTTTGTTTTCTCATTCCTTATGATGGGGCATTCACCTGTGAAAGCTGATGTCATGTCCTCTCTACCACCACCTTAGAATCTTCTGACTGACATTTCTACTTAACTTCCATTTCATTAGCAAGTTGGTCTTCAGAAAGCTTCCTACTAAAAACAAATTGGTAAAATCTTAACTATTGTGAGGAACCTTAAGTATACAATCTGCCAAGTAATCATATAAAGAATAAATACAGTACAGTGCACAGTGTAACTAGAAATTTGCTGCTTGGGCTTAGTAACAGTAACTCCCACACACACCCCGTGAATTTTATGGAGATCAGTTTAGATCTAGATACCACATCAGGTGCATCTACAAAAAAGCCATATGAACCACTTAGAATTAAATATCTTTTTTCTGTAGAAGTACATGTTAAGCAGTGCTAGAATTCAGGTGCTAGATGATGAAGGTTTCTTTTGAATTTGTTTTTTTCTCTCTAAACAATTTCTTCAAATAGTTACAATAATAACACAAAATAGGAGCATGCTCTGAATGAAAAGTAGCTATTACCCAGCTGGAACAGAAATTTTCCAAAAATGTGGAAGATAACTGAAAGAAAATTGAAAGGCACTTTGTAAACAATAGACACCAGCAGAAATCTTAATTACCTAGTGAGACAATCTCTGTAGTTTTCAAGTTGGCTGAATTTTGAATGCTTTTGTTTGACAAAAATAGAAGAAATAATTATGAAACTTAAATGAATTTGTAAGTTTCTGTATGTTTTGACATTCCAGACATAATAGAAAATCAAAAAATACCCCAAGAGAAGGGGTAAAAACAGAAAGTTGTGGAGTTCAAACCATAAGGCAGGAACACCAGCAGGACTAGAGAGCTTCCTGCAACTTGACAGCTGCAGAGATGATGCCTCAGTTCTCTGAAAATGCTGGTCTTTCTGGAAATTAATTGAACATACCTAAGCAGTCAGGCTGTTTAAAAATATTTGATCTGTCAGATAATTCCTGGTCTGTTGCTAAAGAGAGCTCAGATCCTGTTACAATCTTCACTTCCTTGGCCTTTTGCAGCCTCTTCTCAGAAAATACGAGCCCCATATTCATCTGGTGGTTCCAGCACAGCTCTAAGTTTATTTTCACATCTCCATTTTGAAAAGTGCAGGCCAGATTTGCATGCAGCATCATACCGCATACAGTCCTCAGCACTTGAGCTATGTCTGCTGGAAAGATCTTGTATTAACAGATCTTAAAGTTGTGTTTGCCCTTTCCAAAGCCTATCTGTTGCTGGTTTCTTCCATTCCTGAACAATCTGGCCTTGCATATATCAGATACCTGGGGCAGCTATTCTTGCAAATGTTCTATTGATCCAATCATGGCTCTGATGAAGTAATGGACTCAAGGTGTATGGAAGAGCAGCAAGGTGAGATGTACTTGAAAGATTCCCTGAGAACTTTTATGTTGCTTTTCTAATACTTGAATCCATTTTCATTCAATAAGCATTGTCTTTTTTTTTTTTTTTTACTTCCATTTCTAATGAGGCCTAAAATTAACATAGCTTTTTAGTTTCCTTTCTTATTTGTAACATCAATGATAGTAGTAACAAAGCACTAGGAATCATTGTTGTAAAGCTGGAGGCAGAAGTCAAAAGTATTTTGGATAAATCCTGTAGGTTGGGAAGAGTGTTTTGAGTTATTTGGTCTATCACAATATAACTAACACTTAACATCTCTACATTTAAACTACAGTTTGTCTGGGGGAGAGGCAGTCCATGTGAATTTTAGTTAAAACCTATTTTGAACTCCCTGTTGTCATCATACCTTAAGAGATACGCTTTTATTAAAAAGCTGATGTAAATGCACTAATTTTCTTTTGGGAGTTTAATTTTCATATTGTGATTTTCATGTGTAATAGCATGAAAAAACCCTACATTTTAAGAGAAGAATTATTCCAGTTGATTATTCTGAAATTTCTGAAACCCATAGATGAGCATATGCTACTGGTGAGCAAGATTTTAGCACGCAAATTTAGCAAGAGAGTCTGACAGGGATGACTAGCATTTTGATACTCAAAATGCACCTTGAAATTTCTGGTGTCTTTCTGGTATATTTTCTGTTTGTGTAAATAAACTTGGTGTTAGCCATAAGTCAATGTCTGTTAATATTTACATTGGACAAGCTTGCCTTTCTGAACCTTTTCATCTCTCTCTGGCTTTTGTCCCTGTAAGAGTAATGTTAACACTATACACATCCTTCCAGACATATGACAGTAATGGGAAAAGTAAACTTAGGTGTCCTTAATCCATTTTTCAAAGTTAGGTAATTCAGTCTGAAGAATGCAGTGTTTTGGAGAGTCTCTTGTTGGGACACAGAAAATCTGTAGATGAAAACAATAGCTGGAGCAGTAGAAGCTCATGACAGTGCCAGAGGCAGGGCTGGTCACTGACATGCTGTGAGATTTGTTAGCTGAAGCAGATCCTTGGGGGTTTTCATGACAGCTTTCCTTTCTGCACATTGATATTCCTCATTTCTGAATTATTCAGCATTGCTGCTGCTTAGCCAGAGAGTGTCTCTGGAGCATAATTAGCTAAGCAATGAGTAAAAACAGGAAAAAAGAAATGTCCCAATTATATATTCATTGTTTTGTGAGTACTTGAATAGCAGCTTAAAATACCAACTATAGTTCACAGGAACCTGCAAGCCAGGGCTGGAAAACTTTGGAAAAGATACCCTAGTCTCAGTCAAATTAATATCATAACTCCTATGGCACGAAACAGGCCAAAAGTTAAACCTTTCAAGACATTTAAAAATAGACAGCCATAAAGTAATGCTGATATATGACTTAGCCTACATCTATCTCATTTTTAAGAGAAACAGAAGGACCGTCCCTTTCTCCCTGTGTTAAATACTTTGGTTGTTCTTTTTCCATGCCTTACCTTTTTTGGAAATCGAAATTAATTTAGTTTTTACAAAGATAATAATGAGAATATTTGGCTAGTGTTTGATCTACTATTTTTACTGCTGGAGCTATGTTTCTCTAAAAAGGGGATGATGTTTCAGGTTTGGGAGCTTGGTAAGTTTTTGTTTAAGTGTCTAGGTGCTTTAATGTTTTTCTCCTGGTCACTCAGAGAATTCCCAGTTGGTTTCCTTTCAATAAAAATAGGCTGGTTTAATTTGAAGAGCACTGTCTTTCTTGACAATGATTGGAACTCTCTAATCTTTGGCAAAAGTTACTATGAGGTGTGCAGAATACATAACCTCTGTCTTTGCCATGACTGAGGTATGTGGAAGAAACAGCCTTTCCTGCTGGCCCTTGGTCAGTGCCAAGTGAACCCACTTTGGTTTTGGTTTTCCTTTGGAAGACGGATATTTGTGTTTAGCTGCTGGCTAAAACAAACCCTTGAAGGTCTCTGAAAAAACAATGTGCACACTTCTTGGGATTGAAACAAAATTTTAAGAAATGAAGCAAGAAAATTATTTTTTTAATTCCATGTGCACTTAATTAAAAGAAATTACTTCTTGTTTCTTTGACTTTTCATGAGGAGCTTTTAAAGAGGGTCTTTCTTAAAAGCTTTTATTTGCATCACAGGTTTGAGTGTTATGAAAGCATTCTACTGAGGTAGAAAGATACTTCTAGAAATACTAGATACTTCTAGAAAGATAAGTGACTTACTGTAGAGCCTTCAAACAGGAGCATCCACAGAGGACACTGTTGAGCCCAAATTTTGCTACCATATCTTAGGCCTTCTTCCCCCATTTTCTCCAGCTGTTAGCTTTCATTATAACTTATGTAATTTAAATTAACCAGTCAATTAGCTCTTTGGCAGAAATAATTTTTAAAAAATCAAATCAAATTATTTCCTAAAATATTTTTGGATATATAGTTGTCATGTGTATAAATTTAAGTAAATAACACAAAAATAAATTTCATCAATATTTAATGGCAACTAGCATCTCTTTCACTTGGTCTTCAGCTGATGGATACAGAGTTCTATTATCTTAAAAACAGATGGAAAATACATTTCAGCTTTCTGTGTACAGGATTTATAGGAAAGCAAATGGCCAACAGGATATTTACACTGAAGCAAGGATAAAGAGCAGTATCATACTCTATTAATGGGTCACAACAAAAACAGTTCAAATATGGAACTTCTGATCCATGAAGATAAATTTCAAAATACTATTAATGAAATAATTTTGAATGGCAAAGATACTCAAAGATAAGTGCATGCAAATATTTCATAAGCCTAAGAAATAAGCTGGTTTCAACAAGGAAAGTGTTGTGAATTTGAGATGTCTGAATGTAAATGTCAGTTATTGCAAATAAATGAGAATAATCAGAAATGCTGGCATAAAGGCAAATGTTTTGTTAGAGTTCTTATGTTTTATCATTGTCAGAAGTAAGATTGATGCCTGAGTAAAACATCCTGGAGGACAGGCTTAAAGCCAAATTAGCCATCCATCCATATTAGTTACCTGCAGGAGTGATGTCAGAGTTGGCTCCAGGGACACTCCAGCTGGTGTTCTCCAAATGAAATACTGAGTGTCATCAGTCTGAGTGCACCTTGCAGACATGCTTTCCTGCCCTCAGGCTAGGGTTTACACTCTCTGATAGTAACAACAAGCAGAGGAGGGGAGCCAGGGAAAAGTTGTTTGAGATAAAGGTTGTGCTGTCTGTGGCTTCTCCAGATCCTTCCAGAACTGGAGTGATTGTGTGGCTCTGACTTCAAGCACCCAGAAACCTGCAGATCTGGGGCATCACTGCAGGTGCCAATGATACTACTGGGTACAGCGTGACTGGAAAAGGTGGGCATATATTTTTCTGGGTCTCAGAAGCAGCCTAAAATTCAGAATGCTCTCAGGAGCACTCTACCAGGTACAGCAGATGCAGGGATTACCCCAGTGATTTGTAAATCTGATCTAGTGTGAGGAGGAGGAGGAGGATTTGTGTGGTGTGCAAGGTTATGTATGCTTGCTAAGTTTTGGAACAGGCAAGAGACAGGTTTATTGACTCACTCTGGGTGAGGGAAGAAGGGAAAAGAAAAGGAGGATGGTAGGTAGCATGGAATACTTGAGCTGTGTTTAAACCACCTGATTCAGGGGTGGTGATGGTGGCATTGAGTTGATGGTTAAACTAGATCATCTTGAAGGGCTCTTCCTACCTTGATGATTCTGTGATTTTGTAATCATAAAGAATTGAACAACACTCTCTTTGATCATGAATCAAAAATGACACACTGCTGGCTTGGTGCTGCCTCCCATGCTTTACAATACCCACCTCCAAGAGCCATGTAAACTCAAGAAAACCCACTGCACTCAGGAAAATGGTATAGTTTTCTAGTGCTTGAGTGAATTCAGCAGTCTGAGGAAGATAAAGTTGTTGTTGCATGGGGATAAGACCACACACCTGCAGGCTATGGCAGGGAGGGTTAGAAGAGTGAGCAGGGAGTTCTTTTCCTTTGGGAACAGGGAATACCTGAAGCCGTATTAGGAACTTAGCTATTTTAAAGAGTTGGGAGGCAGTGATTGTGATCTCCCTTCAAAGGCTTTTGGTGTTGCCAGTATTGCTTTCTCCTAAAGTTTGTAGAGTGTGGATACACCTTTATCATCTGCATTTTTCATCAGATGACCACATGACAAGCTGAGAAGTTGCTGTCAAAGAGTAGCTCTGAATGGTTTGATTTTAAACTGTGAGATTGTCTCAAATATTGATGCAGGTCCCTGAGGGAAATGGCTCTACAGAACTACACAGTTGAGTGTCTTCATTAATTATCTGAACAATAACTATTCAAAACCCAAGTAAGCTGGCATTGGCAGGGGAGTCTTTGAGAATATAGTCAAAGTGCAGTATTGTTTGGTCCTGGGAAATTGAAGAAATAATTTGAAGGAAATAACATGAAATTCAGCACTAAACAGCAAAGAGTGCCACAGCTGAGGAGAAATTTAAAGCATGAATGCAAGTAGATAGTTAGTCAGTACTGTGACAGAAAGGATGAAAGTGTTAAATTGTTAAATAAAGTTATATTTTCATCCTAAGAGGTGTTAACATTTATAAAAGTTGCAGGTGGATATCCCAGTCTGCCTATCTGTCATGGACATGTTGCCATGTCCAGATTTGACCACCATGTCTGGGAACCATGGACTAGTCATTTCTAGACTCCAGATAAACTTCAGAACAGAGAGGACTGAGAGGGGGAGGATATTATACCCTTCTGATATGCAAAAGTCATTAAAAAGAGGTTAGTGTTGAGTTGTTGCAATGGTGACTAGGGCAGGTTTTTCACAATTGTAGCATTGTTCCCCCTTTATTCACTGAAATTTGCATCAGGTAAAGGCAGTCTGTGATGTGATCAAGGAGAAAACTTTTGCTGAAGTTCATCAGCCCTTAATATTTTACAGAGGATTGTACAGAATTTCAGTGGCAGTGGTGGTTTACTTGTGTACCATTATTTTTTTTTGCAATGAAAATTTTTTTTCCACAGACAAAGATAAGTGCTTAGTGATTTGTTGAATTCTCCAGCTCAGTCAAGGGACTTAATTTAGTAACTGAGATAGAGGGAGGAGTGTTGTTAATTCACTGATGTATTTCATTTATGTGTTTGTTTCCTAGGAGGGAAACATAACATAATAATGAAATCTTTTGTGATAAAGTCGGTTTGCAAGGCGTACAATAACAGGGAGTGTTTAACTTGAAAATGTTTTATTTTAGGATTTAAAATACTGTAAAGCAATTCAAAGAAAAATGCAAACAATATATTCAAATTTAATGTTTGGGCCATGTGTGAAATAATATTTCAAAGAATTGTTTTAAATGTAGCTTCCTATGTAATAGCCCTAAAAATATTTTATTCAGTATTATAGGTCAGTATAGAGGCCCAGCTAGAGTGGTTTAGTGACTGAGGAAAGCCCTCCTCATGTATCAGTTTCTAAACAAACATCTTTTTTGCAATAATTGATATTTCAAAGGATTATTTACATCAGCAGACAAGCCATGCACTTCCTGAAAATGGATTATTTCTGTGTTTTACTACTTACTGCAATAGATCGTATGATGACTTCTTACTAGAAAATATATTTAAAAGATGTTACATTAATCTCCACCTAGAGTACAAATTAGCTGTGTTTCATCAATGGAACTGTAGCTGGAAAACTGAACTCAAAATCTTTCATGCGAGGAAAAAAATGTTCTTGATTATATTTCTTTCTCTGAAACAGAAGCTTTTTATTACATACATTACTTGTCAAGAATATGATACATATTTCTTGCTACATACTTGGCTGTTGGCTTTTGTCTTGATAATGAAATACATACACACATGCTCTGAATGGATCTTGACAGTGGAGTGAACTTCATTATTCCACAGAGAGGTGAAGGAATATTGGCTCAGTTGCACAGTGTTCATCATGTGGACACTATTGCTCATGGCAATGGGAGTTTGTGGAGAATGACATTATTCATTTGGAGTTTTGCCTGGCACCCATCTTTATTATTAGTGCACAGTAAATAATGTGATGATCTTGAAGGACTACCAGAAATGCATACATGGATCTTGCACTCGCATCTGCTGTGTAATTTCAGAGTCGTTCAATTTACTGAAACAAAAATAGGAAGACTTTTTTCATTGTCTCTTAATTTTCTTCCTAGTCATCACTTCAGATGGCACCTGTCTGTAATTAGAGTCTGTGTCCTACAGCAATCAAGGTGTGTCTTTAAAAACCCCAAACAGGTGGTGCATCTCTTGCATCCATTTCCTTCTGACTTATTAAATCCCCCAGGAAGTGAAACCAAGTCTCAAGGTGAGTTCCTCCCCTGTGATGCAGGAGGAGGACTGTTGCTTCTGCATGGAGATTTGGAGTAGTTTAGCTGAGTTTTCTCCTTGGAAAACAGAGGTGTATAAACCACTCCTAGATTAATGGGAAGGTATCTAAAGGGTATTGGTACAGACAGGGTGATGTATGGAGGAAGAAAATTGCTAATGCAGAGCATGCTGTGTCAGATTTGCTTGAAGCTGTTCTCCCTGCTCTCGAAAGAGAAGCAATGAAGACAAAATGCTGACCTCTGTGAAGCTCATTCTTCTTCTAAGAAAATGTACTTAGTCTTTCTTTCTTGCTATTATTCTTTGTCAATAAATTGTACCTTCCAGGTAGAGCAGGTTTCGGCCTCCAGGAATAGTTGCACCTGCAAGTGATTGAAAGATGTTGTCAGGAATCCACTTCACCTGAGCCCAAAACACCATTTAGTTGTGACCATATCACTTTTCTGCCTCTATGGGGAGATTAAGCCTCATCACTAATCAAAAAACTAAGTTATGAATGGAGTTCTTTTAGCAATACTTGAAAGCAGATGTTTTCCCTTTGACTTGATTCTTTTCCCACTTGCTCCTAATATTAATTGTTAATGGAACAACATCCTGTGTAATTACTGTGGAAGCATGGTTCTGCTTTTAAAGGATAGGTATGAGAAGAAAATATTCATAGTGTTCTGTTTCATTTTATCTTCATTTATAAATGTAGCATTTAGAAGAATAGCATCCTGTGTATAGCTTCAGAATGAAAGCTTTAAAAGCAACTCTGTCTATGCTAATGATTTCAATCTTTGACCTGCAGTTCTGTGTTTCATAATGTACTTATTTGTGTTTTGCAATTTGTATTTAATTGCTTGTCTAAGAAGGTTCATGCATCACATTCTTCCTTTAAATCTTTCATTAGGCTTTTTTTTTCTTGCCACCAGAACATGGCTGGATGCTACAGCAGCTGCTTTACAGACATAACTATTCTGTCTTATTGCTGGTAATGACAGCCAACAATTTACTGTGTGTATTAAGTTTGGTTCTGTGTTGTACAACTGAAGATTTTAGGAAGATATTTTCACAAACGTAGGACAACAAATGTCAGACTCACCTAATTACTGTTCTCTGCGCTTTCTATGGGCTTTCTTCTGCTAGCTGGAAATGAGTGGTTTGAAAATGTTTTCTCTAGCAAAATGTTCAGATTTATTTTCTTGGTCTTTATGGCATCATAGTTCTCCTTTCTGTTTAGCTGGTAGTGAGGGATTTCTTTTATTTACAAAAGTAAGTGTCAGGAGTGAAACCTGCGGGTGAGATCCATGCTCCCCAGTTCACACCAGCTGCAGAGAGAAACATCCTCTGAGTTTTTCAGGGAACATGGCAAAGTTTCCTAGGCAGGGAGTTGGGAAACAAGCTGTAGGACAGGGTGAAAGCATTCAGGAGATTCAGATCAAGAGATCAAAAAGAAAGAAAGTTATAGTAACAGTACAGACACACATAGACACCTTTGGAGGTGTACAGATTTTATTCAGTCAGCATAGTCTGTGCTGACCCTGGTGGACAAATAACAGATGATAATCTCAAAGATTAAGGGTAGATTACTGCAGCATAAACAGAGGTGATGTAAGTATGTGTGGGGCTAAAGTAATGTCCCATGGTGAGAAGTTTTTGGACAGCTGGAGTAGTTCACCTCCTTGGGGGAAAGAGGTGATCTGAGGCCTGAAACCCATCTGTGTGCTGACACCAAGTCGGGGTTGACAGCAGCACCTCAGCCTCTCACTGACATTCAATTCATGGCCCCAAGGACAGCCTCCACCTTTGAGGCAGAGAAGCTGGGGGAAAGTGAGGACTCAAGGCCTTGAAGTGGACCCTGAGTCATCTTTAAAACTGCATTTGAATTATTTCTCAGAGCTAAAAAGCCCATTGAATTAGAAGCACTGAGCACTCTTTGTGTAGTCTGTAAAATGATAACAGTATTACCAATTCCTCCTATGAATACCACCTACTTAATGAGACTATCTGTCAGTAATTATCTAAATTATATGGACCCCATTTGTTTGAGGTGGTGAATGTGGCCAATGATGGAGATGAAATGAAATTACAGTTTCAGTGAGGTCAGTGGCTGCCATTTCTGACAAAGATTTTTCTGATTGTGATTAAGGATTTGCTTTTTCTGTTGTGTTTATTGTATTGGTTTTTGGTGGGTTTGGGGGTGGGTTTTTTGTAACCTCTTAACAATAAAGCCTGTCTAGGTTAGATTAGCTTGGTTGGTTAGAGTACATTGCTAATTATGCCGAAGTTGTGGGTTTGATCCCTGTACAAGCCATTTACTTGTGGATCCCTTCCAACCCAGAAGATTCTGTGATCTTCTCACCACTTGCAAGAGTTCTTATTACTATTCAGCTTACCTTCCTGCCAGTTCAGGATTTGATACTTTTTTTATGCTTTCTAATGTAATTCTGAAGTGATAGGACTATCTCCAGCACTTTTTTTGTTTTAATGACTTGGGCATTATTGATTGCCTAAATCAATTTCTCCAAATCTTGAGATATTTCTTAAAATAACCAAAACACCTTTTTTTTTTTTTTTTTCATATATTATTACTTTAGATAAATGCAAAGGAATATTTTTTTTCTGGAAGTAAGTTTTCTGGAGACAGGAGTCTTGGGGATTGAGTTAATGTGGTTACATTGCTTAGATGTTATTTTTTTCAGTTCTCAACCTTTTCTTGCAGTATTTTCCTTATAGATCTCTATAGGTTAGGGTGACCCCTCTTGATCCATGTGCTGTTACATGGCAGGCAGTGGGACAGTGCTGGCCCCAGAGTATCTGGGCTGTGTGAGCTTCCGGACCCAGGAGAGAAAAAGCTTGCAAGGCAGCTGCAGTCTCTGTTGGTGAGTCACCTAAAAGCCAGTAATGTACCCAGTCCAGCTTGAGCTCATATCATTCCCCATTATCCTGCTTTTTAATTACTCCCAAAGGTCCCCTTTTGCTAGCTGTTCTTAGAAATGTATCCTCTACCTTCCAGCTAGAAGAGAATTTTAGTGTGCAGCTCCTTGGATGACAGAAGCTGGCTATCTCACTTGCACTGTGTAGGGATTCTTGTTCCCAGCTCTGAGATCAGAGTGGTTTGCTCAGCAGTTTCCACTATGTCCTGTGCAAATTAGCAAAGCTCCATGGCAAACTGATTATCTGTGTTTGCCTTCAAAGTCGGGTGCAGAGTTCACATACTTAGCTTAATTTCACTGCAATTGATAATAAACCAGTAAGGTTCATTTCTCTGGTTTTCCACAGCCTGTCCATCTTTACAACATCAAATTAAAAGTAGATGCTCTCATGGGACAATCAAGTGCTTGACCTCATCAGTTTTCAGCTCCTTCATGCTCCATTGCGAAGTACTTTTCAGTGTTTTTTCTGTCAGTTCTGTACTTGAAAAACTGCTTTCACTGCTTCCCAGTTTTTACAAGAAAATATTCTTGTGCCTCTGGTGCAGGCTGGGAGAAATCTAATGCCTGGCTCCCCATTACCCTCCATAATGGGGTAACACAGTGAATTATAGAGCTTTATTAAATGGCAATGACACATCTAAGAGAGCATTTCCAGGATCCCAGAATACCTTTGGCTGTGTATTAACCTCTTCAGGCATAATTTTTTTTGTCTTCTTAAAACTTAATGCTCATGAAATCTTTGACCACTGGCAAATGGATGAGCCGCTTTCTTTAGTGATGGCACTGCTACACTAGCTCCAGCCTCCCTCCCTGTCAGCATGGAATCTTTTCAGGCTTCTGCATTAATCCCCAAAGACAGACATAAATGAAATATTAAAAGTACCTTTTGTTCCCACTTTCTTCTTGCATTTGAAGCAGTGTTTGTGCATAAGGGTAGAGTGGGGGCATTTGCTGACAGAACTATGGAAGAACTGATCAAAGGAATAACATCCATCCAGATCCTCAGCTCCATGGCAGATCACAGCCATATCATTAACTGTGTGTCTCATCTGGTTAGCCTAGTGTGAGAGCTCTGTCTGCTTAAGTCAGAGTCACCAGGGGTGGTCTATGGGACCCTGAAGAAAAGCCAATTCCATCAGGATGATAGGCAGCAGTATTTTTAGAGACTTTGCTAAAAAATCAGGAGATTATTTTAACCATACTTCCACTTATTCAAAATCTTTGTAACTTGGAAGTGTTCTGGAAATGACCTTCACTAACAAATCAGTCTGATCTGATGTGTGAACAGTGGCAGGACTAGAACAGAAAAACCACTGAAACAGTAGATGCCATTTCCTTGCAGTGCTTTAATAACAACACTTCTCATTTGCCTACCTGAATCAATTTGGTGTTGCACACACAAAGCCAGAGCCTGAAATACTGCAGGAGATGCAGAACAAGCAAAGGCTTCTCTTTTGTGTGGAGTTTATGGCAGTGATTGCAATTCAGCTGCCTTGTTGGTCTTTTTTCAAAGTTCCCAAATGCTACAAATATGCACGTGGTGCTATACAGTAGCATGAAGAGTATTTATCAGAAGGGCCTCTTTTCCTCACTGGTCATTCCTAAAACCACCCAAGCTGCTGGGTGTACACCTTATGTACAAAGCTATTTTGGGTGGGCTGTGATGTCTTTTTAATTTACTTTAATCTGCAATAAGTACATAATGTTTTAGAGTTCTAGAAAACATGGAGCTATAGTCACTCAAATAACTTAGTCAAAATCATCGTAACTTTTGACAGCAGACTTCTAACTGATTGGATTTGTAATCTAGGATTCTGCCTTGGGAGGACAAAGTCTGAATTAAAGGATTATTTTGAAAATAAGAACGTATTTTCAGTCCAGTGGTTATGTTTCAAAAGAAATAATTTATTATCTTTAATTAAATAGAAAATTTTTCGTTGAGTTTAAACTTTGCTTATGATGCTATACTGGGCTTAATTAAATCAATAAAGCAAAAGTAAGCTCTGGAAGACAATTCTCTGGTTTATTTCTCTTTGTCTAAAAAAGGGGAAGAAAACGTTATAGCAATTCTGTTCAGATACTGCCCCCATATGTTCTCAGAGAACTTCCTTGGAGGTAGTGATGGGATTTAATGAACTGGTGTTTTTCATAGAAACAAAGAATCAAATCAAAGCTCAGCAAAATCCAGGAAATCTGAAGTTCCCATTTTAGGGACAGTTGATACTATTTTGCCTCCAATCTATCTTTATTTCTACATTTAATTTTCAAATATTATATTTTCAAGGGACAACTACGAATGCAGATAATACATGAATTTTCAATATGAAAAGGTGCTAAACTGACAGCTGTTTCAAATTGTGTTTAGATGTTATTTTTTGTTTTCTTCAGCAGTTCTTACTTCCCACTAATAGCTAGAAGGATTTTTGCTGCTGCTAAACTCCACGTGTCCAAGATCCATCCCTCCTCGTGACATGAATGTGCCTCGGCTGAGGTGCTGCTCTCAACTCTGCTTTCTTGCTTTTGCAGCACTCAGGCCTCAGTCTTGTGGGACTGCTTGTATTAGATTTGTCTCTTTACTGTAACTTCCAGCTGTTAATTTGCTCCTTGGCTTTATCATTCTGAGCACTGTTGCCTGCAGGACATTTCCAGAAGCTTTCATTTATTTTTTTGCTTCAGGATGCTCATTTGTGCTGACCCACCTGCTTAGTCTGAGTTCTGTAGATCTCCTCTAACAATAATTCAGACAGATTTCCCTTGGGTTATGAGAGGTAATTATGGGAAGGGGAAGCCTCTTCTTCAGAGTCTTCCATCTCTACCCAGCTCACCTCTTTTTCGTTAATTTCCTAAATATGAGAGAAAAGGCTAAAAGAGCCTCATCACCCACATAAAGACTCCTTGCTTTTTTACAAAACAATTTTTTTAATGAAGTTTAGCAATGTGGTAAGAAAAATAAGAGTGTGTAATGAAATTACAGTGGAAGCTTCTATAAGCTAGAAGTCAAGCACTTCTAGAGGTCTCTTTCTAGCTGATTCTTCACAGCTTTCTGGCTCACCATTTGAAGAATGGGATTTTATCTTAATATTTCAAAAAATAAAGTGGAATTTAAAAATTAAATGTGACAATAGAGAAACTTGGGAGTTAAGTTTAATACAACTTGGCTGCTACATGTTTCAGCACAATGATAATTTGAACTGGTAGTTTACATACAATTATGTAGGATAAAAGTTGTTCAGAAAAAGGGACACTTGAGTTAAAAAAGAAAGAGTAACTGCCATAAGCTAATGTCACAGAGACAGATTTTACTTTCTGAATGTTGATGATTTTATAAACATTGAAATGGGTTATGTTGTTACGATGGATAAAACAATGCCTTTTAATACATTTTAATTATATTTGATTAGAGAATTAAGTATATAAAATAGTCCACTTTTTTTTTTATTTCTTGGGATAGTCAGGAAGATTTATCAATATTCATTTCAACTACTGTGACATCTTTTTCTATGTGCAGTATAGAAACTGTCTTTGGATGGAGCAACCACAAAATTTTTATTTTTGTCATTTATTTTCTTAACCTTCGTCAGTTTCTAGCCATCTGATCAACTCATCTTAATTTCAGTTTGGTTTACTTCTGCTTTCACTTCCTCCAGGTAGGCAAGTCTGTCACTAATATTACACATACATAAATTTTGATTTTCAGGTTTTTTAGAACTTTTATGCAGGATTAGTGTCAGCTTCTGCCATTTGCTTTAAGATTCTTTGGTACAGTATCAGGAATCACGGCAGAGAGGAGCTGGAGCAGTCACCATTGAAACAAGGTACCTGAATTTATCCCCCCTCCTGAGGTGCATTCATGTGGTATCACTAGAGAGAAGGGACAATTTTTGCTTAACAAGACATTGAAATTCATGGTAAAAATTGCTGAAGCCTAGCTGAAAGCTGAATTCAGTAGATCACCAGTCATTTCTGGCCCCTTTCGTCCTTTTCCATTACATCCCTGACGCCACAAGGTCAGTAAGACCAATCCTGATTTCTGTTAGGGGCTGTTTCCCTTGTTTTTGTATGATGTGCCAGTGGGTTTGGCACTGAAGGTCAGTTCGTCTGATGTATCCTGCATGAGATGGACTCCTCTCTCCAGCATTCATCTGTCTCTGTTCGGTAGTTCAGCATAGAGCCTTTAATCAGCCCGGGTTACACAGAGAGTGCAGAGTGCAATGTGTGCCATTCCCTGGATTTGATTATAATGGCCAAATTTCAGCTGTTTTGGGCAGGTGGTTCCTATCAGTGTACCTACTGCACACATCATCCAGCACAAGAGCTTTCCCACTTTCATTTCCCTCCTTTTTGTTCCACAGGCTGTCAAAGCTTCTCTTCCCTTTTCACAAGTCCTTTAGTTCCACTGCATGTATCGCTCTTGCAGTGTAATGATTCTAAACCCTGCTATGCAGCTCAATTGTTTGCAACATACCACCTTTGTTTCTAATGCAAGCAGCTTCTACTCAACTCCTTTGAAGTTCATGTCATTTTTCTCTTACCTTGAAAATTCATAGGTGAGGTTATCTCCTTCCTTTGCATGTTAATTGCAAGCAGTTATAAAAATCTTTGCTGGCTACAGTTTGAGCTACTGCTACACTTCTTTCAGTGCAGTTTTTTGTTTGTAAGCTCTCTTTTCATATTAAGCATTTGCTGCCTTTTTCTCAGTCGATCCTTTTTGCAAAGCAAATTTTGTGGGGTTTGGGGCGGGGCGGTGGGGTTTATACTCTAACTAAATCAAATTCTTTTTCTGTCGGTGCACAGCAGTCTTTGTCCAGTTGGGTCATTTTTTGATTAGCTACCTTTTACTTACACTATTGTTCTTGCATGTATATTCAGTGAGTCTATGCGGTGGTTCTCATGTGGAAGGATTTTTACAAATATTTTTAAGTTTAGCAACCTTACCCTTCCAGCTTTTCTGATGTTTTAGGAGTCTTTGTCCTTTTAATGTTTTGACCATAAGCACTTTACAGCTTTCCACTGTAATTACTCACATAATATTATGCTAGAATAGCTCAAGTCTGATTGTTTAAGCATCTGAGTAGGACATTTCATGAAAAAATCACTTCTATAAACATAGCTTTGTACTTGACTTTTCTATACAGAAGCCACTAAACAAGAGATTAATTCTTCTCCTTTGGGCTCAGTGCAGTTCTTTTATCTGTGTAAGTGATCCTATTGATACATAAGGACTTTTCATATCAGCCACTATTGCAAGACTGGAGTTTTATCTTCATATTTTGGAGACAGTTTAAGGCCTGTTCAGCAGTAGCTGCTTGTGGCATGGAGTGGAATTCATGCTGTGCCAAGCACTCTGTTTCACACAGCTTATTACTAATTCCACTCTAATGAAAACCAAAAGGCCATCCTGCTTTTCCCCTTCATTGCTCTTCCTACAAAACAACAAATGTCAGAACATCTTGTGGAATAGGAATTAATGGGGCAACATTGCATTCAATTTATTTTCTTTTTTTTAAGGAAATGCAAAAATTATGAGTTTTCTACTGTTCCAGTCATTAGGTAGTTTTGTTAATTGCAATAAATGTTCTGAACTTCCACATCTAAAGAACAAGGGGTTTCATTACTGAATATTTATCACTGGAAAAATCTATCAATTCTAATATAATTTGTAAGTATGGCCAGTTATTTTGGAATTTTAAATTTCTGATTTTTTTATCTTCCATCTGATTTACTTGCAGCAATTGCCTTTTTTATAGGCACTCACTGTGCTGAGAGGAATGCTTAGGAAAGATATAGTATCTATGAGAATTAGAGAAATCCTGCATTTTCACAGTGATTTCTGGGACTACATTTCTTCTGTCAGTAGCAATTTAGTTGTAAGCATTCTCTATATAAGTTCTTCTTTATAAAAGGGCATTATGTTTTGATTATTTAAAACCTGAAGTCAAAAAGGACATGTTGTAATTAGATTTATTTTGGTAAGAATTGAAAATATATTGTAGTAGTCAGAATCCTCAGGGGAAGGTTTCTAATAAAATCTCCACTGAATTTTTTCATATGTGGAAATACAGTCAATATTGAAATATGAAATGTCAATAAAAGTAAAAAAGTATTAGCATTCAGTGTATGTTACAGTGCACAGCCTTGCCAGTTTGGTTTTTTTTTTTCATGAAGCTTTGTTTCTCAAAGCTTCTATGGGCTTTTAAAAATGTAATCTCTAAAGGAAAATGAAATTAGTCTTTAAGAGTCATGAAAACAGATAGTTTAATGTTATTTTTTTAAGCTACCATATAAAAGTGAAAGGAAAATTATCCATAATGTCTTTCATTACCATGAATGCAAATGAGGAGATGATTTTCTAACATTGATGTGTGGGGATTCACTGGCTGCCTGATAGTGTCAGAGACCACTCAGCTGTTTGCTTGCTATTTTATCATCTCTATTGCCTTGGATAAAAGACAGCAGTATAAAAAAGTGTTAAGGCATAGAAAATATGGCAGAATATTCCATTAACATGATGTGCTCTTCAATAAACTTGTAACTTATGCATGGATTCCTGAAATATTTACCAATCCCAAGTTCACTGACAAATCCTAAACTAGTACCAAAGGGGGAAGTTTTTATTTTCCAGTCAGGACTTCCAGGATGATACCATCTGCTCCATAGCCCCAAACAAACCACCAGCAGTAATTCAAAACAAAAATGCCCCAGGATGGAATAATTTTCCCTTGGGGCTTCACTGTTACAGGACACGGGGCATAGGACCCAGTTTCATGTTGGCTCTCTGCTAAAGAAATATTGCCTGGAAGCCATCCAGGTCTCCCATGGCTCTGTCTTTTCTTCTCTTTCTGGCTAGACAGCAGCATGAATGTGTTCCTTCTGGCCTCTTGCTCTAAAACTCATCGGGCTAGTGTTGATCTGCATTGATGGAATTGCATAGTTGGGTTGGACTTTCTAAAGCATGTTGTTTTCCTCCTGTTCAGCATAGGTGCCTTTGTATTCCCCTTCCACCACAACTTAAGGAATCAGTTGAAGAGCAACATTTGAATCCTGAGAGCTGTCAATGTATTTACTGCATTAGGAACGTGGTCTTCTTGGTACTGAAAGAAAAAGAAAAGAGAAAATGCCTGTTTTCCAATACAAAATTCCTGCTTATAAAGTTGCAATATGTTTTTGTCATTATTCTCTAACAATAGCTTTAAATATCTCATCTGTTTTCTATATTGTCTGTGAAAAAGACTAAGTTAATTGAAGAAAATTCCATATATTTATTAATGGAATAAATGGGAACATGGGAAGCATAGCAAATTATTTGCCTATAAGTCACATTACCACTGTGAGGCACACCTAAGGACTTTCAAATGCTTAGGAAGGCAGATGTTTAACTCTCAACAGCTTCTCTTCAGCTATCCTCTTTCACCTTTCTGCCTTACTCTAGCCAGTACCTATGAGACTGAAATGAATTGAAAACTTTTGCTCACTTTCTAATGCACATTACTTCACATGGAGTACTGAGACTCATTAAATACTTTGGCAGGTTTCCAGGGTCCCTTTCTTCTCTGTTACTCAGCAACAAACAGAACTTTTTTTTGGGGGGGGAGGAGGGGGTATTGGTTTTTTTGGCTTGGTTTTGTTGGGAATTTCTTTTTTAAGAAGGAGTTTGTGCATGACTGTCTACCATTCTCTAGATCTATCACATTGCCTGTTTCTCATCTAGAGCTCCTTTTTGGATGAATACAGGTAAATATTGTTTGGTTACACTACTGTTCATCTATGCCTTTCATAGGTTCACAATTCAAACAACCTTCATACAAAAACACCCAGAGGTACACACACGCAGCCCAAACATCTTCATTATTGTTTGTGTTGCTTTATTCATCCTTCAGGTCTCCTGTAATGGCTGGAGGTCTATTTGCCGTTAACCGGAAATGGTTTTGGGAGCTGGGAGGCTATGATCCAGGATTAGAAATATGGGGAGGAGAACAATATGAAATCTCCTTCAAGGTAAGTCATCAAGCCACTTTACAGAATACTTCCTTGCTGGTGTTATCACGATACTTTCATTCACCCAGGCTTTTGTCTTTTAGCTAAAATTAATTTAATACAATACTTCTTTTCATTAGGAATTTCCAAAGTGCCATAAACAATTGCTCCAGAAGCCATACAAAAATCACAGAGTTCAGCTCCCTCTGAAAATGTGGTAGCCTACCACTGTCAAAGAATGAAATTCCACTTTTTTCCTTTTATCTTCTCCACTTACCTTCGCTCAGATGCTGTGTTTGTGACCAAGTGTTGAACTCAGTTCAACAAGCCAACAGACAGTTAATCCAGAAAAAAAGAAAATGGAATAATTTTTCTGTCCAAATCAACAAGTTTAATCATCTCTGGGGACAGGGTCCCCTGGAGTCAGCTCAAGAAAATGGGTGGAAATAGAGAAAGTCTTAGGAAGAAAGACTCCTTTCAATAGCAGTGGATCGCTGGAGCAGCTCAGCTGCCATGAGCTGTTGTCTGCAAGCTCACTGGTCCAAACCAGATTTTTTAAAATTTCATGTAAATTATTGTAATGACATATGGGGGGTTTCCAAGTGCTCAGGTTATGTACAACCAGCCATGTTATAGTATACCCTCATATCCTGTATGTGGACATGTGTATTGAAATCAGTTGGCATTTACATGTAGAGCTGAAAGTCTTGTTTCTTTCTGCACGTATAACAGGCATTTGTATTAGTTTGCTGAGGACTAACGTGTCTAATTTTGAAAACTGAGTTTATTTTCCAGTATACCCAAGGACATAAAAATTTTACCTCATGGTCTCTACATGCAGAGTTTTTCAAGGACTTGATAGAGTTTCATGACATAGATGATTTGAGTCAAATGTATTTGGATAACGTTTGAAACTGAAATTGCAATTCAAATTTAGCTACAGGATCTTTCCAGTCTACTTCCAAACTCTGTCAGTGTAAAGCTCTTTAAATAAATTTAGCATGTCAGCCATGACTAATATCAGATATCTTGCTGAATCTGAGTTTCAGCTGCAATTAAAACAGTGCTGAGGCCATTCTGTTGAATGAAATGTACAGTGTTACAAGCTGTCTTTACAGGAGTTCCAAGAACTGCAAAATGTTTTGCATTAACTGGCTTACTCTCGTGTTTCTCCAAATCATTTTTATACCTCAGCAAAATAAAACAGGAAGGCAGGGGAAACCAAATAGCTAGACCATATGTTTAGAATATATTGATTTATCTTCTGTCCATTTAGATTTTTTCAGAGGCAAATATAGGTAGCTGCTTGTAGCTGTCACAATGGTCTCTGACCGGTCACCCATTATTTTATTATCCGATTTCAAATATTACCTTTATTAATCTTTGCAAAGAATATGCTTGTTGTTTTCTCCAGACTTTGTATAGAAACCATGATAACACTGGAAATTGAAACACCACATTGTCCCAGTGTGTTTTGTTCAAGTGAGTTTGTTGGTTTTTGTTGTTGGTTTGTTTTTTTTTTGGAGGCAGCTGTATCACACTGGGTCTCATTTCAGTCATGTCTCTGGATCTATCTCAGTATATAATGACCTTGGGGTCCTTGTCCTTTCTTACTAGTGTTAAAAGAAGAAAAATATAATATTTAAAAATTACTGTCAAGGGTAAATTCCTGTTGGAAGAATTTAGAAGATGTAAGTTAAGTTTTAAGAGGAAGATCGCTGTTTGGTTTGGAATAACAAAAAATAGAAGAAAAATTAGAGAGGTGGAAGAGAGAAACAGAAAGGACTGGGATTTATTATGTCAGAACCACCACTATCAGCTTGGGAAAGGTTTCGGCTTCAACAGATTCTACTGTAGCTATAGATTCAATCAACTTTAAACTTACTTAAATAAGGACAAGTTAGCCAGACAGTCCAATTTACCAGATCTGTTGACAAAACTTGGTAAGATGGTGGACTTGCAAGCTGTTCCAAAGTCAGTGAAAAAGCCAGATGACTAGACTGGCTCATCTTCCTTGGCTTCACTTGGGTGAATCTAGAGATGACAATTTACTCTTTCTTAGAGCACCCACATCTTGGCCTGTGGAAGTGTTGTCAGACAGGTGCCCTGTGTTGATGCCACATCTTAAATTGATTTGCTTGGCAAATAATTATTTGGAGTAGTCTGGTGATGGTGATGCATCCACAAACTGTCTCAAAATATGACCTCTTCATTAAATAGTTGCTTAGATTAATTTTTACATAAGGAAGTGTTTGGGATTTTATTTTTTGGCAACATCAAGATCAATTTTTTTTTTAATTAAAAAGATGTTTGACATCTTGCTGACAGTTCTCTTTGGTGTGTGCTAGACTTCTGAAAGCTGGCAAAGCACTGGAACTCACCTGATTAGTAGTGTCTCTTCACAATAACAAGGAAAGCTACTATTTGGGAAATCCTAAATTTAAATTGGTTAGACAGGTACAGTTTATTTAGTAATCACCACAGCACAGATTGGCAAAAGATACTAATGTCCTGTGTTTCCAGAAGACCCTTGTGGTTCACCTTGGCTGTATGCCAGATACCCAGCAAAGCTGCTCTAACACCCCCTCCTTATGTGAGTATAGGAAAGGAAATAGAACAAAAGGTTCATGGCTCAGGATAAGGAGAGGGGAGAGATCACTCATCAGTTACCATCATGGGCAAACTGGCAAAAAAATATTTTATTATCAATCAAATCAGAGTAGGGCAATGAGAAATGAACCCAAGTTTTAAAACACCTTCCCCCCACACCTCCTTTCTTCTTAAGGTCAACTTTACTCCCTATTTTCTCCTCCTCCTCACTCTCAGGGAAATGAGGGCTTTGGTCAGTTCATCATATGTTGTCTCTGCTGCTCCTTCTTCCTCAGGGAGAGGACTCCTCACACTCTTCACCTGCTCCAGCATGAGGTCCTCCAGGGGCAGGAGGTGGATCTCTGTGATCTCTGCTCTACCATGAACCTTTCATGGGCTGCAGAGCCACAACTGCCTCACCATGGTTTTTACCACAGGCTGGAAGGGAATCTCTGCTCCAGCACCTGGGGCACCTCCACCCCCTCCTCCTTCCCTGACCTTGATGTCTGCAGAGCTGGTGCTCTCACATACTGTTATTCCTCTGTCTGGCTAAAGTTGCACAGTAGCTTTTCCCTCTCCTTAAATCTGTTATCCCAGAGGCGCTACCACCATCACTGATGGCCTTGGACAGGGGCATGTCCATCCTGGAGCTGCCATTGACCCTGTTGAACCTGAGGGAAGCTTCTGGCAGCTTCTTACAGAAGCCACCCCTGTAGCCTTCCCCGCTACCAAAACCTGGCCATGCAAACCCAATGCAATCTGTTACACTAGACATTCCTTAGGCATTGGAAATCATACCTTAACAAAAATGCTAATTGTGAGTCCCTAGCCTCCTGAAGGTAGTCATCTGTATCTACAGTTGTGTTATCCTTATCCATACCAATACATCTTCCAAATTCTCTTTATCCCTGTTTTCCAAAACACACCTCCAAGTCTCTTAATCCCTTTCTTTATCATCATTATCATCATAATCATTATTAATTCCCTCCACAGCTGTCAATCTTGGCAGGAGATAGGCAGTAGAGGAGCATTACCACTTGTCAGTGCAGTTGTAATCTATATGAAGAACTAAAAATGTGGAATACTGCCAGTTTTCTCAGAATTTTAGAGGTGCTGGTGAGTATTGTTGAAATACCCACAGTCTTCAATTCCCAGTTTACATAGTACAGTTTTAATATTTCCTGACAGGAAATCCCACTGCACCTCCAGTAAATGATTTTGTAATTTGTAAACCCATTGACTCAAAATTTGCAGTCAGTGATCCTATTTTTCAATTTATTTTTTTTTTCCATTTAGAGGAACATTCTCACTGCATGTAAAAGTTCACAGGAAAATACTGTTCTTTCTCCTTTTCTACGACTGCCAAATCTGTTCTTTTGGCTTATGTTTCAAGAGTGACTGAAAAATCTCATAAAATTTTTATATTCTTATTTTCTACAGCTTTTTCAGCCCCACTGTTGTAATGCAGTTCTCCTATTTGTAGTCCATCCCTCTTGCACAATATGAAGAGCACCAGGTTGTCGCCTTTGCATGAAATACTTCATAATCCTCTTCCACCAGTTTACTGTTTGTATTTCCCCTTCATTTCAATGTCTCTCACTGTTGTCTCTCTTGTTGCAGACTCTCAGCAGCAGTATATTTCTCAATTAGTTTTGAATCCTAATCCAAAGTCCATTCAGTACCCTCTAAATCCTTTGCATAATTTGCTGTATGTTTATGTTCATTTTTCCCAGCGACACATCCTCCACTGCTCAAAAATCATTAGTCTCTTACTATAGTAATTATGACTACAGTGTAGCATATGGATTGCAATCTCAGTCTTGCATGTACAGTATTTACATTTTCCAGGTAGTTTCCAGGCTGGATTACTCATAAACCAGAGAGATAAGGTGGGGGAACCACAAGAGGAGGCAAAATTCAATTTTAAAGACAAAGAAGTAATGTGAAAAGAGGGTGATTCACCCAAAAACCCACAGGAGCTGTGGAGCAGAGCCAAAAAATACATCTGTGGCATCTAAACTCCAGTCAAGAACAAAGCCACATAACTACAGCTTAATTTCTTTTAAAGCTTGTGTTAATGCCTGCATTTTGCTTTCAACTATCCCTATAAAGTGTTTTGCAACCTTCTGTTGGAAGGAGCCATATAAATTGTGAGATAGTCTCTAGTTGACACATAAACTACTCTTTTGATCTTTCCAAGCTGGAATTGTGTTATTTGGTTTCATCTTTGTTTTTTATACCTCAGCTGCAGACCGGATTCATTGCTTTTTTAAGGAGACATTAACGATCATGAGAGTTTCATTGCTTCTGATATAATTTTGCCAAATGTCCCACACCACCTGAATTTCTTTCATGGCATTCTGGAGGTCTGTAATACTTAATGCAGAAGTCATTCTCCAATTCCTTGTATTTAGTGCATGTGACATAAAAATGCACATTTTAAAGACAAAGTTGCCAGAATTGATCTTCTCAGGAAAATATAAAAAATGCTTTTAATAGCATTCCGAAGCTGAAAGATAAACAGGAACAGCTGCTAAGTGTCCTTCAAGGCAGCCCAAGATTCATTTCAATTATCCTGCACAGCATACCTCAGGTGCAGCAAAGCATTTACAGGTTTTATATCTATCAAATATAAGCCTAACACAGTGTTATTTCCTCCCACTTGTTATTGCCTCAGCATATCTGACTGGGGTTTCTTTTTTTTTGAAACTGTTATCCTACTGCTTTAGAGGAAATGCAATATACATCTACTGCAGCTCTCATTGCCTCAGTTAAAGTAATGCTGGACTATATATATATATATATATATATATATATATATATATATATAATTTCTGCTTACTTGTCTTTTAAATTTGTCCTGGGACTGACCTTTGAGTCACACTGCTATGCTGTCCATTCTTCAAAGGCTAAGAAGCTTTGATTAATCTTGGTAATAATTTGTCTAGGCTTTGAAATGATACCTCCATTTAAAAAACAAGAACAAATAGTAAACATAGGTCTATGCTTTCATTGATGTGCTGTTGTTTGAAGACAGCCACAGACAGGACATTCCCACTTGAATAAAGTACAAATGATGTAACACACAAAGGAAATATTGTTAGAAAAGTGAATAATATTATTTTAACTCTCTTGTTTTTATAGTATTTTACTATGTTTATGCACGTTTTCCAGTGAATTACCTGTTGTCAGATGAAACAGGTGAGGATTTAAAGGCTTACTTAAGAGGCAGATTTTATGAAGTGTTTTTTTTTAAAGAAAATGATCCTTACCTCCGCATGGCATGACTACCTGCAAGATTGCTCTGGGTGGTAATAAGCTATTTTGGCATGGAGGCAGAGCTTTCATTTGGGTCACCATTCCCAATCCAGCAGTAGATTTCCTCCCTGAGAAGGACTGTGCTTACTAGGAGAGTAGATGACATGTCCAGAGGCACCTACCCAGAGCTCCTACACCTTAGCCAATTCTGTGATGGGAGCTAGTGAGCAGCAGCTTCCCGAGTAGCTCTCAACTCCACCTGATTGCACATCAGTGAAAGCCTCACCTTCACTGGTTTCAAGCTTTCCTTAGACATTTACATTAGTGTATTTAAGTTTGCTCTGTAATGAGGTTTCCTCAAACATTTCATTATCTGGTCTCAGTTGGATGCCATGGCTAACTGCTAAGGGACTGTAAGCGCTGACACAAAAATGATCCATAAGAAGCAGCTACCTAAATCACTTTGTAATTCAATCCTTCACTCTAACCCCTATTTTCTCCATTCACAGTATGAATAGCACAGTCAGTCAGGGGCTGAATTCCAGGACCAGGCAGGTATACCCACTTTAACACAAACAGCCAAGCACAATGAAGGCAGCTGAACTTAAACTCCCTTCCAAACCAAACTATTCTATTTATATTTGTATATATTTTATCATTCTCTTTTGAACATACTCTGCTTTTGCACAGTGAGATTTTGGATGGGAGAGTCTGCCACATTACTGTATCCCAGTTACCAGCATGCCAAGAGGGCCACCATGACTGTAGGAGGGGTCAGCACAAAATTATATGTTATTTTCACATATATATTAGTTAAACTGCTTTCTTTGCCTCATTTGTTTACAGTAATCATTCTTTCATTTGCTTTCTGTCTGCTTTCCAGGTGTGGATGTGTGGAGGTGGCATGTATGATGTTCCATGCTCTCGAGTTGGACATATCTACAGAAAATATGTCCCGTATAAAGTCCCTTCTGGAACCAGCCTGGCACGGGTGAGTAATTTGCTCTTGCTGTTTTTCATTTTCATTCATTATCAGTCTCTTCATTCCTTGTGAACCAGTTTCCAGTAAACTATTAAAATGGAAAATGAATGTTTCTTTATTTTTCTGAAATGAGATGTGCAATTACTGCAGTTATTCTGCCTTTCAGAGATAAGATTGCCAAGAATAAAATGGAAGCTTAAAATTACGGGGTTGGACGTCTCGGCACAGAAGCACGCTTCATGCTGATTCAAAAGAACCTAGGAATAACCTAAGGCTTGTGGTTCTCAAACTGCACAGTGTTGTCAGTCATAGTTTTTATACGCAGGACCAATTTGAATGCACATTTTCTTATCATTCAGCAGAACAGGCAGAATCTCACGGAAGGGATGTTTTCTGAGGCAAAAGGACTGAGTAACAATTATTTGAGCAAGTGTCTGATTATTGTGTAAAATCTGGTTGTGAAATACAGCCAGCTTGGAGCTGTGAGAGTGAGAAATTGCAAGACCTCTAGACATTTCTCAAAGACTACTGAACACATTCATATCCATGAGGGGCTTTTCACTCAAGAGAAAATGTTCTGTAACTTTCTGGAGATGTTCACGGGATGTCAAAAGAACAGAGATGAAGGGCACAGATGTAGCTTCCAGGAAGATCTTAGTATTTATTCATGCTTGAGTTTAATCTTTTCTGGTTTAGAGGATTATTTCTTTTTAATAAAATGGCATTAATATTAAAGTCTGCATATTGCCAAAGGGTAATATTTTATGAATCACAGTTTTTTCTTAATAATGAAAATGTGGTATGAATAAAAGAATTAATTTATTGCTTTAAGGGAGAGATACCCTTGGTTTCAGCACCACAGGACCAGGTTTGCTATACTGACTGCAGCAGAAAAAGAAGGCTGCCTGTGCTGCCTGACGGCTGGCTAGACAGAAAGAAGAATTTGCCTTAAAAGGGCATCAGTGTAGACACTGTGACACATAATTCAGTAATGGGATTAGTGGTGGGAGCAAAAACTATATTGACTAAATTGTCAGATTAATATCTTCCCCAGGCATAGCTCTGTGTCCTGTCAGAGTTGCCCCATCCAGATTTTTGGAGTGCCTGAATGAAACTGCTTCATTTATGATATTCCCTGCAAAAAAATCATACACAACTGGAAATAAGAAATTCAAACTTCAGTCTCTGTTTTCTTCTGTTACACAGAAGTACCTCACAGAAGCACATAGTATCTCATTAGAGAATATGCTGTCTCGTGCACTACCTGTAGCAGCAAAATACAGTAGTTTCTGTTTGTACTACTGGCATCTTGCACAGTTCAGCATTTAACTGACTTTCATGGTGGCAGTGTGAATGCCTACAACCATCAGGTAGCCACCAGGAGGCCTGCAGCCTCCCTGTACTATTTATTTTAGCTTGATGTCAATCAATCACTCATGAAATATTACTGAAAAACATTTCCAGTTATAAAACTGATATCTCTGCCCGTGCACAGACTGATCCCTGTAACTTGTGGGAAAAGGTGGGTTTTATCCTTCCACTCAAAAAATGGATTGTTTTTTCTGTGTTGTGACAGTCCAAAACATGATGCTTAGGTAAATTTGTGACATACAGTTAAGAATTCTCAGATTCACAGCTTCTTTCCGGTACAGTATTCTTTGCATTGCATCAAGGCTAACGAGACCACAAGAGCATCTATACATTTTGGTGTTTTGGGCTATTTCAATAACTAGCCAAGGAAGAGAATTTTGTCCTTGACCCATCATATTCTGTGTAATTTTAAATCTAAAAATATTCTCTTTTACTCATCCTTGCCAGAAAAAGACAATCGAGGACAGATTAATCTTCAGTGTGACAGCCCCAAATGGAACTGTTAGCCAAAATAATATTAGGCAACTATTCACAGGAGTGGCCTGGATATTTCAACTGTCTTTGCTTTATCCTCCAAATGTTATATTATCCAAAGATTATAATCTATGCCTTATCTAAAACTTCCTTCCAGTTCAAATATATAATGAATTACACACTCAAGAATATCTGGAAATATTATTCCCACTGCCAAAAGAAGTACTTTTCACTGCTAAGTAGTTTCTACAAAGGTTTTTACTAAATCCTTTTCCACTTTCTGCTGTTTAAAGGAGTGTGCCGGAGATGCAGTTCACAAAGGAATGAGCTCTAGAAAGCCCAGCTCCAATTCTATAAATGATTACAAGAGGCCTTCGTTAATCAAGGGGGAATTTCCCTTTGTGCAGATACAGCATAAGAGGTTGACAAATTTTCCCGTTCTATTCCCCAGCACCAGCACAAGGGAAATGGGGACTGGAATTAGGAAGAGAACAGAGCTTCCAGACAAATTCAGACATAGCCCATATCATGCCATGGGTTTCCTTACAAGCTGTTTCAACTTACGTTTACCCTTAAAACATAATCCTTAAAGTGAGCATTTTACTTTCTCTTGGGATTTCACCTGTCTTTATCTTTTAGCAGTGAGTTTTAACACACAGTTTTGGCCAGCAACGTAACACTTGACCAATCTCTGTATCTGTTTAGAGAGCTGTAACCCAGCTCTGAAAATCACGTATGCCTTAATAAATCAGAAACCTATTAAAAACTTTGTTGCACCTCCCCATCACTGAATAATCATTATTGTACCACACACAATAGTATGGATTATGACATCAATTTTCTGTCTTATCTGTCATTCAAGATCTAGAAAGTTTATGCATATTGGTTGCTGCCACATCCCACATAAATTGAAAAGCATACACAAATAAGACAGTAATATTGCTTGGTGGTGCAGAGCAAAATTAAAGAAAGCCATAAACATGCATGATAGATTTATAAACAGATTCTGACAATCAAATGTAGATAAAAAGACTGAATATTTTTGTCTGAAGATATCTTAAGATATTGCTGCTTGCTGAAAGCAGTCAGTGTAAAATTTACAGGCAATTGCACATAAAGAAATATTAATAGGCATGCAGACGTCAACACTGATTCCACTTTATAACCTGGAAGCAACACATAATTTGGTCATTCCAAACCTGTCAATCTCTGCAGTAAATAATAACTAATTTTGCCTGTTTGTTTTAGGTAAGGCGTGTTTAGAAAGCAAACTCCCAGATCTTAAAAACTGCTAAATTGTTTTACTGGATTATTTTAGTTGTTTTTTGTATTTCTGATTGTTGCTTCCCTTTTAACAATTCTAGCTAAGCCATTTACTTTTAGCCAGTTACCTATAAAATTCGACTTCAGACTATTCTTAGCATTTTCTTCTAGGTGTATCTCAATTTATTATTTTCTTTCTTTAGTTTTCTATTTGTGGTTTTATGTTAAAAATAAAAATGCTGTAAGAAATATATCAATAAAATAAATATCTCACTGTTCCATAGGATATGCAGATGAACTAAGTTTCAAAATATATCTACATAATTTCTTCATTTTGCAGGTATTATACACAGCATTTCAGGATTAACTACCGAACATTATCACATCAGGCATTTTTGAAGGGAAGGGCAATCCCACTGAAATTCTAATTGGATGCTAACCCAGCAGGGTGGTGAATCCTAACCTTAAGTTGAATTCCTCCCTGCCTGCCAGGACATGGGATCCCACAGTACAGTGATCCTCTGGCACATCGGACACAAGCACAATGACATTTCTCTCATTACATTACTCTCTGAATTGGAACTTGCACGAGTTTGGGTTCAGAATTTTAGCTGGTAAAGGTGGGCTCAGATTCCCACCTGAACCATTGTCTCGGCCTTTTTCTCTGGCTTTAAAAGGGATCTTCAAAGAAAATTATTTTAACTATATCATATGGTGCTCTGGCCACATATGCAATTTTTTCAGTTTCCTTTAATATAAGGACTGTTTGGGTCTATTTTTTCCATCTGCAAAAAACATTTTGGAGTTTCTTAAAGTAGTCCATGAATGTTTTATATTTACATAAAATTAAAAATTTATATAAAATTTATATAAACATATATTTATATGTTTTATATTTATTCTTTTTCCAGGCAGATTAAAGAATCAGGGCAATCAGTTAGGTGATGGCTACATTTTCTCGTGACCGGGATGCGAATGGATAGATGTGGCATTATGTTCAGGGAGCACTGCTGGCACTTTAGTCATCACCTACGTAGCACAAAAGACCGTAGCAAAAAGTCAGTCATGATTCAGAAACCACAGTAAGCAGGTGCAACATCAGCTTAGAATAGGCACTTTATTTAGGAATCCAGCAAGAATCACCTTCTTAGAACAGCACTGCTATAATATATGATAACTATGATTATTACACAATACAGATGTTATGTTCCATTGCAATATTTTCATGAAGAGATTTATAAATTCATCATTAAAATTAATTAAACTAAGATCTCAAACATAGTACTTACCAAATAAAATATTTAAATTATTATGCTTGACTTTGGCAAGGCTTTTGACACGGTCTCACACAATATCCTCATAGGCAAACTCAAGGAGAATTGGTTAGATGGATGGACAGTCAGGTGGATAGAGGGCTGACTCTTTGAGGAAGAATGGCAGATCCCAGAGGGCTGTAATCAGTGGCACAGGGTCTAGTTGGATGCCTGTCACTGGGCCCAGTATTATTTAACCTACTCATTCATTCAGAATTACTTGAATGAAGGGGCAGAGGTCTCCTCAGCAGGTTCACTGATGACACAAAGCTGGGAGGAGTGGTCGATAGCCCAGAGGGCTCTGTAGCCCTTCAGAGGGACCTTGGCAGGTTGGAGAGGTGGGCAGAGAGGAACCAGCTGAAGTTCAACAAAGACAACTGCAAAGGGTCCTGTACCTGTGGAGGGAATAACCACAGGCACCAGACAGGCTGGGGCTGATCTGCTGGAAAGCAGCTCTGTGGAGAAGGACCTGGGGGTTCTGGTAGACACCAAGCTGTCCATGAGTCAGGAATGTGACTTGTGGCCAAGAGGCCAATGACATCCTGGGGTGCATTAGAAAGAACATTCTAGCAGGTCAAGGGAGGTGATCCTGCCCCTCTACTCAGCCCTGGCATGTCCTCACATGGAGTGCAGTGTCCAGTTCTGGGCTCCTCAGGACTAGAGAGACATGGAGCTTCTGGAGAGAACAATAGAGATGATGAAGGAACTGGAGCATCTCTCTTGCAAGGAAAGGCTGAGGGAGCTGGGCCTGTTCAGCCTTGAGAAGGGACAACTGAGAGGGGACCTCATCAATGTCCATCGGTATCTGATGGGAGGGTGCCAAGAGGATGGAGCCAGGCTCTGCTCAGTGGTGCCAAGCAATAGGACAAGAGGCAATGGGCAGAAGATGATGCACAGGAAGTTCCACCTTCTTGTAAAGAACTTGAAGAACTTCTTTACTGTTTGAGTGAACACCAGAACAGATTGTCCAGGGAGGTTGTGGAGTCTCCCCCACTGGACATGTTCAAGAACCATCTGGACACAATCCTGTGCCATGTGCTCTGGGATGAGAAGGGAGGCTGGACCAGATGACCCACCATGGTCCCTGCCAGTATTACCCATTTTGTGATTCCTTGATCTTCTAATCCTAAAAAAAGGCAAAGTAATTTTTGTGGGGTTTTTTTTATGTTTTCTCCAATCTGAATAGAAGTTTTGCTTTAAATTAATGACTGCAATGGATAGACAGCTTAGCTGTCCAAAAAAATCACAGAGAAGATGGAGAACTAGATATTCTTGGACAATAACTACATCAAAGTGGTGGTAGCTACTTGTCAGGATTTACTCCACAGGCTAGCACTGGAACCGAAGTTACAAGGCTAAATAAATCTGTTTGGAGTCAAAACCCGGAATTCTTCTGGGCTCAGCTGCAGGGATAGGCTATAGTCTGTATGCAAGCATGGCAGCAGCCAGCAAATTTGTGGAGATGTTCCTGTAGTGTCATTCTGTGTTCCACGGCTTCCTCACAGCCACAGAGCTGGGGGCAGGCAGCATCCTCACTATGACATCCCTGCCCCCAAATTTTGTAGGTTGGCCTCATGTGAGCAAGATCCAATGCGTGGATCTTAAATTATTTTTGTGTACCTGGTGGAGATGCAAACTTTTACAGAGAGAATGAAATCCTTTTTGTTTTCAGATGACGTCTGTAGAATTTCAATTCTAGGTATTTGCAGACAACTGGCTGAAAATAAATAGGGTCTTGCCTCTCTGCCAGCTGTGCTAACTCATAGATTTATTTATATACCACACCAGCTTTGTCACCTAGTTAGAATGCTGTCTTCCATAGAGATGTATTTCTTTTATGCCTGCAGACATCTCTTCATTTGGTTGGGTTTTGCTCATTCTTGGGGTTTTTTACATAAATATTTCTGATATGAAACCTAGTTAAGTTTTAAACCTAGTTAAGTTATGTGTAAAGAACCAAAATAAGATACCCAAGAAGGGGAAATATTGACAAACAGTAGCACTGTGTAAATTAAAAGGCAGTTAGGGAAGAAGGGGAAAGGTATGAAACCCTCCATGGAGGTTTAACTGATGTGGGCAGGGTAAAGTATTGAAACCTGAACATCACTAGACTGTGGTTATTGTCCAGGAAATGTTTGATTGTTTTTCTGCTGTAGAAATACACAGAAATTGTAAATGTGTTCTGACACTGATGGAAGGACCTTTGCACAAAACTGAGGGTATCATTTTTCTCCTTGTGAGTACTCTGGAGTTTTGTACCCTGCTGCTTCTGGCATATTAAGCCATACTTATTGGATGAGCTTCTCCAGTCATACTTTGTTCTCTTCTTTGTGATGATTCATTGTAACATTATGTTACCCATATTCCAGAGGAACATAGAGTTGTCTTGACTGGGTAGATCCCAATGCACTTTTAAAATACATTTTGTAAAAAACAAACTGTGTATTATATTATTTCCAGCCAAATTAAATGCAGCTGCTTTTAGAAGTAAACAGGACACTCATTTTGAAGTAGCAACAATACTGTGCTGCACAAAATAAAAATAGAAAAATTTAAATTAGTAAAATGATAGAGGTGAGGTAAAAATAATCCCACTAGAATTTTACTAGTAAGAAGAGATAAATATGTCAGTTGTTGCCAAGATTGTTGTGTTATTCTTGGCAAGTAAACAGTAATATTCCCTCTTGCATTTCACAACCAAAATACAGTCGGGCCTCAGACATGCTGTGGAGATTGATATTTGATTGGTGTAATTGAAAGTGATTTTGATGTCCTGGCTTATGTGACAAATACCAGCTGGTAACATCTACCTTCCTGGAAAATGTTCAGATTAAATGCAGGACAATAGGATCTCATTACAGGTTTCAAATGTTCCAGTAGCAGTTTAATATTGACAAAAGTAAAGTCTATTGATTGAGATCAGGGTCAGTTACATGCAGTGAGATAGACACAAAAGAAGAAAAAACAGGTTATGCAGGTGAAATGAAACAAATAGAACCATTGTGCTCCTTTAGTGACACTTGATAAAAATCTTCAGAACATCTGGAGAAACTAAGAACAGGAATTAAATTGTTCGATTAGTCCAACTGCTGCATCCAAAATGTTAATTTGAAAAGATGCATCTAGAGAATGGAGGTGTGCTGGCTTGCAGTATAGCTCAGGAGCTCTCTTACGAGTGCTGTCATCTCAAGCCAGCACACCAGCCACAGTGACAAAATGAGGAACTGCCCCTCTCATATTAGGGACTAATCCAGTTAAACTTTGCTTGAAGCTAATATTTATAGACCTGTGCTTTGACGTGTCCCTGTCTCACCCTGCTGTTCCATTCTCATGGCCGGCGTCTGCGTTCTTCTCACTGAGAAATATCACCTCTCTTGAAAATGACAGGTGATCTTACACACTTAAAAAAAGGACAGTCATTCAATCACAGAGATGTATCTGCTTTACTCACTGAACAAAATGGCCCATGAAAAATTTTCTTTTTTCAAGTGCAGAAGTCCTCATTTGTCTCTCTCCAGCCAAGTTGATTTAAACTCTTTTATTGAAGTCTGCTGTGCTGGCTTTGGCTGGGATCGAGATAATTTTCTTGAGAATAGTTAGTATGGGGCTGTGTTTTGGATTAGTGCTGGAAATTGTTATCATTGTAGAGATGTTTTCCTTACTGCTGAGCAGGGCTTGCACTGGGTCAAGGCCTTTTCTGCTCCTCACACCATCCCCCAGCAATCAGGGGGAGGAGCTGGCAAGAGACACAGCCAGAACAGCTGATCCCGACTGACCACAGGGATATTCCAGACCATATGTCAGGCTCAGTATAAAAATCTGAGGAAGAAGGAGGAAGGGGTGGCATTTAGAGTGATGGTGTTTGTCCTCTCAAGTCACCATTAGGTGTGATGGAGCCCTCCTTTCCTGGAGATGGCTGAACACCTCCCTGCCCATGGGAAGTGTTGAATTGCTTTGCTTGTGTGCACAGTTTTTCCTTTCTTTGTTAAATTATCTATACCTCAACTCTTGAGTTCTCTCACTTCCATTCTGTGGATTCTCTCTCCCACCCCTTTAAGGGGGACTATGTGGCTGTGTGGCGCTTACTTGTCAGCTGAGGTTAAACCATGATGTCCATGTATTGGTGACATTGTAACTTACTATCTTGTAGACTATTGTTGAGTAAATCTACAAAGTAAAATCACAGTGAGTTCATATAAACTTAAATAAAACTTGTCTAAATGTAACCCTAGTGGTAAAAAAAATACCAGAGAATAAAATTGTAACAGCGATTAAAATTATATCAAGAATGCATAAATGTGCAACTGATGACAGCTGATGATTCAGTGTGGTTGCTGTCACTGTTGTATTCATCTCACAGGGGTTTTTTGTGACTGCTGCTACCTAACATATAGAAATATGCATCTACTGAAATACCACTGGGACTTACTTATTCTCATGCAGAAACTTTTCACTGAAAATGACAAAAGAGAGAACAAATTGTCATTGCTCTTCTTGGATAGGTCCTGAGAAACTCCTCAGATGTCCACTTAGAATCCTTATGACTTCTTTATTTTGTGTGTCAATTCATGTAAATAATTAATAATTACTTGATCTTCATTTAATTGTTTTTATTTAATTTTTTTTCCTTTTTTTTCCTATGAAGAGTAACCAATCTGGACATCTGTAGCCTTGCAATGAATTTGTCAACCAAGCTAAGCTACGCCATTTTCAGCTGTAGAAACATGTTGTCAAGCATTGGAACAGGCTGCCCGGGGAAGTGGTTGAGTCACCGTCCCTGGAGGTATTTAAAAGACATGTAGATGTGGCACTTAGGGACATGGTTTAGTGGTGGACTTGGCAGTGCTGGGTTAACAGTTGAACTCAATGATCTTTGAGGTCAGTTCGAATCTAAATGATTCTGTGATTCTATTTTTCATTTTTTCCTTTCCACATGCATTTACATGAGATTTTCAGATTGAATCCAAGCAAGAGTGATCTACCACAAAGATATACCAAAACTGGTTCTTCCTATAGTGATATTTGATGCCATTTGAGAAACACGCATTTAAAGGAGTTTTCTGTAGAAGATTACATAAATAGCAACAGGAGATAGAAATCAAGAAGATTCAAATCTAATTCCTGTTGACTCTAAATTATTTGAAGATTAGTTCCACTGTGAAATTTAACTGTCTCATTATGATGAAAATTAAATGAGTGCTTAAATGATGCTGTAAGACGTTCACAAAACACAACCTAATCTAGCAGGCTCTTAAAGTTCTTCAACATGCAAGTTCTGTGGCAGTGTACACAGAGTAAAATCATATCAAACTGCTTAAAGCCTGGTTTACAGCTGGACTCTGTCAAGATTAGGTAGCTATTCAAGACCATTCCCACTTGTGGGGCTTATATGACATGCTCAGATTGTATCTAGCCTCACCTAAGGGTCAAGCAAGGAGGAAGTGACAATTCTCCTTTCTATATCCAGAAAGGATATATGTATCTATGTCAGACATCCACCCAGATTATGGGAATGGCAACTCTGGAAGACTTGTAAAGGACTCAAAATCACATCCTTATCTTGCAGTAAGTCATTTGATTGGTAGGCCTAAAGTGCTCAGAGATGAGGGCTCTCATTTTGGCTGTGCTCCAGCTCCCTGCCATAATTTGCAGAGAAGAGTTATGATCCTAAGAAGTTCTCTGCAATTCATCATGCTGCTAGACAGCCACAGAATGAGGATTTTCAGCTTACAAGTTCACCCATGTCACCTGTCACACCATGACAGCCTGTGTTTTTGCTCTAGGAACATTCTGGTTTAGCGCATTCTAAATAAGAACGTAAATGATGTTTCCCTTTTCTGTGCAATGTTGCACCAAACCAGCTTTCAGTACAACAGCTCCTCCTGACTGCATTCAATTCAAGTATGGGGAGTTTTACTACTAGTCTGGACACATTTATGGTAAAAGGAAGTATGGTGATTTCTGAGCTTGCATAGTGGTAATAAGGATAAGAAATGCTAACCCAGGCTGAGATCAACAAACCTCTTTAAAACTAAATTGTTTAGATGCTGAGTGCTTGCCTCAGAAACAGCTTTTCACCACTCCAGAACACAGTGTTCCTTTTGGTCATGATCATAAGTAGCCTGGAGATTTAGAGCTAGCAAATCAGGAGTTGCATTTTTAAAACAAACCTATTGAAATTCAAAGGGCTGCCTCATAAGGGTTTGGCTTATAACATCAATGCATAAACATAGTAAGGATGATATACAAGTTCATTACAGGTGATTTTTTAGCATATGATGGAAAGAGTGGTCTTGGAAGAGCAGGGAAGCAAAGTTTTTAATAGATTTGTCCAAAGTGTCCCGCCTGATACTTGGGGAATAGTGGGAAGAACTGACCATTTTTTTTAATACAGTGTTTGATGTGTTTACACACAAACACACACAAAACCCAAATAGTTATAAAGGTGTTATTGGAAGACAAAAAGTTTTTGACTGTTGAATAAGAATTTTGAGTTAGTGACCAGGTGTAATATCAAGATTTTTGTTGGACTCATGTTTTATCAGTAACAATCATCTAAAGCAGAATGCAGTCCTTTTAGTGCAGCCAAGTAACTAAAGAAAAAAGTCCATCAGAGACTACTCTTAATACTGGTGAGGTGGTGCAAGACTTAACTTGAATTTTTCTTCCCTAAGAGAATTTTTTTTATTATTTTTACTGTATTTTTACTGTATGGCTCTTTTTATAGTATGGTTTTAGATATGAAAATAGTCTGGTAGATGAAGTGATTGCAAAAAACCATATTATAGAACAGTCCTAAATTGCATTTACAATGTAGCAAATGAGGTATGCAGCATTGCAGTGAAAGATATGCTAGAAATCACATATACTTTCATTATTTTGTTTTTTTTAATGCTTCTAATATTTATATTTTTTTTTGCCTCATGTACAAAATCTCATCACACAGCATTTTCACTTGTCAGAAAATTTCTGCGTTACAGGTTTTCTGCCAGAAAGGTGAGATTATAATTTAGATGATGTTCTTGATTTTTTTTTGTGGTTTTCTTTGTCCTACCCAGTTTCTGTTCTTGAATTCTAATTTCTGATAAAGTTATTTAGGTCTTCATGAAATGTCTACAACACAAGCCAAACTTATGTGGGGCACAAGCCATTTTTTGAATAAGGATATGAGTGTTGTGAATTCTTACTCTGCTTTAATGTTACTTGCTTTATCCTTGCAGGTTTAACATATTTGCTTCACAAAGAGAAAGCACATAGAAAGTTATCTTGCAGTGTCAGCTAAAACTACTTTCTTTGTTCTGTGTCTTGCTGTCTTTGTATTCAGATAAGCCTTATTAGATCAGAGACATTTAGTTTATGTGGATTAATAAAATTCAGGAGAAGAATTTTCCAGTGAATCTTGAAGGCAGAGTATGAATCCGGCTTACTTAGATGCAGAGAATGTTCTGAGAAGAAACATTACCTTATGTTGATGATAATCAGATTTACATTGTCCTCCAGCTTATTACAGGGTGAATCTCAGCATTTTGCAGTTAGTGTTCTACAAAAAGAATATTATAAAACTTGATTGTCTTGTTTTTACAAACAAAGCAATAAGAACACCCTAGTGTCTCAATGTTATCCAGAGAGATGTTGCTTTGTTGGTGGGATAAAAGGTTATTGGGCAGCCATGGCAATACAGACTAGAACAAGCCCAAACTCCACTACAAGATCTGCATATAAATTTTTGTGCATGGAGTTGCAGGAGGAATGTGAAGAACAAACAAAAATACAGAAAAAAAATGCCCCCTTCTCCATGGTAAACAACAATAAAATATATCTCTTAAGTCTACGCAGAATTTTTCTTTGCAATGATATTTGTTTTATTTTATAATTTGAGACAGCTAATTTAATTAATTGTAATTTGAATAAATTCTTATGCAGCAAAATAGGTAATTCTGTTTCCTATAAAATGCCAACAAAAATATACTTTGTGAAACACAGCCAGAACTGGGTTTCATGGAACGTAAATTGTCTTAGATATGTTCACAGGATGAGTGAGTGCAGAAAGCCACAGGTTGTTGTGGCTCCTTTCCCAGGAGGTCTTTTTCTTCAGATCAACTCCTCTTTGCTTGCCTCCAAACATTCACTTGTAAGACCTGACCCCAAAATTTAGGTAGGAATTTCTTGGTGACTAAGCAGTATCATGACAGACTGAAATTCAGATGCCTTTCAAATGCAAAGTGAAATACATCAGTGTCTTAGTTTAGGGCAAATTAGGGAGGAAAACTCTAAATGGGGATTTCCCCAGGGAAATGCCCCTCCTCACTTTCGGGAAAAGAAAGAAAGAAAAAAAAAATTCTTTGGAGAGAAGTGGAAAAAGCTGTTTATTTAACAGAAATTGGGTAATATTAAATAATAATAAAACCTCTTGCTGTTCGATGGGATGGCAAGTCTAGGAAGAAAAGTCCTTTTCATGTGGTGTAGCTCGGCTCGCTCAGTTTCTTATCAGTCCCTCCGGCACTGGAAAGTGCCGAGGCCCAGGCCCCGGTGGGCCACAGGCGTGAGCTCCCGGGGTTTGGCTGGGTGTTCAGTCTAGAGCAGGCTTGCACAGATCCACGAAAAAAGGGAAAAACAAAGGTCCAGGGAACTCCTCTGCCTCAGCTAGCTAAAACTAACTAAAAGCCAGAGAGAAGCTCTGTCCCGCTGTCTGTCCGTGCTGCAGACACCACAGTCCAGGAGCGAGATGTGTGGGAGTGATGTTTTCTTTAACACAAACTGCGGCTTCTTCTTCCCCCTCTCTTGCTCTCAGAGCCAGTCTTAAAGGTGCAGAACTTAATATATAACATAAACCAGACGATTGGGGATACCAGTATCATAAAGTCACCCCAGGACAATCAGAAAGAAGAATTTGGATCATTCTTCCACATTAGCAGGTCTGAACTAACAGGGAAAAACCAGGGACTAATGTAAGCAGCTGAAAGGAAATTTCTCTTTAATATCCATCATTAATCAAAAACCCATATGAAGAATATGCATAAAGAATGGAAAGAAGGAAAATAAGATGTTCAACAGACAGAAGACTGTCTCTCACAGAGCCAGCAGGAAAGCAGGGTACTTAATACTCTGTAGTGTTTATTCAACACTGTAATGAAGATAGCATACGGTTACTGGAACTTTTCCAGGTTTTAAGACTGAGAAATGCAACCAGCTAAGCAGAAAAACTGTATGCAATGCCGATTTCTTGTTTTGTTTTGTTTAAAATCTTCGCTGTTATGAATATCATTCACTCAAAACATGAAGAAATTAATGTTTACCCTTTTTGTGTCACCCAGAACCTGAAGCGAGTGGCTGAGACGTGGATGGATGAGTTTGCAGAGTACATTTACCAGCGACGGCCTGAGTACAGACATCTCTCAACTGGTGACATCTCTGCCCAGAAGGAGCTGCGCAAGCACCTTAAGTGTAAAGATTTCAAGTGGTTCATGGCTGCAGTGGCTTGGGATGTCCCCAAATATTACCCTCCTGTTGAGCCTCCACCTGCTGCCTGGGGGGAGGTAAGGAATAGATCAAATTTAAATGAATCTAACATTTTTGATTGAGGGAAATTAAAATTATTAACTCAGAGTAAACCTGATGGTAAGTAGTGTTATTAAGGAAGTTCACAGTGGTTGAAACAATCTCTGAACTATCCATTAAAATGAGAAACTGTCATGTCTTAGAACTATAACTGTTGGTTTTGTAACTCATTAAAACTTTGTGTGTACAGGGCATATGATGTATGCCAAATGAGGACAAGAGCGAGGAAAAAGGTATGTAGCACTCATTACTGCATGTCACAGAAGATTTTAGATTCAGAAAATCACCTTAGTAAAAAGGAGGTCTGAAGCCACTGCTTTGGGTTTTTTATATATCTACTGGCATATCTCCTTCTGTCCTTACAAGGACAATTGTGTGCAGATGGAGTTAGGTTTGCTCACGTGTGAAATGTGACAAGCAAGGCCTGGATACTTTCCTTTGAAAACGACTGATTTTGCTCAGCTGTTCACTACATGCTGTAGGTGCTGTCATCACTGAATACCGGTAGCAGACAAATACAATATCTTCATTGATGGATGAGGGAAGAGAGAAACCACGAAAGAGAAGCCAATATCTGAGCATCAACTCCAGAGCAGAGACTGAGAAAACAGCCAGCTGCAGATTTCGACCTGTGATCAAAGATGTTCTGCAGTCAGACCTTTCTGAAGAACAGAGCTGTAGCAAGCCTTGCTTTGACAGTTTTTGTGCGGAAGAAATGAGAACATAAAGAGTGCAGGGAGAGGAAATTACTTCCTTACTTGCACTGAAAAATTGCTGTGGCCTTTTGCCCCAAGAGCTGCAGCAGCTTCACTCCATGGAGAGGTCACAAGCAGAGGACTTTTTCCTCTCAGTTCATTAAGATATATAAAGAAGGCTTCACTCTTCCAGTGTATTGTGCTATTTTTTAAAAAACCATAGTCATATCTGTACTGTGAGTTCTAGCCTTCTCTGATTTTTTGGGAGATGTTCTTGGGGCTATAAGAAAATTAACTTATATATTTGAAACCAGAGGATGAAGTTGAAACTTTGACCAAGACATTTGGTAAGATCAGACACAAGTCTGTATATTCCCAGTGGTCAAGAGTGAACCATAGCCTTCTATACATAGGTACCTCTACTATTCTCCATAATTTCTTTATAGAAAGGCAAAATACCTCATAGTGAGCTTTTTAAAATAACTTTCTCTGGTACTAGCAGTCCTTAATTTTTCCTTATAGGCTATCAGTTACAGAGGTTCAAAAAAACTCCAATATATATGTCTTACTGTTTGCACTGCTTGGCAGTAATTAATTCCTTTGTTGTTTAAGTTTCTTCTTTTTGGTCCTGATACCCAAGGTTTATGAGATTAATGTGTACTGAGAGGTAAGGAATTTATCAGTAGAAGTCAGGCTGGATCAGATTGCTGTGATTTCTACTGTGATCTTCCTTCACCATCTTTCACATTAATATATGGGTGTCCTTGGAGGACTGGGACCAGGAGATGTGTAATTTCTCTGGCCAGCTGGACAATCCTTAACTCAGTCAAAAGGGTCTAAGAGGAGGAGCTTGTGATTCATTCTTTTCACAGCAATATTAATATAATCTCTGCATAAACCCAAGTATTTTTCAGCTTTTTTGTAAAGCAAAATCATATCAGTAGTGTGAAATCTGTGCCTTAAAAGCATTTGCTAAGTTCTTAGGAAGGACAGGAAGACCAAAGATTTTTTTTTTTGTCTAAAACATACTTTCTCTAAAATAACAGGAAGAGAACTTTCAGCCCTACTTCTCTTGTTTTTTTCTGAGACTGTCACATTCCTGTGCAGTTCTAATTAATTTGTTGGCACTTGAGAGGATCTTGAAAAACCTTGAAGGTCACACCTTGAAGGCTGTGAGAAGCTGAAAGAGGGAAGCAGACTGTAATGTTACTGCTTTGTAAGAATCATGCAGCTCTAGAAACCTTGCTGATTATACACACCAAAAGTCTGTGCCAACAGTGACAATCATTTAGTACCCTCTCTGCTTCAGTTTGGAAATACTTTACATCTGCTTGCCTATGCTAGTCTGACAAAGTAAACAATGAAGTACGCAGACAAGTTTGGCTCTAGTATTTTGATATCTAGCTAGGAAAAGCATGTGGTGTGAAAGCAGACATCTCATAAACAGACTCTGCTCAACTCCTCTTTTTTTGAAAACACATTTATTTAAAATCTGACTCATATTTCTTGAAAAAATGTGTTTATGATAGAAAAGAAGGACATTTGGAAAACACAAAGCAATATTTTTACTACACTTGTCACGGCCTTATCTCTTATGTGTGTATGTGCCTTTTGTCCTTGTACCTGGCAGGGTGTACATACCCTTGATAATCTGTTCTGCCTTGTAACATCTGAAATATGTGTCGTAGAGCATTGTAACAGCAAATCCAGACAGATTAAGGTTAGTGAGACTGTCAGTTCTGTGTTTGAGTGAGGTAACTGTACTCTTTTCCACCATGGAAAAGAGGAAAGTTTTCAATTAGGTTTTTTTCTTATTCTTTTGAATATACTGAAGTCTGGTACCAGTTGAAAACAGTAATACCCATCCTTTCTAAGACAGAATAATTTATTTGTAATATGTATTTGAAGTCCTACTACCTAAAACAATAGGTGTGAATTGGACACGAGGTGTTTTCTTAGGATGTACGCATGAATCTACAATCTGTGATCCAGCATGAATATATTGTGCAGGTATCACAGTTTCAAATATCTTTGAAAACACATTTTACAGTAAATAAATCATATAATATCAGACATTGTCATTTATTTTAGATTTCACTAGTTCTACAGTCAAGGTGGTGCAAAAAAAAGTTGTTTTACTCAGTCAAAAGTCAAAATTTAATCTTGGTTTCACTTGCTGTTACATGAACTTCAATAATTTAATGAGAAAGTGTCTCAGTCACTGCAGCAGGGCTATGCTGTAGAACCTGAGAGTACTCCTTTCTTAGCCCCACACTTACAGATTTTACAGAACTGTTTTACAGCACTGACATGAAAATGTCGCACATAAAGTCAAGTGGCACATTTGAAAAAAGATGAAAGCCTAAGGACTCACTAACTTCTCCTTTGGTTATTTTCCTTTTTTTAAAACGTGTCATCCTCATACCCTTAATGAGTCAATCTGAGCCCAGCAAGTGTTATACATCTGTTGTACAAAAGGGATATAACCCCACCCTGCACAGACCGAGTGCTGAACAGCTGGACTGTTCAAATTCTTTTATCAGGATCAATGTCACACTGAATAAGAGCCCCGTGTTTCTTCAGTGAGGTTCTTGGCAGTGCTTGACTTCTTTACCTTTGACTTTTTCTTTTTTATGGCTCACACAAAGGATAAATACTTCTAAAATTACTGTGTATCAGTTGACAGGAGAAGTGGCTCATTTTTCCATATTCGATCCATAGACATTGATAGCCCTAGGGTTATCTGAGAATGTCAGCAGTGCACTAAAAGTGTCTCTAAGTGCTGCTCAAACAAACAAAAAAAAAAAAGTAACATAAATGAATATTGCTAATGTCTTCTAAGAGTTAAGGCCATTTTCATATTTAAGACATTAAATCAGATGTAGGGAGAGTATTCTACAAACTGATTGCACAAGTTGCTTCTGTTGTTGCTGTATCCCTAGGGATTGTCCTAACGCCATCTCCACAGTCATTGTTCACAGATGACCATGTTGAACCTACAGCTGTCTTTAGATTGCTACACTTTCCCTCTTTCTGCTTTTGGCAGAGACAGCTTCATGTCATGATGGGCATGCAGGGCAGCTCCCAGAACACATGGGAGCTTGGCTCTCCTGCTCCACCTCACCCCTCCCTGTCTCCATGAAGGCTAAAGTGACAGCCTGGCTCCAGTGCAGGAGGGGCAAGGCTGCAGGAGCAAGGACATCAGCTACTACCACAACAGCAAGTCTTGCAGGAACTCATTTGCCCAGGAAAAGTTGTAGAGTTTTAGAACTATCAAAGAATATTGGTCAATATAACTGCTGGGCCCTAGGAAGCTGTATTCTCTATGCTTCTACACCTCATCTGCTCTCTGTAAGGACTACAGTGCCCATAGTGAGTTAGGATGGCATTTCAAGAACTAAGTACGTATAATGACTTACAGATAGTGTCCTGTGCTTCTGTCAGAATTTGTTTAATTCTGAAACAGCCTTTAATATCACCACTAACCATCCTTGTCAGTCCATACATCAAAGTCCTTGGAAGTGTGATTTTCCTGTATGCTTATCTGTGTGTACCAATGATGTCATTTAAGGCTGAGCAAAAATGTTTTGTATGTCCCTACCTGTATGGCTGATAAAATATGCCTCCTGTTCATCCTTGGTCTTACAGTTGCACAAATAGGAATGTTGGAAACATGTTAGGATCACTAGCTATTTGTTTTTTTAGTTGTAACTCATAACCTCAAAAATCCTAAATCCATTGTGCTGTGTGACTGAACACAAGGCAGTTCAAAAGCATATTCCTGTATAAATGAGAAGAAAAAAAAAAAAAAACCCTGTGCTTCTGCTTTCCTTCCTTTGTCCGTGGAAGCATCTTAGGGGATTTGCAGGCTGTGTGGTGCTGATGCTTGGCAGAATGTTCCCCGTGGCTCTGGCTCTGGCATGATGGCTCAGTTCAGTTTCTAGCAACTGCCAAGGCCACACAGAAGCGCTAGAGAACAAAAGCACAGACTTAACTGAAATGCCTTATTACAAAAAGAAAACAAAAAACTAACCATGACCCCTCTGCAGCTGAAAGGATGAAACGAAAAAAGGTTGAGCTAGCATGTAAGCTGCAAAAAAACACAGGAAAAGCTAACTCAAGCAAACCTTTCAGGAGCAAAGGGAAGAGGGGAGGAAATAAAGAATGTGAAACAGATTCCAGCAGTGAAAGAACTAACTGTAGCTTCAGCTTAAGCCTTTTCCAGAAATGGACTGAACACATTTTCTGCACAGTCCAAATGACAGAGACTGGGATGGAGCAATGCCATCAAGACAAAATTATGAAAGCCTTTTAATGCAATAAGAATAATTGGATGTGGAGTGTATTCACTGTCATTTCACAATTCTGAATCACATAAATATCCCCAATTATTAATGGCAATTGTTAGCAGTTCCATTTTAATTAATTTGCATGCTGTAAGAACTGAACTGATGTATCATTTAATTTTCTATTAGACCAGAAATCTTTATCTATACAATAGAAATATAAGTGCATTGAGAAATGATTGAACATTCTCCAAAAAAATTATACTTGGAGAAGGTATTTCACATGAAACTTTAAAAATATGACATTAAATTCTATTCGCTTCATTATTCTTTCCTGCCTCTTTTGCTGGTTGAAAATGAAGGTTGTTGAGAACTAATTACCTTTCATCTTTTTTACTGTGGGGCTGCCGAGTGCTGGATTTCTGTATCTGGTTGTGTGTATGAACAGCTAGTGTTTTACCTTATCTTTAGCAACTTTTATTGTATTGGAAAAAGAAAAACATATCCTAGGACTGGGCTGATCCAATTTTTTTTTTTTTTTTAAATGCTTCTCTGAGCTCTGGTGAAGGATCAAAGGTTCTGGAGGTAGTTGTTCAAACAGATGCTCCCCCATCTTTTTCCCAGTCTACGAATTTCTGAGCTAAGCAAATGCACCTCCTGAAACCTTTCCTGAGAGCGTCAGTTTTTACATTTTCTCACTACCTGTTGCTTTCCCATCTGTGTAAATCTTTCTTGATTATCGTTAATAGACTCGATTCCACACCTCCAGAATCAGAAAAGAGCAGAGTAGCTCTGGCATGTGTCTTGCATGCACAAGGATTTCCCTTCCTTGCAATGTTTTGTGCAATGCTGAGTTTTCCATCCTTAGGATGTGTGTGAGGTATGCAGTGGCAATGTGTACATTTGTCCAGCTTATTATGGCAACAGCAGAGACTTCTAAAGTATTTTTCAGGAAAAAGCACAAATGGCTACTCAATTGTTTCTCCATTCAGCATCTAGCTTTCTTTTAAAAAGGATCAAAGTAGCATCCAGAATGTCAAAAAATGCTTTCTATATAATATACATTTATAATTTGTGCATGTTTCCATGCACTTTGATTACTCAGTTTCTATTTACCTCATTCAGAGAGTAAGTTTTTTGAAGAAATCCTTTTCATTATGGGGGTGTCTAAAGGATTTTTAACTAGCCCAGCTAAGGTACTCAAGGAGAAATGTGCATGGATTTTAGAATCCATTAAGATTTTGCTCATTTTGGTGGCTGTTCAAAAATCTACTTTTCAACCTAAAGTTTCAAAGAAAATTTACATGGCAGCAGTAGTGCATAACTGGTATAATTGATAGTCACAGATTAATTATTACTCAATTGCTTCAGCCTCAAGAACAAGATTTTCCTTTTAAGAACAAGTTACACTGCAATGTTTGCAGCAGGCATGCAGGAGGAACCTCCATGGGTAAGCATAGGTTTCAGTACAGATTTATTAAGTACTTTTTAAAAGCCTAAGTTTCAGTGCAGATTTGTTAAGTACTTTTGAATTTTATGCACTTCAGGGAGTAATGTGTGACCTTATTTACAATGGTGTTATTGTGTCAAAGAAAGAGCATGGATTGGAACAGGGCATGCCTGAATTTTGAATGCATACTGACTGCTCCCATGCCTGGGAGGGACTCGTACAGAAATCAGTTCCTTCTAATACTGTTGATCTCTCTTGCTCTCACAGGATGGAAAAAGCAGTCAGACAAGTTTTGAACTTCTCAGACTCTTTTTCTCTTAGTTTTTTTGCATGAAGATATTTCATAAGACCTACTTTTCATTGTTAAGCAGAATATTTCAAGCTTTGCTTCTTCTGAAGCTGCTTCTAAAAAGAGTAGTTCATTCCAGGACATGGCTCTCTACCCTGTTAAAAGTAATTCTTACCAGTTTTACATAATTGATGGTCAGTCTCAAGTCCTTCAGAGCTAAACTCCAACCCCTTTACGTTGAAAGCTCAGTTCTGCAGCCCAGTTTAATGTGAAATGTTGCTGCTTGGTTTTGCAGATTCGAAACGTGGCAGCCAACCTCTGTGTGGACAGCAAACACGGAGCCACGGGGACTGAGCTGAGGCTGGACATCTGTGTGAAGGATGGCTCAGAAAGAACATGGTCACATGAACAGGTATTTTAATGGTGGAAAGAGAAAAATCAGGGTAACATTGTTGCTTCTCTTTCCCAGTTTTCAACATTTTCTGAGGGCTTATCCTTTTCTTAAGGTAAAACAGAGAGTAAAAATATTTTTTTAATTATTACTGACCTTAATGGCTTTTACAAAATACTCCTTAACATAACCTCAGAAATTCCAACAGCTACCTGGGCTGTCTTCATTTCCAAAAGGAATTGCAATGCCCAGACAGCTTTTTGAGGCCCCATTCTCCCCTCCTGTGTCATGAAAATATTTTGATTTTGGTTGAGTTACCTGAAAATATTATAACTATAGTGCCAGGCCTTTTAAAGCTCCAGTCATTGTCTATTTTTATTGTTTTATCTCAATAAGCAGTTATATTTTAAACAAATATGAAGCATAAATGAGATAAATGGGTAAAAGCAAGCAAAAAAGCATTTCCAAAGACAACAAGGAATCATAAAGACTCAAAAAAAGCTTTTATTTAGGTTGATTAGGTAGAAAACTATTATTTCTCAGGTGTATGGAGGAAAAGAACTAATTTTTACTCGTTGTGAGTGCCATAGGAAAAGGATCATGACTTACAGGCTGTGGGTCTTGCCAACGTGAGCAAGGAGAATCCAGATGAAAAGTACAACTCAGTCATTTATTAGCAAATTTAGGGAGCGAGTTTTTCACAGGAAAAGGTCCCAGATTAGTAAAAGATTCCTAATGCTGAGGAGAAGAATTGACCTGGCAGTCACACATGACACTTAGTAAAAACTTAAAAACTCAGGAGAGAGGAGTCCTGAGGGGTATTTGAAGCGCTGAAGTCAAAAAAACATATTCTGAGGATACTGAGAAATGCAGGAGAGTTGCAAGTGCATGAAACTGAGAAGCTGAAGGATTATCTCAATTTAGGTAAGTGCCAACATGGCAAAAAAAGGAAGTTGCTGAAAGAAGATGTCTTCAGACAGCTACCAAAGATACTGCATGGGGACAGGGTGCCAAGACTAGATAAATATAATTCTGTTTATGGCATACAGTAATTCAAGCAGTTAACTGAAGGAAGTTCTATGGTCCAGACTAGACCCATCATAGCGTTCTCTGGCTTTAAAATCTGCAGAGCTCCAAACCCTCCTCAAGAAGGGATGGGGGGAATGCTGAGGCTGGCAGATACAATAAAGGAGGGAAAAACAAGTTTGATGAAAAGGTGAGAGAAGAAAAAAATGTTAGCAGAGAAATGGGCAGCTTGAAGTATCCTTTGAAAGAGTAAAAGCTGGAACAAAGGGGAAATGATACGAAGGGAGAAGGGAGGAATCCATATTTCAGCGTACTCCAGGGTGCTGCAACGTTTGGGATCAGTCTGGATCTAAAGGTCTTACTCTGTGCTAAGAACACAAAGTGACTTCATTGGAATCAGTAGGTGAAGCTAACATGAAGGGAGTTCAACCAGCCAGCTCCTCAGATCCCAGAACCAGACCTGGGAAGCCTCGAGCATTTCGGTGCTCGACGCGTGCCCCAGGGAGACAACACGAATGGTCTCCGCCGCGCTGGTGGGGAGCAGCGCATACTCTCGCATTGCCGGAGAGCGTGGCGAACTTCCCGGGAGCGCCTCATTCATCCCTGCGGCTGCGGTGCGGCGCGGCGGGCGGCAGGGGGCGGAATGGGCCCGCCGCGGCACCGGCCGGCCGCCCGCGGGGCCTGCCGCCAGCCCCGGGAGCGCCCTCAGGGCCGGCCCCGCTCACGGCCACAGCCCCAGCCCCTCACGGCCACAGCCCCAGCCCCTCACGGCCACAGCCCCTCACGGCCAGCCCCGCTCACGGCCACAGCCCCTCACGGCCAGCGCCCTCGGGACCAGGCCCGCTCACGGCCAGCGCCGCTCACAGCCAGAGCCCCTCAGAGCCAGCCCTGCGCTGCTGTCACGCTCGTCTGTGGGGCGTCAAACCCCGGGCCAGACACACAGAACTCTTCTTCCTTCTTTATATCTCACGGAATTTGCTGCCTCCATGAGTTCTGCATACACTAGTAGAAACTGGCAGTATTAACGAAGGTATCAAGTATTCTGTTATCATATTTTGAATAGCATGGATTGATGCTGAGCTGAACTTGTAATGTCTGGTATAAATTTAGAGAGTTCAGTGGCAAGCTATAGGTTAATGTGACCAGTCCGACAGGCATCAGTGCCAGGCAGAGATGATTCTTTGTGCCACTTGATTCATGTCACGTTACCAGGGCAGGAATTAAAAGTTGACAGCCTCAGCCACCATGCGAGGGGCACAGCCCTTTAGCAGACCCCGGGAGAGGAAGACAACCTTCCACCTCAGGGCTGTGCAAGCCCCGCTGGGCAAGCAGCAGTCAAAAGCTTTATGGGGCGATTGCAGGCTTTCTGGTAAACAGGAGATGGGTAAGAAGTGAGGATGTGTTGCTGTGGTTTCTGGAAGCATTCCCAAAATTAAGAACCAGAGGGGAAGAAAAAGGACAGAGGATATGTAATAGCACTGCATCCTTCCATCTCTGTCTTCCCAAAGCTAGCTTTTTGCTTCAGGAGAAACTGAGGCTATGCTGGACAGATAACCAACAGCAAAGGAAAACAGCAGCTATCTCTTATCAAGTTCCCCAGCCTTGCCAGGGAATGGGTGAACAGGCACCATCTCTAACGTGGCTCAGCAAGTGCCCAGCTCTTTCTTCTCTACTTGGAGATATCGCTCAAGCCAGAGCCCAGCTGTGAAATGTATTATTTCATCTTTGGATGGGGGTACATGTTGTCCTCTCAAGTGTAATGGCACAGTCAAAGCACAGCGCCAGCTGACGGACCCCAGCCAGACAGCGAGTAATTGAGCGACGTTGCCAGGCTGGAAAGCATTAATGGCATCAAAAGGGCCTTTGTCCTATAGACAGTCCCAGGCCAATGGCTCTATCAGGCAATCATTCTTCAAGGCCCTGTGCCAATTATAAATGAAGCTGGAAAGCTGTATTTCCCAGTTACTGCATGACAGGGCTCGGCTACATGAAAAGGCAAAGCATGAGGGCTGAGGGGTTGCTTGATTGCAAATGCAGAGGATAAGGCAGTGTTTTACAGACTCTGGTATGAGAAAAGGTGAAGGAGGAGAATGAACATCCACTGAGCCAGGACAGAGTGTTTCTTGGGTCCAGCAGGAAACAGTGAACAGCAACCCTATGTGTTACAGGTGAAGAATCAGCCTGCTGTTTGTTAATAATGTGTCTGGGAATTTCGTGCAGCCTTGTTTCAAATCAAGAAGTAGTCAGAATGAATGAAGTACAAAAAGAATACAAAAAGGCTCAGCCATTTCTTGTAAAATCTGACATAGTTTGTTCCTAACAAAGGAACAATAAAATCCAAAGTGACAAGTGGTGGCAAAGCAGAGCATTATGTACTCTGGGCTCCAGCTGATAACATGTAGCATTGCTGGACATTATGCAGTAGAGAGATAATTTTTATGTTTGCCAGATTCAGTGTTAACTAGAGGAAAATTGCTGTTTAAAAGAGGAAAGTTTAGAATTACGAGATTGGATACACTGTACACCTTCATGCTGTGTCTGTAATTGCAAGATCTTAATACTAATTGGTTATATGGAGAAGTATAACCTTTTTTTTCTGTTTTTGTGGGATTTTTTTTCCTCTTCTGTCTTCTCTCTCTTAGTCCTAAAACTGACTTCCTGTCCCTAACAAAGTTGATTCTATAATAATATCACTAGGGAGAAGACATACTTGTTGATTTAAAAATAAAACAGTTTCTTAAAAACTGGAGGATAAAGAAGGAGGAAAAAGAATCTACGCTAGTCTAAACATTGAGATCTAGTGTTACACAGATCCTGGTTTTCAGTGGAAGGGAATAAAACCCCCCTACTGTTACTATGTCTTGACTTGCAAACAGGACACAGCCCTGGCAGTCTTCAGAAACCACAGAGGAGTGGAAAGAGCAAAGTCTGGATCAGTATGATCTGGTTTAAAGGCTGGCTTGAGCTCTTTCAGGTGTACCGATGCATTCAGTGGGGTAGTAGTTCTCAGGCCAAGGTCCAGAGAGCAGCAAGAATTGGTCCCTCAGCTCACCACTCATGCACAGAATGAGAAATTTGGCAAGCCACCCACTTGGAAATATGAGGATGGTCCTGAAATAGGATCTCTCTCTGCAATAGAGGCAATGAGAGTGAGAATATCACAGAAGCACTGTTCCACACCATTCCTCTAGGTATTTGTTATTCATCACTTTGAACTCTAGGTTTATTACGTGTCTGTAGAAAGGTAAAGGATAAGATGGAAAAAATGGCTTTTGTTGGCTTTTCATTAAAGGAAAATTGTCTCAGGCTTCTTTTTTCCTGAAGAAACAGCAGCATGGTTTCTTTCTGTACCAAATCTTACTCATGCCTTTGCTTGTGAAATGATAAGTTATTGTAGGGAGACCATGATAATGCTTCAAAGAAATGTGAATAAAAGTGGAAAAAAGACTTAACCTTTTGAAAAGCAGAAATTGCTTTAAAAATAAGGTTAAAGATGTCCACTGCAATTTACTGCAGATAAATGTAAAATGCACTCTGGGAGATGGAAGACATAACCAGGACACAGAGACAGATTAAGAAAACATTCCCTAGAAAACCTTTAATGCAGATATAAATAGGGAGTAACAGCAGCTAACAGAGAGAACAAGGGCTTACAATAAGACACAGAAAAAAAATGGAAAATATTCAGATATTTGTTTATATTTAGGACCTTCAAGCCAAGAGAGACAATAACACCTTTCAGATGCAGTATTAGAGGATGGTACAGTACTGAAGATACAGTATTTTTAAGAGGTGTTTCTTTTAGGAAGACCATGGAAAGAAGGTAACTATAGCAATGAAAAGGTTAAAACCTGGGAACCACTGCAGAATTGCTCAAGATCAGATCCACATGATATTTATTAAGCTTCAATTTATAGCTGATTCTATCAGGGAATGTACACAGTGGAGGAGCAGGGTGCTAGATAAGGGCCAAAAGGAAGCTGAGATGAGGTGTTGGAGACAGTCTCAATTCAGCGTGGGGAGCTGAACTCAGTATGGGGAGCTACTTCTCTGGACAACGAGCCTGCCTGCAGTTCCACTTGAACCATTTCAGCTGAACAGTTTCTACTAGCAAAGTTTGCTCATTTAAAGAGAGCTTCACTTTCTCAGTGTTACATTTCATTTTCTTTTTTTTTCTATGGCAAATCAAAAGTCATGCAGAAAGCAAAAGAATAGCACTCACTCAAAAAAAGAAAAGAAAAAAAAGAAAGAAAAGAACCTCTCAGCTCTTGACAGAACTTCTAGGTAATAATTTACAGCCTGCAACCTCTTTTCTGCAAGGATTGGTCCATGGAAAGGAAAATGCACTCCACATCTTTAAATTTGATGCTGTCAAACCTGTCACCTTCATCTGATGATTGAAAGACTGCAGTGTCACAGCATCATTTCAGACAGCTGGTGTCTAATTGAGAAGGATTCCTCTATTAACTGTGACCCTCCATGACTCCTCTCAGGCAGTGAGAAAAAGGTCTTTGACAAGCTGCTGTAGCTCACAGGTTTCACAGCAGAAAGATCATTTAGCATGTGTTGTTTGGGGAAAAAAGACAGTTGAGAGAGGCAATGATAACAGTGTCCCCTGTAAACAGAAGGAAACTGTTCATTATACATAGGAAAGAGGCTGTGATGGGAAGATCTCTCTGGGCAGCTTTTTTAGACCCAAAAAAGAGCTAAAGGAACATCACTGCTGGCAGCTTTCTGACTCCTAGGTAGCTGAAATCCTAGTACATACAGGTGCTGCTTTAACTGGGGTGACTAAAGGCTTTAATATGGCATGTCCCCTCTTCTCTCTGCAGTACTGTGTCACTGGAGACTTTTTCCTTCCCTGACATCAGGATTGTGCCTTCCTGGGGTATATTTCACATGGCCACTGATGCACTTTAATTAAGGCTGTTAGCATCACTGAATCATACACAAGGCAGGACCTTGTTCAACCAGCATGTGGGGTGTGCAGAAAGGGTATCCTGCATTAAGCTTTGTGTGTTATTTTAAATGTTTTTCATTAATAGTATATCATTGTACTGTCTGATTGTTTTCCCAGCTCTTCACCTTTGGTTGGAGAGAAGACATTCGCCCAGGGGAGCCACTACACACCAGGAAGTTCTGCTTCGATGCCATCTCACACAGTAGCCCTGTCACACTGTATGACTGTCACGGGATGAAGGGAAACCAGCACTGGAGCTATAGGAAGGTCAGAGTCACTGTGGGGCATCTCGGAGATTCAGACCATCTTGAGTCTATATTCAGTTTAGCACAGGCTTGTGCTTTCACATCAAAGAAATTGTGTTTCAAAATCCACCACATCCTATTCCAATTTAATTTTGTGGTAATCTCTCTAGAATATGTTCCCTTTGAGCATTCAGATATTTAGGTCAAGTTTAAATGAAAATGGATCCGATCCAGCTCAGAGGGGTGTCTGTGTTGGATCTGTTCCCTGAAAGGTGTTTTACCATTCTGGCGCTTCAAGATGCTTGTGTCATTTTAACAGAGGCACTGTTGGAAATATTTTCATCCAGTGTGACAGCAGCAAGACACTCTGTTCATGAGTTAAATGTACTTTACTACATTTTAAAGATTATAAGTGGCAGAAAAATCTCCCTTAAAAAACCAAAATAAACAAACAAACAAAAGGAACCAAACTAAAACAAAGGAAAAAAAAAAAACAAAAAACACCCAATATTAAAAGCACTGCTGTAAGCCCAAAGGAGGCAGGAGTTTATCAACTAAAGATAAGCAGCTTAGACACTACTTTGATCTGATGAATTTCAGCCCATTTTTATAAATCACTGGAAACAGGAAGTCAAGTGAGAGACTGTCAGAGCTTTGGTTATGATAAAAAGTCCTGGTAATGCTACTGATTTGTTGTCGTTGTTGTTAGGGTATTTTAATAGTTTATGAGCAAGTTGCCTTGATTAAAGATTTCACTAATAAGCCCTGTGTTCCATTCAGGATAAGGATTTCTCTGAAGCACTAAGGATTTCTCTCATACATGCTTCAGTCTTCGTTGACTGTTATGCCTTGCCCTTCACCTTATTGAAGCTGAGGCTAAAGTACCAGGAATTGGTCTTTGCCAGATAAACCTCAATACTGTTTTATAGTTTGAAAATATATATAGTAGAAAACTAATTCAGAGCCATTAAAAATAGGTTTGACATGATGCTTTTTTCTGAGTGCCTATTTATTAGTTTGTGCCTTTTTACCTTATTTATATTGCAAATCAAGGTCCACCGTCAGATTTTCCAGAAATGTAATCCCTTTGAAGCTGAGGGATTGTAACTTACTTGTAAGAAAGTTAGAATGTATGGGGAAGATATTTGGAGGATATAAATTGTGGTGGTTGTATTGCTGCCTATCTGACTTTATAATGCTGTAATAATCTCTTCTGCTTCAAAACCCTTCATATTTATCTTTTTGCCTACCCAAGCTGCAAATCAAAAAGTGCTCATACCTTTAGCATTTCATTGTTCCTTAATATAGCTGGTTCATAAGACAAAATGTAGGTCTGGAGCTACCATCTGTAAGGCTCACCACCTTTGATGAGGACAGAATATAGCAGGTACCTAGAAAAAAAATGACATTTGGAAAAAATACATGGTGTAAGTTTTATTGAATTCTCTGCACAGCTTCATTTTTAATTTCCAGAAGGCTGACAGGGCTCGTATAAAAATTCTTAATGCAAGACAGGCATTTCCATCTCAGCAAGAAACACCACAAAGTTTTGTTTTGATGGAAGTACTGACACATTCCTAACTGTAATCCCAACCTGACAGCAAACTGGTCAATTTGCATAAACCTTCAAGTTAAGAAACTGCATTGGAACAATAGAGCTATATATACATGATTTTCTTTACGTTTAGTTTTAGGTTGCTACATAGTAAGTATTTTTCAATGTTTCCAGTAGTGTTTCCTCAGATAAAGGGCAGATTTATATTAGAGATTTCTGGTAGTACAGCTGTACCTCCAAAAACCTTATATGTGATATAATCCTTTTCCAGTTTTGAAAGCATCTTGGCAATAGATCTTTTATTGTTTTTTTTTTTGTTTTTCCATACAAAACAAAAAACTGTACTGGATCTGTATGGGAGCCCTTTACCTAGGGAATGGTATGCTACTGAACCTGCACCCTAAATAAATAAGAATAATAATGTGGTTAAGAAGAAAGCGTTCCCTTTTAAAAAACAAAGAGTAGGTCAGCCACTGTCTTCTGTTCTCTGCACCATGTACAGACACTGTAGCTTCCTAATGGTCATGTATCCATCCTGCCACAAATTCTTCTCATGCTTTAGCAGAAATGACCTTGCTTGTCAATGTGTGATAAGATACATATTATGAAGCATTTCTTACCATGCTGCCATATTATTTCTATAAAACTAGAAGAGAAGAGGTTTTCATTCATTTAAAGATGAGTCTCTTCTCATGATCATTTGCATCCTTGAGCCACTGATAGAAAGTTACAATTATGAAGTGATTACAAACTGCTGCAAATGCAATTTGAAGCCAAGCTCTATTTTGAGATTCCATACTCTGATATCATAGAAATCCTAACAACCTGGATTTGAATCCTGGTGAATAAAAACAGCTTAAATATTTTAGTGGCAAGTAGAATACATTAATATTTTACTTTGGGTAAGGAGTGCTCTTCTGGAAAAAATTTTCAGCCTATCCCCATTACATGCACTTTGCTTCTCATTGCAGTGCAGTCTCAGAGCGTGCAAACCACATTCTTTTCAGATGAATTAAGCCAAAACTACCACTAATAAACATGTGTCAAAAAACTGCTCTTATTCCCATACTGCTTAAACTACATCTGGGCAGCTGTTTGAAAGTCTTGTAAGTCTGCAATATTAAGTAATCAATTTTCTTAGGACCAATCTGAAATACTGGTCTACAGCCAAGTATACCTTTGAGAAAACCCTGTAAGAAGCAATGGAGCAGAATAAATCAAAGCAGTACTGCAAACTTTGCTGTGGGTTGTAAATAGAAGAATTTGAGTAATGCCGGGACAAAAAATATTTGCACCATATTGGAGCCATGTAAGATATTAGATACATGTAAAGAACCTGTAATTATTAGATATTTGGGAGAATGGCTTTAGCTTCCCAAGCTAAAGCCATTTCTTTGACTCTGTTTGATATTTCTAAGCATGCCAGAGCCAATGATGAGCAGTGCCTACAAATTTCTGTTCCTCATAGTGAAGGAATATGCCTCTGGTTTTCAATTTAGCATCATTCTGGGCTGACAGGTAGTGCACTGATTCTGATAAAGTATGATTCAATTTATGTACCACTGGCCCACTACTGCTATTTGTAGAGCAGAAGTATCCATGAGAGGGCGGATATAGTAGGTCTCTAAAAAGAAACAATTGTGCAAAATCAATTTCATTATATGGTAATTTTACTCTTAGCCTAGTGATTATGATAGATGTTAGACTGACAGCATCAAAATCTGTGCCCAGAAGTCAGGGGTTTGCTCATAGTCTCCTGACAGCTGCAGGGACAAACTGTAAGAGTCAGTTTACTCGTCACATGGGAGATGCATAGATTATTCCCTCAGACAAAGACATGTCATAGTGATAGTGGCTTTTATCATATGGACATCAGTACTGCCAAAACTGCACTGGAGCTCCCAACTAATTTCAGATAAACTACCACAGCCATCAGCTGATAATGACTTCCAGTTGCTCTTGACATTGGCCGTAGTTACAGCAGTGACCTATAAGAAATGAAAAGCTCTGTGTGTCATTACCAACCCCCCTGAACTGTCGAGACCAATTATCGTATGGAGGATGTTTCTCCTTCGGCAAATAATCTTCAGGCTTGCCTTTATGCAGAAGAAAAAAAACCTATTCTGCTGTTTTCAGATATTAGAAATGTCTCCACAAGAGCACTTGTGGTTTCTCAATACCAGTGTAAAGAGGAATTGATGTATTTCTATTGTAAAGTTCTTCTGTGGGATGCATTCAACTGTTACCCCTTGAAGTCCTGAGCCTGTTTCCACTGAAATCCAGTGGAAGATAAGACCACCAGGCTTTGATCTTAAATCAGCATAAGCTTGAGATGATAAACTAATAAGCCTTTATATACAGCTAAGTCAGCCAGAAGTTTTTCCATAGTGGTAACTCTGTCCCTATTTTTAAAAGACACTTTTCTTTCTTAATAACCAGACACTAAATAAAAGCACCAATAATGCTTCCCTCAAAAATTGCCTGCCTGTGCTATTTGTACAAGAAACTTTCTGAGAAGGCTGGAGTGTTTTTCATAGCAACCTTTTTGTGCTGAAGCTCTTTCCTTTCTTCTTGTACCAGCTATCTTATTTAAGCTTCTAGTATTCCAACTCTGACTTCTTAATAGCTTGGCTGGCCCTCATGCCCAGCTATACTGCAAGGAAAACTGTATTCCCCCTTCCTTCAAGGTCCCACCTCAGGCAGGGTGGCCATGGCACAGTCACTGTGTCCTGATTTCAGGCAGTGCCACTCCATCAAGCTCCTATTAATACAGGAGGAGATGGCAAAGTGCAGATGGGTGCCTGCAGCACCACATAGGGTGGCTGGCAGTTCTTGCAGGCCCACCTCATCCTAGCAGGGACACAGTAGCCCTTTGTACACAGTACAGTTACCCTCTTCTTGCAAGCTGAAATATCCTGCCTGCACTCCTTGTAGAGCATGAGAGAAGGGCCTCTACTCTTTTGGTTTGGTCCTATAAACTTTGATGGCATCCCTCTGAATTTCAGTCTGGTGGGGGGAGTGGGGTGTGTGTTCATCCACTGGTTTTGGGAAAAGGCTGATGCTGAAGGTAAGACAGTGTGAAAGGGAGATGTAACACCATCCCCCTCAGCCAGAGCTGACTTGTTTTTTTTTTATTTCATATATTAATTTTAAAAAGAGGCATTGTACTTTACCATATTTCCACAAACCACAAATAAATGGATTTAATCTTTCCTAAATTAAGATTTAAAAAAACTTAATTTTTTTAAGTGGTTTTAAATAGCTTCTGTTTCTGTTTGTTTTCATACTTTTTTTTTTTTTTTAATGCATGGTATTTTTAAAGAGAGGTTTCTATGGTTGTTGCTCAGCACCCAAAGTACTTCTGTGAGTTTTTAATCAATTGCAATTTGACAAGTAGATTTTTTTTCCTTCTCACAAATGGGGCAAGCAGGCACATCCTGGATTAGTATTAAAATACTGTCAGGGCATCATCGGCATGGAGGGGAAAAGCCTGAATGTGGTTTACCAAGAGTAATCTGAAATTTATTTGAACAGATGCAGTATAGTCCCTGGAAACTTTCAAACCATCTAATGACTCTCACATCTGTCTTTCTCAAAACACTTGCCTACATAAACTAAGTATATTGAAACTACCCAACTCACCACCTGCTCAACTGACTGCTTTCACAAAGATTCACATCAGGTTACTTAATATTCACTCCAGTTTTATGAAGTAAAATTAATAAAACTAATCATTGTAAATATGCTTTTTAATGCAACTTAATCTATGCTTACCCTCTCAAAATTTCCATATGGAGCTAAATCAGTGTTAGGATTTCCATCTTATTAGGAGAGAGTGTATTTCAGTGGCTGGTCTTAGCGAGTCCACAGGCACTGAATGGGATGAGAACATCAATCCTGTGTCCATCTGTCCACCTCTTCAGTTAATAATTCATTTTTAATGTCTTCACCAAGTTGAAGATTTTACAGCTCGCCCTGCCAAGAAACACAACACTGTCGAGAACAAGACTTCTCTTAAATAAACCCAAACAAATCCATTTTTCAGGTTCAGACATTTAAATAGGCTCCAAGCAAATACATGATATGCAAAGGTATTAAAAGACATTCTATTTTTTCATTATATTATGCGGTTGTTAGTCAAAGACCAGATGATGTCTCTGTCTTTCTTGAATCCCCACTTTCATAAAGGATAATAGCCCAAGGGAAGAAATACAGTTTTCTAATAATAGCTCTTGTTATTACACAGGGTTAGTGCACAGAGACCACAAAATCGTTTCAAACAGGGCTGTGTTAATCCATGTTCTGTAAAATTAGAACACTTCCAATGATTTGGCATTTGCTACTTAATTCTATTTTTTTTTCATTCCTGTAGGACAAAACTTTGTTCCATCCGGTAAGCAGCAGCTGCATAGATTGCAACCCAGCTGAGAAGAAGATTTTCATGAACAGATGTGATCCTTTATCTGAAACTCAACAGTGGATTTTTGAACATATTAATATGACTGTTTTAGAAAAATTTAACAGCAAGGCCAGTTCCTAGAAGGAAAACAAAAGAAAAAATGAACACACCTATTTACATACAGACTGCAGACTACATTTTTGCCAGCATCTGGGTCAAAGGAGTCAGGAATTATATTTCCTAGATCCAGGAAATCTGTTCTGAGGATTAAGAAAATGCCACAGCAAGAGCCAGCAGGCTGTCCTTGTGGATATACAGTATCTGGAGAACTTGGCCAAGAGCCTCACCGGATGCTGCTGAGAACTTCAGGCTGAAAATTCCCTTGCTGGTCAAGGGAAAAACTTTGTTTAAAAACTGTTTAAAAGTACTCCAAGTTAATAAAGTAAAACAAAACTCTAGAGTTTCTCAGGTCAAATCCTGCTGTAGTGAATAGCTCAGAACAGATGCTATGATTTGGGATGGGTTTATGGTGTGCATGACGCCTACAGGAACCTGAAGAAATCCCAGGTTTTAGAATTAAACATGCTGGTAGAAGAATAATGATGTCCCAGCACCCCCTAGACAAGATATGTGCTCTGTTGACATTCTCTTAATAAAAGGTTGGGTTAAGCAGGTTTAACCCTCAGAACTGCTGCAATTAATTTTAAATACCTCCCTTTTACATTCCATTCATTACCAAAATAGGAATGGTAGAAATCTTAGGGTCTAGAATTACACTGTAGTGAAGCATGAAATAAACTGTACGGTTTTGCCCTCACATTTTCCCCCTTCAGGAAAAATAAAGCAAAGCAATCAAATTTCTATATATGATATATTTAGCAATTGTGATTCAAATCCCATTGTCACACAGGGTGAGACTTTTTTTAGTGACAAATATAACAGCAGCAGCTGCAGCATAATGGAAGGCTTGTGGACTATCTGTCTTTTTTAAAGGTAGAATCTTTACCAATGTATAAATTAAATTGAAAATAGGCTGGGGAAAAAATCAGGAGGAAAGTGGGAAATAATTGCATAGTGCATGCTAAACCAGGATAGTCAATACTGGTATGCTGCCATCACCTAAAAGCATGTTGACTCCCTGCAGTGCAGTTTAAAAGATCTTGCAGCGCTCTTGACACAGAGGAGTGAAAAGAAAAATTGACAGGAAATCAGTTAGGTGGTTTCAGAGTTTTTGAAATCTGTGATGGAAATCATGTTAACTTTCAAGAGTGAGCAAGTGAATGGTATTGTAGAAGTCATGAGGGACGAAACAAGAAGTGCAATCAAGTGACACATTACATTATTTTGGTACTTTAGGCACATGCACCATTCAGGTTAACACAGACTTCCATCACACTGATGATCATGATGGGTCCCTCATACCTATCAAGCTGTTGGAGAGAGAAGCCTCTAAAACATTTTGGGGAGGGTGCCTGTGGTTCTTTTCAGTTCACAGTGATGTGTGGAATGTGACTGATAACTTTGAGATTGTACAAGGTAAGAATGAGTATAAATTTATATCAAGTAAATATGTGGCTTTCGCTTGAAAGATAAATTTTGAGATGAAAGCACCATAAATGCAGATAGATCACATCCTCTGTGCTGTAACTCCTTTCAGGTTCCAAAAATAGCATTTGTAATTAAGTTGCTTATTTTGAATGCTGGTGAGGTGGCTGACTAACCAAAATACTGATGTGCAATCTACCCTGTTTTAAGGGAGTGGAGTGACTGTGTTTTGTTTATTTCTCCTTAAGTTCTGTTTATGCACAAAGAGCATTGATTGCATCCAGCGGATGGTTCCAGTACCAGTACCAGTGTGCTGTTTTATGGCAGTATCTTGTAGTTGCAGGTCATACAAAAGTTTTAGGAGGGAAATTAGGTCCTATAGCATTCAAGATGCATGCACTTGGGAAATTGTGAAATTTCCAATATATTGAGCAATTGCTGCAAGTTATTGAAGCGATCTTTCAAATAATTTAATGGGAGGTGTCCATAGAGTTGTCATCTGATGATTTTAAAATAAGTGAGTTTGTTTAGGTATTATTTAAATTTAATTTGAAGATATGGTGTGCTCAGGAACAGAAGAAATAAGGTTTCAGTATGAGAATGCTTCAGGTTTGTTTAGCTGTCAGTACACAGAACCAGCCTAGCCTCTGCAAACTGTCCATTTTCCCAGATGGGGTGCTCACAGCATCATTTATTTGCAGCCTGATCATGAGGAAAGAGGGTTTGGGAAAAGAAGAAAATGGCTGCCTCAAGTATAAATGCAGCCTTCAAGTTGCTGATTGTAACTGGCCCCAAACTGTCAGTCTTGGAAGCAACACTATGCCCAAAATAGAGAGGCAAAGGAGGATTGCTAAACCAGAACATATTGGTAGGGTTATATTGTTCAGTGTCTGACTGCATCTCAGTGGTCTGATTTTGAGATGTCTGATGGGAGCTAGGCTGCTCTTAGGGCAAAGAAATTCTATGCCTTTTACAGCCCTTGTTGAGTCATATTGCACAATGCCTTACACTGCCAAAGGAAGCCTTCCACTTACTTGTAGCTGATCAGAAACTGTAAACTCTAGCAGTTCTTGTCAGAAAGCAATCCATGTGACTGCTAGTCAGATGTTGTGGGCAAAGAGAACAGTCCTTGCACAGGACTCCTTCAACAAAAGTTTTATTAATAATAAATGATCATCACTACCTTTCACTTCAAGTCTGTCTTGGGTGTTCTCCAAAGGTTTCCACTGTTAAGAGTATTTCATTACTAATTTACCATTCAGAATTTCTTTAATTCTTTCTGCAACCTTATCTTTTCCAGCAAATAAACATAGGTTAGGGATATGTATCTTCCTCTCATATTTCTCCAGGAGCATTTAACTCTAACACGTTTCTTCAAAAGACTATGAAATTTCTTCACAGATTTTTTTTTAAATAACAGGTAGTATGACCATATTTTAAATGTAGTGGACAGGTGGAATTAAGTCATGCGGGCTCATCATTTCAGTGGAGCTGTACTGATTTCCCCAACTAATGACTTGCTTCCGTTTTTTTCAATTGATTATTTTATGGCTTTAATCAAGATGTCTGAAAAGAAAATCTTTGTATCTTTCAGAGTTCATCTACTCTAAATGTTTTCCATTTAAGGTTAGATGACCATCTGACCATTTTTTCTGTGGCCAGCAAACTACTACAACTGGAGAAAGCAACTGGAAAAACTGAAATAAACTCCAAGTTCAACTGAAACTCTAAAATAACATGCTTTTTCCTGCATCTATTCCAGAATCTAAACTAAACAGAGGCCTTGGGGCACAGGGCTCAAAGGAGAGAGGAGGAGCTGGGAAACAAAGCCTTTCATGTGTGGGAGAGCAGCCTTGTTGCAGAGAAATGACAAGGCTTCACTCTTCATTGGCCAAAGTCTTATTTCAGAAAAATGAGATTGCTTTAGAACAAATATTTCTGCAGTATGAATATTTTAATAATATAATGCATTGTTCCTGAGTGCAATCCGTTTATGAATTAATGGTCTCTAGCTGCTGAACTAAGTCTGCCTCATGATAGACTAAGCTTGAAAGGAAGCTGACAAGCACTTAACAACCTTTGATTACTGGCAATTTACCAGGCATCAGTGTCTCCAGTGACCTTAGTGAAATCTTATGCCACATAGAAGAAACGTGTATAAATAGCTTGACCAAATTGATTAGATAGGTGGCACTTCTGCAGGAGTGGATGTTACCTTTGTTTAAAAAAAAAAAAAGTCATAATCACAATTAATTTGCATTTTTTCTGATAACTTCTGCAAGGGACTTAGTGAGGGAGACCCTTTTAGCCTACCTGGATGGATTGGAGATGGATCATTTTAGGAAGGCAGTACTGGCAAGCTTTCAGTGTGGCTGACACCAGGGGTGCATCCATTTGCTATTTAAAGAGCATCTGTGATTCTGATAACCCAGTGCATTTCAAGAGAACACAGTATATTAAAAGAAAGGAATATGATAATGGTTTTATTTTTCTTTTTTAATCCATCAAGGTTGTTAGGGAAATAATTTCCAAGCCCTTGAAAACAACACAAGCTGACCAGAAGTAGTGTTTTTATAGCTAGTACTAGTATTATAATGTTCATTTATTCCTTTGTTTAACCCACTCCCAAATATGTTCCATATTCTCCTAAAAAGAGCACAAGGGTCCAAGAGTGCTTTTACATAACATTTTCAGGATCTTGCCCTGTCTGAAAGTTTTGGAAAGCCTTTAAAAAATTAGGAAACGTATAAGAGAAGGTAACAGAAAAACCCAAAGGAAAATACCTATTATGTCTAGAGTGCTGAGAGACTTTGCTAAAGGTTTCCTAAGATAGCATCTTTCAACTGGAAAATTTTAGATGAATAAGTAATAGAGTTATTAAAGCTTTAGTGTGTAGTGCTTTCTATTTAAGATTTTTAATTAAAAAAAAAATGTAGTGAATTTGTGTGATTAGCTGCTGACAGGTTGTTTGGGTTTTTTTTAACTACGCGTAGTACATAAATCTGTTCTTAGGTCTCCTGAAATATTTCTCTCCTCATATTTCCTTGTTATAATTCTGAATGCACTGGATTTAAGAAAATCCAAACATATGAAAAAATGACTGAAAGGCAAGAAACATATGTAAAAACAAATAATGAGAAAGTTTAGCTAGAGAAATTCAGAGAAATGCATCACATTTCCAAAGATTCGGCAGCATTCAGAAAATACATTTCCTCTTTGGTTTTCTGTTCTTTCCATCTATCATTAATATCAGTGGGGCAGGACTTCTGAAACTGGTGTTACTAGCATTTGGACAGCATGGTGCCGGAGGAGAAAAAGTCTAGGAAGAGCTTCTGAAAAAATTGCATTCAAATATTGCAATCTGGTATGGTTTAAGATTCTCTTTGTTTCTTAGGCTTCTGTTATCTTAGTATTTTTTTCTTTTCCACTGAACCTGGCAGTGCATTAGGTGCTTCAGTGGGCCTTAATGAAAACAATGCAGTCAACAAAGGAGCAAAGAGGACATGGGTTAAAACAATAATAATTTGTGGCTATCTAAAGGTGTGTTTACCACAGCACTGTAGATTAATTATACATAAAGAGGAGTTTGTATATTTTGTGCAGCCACTTTGGTGGGTGCTTCAGGGAATAGATGAATGAGAAGGAGCCTTGCAAAGTGGGCCAGCAGAAAAGCCTGTACTCAGTAAAAGATGTAGAAAAACTCAGAATGATGCATTTTATAGAAGCAGATGAGTAAGACAAGAGATAGATATCACGGACAGTGTACAGAATAACGGAATGTGAGGGGAGTTGCAGTGAGGCAAGTCTGGTGAGTGGTACTATCTTAAAGATATTAAGACATAGGAAAGGAAAATTCGGTCCTCATTAACCTTAGTCCTCATTAATCTTATCAGGATCCCTAACACTGTCAAAGTATTAGTTGATTTAATTAAGTTAATCCTTGATCTACCCACTAAATGACTCAACCTGGAAGGAACCACAGCCCAAGCAAATTTCTGCTGATCACTCTGAAGCATCTAATTGGCAAACCTTACCACTAGGCACAGTCTAGTAAAAAACCCCAACTGGAACCAGAACTAAAACAATCAGCCCAAAAGATCTGTAGGCCTCTGGCATCCCTCTGTGAAAAATAGACTTGCCTAAAGGAGTGATTGATGGTAATGATCCTAGATTAAGAAGATCAAGAATTGTGAGCTTTCAAGGAGGTGAAAGGCCAAATGGTGAGATTAGGAGTTGGCAGTTTAATTGAGAGAGGAAGGAGGAAATAGATGGTAAAAGGGAAAACATTGGAATTGGATTTAATTCCGTATATGAAGGAAGTATGACCTACAAGGGCCAGCCTCTGATAATTTTGGATACCTCTTCATAGCAGGGCTTGCATGTTTATTTCCATCACAAATATTCAGGAACTGGAAGGCAATCAAGCCCTTTTGCAAGGACTTAAATTTAGAATAAGGAGAACGGCCTAATCTGAAATGTATTGATTGTGAAATACATGGGCCCTTGAGTTTGTTCTGCATTTTCCACCAAAGGTGTATGTGTTTCTGAGGATACTTTTTAGATAGTATGTAGAAGCAGAACATTATGGTCCACTTTTTAACCTCAGTTTAAGATTTCTCTCTATCTCAAGCTTTTTTGAAAGAAGAAAAGTGTTTAGCTAAATTTTCCTAGGCAATGTCAACTTGGATCAATGTGAAGTAGCTCTGCCTACTCCCTTTATGGATCAAGATAACAAGTGTTTCTCTTCGGACATCACATACAGCTCTCAAAAAAAAAAAAAAAATTCCTTTTTTTAAAAAAAAAAAACCAAAAAAGTTGTGTTTCTGCCTTCCTGGCTCCTTGCAGCATTCACCTCTTTTATGCATTTCAGTTCTTTTATGGCTATTTTTCTATTTTGTGTTTCTTCCCTTCGCTATCTGCCAGAATCCTGGTCTTCCTTCTTCCCACCTTTCTGGTCTGTGCCAAAGGTATTTCTGCTGTTTCACATCCCTTCTTCAAGATAAGATTGACTAAAGATGCTTTGATCTTGACTTGGCAGAGCCTTAGGCCTTTCTGCCTCAGGGTACCTGGCTTGTTCTAGCAGAGGGATGGGGAGGAGAAAGGCACCTCAGGAGAAAGGAGTTCTGTCATTATAGGCCAGTCTCACTACAGATTTTGTCCATGGAGGAGTTATAGATCATAGCACAGACAGACAAATAACTTTGAGGGGGAAAAAAATTGCATTGGTGATCTACTTTCTCATCCATTTTCAAAATTCAGTGCTGCCCATTTTCAAAATTCAGAGACAGGAGTATGTAAGAACAGGAAGCACCTTATTTAGTGGATGTCCTTTGTACAAATGTTTAGAAGCAGCTGAACTTCCTGACTTCAAGCTGTTAACTTTTGATTATCCCTACTGAGCTAATATGGATGCAAGAAACTGAGTGCAAATATTTTTTAGTGTTTTTTTTACAAGCCACCGAGGGGTTATAACAACCTTAACTGAAGGCATTTTTCCAAATTTGAAGTGGATGTGTAATCTGTGGTGAGTACATGATACAAGTTTACCTCTAGTCAAGCTGCAGAGAGTCAGAGGGGCTTTATTTACAAAAAGAGAGAGATTGTCCAATGTGCAGCAGCCTTTTGCTTGCAAATGTACAGGGCTCTTGTTTATTCCCCAGCATGTCAGCAAAATCAATCTCTATAATGATTCCCATTATCAAAGCAACAATTGCAGAGATGGCAGTAAAACATCACCTTTTCCTTTCTGCTAGAAGAGAATCATTTCACTGATTTCCTGTATGTCATTATGCACCTCCAGAATTTATTTGTGACTGGAACATATGGATAAAAGTTATACCCTGTCCTTTCACTAAAAAAGTTCCTAGGAAAGCAGAATACTAGTGTAAAGGCTGTACAAATGCACTGTCCAAAGGATTGTCAGCCAAGGAACGGGGGTTTCGTACAAAAGAAAAACAAGACCCCCTAAATGGACATGACCCAGCCATGCACATTCACAGCCCAGAAAGCCAAACATGTCCTGAGCTGCACCAAGAGCAGTGTGGGCAGCAGGGGAGGGAGGGGATTCTGCCCCTTTGCTCTGCTCTGGTGACACCCCACCTGCAGGGCTGCATCAGCTCTGGGTCCCAGCACAGGAAGGACATGGACCTGTTGGAGCAAGTGCAGAGCTAGAGGGATGGAACACCTCTCTTGTGAGGAAAGGCTAAGACAATTGGGATTTTCCAGCCTGGAAAAGAGAGGGCTAAATTCTTTACTGTGAGGATGGTGGGATACTAGAATTGGTTGCCCAGAGAAGTAATGGATGCCCCATCCCTGGAAGTGTTGAAGGCCAGGTGGAATGGGGCTTTGAACAACCTAGTCTAAGGGAAGAGAAGTCCCTAACCAGGGGAGTTGGAATGAGAATATTTTTTAGGTCCCTTCCAATCCAAACCACTCTGTGATTCTATGATTCTGAAGTTTGTTTTCCTTTGTTCCTGTCATAAGCCTCCAAGTTGCAGCTACTGCTCTACATCAAAGCATATCATGGTAATCTATACCTGGAAGGGTAGTGATGCATCAGGCCTCTGCTGGGAGTTTTTCATACAAAAAATATAACAGCATGGCTGTATAAACCTGTTCTTTGGGGTTGGAGATTGTTCTGCACTGGTGTTATCCTGGCAAGGTGTACATTCCTTCCAACTTTGGATTGACCTGCAGTTTTCCACCTCAGACTCTGTTGATTGAAGTAGCTTGATATTGCCCAGCTCTCCAGGTAATGTGGTTCATTGATATCTCTCAACACCTCACAGCAGTCCAGTCCACACAAACACACACACACACACACACAGACACACACACACAGACATATATTGTTAACAAGTGCTAGGTAGCAAAATAGAAATACGTGGTCCCTTCTGAGCCTCTGAGGTGCTTCTACTTATCAGCTAGTCTTTCTGATGGTCAGAGTGTTTTCCAGGCATTTCTGTGAATAAACACGCTTTCCTGCAGGTATCCTGCAAAATATCCATTTCTCTCACTTTTCTGAGAGTCTGGAATTACAGCCTTCACTTGCTGTTAAACAACGTTCAGGACAAAATATTTCCTTGTAATTCAACTATTATAAACTATATATAAAGGGTCAAGAAGAACTGGAGACAACTTTGTGTAACCCCTGTCCAATGTCCCAGTAGGCAAGATAGCCAGTAATGAGCTGGGCTGATAGGCAGCTACTAGAGATCAATCAACAAGCAAGAGTTGTCTAACTTTCTGTGAAACAAAGTCAAAATATTTGGTTATTGTGATTTAGGAAATATAGCTCTCTAAAAAATGGGGAAAATATTTTCAGGTGTGTGCATTTAAAGTATTATACAATAGACTACAATTAGTAATATATACATTATAATAAGAAAAATTAAAACATACACTTCTGTGCTGACTAGTCTGAGATAGTTGGCTTAGATGGTATTAAACAACAGCTGTAGAAACTGACCGACTTACTGATGCATTACAATAATGTTTTCAGGACATGCTTAAAGGATTTACAGAGAGCACATGCCTGTAAATTTCTGGACTGTAATTAAGAAGCTGAACTATGGAATAAAAATTGTACACCTGTCCTATTTTATATTTGGATGTATTATGCAAAGTAAAAGATTGCTAAACAGCAGTTTCAAAAAATTAACATGATCTGAATTAATAAATACCTCTCAGAAGCTACAGCATAATTTTTTCAGTTTGTTGTACATCTCCCGCTGCTAAAATAACCTGCTGTGTCGAGTGGGTGAAGAACTGGACAAGCCCAACCAGCTGCCTGGGTTGTTCAGGGCCATATTGCTGCTGCCATTCCCACAGCTCCAGCCATGCCAACCATGTAATATCAACAGAAAGAGAAAACAAAGTCCTCTCCCTTAACAAAGAGCACTGTTAGCTCTGGCAATACTATAAATTGTGTTTTGAATGGCCACCTAAATCAGAGAAATAAAGGAGTGAGGACAGAACAGTTGTATACACATAATAGTCCTCAAGTGACAAGTTAGGAAGCATTGAAAAAGTTTGTGAGGACTTGATTCCAGTAAAAGGTCATATAAGTCAAGATTTATTTGTCCCACTTCCACACCAAAAAAAAAAAAAGCAACAACAAAAAAATCCCTAGAAATTCCCAGCACCACTAGTCTTTCTTCTACCTACAACTGATAAAGACGTAAAATACATCTTCATAAAGAAGATTAACTGCAGAAGTTTAAGAGTCATATAGATGAATAGTATTAGTCAATCAATCATCTTCAAAAACTAAGAAATAGTTGATTATTATTTACCTTGAAATGAATTATTTTTCTTTTTTTTTAAATTTGTGCCTCTTTAAGTGCTATAACTTAATTTTATGCATACCCATACACTTCAGTTCATCAGTGCTGTACATCTATCCTAAAACCTTCTAATTGGAAATCATTGATTAAATCCATCCCTGACATTTACTGCATATGGCAGAGTTGTGGTAAGATTTAAGTGGACACAATCTAATTTTTATTTGTTTCTGAGGGAGCAGTTAAAGTCAACATTTCTTCCAAGGATCTCTGAGCATCAAAACTAGCAAAACTAAGAGAACCATAAGCATGCATTGAAAATGTGACTCCTTCTTGACTACAGAGCTATAAGGATACTGTAGTCACATACAAACTGAAGACAGCCCAATCAGGGAAAAAAATTGTGACTTTCTACCTAACCTTTCCTCTTAAACTGTTTGGGACTAATTTCTTACAGGAAGTTCTGTTCAAAAAATCTTGGTAAATATCTTCCCCCTGAAACGGTGATTATAACAGCAAAACAAATTGTCAGTCATGGGGCTATGACAAATAACAAAAACGTCTATCAAGTCCCTAAACAGACTGGAGTCATTAACATTACAGGCACAACCCTTGAAAAGGGAGCAACTAGGAACAAAGCAGAATTACTAAAAGAACAATAAAGTAGTTTAGATGCATTTAGATCAATTAGGCATTAGTTTTAATATAGCCAAAAGTTAAAAGCTGTTAAACAACAGAGAATTTTCCCATTTGCATCATTTAAAGTTCATAGCCCAAGGAAAATACCATGTATAAAGAAACCAGAGAGCCTTCTGTGAATTGTGTGTCAATTATCTAATTACCTTTGATAACATCAGGTGCAAACCTCCAAGGAAAAAGCTTTAAAGAGCTCTTGCAGGTACGTGTGTATTAGGAGAGTAATAAGAGTTGTTGCAGGGAGAAGAGAAAGAACTGCATCTTGCATTGGAATGAATGTCCTGTCCCAAGCATGTGAGAGACAAGAGTTACACTACAGTTACTGGAGCATGATTATCAACTCCAAATGCAGCTTCTCAGCTTGGGAAGAGGGACAGGGAGATTGGGTGAGTTTCTACTTTGACTCTTACTTCCCAGCTGAGATACTGCCATGTATTCCTGCTAGTCAAGGAGAGAATCCAAGCCTGGCTCCTACCTCTTGTCCTCCCTCCTTCCTCTGCAGTGTCTGTGGATGGGGAAGAGTGAGAGCACTTTGTGGTCCTGCTCCTTGGGCAGCTTCTTGCAGAGATAGCAGAGCTCTCTGACTGAGGAGGTCAGTGACAAGATCTCAGCCGACAGACACAGCTCCACCTTAGGCCTTGCATGGGGCAGCTGCCCTTGAATTCCCATCGTGGAATGCCTGTGCACCACCAGCTTGGGCAATAGCTCTGAACATTATCTGCTCACTGGTGTTGCTTACATCCCTGCTTCTCTGACTGGTAATTCCCTGCACCTGTTGGAGGAGTGTTGCCTGTCTGCACAATGGGAATTGCTTTGAGGTCTGGACAACGTGCTGCCCCAGCCAGGTGGGAAGGAGCTATGTCTGCACTCCTGGTCAGCACCAGTATCTGCCTCTGATTTTTGAAGGGAAATTGTAGTGACTTCTTCAGCAGGAAGCTTTGGTGAGTAGATGCAGAAGAGGGTGTCTGGTGGTATGTTTGCATTTGGATGATTGCTCTAATTAACTCCTTTTTATTTTTTGCTTTTAAGAGGAAAAAACACAGGAGTTAATAGTGATTTTTTCCTTCTGCCTAAGTGCTTCTTGAGTGACATTCACCACTGTTTTATTTCATGCCTTCCAATTTAGAATTGATAAGCTTCTACTTTAAGGAAATGCCAGGGCAAACTTTTATTTTGGCAGAGGGAAGTAATCTGATAAGAAGGATAGTGTGTCCTAAGTGGGAAGGCTTCAGAAAGGGCAGCTGTGGGGGACTAACCCCAGTAGTAGCACCTGCAAACTAATTCCTCACAGCCCTTTGCCACAGAGGATGGCTCTATAGCTAGTGCATGAACTAGAGGAGAAGATGTGCACTTTGTCTGGATTACTTGGTTATTGTCATCTCCTCAGTGCTTCCCAGAACTCCAGTGGAGGGCAGGAAACCAGTCATCATTGGACATCCCTGTGAAGTGCCTCCTTAGGCCACCCCACATACTTCAGGTGACCCAGGAAGGGTCTGTGCTGGTACCATCAGCACAGGAGACTGCAGTCGGGGTCAGGAACTGACAGCTCCTCATCAATCCCACTTAGCAATAGACCATGTCAAAGATTTATGTAAACCCTTTACAAGTATACGCTCAGGGTTGGGGTTTTTTCAGCTGTTTCACCTGGGGTCTTGTTTGTACCTCCTCCTTAGTTACCAGCTGAGCCTTCTCCATGTTCATGACAAGAAACCTGCATTTGCGGCTCTTTAAGATGATGTCACCCCGACTCTTCAAGGACTGGGACACACAACTGACATGAGACCACACCAACCAAAAATCAGGTCAGTGATTAAACTTCTTGATATTGGCAAGTCAAGTGTCAGTATCAGAAGGGAGTTTATTAAGTCATTTGGGGTTGTAGACCTGAGAGCAAGAACTGTCTATTTAATTCTTTCTAAGATTGCAGTTTGTGGGAGGGGATGGTGGGGAGACACAGCTTTTCTGTTAAGAAATGTCTATGTTGGTTTAGGAGCTGCCACATCCTAATATCCAGTAAATGAAAAGCAAGAACAATAAACTTCATGTCCTGTGTGCTAGCTACTTTTGGTATAGGGAATATTGCTGAACTTCTGTTTCATGAGAAAAAAAGATCTTTTTCTTGCATTAGATCTTCACCTGACCTATTACTGAGATAATCTTCAGCTAGCTTACATCTAAAGGCTGGAGCTGTGGTGATTCTCAGAACAGTCTTGTCAATGCATATGTGATGAAATTAAGGGAAGTCTAGTCATGAATAAGGTCTGTGTTTCCAGTTCCCCTGAGAGCTTCCATTAAACAAAACAATCCCACTCTAAAGCACATGTTTGAAGAAGGGGAACTAAATATTTTTCTATTATTTGCCTGCTGGAATATTCTTTACTTGGTATCTGAGCACAGTGGTGACATATGCAAATATTGCAGCTCATCTTTTAAAAAAGTGTTATTATATCAGTAATAAAGAAAACAGTTTGCATTTCAGATGAAGAGACAACAGTGTATCACAAAATATTTACTCTGCCCAGAAGAGCAGCAATTTACAGACTATTTAACAGCAGTTTATGTATGCATTTAAAGATTACATTTTTTTTTAACTAAGGTTTTTTTATTTGTGTGCAGTTTTCTGTAAGTAAAAGGATTAGACCTTGTCTGGCATTTTTGAATTTATATTCTGGGAAAAGCAGTATTGATTTAGATCTGAGTTTTCATAGCATGTGACATGTAAGGTGTGTTTAGCTTCTTGTGTATTTTTTTTAGATTTTTTTTTTTTTTAAATAGATAGTCTTTATTTGCTTTTCTGGGGAGAACCAACATAAGCTCATAAGTATTCTACTTTTAAGCAATGTACAAAACCTAACCTCTTTGTTAGTTTAGCGATTTTACACCATATGCTAACATTCACCAAAGAAGAATATTTTCACCGAGAATGGATCTTGGTCCCTCTCTTTTCTCTGGTTTTCTTGAAAAAAACCCAACAAAGCCAACACCAAAAAATCCAAACATGATCTCATCAGTTGACTGAAGAGGAAAAAAAAAAATCAAAAAATACCTCCACAGAGCACCTATTTCTCCAAAGATTATGGAGAAATGAGGGGAGATATCAGCAGGGAGCAAAGAAGGGCTAGGAAGAGCCCAGTCACTGCATACCCCTGGGGCAGACTCTTGGTCCTTCTGTATCTTGTGAGCTGACTGAACTAGCACAAGGGAATTTTGTACTGCTGTCATTAGAGTGCATCTGGTCACAAACTGGATTGCAGGCCTCTCTCTAAGCTTTATTGATTGTAATGGTGACAGCTGGGTGCAAGGGTCAAATACAAGCTTACTTGCATGGAGATATTCCATCTGCAAAGCCAAACCCCAGTGAAAGTTCTGTGGTTCTGCAGTGCTGGACGGTTTGTGACTCTGACTGTGAACAACAGCTGCTCATGTGGAGGGGGCAAGAAGTCTGCTAGCTCTTAATGAAATACGGTTTACAAGGAGAATGCCTATTGGCACTTGGCTTCTCCCCAAAAAGATGGAGCTGCTATGCTCCCCTTACAGAGTACACCACCACTCACTGTTTTGAAGCACATGTTCTCAGGCCACAGTGAAGTTAAGTATAGAAGTGGTCCCAAAGTGGACCTTTTGCATGACAAAATTCACAAAGGAGTAATTTGCTCCATAAATGCCTTAGCTACCTATCTGTAGCAAAATACAGGCCATTTCAGATAACCCAGGCAGCATCTATATATCCTCACCTAATTGCTCTATTACTCGTGGCAGTGATGCCTCAGAAGAAATCCCCCAGCCCTTTTGCCTAGAGCTGGGGCCCTGGCTCCCACTGCCATGGCAACAGAAGTGCTGCCTGCTGAAAAAGCCAGCTGAGTCCAGAAAAGGCCACTGGAGTCCTTTAGAAACCCTGGGAAACCCTTTATCCTCAAAGAGAAAGAGGCACAAGTCTGAAGCTGAAAAGACAAAATAGTCTGCCAAGGGCGAGCACACAAAATTTCCAGTTTATCTCATAAAACATATTTTTAATGTGTTTTTATTGCCTTTAGGGCTATTTAAGCATTCTGCATGGTTTTAGTGGGGATTGGAGGGTGACAGGGCTTGGGGAGCAAGGATGGGAAGATTGTGGTTTTCTTCAGTGGTTTGTCACAGCTAGTGTGTATTTACAAGGCTGTAAGGACTGAGGGCTTATGGAAAAAGCCCCTGAGTTGCAAGAGCTGGCACAAAAAGGAGAAAATATCTTGCCTTTGGCTTCTTTTCTGCACTGTCCCAGTCCAGCACTTGGCAGAGCAGATATAAAACACAGCACGCTGCTGTTGGTGGGAGTGCTTGTTACAGTACCAGATCTGGGGTTCTCACTTGGTCCCACCCCTTGTGACATCCTGGAGTTGTAGGAACCGTTGGATCAATTTAGCAGATCCAGGCAAGATCACCTTCTGAGAGGAAAGCTTTTTAAAGCATTACAATTCTTGATGCACCCTTTCATGCTTAAGGCTGTATGTGATTGCAGGAGTTCACTCTCTCATGCTTAAAGCATTTCTACAATGCTTCCTTAAACCTGTCAATACTATATCTGACAACAAATATGTTGGGAAGAAAAACATGCAGGGGTTAATACAGGGTAGAAGGTGAATGCACAGCAGCAAAGGCAGCTTGGCTCACTGACCTGAGACATTGTGCTGGCCAAGCAACAATAAAGCCTGACTCCAATTGCCTTTCCTTTGCCTCCCCTAAAGCAGCCATGCCAAGTCACGTCACTGGGCAGCAAAATGAAGTAAAAAAAAAAAAAGATGCCACCACCACACCCCTCCCCAAAGCCTCTGTATTTAAAGGGGAGAAGCTAAAAGGTGATAAATGGGAATGTGTATTGAGGATGCAGACACGTCCTCAGTACTGCAACCTTCTCTACTCACAGTGCATGCTAAGCAAGGAAGTGATTCTGAATGCAGGAGGCTTTTTTCCTTCAAAATGAAAACACTTTAATATACCTACAAATGCTTGGTGTGACAGTAGTACTACTAAGATGTAAAGGCTTTAATAAATAAGTATAAAAGCATAGCTGGTGTAAAGAATATATAAAAATGAAGCCTTCTAAACACTTCAATGTGTGGAAATACTCAACAGTTTTTAACTCTTTGTCAATTCTTTACCTTTCTACCTGTCTTTCAGCTTTTCATGTCTATGCATGTTATTCTTGTAACCTTAACATTTTCCAGGGTCTGTGAAAATCCGTAGCTAACAGTTCTGGTTATGTTTTTCTTCAGCAAACAATTAATTCCAGTGAATGGGTATTGCTATTTTAATTATGGAAAAGTCAATATACTTATGCAGCTTTGGGCAGCATGACAGACACAGCATAAGCCTTAGTACCACAGTTATCAAATTACTTAGGCATATGTATGACTTTATGATAACAGGGTCATCGTAAAATGACTATCGCATAATTCCTGAGGAAAGTGGAAGGCAAATGAGGCCATGTGTGAAAACCTATACATGAACTAGATAGCTGGTTGGTTTTTTTTCTCCTTCACTCCCTTTCAGGAGACTTGCATAGCATTCTTATTCTCCAATTCTTTGTAATTATGTTTCCCATAGCTCATAATTAATGGTATCAGCTAACAAAAAGCTGCCGATGGGGCAAAACTGTGGCACCCAAAATCTGGTGATATCTTGAGGAAGCAGTAGCACAATATGCATTTTTGGTATGCAAGAGGCTTCCAGGCTTTGACTAGCTCAGAAGAAAACAGCAGGATGAGATGTGGCTTCATTGTCCCAGGTGAGGAGAAGGAAGAAAAAAAAAGCAGTAATACGTGGCTGCATCCTGGATTGCATCAGGAAGTTGGATTTCAGGTTGACAAATGTCCCCCAGCACGCAGGGAGGGCACACACAGCAGCAGGTGTGGTGGAGGAGTGCCGGGCTGGCCTCAGGCAGTGCAAATACTCGAGCACCAGCCGGTGCAATCAGTGAAGCCACCTCACCCTGTTTGGCACACTGATATACCTGTGCTATAGCAGCACTGCGAGGGCAAACAAAGGTATCCGAGGTTAGACCCAGCAAACCCAGCCCAAATCAGCAGGTCAGGCGTACTGCAGGCAATAGTTCCATGTGAGGAAGGCTTACTTGTCATGCAACCTGATGGGAAATAACAGTAGAGAACATAACGGACTATGAAATGTCAGGAACAATTGTCTGCAAAACCCAAACATTTTAGATTAACTTTTTGGGCATTGCTAACTCAAGAAGTGCGGCCCGTTGAGTCTACCGTTTTTGATTGGACTGAGACTTTCCATAAGGTATCTACAAGTTTCTGCCACTTATCAGTGGAAATGTGGTCAGGCAAAGAAAGAGAATGACTTGCCTGTTAAAGAAATTTGTAGTGCAAATATTTTATGCACACAAATGCTAAGTGCAGAGTGGAGGCAAACTGGACAAAAACTACAGCATATATCAGCTGCTGCTAAGGATGACACACCCTTGGGTTATAAAGTTAAGGGTCAATATTCACAAGCTCTTCAAGCGCAATAAGTAATTTGAAAAAGATAACTCTGCCATAAAGGATCCATGCTCTAAGCACGGTGTTTACAAGCCAGCAGCACAAAAACCCTGATTTTTTGGAAATCTTTAAACACTAAAGAGTAAATCTCTATAGCAGTGCAAGAGAGTCATGCCCACAAATCTCATTATTCTGAAAGCTGCTTAGAAACTTTAGCCCTTAGAGTCAACATACCACAATGCTTTCAGAAGTACAATTTAAGAGTTACAAATGCTTCTAACAATTAGCTAATTAAAAAAAAAAAAAAAGAGAAGAAAAATTAGGAGAAGAAAAATTAGGATTTAAAAGGATTTACAAGGAAATAATTGGGGGAGGGGATGTTATAAGTGAAGGAGGTAATTGAAAGGGATTGAGAGTACAGTAGGAAGTGGATGTGGTTAAGGCATTCACAAGATTAGTTAAAGAAAAGCCTGGTAAAACTGGAAGTAAGAAGCCAAATCCTGGGACAAATGAATACAGTTTCTTCGGTGTATTTTGAGCTGCATGATTTATACATACTCAGCATATAGCCTGTGGACCTTAAGAATAATTGGGCAAAAACAGTGATGAAAGCTTATTAAAATACTACCCGAAAAAGCATTATGCAGAATTTGATGCACAAAAGTTTCTTATACTCTCAGAGATTAAATACCTAGTCAATGGTCCTGAACAGCTGCAGGTATTCCAGCCTCAGGAGTCTTACAGAATTAAGAAACTTAGCAGTAATAAAAGCTGTGACTTGCCATGCAAGCTGGTTTATTGAAAACAAAAACTGTCACAGGATTCATTACTGCTTTAGAGATGGATTGTGAGCTTGAAACTCATTTTCAAATGTCTTCACAACAAAGCAGGATGATATGAATGCTAAAATTGGGGTGGATGAGGGCAATTTGAGGTGATGAGTAAAGCTCTGGCATGCAAATTATACGGATTCTAATTAGTGCAGATACACCTTTTGAAATTCCTACAGGATTTTTGTATCTATAGAAGACATATTGAAATCCTGGATAAGTAGGTTGTTGTGTGCATGTGTGTGCTTGCCTGAGATCTCAACTTCTTCCAGGATTAAGAGACTGCAAATACATGCCCCATCCTGTAGGTGCTCTAATAGCAGCATGGACTGGCGAGTGCAAGGCAATTGAGCAAAGACAGGAAAAGGATACACAACAGACAGCGTACCAAGCAAAAAGACAATACAGGAAGAGAATGAAAGAGCTGAACCAGGTCAGCATAACAGTACCCAAACTTTGTACTCCTTGCTAAGCCTGCAGAGCTCCTAGGATCTTTTTGCATTTTGCATAGTGAAATTTCAAAACAAGAAGGCAAGGTAATCTCTGTCCTGATGTTAAGCAGAACCATTTCTAATATGACTGTTTAATTTCTCTTGCTTCAGAGAGCCAGTGCAGTGTTCAGAGCACTGTCAGTATTCAGGAAGAATAGATGAGCACTGAGAGTTTCATGCTCTTAAAAATAAACATTGTCAGCTGGATACATAAAATAATGTATTGAATTTGAAACACATCACAAGAGAATGAAGAAAAGCAGATGTTTCTGGTAAGGATTTATGGACAGATCAATTTACATAATGATGTCCTTTAACTTTATTTTAGAAGTTGGACAGGACAGCATTTCAGATCTGAAGTAACCAACAATGGACACCAGGCCTTTATTATGTCAAAAGAAAAGAGAAGCTTTATCTTTTTTTTTTAGCTTGGTTCACAGCTCATCAGGATGCTCATCCCCAGAACCCCTGAGCTTAGACTTGGTGGAAAGTTGGGTATGTTAAGACTACTATATGAAGATGTAGCAATGAAAATTAGAACAGAAATCAAGTTAGCTTGATTTCTGCCACTTCTCTAGAGCTCAGGTTTTGGTGCACAATACAAGGATTGTTGTAATGAAGGCATGTGCTGTTATGCAGAGCTGGGGAACATCAAAGTCATAAACTTAGGCAGGGTGCAGGTATTTGTGGAGGACTTTGACTGTCAGAAGCTCTTGAACCATGACATCCATTTGCCGAGTGACTCTGCCTGTTGTTTGCGTTTTATACCAGGTCTCAGGTTTCATCAGCGACAGCCTGGTATCACCCAGCATTTTGGAGACTAGTTTGGTCACTGTGAGAAGCTCCTCCTACACCTGCAAGTAGCAGGGAGAAGGCTGTGACACCAGCTTTAGAAAGGTCTGGCTTTATCTTAGTCTGTGTAACAAGTGTAAATGCTGATGCTATTGCTGGTGCTTTCCACACACCATGGTGCACGGTGAAACGTGTCTTCCTACTGGTGATTATTGTGCATAATTGAATGGACAGAATCATCTAACTGTACCCAGATAACTGACCAGGAAACTGGAACCCTGGTATCAGGAGCCTAATGAGGAATTCATAATATATAAAACAATATTTATTTATTTTTTTGAGGGAGTAGAAAGAATGACAGACTAACAAAAGGGCAGTAAAGGGAAAGGAAGAATTGGGTGAAAACTTTGAATGGCCAGAGAGGACGCTATTATGATATGAACCAATTTCTAGCATTCAAGGCATACAGTGAACTGTTTTAATTTTTCAACAACAATGCAAGTCATGTAGGCACTCATAAAAACTTAAAAGCTCTTTTCAAAATAATAGCATGCATTTTACATGTACTATATGTACTTACTCTCTCAGAGTGCAAGTTATTTATCATTCTTGTCTAAGCTAATAGTCCATCTCTGTCTGAATTGCAAAGTTTAATTAACTTCTGTAGGTGTTACAAGGAAAATTATGCCTAGCTGAGTCTAAAATCCACATTCTTGAATGTAGGGCATTTTTAAATGAAGATGACTGGTACCCTTTTTGAATAACAACTTCATGTTTTTCTGCTTCACACAGAGCAATAGCATTCCAAGTTTAAAGCCTGTAGAATCCAGACAAATAACACACCTTTCTCTCTCTCATCAAGATGCTATCATGAGGACTATAGCTTACTCTAATAACTGTAACTTTTGCTCTGCTACTTAAGGCTGATGAGTTTGAGATACTGGTCACAGAAAAGATGGCAAAAATTTAGTAGCCTAGTGGGCTTTGTATGTGATGGGGAGTTACAAGATTAGAGAGTATTTTTGGGTCTTCATGTTGCTACCACTAAAGCACAATTTGTACAGAGTTTGAACTGAGTGATGAAGCACAAGAAGGGGTAAATCTCCAAAGCAAAAAGACAAAGATGCTATAATCTCTTAATAATGGTAGTGTCCCACAGCATCAAGCTTATTTTGGTATCTTACTTAATGCATAGCATCAGGAAGCTTATCACAGTTAAAAATACCAGTAGAAACATAGTTCATCCTTCTGCTCTGAACTGAGCTGCATGACCAAAATTCAGGCAGAGCCACATATGCTTAAAGGACTCTTAGATACAGCCAGAAATGTGGGCCATGACAAAAAAGATGAGTCCTTCTCCTCTGGTGAAGTCCAATACCATAGTAGGGGACCTTGGTGGAGGAGAAATATGAGTTGTGAGGGCTTACACTAAGCTGAAGTGTTTTTAATAGCATATCACCAGCCAGTGTGCATTTTTCACTTGTCAAAATGACAGTGTTTTTTTATCTATCTGTGTGTTCATGCTAAGACATTAAATGCAAGACAGCAGGATTTGGCACTTTCACTGCATTGGCTATGGATTGCAATACACCTACTGTACTTTTGCTGCAGGTGCAGTCACCTTACATCTCAGAAAATCTGCCTTCCTATTCTAATATGAAATAAAACATGACTTCTCAAATACATGTGCTAAGTATGTCAGTGACCCACAGCTGCACATCTGGAGGGCAGGTAAATCTTAACTCAGGCAAAACTTGTGCCTGATACTGAATTGATTATTTTTCTAGTGACGTTAAAAAAAAAAAAAAAAAGTTTTACTATATGGATTTTTAGTGTGTTAGTCATGAGCATTTATGAATAGCATTTCCTGCTTTAGTAATCAACTTACATAGGAAAAGAGAATGAGTATGTGACAAATTATTGCATCTTATTTACATTTTTAGCATTAAATAATTCTGAAGGTATCAGTAGAAGCATTTAAAGGAAGGTTTTGACAACAATCCTGTACAAAATGCAATGAAAATCCTTTTGATGTTTAACTAAAGGAAATTGCAAGGACATAATTTGAGAAGTGGAGGGTGGAGTTAAAAAACATACCTCACCCACTGCAAAAATGCCTGGGCTGTTCTTTGCCTGTGTTTTAGAGTGCATATTAATAGGTCTCCAATAACAGGTATCTCTTGCTCTGCAAGCAGTAAATTGTCTTGTCATGTATTGTCTTTATCATCAGGAATAAGAAAAAATTCACTGGCTTTTTGCACAGATGAATGCATGTTTACAGAGCATTGATTCCAAAAGTCACGATATTTCACCCTCATTATACAAATGTGGTACTGATTCAGACAGCCAGCACCATGCATAATTGCATATAAATTTTGCATTGCTAATTAATGGTCTGGTTTTAGTGCTGTGATTCTGTGCTTCACTATTGTGATACACAGGACATGGATGCAGTGTCAGTAAGTGCTCTGGGTTATTTTTCAGCAGCCACCAGTTGAATATCCACTGCTCCACAGCGCTGGCTTTCTTGATTTAAGCACCTCCCGGAGCTGTTACATGTCTTTGCAAACTGTTTATATAATTTTAGTAATGGCAGACTGCAGGCTGCAGCTTAAAGTGAAAAAATACAATTTAGTTCCTTAACTTTTGCTGATCTCCAGTAGGCTTTTAGGTGGAATTTTTATTGTACTTTTTAGATCTTTTGTCTTTTCTGATCTTAGTTAGATTAAGCACTTTGTAGTCACATTTGGCTTAGAGAAATAAAACTTCTGTGATTCTTTTGAATAGCAGCATCAAACTTGGAGATGAGAGGGCTGGTAAATTTCATCCTTAAAACAATTGGGGGTGAAATCTTGGCTGTGTTTAAATCTGGCAATGTTCCAGTAATTTCAAGTGAAGCTATTCACCTCTACTAAATTCTTCAGATCCTAAGGGCTCTGTAAATTGTTGCATAAACATTATGTAGTTACACAATGAAAAAAACCACTCCCAATTGCCTTTAGAATAGGGAAAATCTTCACCTAAGGTAGAATCTTTGCTGCCAGGTTTCTGAGGGAGAAGTTGACAGAGGTAATCCAGCAGTGATTGAATATTCTGGGATTAATTAGACGTGGCCTAGATACACATGAGGGAATATCAGAGCTGACCTAAATGTTGGGAGGAAGAGTGCCTCTATCTCCTGCTTTCTTCTAATCAGCCCTGACACCAAAGACTTGGCAGGGCAAGTTTGGAGAGACTGTTTGGATATAAGCCTGAAAGAGAGGCAAATTGTTACACTCATTCTCAGTCATATTATAAGTCTCCTTATTTAAATCTAAAATGTTTTGAAGACATGTTCACTTCCTGTATCCTGGAGGTTAGTAAGAAGTCTTCCAGGTTTTTCAAGCAGTTGGACAGCAATCTACAAAAGTCCTGCTGTAAATCACCATGTTTTAACTAAAGTTTTCCTATCATTTATGCTTTGTCCCAAAGCACCATTTGCAGGGAAAAAGAAAAAAAAAATTAATTACACAGACGATGTGTTCATTTTGGGATATATACAAAAGTCAGAGTTGTTGATAGTAAATCAGGAATTAAATAAACTTCACTTTGGGCTAAGGTTTACAGGAGCAGCTTTCATTACTCGAAGGATCAGTGAATAAGGGAATAATAATATAAGAATAAGTGAATAAGAATCAGGGAATAAGAGCAAATCAGTGATTCTTCAGTTTAATTTGAAGTAATGTTAATTGGATTAGAATTCTGATCTGTAAATATGCTTTTCAAATTGAAACAAGTGACTTTTTTTTAAGGACAAAACTGTAAATCAACCTTTTCCCACTTATTCTGTAAACTCTAATATCTAAACCTAAAGGATATCCCTGATTTAATCACACTACTCAGAACAAAGATTTAGTTAAGCCAGAGTAAAAATAGAAGTACAGTCTAGAGATCTGCTACTTGCTAATTGCACACACGTGGGAATTTAGAAAAGTTTTGTATTCAACTACTCAGCCAACTAGTTTTTAAATCATTGCAGTTTGTCATGGATTCACCCCAGTCAGCAGACAAGCCCCATGCAGCTGCTCACTCACTTCCCCACCAGTGGGGTCAGGGAGAGAATCAGAACAGTAAAAGCCAGAGAACTCATGGACAAAATAATAAAAAGATAAAAACAATTTGAGGGGGAAAGCAAAAGCCAAGCACACAAGCACACATTGCTTCTCATGGGCAGGCAGGTGTTCAGCCATCTCCAGGAGAGCAGCGCCCCATCAGATGTAACAGTGACTTGGGAAGATGAACAACATCACTCCAAATGTATCCTCTCTTTATCCCTCTTCCCCACTTTACATACTGAGCATGATGGCACATGGTCTGGGGGTCAGTTTGGGTCACCTGTCCTGGCTGTGTCTCCTCCCAACCCCCCCATGCACCCCCAGTCTCCCCTCCCAGCCTGGCAGAACAGAAACCAGAAAAGGCCTTGGCTCTGTGCAAGCCCTGCTCAGCAATAACAAAAACATCCCCACATTATCAACCCTGTGCTCAGCACAAATCCAAAACACAGCCCCATGCCAGCCACTGTGATGAAAGTTAACTCTACCCCAGCCAAAACCTGCACACTGTTATATATTAGAAAAAGAGGGGTGAGAGATCTGGAAATCTGCAGTATTTGAAGATGGATGAGATCCTGCCATTATCACACTTACTTGTCATGGGTGACTGTAAAGCAGTGGAGTTTGGCTTGCCAAGATGATGACTTTATTATAATACTTCACTTTCATTTCAATATCTTTTTGACATGTCTAATAATTTTTTCCCTTTAATTGGTTGGGTTTGGGTTTTTTTTGGTGAGTTGGGTTTTTTGGGGATTTTTTTGGGGTTTTTGTTTTGTTGGGTTTTTTGGGTTTTTTTTGTTTGTTTGTTTTGGGGGGTTTGTTTCTTTTTTGGGTTTTTTTTTTTGTTTGCTTGTTTGTTTGCAGTTTTTTTGGGTTGTTGTTGAACTCTGGGAAAAAGATGGAAAACATACTAAAAAAAAAATTGAAATAATTAACTATATTAATACAGGAGCTAAAGCAATAAAAGCTAGAAATCATTTAATTTGTACCAAGTAAGGATATCTGTCTGTAGCTTTGGACCTGAGAAAAGGGGAACTACCAGAGAATTCTGCATCTACATGGTGCACTAAAGCCCCTATGAAATCTATTTCATTATGATTATATTTAGTAGAAGACTTGTGTACACTTGAATGTGTGCAGTGTTATGATACAACAGCTGCTATTGCCTGCAATTCCCACAAAACATGCCTTTTATAAAGGAATCATCTCATTGAATTACTAATCGATACAACTTGGTGTCAGACAATACATAATAGAAATAATCTACTGTTTGAGAATTTCTCTCCAAATGGCAGTTTCCTAAGAAAAGAGGCTGCTCAGCATTGTGGTGTTTGTTTCCAGCTACCAATAACATCGAATTTATGGTTTTTGAAATCTGCAAAGAATTAAGAAAGCTTGGAGCTGCCTAGAAATGCTTTTGTGATTCACTGCTGCTAAGACCTTTAACTTCCAGTTACCAATTTGTGATATATACCACATACTTTATATGGCTAACAGCAGTAGTCTTGCTATCATTCTCTGTTGCAGACAGCATTCCCATTCCCCAGGACCCCAGTGTGAAAATCAGTCTGGCAGAACGCTGCAATGTTATTCAGTGTATAAATCTATCTACTGGGCTGGTCTTTTCCAGTAATTATTCATGGACCTTTTATGCATTTATGAAAAATGAGTCAGGCCACTTTTTCTGAAATGGTGACTAAGCTAAGGAACAAAAACATATCCTGGTTTTAGCATCTAGTCAGTGTTGTACATCCACACTTTTCCATGTAACCAATTTTGAGTGTCTTTTTTTATTTGTCTGTGAAACTTCCTAAGGCTTTATCTTGCGCAGATTTGACATGTTGGCTTTATTTAACTTTTCTAATGCTTTACAAATGCTTCATATCTTCAGCAGTTAGGTTTTGTTTAATTTTGAACATGGCAGAATACATCCTGAGAAGAATTGTGTCAGACTTACTGAACATTTATAGCTGATAAATGATACTGAATTTATAATACTCAAGTTGCTAGTTATTTGCTAAACTGTCAACAGTTTATCACTAAATAACAAAATTCCTAAGAAATACAGAAATCTAATTAATTGTTGTAAAATTTTCAATTTTTTCTCTCAAAGGCATGGTGGTTCTTGTTCAGACTGACAACTTCTTCAAATTAACTCCACTCATTTACAATACTTGAAAAGTCTTTTAGAAAATAACTCAGTATCTGAAATTGTGGGTGTTTACAGCATTCACTTTTTCAGCATAACAGAAATTGCAGCAACCTATTTCAATTTTCTCTGCCCTAGATTCAGGAAATGATGCAAGTTAATTTCTGTTTGAAATGCTCAGAAATATGGCACCTTGGAAAAGGAAATTTTCCAGACCTGAGATTGGCCTAAGTATATGACTACTCATCCTTTTGTCTGACTCAAAATACAGGTGAGAGTTTCTTTGAAAAGTGATTAAAAACATATATTTTACTTTTTAAATGGCAAAACCGTGCTCAGAATCATTCCAATTCTTCTCATACTTAAATGAAACGCCCACGTACCAGACCATCCCATCCACTATTTTAATGAGTTCTAAATCTGTCAAGGATTGTCAACATTCATCAGTGTGGATATTTTGAGGACTTGTAGGTGCAAAAGAAGTTAATTTTTTTTAGACAAAGGCAGTATTAATAATACAACATAGTTCATAAACATTGACTGGTACTCATTATCAGAAAGGGTAGCTGGAAAAAAATAATTTTATATTCCAATCTTCCGGACACTGGTAGAATCCAGACCAGTGCAAAATAATGAGCTTGCTTACTGTTGCTGTGTGGGAAAAGAGAAGAGGAGATAGAGGTGAGACTGCAGGAATAAAACAGACTAAGCAGGCATGACAGGAGTATGGGGGCTAAGTGTAATGACAGGAACTTCATAACACATTCTTCATAAAAGTGACAGGAAAAGCAAAGGAGGCGAACAGCACTCTGCCAAAAGCATCTATTCAAATGCTGAAATAAAGAGGGATAATTTTTGGTAGGACATGCATGGCTAAACTGCTGGCTTAAAAAAAGGATAATTGAGAATTACAGGAAGAATGGTACTAAAGACTGGAGATCATGAACACAAAACAGTGAAGATTTAGCAATCATAGTCTAAGTTGCAAAAGCATACATTAAGTACTCCCTAGAGGCACTTATTTGATTAAAGTACTTTTAAAACAATCTCAGAAATTATGAAGGATTTAAAATCCTATACTTTAGTTCCTTTTTGTCAGCTCTGAGGTTAAATATACATACATTGTAAATATTTAGGGCATAACTTTATATTCATCATAATGTATGCCAAACTGTGCCTTTTGGATTATTCCTAGCAGTGACCACCTCCTTAATCCAAAATCTCTCTTCAAATCCTTAAATGCTGGGAATGCTGTCAGAAGGGAGTATGAGTTTAAGTTAAAGTGAGGGAGATCTGGCCAGGCATCTTCAGCCTCACCTTGAGTTCCTACCTTCTCAGATGAAAACTAGAGAAGGTGTGTCTTGGGTTCCACCAGGACACCCCAGGACTCTGATATGCAGTACTAGTAAATCTGCTGTAGGGCTAAGACACTGCAGGAGCTTTTCATAAGCGTCAATGGCTTCACCTCAGATCCAAAGTAACAGTGCAGAAAACAGCAAAGGCTTTATTCAGAGATGACCATCTAAATGGAAGGCCAGGATGGGAAAAGAGATTATATGAAGCTGTAAAGTTTCATTGGTGCTGCTTGTGTTGAGTGTGTTCTGTTTAGGAAGGCAACTTTCTGCCAGCTGGCATTTTCCAACGCTTCCTTTAATCAAAGCATGACCAAGTTTGCTGTTACGTGAAGCCCAGAGTGTATCATGTAGAGAAATACTACACTTAATGAAGTGCTGGTAGTTATATCTGGAAACATCCAAGGGAAATGTAACTGTTTGTGGTCTTGAATCCATTTGTCATGGTTTAACCCCAGCTGGTAACTAAGCACCACACCACCTCTCTCGCACTCACCCCAGGCAGGATGTAGGTGAGAACCGGAAGGGTAAAAGTGGGAATACTTTTGGGTTGAGATAAAGACATTTAAATAAGTAAAGGAATAGCCATGCACACAAGCAAAGCAAAAAAAGGAACTCGTTCACCCCTTCCTATGGGTAGGCAGGTGTTCAGCCATCTCCAGGAAAGCGGGGCTCCATCACACCTAGTGGCGACTTGGGAAGGCAAAACACATCACTCCAAATGTCCCTCTCCCTTCCTCCTTCTTTCCCCAGCTTTCTATACTGAGCATGATGCCATATGGTCTGGAATATCCCTTTGATCAGTGGCAGCCCTGTCCTCTCCCAATTCCTTGTGTACCCTCAGCCTCCTGTCTGGAGGGATAGGATAAGGAGCACAAAAGGCCTGGATTCTGGGCAAACCCTGCACAACAACAACCGAAACATCCTGCTATTGTCCTTTCCAGCCCAAAACCAAAATGTAGCCCCCTACCAGCTACTATGAAGATAAACTCTACCCCAGTCAAAACCAGCACACCCTTGCTAATTTCAAAGATTTAATTTCAAACCTATTTACATGACAAAAAGGAACCCTGTTGTGTTTTGTGCTCTCTGCACTAAGTAGAAATAAAATTTGGTCTCTGAACTGCAGATTTTACAAGGACTGTCTATGTGTTGACAGAAAAAAACCCTCAAATGAGCAAAATGTGAGGTTTTATGTAGAGTGAAGCCTTTACGGCAGCTTATGGAACTTTGTAAAACGTGACTTTCACCTTGAGAGGTACAAAAGTCTGTAGGAATTTCCTTTCAGACTTTGCATTCTGAACAAGCAAAGTGGTATTTTGTGGTGAAATACTCAGGACAAGAGTTAAGGGGTAGATCCACATCCAGACACTTCTCCCATGCAAGCAACTGCATGAGGTTTTGACATTGGTTAGTGACCCTGCTCCAGACACCATCCCCCAAATCCCCATCTACACGGCAACTGCATGGCTTAGGGGATTGGTAATCGGATACCTCACCTCCAGGTCACCATAGGTCTCTGGTTCAAGAGCAGAAAGGCTTTGTAATGACTTAAATGCCATTGCATATTTATTTGGAGTCATACATGGAGAAGTGAACATATGATTTCTGTGTGACAAGCAGTAGATGTCCACATACAGATACAAACATTGTGACAGTTGCCAGCCTGTTTGAAATATTTGAATGACTCAACATCAATCTAACAGAAACTGATTAATTCCCTAATAACAGAATTGTGGTTTGTTTTAATACTGCCTGTATAGTAAAAGCATCATGGTTTATATATATTTATATATTATGTATTTCTTTTACTTTTATATATACTTATATTTTTATATATAAATTTATATTTACTTACATTTTGTAACTAAGTGAAACTAAAGCCTGTGTTTAACCCTGCTTCTTTTTCTCTCCAGGTTGTAAAAGACTTTGAAAAGTGGTTTTGAATAGAGAATTTTGAATAGAATTGGAGGCAATCCAAAGCCAAATTTAATTTTAATTTTTTGTCTTAGCTGATACAAATTCAACAAGAGAGAAAATATGTTCCGTAGGTCTTCTTAGGTGCTTTACTAGATAGGAGGAACTGTAAGTGCAGAATTTGAAACTTCAGCACATCCTTAATGAGAATACAACTGAAATAAAGCTACTTCAGTAGCTTTAAAGGTCAGTATTAACCTAATACTTCTGGAGTCAGGCTCCATGACCTGTGTGTGAGAAGAAAAAAGGTAGATGACGCTCGCTGTTGAGGAATCAGGGCAGGGAGGTATAATGGTCAAACAGAAACATGTCGCCTTCTCCAATCTGTTGTCATTGGTGGTTCGGGCAGAGAGCGCGGCTGGCTGGCATGAACGCTCTGTCCACTGGCCCGTACTGCCTCCCAGTGGGCATCTGCTACTTCTCTTGCGGGATAAAACACAGGGCGCTTTAAAATTCCTGGCACAGAAGCCATTGTCCTAGAATAGCTAGTGGGGAGTTCACTGACAGCGAGACTTCGGGTATCTCAAACCAAAACGACAATGCTCTTGATCATCTTCCAAGGATGTAGCTTTCTATGAAATCACGGATGCATGGTTTACCTTTCTCTATGGCTTCATGCAGAACCTGTACCTCCATATAAAAAAAAATCCTCAAACCCAAATCCGGTTTTGGCAGGCAGCCTTATAAATGTGAGCTCTCATCACACCAACTTGCACACAGAGGGCTCTGTCCCTACCCCTTTCAGCTCTGAGGAGCAGCAGCAGAGCAGTATCACCAGCAGCAGTATCATCCCATGGCTGTACCCTCCATGCAGTGCTATAAGTAGTATTTTTTTATTCTCACTTTTCATGAGTGTGCTGAGAGCAACAGCATAGGACATTAAAAAGGGATGCCAAAAATGAAGAATGAAACAACATGAGGAAAGAGCACTGTTTACTGCAATAAAGTCTCCCTAAGGAATGAAGGAAGAGCTGGGGAGATGCTTCTACACTTCTCTGACAGCCTACTGACCTTTACAGTTTACAACCCCAACTTGTCTTTTCCTTCTGAGCTCAGCAAGGCAGGGAATCTGTTCAGAGCTGGGCACCTCAACTCTGTGTGTTTCCCATCAAAAAAAACCCTAACTGTCCCTCCCAGCCCTGTGCAGGTGTTGTTATCTACCTGAAAACTGTCACCTAAATCTTTGTGTTGAGGTATTTGTGTGGTTGCTGCAACTGCAGACAGGGAGGGGGCTTTGGGGAAAGCAGTTCTGTGCTCCTGTGGAAGTCACAGGGCTGTGCAAACACTTGTAAGGATTAGAGCTGTTGCTCATGCCTTAAACACTGCATTCGTCTATGTCTCATACCTTGATCTTACAGAACGGGGAAGAAAAAGAAAAAAAAGACATCATGCAGTGCTATAGCACAAGTTATATGAATAAACAAAGACTTCTGTGTCTAGGTGTGTCCAACTACAAAGGTCACTCAGGTGTAGGCGTTTTTTTCCTCCAGAGTTATCCTGTTCAAGGTGTAATATCCTGTTTCGTTTCTTCAGTCCTTATCATTGAACGTTAATGTTAAAATCCATGGATCTGATACCTTCCCAGCGCACATAAGAAATAGAACAGAAAAACATCGGAGCAAGGGTACAGTACTGAATACACAGAAAAGAAAAAAGTAGTATTACATTGGAAATACTGTTTTTGCATCACTCTGGTTTTTGGAAAGCTTACATTATCAGGTTTTCTGTGTGTGTGTGTGTGCGTGCACGTGTGACATTCTTTCAAAGGAGGAAATAGGATGCCTTTTAGTGCAGAAAATTAGTAACAAAGTAGCACACAAGCTGTGGGGCTGATAGCATCTCTGTAATCTTGTACTTAATCTGCTATCCCCAAGAAAAATCTGTTGACTTTCCAGTTCTACTCTGCCCAGGCTGCACACAACAATTAATGGGCCTGCGTTAACCTACGCCCGTATGACAACCCCTGAAGTTAAACGTTTGCACCTTACAAGTCGGTGCCCGAGCAGCGCTGCCCACCCAGCTGGGAAATCCCAAACCCCACTGGAGCTGTCCCACCGCTCCCCGTGTTCCCGGGGGGCTGCTGGCCGCGCTCCGGGCGGGAGCAGGTGCACGGAGCGCACGCCCGGGGCGGGGGCAGGAGCGAGCGGCGGCCCGGGGCGAGGCGCTCCCGCCCCGGTGCGGGGCGGCCACGTGGAACCGCGGCTCCCGCGGCGGCCACTTCCTGCTCCGCATCACCCCGGCCGCTGAGCCCGGCGGGGAGGCAAGCGAGCAGCCCGCAGCCTACTGGGGCGGCGCGGGGGAGGCAGAAAAAAAGAGGGGGGAAGGAAGAAAAAAAAAAAAAGAAAGAAAGTTTGTACGTGCGGCGGCGGCGAGAGGACAGCCTCCGCAGGCGGGCGGCTGCCGGAGAGCAGCGGCGGCCGGGGGAGGCGGGGGAGCGGCGGGGCCGTGCCGTGCGGTGCCGCGGGGGGCGGAAGGCGGCCGGTGCGCGGGGCCGGGCGCTGCGTGCGCGGCGGCGGGAGGCAGAGGGCGGGCGGGAGGATGCGGCTGAAGCTGGGCTTCCTGCTGCGCGCCGTGCTGCTGGCGGGCAGCTTCTTGGGGCTGCTGCTGCTCTGGTCCTCGCTGTCGCCCCGCGCCGAAGAGCCGGATCTCCCGGGACGGACGCGGGTGAGTGCGCGGCCGCGCCGGGCGCCGGGGCGGGCGCGACGGAGCGGGTGGCGGGGCCGCCGCCCGGGATGTGACCGGAGGCGGCTGCGGGCGGGCGGGGGGCGGCTGCCCGGGCTGCGGCCTGCGGAGCCTTGCAGGCCCGAGAGGGGAGCGCGGAGCGGCGGGGCCGGCCCCATCCGGCCCCCGGAGCCGGCGTCCCTGCCCGGGCGGCGGCGCGTCCTGGGGCCGCCCGCGGCGGGGCCCGGGGGCGCCGTGTTCCGAGGGTGCCCCGGCAGCCGAGCCCGGCCGAGGTCCGGTCCGCGCCGCCCCGCCCGGCTCGGGGCCGCCGCAGCCCCCCCGCCCGCCGGGAGCGCGCCGCCGCTATCCGCCACCGGCGCGGTGCTGCGGGCAGCGTCCCGCCGGGGGCCTGCCCTCCCCGGGACCTCCCCGGGCACCCGAAACCCGTGCGATCGTCTTCCCTTTGGGGGTTTTCCGTCCCTAAATTACCGCGCCGGTGCTCCCTGCGTAAGTGTCCTGCAAAGGTCCCCCAGAGCTTCAACAAAGGGTGCAGGTGTTCCCTCAACAACTCACCTGGCTGCCGCGGATCGGCTTCCCGACGCGTTACTGACCGAAGGGAAGGTTTGGCCGAGGAGAAGCATCAGATCGGGTTATTTAAGAGCAGACCACGGAAAGCCAAAAGGCGCTGGATTTACCCAGCCGGTGGTGCAGGTCTCCCATGCCGAAAGGGTGGGAGCACAGGTGATATGCGAGGTGGCCAGCACATCAGCTAACTTCCAGAAATGCTTCAGGCGGTCAGACGGACAAATCTGCAGTATGAGCCTTGCCATGGCCTTGTATTAGTCAGGTGAAAATAATCTGACCCTTTGACACCAGGGTCTTAGAAGGAGTCAAAGTAATTCTTCCGTTTTCACCAGATGTTTTAGAGCTCAGGAACATAACTGGACTTAAGGAGATCTGCTTGAAGTAAGATTAGCCAAGATTAAAATAATCTTGGTAAAGTCATAAAATTTTCCAGTGATTATCTTAAAGAAGGATCTTTTATTATGTGTTCACTAATGATCTTGGTCCTCTCTAGTGGGCTGCTTTGGAATATTGTGTAAGGCAAGTGAGTTGACAGAACTCTTGTTTTTGAAAACTGGAAATGACTTTGGACTCCTTCAGCAGATGCTCTGTCTTCTGAAGCTGTTACAGTTTACTGTATCTTGGCAGTTACTGCTGAGATAATAGGCCATAGCGGTTTTTTTGAAGATAAGCAGTTTATTAAGTGGTGAAGTTTCTGTAATCTGTTCTTCTAGACACAACGTGGGATTTTCTGTGTGGAAAAATCTTCAGGAATTTATTTGTATACCTCCAAAGAAAATGTCAGGCAGTAGACATTTTGCATCAAAATTGGTCAAGTTACTTTTCCTGCTCAGGAAAGGACTGTGATCAGACATTCAAAGTGACAATCTCAGGGAACAAAAATGTGGTTGCATTGCTGTGTAGGGCAGTGACCCTCTTCAGATGCTTGTTCTGGGGTGACCACTGAAGTATTGTAGCCCTGGTATGCTTGTGCTGTATCAACTTACTCAGGTGCTGTAATGCATCATGCTGTCCTTTCTCATGAGCCTAAAGGCTTTTGCTCAGTCTTTTGGGCTGAACCCTTATATCCACTTCCCTTCACATGTGAGGTCTAATTCAGAAGTCTTTTTTAGCGAGTCTGTGTACCAGTAAAGGAATTGCAAGAGTTTTTACAGTCCTGCCCTGATAAAGCAGCATTCTGTCTTGATTACCTGGTCTTGACCAGAGGAGGAAATATCCATGACAGCCATCTCAGGAAATAATTCAGTCTTTGTTGAGAACAAATACAATTATATTGAGTAAACACTGTCTAAGATGAAATCTAAACAGAATATCTGATTCATTAGCTAGATCAGCTGTTTACTTGCCATTGTGATATATATGAGAGTAACACATGCTGCTTCATCATTTTCTGAGAAATGTTACTGTTATTACTAAATTCATGTTTTGGGTTGGAGTGCTTTCCACTTCAGAAGCTTCTCAGGTAAAGGATATGAGTTAAACAGTAAACATACGACCGTGTTTCCTACTAGCAGTGCTCTGGCATGTTACTGAGAAGCTATCAGAGGCCAGGAATATGTCCAGAGGTTAGGGCCTGCATCCCCTGCATTGTGTTAGGAGAGGCAGAGCTGATCCCAGAGCTGAGCTTGTATCTTGGAGTGTGCTCCCTGCAACACCTGGGAACAGCGTGTGCCTTGCTACAGCCTCAGCATAAGGAAAGTGGGAGTTTAATCTTAACTGCTTCTCAGAAATGCAGTGCTGTGCTCTTTGTTCAGTTGTAGAAATGTGTGTGTTTGCTCTGTTGTCAGTTGCCCAAAAGTTTGTTAAAGATGACAGATAAATCTTCCCATACAACACCCTCCTCCCTTTTCTTGCGCTAAAAGCTCTAACCAACAAATATGAAATTCCTTGTCAGACAGTACGAGCTTAAAATAGAATTTAGCTTTTTTAGTTAACTTTAGGCAGTAGCCTTTTCCTCTGCATTATAACCATGGGCACTTTTTAATAACACCAAAGCATTAAAGATGTAAAGATGAAAAGATCTGCTGTATTGTTCTTTTTTATGTTTATAACCTTCAATGTTTTCCTGCTTGCAGCAGTAGACAATAGGTAACACAGAAGATCTTTTAGTGTTATAAATATGTACCTTTAAAAATACATCCTTTCAAATATTGTGTTACCTTTTTTTCTTTTACTGATTTAAAATATTTCAGAGGTCTTTTGGAAAGTAAAAATGATTAATGCACAGAGAGTTTTCAAAACAAAAATGAAAGTGGAAAAGTGGTTGTTTAGGAAGGAAATGAGAACAAAGTGGTAATAACAGTAATACAGATAGTTGGAGATAATGCCTTTCTTTCCAATAGGAGACTCTCACTTACGCATGTGCAGAAGTTGGGAGGACAGAACTGTTCTCTGGGTAACCCCACTTGGAACTTCCTCTGAGAATCTATTTGAGGAAAAAGTGCTTGTGGGATTTGGAGTGAGATTTTAAGTATTCATTTGCACTATCAGAAATATCTAAAGACAATAAACTAACTGACTCTTAAGAACTTTCAGTTTCCAATCTAAATCAAATCGAAACAATGAAATATATTAAGGTCTGTTCTCAGAGTCTTAAATACATGTCTGCTTTTATATAAGTAAGGATACCTGCTATCTGAGAGTGAGGATTGCAAGACTACCAAATATTTAGGTAGGGTCTCTATGGCTGTGAGAAAAAAATTAGGTAGAATCATTGATTTGATTACCATGTTGTGTCTTTTGGATGATTTCTGATACCTTCTGGTCTTCTGGATCAAGGGGTCACAGTTCTAGAGACAGCAGGGAATGATTGAGAATCATAGAATCACAGAATATGCTGAGTTGGAAGGGGCCCATTAGGATCATCAATTCCAGCTCCTGGTCCTGCACAGGACACCTCAGGAGTCACACCATGTGCCAATCACACCGCTGAGGCCATTCATCCTAACAAGATTGCTGTAGGGATCCCAGCTACAGTATTTGTTGTTCTCCAGTGAGATGGGTTGCTAGTGATCAGCCTCAGAGGTACAGCCTTAAAGCTGCTGTTGTCAAGGAGTAGGTAGTACAGCAGGCAGAACCAATGGGCTGAAACAGTAAAGAAAGATTAGTTACTGAAAAGTTGAAAGCTTATTTAAAGGAGTATATGTACTGTACGCCAGCTTTAACTCTCCAAATGTGACCAATTACAAATGACCCTATTAATTTGTCTATGTGAAGGACAGTAAGGAGGAGTGTCCAGTGTGTTCTTAGGGCCCAGAGGGAGATTAGTAACATAGTGAAAGATTTGCTGCAAGTGTGTGCCTGACCTTGCACAAGGCAGAAATGAAAAAATGTGGTGATGAGATTGCTAAACCCACAAAATAAATTCCATAGTCTATCCTGTTCACAAGTGTAATGAGGAGAACTTCCTGAAAATTTGGCACAGGCTGCTTGGCCTTATATCTGGGAATCTGGTGCTTCAGATTTGAAGCATTACAGTAAATTCAGCATTTTCTAGAGCCACTGCACCTGAGCCACCAATGGGCTTGCCATATATTGAAGGCATTTAATTTTCTGTAAGTGACATGACTTTACAGGGATTTTGTTTAGGTCTTACTTGTTTATCAGTAGTTCTCAGACTTCCTGGACTGTGTTCCAGGGTTTTTTTTCAACGTGTACTTGAACCCCGTCCTCCTACCACCCCTGAAAGTGTGCACGTGTCGGATACCAGATGTGCTTAACAGGAGCTTGTGAGGTCAGTCTCCCACCTCCCTGCCAGGACAGCTCACTGTCCTTGCTGCCAGGTGTCACAGCAGCCGTGCTAGAGTGGGGGAAGAGTGGTTGCCCTTGGATAGGGAGAGGAGCCTTTGCTGAGTGCCCTGGTCAGGTGGCAATTCTAGCACATCCCTCTGGTTCAGGAAACCAGATGACAATCTTGCAGCTGGGGCTGTGGGCCTTCACCAACTGCCAAGTTTAAACATTACAATTCCCACATGGCCAATAGAAGGTGGAGAATTTATGATGTGGAGGCAGAAGCATTAGGGGGGAAAAAAAAAAGAAGAAATAAAAGCTGAATGGACATTTCCTGAGCTTTCTGGTGACACCCCTTCTCCCCCACTTTAAGAACTGCTAATATCCTGTATACCTTGGCCTGATTGTCACTGAGATTTTAATGACAAGTTGCAGACTGAACTTGAAGTGTTATTGTGGTTTAAATTAGATTCTTTGTGTGGAAATCCCAGAGGAAATTGTTTGCTTTCCCTTAAGGAGTAAGTGTGCTTAGAACAGAAACTGAGACACAGGAATTTGTAGTTGATATCATTAGTGTAGGAAAGGCAGGAATTGAAATAAGATTAAAAAACTGATGTAAAAGGGACAGTGGTGTTCAGTACTGAATGGATTTGAGTTTTCTGAACTTGGAAAAAATGTAATGCATGGTGGTACTTAAGTGATTAAATGACAAAATAATCTCTCTCCAATTGCTTTGTATAGTTACCTATACATTGGTCACTTATTTAACTGGTTTGCCTTTCTGTGATTGAGTGACACCAACACAACAAAGGACACTGCATCAGTTCTGCTACTCTGGTGTTATCTGAGAGCTGAACACAATCACTCATCCCCTGGCTTTGAAAAGCTCTGTGCAGGTGCAGGGCTGCACATGGCCACACTGCCTTCTACAGTCAAAGCTGTAATAAGCCACTGCTTCTTGTGTGACATTCACCAGAAATTAACACCTTGGCCAACTTTTTCTGCTCAACAAGTTTGATTTGAAGACTGTGTGCAGTGAGGTAAAGAGCTTGCTATAGCCAAAGTACTGCTGCTGTAGAGAGTACCATCACTTCTTCATCTTTTGTGTTGCTAGCAACAATAATAGGCAAAATGTTTTGAGATATTAAATGCTAATTTTTTTAATGTGTGTTTTTATCTAAATTTGCTTTGTAAAAGCTTATAAAAATCTATAACCCTTGGGAGAGTATAAAAACCCCAATCACTATCATATTAAAAGGAAAATCATTTGACAAGTGCTTCCAGTTATGTTGCAGAATCAATGACCACAGAGCAAATACTGTGAAGAAATGGGGGAAAAAAAGAAAGCCTATATTATATGTACAATTTAGTATACATATTTAAATTGTATTAAAATTTTCTTGAGCCCTCTTATCATTCAAAAACCCTTGTATTAAGTTTGGTAAAGAACTCAGTATCTCAAGACTTTTAATTATGTATATGTCTACTCTTCTTTAAAGAGCAGTTTTGTACCATTTTTATGTATGTGACAAGATTCCTTTTGTCCTATTTTAGCCCCAGTTGTTACCATTTGTGAATAATGTAAAAGAACAGAACAGCTGAAAAATCAAAGATCTTAAGCTGAGACTGGCATTTGCTTTGCAAGAATCCCATTTTGCAGGAGAAGAGGCATCTAGAGTATCCAGGGAACATTTGGCAGGGTCCTCACCATAGGCTGAAAGGTGACTCTGCACACTTAGGTAAGATAATGCAGCAAAAACATAGCAGTTGTGTCTGTTTTGGGGATCACACAGGTAAAACTATTAGTCTGGTTCAGTACTTTTAATGAATAAACTGTAACACCACAGAGATTGGGATCAACACCATAGACTGGGTAGGCTGTAATTTGTGGTTTTGGGGGAAAAAAACAAAACAGAAGTGGTAATTTGTGCTGCTTAGGGGCCAAATAGTGGGGCATTGAAAATAGCACGTAATAAATTCCTCTTTTAAATAAAATTCTAGGTAATAGTTAACTCTCAGTTTTAAAGCTGGTGAATATGGATGGCTAAGCTGAAGTAGCAGAAATTCTGATGCTAGTGAATTTCGTTATTGCAAAAGACTCATTGGGTCATCAGGAGGACAGCATTATCCAGAAGTAGATATGTAGATTTTTCTCCACATGGCCAAACAGCATTCACCTTCCCTAACCCAAGCTCAGCAGAGTTAAAATTGCTTGTATTGAGCTGACATTCTCTAATCAAAAATGACAGCGTCTTTGTCCTATTTTTGTCAGATATTAAATCAGCATTACAGGAGACTGCCAAGTGGAAATAGGGCAGGATAAGCTGTTACATTAATAGGTTTGACTTCTACCTTGGAGGGGGGGGGGGGGGAGGCTGGGAGAATGCTTTTTACAGTAACTAGGCCATATAATCTGAGAGGACTTTAAGTCTGGCAACAGTTACATTCAATTACTAGATTTACTCTGTAAGAATGGAAAACAAATGTCTGCTCTGGAGGATTAGTTTAAAATTAGCAACATAGAATCACAGAATATTCTGAGTTGGAAAGACAATCAAGGATGATCGAGTCCAGCCCCCAGTCCTCCACAGCACTATTGCTGATCGTCACACCATGTGCCCAAGAGCTGTCTAAACTCTTCTTGAACTCTGTCAGGCTTGGTGCTGTGACCACTTCCCTGGGGAGCCTGCTCCAGTTCCCAGCCACCCTCTGGGTGAAGAACCTTTTCTTGATATCCAGCCTGAACCTCCCCCAACACACATCAGGCCATTCCCTCGGGTCCTGTCGGTGATCAGAGAGCAGAGATCAGTGCCTGCCCTTCCTCTGCCCTTCACGGGAATTTGTAACTGCACTGAGGTCTCCCTCAGTCTCCTCCAGGCTGAGCAGACCGAGTGACCTCAGCTGCTCCTCATATGGCTTCCCCTCAAGACCCTTCACCACTTGTATGCCTGTCCTTTGGATCTTCTCTAATAGTTTAATGTCTTTCTTGTGTTTCAGTGCCCAAAAGTGGACACAGTATTCAAGGTGAGGCCACCCTAGGGCAGAGCAGAGTGGGACAGTCCCCTCCTTTGCCCTCGGTGTACCTGGTGCTCCCCAGGACAGTGCTATGGAATGCTTACAGTGCAGGGAGCTCTGGGTGGCAGAGGTGCCCCAGGCAAGAGGCTGTGAACTTCAATCCTGTGTATAACAAATTGTATAAAAACAATCCTGTGTATAACCCAAGGACCCTGGGAGGCACAGCAGGAGGCTGTACATACATCCAGGTTTGCCCCACCCAGGTGCTTCTCCAGCTGTGTGATGGATGTTTTGTCCACGTGGATACTGAGAGAGGATATCAAAAACTTCAGTGAAATCCTAAAAGATTACATTGACTGGCTTCTGCTGATCAACTACTTGTGTTACCTTGTCATAAAAGGAAATCAGATTTGGCAAGCAGGTTTTCCCTTCAGGAAGCCATGCTGGCTGTGACTGAGGACTGTGTTGTCTTTCAGGCATTTTTCAACACCTCCCAGAAGAGTCTACTCACAACTGTATCAGTCACTGAAATGAGACTGACCGGCTGGTAGTTTCTAGGATCCTTCTTCTTGTCCTTCTTGAAAATTGGAACATTGTTAACCAACTTCCAGTCAATTTATCAGCTTATTGTAGCTTCCTCCTCTGTGAAGGAGCTTGTGGAGAAGATACGTGCTTTTGTGGAAAAAGAGTTTGTTTGTTGTTAATATTTGTACAAAGACATGGAGGAGAAAGCTGATGTCTTGTAGAACTTGTGTTCTACCTTTGTTTTTCAAATAAGCATCCTTATTGTGTTCCCCTTGCTTGGGATCAAATAGTTTTGAATGTTTGCTTAGTCATTGAAATATAATTTGAATTAGCAGGTCTGAAATTTGAAAAAACCCAAAATAGTGTGAGCTGCTTTTGAGATAGATTGGTGCTTCCCTTCCAGGTGCATTTTATAGCACAAAATTCCTATTTTCTGAAAACCCATGGATTCCCTTGTGGGAATAAAATACTTTTCTTATCAAGCTGCATGCAGACATTATTACTGAAACAAAAATGGCTACTTTTGTAATTAAGAGATGATGCTTTAAAAAGAATTGTATTAATCAGGAATTAAGCATGCTTCTCCCTGCATAAGCATCCCTCTTTGCAAGAGAACAAATTGCTCTTTTATTTTTTCTCTCTATTATAATGAACTAATTGCTTGCTGCTCTATGGTGGCCTGTACTTCTTTTAAGTTCCTCTTACTGTGTCTTCTTGAATCCCTCATTCTAATCCTTGAACATGGTAACATTTTTTAGAATTGCCCTTTCTTTCCTAGGCTGCAATGCCTTTTCCTTTGATTTCCCTGTGCAACATTCAGTTGCAAATAGCAGCAGTCAGCACTGATGTGTGAACCTCTGGGCAGCAGGAGAGAATTGAAGTAAGGTAAAAACCAAAAACAGTGTACTGGTTTACATGCTGTTTACATGAGGAAAACTTGCTTTACAGGTGACAGTCTCAAAATATAATTGTTAATGAAATTAAAGCATGAGCAGATGGTGCTCAGCCCACAAAGTTTTGTACTTATTTTTGTTGTCTTTTAAGAAGTTGGCAAAGAGAATGGCTCAGCAAGAACTGTTACGACTTGGGTTGATCTTTTTAATAAGGCAGAAAGGTATTAAGTACTGCAGTTTAGAAAAAAATTACAATCTTTTTTAATGAAATCAAATATAGTCTTTTTCATATTCAAGCATTTTTGTCACAGTTTGGGGATTAAAATTTGCTTTGGTTTTAACCTGCAGTAAAACATTTTATTTTTAAGTATTAATAAATGAAGAAAGGGCCAAAGCATAACATCTCATTTTATTTCTCAGTTCCTGCCTTTATGGTTTTGAGATGTTGGGGCATTGTCTTTCTTTTGATTTATTTAATAAGAATTCTAGCTATGGCAGAGAAAGTATTTACAATTTTAAATTTGCTGTAAAAAATGTCTCATCTGTAATAACATTTTGAAGCAAAACCTTAAAACAGTAACCAAGCTACCTCTTAAAAAAGTTCCCTTTTTTTCCTATTGAGGAAGGAGGATCAAGAAAGACAGTATTAAGATAATGGGTTATTCAGAGAAAGTTAATTGTCCTCTGCACTCTTTAGTCTTGAAACAAGTTTTGCTACACTCTCAGTTAAATGAGGCCTTGAAGTCAGCTCTTCAAGGCTTGTAATATATTGCTTTTATTGGACTGCTTCCCCTGCTCTGGCTCTGCTATTCTATATTCCACAGTGTTATTCCAACATTTCAAAGTCTATGAGCAGCTTTAAACCGCAGCTATGAAATACATTGTTGTTTTTTTTCTCACCTCTTCCATGTTTTCCACCTTTATTTCCCTCCCCTCTATGAGGTATGTTCCACCTGTACAGAGCCAAGACCTTCAGTAGTAATAGCAGGAAAACAGTATCTCAGTAAACAGCAGAGATTGAAAAGTGTGGTAGGTGGGGTTTTCTTGTTTGCTTCTTTTGATGGAATATGAGGTTCTGGCCATAGTAAATGTACCACCCACTTCTAATTGCAGAGTTTGTAGCCAAGAGCCCTCAAATACAGAAGGGTGCTGCATGGGTTTTCTGTGCCTCAGCTCTTGTTGGTGAGTGGTAAAAATCTCCTCCTGCCTTTTGGATAGGGTTTTGGAGATCTTCAGCTCCAAGTTCTGGTATTTCAGTTGAAGTAAGTAAGGTACTGCTACAGCATGAGCTTTACCAAGTTAGTAAAATGGTCTTGAGTACTTTCTGCCGAGAAATTCCAGCCCTGGTGAAGTAAGACTGTGAATTAATTCCTTGGATGCATATGTGTGATCTTGGTGAGTTGTCTGTCCCTCACTGTGTTTACTTAAATACTTGCTTCTTTTTTTATTTATGTAAACACTACAGGAAAGTTCGAGCTGAGAAAGGCTGAGAAGTGCTAACCTGACAGTGAGGCTGTGAAGCTCTTTGAGTGAGTCCAGGCAAAATGTCATCCTTCAGGGTCACCTGAAAACCTTCCCCAAAGAGACCAGCTATCCATGATGCTGGAATCAAGTCTGAGACAAGACTTTGATGCCAGGCTTGGGGCAGATGGTTACTCTGGCCCAGCTTTGGCAGTGGATGATGAGACCCTTGAATACTCATTGAAAGAGCAGTGAGTAGGAGTCCAAAGTGTCAAAGTCATCACCATTATTTTGTGTAGAGAAACAGTGGGGGAGAAATCTCTGCAAGATGCAGAGTTTCTGTCTTAGAGAGCAGGTTTACCTTTTGCATGAATAGGCACATCAGTCACCTCTCAGAGAGTTAACAAGTTTTGCTCCCATTATTATCTTCTACCAAGACTGGTGATGACAGGGGAGTTGTCAAGCTGTTGTGATAAAAGGGAGCAGACTGCCAGGATAGTTCATGTAGCTTTTAATCTTTGTGTATGCCTGAGGGGCCTTGGGAAAAGAGGATGGCAGGAGCAGGCTGGATTAATTTTTCTGGATGAAATGGATATGTCCTGGGGGTTGGCCTACTTTAAAAATAATTAAAATTCTTTGAAATCTGTTGTCCTTGAGCACACTTCATCTATCCTATGTCCCCTTTTCTCTGATTCTCATATGCCTAGATCTTGTGGTTGAGAGATGCCTTGTGCCTCTTTGGGAGTCATTTGTTTTGATAATATTTCCCAGGGGTGCATAATTTCTAAATCAAAGCCGACTCGCATGTGTGTGTGTGTGATGAAATGCACACAGGGGCTGCAGGTAATCAAGGGTACCCAGTTATGATTTTGCTCTCAAGCCAAGAACAGAGAGGCTGCTCCACTCACAGTGAGGTGTGTGAGACACTGATTCTCAGTTCTTAACATTTATATTTACTGGAAACAATGATGTGGTTTTCTTCTTTAAAATAAACTTTAAAAAATAATCCTGCATGTTTGCATCAGGTGACAAAGGTACGGTTGGTCATTGATTGACTGCAGCCAGCACAAGTCCATGTTTGAGATGCATTGCTCTTGCTTATATCTTGGTTATTTCATGTTCTTATTCCAATCTCATCCTCAGCTGAAGGATGAATACCTCATTTACTCCATTTCTTTTTTTCCTGCTCATTTTGGTTTTCATCATTCATTCTGTGCAGGAATTTGGGGAGTTAATTAGGCTTATTCTCATGACCCCCTGTTCAGCAGCTTAAGAATTTTTTTGCATTGCAGTAAGGTATTAAGTGACATGGGTATCTGGGAGTAAGGAAGAGAAACAAATGGTCACACTTTTCCTCCTGACTTTATAATAGTTTGGGCAATATATCTTCCAACAGGATTGTCACAGGATTTAACATGCTAAGGGTTTTATGCAAAAAATGAGTTTTCATTTTAAAACATTTTAAATGTTTCTACAGCTCATGTCTATGATTGAAGAAGAATTCACAGCCTTAAACATTAATCACCAAAGTTTTTACTGATAGACTTGGCCAGTTAGCATTGCTGCAAAGGAGAGGCAGATTGAACAGGTTTTTGAACAGGTTTTATCTTGTACGATACTTGCAAGAATTTATTCTGTACTGATAACTTGTCAAAATACTGTTTGCAATCTAATCCCAGCAATCTTAATTTTTCAGGAATGGTTTCACAGCTGTTAATTTCTAAAAAACAGACAGAACTTTTATCTATAATGAGGTTTTATCTAGCAACCATAATGTACTACTTAATGTTACCAAAGCCATAATGTTGCAAGCAGAATTCATTATAATTTTTAGGTGATGCTTTAAAAATGTATTTTATTAGCTTAGCAAAATAATCCTGACTCTGATGCCTTAAAATGCTCATTGATGAGAATGCTTTTGCATGTCAGAAATAATTGTTTGGGTTTTTTTCTTCGTTCTACTCTCCAAGGTGAGATTTCTTTATTGCAGAGCATCATATTTTTTATATATTTACTAAAATGCATGGGCATTTATTTTAAAGCCGAGTATTACTGATGTGGAGGTTAATGTTTCTGATATTCTGTAAGTCACTTTGGCTTTGCATGTGGAAACTTCAGCAGTGTATATTTAGTAGATCTATTCATAGCCTAACACCAAACCCCAACAACTTTCCTGTTGGAAGTCCATTTTCTGCCCTGCATGCATTTATTAATTCTGTCATGCCTTAATGTTCCTTAACTGATTTTATACTGTACGATCTACAGCACTCAAAGAAACTTTAAACTGCATGAAAAAGACCAGTTCTGGCTACTCAAATGTTTTATAACTGGAGCTGATTTTATGCTATTGCATGTTAACCTCCATGATGTTCCTTTGCCTTAATGTTTGCTTTTAAAGTTTTGATTTCTTAACTTATTTTTGTCTGCAGACTGAAGACATGCCAGCACTAGGCTGGCACATTCCCTAATAAATACCCTTTCTTATCCAGCTGTCAAGACATGAAAGATTGGATACAACAGTGAGAAAGTAAATGGAAGGGTGTTCTGCCTGACATTTGGGTACACTTTCTAAGGAAGGGGTAGCTTTGGGCACTTAGAAATCTATGTTCAAGTCATCATACTGTGAAAAGTCACCAGTTCTATATATATATATTTTTTAATGAAAACTATTGAGACTCAGTTTTCCTGGAAAGTGAGAAGTGCCCTCTGCTAGTGGAGGGCAACCACTGATTATACATGTCTTCCCTCTCCTCCAGATATATGCAGATGCAGCTCTCTCCTTAGTTCTGTAGTAAGAAAGAAAATAATCCTTTGTTTTTAGATTTGGTTTGAAAGAAGAAAGGGGGATTCGTATCACTAAGGATATTTAACAGGAACATACTTTGTTGTGTAGAGCATAACAGTGTTCCTGCATTACCATTAATATCACAGGAATCCCTGGGAGAGCAGTCACGGGCTTATGGGGAAGACAAACAGCACCCCTCACCCAGCCCACTCCAAATAATCTGTTTTACTGTTGTGGGTTTCTCCTAGTTGGATTATTTCCACTTGGATTACTTCTGATACAGGATGTGGGTGTGGTGGCTTAGTAAACCACACAACTGGGCAAGTCTGTTTATTTTTTTTTTTTTTTTTTTTCCTGATGCTCTTAATACTCCATGAGTATCTGACCTGACATGCATTAGGGACATAAGTGTGCTGCCTTTTGTGCCTCTGCTTTCTCAGCATAGCAAGTGGGCCTCCTCCAAAAGAGAAGAAACGTTTAAGGAGAAGAACTTGGTGAGGAAGTTTTGCTGGTGTTTGTTTCATTCACAAAAGCCATAGAATGGTTTGGATTGGAAGTGAGTTTAAAAATCATCTGGTACCAACCTCCCTGCTGTGAGCAGGGACACCTTCCACAGGACCAGGTTGCTCAAAGCCCCGTCCAGCCTGGCCTTCAACTCTACCAGGGATGGCATCCACAGCTTCTCTGGGCAACCTGTTCTGGTGCCTCACCACCCTTACAGCAAATAATTAATTCCCCATATCTAATTTAAACTGACCCTCCCTCAGTTTGAAGCCATTCCATTGTCCTTGTAAGAAGTCCCTCTCCCTGTCTCATGTAGGCCCCTTTAGGTACTGGAAGGCTGCTCCAAGGCTATCCCAAGGCCTTCTTTTTTCCAGGCTGAACAACCCCAAGTGTCTCGGCTTGCCTTCATAGGAGAGCTGCTCCATCCCTCTGGCCCTCCTCTGGACTCAGAGTAGTGCTGTAGTTGAGTTGTGTAGCCTTGCTTTAAAAGTACAAAAGAAGCCAACCCTCTCAAGCCAGGCAGCTGCTGTGCTGCCATTCTGCACGTCCTTCTTCTCCCTGGTGTCCCTCAGAGGTGCTGAGAGGGCTCTGAGGATGGGCAGCCCTTGAGCCCTCTGTGTACCTGTGCACAGGTAATGCTTGAAGGCAGCTGGAGAGGCAGCAGCTTTCTCTGTGTTTTCATACTCTGTTTTTCAGCTACCCCTCACTTCCAGCAGCTTCCCCCCTGCCCCACTCCTGTTTTGAACTAGCTCAGCACCAATGTTTACCCTGCTTACAGATGCCAGGTTCATTTGGCTTGCTATGCAGCTGTCTGTGGGGAGTCCTTGATCCAGCTCAGCGTATGGGTGTAAAGGTGCTCATGTTGGCATGCAGACAGGACAAAAATGCATGGTGTAGAAGTAAACTGACTGCAAAAATGTAGCCATCCCACTCCATAACATCAGCCTGAAATATCCAGCACCTCTCAGACAGAAGTTTAAATCCAAAACAAATTAGCAAAAACGAAAATGTAGAGGCAGCTCGTCTGCAGCAGCTAAAAAATACAGTTTTCATAAGCCTTCTGCAAGAACTGAGGTGCATCTTGTAATTCATATTTCTGCTGTTCCACAGTCCCCATTGCAGCAGAGATGGAAAATATTCTGTTCAGTTTTTGCTGTATATCTGCAGTGATGGGAAGATAAACATCCCTGTAATGCATCAGTGTTGACATTCAGAAGCCTTCCAAACTTTGCTTTTTAAATTGAATGGAAAAGTTAGCTTAGAGCCTCTTCACACTGTAGGAAGAATGGGCAAGTGATTTTTTTTTTTCCCTTTGCCACATCTTATATAAATTTGACCTCCTTTACAAATCTGCAGTTGCCATACTGCTGGGACTTATAGAACTGGAAGCACTATACTAAACAAAAGGAAAATATGCTACTTCCAGGTAAAACACTATGTCTAAAGCAACAGCTAATGCATAGAATTATTCTGCTCATGTTCTGTTGAAATTATTACAAATGGAAAGCTGCCTAGTAGCTTATTTTTAAACTGTTATTTTTAAACTGAAGTGAATTGAAAAGCAAAAAGTTCCACGTTTTGGTGGAATTTTTTCACTGTTTGTTTTGTTCTATTTATGTAATTTACTAGAAATGTTTGGTACGATAGTGAATCAATCTGGTTTTTTTCTATCTTAACTTACAATAATTGTCCAAGTCTATATCGGATAATAAAGTAATGTACTGAGAAAATGTTGATTTGGATAACTTGCACATGACAGTTTTAAACAGAGCATATACCTCTTACGTTGTGCTGTTGTCGTTTGAGTGTAAGAACTTCTCACACATCATCCCAAAAGGTGACTGATTATTGACAGCAATAATATTGGTGTGGTTGACAACCATGGGGATGTAGGGTCTACTACAGAGGCTCTTTTATATTGCTTTTCCTTACTCTTTCAAAGTAAGAGTTTTGCAGGTTATTGAGCAGTAGCAAAGTGGATTTGTGTGTGTGTATTTTGATTAGAGTATCATCCTTGAGGATTTTGGTTTCTTTTACTGATTCTGTTGTGATGTACAGTAAGCAATTCTGTACTGTTTTCTGACCTGTCCTGGTACATTTGCCAGTTCATCCTTCTGTGGTATTTGATGCCTGATGTATGTAGCTTCTCTCTTATATTGGAGATTGAAAGACTGACAATTTTCTTCTTTTGCAGTTCCTCTTCCTGGGAGGCAGTGTCTCACTTCCCAGTCAAACTAAAGTATGAACGGCCTTACTGACTCTTTGTTTTCCAGCTGCAGACCAGATTTTGCTGTGTTAGAGACAACAGACTCTCTTTCCCAGGAACTGCAGAGGGCTTTTGAATTGAGATTTCTGACAGGCTTTAACAAATTTGTCTTTGTTAGAAGTTAAAGTGCAAGGCTAGCATGTAAAGCTCTTGATTCAGTGAACTGTGTTCCAATTTAAATACCCATTTAATGAACTGGATAGATCATACGTAGACTTCGTAATGTCTCTTCTATGTTAGATGCAGTAAGTGAAGGGCACAGTTTTCATCAATGCAGTTATTAGCAGCCCCATTTGAAAACCACAAGTAGTGCACATGCCTAGGGCTTGTGGAAGTCACTCCAGTCACTCCAATAGCATTACTGGGGTGATTATACCCTGAGGAAAGGCTCGCTGTCATTTTGAGATCAATTTTTATCCAATGTTCCATTCTCAGTATTTACATGGAGGGTCTGAATTGCCAGAACTTCAGATTTCGTAACAAAAGTGTTAACAAGAAGGGAACATTTGTTGGAAAGATTGCCTTGCTTCAGAGAAGTGCCTGTTGCTATGCTGGTTGGAAGGTGAAAGTATCCTGCAGGCAGAGGCACTGTGCTGAGAAAACTGACTTCCATTTTTTCTGCACAAGAAGGAGCCTCATGTGCCTTTCTTTGTGTGTGTTGTACACCCATTAATTTGAACAGTGGAATGCTACAGTCCCATTGCTAAGGAGTCAGTGCAGATGGGAAAATGCTGTTCACTTTCATCTTCCCCAAATGTGTGGTCAGAAATGCCAGTCATAGTGTACCTGAGCTGGAAGCACAAAGGTCATGTTGAAAGTCCCTTCAGGATCTGCCAGATGTTAGGAGGTCCCTCAGAAGATGTTCTGGGCTAGAAGTTGATCCTTGGTGCCATGTTAAGAGAAGGCAGTCGGATGTCAGCTCCCAGCGCTGACTTGGAGAGTAATGTTTTGATCATTAGTCTCGTACAGCTTCAAGTTTACATTGTGGCAGCACCATGGATCATCTGCACTAACAAAGTAAATGTCAGGGAAGTCCATTACTTGAAGTTCAGGTGCAGCATGTCTGCCTTTCTGATTGGTGCCGTGGTCTGAAGGAGCCCACAGTAGCTTCCATGCTCCAAATAAATGATACTGCATGGCAAGTGGAGAGAAATGTGCAATGCTGGAAGCGCAGTGGAGAACAGGCGGGTTCAGGGAAGGCCATTTAAAGAAGTTTGTGGATTATATCATCGCATTCTTGCTGGCTTTCTAAGAGATGCAGATAGCCCAGCTGTGCTAGTACATTATGTGGCTTCTAAAGCAAAGCTGTAAGATAGATTTTTATATGCATCATGTTTACCTCACAGCAAACCAAACAATATCGCTAGCTGTATGTGTCACAGAAAGAGTAGTCTGCTTACCAAGATTGATTTATCTGTTCAATAAATTGGTTTTTATTAGTTTAGTGTTGCTGCAGATTTTTTTTTTCCTTTTTGTGCTTCAAATGCATGTACTGTGTTGACTTTTTGGGGGTTTTTTAAGTATTTGGTGCATGTAAGAACATATCTTACCTCAATGGTTCAGTAGACTATAACTAATTTATTGGCAAATACCACTCACATTCTCCTATGCAGGAAAGACCAGGAATGAAGGGCCAAGGACAGATGAGATCAAATTGCAGAGAACACAATTGATCACAAGTTATTTCCCTTCTCTTCTCTAGTCAAGCAGGACACAAGGTAATTACAGAGATACTCTGAATTTTTAAAATAATTGGAGAGTTCAGATGAAACTTGAAGAAGCGGGTTTTAGATTGTATGTATAATTTGCATACAATGCAGTTTTTTGCTTTAGCTGGCTGTTTCATTGAAGCTTTCAAAATGGTAGGGTTGAGCAAATTCTAAAAAGCAATTTTAAAAAAAGACAGGAATAGACTGTGGTAAAGCTTGAGAATGGTGACTTGAATATTTCAAGGTAAATGAAAATCTAATCATGCAGTTTTCTCCGTAATAGCAAGAAATATGAAATGACGTATCTGTCTTTAAAAATTGAGGCAGACAAGATACAGCACAGAAAACTGCATCCCTTGATCAAGCGTGGTGATGGATTTATTGTATTGTAAATGTCATTTACTTGCTGAGTTATATAAAAGAAATGCACAGTTTTTAAATATCCATCTGTCCCAGATGATTGAGAGACAAGAATGAAGTTCCTCTGCAGGCCTGAACCAGTTCAGTGTTGATAGCTGATGCCTGGAGTGCCAGAAAAGCTGCCCTCAGCCACTGAGAATATGACGGTTGATGATAGTTTTTGTTTCTTTCTGAGGCTTTTTCTGAAAAATAATAGAAGCTGGATTTTATCTATAGTAAAGTTAAGGATTATATATCATAATTGTTTTAATTCAAAGTGAATGCTTGTGTTGTGGTTTAAGCCCAGCCAGCAGACAAGCCCCATGCAGCCACTCGCCCACTCCCCCACCAGTGGGGTCAGGGGGAGAATTGGATCAGTAAAAGTGAGAAACTCACAGGCTGAGATAAAGACTGCTTAATACAGAAAGCAAAAGCCAAGCACACAAGCAAAGCAAAAAGGACTGAATTCACTGCTTCTCATGGACACGCAGGTGTTCAGCCATCTCCAGGAGAGCAGGGCCCCATCAGATGAAACAGTGACTTGGGAAGATGAACAACATCACTCCAAATGTATCCTCTCTTTATCCCTCTTCCCCACTTTACATACTGAGCATGATGGCACATGGTCTGGGGGTCAGTTGGGGTCACCAGTCCTAGCTGTGTCTCCTCCCAACCCCCCCATGCACCCCCAGTCTCCCCTCCCAGCCTGGCAGAACAGAAACCAGAAAAGGCCTTGGCTCTGTGCAAGCCCTGCTCAGCAATAACAAAAACATCCCCACATTATCAACCCTGTGCTCAGCACAAATCCAAATCACAGCCCCATGCCAGCCACTGTGATGAAAATTAACTCTACCCCAGCCAAAACCAGCACAGCTTGTTTTTACCTGCTTCTCTCTACAGCTTAAAACTGAATTACTTAAATTTTGATTGTTTCAGTCCAAAAGAAACAGTTTTATCTATTTCTTTCTTCAATTTATAGGAAACATTCCTAAAACGGGCTTGGTCTTGGTAAAATTAAAAGCCTTGTGCCTTCCTAGTTCACTGTGTAATAGTGTTACACAGGAAATAGAGAACAATTTTTTCCTCTTTGGAAGGAAATGAAGCTGGACAGAGGACATCTTAGAAGTTCTTAAAAATTCCTGATGTCCATATGAATAAACATGAGTTCTATTTTTAAAATCTCATTGAAACATATGCATGAAATGAAGGATATTCCTAGAGTGAAGCAGAACGTGGAAGGAACAATGACTTAACTAGAAAGGTCACAAGCTTCATTTAATGCTGAAATGTTGAGAACAAATCTTGTATTGAAGCTCTTGAGTGATGTTGTGTTTTAAGCCTTTTCACCTTGGAGGGCACAGCTTTCCAGCAAAAAAGGATGAAGGAGGTTTTTGGGATGGGAAGGAGATGTTAGTTATTGCTGAACTATTTAGAGCTGTGGAATATAGTTCTTAGCAATTGTAGCAAAGCACTGAGCTTAAGTGTGGTATCAGCTGCCGGGCACAGAAGACAAAGGTGGTGCAGCTGAAGATCACAGAGTGATCGCAGAGTGAAGTGAGAAATTACCAGAGAAAAGTCCAAGTGACAGAGGTGTTAGTGTTCTGGATTGTGGCAATATTGCAATATTTCGTTCTCATGTCTGCTTTCTCCCCTTTTCTTCCATTTGGTTGCAAAAAGTAATTGTTTGCCAAGCACTTGACAGTGTATATATGTGGCAGCAGTAGAATAATACTGTAGAAGGAGTTATGCTACATGGATCAGCATATACTACATTGCTAAGACATCAATGCAACACTATTTTCAGGTATTCAGGCTATTTTTCCTCTTAATTTTTATTAATCATTAAAGTTGCATATCTACATTACTAAGAAAATGCCCTCTTCTGCTAGCCTCTCATTACAGTGCAAAGACAGTAAAAAAATTCAATGCATTTTTTAATGAGGAGGGTAAGAATTACTCCATGAGTCATGAAGACCTAAAATCCAGAGGCTCTTTTGCATCTTGCAGTCAGCTCAGCGTAGAGATGATGTCTCATGCAATTGTCCATTTTGTTCTTAATATTCCTAATTTTTCCAGTTAATTGTTCATAAAATCCCACTAAAAAAGAAAAGCTGGGGACAGTTGTCTAATTATGGTATGCTTTGCTTTTTTTTTTCTTGCACCATGGGCCAGAAAGGTGTTAGTTATTCAAAGTATTGTAAAGCAGTTTGCTATAGCTCACATATGCTTCTGATTAAATACTATTTTGAAAATCTGATTGTATTCCTCCAAGCCACATAGCCCTGTGCAAATGTGGTACTCCTATCACTTGGAGGAGGGAGACAGGATAAAAACATTGTGCATTTTGTGCCGCCATTTCTGCAGTCCATTTTTCAGAAGAGATTTCGTGATATTTATCTTAAGCCTGGAAGAAAGAGTTGGAAAAATTTCTGGCCCTCACTTTCTGCCCTTCTCAAATAGGATAAGTATTGTCATCATCTTCATCAAAACATTGATGGAAAACTGGAAATTTGAGTGAAACTGAAAGGAGAACAGAAGGAGGTGGCATTTGATATTGATTAGAAGCCACCAGAATTCTGAGTATTTGGAGATTTCCCCATAGCCTTCTGCTTAAACATTGTTCTGGAGTTGGCTGTGTCTCTAGGAGCCATTTTCATGCAATTTTATTTCAGAAATGCATTGTTCATCTGCTGCTTTACTCCTCCTGTGATACCTACAGTAGCTGGCACACCAGCTTCAGGAGCAAGTCATCTTGCTGATCCTCTTGTGCAGCAAGCCACCCTACAGGCTGAGAAGTTGAAAAATAATTATCATTGCATTTTTTACGTGAAAAAAATGTTTAACTTTCTAGGCAATAAGTGTTGGCCTTTTTGTGCACAGATGCAACTTGTCATCTCCTAAGACTTGATGTGGAGAGTGGCTTCAGAAGGAGAAAAGGAGAACTGAAGTTGATTGGGTCCTTAGTGTCCCTGCTCTCAAGACTAGACAAGAAACTAGACTTTATCTTGGAGACACAGGTCAGAGTCTGATGGGCTTTGCTCACCTGGGACAGATTTTCTCCCTGGTGCTGCAGTAGAAGAACTGTACCCCAGGGCTTGCTGCTCTGCTTCTCTTTGGCTTCTTCATGGGGCTTGGCTGTTATTATAACAGCATTCTGAACAATTGAAATACAATAAAATGTCAAATGGCTGGAATTAGCATTAAATTAGTCAACTTGCATACAAATTAGTTTGTTTCTTTTAAATTTGTGTCGAGTCTCATCTATGCTATAGTAACCCATATGGTGTACTTGAGGGTAAATATAGCAAACAGGTGCTTGTTTGTTGGCTTGGGGCTCTGAGTCACTGCCGTCTCTGTTTAAGAATGAATTCATGTGGGTGGTAGAAGTTCATAGTTGAAATACCATGCTAAATACATGCTAATGACAATGTAGGCTGCAGTATGTAGAAATGCATCTATCTGTTGGGCAGAGAAGGAAGGTTATGGATGTTTGAAAAGCTGTTGGTGGCAGACTGTTCTACAGTCACTGGGTCAGCTGGTGGTTTATTAGACCAGTGTTAAGTGCTTGACCTAAACTGACTTATCTTGTGTGACGTACAGTATTTGTCTTTCCTCAATTTGTGTTGAGAAGAGAGCCAGGATCAGTGCAGGCAGGTCTCTTGTGGTCTCTGCTTCCTTGGGGACCAGACAAATTGCACTTGGATGCAACCAAGAAAACCATTTAATTAGCAAGGAGCAAAAACACACCTGAAAAGATGTAGTGTGGAGGAAGGTACTTGCTTTTATACTTCTTTATGTTCTGTACTACTTGATCAAGGCTATATTGGATGGGACTTTGAACAACCTGGTCTAGTAGAAGGTGCAGGGGGGTTGGAACTGAGAGATCTTTAAAGTTCCTTCCAGCCCAAGCCATTCTCTGTTTCTATGATTACTTCAGCTTTCTTCTGCTGAAAATGTTGGTCAGTCTAGTTGTTATAAACTTGTGATAAGTTCTTGCTATTGTGAGTTTAAAGTTTTTCTGTCATCTTTAGTGTGCTGTCTATAAGAAGAGGATTTAAGAGGCTTTGGATCATACTTCTTATCAAGGGTCAGCTAACAATTTTTCTGTTATTCTGCACCAAGCAGATGCAGATACAGTTTTGTGTTGTTTTTATTGCACAGGTTACTATTGCCAACATGTTTTAATTTCTAGAGCATGGGAGAGACTAAAATACATCCCCTTAGGTAATGCAGCAGCTTGGCTTACGATTCACTTTAAGAATATTTCTGTTACTTGGAAGTGATTGTAATCTTAATGATAAGAGACTATTTTACTTGCTTCAAAACTAGCCTTAAGTTGCAAAATCAAGGACAGATGTCTTTGATATCAATTTATTCAGGTATTTATCTGAGACTTTCTATTTTAGGTCTCATTAATTACTATCCAGATTACATTTTACTCTCCATAGCCACAAGGAGAGGTACATTGAGAGGTACAAAGAGAGTAGGTTTAGATCAGATATTAGGAAAAACTTTTCTGTGAAGGTGGTGAGACACTGGAACAGGTTGTCCAAGGAAGTTGGACACCCCATCCCTGGAGGTATTCAAGGCCAGGTTGGATGCAGTTCCAGGCAACCTGGTCTAGTGGAAAGTGCCCTGCCCATGGCACTAGGTGGTCTTCAAGGTCCTGTTTCAACCCAAACCATTCTATAAGTCTATGATTGCTTATGGTTAACTCTGTCAAGTTCTTGGGCATAAGTGGGGGCTTTGGGTGAAATACATCTCTGTCAAGGCTTCTTTAACACACTCTGACTGTTGAACTACAGATGGCACCAGGGGTAGTGTGACAGGACCAGGAATGGCAGGATGGGATGTGTAAAAGCTGAGTAAGGGTTGGATCTCAAGCAATGAGGAAGGAGATTGGTAGGTTTAAGGGCTGGTTCAATATTCCCCAAGCAAAGAGTGCTAATGAAAATGAGGACATTCAGACTGCTATTTTTTGCAGTAATTTGTTCTGAAGCACTCAGTGTCTTTATTTTTACTTGCTTTCAGTCAGGCAGAGTCTAATTGTGAAACTGCTTGTCACACAGGAATTTGAGGAGTACCACACCTCTCCTTAGGAGGCATCATGTAAAATAGGTAAGGTACAGGCCACGTTCCAACTGTCATTTTTTTGTACTCTTAAATGTCCCTGAAGGTGAGAGAGTGAAGTTTGTAAGTTTTGAGTAACCAGTGGCATCCCTTGTAAGAGACTGAATCTGGCACAAAGCACTCTGGCCAGTCTTTGGGTAGTCTCTGCTTTCAGTGAAGGTATCTGAACTTCCCAAAGTAAAGGAACTTGCTCAGTCTGGACCAGAAGCTTATGAGTGTGACAACTGCATTTGTAGAAAATCCAGACTCCAGGAGAGACATATCCAGCAGTGAGTGCTGGGAGAGCAGTGTTGTTGGAAGAGGGAGTGAGGAACAAGGACAGGGGGTAAAGCAGTGCAAGCTAAATGTGGCAGGATTGCATTACTTTGCCTGAGTTTTGAATGATACTTACACAGCAAGGCCAAAGAGGATGACAGAAGTATCGTTAGCTCCCCTTGCAAGTGAAAGATAATATCACAGCAGAACAATTTCATTTAAATTGGATGCTTAGATGGGTATTGTACTGACATCCACACTTGGATGCGTCTTTACACAAGGTATTCTGCAAGTAAACAGGTGAAACTTGGGATTGATTATGTTCCCTTCCGTTAGGCAAATAACCAGGGAATCAGGGTATTTAAACTGAAAATAAGGAAGAACACTTATCTGAGGCCTTCCATAGCTTAATACCATTTTCTTTACCTTGTGAAATGTTGGCTGCAGACCATGGCAGTATGCAGCATTAGTCTGAAGTCACAGTCCTACATGAATGCTTCTGCCATGACATAGCAGATGGTAACCAAGAAGACACGAAGAGCTAGTTGGTCTTTTTACCCAAGGAAATCTTGAAGCAACCATTCAGAAAATGAAATAAAGTTGATGAACTAAGTGTTGTCTCCCTCAGTGTCTTTCTTGAACTCACAGGTTCAAACACCTGCAGAGATGACCTCAGATGTTAGTGAATACTGTTCATTTTTAGACTCATTACTAGATAACAAGAGGTTGTTTTTTATCCATTAATTGCAATCAGTGATACAAAGGCTCATGTAGATTAATGCAAGTCACTCAGAACTTGAATGCTAAATTCTGTCAAACTCCTTCATTATAGCAGAACATTGAGCTGTTACCAAATTCACATCTCTACAAACAGTTCCTCTCCTTTACTATGTGCCCTTCTTATATTTGGATGTGCTACTTTTCCACAAGCAATGCTCTTCTATCTCAGAAATGTCAGCTATCAAATAGAATAAAATTGTTGATCTTACTCCCCACTAAATTGTTTCACCTTGGATAGCACAGGTAATTCAGGGTCTCAAAAGTACTGCTACTTTATTATTCTCTCAGTGGGCTGAACCAATATTAATGGCTGTGCTGATATCTACTGAAAACTCAGAAACTTCTGTACCGTAGAAGAATATGTACTAGTGATTGTCCAGTTCTGCCTTATCACACAGGACATGTGAGGAGTGAGTGGGAAAGGGATTTCACTCAATGCTGATGAGTAGCAGTTTTATTACGGGCATCTATTCCTGCCAAAACTCTTTCCTCTCAAAGAGCTACTTGGGATCTAAAAGAAAAACAACAAGTAGGATAAAGAATGGTGAAGGGCAATGAGTAGTGTATCACATGCCAATCAGCTTGATAGATGCTGTGAAATCTAGAAAACAGGTGAAGAAGGAAGTTGCCTTTTTTTTCTCTTTAAATTCAGTTTCTAAAGAAGAAGAAATAAAAAAACAACCCACAACGTTTTATTTGCCATTCCTCAGATATCCCTCAGGTGGGAGTACAAAACACATCAGTATAAAAGCACTGTTGAACACTCATTTCTCCAAAGCTGCCTGTGGACCTTGAACCTCATTTACACTTCAGTGTTACATATTTTTTAGTGAGTAGAACATTTATATATATATACATATACACGCACATGTAAATATGCATATAGTGTAATGCTTGTTTGTTTATATCATCAAAATTATTTTAATAATTTGGACTTTGTGATTCATAAGTGGCTTCTGGCCAAGTTTCATACTGAAGACTCCAAAAAATAACAGATATGGTTGTTGTCTTGTAGAATTAGATTACTTGATCTTTGGAGAGGCCATCACAGCAATGTGTTTGTGGTACAAACTCTAGTTGTGGTAGTTCTGCGTATCAAAGTTTATTCCAGGATGGTAGATATGAATTGGTCTTGTTTAAGTTTGTTCTTTTTCCCCTAGGATATTTAAGAGGGCAGAAATCTACTATGGAGAGGTAGTACTTACTGCATAATGGGCTTTTGTATTGCCAGTATATGCCCAAATTGAGGGCAACTGTGAACATAAGAATATAACTTACAGATGTATATTTTCCTGAAACTGCTGGTGAAAAACACCATCAACAGCATGGTTTCTCACTTGAGTTGCACAGAGCATGCAATGGAGAGATTTAGCAATCTGTTGGTTTTACAAACATGCATTTTTAAACGTAAAAATTTTCTCTTAGTGTCAAATTGTATTTATCTCTGTGTTTCTGCAGTTTTCATAAATGGTCTGCTCTAATTTTCCACAAGTTTTAGAAGTCACTGTAGGAACTACTGAGCATGTAAGTATGTATTCCATCACCTTTGGAGTGCCTCTGAAATACACTGAGAGGAGTCATAGCAGGATAGAGGCTGTTTTGCCCAGGCACAGTGACAGCAAATGGCCCTTTCAAGCCAGATGGCTTGAATGTCATCTCTGCTGAAAGCTCATCTCTGATGAAAGAAACAACCCATGGTCCAACTTCAGCCTTAATTTGAGTCAACAGAGATGTCTTGTGACAAAATTATTTGATGGAAAGTTTAGCAAAATATGATGTAGGAGCAGTGCTGCATGTGGAGCTTAAAACAGACTTTTTTGTACAAGAAGTTGTAGTGATTGAAAAGGCTTTATTTTTTTTTTTAAGTGATAGCAGAAGTGCCGTAGATCTCTATCCTTGTTTGAGAAGCTGGGTGTTTTTCCATTTGTCTGTGCTTTTGGTCTGCAGCTGGTCCTGCATGTAGGTATAATTTCTAATTGCTCAGATGGAGGCTACCATGGCTGGAGTGGGAGGTGTGAAGTCTTATGGGATGGAACCCTTTGAGAGTCAAACAGCTCTGTTGAGGGAATCATTGCTTATTTTATTTATTCTGAAGTTCTCAAATGAAAATTCTGAAGCAAACCCACTTTTATAACATCAATTTTTTTTCAGACATTATTTCATAGAGAGTTTTAGGGAGTTGCCAGTCTTGAACTAGTTACTGAAGAAAAGCAGATTATGCAACTTTCACATTGGCAGTTTTATTGCCAGCTACAGCTACAGCCCTCCTACCAGATGACTGATCTTGCAGCCTTATTAAGACCTCTCACAGTCTTTCCTTTTATTTTGTGTAATTTATAAGCATGTTTTCAAAGGGAAATAGTTATGTTTTCTATACCTTCAACTGCATTCCTGTCTTCTGCAATAAGGCACCTAATTTGTGAAGTAAAATGACAATGTATAACCCCCGTTTTTTATTTACAAGTCAGGTAGTGACTGTATTTATATCACATCACTGTTTTGGAAACACCCATTGCAGTTACTCATACATATTTCCCTAAAGAGTAAAAGAAAAATTAAAAGTAAAAGAAAAATTAAAAGTAAAGGAGCATGCACCAAGCTGGATCTAGAAAGCTCATAGGAAATCCTAGGTCCAACCCTATGGGAAAAAATAATGATCTGTGGAAAAAGCTTTTTTCTGTAGTATGTGTCCTTTTTATAAAGATGTTATGAGATATTGTTGGTTTTGTTATTTGTCTTCAGATGTTAGAAAATTCGCAGTTTTTGCTTCTCTCCCCTCATTTTTGGACAGCCTAGAAGTGCTGTATTCAGATGCATGTTGTGCTCACTTCTTCTGAGCCCTCCCTTCACTTTGCTGTTACTAGCTCTTTCAAAGCTGTTAAATTAACTTTCAGACCATCTTGTTTTGCCACTTTAGAAAGGTTGTTGTGGTCTATTTTTTTTTATACACATGCCTTCCAGTTTAGCTGTTGTTGTATGACTACTTTTACTTCAGCCAAACTTGAAATCAGTGAGGAACAGTGATTAAAAATTCTTTCAGATTTTTGATATGTCATTATTTTTTTGTTTTTCTTTTAAAAGAGGGTGTGGGTCATTATTCATAAAAGAGAGAAGAGGCCCTAGAAGTTCCTAAGGCACTGTGGTTTATATGACTGAAGTAGTTCTTTGACTGTGATTTGATTTTGCTTTTTTTCCAGAGAATATTTGGAAAATCCTTGTCTCGTTTATCTGTGGAGAAACGACCATGCACTTAAACACTGCTAGTTCCTCTTCTGTTTTTTTTTTTTTTTTTTTAATGTCCATAAAATGCTGAGATTAAGTTAATTTTCCTCATAGCATCCCATGTGATTGCTGTGTTTCAGATTTGTGTCCAGGGGTAGGGAGGAAGGAGTGAGCAGCTGCGTCATGCTGAGCTGCTTGCAGGGGTTAACCCACAACAAATGCTTTCTATCTTATTTGTCCTCTGTGCATAGAATACTGGAGGAATGAGGTCAATGAGTGTGTCTGTGTGTTTGTGTATCATTTCCTTGTTTTATGACATTTTTTTCCAGGCCAGCAAATATGAAATATATTTAGTGCGTAGAAGGGAGCTACTGATAAATGCATTATAAAGCAAATTGTGCATAACAGTTATAATGAGGCTAAATGTAATTAAGGATAAGTCATAGTTCTGACGGCAGCAAAATAAACAAATTTCTTTCAGAAGTGTGATGCTTCAATCAAAGAATTGGCAAAGTGGAAGCTCGTAACTGTTTTATAGGTAATGGAAGTGGAATTAAACGTTATTTAATTCCACACAAACCAAGGGAGTAAATTCCTGTCTGATTGAGACTGATGCTCCAGGGTGGTAACTGAGAATGGCACTGTGTAAACCTGGCTACTTTCTATGCTGCCTTCCCTTTGGACTCTTCCAGCATCTACAGCTATTTAATTCAAATTTTCAGAAGGTTTTTCACAGCCCTTTTACAGTCCCCCGATGGACCTGTCATCCATCACAGTAAACAGTGGGTTTCCATTGGGTTTATCCAAGACTTTCATGATTTTTTTGAACTTCAGTTGTATACCCCTCAGCCATCACATCTCCAGACTGCAGGGTTTTGGAGATGAAAGATGAATGGCCTTTCTGGTCTTTCATCTCAAAATATCTTTCTACCTTCTTGATTTTGGTTATCCTACTCTGCACTTTCTCTGACTCCTTTTGAGATGTGGAGACTAGAACTAAATATTACTGAATACATGTATCAGTATTTTATGCATCAGATTTTATGTAGTCAAAATTATGCTTTCTTTAAGCATCCTTCCCGATGATGCTGACTGGCTTGTTGGCTTTTATAGCTGCCTCCGCACTCAGAGCAGGAATTGGATGTGAGCTGGGAGCTCAGCAGTGTTCTGACAGTCTAGTGGCAAAGCCTTCCTTTTGCTTACTAGCGTAAGTGTGAGATCATGCTCTCTTCAAAAGTCCTCTCAGGGCTTTATTTAGATCCATGACAGCCTTCAGCTTTCTTGCAAAATATCCCTTTTCACATGCCCTTAAACTTCCCTTTTCTAGCACTGACTTTTGAGCTCCTGAAAAAATGATGATGGAAGAACAGAATAATGTAACACTTCTGCATGTTGTATGCCCTCCCTGTTTAAACTATAACAAACAGGAACTCAGAAAGTTTCTTGAATAAACTCCTTATTTTGAACTGGAGGCAGTCTGACTCCCATTGTTATCATGTTAACCTAGAAGTATTATATACTGCATTCTTCTTAATTTCTGAAGGTTTTTTTACGTGGAATGATGTGAAGAAAATAGTGTGATATGGTAGGAAGTATTATGTGGTTTATTTGAACATGGACATGAGTCAGCATTGTACCCTTGTTGCAGTAAAAGCAGAGTGCATAATGGGTGGATACCTTAAAAAGAGCTTAGCTGTCTGGAACTCTGTGTGGTTCCTCCTCCCACGCTGCCCCAACACAGGAGAGATGTTCACAGATGCAGAGGACCTAGCAAAGACCTGCTAGGGAGGCTGGGTTTGGCTGGAAAAAAGACTGATGGGGAATCTAAGTGCATCTTTTCACCCTAAAAAAGTGAAGTTGCAGAGCAAATGGAAATAAAGTCTTCTGAGGGGTGCAGAGTGAAAGGACAAGATGCAGTGTGAGAAACTTCTACTGAGGTATGAGGGAAAAAAACCTTCACTGAGTCAGACAACTGGAACGGGTTGTCCTGAGAAGCTGGACAAAGGGATGTGACTGGACAAGCCTCTGAGAAACCCCATGTCACTGTGAACCTGCCTTCAGCAGGTTTGAATGGGTGACATCCTTTTGATCTCAGAATTGTGTTTGACTCTGAGACATTGCTAAAATGAGTGTTGTTTCCTGCAGATTTCTGAATGATCTAACATTTGTCCTGCTTACAAATAAACATTTTTAGCAGGAAATCTGAACCTTCAGCAGCATCTCCCTGTAATACTCTTGGACAGTAGTACTGGAAAAAGTTGTGATTGTGTGTTTTGGAGTGCTTTCATGGGTGGTGCTGTTGTATTCTGGAGACTTCACACTCAGACACTTCAAAGCCTTTCTGGCTTGTGTCTTCCAAAATCACCCACCCTTGTTCTAACCCCACCAACCTCACTGATCACTGAAAATGCTGAACAGCTTTCAAAATGCCAGCCTTTTTTCCCAGTGAGAACTTCAAATCTCTTGATGTGGAGAGAGGCAGGAGTGCAGTAAAATTGTTTTAAACAAGGATGCAGGAGATGCCAGTGCCTGTGGAAGTTCTCTTCAGCCCCAGCACTGCCTCCCCAGGCAGGTCTGCCTGTGTCCATGCAGCTGTTCTCATTTCTGCCTGCTGTCCCCAATGCCATCATCGTCACCTCCCAGCTGTAAATAAGCTGTTGCAGCAGAGGGAGGTGTTTGGTGGGAGCGAGCTGGGGGGACGGGGTGTGTGTGGAGGGCAGGGATTATATGTGGCTCACAGCTGCCACAGATGAGTGTGCCACATTTCTCATAGTTACAGCACTCTTTCCTAGCTGAGGCTGTTTCTAGCAGCCACTGAGACCCTGCAAAGCTCTGAGCCATAGAAACCTCAAAAACACCCCCTGTCTGACAGTGGGACCAAGGATTCCATACTGTGGCACTCTTTGCCTCCCTGTCATCTTCTCCTTCATGGAACACATCAGTTTGAGCTACAGCTCAACCTACATTCAGGCAAACATGTCCTATGAGTGTTTGGTGTTCGGGAATGCTTTGGGCATTCAGTCATTTGAAGGAGCAACTCACCAAGGTAAGTGTGGACAACAGCTGGTCATGTTCTCCAGTAGTCAGTAGCTTCAGTAAAAAGTGTTCATTGAGCCCCTCAGCAGAGACTTCTCCGTGCTTGCTCGACACGTATTTAGTACCAACTCTTAGTGCATTAAGCTACTGGTTGTAAATCGATATAGGATCATCAATTGATATGGTCTGCTGTTTCTCTGTGTGTGTATATAGGATGACAAAGAAGCCAACAGACCCCTGCCAAACAAAGGAGACCATGGACTAGGAAATGAGAAGTTCAAACCTGTGGTACCTTGGCCTCATGTTGAAGGTGTGGAAGTGGACTTGGAATCCATTCGAAGGAAAAATAAGGCCAAAAATGAACTAAATCATCATGGTGTTGATAACAAGCAGCAAAACATCATCCAGAGGCAGTATCTCACATTTAAACCTCAGACATTTGTGTACCCAGATCCTGTGTTACGACCTGGAGTCCTTGGTAATTTTGAACCCAAAGAGCCCGAGCCTCATGGAGTTGTTGGTGGCCCTGGAGAGGAAGCGAAGCCATATGTTTTAGGACCAGATTACAAAGAATCCGTTCAAGCCAGCATTAAAGAGTTTGGGTTTAATATGGTGGCAAGTGATATGATCTCACTAGATCGGAGCGTTAATGACTTGCGTCAAGAAGAGTAAGCAAACCTTTTGTGTTCTTTTGGTTCTGTTTATATGGGAATTCAGCTATTTGCTTTCCATATATCTGAATTGATGCTTAAAATATTATTTATTGCGCCACTTTAGGCTTCCTGTACTGAAGGCATGAGTGCTGTACTATACCACATTTCCATATATCCTTCTTAATGCTGTTGCAATGATTCCTTCCATGAATACTTAAGCTGTAGCAATTGATCTCTGAAGTCATCTGTTTCTGTGTCTAATTGCATGTATTTGCATGTTCCATGACTAGCCATAGTCTTCATTGTCATATCTTTTCTTAATCCATAACTTTTTAAGATTTGTCTTCACAAAGGAAGAATTATCTTTATTAGACATCCCTATGCTAGTTAGTTTACTCAGTTTTGATTTACTCTGATGCCTTTAAAATGGAGCATAAGTAGAGATCAGAAGCAAATACTGTTCTCTTTAAATAACACTGCCTAATTACCTGCAGTAACAGAAGTATGGATCTGCCATAGTGATGGTTGGAATAGTCTTCCAACAGTTTCTTACAGCATTTGCCCCAAAGAGGAAAGCAATCTTAGAAAAAACATTTATTTGTGTGCCGAAAGGGTGTCTAATTTGTTGTGGGAAAATTCTGGAATTACTCAAGAATTACTAACAGGTTTACACAGTCTATTCTGACTTTTGATATATGTTGAAGCCAATTTTGCTCTCAGGTTAATCTGCATTTGATACAATTTTCTTTGTTAAGTATCTGCTAGGGACAAGTTTCTGAGCAAAGTGATTTAACGGTATGGTATTTTTTAGTCTGTATTTTGGTTGGGGTTTTGTGGGCAGTGTATGAAGTTAGATATGATGGTAAGTACTTTGCAGTTTTCTCTTCCCCCTCATCCCCAGCAATGAAGCTATGCTGATCCCTGGACTGGGTTCCAGTCTGGGCTGTATGTTTGCAGCTGTGGTAAATAATCTGTTGGTGGTTCATTGACTGGTTACTGGGGCTCTGCTCTGGGCTTTTATGGTGAGTGTAGTTTTTCATTTTGCAAGGTAGGAGAGAACTGGCCGGCTGTGGGTCTGACTCATACCCATGCATGTGCAGCTGCTTGGATTTGCTATGTGCTGTGCACTCACTGAAAGCAAATGAAGCACACGGAGTGCAGCATTTCACTTCCTTCGTGCTGTGTTCCTCAGCTGACTTACTAAAGGTTTCCACTTGCTGGCAGTCAGAGCAGAAGACCATGCCTGTCTGCTGCTGGTGGCAAGGAAGTGCCAGCTGTCCTGGGGGTTCACTTTGTTTTTCTTCCTGTGCTGTGCTCAGGAGTTGGTCCTTCTTACTAAAGAGATTTTTCTGAAAGGGAAGAAATGTTCTGGGTAACCTGTGTAGGTGAGTTTTTTCTTTTTAGGGGGTTATTCCCTAGACACTGCTGCTTCTGCTGCAGCATTTCTTCACTCCTTACAGACAGCAAAGCAGAGGTGGCAGTGTGTCACGTGCAGGTGGGACTGGGATGCCTCTGCCCAGGTGAGTTGCTGTATCTTTGGCAGCAGAACTCAAGTACTCCCACCCCTTCATGTTTGATCAAGGTGAAGGGCATCAGAGAGCATACGGTATCTCTCAAATAGTGCCACACCGGTAGCTTCCTGAAGTGTTTTAGGTGTAATCTCTGAATTTGTCTTCTGTTCAGAACGACATTAATAAGTAGATATCCCCAAAAATTATTAACTACTATGAGGAAGGCGAGGGAGAGCCGTGAAAAGATGAATTTTAGAAACTGTTTCCTTCAAGCACAGCTGTAGGTAAGCCTAAGGTCAAAGCCAGCAGCTCAAATGAGTTAGGTTTTAGTATTTAATGATTTAACGTTCAAAGCCAGCAAACAAAACAGCACGAAAAAACAATGCGAACAAAAGGTATCTTTCAGGCAACATTATATCCCTTACTTTATGTATTGAATACTTGGGATGCTTGCAGTTGCCTAAGTAGGTTAAAGGTTTATAGCTTCTGCATGTCTGCTGGGAACAGAAGAGAGGGGAAGCAGTGTGAGATTGGCTGATACTTTCAGCTGATATGCTTTCAGGCTCCCACATGCTCACTTTCCTGCTCACTCCCCAATACCAGAGAGAAATCCAGCAAAAGGTAGCAGGTTATCTATTGGATGCACCATTTATTTTCCTCCCACTGTTCTGTTTAAAATGACATTAGTGTCAGGTAAGGCCACTCAGCATTCACTTTAATCCCACCAAAGAGCAATACAGTAATTTTGGGGGGTTTTTTTGTTTGTTATTTTGTTAATAGTATCTTGGCATTGCTGATTGAGGAAGATCTTTCTGGTAAAGACTGAAATACTCGTTCTTAGGTAGGTAGACCTCCCTTCAGCCCTCTCTTTCTTTAAGCATCAGAATTTTGAAGCGTTACCCTGTGCAGTCAGGTTTGTTCAGTGAAGTATGCCAAATGCTTTCCCAGGCTGTGCTAGCAAGAGTGAAATAGTGCTGCAAGAACTGTCTCTCTCAGCTTAAAAGCCATGTAGCCTCAGGGCTTGTCCCTGCTGGAGGGAGAAGAGGAAAGAAATGCCAATAGAAGGAGATTCAATTCTGCTATGTTTGGATTTGACTTTGTAGTCTAACATGTTGCCAGGATGATTTGGCAGCTGCCTTTATTGATTCAGTAGGAACTTTTCTGGTGATTCTGGGCAGTCTCAGCTGCTGTAAAAAGCCTTAATTGTTGCTGTATCCTGTAGAGAGGAATGATGGTGTGTTGAAGTTTTTTGTCAGGTACATCAGAATATTTCCATTTTGCCAGTGCCATATAATCTCAGTTTATGGATTTTAACCAATAAATTTCAATGTTGATGCCCAGCACTTGTGTTCACATGCAACAAGTCATAAGTTTGGTTAAAAAAATCAAGAATGTATGGGGATATGTAAAAATCAATGTACAAAATTTAGAAGATGGCTCATCTCACTGCAGTCTTTCAGCACTCTGTAAGAGGGCCTGGGGGAACATAAACTGGATAATGGCAGAGAAATACCAGTTTTGCACCTTATTTCTAGCAGCAGAGAAGTAGAGCAGGCTTAGCAGGCCCTGCCTAAAACTCTGTACAGTAGCTGGAAGAAAATTTTTTTCTTTAAACTTGGTGATTTTTACCCTTTTTTGATCTATTTTTATCATCCTGATAGGTGGCAGCCGCTTAAGAGCAGTCATTTTTATTGGATTTCACACATTATCCCTGCTTCCTATCAGATCTGCAGTAAAATTAATGTTATCTTTTGGAAAGAAGGATATTCATTTAATTGCTCCCTGAATTCTATTTTTTTGTATTCAAGAGTCTGCCCAGAGGTAGAGCTGAAGTAAAAGTAGAGTGATAATTTTTCTGGATTATTTTGGATCCAAGATAAATACAGCATGCTAAGGAAATAAAAAAGGGACCTAGGTGTGAGGGTGAATGCTGTCAGGTAACAAGGTGTGTCGTCTCAAAAAACACCCCAAGAGATAACCATGGAGAATTGCTGCTAGGAATAACAAGAATCGAGTTGTTTAACCAAAATAATGATCCACTTGCCCAGAGTATTTTAAAGTAAAATTTAATTTTAAATAATGCATCTATACTAGGTCTGACCAGTATAAAGTATAAAGTCTTGACAACTTTAGCTCTGGCCAAAAACATATGCTGGTGAGAAAACACACAAGAATGGATAAGCGTCATTCCTGGCAGCCAGTGCACTGGGACACTGGAGCCAAAAACTGCAACAGGGTTGTCATGCTTCAGAGACCTCTCTCTGTGCACAGACTTGTCTTTTGAATGCATTTATAGCCTTGAAATTAATGACATCCTGAGTCAGTGACTGCAGAATGTGGTGCTTGTTTTAACCTCTTCTCCCAGATACAGATACTGTTATGTGCCTCTGTGACTCTGCTGCCTTGTGGTATGGGAATATCAGAGACAGCTCCATGAAGGTGCTATATAAATGTTTCATGTTCCATCCTTATTATTCCTGCTGGTTTATTTCCCTTTTCATTAACTCTGAGCTAAAATTCTGAAAGGATTCTGATACCCACATTCGACTCCAAGATTTTTTTAACTTTTTTTTTTTTTTTATTGTTTTTTTCCCAGTGGTAATGCAGAGTTTAGGATCTGTCACTGAGTGTATGCACTGAGTGGTCTAGCACTCCATATACAATCATTTGCACTTGCCCTGAGCTCTCCTGCTGGCTCATTTCCTTGATAGTGTTCTTGAATTATTCTGCAGCTGTTTATAGTCATTTTAATTGCAACTACCAAGAACTTTCCTATTGTTCAGGAATGACCTGGAAGAGGAGGTGGACTGCTTAGCTCCCAGAACAGTCATTTATGCTGCTAAAGTTGCAGACTTGCTTACAATTTGGAATTAATAGCAGTTATTAACCTAAGAGATCTGCCATACTTTGATGAAGAACTGTGCCTACAAAGAAAGAAAAGAACCTCACCAAATGCTTTGGAAATTCAGTTACTGTATTAACAGTCTCACTCGTGTTCACATAATTTCTGATTTCTTCAAAATATAATATTTTTCTGTGGCATGGCTTTTTTTTTCCACAAAAGCTGTGTCTATAGCTTACTAATTTTGTTATTTATTACTAGCTTCTATTCAACACAGAAGTCAGGCTAAGTGGTCTGCAATTCTTTAGAACCCTAGAGCCCTTTGATAAAAATTGGTGTTGTGTGTTCCTCTGTTTGATAGCAAGACTAGAGTCAGCAGTTCATTATCGTGGTTTGTCAATTCATGTTGCATTGTTTAGGAAATACTGGGTTTATTTTTAAAAAAGGCAATTAGGCTATTCATGGCAGAAAATTCCAGTAGAAGCTATCATACAAATTATCTGAAGATAGGACTATTTAGTAAGAAATTTCACTGTGTAGTTGCCCTCTTTTTTATGCTTTTCTCAGGGTATCTGGCATTGGGCACTGCTAAGAGTTCAACGGAAGTACTTAATTTAGCTTCCCTGCTTCTGAAGTGGTCTCTTTTCATTTTGATCATGTATCAGCCCAACAGACTTTCTGGCAGGCATCCTACTTCTGGTGTTTGAAAAAAGATATTTCAATAGCAGCTTTCATACTTCAGTAAGCTACTTCTCAAACTTGGGGTTTGGGGGTTTTGGGTTTGTTGGTTTGGTTTGGTTTTTTTTAACTCTATGTTTTTATTTACATGCACTTAGCTTGAATTAATGCTCATTTCTGTTTACCTTGTTTGGACACCACCCTGTGCATTTAAAGAATCTATGTCTTATTGCTAGCAGCATCTGGTTTTTAATCATGCTGTCTTTCCCATCTTCACAGCTCCCCTTTTCAAAAGGAGGCGTCTCCTGCCTGTGTCTTCTGTCCTGTCCGGTGCTCTGATTCTTTCATTCACATCACGATTCTTCCATACATGAGTGCTGTCTGAGTCTTCCTTGGACATCCAGGACTTCTGTGTGGTTCTATTGATGGCTTCCCCTTGTCCTTACGCTAAACAATCCCTGGCACATTTAAACTCTAGTAAACTGGCTCTGAGTTGCTCTAGCAGAAGGCAGTCCTTTATGGACTGAAGTTAACTAAAGTTAATCAGTTCCAAAAATTTCACTTGGTGCTAATAAATCCAAGGTCATAGTTTCCTGGATCCTTCTTCTTGAAGGTGGGCAAGAACTTGTTTTAGTCAGTCCTCAGGAGCCACTGTCAAGCACCAGGACCTTGTAGATATGGTAGAGCATGATCTCACAATGACATCACAAGCTTCCTCAGTGCCCTCTGGTGCCATCCAGCCAGTCCCATGGGCTTGTGCCATGTTTATTTGCTGTAATATGTCCAGGGAAGTGGTCCCTGACTCTCTTTGGTGGATATTCTTTCTCTTCTGCAGGCTGCCCCTGGACTCAGGGACTTGGGAGATGTGACAGCAAACCTTGCAAGGAAACAGTCAAGGAAATCAGATGTTGAGTGTCTCAGTCTTTTATGTGTCCTTTGACACAAATTTTCATGTCTTTTATCAGCAAACTCATGTTTTCTTTAATCTTTATTTAGCCTACAAGCTCTTCTCGTTGTCCTTTCCATCTTATGGATTTCAACTCTACAAAGCTTTGCCTTTAATGTTGTCTTCATTGGCTCAGGCAATATTTCTGTACTCCTTCTAGGTAGCCAGTCCATGCCTCTACCTTCCCTACTCTACCTTCTGGAGTTCTTGGTGCAGCCAGGTGGGTTTTCTGCCATGCCTGTTTGACTTGCTGCGTGTGGGAATGGATGGCTCCTCTGTTTTGGGGAGGTTGTCCTCAAATATGCCATTCCTGGGCCCTTTTTGGCAAAGCTGTAGCACCCAAAATCATTGACTTCTTATTGCAGATATAAGGAGACATGTAAGTAATGCATGGAAGAGTCAAAAAGGGAGAGAAAGTTTCCTGATGGACAAAACTGTTGATGACCACAGATGTAGAGCTCTGAGAAGAGGCTGCTCAGTGTATGACTCACAGGAGCTACACCTGGTTAGACAAGACCAAAGCAGTGCAAGATGTTCCAAGGAATCTGTATTCATTACTTCTAAAAAATACTTATCTATGATGCATTAGTTGCAGTAGCCTCTTTTTATACTTCAAGCTCAAAAGCGCTAGGAATCAATGTAAGTTTTCCTTTTTGAAGTCCACTGTGAAATGTCTGTCCACACCTGCCATTTCCATTCCTGTATTTTGCTAGGTTTGAGACATGCTTATTGCACTTTTGAAGTCAAGAAGCATTTTCTTGCAGTATATTTTAAGTGATGCACTGTGAAACTTCCTGATTCTCCTGTTAACACACTTGCACTAGTGTAGAGCCCTTAAGCCAAGGATGTTCGTAGTGCTGGTCAGATTTCATGCCAGGGTAATTAACTGTGTTGGCTGAAAAAAGGGATTAGAGCTCAACATGCTTTGCTCAGGCTTGATTTGCTGTTGTTACCCAACCCATGGAAGACTTGCTTACAAATCATACGTACTGACCCAGAAGGTTTTAGTCTTATGACTTTATTTAAGCTAGATTTTTTTGACAGCTTCTGTTGACAAGTGTTGAAGGAATTTTATCTGGAATAGTTTGACTGGGAGAGGAAACATCATTAATATTTATGGCACGAGACAAATTAATTTCTCGCTGGATTTTTTTTTTTTTCTGTATAATAAAAAGTAAATAGCTGCTGTCTACTCATCAGAGTGAGCCAGAATTTCAGCTGCATCACCCACACACATCTGTCAGTATGATTGTGGCAGAATAAATATTTTTAAGTGTTTTTTTCCTTCTGTGGATTATCCAGTTTGAGTTTTCCTTTGTAAGGACATTACTGCTGTTACAGGGCATAGCCCCTGGGCCATACAAATTTGTACTTGAATAATTGGATCTGTTGCCACAGGTCGCCTTTGACTTCAATCAGAACAACTGGCAATGAGCTTTTGTTGAAAAATCCAAAAAGGTGATCCTTGCTTGAGTACAATGTTTGTGCATACAGAAATGTATTTTTGGACAGCTGTTTTTGCAGCTCGTTTTATAAAACGAAAGGGAATGAGAATTGGCTTGTTTTTTAAAACTGCACATGTAGTTTCAAAGGATGTTTGTTTCATTTTTCAATTATTTATAGTATATAAAAAGGAAGGAATTTTTGCCAAAAATAGACTTCTAACTTTACTAAGAATACATACATGCAGAGCTGTGTGATAGTAAGGCAGAGCTGTTAGTATACTAATATATTTTTCCTATCATAGTTTGATTGTGCCAGCTTGGACCCTTTTTATGGTTCAAAAGCTTTTAAAAAGATTGGATTGTACAGAAAATTGTTAGTGCTAGACTGGAGTAAAAAAACACTAAAATCTTTAACAAATTACTCAGGATATGAAATAATTCAGATGAGTCTTGGCTCCTCATTAGAAATGGACAGTCTTATTACTCTGGACAAATAACATGAATTTAGTATGTCCTCTTACAGTGAGTAGTTACTTGTCCAGTCAATCTTGTTGTAGCTAAGGAGATTGAATACAAAGGCTCTGGAGTGGAACCTGCTTTCTTCAGGAATGTGATTAGTTCCTTAATTATAGCACTTTGCAAATTACATATTTGATATTGTTACAAGAAAAAGGATTTTAGTAATTACTTTTGGTATCTATATCATTAGAAATGAAACATTAGGGACTCAGTTTCATTTCACATGGTACCTTGGGAAAATCTTTTATTCCAATGCCACATAATACACTGGAACTGTTCTCTAACAAAGAAAACTAGTTCTATAATGTGCACATAAATTTTTGTGCACCTCAGTGAGAGCTGGAGTTGAGAATCAGGTGAATTATAGTGGTCACACTAAATCAGGAAGGCTAGCTTTCCACTGCAGTACTGCTGGCAAGATTCCTGGAGGGAAAAAAAATGGTGTTTAAATTGTAATTAGGCATGTATTGTGAGAGCATCTCATGTGGTCAGGAAAGATTTAAATTCCAGGCATTCGCCTTCAAGCAAAACCTAGCATTTTCTGTTAACATCTCAGGCCTCAGTAATGAAAACTATGGAGAAAATGGATCCTTTGTCTCTTTAGTGTTGGCTGCTAGCATTTCAAATGTTAAGTTTGGAGGGAGAAATTATTCACCCAAAGAGTACAAAGAGGTTGACAGAGGCACCAGGTGTGTTATCTGTAGTTGGATTTACGTACCTCTGTGTGTATGCATCTGAAATGAGATGACCAAGCTCTGAACATGACCTCTTACTCAACAAAAATATATATCTAGCACAGCACCTGGAGTATATTTAAATTCTGACTTCAGTGGAAGGGCAGAGAAGAGTGTGAGTGATTTCCTGCAGCTGTTTGTGTAACCCTCCAAGTGCCAACTTGCGGCATGGAAATTCTGGGGCACGTGGGGGAATCGTTTTGTCAAATGAATTGTAATCTGACTGTGAAGCTAAAAAACAAAATGCTTTCCTTTAGCTCTGTTGTTCCAGACCGTACTGTGCTATGGCATTCAAATAGATGTGCATGATACAAGTTATACTGCAGTCCATATAGTACATGCTGATGAGTGAGCATGGGTAGGAACTTCAAGGTTCAATATCTGATGAGCAAGGCATGGTGGAAATACAATATTTCTGTGGGACCGAGCTCACTGCCTCAAGTTTATTTCTAGTTGTTTATATTAGGTTTGATAAAGCCTGTAAAAGTTTGATAAATCTAAAATTCGTCACAGCCTCCCCAAGATACCCACAGTGTGTCACCAGACTGCAGAAGGCCTCAAGAGTTGTGAGGTCGTCTTCTCTTTAAACAAAAACAGGAAAGCAGAGGGTTTTTTCTCTGTCTCCCTGTATGGGAGTTTCCCCTTCCCTAAGGAAAAGATTTTATTTTAGCCACCTAGGTACCCCAGCTTTCCTGCCCTGTGGTATTAATTGCTTTGATTTTTTCAGTGTTGGATAAGTGATATGGGATTTTTTCAGTGTCGGATAAGTGATAGGGGATTTTTCAGTGTTGGATAAGTATGGGCAAGAATCTTGTGATTAGAAAAATTGCAAAGGTTATTCCTTTCATTCATTTATTATCGCTAATGTTGGGTTTCTGTGCAAACCTTGCCCTGCATTTGGATCATGATGCTTTCAGAGATACAGCAGATATAGATTTTGCTTCCAAGGGCACTAATAATAAAATTTAGTCACACAGCCTTGCAAGTTACTTCAGGAATGGAAATGGGCAAAGCATGTAGCTATTTTAAAAATAGCAAATGCTGTTTCAGCGTAGGTTTAAGCTGTTTGGTAGTGTTTAATAGAGGTTTTGCTGCTGTCTGCTGAAGGGGAAAAAAATTACTCAGTTGATCAGTCTGTCCTTCTCAGGTTGTCTGTTTACTTCTCTTCCAGAACCCCTGTTTTGTAAGTCCACTGCTATAATCTCGTTTTGATGTTGCTGGTGCGCAAAAATGCCCCTCAAGGCTTCATAGGTAACAAATCCAGTATTAGCATTAGATTTACTTGGTTGTACCCTAACAAAGAAATGCCCAGTTCTGTGATATGTTTCTGTCTATTCTGTCTACTCTAGACTTAGGCAATGATCCCTCTGTTTTGCAGGTGTTAAGCAGCCATGCCCTTGGTGATGTCAACCATACAGATGAGCAAACAGAAAGTGTTCTGTAAAATAAATTCCCATCCATCTTCCTAGGGGTTAGATTCAGTTCACTGCAGTAGTCATAATAAATTGGTGATTTAAAGTAATAAGGAGCCCTGAATTCAGTATTAAAAGTATGTAAACAGCATGCTGTCAGCTGGATGCCTGTCTCCTTTTAAGATAAGAACAGGACTTACTAAAAAAGGAAACTGAAAATGAAAACAGATCTCCTAACTTATTTTTAGGATTTGCTAAAAGTGCTGGACTCTTTCGAAGAGTTGAGAAAAATGCACGCACTGTAAAGCAATTATAATAGGTGATAATATAGCAATGAATTTCATACCACTTAAAATGTGAAATAAAATTTAAAATACAGTTTAAAATTGTGAACAGTTCTATATTAATGGAGAAGAGAAATTGCATTTTTAAATTTTGTCTACAATTTCAGGATAAATAATAAATTGAGTCCTTCAGCTTTATACTGATTCAGGTCCCTCATCTTGCAACAGCTGATTAGCTTCTCAGGAGCTCTTTGGCTACTGGAGTGATTACAGGAATTTGATGGCAGCTGCCTGCCTTCTTGGAGGAATCTGTGCTGGTACATTTTGGTCTTAGCATGTGGGTACAGTGCTTTAAAATCTAGAGGGTACTGATGTGTCCTTGGTACATGCAGGTGCAGGTTACAGAGCTGACACAAGGAAAATAGTACCGGGATGGAGAATCATGAGACATGATACCTCTTACTTCTTCTGAAGCTTCAGTGCTGATATTCTGGCAAAGTCAGGGGTTCAGCATGACAGGAGAAACACTTCTGTTGGCTCAAGATCTTAAATTGCTCTCTAAGAATCTATCTGATGGAGCTCACCCTTAAATTGCTGTCAAAGTGCTCTCCTTTTTCATTTGCATTTTTGTTTGTGGTTGGATTACTCTTCCAGGAAAAGCAGGCTCCACTTCTGGCTTTTTTCAAGCCTGAGGAAATTTGAGTCTATATCTGCATCTTCAGTGGTACCTAACAGAGAAGTCTGTATGGCCATCCCAGCCTTGGACCATGTACCCACAATCACGACTGTGGGGCTGCAGGGCATCCTAAGAGCACACCAAAGAATAGAGCACAAAGCTGTAAGAGCAGAAATTTCCCCAAGTCAAGGAGCACTCAGCCCAGATGCTCACCTCCTTGTGCAGAGGGTCTCCTGTAAAAGCACGAGCACTCCTTGCTGTGTGGCTGGTGCACAGCTTTGTGATTGAGGGAAAAGGGACCTTGGCATGGCACAAGCTCCCTCTCCACTGTTGCCTCCAGGGGTGGAGAGGGAGTAGAACTAATTCACATCCTAAGTATGCAGGCTAATAGACAGAAAAAACATTACTCACCCTGTTTCTCAATTAGATCACAACTGTGCCTTCTGAAGGGTTTCGTCTTGCTTCAGTGATGAGTCAGTCCTGTTTTTCCCCAGTAGTACCAGTGCTGATTGCAGAATGGAAAGTTTTTATTCGTGGACTGATCTGAAGGTGTTGTTTCCTTTCACCCATGAGTTCCCCAAGGAAAGGGAGCACAAACAGCGCAGCTCTTCCCTGCAGCACTGCCCAGGGAAGGTGTTGCCAGCCCTTTGTAAATCTGTGCACACTTGTTCCTCCTTTCCCGTGCAATAACTCTTTACAGGGCTCAGGAAGAGTAATGTGAAGTGTCTAGAGGCAAGCCTGGCTTAAGGGTGCTACCTTGTCATTCCTGCATGTCTGCTGCAATGTGCCATCCTCTCAGCTCTATCAATAAGAATTAAAAATACCTTTTTGTATTTTGTTTACTACTTTGGTGCATAGTATATTGCCACAGCTGGCCTGCAGGCTACACCTGAAAGGTCACCCTGCTAGAATGTGGGCAGGGGATGAAGCACCCAGGGGATGAAGCTAGAGCTTGAAATATTTAAATCCTCTTTGTCAGAGACCCTTCTGTACTTTGAATCTGCTTGTGCCAGTTTTCAATAGCTTGCTGCTTTTGCCTGAACATTCATATCTGCTTTACCCTCTCTTTTAAAAATCAAGAGCGTTCCTGGAAATTCAGGCGTATTTCTTTCCCTTTTTTGGCACCTACAATCCTCAGGGAAACCTGTACTGTGAAATTCAGCTTCAGACACAAGGAAAGTGAATTTATTGTTTCTTGGTATGTGGTTTGCCAACCACTGGATGTCAGTGCTGCTCCACTGAGGAAAGGCTCCACTGAGAAAAGCTTTCCCTGCTTCTTTCCCTGTAGATGTGAAGGAAATGAGAGCCGAGGCTATTGACTTCTGTCACTCAAATACCTGAGCAACATTCACATTTATTGAAAAAAAACTGCCACAGAGATTAAAACATTTATTAATTGCACTTATCTGAAACAACTACTGTATTTCAAACCCCTAATTCTCAATTCAAGATGAGAAAGAAGGCTGTGCACAGGAGTTACTGCAGCCTGTCAGAGTTTATGGGCTTGATGAGTCGGTCTGTGGGCTGTCTAATAAGTGAAATAAAGTGTCTGGAAAACCTGGAAGTGTGATCTTACTAGAGATGTAAATGTAGTGCTTCACTGCTTGCAAACGGCACATTTAACCCGATTTGAGGAGATTTAAAATGGCTATGTAGCAAAAAGCCTGTCTAGACCTCTGGGTTTGTGTATAAAAAATGTATTAAATACAGATCAAAAAATGCTTATAAATTGTTCATGGATGTATTGGTCAATTCAGGCTTTTGTAATAGATTTGACTTTTTTAAATTGTGCAGAGCTGCCTACTGTCCTTCATTCTTATGCTCTTCACTATTTTGTTCATAAACATGACTAACCTGTACTGCAGGAAGAGGGAGAAATAAGCAACCAAAAGATTTAAGTTCTTTTTCAAGGTTTTCTTTGGGTTCTTGTCCTTGAAGGCAGTCTGAAACATTGAAGCTGTCTCTCTCTTTTTATTCAGAAATAAGCAAAAACGTTTCCTAGCTAAACTGCTGCAGGTGCAGGTCAGGAGCACCATGCAAGCTGCGTCAGCTCCTGCCTTCTGCTTTGAGACAAAAGGTGCTATTCTGCTCCCTTTTACACAGTCCTCTTGAATGGCATTCAGCTGTTATGCTGGTTTTTGAAAGTATAACACCCTCTTTTCCACCTTTTAACATAACCATATTACCAAAATTAGTACTGAGAATGTATGTGAAGCAACACTGTTCTGTTATAAATCTGTTATTAAACATATTGAATCTTCCTTTTACACAGCCTACTGAGCACACCTTGGTAGGGTATCCATTTTATCTCTGCAAATGGCTAAGTAAGTTGTTGACAGCTTAAATGCTTGTGCTGGAAATGGAAGTGCTGCAATCTGTAATCAGCTGGAATCTGAGAGAGAACTGTGGAAGGAAGGCATCCATGGCCTGAACCTTTTAAACAGCCAGTCTAGCACTTTTTTTATGGGTAACTCTGACTAGCTGCAGCTACTTCAGGCGTAAAAACTATCGAGCTGGGGGATTTCAGTCAGTAATTTGTACTTTTAGAGATTGTGCTGTTTCAGAGGTCACTTACAGCAGACCCTAGAAGCTAAATGCCTTATTAAATAAAATTTTTTTATAATCTGTTTTGATTCTGTAATTTTCTTCTCCCACAGGGATAAAATTAAGAGTATATTTCTAGCCATGTCTTATTTTCTGTGAGGTGAGAAATGCTTATTGATGCATTGAGAAGTGAAATGCATCCTTCATTAGAGAAACTCTTTAAATACCTATGGATCTGTTATGTGAATTATTTCCATGTTTAATTGAATGTAGTTTCAGAAACTCTGGTGATTTCTGATGATTAAGGTAATTCTTTTCAAAAGCAGCAATGTTTCTGTGCACTTAAGCTTTTTATTCTAAGAGAATTTTATCTCTAAACATAACTATAACTATGGAAATTTGTGCATCTGTAAGTTTAGAAGTTTTTATTTGTCGCTAATAATTTCTTAATACATGATAGCTGTCTTTGAAAAGTCAGAATCTCTCTAGTAGAGACTTACTTCGCTGAAAGATGGAAAAAGGAAGGATTTTTCCAATTGAAATCAAAAGTGCTATGTCTCCATGTTCGGTGATAGGAACTATATTACTATAGTTGGACAAGGGGCTAGTGATCAGTAGGGAAATTTCCAGTTAAGGAAATAATTGGTGTCGTTGAGAAAATGGACATTACAATTGGAAATGAAAACCATGGTTGATAAATGTGATTTAGAGGTATTGGAAAGTATGGAAGGTATTGGAAGTACTCACACTGCTTGTTTCTAAATCACCTCTAACGCCTCAGGAAAAAAGACCTGAGTGTCTACACTATTTTTGTTTGGGTTTTTTAATCTCTCTCTTTTCTTGTATTTTTTTTCTCTGTGTGTTATATCTTATAAGATTTTCATTGAAACTGAACCAGGTCTGAAACTTGTCCTCAATAGTTTACTTTTCTTTTTATTTGTATCTGTATCTTGATGCACTTCAGCTGTATTGCCTTTTATATCCTGTCTCTCTTAAACCTGAAGGATAGCTGTCAGTGAAGATTTTATTTGCACAAGGAAGCTGTTAAGCAGTTGTAGGTCACACTGTGAAAACTAATAAAATCAACTCTTTTTACAGATGCAAATACTGGCATTATGACGATAACCTGCTCACCTCCAGCGTTGTCATCGTCTTCCATAATGAAGGGTGGTCCACACTCATGAGGACAGTCCACAGTGTCATCAAGAGAACACCAAGAAAATACTTGGCAGAAATTGTTCTGATTGATGATTTTAGCAACAAAGGTACATTTGGAATATTAACACGCTCCTTTGTAGAAAAGAGAATTTTTTTTTATTTTCCTGAAATAGTTTTCTTTTGATTTATTATCTGCCATGGTTTCCGTTGACTATGAGAGAAAAGATTGCTTCTTCACAGTCCTTTGAGCTCTTTGCCACAGTTTTTGGGTAGTGTGTAGAAGCAAGCTGGGATAGCTAGTATCTCTCTTAGCTCTTGTGAAAACAAGTAGTTTGAAGAGTATCAAAGGGGTAAAGCCTGTCAGGAGTAACAGGTTTCCTTTGTTGCATATAGGATTATAGATGTCTCATTTTTTTAACTATAATAAAAATCTACCTAGACTCAAATTATTCTGATTCATTTTCAAAATCTTTTTCATTTACAAAATCCTTTTTTAATTAAACATCACATTAAGCTGCTTATTGTTTCTTATTGAAGGGGGGAATCTTTTAAGAATTTAAATATATTTTAATTTCTGCCTTTCTTTGAGTCCTGTATGCCAACATATGTCCAGAGATTTTCTTCTTCCTTTATAATTTACATTCTGATCTTGGTTTATAATCAGGATGCATGTACTTGTACTTGCATATATTCGTCTTATAAATGTAAGCATACACTGTTTTTTTATTTTTTCCTTTCGTGGTGGTATCATCAGCATTAATGCAATACAAGGCCAAATACAGAGAGGAACTAAAAAGTGGTCTTCTAGAGATATAAGTTGATTGAGGCAGAGGAAAATAGAGTGTTTTTAAACTTTAAACAAATTTCAAAATAGTGCATCAAAGCTGCACATTCTATAAGATTTTGTTGTAGCGTGGTTCTTGAATAGATGTTGACAGTGAGAAGGAGTAGACACATAAATAAAAACATAATTTTGACTGTGTGGCATGACAGTCTCTTCTAGACAATGTTAATGATGGCTTTGAGCAAAGGCAAGTTTGGTCAGCAGCACAGGATACCCTCATCTTTGTTTTCATAGCTGAATTGTGTAGTGGCATAGAAAACAGATGACTTCTGAAACTCTCCTTTTTATTAAGTTATCTGGGCTTCTCCCAGTTCCGGTCTCATAGTAGTTGTTTTCTATGGGTGTATTCACTACAAATTTTTTTAATTAACTCATCACATAGTTCAGGTAGCCTTTTTGGAGTATAAGCCACAATTAAAAATCATTATTGTGTGTTATTTTTTGCATCATACCTGTAGGTAGGTATCATTTTCTGTTTGCTTTAACAGGAGAGGGAAAGTTACCTGTGTTATAAACTTGACTACATTTGGCTTAGTCTAATAAAGATACTGAATGCTAAATTATAGTCTTCTGTATCCTTTAACAGCTGTTGAGAATTTGGCTTAGATACACACACATGCTATAAACCAAAAATATCCTTTCTCCTAAGGGATATAATTTTAATAATTCAGTCAGCAGACATATGCTGTGTTTTTGCTTTTTAGCTAGGGCTGACTTAGCTGTATAAAGTGACTGTGACACTGATTGTGTCTAGAATACTTACCAGATTTTTCACTAATGATAGGTTTCAATACTTGGGTTTCACATGACTTGTAGCTGACTCTGTGCCACGTATATGTAGTTCATGGAATGAATTCTTCTGGCATAACAACTTGTACTATTTTTTCATTATATGACGTATTTTAAAAGAAAGCAGTATTTTTTAAGTTTTTTTTATTTTTAAATAAGAACTTTGTAGCTTTCTTCTCATGAATGAATGGTTAGCAGACACAGCCTGGACCTAAGATCCAGCAGACCCTTGACTCTAAATTTCTCACAGTTCAATTTTCCAGATAACTTTCATAAATCAGAAAATTCAATAAAGAAAGCTTGAGGTGCAGTTCTCTCAGGTATGAGTGACTGGTAAGACAAGCATGGACTAGTATGTCTCTAAACACCTTGCTGCAATTGCACTAGTTCACTACAATAGTTCTTCAAATAGCTTTAGGCTATTACTTGGTAAATATAATTAACTTAATTTCATTAATTCAAATTATGTTCTAGATGAAAAATGGCCAAGAGAGCAGAGTCTTGCTCTACTTCTTTCTCCCTGGAGAGAGGGATGGACTAGTATGAGCTACAAAGTGTGCCAAGCTGCCTGAAGAGTTCACCAGTTGTTAGGAGAGCTGCAAAATACAAACACTCTTAATTACAGCAGAGCTGCTGGTAGCTTTTTGCTTTTTCAGCCAGAAGAAAAGTCATGCTGACAGCACAGATACAGGATTTTCTTCTTCCCCACCTACTTCCAAGCTGCACATTTCATGTCTTGCTCTCCACCCAGCAGACCACCTTATGCTCTTGGAGCCCGGTGCTGAGTGCCATGTGCTGGACTGGGTAGATGTTTGCTCATGTTCAGTGTGACTGTCCTTATTTCTTAGCTGCTACCCTCTCAGGGGATATGAAATTAAAATGGAGCACAGCAGTTGCAAACACTTGTAAAGGCTGCCTCCTAAAAGCCTCTGCCTTTTATGAGAAAAAGCCCCTTTCCTTATGAGAAATCCTTTTTCATCAGAAGGGAGTTACAGCTGCATAGAAGTTTATATATGTCATGTCTTACGGGGGGAGCAGTTGAAATGCTTGGAAAATGTCCTTTTCATTATAATTATTAGGATAAAGTCAGTTTGGAGCAGTACTTTCGCTGAATAACTCTCTTTCCTCAATCTCTCCTGCAAACAGCAGGCTTTGGACTGCGGAGAACTGTGCAGAGATATGTGCTGAATTCTACTCTGGCGTTTTTTTCCTTGTCAGAGTACAAAGAGTACAGTAACAAGAAGATTGCCAAGCTAATGGAATGATTCTATCTCCATTTTCTATGGAGACCTCTGTATTAATTCATGTTAGAGTCCAAGAAATGTTGCAGCAATTCCTGCCAGTGTCAATGAGGCCAGGCTGTTACACATGAGGGGTTTTTTTCCCCAGTTTTTCTTCTATTCTCAATAGAAGCACTTTATTCTTCTGTGAATGCTGGCTGTGTAAAGGAAACAGCTGTTCTGGAGGGCAATGAGAATTCATAAAATTGTATTTTGTAAAGCTTCCTACAGTTACAGTTGTTTGTATAGGTCTCCAATGCTTGTTATGTATTTGGGCACCAGTTTGCTTGTGTTCTGAACAGAGGCCAATATCTCAGCTGGAACTGCTTTTGTAGCCCGTGCATCTGTAAAGGGTGGCTGTGAGGTAAAAAGTGCCAGTGTTCCTAGTAGCATTTAAAGGTTTTGTCTACCTTCTGTGTTTACTTACATGTTCTTTATTTCCAACTGATGCAGCATCCCATGAGATAACCAAAGGGGAAGTAATGAGCATACTGCAGGCAACAGTATTTTTATTAATCTGTGTAATGGTGCTTGCCATGGGGAAACTGGAGCAGTAATCAGTGCTTGTGTTAGAGCTGAGAGCCCCACCTTAAGAGTATTACAGTACAGGGTGGTCTCAGGCAGGAGGCAGCTGCCCTAGGAAGCACTTCTGATACCATTTTTCTAGTTCTCAGACTGCTGTCCATGAGTTGAGGGGGAAAAAACTGCTTTCCTCCTCCTCCTCCTCCTCCCCCTTTGTAATCTGCAGTGCCTAAGGTCCTTTGGAGAAAGTATGTGTTTTTAAAAGACACTGATTCATGCTTTAATCATGCACGTAGACATGAGAGAGGAACTCAAACAGGGGAAAGCCAGATTGGTGATTATAATATTTTGAAAGGTAAAATATACATTTTTGAACAAAAACCAGATTGTTGTAAGGCTGTTGACAGATGTCATAAATACACATTCTAGGTGAACAAAATTTAATGCTGGCCAAACAATATTTTTGACTATAAAACTATCAGGATTTTTTACACTACTGTCATGCAGGCTTTGTAAGATGGGAAGGAGGAAAATTTCATCTTTCCTGTGGGAAATAGCACTTGCTGCTAACCCTGGCATGGTTTCAGATAATGGACTGCAAGGTCCTGAGACTTGTACTGTGGAAAACCTTTATACAATCAATATGACAGGTTTTTACAGCTCCCTCTGAGCCTTACATAGTTGAACGTTTGATAAGTAAAACATTTGGCCTCATAGGCAGGAGAGCTGGAAATAACTTCAGGTTTTAAATCTTTAAAACATTCCTGACAGTCCTTCAGTAACATATGCTTGGAATTTACAGCATAAATAATGGTGTGGTATAAAGATTCTCTTAGTACCACTTCAGTATGACCTCAAAACTCAGTTGGTTCTGTCCTGTAAAAATTTATATCACAGCTATCAAACCATATATACTTATTTATTACATGGCATGTTCTTCTATAAAGCATATGTGATAAAATTGTTCTTTCTCTAGTTTGACATTTGTGTGTCCTTGAAGTTTTCCTAATGCACAAGGATTTACAAAAGAAATTTTAAATGTGTGTGGGAAAGGAGAACGCATAAAACTTGGTTGAGAAAACCTTTTCTTTTCTAAAGGTGGAGAGGAAGGATAATAAGAGTATCAAAAGATAGTGATTTCAAAAGATTGTTATTTGGTAGAATTGCTGCATTTTCAATATTGGAAACTTCACTTCCAAGAAACACCATTTCATTTTCAATTACATAGCTTTTGTTCAAGCTATTTTTTTTTAATACTGCTGACGAGAATATACAACATACCAAAACATAAGTTGCAGAAGTCTGCAGACTTATGCATCATTTCCATTCAGGTTGCAGAGAATGTTTCTCCTGAAGTAACCTGATGGCATGTTGCTGCTGAAAGGGACATCCTCCTGCTTCCACCTCTGCATGTCCCCTCTCCTGTTAGATCAGCACAGGCATGGCATCTATCAGCCCCTCGCAGTGGTGCAAAGCAAATCAGTGCAAGGATGCCTCAGCTGTAGATTAGGTGGCTTATTTTGGTTCCTGACTGAGAGAAACTGAAGATGTAGGCAATTCTTTTGAGCCTTTGAGTACAAAAATAGATTTTTAACAAACACCAGTAGCTAGATCAGCATAGCTGCAAGCAGCAGGTGCCTGATTACCAGCCTTTCTGCCTTCGTGAGTTTTCTCAACAACAGCATCTGTTATGGGCAAAAATGTTAAGCAACACTAGGATCCTTTTCTCAAACTGTGTGGTAGGAATGTGGTTTCCAGAGAAATTTGGCCAAGGCAAATACAAATCTGCAACTACAAATCTGAAACCATTTAACCATAGCTCACTGTGGTTCTAGTGTGGTCACTCATCCTTTACTGACAGAAGTCCCTTTGGCTAAAGGTTTATTGTCTCCTCAGCATGATGCACTTCTGGCCCTCCAATTATTCTCATTAATTTCATTAAAAGATTATTGTAATACCTCCACAAGAGGGAACAGGTCTAGATGAAGGAGGGCAATAATTTGAGCATGGTAGGATTCTGCTGCAGGTTTCCAGATTACTAATAAACTGACCAAAAATTCTGTGAGGCAGAAAGTGAGTGAAGGGAAATGTTTAACTGAAAAGTGGTGTCTTCAGCTGTACATGTGACATCATCTGATGAGGAAAGGCTGTGTGCTGAAGTGTAGAAACTTCTCTGGCTGCTTGGAATACAGATGAAAACCTGAAAGCCACTATGTGATAGGTTGAAGCAACTGAGTAGTCCACCCAGCTCCATGTGGTGTGGCCAACCACTTCAGCTGCCATTTCTTCAGATGTGCCAGACACAAACCTGTGCCATGAGGTCAGTGGTCTTGATCTCCTCAGTTTTAATGTTGTGAGTGGTTAAGCTAAAGGTTCTTGTAAATGTTTGTAGGTGTTTTTGGGGTTATCTTAAGAGCACAAAAGTCTTTATTATGAAACCTCACCAAATATTTTTTCTTTGCCATCTGATAGCACACTTACAAGAGAGGCTGGATGACTATATAAAACAGTGGAATGGTCTTGTAAAGGTATTTCGAAATGAAAGGAGAGAAGGCTTGATCCAAGCTAGAAGCATTGGAGCCCAGAAAGCTAAACTTGGACAGGTAGGGGCCAGTTCATTCACAAGTCTGTCTTACTTTTCTTTTTTAGGGGAAAAGGCTGTGGTGGTTTCAACAGATATGAGGAAATTATTGATAAATAGAGATAAATAGATAAATTTAAATTTAATATTGATAAATAGAGATAAATTTTACTCATTTTATCTTAATTTTCTTGTTTATAATGTTAATGTATCTCAATATAAATAAGCTTAATTAAATCATGATGTTGTATGCAGAAATATAAGTTTGTTTTTTTTTCTTTCAAAGGTTTTGGTTTACCTTGATGCCCATTGTGAGGTGGGAATTAATTGGTATGCACCACTTATAGCTCCTATATCTAAGGACAGGTAATGTTCTCTTGTTATTTCCTGTGTCTGGCCTTTTAGGAAGAAAAAGTAACAGTAATAATCTTCACTTTTCAAAGTACAGTTAATATGTTTTATATCTATATCAATACTTTCCATATGATGATTATATTCTCTTCCAGCATAAAAGATACATAATGAGGAAGGAATATAGTCAGGCAAATTAATCTTCAGGTAGTTTATTTTAATAGGCATACTGAAGATTTTGTCTAGTGTAGATTATATAGAACTCTTATCTTTTACAGCTGAGGCACTGATATTGAAATGTTCTATTCTAGCTGGATAACGAGCATGATTGAACGAAATAACTAAAAAAGCTGTGGCTTTTGGTAGAGAAAAAGTAGCAATAAACATTTTGATTTCATGGGAGTTTAAAGTCCCTGCGATCTCAAGAGCTTTTATAGCTTACTCATGTTTGGTCTTGATGTATGGTCTTGTTTCCTCTGAAGTGCTCTGGGGCGTTGTCTGTAGCAAAGCGAGGCCAGGCTTGAGCCTGTGTCTGCCACAGGCACAGGCTCTGAGTCTGTGCTGGAAGTGCCTGCACTGTGAGGGGATGTCTTGGAGAGGTGGCAGAGAGATCCCCAGGGCTTTGATTTCTTCCAGCTGTTGAAATGCTGTTGTTGGTGTGTGCTACCACACTCCTAGCTTGTGTGGTCAGTGGTATGTGTGTTTAGGAAACTGTGTGCATGTTTAAACTCTTTAATCATATAAAATAGCTGCTTAATCCTAAAAACTATTTGTTAACCTGCCATGCTACCAGAATTCTCTTGAAGAATTGGGTTCTGTGTGTTTTAAAGGCTGTAACTCAACCAAGACTCTATTTGGACCAGAAAGTATCCTTGGGAAGATGGAAAGGCTTGTGTGCTCCCATTGTGTGTGTATTACTGTTTTACACAAGAAAGACTGGTGAGAAGAGGGGGTTTTAGAGGCATCCTCCAGCACTGCCCACAGAGGTGAAGGCTGCAGGAGTACCAGAGATGCTGAGGCACACAATGCCAGCAGACACTGCTTGGCAGCCTCCTTCCATGCCCTGGTACCCAGGGTGCAGCCTTCTGCTGCCTCTGCCTCAAAGAACAGCATGGTGTTAGCATGTCTCTTCTTCCCTGCCTTTTCTATCTCTTGGAGCTTCATTTAAAAAGGTGAAAGTGCTCCAGCCTGGGTCACTGGGAAACTCATTTGAAAAATGTGGGGAGAAAAACAAGATAATGTATTTTCCTTGGTGAATATTGTGTGTGATAAATCACAATGAGGAGTGTATTGCAAATCAAACAGGAAGAATTCTACTGAAAACTGCTTCTAGGAGAGCACTAGTAATGTGGGGTTTTTTTATCCTTACTTGGGTAAATAAGGATAAGTAAACTTGGGGGGTTCTCAGGGCATTTGAATGGGACAGTATAATGAAAATCTGTGCTAGCACTAGTAAAAACTAAGTGTTTATCATACTTGTTGACAGCTAAGATCTGATATGAATAGAAATGACAGGAAATAATAATACTGTGAGAAACCCAGCCCTCTGAGGGTTCCTTTGTTGCCTCCAGCAGCACATTTTTAGATGACCACATAAAGGAAAATGTATTGATAAACCAACTGATATATTATCATTCTCAGACCTAACTTTTCTGTTTTCAGAACATCTTAAAACAATGTAAAGAAAAGACCATCTCTTTTTTCTTCTAATGAGGCTTCATTTCTTTAACAGTATGTTTACAGGAGACTTTTAATGTACACTGCTCTATAAACTTAATTAATGGTATAAATTTCAGATTAGACAGATTGCTCTTCTGAAATTGTATTTTGCTCTTTCTTTCCCTTCTATAAATGTTTCAGAACTACATGTACTGTACCTCTAATAGATTACATAGATGGGAATGATTATTCCATTGAGCCACAACAAGGTGGGGATGAAGATGGTTTTGCCAGAGGGGCCTGGGACTGGAGTTTGCTATGGAAACGAATTCCGTTAAGCCACAAGGAAAAGTCCAAACGAAAACATAAAACTGAGCCTTATCGGTAAAGCGAGCTGTTTACATACTGTGAATCATAGCGAATAATTGTCTAAACCCTTTCGTTTCTCCCCCCACCCCTCTCTCCCCACCAACCACGCTCGGCGCACGTGTGCCACGCGGGCCCGTGCCCATAACCGCACCTGCCCTGCGCCGCAGAACCACATGCACTGTGCCGCTCATAGATGTCATAGATGGCAACACTTTTAAGATTGTGCCGCAAGGGGGTGGTGACGAAGATGGGTTTGCTAGAGGAGCGTGGGATTGGAGTATGCTATGGAAGAGGGTTCCCTTGACCAAGAGAGAGAAGGAAAGCAGAAAGACAAAAACTGAACCGTATCGGTAATCACTAAATCACTTACCCGTTTCTTTTTTTTCTCCTGACGTCGCTATTAATCCACTAAAACTTGCATGTACTTCTAGCCTGAGCACCCTCACATTTCTAACCACACTAGCTGCTTTGTTTAGTCAGACCTGTTTGCCACAACTATTTGCTCAAAATATCTTCGCTACCTTGTGTTGCCCCTCCATTCCTGCTCTTGTGTGGTTAATAGAGTGCACATCAGAATTTCTGGGTTCTGTTTGGCAAAGTGAAAAATCGTATAACTGTGTTGCCAGGGAAAACTTTAATTAGCCATGATATTTTTTTTAAAGTACTGTTAGAAACAACAGTGCTTGTTTAACCATTTGGTTTGAAATAACGAGCATGCTGGAAGTATTTCTAATAGACGGTAATGCATAAAATCTGTAGCCTGCTGTCATGGCCTGATGCATGCATACAGCTGGAGGATTATGCATGTGTATCAAAAAAATTCCTTTTGTCATATTTCTCCCACTTGCTTCACAATGGATCACATCTGAAAAAGAAGCATACTGTTTAAGAATCTTGGCTAGATATGTTCTAAGAACTTTAATATAATACACATAACATTCAAAAAAAAAAAAGTAAGAAAGATAAAAACAGCACCTTTTATTGTGGGAAAACTCCAATAATTTCCACAGAATTTCTGCCTTTTTATTATGCTTTGTAGTGGGGTATGTTTTCTTCCCAGAAAACAAAAACTGCCTGGAAACCCTAGCTTAGAAACTACGGTTTCTGGATGGCTTTTCAATACTGGGAGACTGTGGTTCTGCTGGTTTTTTATTACTTTCCCCTTCATACTTAACTAATCGTGTTACTACATTTGAAAGCAATCTTCACATCTTCAGAATCTAATGTCTTCTATTGCTTGTATATATGATTTAGACATTGTAAGAACTGATGTTGGTAATTCCCTATCCCCACCCATGATTGTTCTTTGCTAAAATGGCAACACATGCAAGCAAGTTATGAAGCTTTGATCTGTTTTGTATACAGTTTAAATGATACCATTTTCTGATGAAGCTGTCCACATTGGAACTTTAACATTCACTTAGAGGGGAATAAACTATTTCAAACATTGCTGTAGTGTTCTGTGTTTACCATCCAAACAGGTCTTAAAATCGTTTAAACTGTTCCCAGAAACACAGAACACATGTTCTCAGAATGTTTTAAAAGATGACTTTATTTTTAATAATACCTTCAGAGTTACAATGCTTCTTTTAAAAAGAGACATGCCCTTCATCTGTTTGTGTCCAGGCTGTGCGCATTTTCTTTCAGCAATACCAAGGCAAGTAAGACCAAGTAAAAGTCTTGCTGAAACCGTAGCCAGGATTGCTTGGCTTAAAAACAAAACAAAAAGATCCTCAACAGCTTAAAGCGCTGAGGCAACGTTTTTGTAACGTGAGAATTGCCCCGGGACTGAATCCTTCTTTCAGTGACTGTGCTTACCTCTTTGTATCCTATGAAGTAAACTACTGATCTTATGTGGGTTTTATTGTGTTCTTTAATACACTTGGCAGCATCTTGGAGCCCAAGACTGAAACTGCTGAGGCTTCTACACTTGCCAAGTCTTTATGGTGCTGGGGAAAACCAAAAGTGCAGGAAAGCCATGGGGCTGTGCTGTGCAAAGTGCTTCCCCCTGCTGTGTCTTCTGGCTTCTTAACCTTTGGACCCCCAGCATACAAAAGGAGTGTTGGAGGAAAATAGAGTAGGCAGCAAGTAGAAAGGGACATGTAGCATGTGATCTCAATGACAGATCCCAATTTGGACAGCAACTAAACTGATACTTAATTATTCTTAGAGTCAGCACACCCGCACAAGCAAAGCAAAACAAGGACTGAATTCACTGCCTCCCATGGGCAGGCAGGTGTTCAGCCATCTCCAGGAGAGCAGGGTCCCATCATGGGTAACGGTGACTTGGGAAGACAAACACCATCACTCCAAAGATTCCTCCAGTTTTCATATGTTGAGCATGATGTCACATGGTCTGGAATATCCCTTAGGTCAGTTTGGGTCACCTGTCCTGGCTATGTCTCCTGTCCCAACCTGGCAGAACAGAAACCAGAAAAGGCCTTGGCTCTGTGCAAGCCCTGCTCAGCAATAACAAAAACATCCCTACATTATCAACCCTGTGTTCAGTACAAATCCAAAACACAGCCCCATGCCAGCCACTGCAATGAAAATTAACTCTACCCCAGCCAAAACCTGCACAAACTGTACTCCAGACCATGGTATGTTTTTGACACATTAAAACTTGCTAATTGAATATATGGGGAGGGATTTACAAAGTCATGAAAAGGGGTAACCAAAAAAAAAAAAAAAAAAAAAAAACTAAACCAAAATGGAAACCTTGTCCTACTTTATCTAGGCCCTCCTAAAAATTTTACTGAGTATAATGTAAAGTGTCTCCTAATAGAACGAAAAGAACTAGAAGATTAGAAAGCTAGAAAAACTCTGTTACGTGTGTAATAAACAGTGTGTTCCAATGTGGCAGCTCCTCAGAATGTAAACCTGTGTGCAGTTTCAGATTATCTCAAAAACTAGAAAAAATGTTAAGAGAGAAATATCTCATCACACTGATTCTCATCTCGTTTTTTATTTAAGTTATTTGACTGGCTGAATGGAAAATTCAGACCAAGATTTTCTATCATCAAATTCATTAACTAAATATTAATTCTACAAATAATTGTAGAAGAAAACCCTCAACAAAATAAAAAACTGTGACCTCACTAAACGTTATATAGATGCCACTTCAGAAAATTGCTGCAAGCTGATGACAAAGCTTTATGATTTTTCAGTGTGTTGCCATTTACCTGATCTCTACTATATGTTAACTCAATTGCATTCTTTGCTAAAGCTTTCTTTGACTGCTATTGTATCATTTTGGCAGAAGGATTTACACTGTCTTCCTCTTTCAGGTCCCCTGCAATGGCTGGTGGATTGTTTGCCATTGAACGTGATTTCTTCTTTGAACTGGGTCTCTATGATCCAGGGCTTCAAATCTGGGGTGGTGAAAATTTTGAAATTTCTTACAAGGTAACACAAATATTTGAAAACTAATTCAATTAAATAAATGGGTTTTTTTTTTGCAAATACTTCTGTTTGGAGTTTGGACAGACCTACCTCTTCCTCATGAAGCTCAGGTTTTTTTGTGAGGAGATGTGACAGAGATGTGTCTCTTCAGTGTTTCCTTGTGGACTTTGAGACAGAAGTATTCAGAGAGGTCTCTTTGTGCTGAAACCCAAATGATGCGTAATCTAGATTATCAAATCTAAAATAATCAATCTAAATTATTAATTATTTATATAATCAATCTAAATAGATTTTGTAAAAACTTTGGGATTGCACCCTTAACTGCCCAAATATCCAATATGAAACCAGACTGGCAAATTTGATGGGAGGAAACTGAATGTTCTCATAGTGGGTATAGAAAAATGTTGTTTCTAATAAAAGCAATGATAGAGAACGAGTAGTCCTCATTGTCCTCAGTTTATGCATGTGTACTGGGAAAGTATAAAATGGTGTAACAAAAAGTAATCTGCTTCCTCCCTGCCATTTTTGTGAGTGAAAAATTATTTCATATACTTTTCAGAATTTCAAGAACTTCTTTACAAGAGAGGTCTTCATAATTGAAATACTAACTGCATAATTCATAACCACCGAAGAGGATTTTATTTTCACTCCTAGGCACATGCATGCTCTTCAGTTTGCAGGAAACATGAGATGATCATCATTAGCTGCTTGTAGCTTCAGTGTCTGTAATGACACAAGTGCAGACAGCAGGAATCAGTCCCAATTAACAGACAAAAGTGAAGGTATATGTCTTATAGCCTCAGCAGTGATCTGTGAAATTGTAGCTGAATTTTACAAAAAGTACATTCAGAGCTCTCCTAGTTACTCTTGCTCTTCATGAGTTAGAGGAAAGCTCTGAGTGCACTTGCTCAGCTGTAAATCCATATGCAAAGTGTATTTATTGAGGATGTTTATCCAGGGTCTTTATCCATATAATTCTTCGTCTTGCTCAGATTAAAATCATGATTGAAATTACTTACAGTAGTTCTGTAATTGAAATGCTCGTTATGTAGAGACCTCCAATCTGGTTTTGTGCAGATCACAACCAATCTTCGGAAGAACTAAACGTTTATCAGCCTTAAGTGCTGTCTCCTAGATAGCAAATAAAATTAATGGCCTTGCATACCTGAGGAGGTTTTTTGATTAAATTTAAGAATATTAATATGATGCAATGAAGAAAGTAAGATATTCTGCCCATCTTTCCTAATACTGGTAAATCACATTTTTGATCTGGAATTAAGACTAATTTGAAACATTCATAAAGTTAGCTTGAATTAGGATTTAGTGCTACAATTAAACTTCTCCAAACTATGAGCAGCTAAATTCTGATTTAAATATGTTTATTTTTCCCCATTAAGAGGTTATCCAGAGATATGTGGGAGTGAGGGAATTTCAGAATGGTAATATATTTTACCCATTTTTTTATTTTCAGCTACTATTGTCAAATAAATACCTGTTTCTACGTGGAGTAATGGGTTACCTAACACATCCTTATCTCAGCATGTAACCAGAACCCATCTTAGTGATGGCATGTGAATTACTTTAATAAAATCAAAATATCATTAATTCTGTCATAATAAAAATTACCCAGTTCCTGATTTTGTGCACTCATTCATTACTGTTGTTCTAAAATAGTGATGGAATGAGATGCCCAACTTTTTGAAAAGCTTTTTAAAAAATTGTTTTAGTTGAGTAAATTCCTGGGTGAGTTGAAAGTGTACTCAGTATACCTTTCATTTCAAAGAACTATTTTCTCTATGCTTACATCTGAAGCAAAATTATGTAAATATATGATAGTATAGTAAGAAATTTAGCTGACATTTCTTCCATAATTTATAATCTATTTGACTGTCTTAAATTCCTGTGCATATATATTAATAATACCTTTGTTTTAACTTGTAGATCTGGCAGTGTGGTGGAAAACTGCTGTTTGTTCCCTGTTCTCGCGTTGGACACATCTATCGTCTGCAGGGCTGGCAAGGAAATCCACCCCCTGTGTACGTTGGGTCTTCTCCTACGTTAAAGGTACAGTTTTGAAGCAGCCTTGAAGGTGGTTTTGGATTTCAGATAAGAACAGTTTTAGATAAATTTGTTTAAATTATCAGTAGCAATTTAGAGAGCACTTCATCCAAACTATTTAGTATCTAAAGCTCAGATGATCATCCCCACAGGAGAATAATCTTTGTGTTAATCCCACTGTTATTAAGAGTAGAGAATCCTAGAACCCGTCTTCTTGCTCTAAAGCCTTCCCCTACTATCTTTGAGGTACAAATGCACTTCCTATTACTCAATGTCAGTACCTCCAGCCTTTGCTGCACTGTGCCCAAGTATGTATGAACAACTCTAGTAGCTATAGCACTCCTGGAGATGAAGATCATGGGCTTGAAATCCTCCTTTATCTCAATAAAGATGAGTATGATCCTAGGCCAAGTTAGTGAATCCTGGAATCTAGCATCTCTCAGACTTTTGTGTCTGCATTTGTTAGTTAAGAGGCAGTAAGTGACACCTGGGAAGATGGCATGCTCTGCCCTACATGATAAGTTAGCAACTCCTCAGGTACACTGCAGGTGCTTGAAGTATTACTCAAGCCCTGAGATTAAAATTAGACATTCCAGAAATTCCAGAAAACAAATGAACCAGTTCTGTATGTGAAGAGACAATTTGGCTCAAGAAAAACCATTTATATCCATTTTCATCTATCAGCAGGAAGAGAGAAAATCCTGCTGTTAAGTTTTTCTATTGCCCAGTTTAAGCTTTCTGTTGCACACCATTCTGGCATTGGTAAATCCCATTCCCAAAGACCCAGCTCTTTGTAAATTCCAATCCCAGAGTAATCTCCCTAGACAGTGAGTACCTGTAGGGTTGTAGATATGGCTTGAGCCTCCCTAACAGTTAATTCCAAAGGCAGTGTCCCAGCCTAGCTGAATGATAAAAAACTAATCTGGCTAATTTACACCCCCAACTCCTCCCAGCACTCCTCCCCAGAAAAAGTCCCATATTAGTAATGTGAATTATTAACATTTTGATGAAACAAGGACTAGGACCAGTACAAGGGAGCCCAAGGGTACATGCCTGGGGGTAGAGACAGAGTAATGGGCAACAGGATAGAAAATGATAAGTGTATTGCTCAGTGCAGGCAAGATGCTAGTTTGCCTTGTCTGAAGTGATAAAGATCATTTCAGACTTCTTAAAAGCTGATCAAAAATATTTACTGCATATCTTAACACCTTACATGAGTCTGCTGGCCTGCTTACTGAATATAAAAAGCACTGCTGAGTGTTCTTAAATATTAAGTTGCTTCTCTGTACAAGGCAGGATGTAGAAATATCTTTTAACCCTGCCATCCTCACAGTAAATGTTCTTTTTGTATAGCTTTGTTCAATTTATGCTGGATGTAGATTAAAGTAAAATAATTTGTGCCTTTAGTCAGATCTTTTAAGACTGTATTAACACCAGGTCACTAACACTAGAAGAATTGGACCAAGTGAGGTATGCATCTAGAATGTGTACAGATAATATGGAGATAGGGGCCATCAAAGAGAATGAGAAGAAAAATGTGAGGGAGAGGCTTGTTGCCAAGTGAGCTATACCAAATTTTCCCCCTTCTCCGAGTAGCTGACCCATGTAAGACTGAATTTTTTTCCCTGTTACTGGACCAATGCATATCATTCTCATTTAAAGATTGTAGAAGGTGAATAGAAACTATGAATTGCAATTCTGACAGCAGCAAATGAATGCAGCACTTCATTGCACCTGTAACTGAAAAGTCTTTATTTTCAAATGAACTTCTCATCTTAGAAAAAGACTTTGCACTCTTATTAAACAGCCCAGTTTAATTTGCTGCCTTCAGTCCTAAACTATCACTTGAAAATAATATTCGCGTGTCTTGTACTGATAGTGACAAATTATTAGTGCTATATAATAATACTATGTTGTCACTTCTTAAGAGGATAAATCCTTAAATTTCTGTTATTAACAAGGAGTTACTTCTGGCCTGTTTGTGTGTGCCCTGAGGTCACAGCAGTGTCTTTATTCTTCACAGAACTATGTCAGAGTTGTAGAAGTGTGGTGGGATGAATACAAAGATTACTTCTATGCCAGCCGGCCAGAGACAAAAGCGCTACCCTATGGAGATATATCTGAGCTGAAAAAGTTCCGTGAAGATCACAACTGCAAAAGTTTTAAGTGGTTTATGGAAGAAATAGCATATGATATAACTTCATACTATCCCTTACCACCCAAAAATGTGGACTGGGGAGAGGTAGGTACAGCACATAACGCCTTTGTATTTTAGGAGCTTTTTTTAAAAAACTGTAAATTCAGAAGGAAGCAATTGTTACTTGACATGTGAACAGACTATTTGATTACTTCTATACTAAGCTATATGATAGTAACCAGAGAGCTATAGAGATGTAACCCAGGAAAAAAATCATATCTACCCTTGCAGGTGTGATTTTTTTAATTAGTTCCACAGGTCTTTGAAGGATAATTTATGTCTAGCCCTGTCCAAAGCACTTCTTTTCCATAATTGGAATTTAAGTTTTCTCAAAAGAAAAAAATGTGAATCCTTCATGGATTGGTGTATTGGTGAATATTAGTAGGTGAAAATATCTTTTGTGTGAAGGCCTAGAGAAGAGATCATGAAATCCAGGTGGAGTTAATTTCTGCCTGTGTTTGCTAGACTGGGATGTACTCATACATTTACAGCCTCAGCAAGCCCCTTCCCTGCATGTAGTAATTTGATGTAATTCTGTAACCATCATTTCCAGCATTAGTGTATACAATTATGACTTGACCAAATTAAGAATGTGGTTACAAATGCTGCACTTTCAAGTGGTCGGCAGGGAGAGTTGACGTATCACAGGTGAGTGCAGGACTCCTCGCTGAGCTCTGTCTGTCTGGTTCTGGCATTTGACCCACACCTTGGCGAGCACTTTCTGCAGGTCTCCTGCCTGCTTTCAGATTTATTTTTTTTTCCCTCTGCAATTGATTACATCTTTGCCCTGTCTCTGCTATTTATTTCACTTTTGCAGATTGTTGAGGGAAAGTCAGAAAATCTTCTTGCTAGCTGAGGAGAACTCCTGTGTCCCACCAAATTTAGCAACCTTCCTTCCCAAGATATGATGAATATGATACATGGTTTTGTAACTTCAAAAGCACGTTAAAAAATTAGATCTGTGCTGTCTCCTATCACCAAGCAAAATGTCATCTCTAATTTCTTAATGCTAGAATTAGTGATAAAGAGACAGAGCATGTTCATGGTGAAAGGGAGTACAAATAATCTTTTGTCTGAGGGACCAGATGAACAATGCCTCCTTGATTTCTTACCTAAAAGTTAGCACAAAGCATCAGCTACTATATGAGCCTTAGACTTCCTCTGGAATCTACATAAAGGGTTTGGAAGGTACACTAAATATTACTGTTCACCGAAGTGAAAGCATCTGAAGAGCATAAAATAATACTGGTAATCTTGCAGGAAATCGTCCTGGATAAATGCAAGTGGGTCTGGTGGAGCAGCAGGAGAATTCTAAGTTCAGGGATGCTCTGAAGTGTTCTTCAACTCTTCTCCACAGGCTGCTTGTTATCCTACATCTGAGCAATCCTGTCCCACCTCCCCCCGTTTGTAACACCACACTGATTGCATTTCCAAACTCTAGGCTATGAAAGTATGGGGTTCATCTTCCCTAACGCTCCCTGGAAGAGTCTGAGCTTAGTCCTCCAGACTTTTTATACCATTACAAAGAGGAAAGAGTCTCTGGCAAAGAAAATAGGTCTGGAAAAAATGTTATTTGTGTCATAAAGCTTCTTGTTGGCCCTTCTGAGAAGGGAGTGAGATAATCAGTAGTTGAGACATGCTTTATGACAGGACTGCAGTTCTTTATCCCTGTGCCTGTGCCTGCCCATCATCAATTTTATTTCTTTTTTTTTTTTCTTTCTGTGTAATTGCTGCTGCAGAAGGTCCATCTGAGCAGCTGTGTCAGAGGGCTGTGGGTAATTGCTGCTGCTGTGCATAACTTGTCTACATCCTGTTTCTCTTCATCCACAAGATGAAAGCAACTTACCTGAGCTCCTAAGCTTAATTATGAAGACCTGGGAGATGGAACATGCTGGGATAGGAGATTGAATAAATTAAAATTCTTGAAAGTCCTATATTTTGGTGTTATTAATTTAGAATTGAGCTTTGCAACTCTGATTTTATCAGCACACTCTGACTCATGGAAGAGCTTGCAAATTAGCACAGGCAGGTTGAAGTTCCATCTCCCACAACAGTTAACACCAGTATTTAAATTTCATACACGGGCTTGTCTAATCTTTCCGTCAGATACCTGTTTCTGGTTTGAGAGATAAGTGAGACTTTTCTGAACTCCTTAGCACTTATTTTTCCCTTGAGACTGACTTTGAGTGCAAAACCTCTTTTCCAGATTAGAGGCTTTGAAACCTCTTACTGCATCGACAGCATGGGGCACACCAACGGTGGCTTTGTTGAGCTTGGGCCGTGCCACAGAATGGGAGGAAATCAGGTAAGGAGCTTGAAGGCAAGTCTGAAGGAGAATTGCTTGCTAGGGATTGATAACAGGCAGGTTTTATGTTAAGCCTGTACATGAACCTAGGTGCCAGCTACAGAGGTGGGAATTAGGGTTTTCCATAAGCATACTGGCATTGCTAAAATACAGCAGTCTGAAAATAGCATTTCAAACTTAAATGGTATGAAATTGAAGGCAAATTCATAATCCATTCTTCAGAGAAACAGGTACATGAAGAAGCAACAGTATCACTGCTTCAGCTCTAAGCATTGCTCCTAATCAGGAGCAATCATCACTTACTTTTACTTAATAATCCTTCAGGGAAAAAAAACTTACTGACTGTAATGAAGTCATTTTGGTCTAAGTATAAAACACTTTTGTGCAGTAACTCATCTTCCACCACATGAGAGAAGAAAATGAACAGAAATTTGTCTCTGCTCTGTTTACAAATTAATTGACAGAAGATAATTACTATTGGATGGTTGCAACCCAAGCTTTTATTGTGACTGACCTGTATCTTCACAAACATACCCACACTACCACACAAACATGCTGCTCTGTCTTTATATCTTCTTTTCTGGTTGGAATATTTTTCAGAATTTAAAGTCCTTATTTAAGCCCATGTAAATTTAAACCAGGCAGTTTTTTCATGGCAATCATAAAATTGCATTCAGGATGGTGTTTTTTAGAAATCCTATATGGATTAGCTCTTAGTAGCCCCTGGAAATGTCTCTTTTATTCTGATATTTAATGAAAATATTCCCTAAACTACTTTTTCTGCATATGCTACCCAAAAAACCCTGTAGCAATTACTCTGTAAGAAGTAGCTAGGATAATCTTTTTGTATCTGGATGACTTAGATTGATTTCCTCCATGGCTAAAATGCCAGAAGTTTAGTGTCTTCACATAAAATTTCTGTCCAGGATCAAGGACTTGCTGCCAGGCTTTTATAAAGATAATGGGTTGTTTGGCCATCAAATCATACGAAGGTTTGTAATCAAACACTTTTAGAAGTCTGCTGAATAGGAATCCCTTTACCATTTTTGTCTTTCTGGTTAAGTTTCTTGCCCTTCTAAGTCTACAGGAAAGTTTACCGTGAAATTTAGTATTGTGATAGTAAATGTGGGTTAGGCAAAATAAAGAACTCTCCTCAAAGAGGGTTGTAAAGAGTGTAATAAAACCAGAAAATGTTTTGTATGTTGCAATTTCATTGTATTTTCAGTGTTTCTAAAATGCTCATTGAGTCAGCTGTTACAAAAATGGCTTTTTCTTTTCCATTAGCTTTTCCGAATCAATGAAGCCAATCAACTCATGCAGTATGATCAGTGCTTAACTAAAGGACCAGATGGATCCAAAATTATGATTACACACTGTAATCAGAACGAATTCAAGGAGTGGCAGTTCTTCAAGGTATGCAACAGATATATGGAAGAAAATTAGTTTTTAGATTTCATACTGGGTTTTTTGCTCCTTTAAAAGATTGTTTTATGTATACCTGGAATTTAAAGATCTATGATAAGGTTAACCAAATCAAGTAAATTGTTAATGGCACATTCTCAGAAATACATGCTTGCTAGAAAAGCTTCCTCTAGTGAAAGATCCTTTTATTTAGTGACTGCTGTCTTCTGTAGCAAACTCTTTAAGGAAAACTCCATAGGCTACAGTTGTTGCCACAGAGATATTAGGAGCTAGCATATGACTCAGAGGAAGCAAAGCACATCCACTACTAGTGAGAAGACTTTATAAAAGCTTTTAGTGCCTTTGCCCTCTGCTTGTATGCTCTATATCAAGAAAGTCTCTTTACTTCACATATGCTGTGAGAAGATGGCTTAAATCCTGGAGTGCATTTAGAAGCTAGTATTAGGTCTCATTTTGGGCAGTCTAAATTGAAGTGTTTCTCTGTTTAAGACTGGGGATATTTTTCAGCCTACATAGAAGCAGGTAAACATAAGATTACTATGCCTTTTTGTATTTTGTATTGTCTTTGTCTTCTTCAGTATTTCACTTCCTGTTCATTAGACATTCTCTAGAAACAATAGTATGCTCTGTTCTTAATCCTGGGTGTGGTGCTGTTACAATGCTATTGCAAAATCTATAAATTTTTAATAAGGACTTGGAATGTTGGCTGATGTACATGTGAGGACTGCTACAGTCTGTTTAGTCATTACATCTGTAAGTCCTCTATTCATATAGGCTTTGTTAGTGTTACTTTAAAAATATCTAAGTTTCTATTTCTGTTTGTCTCTAAAAAGTGAGACTGAGTAGTCTAAGGGTGACGTTATCCTTGGATATAGCCACAAATAGCTTGGTTCTACATCTAAGAAACTATTTCATGTCAATTTTTCTTCAGCTTATATAGCTTGCATATTTATTAATTCATTAGCTGGTTATCTGGATTGTTTGTTGTTTGCATAAAAGATACAGGCACAGCTGAGTGCAGTGAAATCTATTTGTTATCCTTTAAGCCGCTCCACAATTTCTAGTGTTTGAATGGAGCTAGGAAATACCAGGTGCCATAATGCCATTTCCATCCAGCTCAGCTTCCTACTGCTGGATAGACAGACAAATTTCTTTAAACCTGAAATGTAAAAATCAATAAGCAGTGGCAGGTAAGTGCCAACTTCAGCTTTAATGTTCAGCAGAATAATACACAGCAGTTTTTAGCTCTCCAGCCATTCTAGCATGTCCCAGCATGTTACTTGGCTTCTCTCTAAAAATCTCATTTATGCACGATCCATTTCCTCTACACTAACACCAGTTGTGAAATTGTTTGCTTATTACCACAAGTTATAAGGAAGCTCAGTAAGCACAGTCTGGGCTGTAGAACAAAACACTGACTGGCTTCTAGAAGGAAAAAAAGGGAGGGTGACAATGAAAGGACCACCAAAGGTGTGTAACCAAATACTGAATTGGGCACACTGCTGTGCAGTACAGAGGGTATAACTGTTTCTTCTAATGGCAAAGGTGTAGGAATGAGACCCTTATGGACTGCTGAAAAATCTTGTGGCCTTGTGTAAATGAAGGCTGCAAGGAGATTTTATCTGTTTGGTCAGTTGGCTGTCTCTGACACAGTGTGCCAGTTTGTAACATGTGCTGCTTGATCACTGAGCAGTAGCAGGGCTTCAGTGCCTGTAAGACCAGGGCTGGTGGCAGCCTGCCTGCTGCTTTTGTTAGACATCAGTTTTCCCTCCAGCTAGAGGTCCTCCATGTCTGGCCACACGGCAGGAGCCAGGTATTGATGTGAACCAACATTTGGCTGTGCACATGTGTGTGGGGTGATGGATAGGCTCCCCATGCCGGGGGTATCTGTGTGCACGGGGCAGGGCTGCAGAGCCCCCGCCCAGCCCCAGTGCCATGGATTTGCTTCTGCTCCCTTCCCCTCCACACTGGATGCAGCCAGTCAGCCAGCCAGGGCTGCCTCTGGCACATGAGGTCAGCAAGAGGGAGAGGAGCCACAGACCAAACACAGGAGACTCGAGCACGGGGGCATGGTGGGTGTGAAAGGAGACAGATGTGCAAGAGATGCACTTGGCACAATAGGTTTGCACTTCCTTAGGCAGCCTCCTGTTGCTCCAGAAGCCACACTTAACTTACTCTTTACTCTTCCTTCTGCCAGTCAAACAGGGAGCCAAGTTAGTACTTTTTTTACCCCTGTGTGGTTAATGTTGGTGTTGTGCAGTTGCTCTCTGTGAGGGCTTACTGGAGGAGGACCTGCCCAGTGAAGTCCTCATAGAGCTGTCCTCAAAAGTTAATCTTTTAGTTTGGTTACAGGATAGATGAAAAGGCTAGAAGCATTTTAGAGAGAGTTTTACTCATTTTCTTAGCAGTTTGTTGCCAAAGAGAAAGAAAACGTTAAAAAAAAAAACCTCAATCAAACAAAAATAAACCCAACACAAAAACCCAACACATTTTCCTGATGGTTTTGTCTTTCAGAATCTGCACAGATTTACTCACATTCCATCAGGGAAGTGCTTGGATCGCTCCGAAGTCCTCCATCAAGTTTTCATTTCAGAGTGTGACTCCAGTAAAGCAACACAAAAATGGGAAATGAACAACATCCTTAGTGTGTAGACAGACAAAACCTACCTACTGACGCATTCATTTGTACAGGACTGAAAAAAGCCTGAAAACTGCTGCAGTTATTAACTTTGTACAGTTGTGAGCCTCCTGGCTTGGATGAAGGATGTAGAGGAACTGTGATTATTACAATAACATTATCATCCGCAGTTAATGTTTACAAAACTGCTTTACCTTAAACTCTGTAGATGTTTACATCATTTTGTTTCAAGATGTTGGTAAATTAATGTGCTGTTAGCTATGGTTCATAGGAACATAGTTAAAAGCGTTGTCGTCTTCTTTGGGATTACACTCAGGGGTCCGAAGGCAGTTTTTTTACACACACTTGAAAAGGTTGGAGTAATCAGATTTTCATAGAACTTGGTGATTATCAACCTGTTGTATATTTTTATTTAATTTTACATCTTACTAAGCACTGCCACAGGTTATTAGCCAGGGTGGCCTTCTCTCACAGTCATGCTGCTTTTTTGGAAGATGAATTTCAACGTATTTAGTGCCTCTTTCATTTCTCTCTTTCACAAGGAAAGTGTTTGTTGGAAATCTACAGTGGGTTGTACTGAGCTGTCACCAGGGGTAGGAACCAACCGTACCACCCCATGTAATTACTGTGCTAACAAAGACAAACTTCTTTTGGCTGCTCTGCTTCAGCCGAACACTTGGTACAGTGGAAGGAAGACTGTAGTGTTTAGTGCTAATATGGTACAATTTGATGGAGGTAAGCACCCTCATGAATCCTGTTAAGAATTTATAAGCATTAATTTGCTTGTTTAAACCATGCCTTACATAAAAATAATTAAAATAAACAAAAACAACAAGAAAAACACACAAGCTACACAATTATGTAGAACTTGGAAAGAATCAAATGCTTCATTTATACTGCTATTTTGAACAAACATCACTTAGAGGTGGACTAAAACTTTTAATTAGGAAAAAAAATCCAGATACTTAACACATCTGCATAATTTGTCACAAGGACATCTGTCAGCCAGTTTGGATGCCAGATTTAGATTAAAAAAGAGAAATGGAAATCCTGTTTGTACACTTGTCGTACTACTTTTCTTGTTATTTCTGTCATTTACAACTTCTCCAGAGGGATTACAAACCCAACAAACCCAACTGCTTGGTGCTATAGTGTTCAGAGTAGAATGTGAAGAAGTTGTTTCTAAAAATGTTCTGGAAAGGAGTTGATGTGAGATCCCTTAGGAGTATAAATATTTACTCTGAGTGAATAGAGAGGTGGAGAGGAAATGACTTATCCTCACTTCATTTGTCCAGATTTTGTGACTTAAATGTTGACATCAGTGTACTGATTCCATAACAGTTATCCCTATAACACATCACACAATTAAGTATGACTAAATACTTCCCTGAAGTCTAGAATAGCATTGCATGCAGCTTCCGTTGATGTTAACAAGGGTTATGTATCATATTTGGTGACAGAGTTGGATCTTAATAGATCTGTCTGCCCTGATCTATTAGTTTGGGATCTTTCCTAGTTTCTTTAAACTTCTCATCTATACTTTCAGAGCTATGAAAAGTAGAAAATAAAGGAGGGAGAAACTGGAAAAAAAAGAAAAAAAAAAGGAAAAGAAGGTTTTGTGCCGGTACTTGTTCCTTGTGTGTGTGAAAACTGACTCCATTTGTGTGTTGGGTAGATTAATTTAATCATACAACTATGCATAAGAGAAAGAATGGTGGCACATAAATTGTGCGGGTGTGCATTTTAAATGGGTATTATGTGCAATTCATTGAAAGCTGATGCTGTATGTGAATATGAATCTGTATGTGAGACTGAAACCTTACAAAACATGAGATCATACAAAGCTGTTGCTGTAATGACTTTTTCCTACTATAGCCGGCTTGGAAAAAAATAATTCCCATATTCTTGCTTTGTAAGTTGATGATAATGTCACTATGCATTTCTACATATTTTATAAATTTGATTTATGCAGATTTTGATACACTGTATGTTTCTGTAGAAATTGTATAAATCTTTAAAAAATTTATTAGGGATAAATCTGGGAAACCTATGTATATCTTACTCATGGGTTGCTTGTTTTTTAGGTGAAGTAAATAAAATATTTGAATTTTTTTGTTTTACTATACTTTGGTAGAGTAAAAATGGATTATTATCTTTATAGAAACCCACATATCTCAAAATCTAGAAAACTTCAGCATTAGAAACCTACAAATATTACATGTAGTTTATTTAAATTTTATCTGTAACCTTTTGTTGCACCTGTGAGAACTCCATTTTTTTTCCAGTGAAATGAAAACTTAAATTCCCACTGACAACTGCCGCATGGACATATTTGGATTTTTATATCACCTGCCCTGATATAATTAGGTAGATTTAATATGCTCATAGAAAATGAACTTGAAAGTAGAACCAAAGGACAGGTGTAGTTTGTAGTGTTTTTACTGTGTCTTATCTTAGTTCATTTATGTTTCCACCTAGAAACATGTTTCAATCAAACTTCATTTTTTCCTGAGAAGGTTCCTTAGCAAAGGAGGATTAATTAAATCAGGGCATGACAGACACAAGTTCTAAGAGTGAACCTAAGTGCTGAAATCTACAGTTTTTTTTAAAAATGGGATTCTCAAGGGAAAACTAATTAGCAATGTTTCTGTTTCTGGTTGTTCTCCTTGCTATGAAAGGCATGAGAATACCTTGCTGTGTTCTGAATTCTTATCCTGCTTACTTTTATGAGAATAATCTGAGAAGTATCAGTGGTTATCTTCCAGGGTAGTATGTACTTTCAGGGAACATCAGAACTAGTTGCCAGCATTTGGTGCCCTGACTATTGACTTTACTTACCCTGCAAGCCTACTCTGAACTCCTGCAGTGTTAGAATAGTAAATTGTGCAGCTTGGCTGGCCCTATATAAAAGGACTCTCTACATAGAATGAATCTGGTTAGAGAAAGTGATAGGCTATCAAAAAAAAACATAGGTGATTTGGGCTCCCTTGGGTTTTGAATAATACCCAAACCAAGAACTGTAAGTGACCCCTGACGTATGAAACCAGTTTGGCCTTCCAGTCATGGGGAGCCTCACTCACTGCTGCCTCAGGTGTGTGCACTGGTGTGAGCTGTCTCCCTCCTCACACCCTCAGCTGTGGAACTGCAGAGAAGTGGGAAGAAGTGTTTGTGTGGATTTGACATCCCAGTAACCCAGGTAATGGTAAGTAACCTTTGTTTTTTTAAATCTTAAAAATCTAACCTGTTCTTTATGTAGAGGAACTAATGAAGTGTTCTCTATGACCACGTAACATGGGGCCTGGTAATATTAAAACTAAGGTGTCTGCACAACCCTTGGAATTTGTACCTCATTGCACTGCTCTGTGGCTTTTCTGAACAGCAGTATGGATGGAGACTCTCCAGCAAAGCAGTGGTCTGTGGTGGCTGATGAACTGGCTGGTGAAAAGTGCATGTTCCTTCAGTCAACGGATCAATGAAGGTGGCACGCATCCAAGTCTGTAAGGAGGAGTTAGAGCTGCTGAAACACCGAGATGAAAAGGTTTGTTTGCATGTTAGAGCCTTACTTTTTCTTACTAATATGCTTCACAGAGAAGAAACACGATTGTTTTAGGGACAAGAACAGTGTCCTCTCTGAAGTGAAGCGCAGCGAAAGTAGGGCTGAGAGCTGCATGTGTCCAGCAGCTCTCGTGAATGCAGTCGTTCAGTGTGAAAGCTGATCTGCCTCCAGTGATCTAACATTCAAGCAACTCTGTGATGTTTCTTGTGCAAGAGTAATGACTCCTGCATTAAAAAAAACAAAAACAGAGAGGTAAGAGAAGCAAAGCAGCATAGGTCTAACTCATAATAAAAAACAAACAAACTAATGCCTGAGATGAGCATGATGGCAATAGCAGCCTTCTAGCTGAATGTCCCTGGGAAAGGGAAAATGAATGGAGAGGTGATATTTTACTTCCCTGGAAAGGGCTGCTGGTGGCAGTGTGAGTCAACTAAGGCAGCATGCCCAGACTGCTGTTAAACTACAGCCTTCAGATGAAGAAGCACGGTTTGGAATGGGCTTTCTGAACCACGTGAAGGCACTAAGGTGGAAAGAGGAATCAAAATGCAGCCATTCTCCTTGAAATTTGTGGGAGGATTTCCCCAGGAAAATAATGTAGGGCAGTATCTTTCTAGAAGCCCTGACATTAGACGGGAGTAGGTTTTTGGGTACAATGTCTTCTGAATCATCAGTGTGTGGGGGTGCACGTTCCCTGAGTTAGACCTGGCACGGGAAACAACATTAGCACTTTTGGGAAACAGCTGGGCCAGAGCCATGGAGACTGGTACTGGCACTTCTGAGGGCTGCTGGTGAAAACACCCCACTGCAAGCTGATGAAAACACTCCTCCATACAGCCAGGGACTTTGTCCCACTGTGTCATTCTGCACAGAGACCCCAAGCCCTGCCTGGCAATGCAAGCTTTGCCAGCCTGAGCCTGTGGGGAGGCTGCAGCACCTTGCCAGAGCCCTCAAGGCCATCACAAATGCCCAACAGACAGCTACAGATGCAGGTTTTGTGTTTTATTTCTGAGACAGCAGAAACAGTGGAAGAAAGTAGAACCGGATGAAAGTAGAAGCCTTCTGGAAGATTCTTGTGAGTTCATAAGCAGAGATTTGGGAAAAGCTGAGAAGGAGAAAAAGCATGCCCAGGTCTGGAAGGGCTTCTGGTCATGCTGCTCTTTTGATTGCAGTGAGAAATGCACTGAAGTCCTACATGCCCTGAAGATGCCAAGGAAGCTCTAGAGATGCAGCTAATCCACCTGGCAATGGAAAGGAAAGCTGTCTGTCCTGCCATCTGGGAGAGAAGGTAAGATGGTGTGGGGTGTTGCTGAGGAAAACAATTCTGTAACTGTAGCAGAGTGGGATCTGGTTATTATTGATACTAATGCTATTAAAGAAAAAGTAATATTGAATGTGTCATTTCCACCTGGACATAAGAAACACTCCTGGGGTTTTGGGGTTTTTTTTCCCTGTAACATTATCCCATTATCTTCCAAGTCATTATGAGAAAAATGGTGTCCATGTTCCAGAATTATCATGGGCAAGCTGGAAAATATTTTGAGTTAGGATAAGAACTGAATGTAACATTAAAACATTAAGCACATCCAAGATAGGATCAAAAGTCCAGGTAGCACAGCAGCCTGTCTCAGGTCAGAGGTCAGAAGGCTCAGTGCAGTCAGAGTGCAGGGCAGAGTGAAAGGATGCAAGGATGCTTGTCTAACCTTGTCTCTGATTCTGGCATTATATAACTCCAGCACTTTCTGTCTAGAGATGGCATTTCTATTTAATAGTATAGAATTTCTCCAACTGCTGCTTCAATCTAGGCAGACTTTAGTCACATGTCATCTGATTTATGCAAATAGTTTTAAGGTTTCTGAAGAGGCATGCTGGCTCTGCAGTGCACTCCTCTGCTGTGACAAATCAGTGAGATATAAGTGAATTATGAAAGCTTGTTAAAGGTCTTCATTCCTGAAGGAGTAGTCAGTGCTAGGTCAGTGCAGAGTTCAGCCAGCCAGAAGCTGGTTTCAAGGTAGCAGCACTGATCATAACATCATCAAGTGCTCATTTTTCAAAGGGCCTTTCAGAATGTTGTGGTCTTGTCCATACAAACACCATCCCTCCAGCTCTGCTGAAGAAATTATTTATGGGTACAAACTTTACCACTAGATGTTTAGGCCAGGAAATACTGACAATAGCCATACAACTTACAGATGGAACACTGGATGCAGCTATAAAGATTTTTCTGGTGGTTGACTTCATGTTCAGTCCCGGAACATCATGAGCTTCTCCAGCACTGAGGCTAAGGGAGATAGTTGATTTCAGGATGTCAGGATAATCAGAGCAATGTACAGGTTCTCTTACTAATTAGTGCTGGCCTGTGACAATTAAGTAATTTGAGGAATTTGTGTAGGGAGTCATCTTTTTTATCAGGTAGATCTGAATCTTATGTTATTCCACAGTTAGGAGACTTAATGCATCCCTGAAGTACTGTGTGCATTGGAGAATGCAGCAGTGAGCTCAGCATCTGGGCTCTGTTATGGGATTCTTGACACTGGATTCAAATAGGATCATGGAAAAGCAGACGGGTTGTGATGCAGCTCATACAAGAGGCCAAACAACTTTAGGAAATGTGAAGCTTGCTGGCCAAACACTTAGCTATTTCAGGATGTTTAAAGAAATAGAAACCAAAATGAGGAAACAAACAAAAATAAATCTGTGCTAAGGCAAGTGAAGTGGGATCAGCAACAGTCACCACCACAGTAAACAGTCCATCACTGAACAATATGTACTAGATTATGTACTGTTATACACCAGATGCCTACAATACTGTTATGAAAAAGTTCCATACATCATTGGCTAGTCAAAGGTAGAACTCCTATTTCATTTTTTTCTGTTTTTCTCTCCACAATCATTTGTAACTGCATTAGTGTTCTAGGAGTTTTAAAGCCTATCTATACTGAAGTCAGTTCCCAGGTCTGTAGCTGCTCTAATCAAGACACACACACACACATACACATGCATAATTTCAGTTTTCCAAACCATAGGTTTAGCTTTGCAAAAACAAGACCAGCTTTCTAAATAGGTTTTGTTCTTTGATGACCTAAGAAAAGGGAAACCTTATATTCCTCTAGGAAAATGATAAGGTAATACTGAACATGTGTTTTGTTTGTAACTCTTTTACCTGATAACGCCTTACATGCTATTTGCTTTTCTAGCAAACATTCATTATGTCTTCACAGAATTATGTTACAACTCCAGTAGCTCCTCCAGACTACTGTAATATTACCCCATATTACCCATAACTTGAATGTGAGGCCTGCTTTTTCCCCTTCACATGTGATAGGGGAGCATATATTAACATGTGATACAATTTGTACTAACACCATATTTCACCTGTTGGTTTTACTGTTCTCACTTCAGGCTGCAGGCTGGCTTTGCAGATCTTCACTGTTAGCTCTTGTTATTCATACAAGATCTTCCATGGTGACTTATTTCTTTTATGGGAAGTAGACCAGAAAAGCTCAAGTAGATGAAAACTACCTGACCTCCTTTACCCTAAGGTTCGCAGATTACTTTATAATAAGAATAAGAATATTTACAGCTCTATGGAATAGGATTTCCTCTTGTGAAATCACAAGTTCTATTTGGCCATTTGTCCAGCAGCTTTTAGCTGTACTGTGGCTCCTACTGACTTGTCATGTGGACATTACTGGTCTGAAGCTCTTTGCTTCTCCACAGAATGTTTTCTAAAAATTAGTGTTGTATTTCTGACCTTCCATTCATCTAGCACTTAAGACAGTTTTAAGTGAAAAAAAGAAATAAAGTACGGTTCAAAGTTCAGCCATTTCATCACTTGAATTTCCTTAGAACTCTTGGATGAATACCATCTGTCCTGTCATTTTGTTTCAAGTTCTCTTACACTTGGATTTGAGACAGATGCTTCACCATGCCTCTTCCATTAAAAAATTTTGTCATGCAAGCTGCCTGAAACTCCCCCTACAAGGTTAAAAATTTTCTTCTAGGCATTGCTACTGTACCTTGAGCATCCATTGTCCCTAGGACGGTCTGGAAGCCGTCTTGGTTCTGTGGATGCACAGGCTTTGGATGAGTTAATTTTCTTCCTAGTAGCTGGTATGGTGCTGGGTATTGCATTTAGGGGGAGGATAATGTTAACACACTGATGATTTAGCTGTCACTGAGCAGTGTTTACACTTCATCGAGGACTTTTCAGCTTCTCATGCTGCCCTGACAGCGAGGAGGCTGGGGATGCACAAGAAGCTGGAAGGGGACACACCTGGGCCAGGTGACCCCCACCACTGACCAAACTTGGTCTTTAATCCTATGGTATTTGATACCATAGGAGTCAGCATATAACTAGGATGAAAGGCTGAAGGACACTCTTTGGAAACTAGCTGGGCATTATTTGGTTGTTTTTTATTTGCATCACTTACTTTATTTCTCTTTTTATTATTCTCCTTTTTAGTATAATTTATTAATTTTTTTATTTCAATTATGAAGCTGCTTCTGTACACTATAATGGGGAATTGTCTCTAGATGGAAGAACTTCTGAGTTAAGGAAACAGGTGCTGTAGCACTTCAAATTCTGCAGCAAAAAAACGTTCTTGAGCATTGGAGATGCTGTGCACAGAATCACTGTCTCTCACTTCTGGTTTATGCCTGTGGCTTCATGAAACCTGAGCCTGAAAAATGGAGCCATTGATCTCACCTGTGCCAAGTTATCTCTGGCAGGTCCAACATGTAAAACAGCAGCTAATCCTGCTGATGCTACTTAAATATCTCAGGGGAGGAAAAAGCAACTCTGGGTTTCTAAGGCTCTCAAAGATTAACACCTGCTCCAGCACAAAAATGTTTGAATTGCCTTTACAGTTACTTAATTTCCATGCTTACAAGAATATACAAAGTGTTTTTCTCAGGCCTCTTGTTCCAGAACGTGCTGTTATCTTTGACCTGCCAGTGGCATTTACCATATAAAAGTCCTGAAAACGCTTTTTATCTTACACATAGTACAATGATGGGACACAAATTTACTTCATAAGCTAATGGACAATAGGGAGGCATTTTAAACAAAATCTTGGAAGCCTGCCCTTTATATTACTTAACTTTTTAGACATTACACATTTCAGGGCTGGGCTTTCAAGGGCTACTGAAAGTTATTTCCTGGTATTTAGCTCAACAAATTAAACCTAAGCTATTTACTTTAGCTGTAGGATCTCAAATTCCCCGATTGAAAATATTGCTAGGTATCTAGATTTAAGCCTTTTTATATACTAAAGTAAAATAAAAAGTGAAAGCAAACAAGTCGTGTAACTGGTGACACTGTTACAACACCACAAACAGGAATGTATCAGGAGCACTTGTTCCTTACAAGTGCCTTCTTCTTCTGCAGCAATCTACTGGCATGTGTGGAGATAACATTCCAACATTTTTCATGCTGTTCTGCAAGCTGTGTATTTTATGAGAAGCCACTAAAACTGGAGCCAGGGGGAGAGGGAAGGAGTAGGCAACATCTGGGAAGACATGCCTCTAACACATCTGTCTTATAGCCAAGGCCAGTGACCCTTGACCTCTGGAAGAGAAAGTTCCAAACATTCACTCATTATCAGCTACCATGCCAAAACAAAGACCTGTGCTGCAGCAGTCTGGGGAAAGAAGCTAATCCAGGAGTAATTATCAAAAACTTCTCTACTTAAGGGTTTTTTTTTTTCACCCACAAGGTAACACAGGCAAAAGCTACTACAAGGAAAGCAAAATTTTTAACTAACTGTAGTGGATGTGGGAGAGGAAATCAGTTTAAGCAAAAGCTCCAGGAGTCAATGCCTAAGGGATGTGCCAGTGTTGCAGTAACAGCACGAGAGCCCAAGAACACTGTATCCCAGACAGGATTCCAGCATTCTGGGGGTGCCCACCCTCTCAGAAACATCATGAATACAAAAAGAGTCATGTACAACATTTTATTACAAAACTGTTAAAAAAGTAATACAATGCAACAAAATACTACAAAATATAAGATCAGCTATTAAGCTACCTTTGTTTTATTTAGCTAAAAAGAAACACCTGGCTATCAGTCACTGAATTTCAACAAAACCATTAAATACGCAGAAACAGCAGAAACATTCAACAACTTTTTTTCCAAACCGAACCGTAGCACCCTTGGCTACTGCTTACATTATAAATTGAAGTCTCCCTACAAAGAGCCACATTACCTATACACAATTCTGTACAGATTTTTATACTGAAGTTAACCATGAGCTGCACTTGAGTTCACATTCTTAGCAAAATATTGGATTCTCAGCATAAATCTTTACAGCAGGACATTCATTTATTCTTCATCCTCATCTTCTTCCTCCTCTTCCTCCTCCTCTTCCTCTTCTTCCTCCTCCTCCTCTGGTTCTGCTTTCTTCTTAGATCCTGCAGGCCTACCAGGGCCCTTTTTTCCTGCATCACTCTTGCTCTTGGCACGATATGCTGCAATATCCTGCAAGAAAAGTGTTGCTAAGTTGCTAGCAATAGAACACTGAAGACAAATTTGTACTGATTTGGTATTTCAATACTACTGTAGTGCATAGATCAGGTAAAATGCATGCAAAAAAGCAGCATTTCCACCTTGGGACTTTTATGCTTAAATCTTTATGCAAAAGAACATGCAATGCAGACAGTCTGAAGAATTTTATGACCACAGTGCTTTGAAGTCTGACTGTATTTATTTTAGCAAGCAGGTGACCTGCTTTCTGGTAGTAAGGCATCTTACTGGTAAAATCTCTAGACATGAAAACCCACATCTAGGTTCACTGTAAGGGTTCCAGATACCTGCCCCACCACACCTTTCCATGTCTTTTAAAGCCTAACAGAGGTTGACAGAAGCATTAAGAATTGTAAACCCCATATGGTTTGGGTGTAAGACACAAGTCACATCTTTACAGCAAGCTCCACAACTTTAACTGTTTTACTACTTTTACTGTACCTTCTCATACTTCTCCTTTAGTTTTGCAGCCTTCTGTTCATATGGCTGTTTATCTTTTGCCGACTGTTCAGACCACATTTCACCTAATTTCTTTGCTGTATCTCCAATAGACAAGCCAGGATGATCATTTTTTATTTTTGGACGGTGTTCAGAACAGAAAAGAAAGAACGCAGATCTACAGCAAGAGACAGTGATTAAAGTTAAATTTCAAACTATTACAACTAATACTTTTTTCTGTGTGGGGGAAGGGAGTCATAGAAACACTCACGGTGGTCTTTTAGGAGCATTGGGGTCCTTTTTCTTTCCCTTCTTCTCGCCTTTGGGAGGAACATAGTTTTTCATCTCCCTGTCATAACGAGCTTTGTCTCCTTTAGCCATTTCTTCAAACTTTCCTTTTTCCTTGCTTGACATTGTCTGTGGATACACGGAGGGGAAAGAAGAGTCTGGATGAGATAAAGCAGCTACTGACCCACTAACGCCTAAGCAGCAGCTGCTACCAGGGATCTTTTCCCAGCAGCCCGCAGCAGGGGCGGGGGCTAGCCCGGCAAGGGCTCAGCACGGCTCGGCTCGGCTCACCTTCCACCGCTCCGAGCACTTCCGCGAGAACTCTGCGAAGTTGACGGACGAGTCCGGGTGCTTCTTCTTGTGCTCCTCGCGGCACGTCTGCACGAAGTAGGCGTACGAGGACATCTTGCCCCGCGGCTTATTGGGGTCGCCTTTGCCCATGGCGAGGTCGGCGGCGGGTCCCTGCGGGAGGAGGCGGATGGAGAGGCGGCGTGAGGCGGGGCCGCTCGCTCCCTCAGGCCGCTCCCGCCTCTCGCCCGCCAGCGCCTTCCCGCCCCAGCGCGCCCGACCCCGCCCCCGCGCAGCCCCTCTCTCGCCGGGCCCCCCCTGCCGGGGCCGCAGCACCTTCCGCCACGGGCGCCTCTCCCCGCCTCCCCGGCGGCTGCGGCGGCCAGCCCGCCCGGCCCCGTGCCCGTGCCCCAGCCCTGCCCGCCGGGGCCGGAGCCGCCGCCGCCCTCCCGGCCCCACCCGCCCGCCAGGAATCCTCCCCTCAGCCCCGGGCGTGCCGCCCGCCCGCCGCGGGAGCCCCGCGCTGCCTCAGCGCACAGGACCGCCGCTGGTGTGCGCTCCCTCCCGCTCTCCCTTCGTCCCTCCCGGCGCGCTCACACTCCGCGGGCCTTGCCTGGCTGAGCGGAGCGGGCGGCGCGGGGCTCTGCTCCCTCAGGTGCTGCTGCCGAATGGAGCCCGGCCGCGCACTTACCGCCTCTTGTTTTCCGCGGCACTGCCCGCCACAGCAACCCGACCCGCGGCGCCCGAGAACCCGCCCCCCGCCTCAGCCCATTGGCTGCCGCGCCTGTTCAAACCGCCAGGAGCTCCGCCCCCTGCCTCAGGAACAGGATCGGATTGGCTGCCTGACGTATGACGTCAGCGGCAGGGCTACTCCCGGGCTAGGTCGAGCGCGAGGGGGTCGTTGGCGCTCATACCCGTTGGAACCGGTTGGGGTGAGAAGAGCGGGGAGGCGGGGCTGGGCGGAGCGCGCTGGGCGGCGATTGGGGGAGAGGGACGGTTTAAAAAACCGCGGGGTCCCCTGCCATTGGCCGGCGGGGGCGCTGCGGCCGATCTGATTGGGTGGAGCGCGGGGGCTGCGGCCGATCTGATTGGGCGGAGCGCGGGGGCTGCGGCCGATCTGATTGGGCGGAGCGCGGGGGCCGCAGCGTGGTTTAAAAATACAAAGGGAGCGGGGCTGGTGGCGGGCTGGGCAGTGTGTGCTGGGAGCGCGGCCCTCAGCTCTGCCGACCTCTCCTTCCGTCCTTCCCTCCGTGGAGCGGGGACCTGGCGGGCAGCAGCCGCTGCCTGTGAAACTGGACTGAAAACGAGCCCCGTTCCCGGAGGCCCCCGAGCCGGCCCGGCCCGCCCCGCCGCGGGGTAGGCGCTGCCGTGGTACCCGCCCCCAGCTCCGGTCCGGGGTGCCCCGCGGAAGGAGAGTCTGCGGCTTGTAGCGATCCCTGGGCGGAGAAAACTCCCGCTCCCTTCTCCCAGGTGGAGGGGTTTGGAAGAGCCTAGGGCTGCTTGTGAGAGTTGGGTTCCCCCACTCAGGCCGGGGCAGAGGCACCGGCGCTGAGAAGAGAAGGTGTCGCCCCTCCGAGTTCAGCGCTCTCTGTAAAGTGCAAGCTGCAGCAGTGGAAAGCCTGGGACCCAATCTCGGTCGAACTGAGGTTTTAGTGCAAACCACGCCTGTGGTTTGCATTAACACTTCCAAGTACCGCTAGCAGCAAGTCTGGCCCTTTGGAAGAAAACTCAAGTTTACATGTAGTCACTTACACTGCAGTGTGACCTCAGACAACATGATACAGGTTTTACTAACATTGGTTTTTTTCTGTCTGATTATTTTCATCCAGTTCTCTACTTTGGGTAAATATTCATAGTAGTTTAAGTGGTTTTTAACACTTTTTTCAGGTATAGTTTATAGCCCTGATGAAAAGCAGGTTATGACTTTGTTTACTGAAGATGTGATGCCTTCGGTAGGGCTTTAATCACATTAACCTTCCTCAGTGGTAAGAAAAAATAAATCCCTATGCTATGTGAGAGTATTGAGTACCTGCAGATGTGAGAGTGGTCAATGTCTTGCTCTCCAGTCTCCCCTGTTCAGAGTTGCTCAGTATAAGAAGAACATCAGGTACAGTTCTTCAAGCCTTTCTTCTTTCCCTTCAGTAAGTAAGTACAGGTTCACATGGAACAGTTCACTAATGTGACAGTAAATGCCTCCTTTATCCCTGTTTCACTTTAAACTTTGTCTGTTTGCCCAAACTACAACCCTAAAAGCCAAAATCCACTACAGAAGAGAGGGTAATTTGGAGGTAAATTGACAGAGCAACCCACAGACACTCATTCCCTCTGCAGGTGTCAAAGCCTTCACAAGCCAGTTGTCCAAAATCTTCAATCAGTTCATTTATGTGGCTATTACTTTTGATGGTGTTTAGCATACAAATAAAGCTTAGCCTTTCTTACCTTCTAAAATAAACATTTATATGGGGAATGTTTCATGTTCCAGTTTGGGCTTGTTATTGCTCTATTCCACCGCTTCTCTGTGGCAAATTAATGTTCTCAGTTCTGTGGTATTGAGTGCTATGTAGGTCTATCTATCCACTTTGCAGAGAGTTGTTTTGTCATGTGGCTTTAAAGATGCCTTTACTTCATATTTTACATGGAAAGCACTATTTTGTTTGATGAGTTAAGCTGCCAGATGGGTCACTCATTTACTTTGTGGTAATCCACCTCTGTATGCTAGCTTCTTGTGAAGTGTTTTCTAGTTAATAAAGAAATAAAATTTTGTAAAAGATGGTAGAATTTTACAATGCCGGTATGTTCTGAGTGAATCGTAGTAAAACCATTGGTATCTGTGGTGTAAAAGTTTGTTTGCCAGACTGACCTAGACACTCTCTGTCAGTTATTGGAGGGGAAAAAAAGCTTTAGGTAAGTTTTATTAACATTTTCACTCTTGTAACGTTAATATAGCACGTTCATGGAAAAAAAAATTACTTTGGAACAGTCTTTGGAAATTTTGTGATGTAATCACAGTAAGGTTTCTGCTGTTGCATCTGTTTCTATATCTGCTCTAAGAAAATTACTGTAGAAATGCAGGTGGGGTGAGAAAGTATAATTGTTGCTATGGGAAAAAATGAGATCTGCCCTGCAAATGATTTAATCAAATGTTTTAAGAAAGAAATTAATATCTCTAAGTTTTCTAACCTGGAAAAAGAAGCTTTTGTACACTTTAGGTCCATAGAGTGTTACATCATGCTGTCTCATACACCACAGGACACATAAAAAACCAAAGAGTTGTACTCCTTAACATCTGTCTGTCCTCCAACAAGGAAGGCAGTATTGAGAATTTTCCATGCTTGAACATGATACTGGAAGCTTCCCACATCAGTGCCAATGCTGAAAGCCCCACACAAGAATGCTGATGTAGGAACTAGTCATTCCCAAAGCCGTTCCTTCCTCCCAGCACCCTCGTGCCTGGAAAAGCCCTTCTCTGCTTCCACAATAAGCTGTCACTGTTTTTCATTGTGCCACACTGTTCCTCTTCAGGCAAAAACACAGTTTCTGTCGCCAGAGATTCAGTCACTGTTACTCTTCTAAAGCAGTGACCTATGTAGTATTGACTTTGGTCGGTATGCATGGTTAATTTATTAACCACATGTGCATGACAGTTGTTGGGAAGATGCATAAATGCCGGGACTTGGAGTTTACTTCAGTGTGAATAATTCTGCTCATTAAATGACTCTTAGGTTTTATAGCTCCCTGGCTTTGAGCCCTCCTGAGTTTCTAATCTGCTCCACAATTTGGGGTGTTATTGTTAACTCAGACTAATCTTCAGTAAACTGCAAGTGAGGAGAGAATAAGCAATGAGGCTAGAAATGCTGGATAGAAGGCAGAAGAAAGACCAGATGGGTGAGACCAGGTTACAGACCCAAGAAATGGATTTAAAGAAAAGTATGTCATGGACAACAAAAATGTGTGATGGGAGTGATACTGCTTTCTGTCATACTGTATCTCTTGGCTTCTAGAGCTTTTCTGGATAGTGGTGTCAGTGTGCACAAAGCAAGGGAAGAAAGGAACAAAGGCCTTTTATTTGAATCAAATCATCAGCAGATCCATTACAACAGATACTGTTCAGCTGAGGAGATTGCGAACTACAGTTGCATGACCAAACTTTCATTCTGGTGTACTTATGTAGTGATGCTGTCAGTTTTAATTCAGTCCATTGGTTAAGGAAGCTCTACTGTCACTTCTCTGAAAATCTCCTACCAGCCAAATTCCTGTATGGAATATGCTTTAATGTAGCCTAATGGCAGTAAAATTTCGCTTTGGAAAGTTATCACTCTTGATTGATAGGCAATTTCTTTTTCTTCTTCTGGTCCTGAAAAGTCAGTGGATGAATAATGAGAGTGAGGTAAGGCTGCTCTCGGTTTTAATCAAACCAAACTTCACTAATAGGAATGGAAGATGTTGAAAGAAAGCAAATTCAGCTTTAATCAGCAGGGTTTTTTTGTTACAGAAAAAAATATTAAAATTCAAGACACAAAAAGCATTTAAGTAGGTCATTGCTTTGAAAACCCTTTTAATGTGAATTACGAAGTCTACAGACGGCAGCAGTGTTTTAGGCCTGTTTTTTGTGAGCATCTCTCACTAGCTATATGGTGGGAGCTTTAGGATGAAAAGCAAAAATCAAAACTATTTAAGCTACTGCTTACCTAAATTCAACACAAAACTTATTCTGTTGTAGTGCTCCAGCTATAAGCAGTAATTTTCTTTGTACTTTGATCAAAACACATATACCTGCTGCTGCCTAAAAGTTTAAAACTAAAACCTAAACTACCTAAAACTGGTATTTCTGTCAATATCGTAAAGAATTGCATTTCAGATAATGTATTAGAAGTTCCCCAGTTTTTCTGGTGTTGTATAACATGTAAATAATATGTATGTTGTAAAAATGAAATATATTTACCCTTTAAACATTAGGGTTTTATTATGCAGGCCATTGTAAAGCCTGCATAACCAGTTAAGCAGCTCATAGGCAAATGCAGCTGTGTTAGTTACACCAGGCTGGGTTAGTCTGAAAGCTCAGAAGCTTATTTTGACTTTGTGCTGTGTACCCAATACCTAAAACAAAGGCAGCCTGCATGAGACACTCTCCGGGACAGCTGCAGAGCAAAGGCTGCAACTGCAGTGGTCATATGTTAAGAAATAAATACAACAAATATCTTCTGGTACTAACACAGATAATATTAGAAACAATAGCAATTCCTGTTCACAATAATTGTTGAACTGTTCAAAACCTGAACTTTTTCAGTCTTAATTTGACAGTAACTTTTTTTTTTGCATTGTTTTGTAAGTTTTTCTTTTTTTTTTTTCTTTTCTATTCACCTGGCTTTTACTCACTTTCTTGTTTACATTCAAAGTAATACTCATGCAACGTTTTCCCCTCAAGATATTTAAAATTTTTCTTTGTTTTGCCATACTGCTAATCCCTTTTTACATGTATGAAAAGAAATCAGCAATTTGTCTTTATGTATTGGATAGTCTCACAGGAAGCTTAGAGGGGCTCTGAAATGTGGATAGCCCTTATTTACAGTAGGAATATGGTTTAAATGGGTAAAAAAAGTTCTGTTCTTCTCTCCCCACCCCCAAACTCTTCCAGCATTGGTAAACATTGGTACTTTGCCTGAAACATATACACAACTTACTCTTAAGAAATGAAATTTAATTGCTGATAAAATTGTTCTGTCTTTTGTGAATTGGAGAGCATAGTTTGACAACTTTTTTTCTCCTTCTAAGCTGTAAGGTAAAGGGCTGGACTGCATCTGGCCCTAGAGATGTGACATCCAGTGAGGAGATCCAAAGAAGCTGTAGTCACAGTCCAGCTTTTGAAACTAGCTGCTCTTGCTTGCTGCTGCCAGAATGAAGTACCTGCCAACTCATGGTGACTTACAAATATTGATACATTTCTACAGAAAAAAACAGAAAGCTTTGTTTGTACCTTTGTCCTGTCTGATGGACTAATTCCTTCTGTGATCATGTGGGCTAGAAACTTAAAATGAGGCTGAACCTGACAGGAGAATCTGTTTCCTATGTCAGTGCAGCTCTAATGTCTCCTGGGAGAGAAAAAGAATAGTGGGAACAAGGCTCTGTGTCATGGGCTGCAAGAGAAAGGAGCCAGCAAAGATAAGCAGGTTTAACAACCAGGTACCTCATAAGCACTGTGATATTCATCAACACACTGGTCTTTGTCTTGCATCCAGATAGTGGGAAAGCTTAAATTAATTCAGTGGGTCCCATTAAACTTAAATGGTTCTCAAGTGTTTGTGGTGTAGCTGCTGTTGTTAAAGTAGATATTGCTGGGAGAATAATTTACTTCTGGCAACTAGTGCTGTGATATGTGTCATCAAAATGACCACAGGATACATAGGTGATCTGAGACTAGAAAGAAAATGTTCATGAAGTTTTGAAATTGTTCATTGAATCATCAGTAAAATTTTTAGTCAGGGTTCTCATGGGATTTTCCAGCAACTGGTGATACAAACGTATTGTTTCCTTACAGCACCTGATTTCTTACCCTACTCTATACAGCTAAAGTACTTTACAGTAACAGGGGAGATTGTTTCACAGCTATTATGCTACTAGAAAATGTGTCTGTGTATAATACCAGTCAAAAGGTAATGCTTCTACTCCAGAGCCTCAATTCCTATTAAAAAAAACACAAAACAAACTTGAAGTTTGATAATAAACCTGTGGGCCAATGGTAAATCCTCATCATTTAGTGTGACCATGTGTGAAGTTAAGTGGAATCTCTCCCTCAGTACTGGCAGGGATAAGCACCTGCTGCAAATGAAAAAGAATCAGGGAGTGGCTGTTCTGCATTTGAAGAAATAAATGCAGAAATTTCAAGTTGTTCCCTGTCAAAGATGAGTTTGTTTATTCAAAGCTATGAAGAAACTAAATAGCAACCCAAAACACATCTCTTCCATTTTTTAAAAGCTGAAAAACAAAAGTATCTGTATCTGTAAACTCAACTTCAATGTAAGCCTTTAAGAGAGAAAGCACCTTGATGAATAGACTCCAGTTCTAAGGCTTGATCATGCTGTGCAATTTTTGTCACTACACTTTATACTACATATATACTATAATATATATATTATATAGTGTATATATTATATATAATTAGCATTTATATGATGTTAAATTATTGGAATATGTACAAATACTAAAAGCAGAGAACTTATTCTCATTTTCTAGTAGTTAAGGTTTACTTTGTAAAGATAGGATTAATTTTTAAACAGATTTTCATGATATAACTAGAAACATAGATAATCACACAACAAAGAGGTGAAAGTTATGAGGTAAAATAATCTGAATTATTGTTTTCCTAATTCTGACATAATTTACAGATGATGTAAAATCCTGCTCCAGCAGTCATTTCTGGAGAGAGGTAAGGATTTTCTTTAGCTCCTGCAAATAGCTGTAATAGCGAAGTTTGGTCTCATTTCTGGTGTTTATAAAGTTAATAAATATTAACAACCAAATACTTGGGAAAAGAAAAAAAACCAAAGCACCAACTTCTAAGCCCGTGTTTGTTCAAAACCTCTAATGTTGAAAGTGGAGGGTGAGGGTCTCTTAGTGTTCTGTGGTTTAGGGTATGTCCTTCAGCAGAGTCAGACATACCTTCACAATTGTAAAGGCTGGAAGTTCTATCAGTATGAAAGCTGAGATTCTAATATTATCTTTCAAGTAAAGAAATTGATGTTTGAGAGCATTAAAGATGAACAACAATATCTAATAAAGAAGCAATGCTTTTGGTCAGCTGCTGTGTATTGAATGTGAATAATAGCAGTAAATACTATTCAAACATAGGAATGTAGGACATTCTACCTGGTGGCCATTTTTGGTGACAAACTTTGAAAAACATTTTAGCTGATCCTCTTCCCATAATATTTCTCTGGCACTGGTGAGGCCACACCTGGAGTGCTATGTCCAGTTCTGGGCCCTTCAGTTTAGGAAGGACATTGAGACGCTTGAGCACGTCCAGAGGAGAGCAACGAGACTGGTGAGGGGCTTGGAACACAAACCCTGTGAGGAGCAGCTGAGGGAGCTGGGGTTGTTTAGCCTGGAGAAAAGGAGACTCAGAGGTGATCTTATCACTCTCTACAACTCCCTGAAAGGTGGCTGTGGTCAGGTGGGGTTGGTCTCTTTCTCCAGGCAGCAACCGACAGAACGAGAGGACACAGTCTCAAGCTGTGCCAAGGGAAATATAGATTGGATATTAGAAAAAAGTCTTTTACAGAAAGGATGGTAAAATACTGGAATGGTCTGCCCAAGGAGGTGATGGAGTCATCATCCCTGGATGTGTTTAAAAAAAGACTAGATGTGGCACTTGGTGCCATGGTTTAGTTGAGGTGTTAGGGCTGGGTTGGACTTGATCTTGAAGGTCTCCTCCAACCTCATGATTCTCAGTTAAGGGTTCATTGTCAAGTAATATCAGCAAAAAACAGCTGCTGTTCAGAATTATTATGTTTCAGTTTGTTGGAGTATAAGCCTATCTATATCTTTAACCCAGAAGGAGCTCTGCAGGAGGTCAGGAAAACATTTAAACCCCAAACACTCATGTAATTTTATTTCTATAAAAGTGTCTGCATTAGTATCAGACTATTTTGTTTTTACTAAGGGAATCCCAAGTGTATAACTGATGGTTTGGTGGAAGTGTTCATCTATTCCTAAGAGGCACTTAAAACCTGCTGTTAATTTCAACAAGAGCTAAGTCAGACCTAGAGATGGTTATAACTGTACTGCAAAGACAAGAGCACTCAAAGAGGCTTTAGGGCTACAGAACTTTCCTATTTGCCTTTCTGTAAAACAAATTGTATCAAAAAAGGACATGATGGTGTAACAGAGCCCTGTAGTTTCCAGGATCCTCTGACGAAACCGTGAAGATGGTGTAGTATGCGTTATACAAAGCACAAGATTAAAGCCATCGTCAAATCTGAATTTCTATAACAAGAAAATAGTGGCTCACAAAATGCAAGACTGTAGCACAGAGTATGTACAGTGCTTTTTGTGGGATCCATAGTGCATTAGAGACCAGCAAAATTTACTAAAAAGATATGACAGTTTATATTACAGAGAAAAAAATCTGAGCAAGTTTTTTATTTAATTTCAAGGGATTAAAAAATAATTCTTAAGCAATATACTACATTGATCTGTTACTAGTAGTTAATTTTTTATTGTGTTACACAAAACCTCTGGAGGTGATACTTTTCCACAATAGGTTCCAGATAGCTGCTTTTTCATTTCTGAAGAGTATGAGTGATGATTTAGTGGGGTCTTTTTCTAACTGTGCGATCTCATACAGTGTGAAACAAAATGTTAATCAAAGCAACCTGGATGAACAAGCGATCAGTGACTGTGAAACAAGCAGATGGAGCTGCACTTGGGTTGAGTGGAGGCTTCTGAGGAGGAGGAGGAGGGGTGTTGAAACTGAGGGGCACCCAAGGCAAAGCTGGAGGTTGGCTTCTCTGCTTCTGTGTGGTCACTGTGTTTGAACTCTCTCTCCTAACTCATCCTTCATTGCTTAAGTCCACCAATGAATAATTTGTCAAGTACATTTAACAAAGAACATAACATAATTTTTGTACATAAGGACAATGCCTTCTACGAGATGATCCTTTGATGCTTCCTGGAACTAATGGCTTATTGTGAAAGACAATTTGCACAAACCATTAAGGGGACTGTATTACATAAGTTTAAAGCTTTTACAGTACGTGGCTTTATCAGTTTTAATCCTAAATTATTCTTAAAATAAAATGTGTAGCTTTGGACCTTCTTTACTGCTTTAAATCTTTTAATAAAAGTCTCTGTTATATATACTCTTTCATACATCTTGAGTTTCCATTGTACAAAGCTGAATGCTTAAAAAAGAAAGCTGGCTTCAGGTGGATTCTGACCTGGAAATAATCCTGGTAAAAGGTATGATTTTTTTTTATTTTTTTTTCTATTACTGCACTTCTTGAACCATATACAAAAATCTCTGTGTGTACTAATACAGATTAGGTTTTATTATACAATTAATTATCTGAAATTATATTTTAACTAGCCTAGTCTAAAACTTGTAAAGAAGTAAAAAAAAACCAAAAAAAAACCCAAAAACATTTGTAGGCAAGTTCCAATATTCCCATGCTTTGGGTCTATGCTTTAACAAATTTGGACAATAAATTGGAAGCAGAGCAACAGGCAGTAGCAGGTTAGGTAGTGCTGGAGTGGGAAAGGAAAATGAGATATTAAAAAGAATCAGAAAAAAAGAAAAGGAAAAATAAAAAGACTAGCACTTGATTCTAGTAAGGAAGGAAAAATTTTGTCACTGTTCTTTATCACAGCTCATGAATGCTTATCAGGTAGGATGCTTTTTTATTAAAACAACCAGGGTGTGTGGTGGAATTTACAGAATTTTTCAAGTGTTTTAAAGGAATCTTTTTTCACTGAAGTAGGTAAAGTGCGTAACAAATAAAATGTGTATTTGCTGAGAAAAATGTATACCAATACTTTTCCTTAGTATTCCTTTTGCTAACAGGATAATTTCAGGTGCTTAACACAAGTGCACTAATGTACCCTTGGACTTCAAGTGAATGCTACCTGCTGGGGAAGGGAATCATCCTCCCCAGCTGAACTTTATGCCATGGAAATGCATACAAAGTTGCAAGCCACGTTTATCTTCCAGGACTGATTACTAGTAAGGTGTTTGCAGTGTGCTTGCAATATACCCAAGGTGCTGTATCTGATTATCATTCTTCTCTCTCAAATTACAAAACACATCAATCAAAAGCTAACAGGAGCTGGGACATATGGTGTCTCAGAGAAGCACAAGCTGCTGGGCTCCCACCTGTGCCTGGCCTGCATCGGTGCCAGGAGGGACCACTGAGTCCTGCTGACTTCAGAGCCTGGGAGCTGTGAATTCAGGCAGACTTTTTGGGATGCTGTAGTTCCTGCTCTTTCTGCATGTCACTTACAAGTCATCCATGCTGTGTTCCTGGCACCCCCAAGGGATATAGATTACTGCTGCCTTCTGTACTACACAGCTCCACTGTGAGTACTAGCGATATGTCAGGTACAGGGTAGTTGGTTTGGAGCTGCTATTTCCTTTGAACTGGTTTAATTTTTGAAGTTTAATCAGTGTATGGTTGCAGTGCTGCATGTTTTTATGTTTATTTAAAATATCTTCGCATACATGCTTTATTTATATCCAAATAATTATGGTAGCCAGTACTAGAGTTTATGTTAAAAAATTGTTATTTTAGACAACATACTCCACAATGATTTCTCTTTTTATTTCATGTAGCCCAAGCTTCATGAAAGTTTGCAAATCCATTTTGTAGTAAGCTTCATACTGTCTGATACGCCTGTGTAGCTGCAGCTCTTTGTATTTTTCATCCCCCATGTGATGCAAGATTAAAAGTGACATGATTTCTTTGTTCCTGTAAGCAGGCGTTCATACCAAATGAGGTGGTCATCCCCAGTCACACAGTCCTCCTCTTCTACTGCACCATCCTGTGTGCTGGGGCATCCTGCAAGAGTGGTAAAGCAGATCAGGATTAAATCTAAACAATTTTTCTTGTTGCCAGTCTGGTTTGTAACCCAATAGAATTTGCTGTGCAGCCACAGAAATGTTTTTATGGGCACAAAGAAGCACAGGGCACAGGTGTGAAAATGAGAAGCAGAACCATCTTTCTAAGTCCCGTGACTCTCTTATTGTGACCTAATCATGAAACTATGATACTACTTTACTTGAAATTACGCATATAAATTAGCAGCTTGGCAAGCACGGCTGGGTAACATAATCAGGCTTTTAACTGCTTCCAAACTGTACAAAGAGGATCAGAAACATTTAAAATGCACAAGTGATCTTTCCATCAAACCAAACAGCAGCCAGACCCAGACTGACATATTTTATGCTCACAGCAAGGGAAAATCCATCTGAAAAAAAAAAAAAACAACAAAGGGACCTCAAAAGACATAGTCTGAGAGTCTAGAAATTGCTATTCATGACCCAGATTTCCACTGAAGAATTCCTGGAACTCATCCTTGTCCCACTTTTCCCGGATCATGCTTCCTATATTCTCAAATGTTAATGTCTGCTGATTGTCATTGGGCTTTTTGTTCTTTTTTATCTTAACATTATTACAGTTTTCGAAAGTTTGAAATCACAAGAAACTCAAAAAGTGAGTTAAACCTTTGCTGCCCAAGATTGCTCAGCAGCAGAGCATGGAATTAAACCTAGGCATTATACAGTCTTCAGCTTGGCTGATAACAAAGCAGAGTTCAGTGTTTTTTCCAACTTTCCTCCTATTGCCCTCACTAATCGCTAAAACGTGCCTCGTGGATAGCTGCTGTGACTTTATGCTCAGTTCATCTTCAGTTACTGTACCCTTCATTCAATTGCGACAGTGGGACCTACCCTTATTCTCTAATACCAGGTTACGCAAACAGATTAAGGAGCCATCTGCAGTACAAACTGAAACTGCTCTATAATCGCGTTCCCGGCTCACGCAGAATTTTGGCTTACGCAGGATCTGTGTCTCCTTGAATTATTCACCAGCCTCCCTGCTACCCCTCTCCTTCTTCAAGCTGGAAACGCACAGCAAGCGCTACGGTCAAATATGCCAGCGATTAAATCACTGCGCTTTGAGCACGCTCAGCTCAGATTCCGCTTCGGAGATTTAAAGGAATATTTGAGGTAGTTCAAAGGGAAAGCAAAACCTCTCCCTTCCTTGCGCCTCCTTTGAATGTGCTTGAAAGGACAGTAGATCAGAGCTTGCTGCTTTTGCCACTCTGCTGTCAACAGCTGAATTGTTAAGTGATTTAATGCCAATGCATCCCTTATGTAGCTTTGTAAAGCCTCAAAACTAAAAATACCTGCTTTCGTCAAGTATTTTCAGAGTATCAGTTTTACCTAGTCGTGTGCACAGCAAGGTCTTGGTTCATCATTAGCGAAAATAATTCTGCATTCTCAAGTCTTTTCTGTTGTTACAGTCACCTTTACTAACAAGAAAGTCCTTTTAAATGACGAAACTGGAAACTCGCACTCTAAATCGCCTTTGTCTTCAGAGGGCTTTGCCACAGGAAAGCAGAACGGAGCCCTGACTACGTGTGTTGTAAAAGCAGCTGTAACAAAGGCCTGAGCTTCGTTTGTTTTCTGCCGAGAGACACCCAGGCGGCGGCTGCGCTGCGGCTCCCGGGGAGCTCCCTCCCGCAGCCGGAGGGGCAGGAGCGCCCGGACAGAGCCCGCCCGCCCTCTCCGGCCGGCGGGAGCCGCTGCCCGCCATGGCCGACAGTAAGCGGAAAAGAAAGGAGGCAGAGGCAGGGAGGGGAAAGGCGAAGACGGAAGGCAGGAGATAGAGGATCTGGAACGAGCAGCCCGAGCAGTGCCGGTCTAGAGCGAGAACAAGTGAACAGGAGGGAGGTGCTGCGGAACAGCGAGGCGCCGCCGAGAGCCGGGAGGAGGCGGCGGAGGCGGCCGGCCCCGCGTCGCTGGGAGCGCGGGTACGCGCTCGGCCGTGCCAGCGGCAGCTCCGACCCTCGACACCCTGTGGGGCCGCCCTTGCACGTCCCACGGCGGAGGCGCGGGAAGGGGGGAAAAGAGAGGCTGACGCACGGGGCTTTTTAAAAGTGGGATGAGCCACTGCCGCCGCTCCTGCGCAGCGGGCCCGGCCTCCATACGGGAGGGAAAGAGAGCGGAGCGCGGGGCAGAAAAAAGAAGCGGCTGCCGCAGCGCACGCCGTCCCCAGCCGATGCCTCGGCCGCGCTCCCGCGATCCCTCAGGCGCTGCGGCCGCGCCGGCCGGGGCAGGAACTGCGCTTCCCGTGGGGCCGCGCGGCGCAGCCGGCATGCGCGGCGGGCGGGGCGGGGCGGGGCGGCAGGTTGCTGTTGTTACATAGGAAACAGCTGAAGAGTCTCCACATGACAGGGGGGGAAGGAGGAAGTGGGGCGGCCCGCGGGGCTCCGCCGCCGCCGCTCCGGTAGTCGCGGGGCTCGGCCGGCGGCTGCTGGCGGGGAGAGTCCTTTCCGCAACGCGTGGGCCGAACGCCCTCGAGGGCGGACCTGCGCGCCGGTACCGCCGCTGAAGGGAGGCAGGCAGGGAGCGGGGGAGCCCCCCGCCGGGCCGCGGCGCCTCGCCGGGGAAGTTTGGTGCGGGGCGAGATCCCGCCGGCCGCGGCGGTGGCGCCGGGTATGAACGGCTTCGCCCCCGAGGAGGTGACCCAGCGCGGCGCAGAGCCCGTCGCCGCGGCGGTGGTGGGCAATGCGGGCTCCGCCGTGGAGGTGCCGCCGCCGCCGCCGCCGGGGCTGGGTCCGGCCGCCGCCGCGGGCTCGGCAGGCGGCGGGTGCGCGGGCGGCCCCGGGGCCGGGCAGCTGTGCTGCCTGCGGGAGGAGGGGGAGCGATGCGGCCGCGCCGCCGGCAACGCCAGCTTCAGCAAGCGCATCCAGAAGAGCATTTCGCAGAAGAAGGTGAAGATCGAGCTGGACAAGAGCGTAAGTCCGCGAGGGGAGGACGCGCCAGGGCAGCCGGCGGGGCGGGCGGACAAAAGCGGCCGGTAGGTCGCTGCATCTGTGTCTTAGTTGCTCGGGGGACTTTTAAACAAGTTTAGTGAGGGAGCAGGGGTGTTTGGCGGCAGGGAGGTGTTCGTTCCCCCTCCCCACCTCTTTTCCGTAGCACGGCCGAGTTTGGCTGGCGCGACAGGAGCACTGTCTGAAAGTCCCTCCGGGCGGGGAACAGTGCCCGCCTTTCCTGCCTGCTCCTGGGGTCCCCTCTAGCCCCACGAGCCTGGGCATCGGCTGCGTGTGCCCCGCTGTAGCCGGAGAGGGGATAAGCGTGGCCGGGAAGCGCCTCCGCTTGCCGGAGCGGAGCCTGCATGGCTCCCGGCACGCTAGTTTGTCTGTGTTGCTGGCGAGGGCCGCGCTCGCTGCCCCGCCTCGTGTTGCAGTGCCGCACGTCTCCCGTGCCGCTTTATCTTCCGCTCGGCAGCCATCGGGCCCCGCACGGCAGGGCAGGCAGGGGCCGGCCGCCTTCTAGCGGGGTGGGATAGCCGGGAGAGCGCCCGGCCGAGCCCGGTGCCGCGGGAGGGCCAGAAGGGGTACGGTGTGGGGCTGCCGGCGGGAGCGCCCCGAGCCCGGGCCGGGGCTGCGTGCGCCCCGAGGGACCCCGGCCCGGCTGTGCTGCCCGGTCCCTAACGCTGCCCCGTGCTCTCATTTGCCCTTAAAGCACGCGGACCTGGGGATTCCGGGCTGATACGCTCCGAAATGTCCCAAAGCGTGCAGATCCCCATGAAAGGAAAACTAGTTAAGAAGAAAGAAAGTAAAAATAAGTGTGTTGCGTGACCACGCCGGGTAGCGGAAGTAAAACGAGGGGAGGATATAGCTGGGGAAATGAGAGCCGTCTCTTAGCCGTGCAGAGAACAACCGAAAGCTTGTTTTTTGTTTGCGTGCTGCCCGGCCCCCGCTGTGCGATGCGCGGCCGGAGGGAGGGAGGGCTGTGCTGCGTGGCTCCGCAGCCTGGCACTGCTGCATCGGCCGAATGCTGCATTTCAGCGAGCTCCGGGCCCAGCCGGCGGCAGGGAGCTGCAGCAAACTCTCCATTTAGAAAAAGCCAGTAGAAAAGCTTCCTCGACCCAGTTAATGCGGCTGCGAGTGCTTAAGGGTTGTCTGTCTATCGTGCGCTTTATTCTGGGAGAGATCCACTACACGGATTTGATTGAAGGATGCTGTTTTATTCTTCTAGGCAAGACATCTGTACATTTGTGACTTCCACAAAAATTTAATTCAGAGTGTGAGAAATAGAAGAAAGAGGAAAGGCAGCGATGATGATGGTGACTCACCAGTGCAAGACATCGACACTCCAGAGGTAGGTAAACAGTTGTTTTGTTTTTTTTTCCTGAGTTGCTGTTTTAAGCTTCTTAATGTCACTGAGTGCACCAACACCATTCTCCCCCGTTTACAGTTTACCTTATGTGTGGGAGGGGGAAGATTCTTGATTCACACTGTTTTCATATAAGAGAATTTAACTGAATTTTGTGGCACGTTTTCTGATTAAATGGTGCAGAGTACAGTGAGCAAGTCTATTTCCAAGTGTCTGATGGTTATCTGCTGTTTTCAGCTTCTTCCTCCTTAGTGCTTCCTCTCTTCCTCAGTGCTTTGCCACATACCATCAAACTCTTATTTTTTTGCAGGACCTGACAACTTGAAGGGAATTGCACATAGTGCTTGGGATATAAATGCTTCTCTGTCCTGTCCCTTCAAACCTTTATTTTGTGCTAAATGTATTGCAGGTGGTTCTTGGCAATTACTACATTGTCGTAGTCACTTTAAACACTGAAAGTTTAATGATGACTTTGTTTCAGCCCCACTGTGGGGGGAAGAGCCATTTGGGAAACTGCTGTGAAGGAACGTAGTAGAGGAATACCATGTCTTTTCAGCCTATTTTCTCTACTGCACTCCAGTGAAATCTGACCCATTAAAATAAGGGAACTAAAGCGTTCAACTTTTTTTCATAGTGTAATCAGTCAGTCATGAACATAAGGCACTCTTTTTCTTACACGTGCTGTGGGTTATTTCTGCTACAGCATTTCTTAGCAGGTGCTTCGCAGTGTGTTAATTTTGAGCAGAGGCTGTTATGCCTATGTGGTCCCTTCTGAGAGGGATTGTTAAAACATTCTTCAGAAATTGCTCTGTAAGTGTTAATTTAATGGCACCCTTATGGTCAGAATCTGCAGATAATAGCAAGTATGTGAGGAAATTTTGTGCAGGAATCTGTGCCTTTAGGCACGAGGCTCCAGTCTGAAGCCTCTGGCTAAGAGGATTTTAGGAGATTGAAAGTAGTTTGATGCTGGGTGATGTTGTCTGTTAAATATCTGGGATTGTTTCTTGGAAAGTCCTGTCTAAAGCTAGTGCTGTGAGTGACTTCAGGTAGCTCTCTGACACTGTAGTTGCAGCTCTCCTGGAAGCCTGTTTTGTTTACTTATGCCAGGATTATAAAACATTTCACAACTGATGGGTATCTCCAGAACAAGAAAACAATCTTTATTTTTTTAACAGTATTATTACAAAAAAGAAAACTGGAAACTATTTTTGAGGAGTGTCAGCTGGCTGTTTGGACAAGGGCAGTATGTTCATTTCTTGAAATTACTGTATGCCTTAGATACTTGTTTGCCCTAGACCACCTTTATTTTCAATTATTATCCAGTTTGCTAAGGAAAAAAAGTATCATTCTTCTGAAGAGTTGTAAGGCTCTCCAGCTTCTGTCTCAGTCATGACTATCTTTTCTGGTTAGAAATTATTCCTACAGGAGGAAAAGAAACTCTTGCAGTACTGGTAGCTTCTGGAGCTTGGTGAAAAGCTGCTGCTCTTCCTTTGCATGATGCTGCAAGGGTGGCTTCCCCACTGTGACTCGGGAAGTTGAATTTAATGCCATGTAAACGTTTGAAATGCCAAAGGGTACAATCCTTTATCATGCAAGGTGGCCTCACTTCAAGTCTGGCCAGGCTGCCACGTGTGCTGTACCACTGCTGTATTAAGTGCTCTGCAGTGAGGCTGTTAAGTGAATTTAAAGCAAAAGTGAATGCCTTCATCAATCTTCAATGCAGTGAGTTTGGAGAATACTGTTGTAATTGCAACTGACCTAATCAAATTTCTCATTCAGCTTGCTTTCTGAGCTTGCTCTCCCTCTCAGTCATCTAAGCTCTCTTAGGTTGTCAAGGAGGATATGAGGGTAAGCTGTTGCTGGGAGAAGTGACTGATCAGAGTGCATAGGATTCAAAACTGACCCAGTACTTAAGGATTAAGGCTGTGTATTTGCATCCCTGAGAGGACTGTGTAATTCTCTCAACTGTTGACTGACATTGAGAAAGAGTTTTAGACCTTTATGCCCATGCACATGACTCCTGCATTTTGCTTGTGTAGCAGGGATACATTTGGAGAATGAGAGCAGTTGTTTTCTTTCCTCAACTGAAGCCAAGAACGCTTGTGCTCCAGACTTTGTCCTGATTCTAATATGTGCTCTTTCACGGTGCAGATGTGCTGTGGTCTTATATGTAATCTACATAAGATTTAATGGCTGAAATCACAATATAGGAGCATCTTTTAAATCAGCATCTTCATAGATGCTATATAAAAGTTGCTTTTGGGCTTTGTGTTACTGTGCTGGAACTGGGAAGCAAAAAAAAAACCCAGAACTGATGGAAGTACAGTAGTGAGTTCAAAATGCTGTCCACAGCTAAAGGAAGGTAGAGGCATGCTCAATAATAGCAAAACAAACTGAGCTGGGCTATTTTCCTTCCTGCTGGAAGGTGCAGGGTGGAGTTTGTTTTTTGTCAAAATGACATCTGCTGAGCTGACTGTTTACATTTGCATATCTGTGAGTTTCCAAAATGTTTCTGTGACTCAAACTATTAATGACTGAATTTTTTTTCAGTTATATTAGATTGTTTTCTTCCTTTTCCCCCTCTTTTCTTCTAGGTTGATTTATATCAGTTACAAGTAAACACACTTCGAAGGTACAAAAGACACTTCAAGCTACAGACGAGACCAGGACTTAACAAAGCACAGCTTGTTGAAGTATGTATGAGTGTTTCCCATAATAGAAAATGCAACTTGCTGTGGCATGTGGTTTTCTATACACTGTGATCCTTGCATAAAGTGCCTATATAATCTGGATTTTAGGAGAACAAAAGGGAGCTGCTTATCCAGCTTCCTTCATTGGCCACGGCTCCTGAGCCGAGTAAATCAAAAGTAAAAACTCCTTCCAGAGGAGGGACTCTTCCAGAAGGAGTGTGTGCTGTGTGTGCTGTGCTCAACACAGTGTTGAGTTGGAACAGTAAGATGATCTTCATGCCCCTGAGTATCACAGAATCATGGATGTATTCTATCTGTGCATCAATCACAGCTTCACCTGAAATGTCCTACTGAAAAGAACTAGAAACAGAAGTGTCAGTGAAGTTCTGGTAAGGTACAGAATTTGCTTGAAAAAGCTAGTTACTGCAGCCATAGGTTTCTGTATCTGTAAAGTACAGAAACCTGAAAAAACATGCTTCTGTTGATAATTAATTCTGTTAAAACCACTGGAATCTGCTGTCAGAAAACTGGAATTTTATGGAATTTACTGTTTCTAAAAGTGCTGGCGCTGCATGTCAGTACAGCTATGTGTTAGCATCTCTGCTTCACATGAGTGCAGTTTTAAAGGAATTCTTTAGTGCTGCAAAGGTGCAGTCACAGCATATTGATGTAAATAAGTGAAGAGCTGGTGATCTTAACAGGAAGGTAGAGCTACTGATTTTTCACTTTTATCAGCAATACATTCAGCTGTAGACATTAAGTGCAGACAGTTTTCATCTCTCCTTAACCTGTGTGGATTAAAAGCAAGGCTCTTAAAGGTATGGTTGATCTCAAGGCTGAACTGTAAAAGAATAGTCCTGCTGCCACTAAGTGTAAGAATGCAATAGGTCTTCCATTTTCTTATATGTAGGTTAGCGCTTGAATTAGCAGGACTGTGATTTGAAAAAGCACAAGCAGTTTTTGTTCCGCAAAACAGATGTTTCAAAGGATCTGCTGATATTTGCACTAGGTTATTCCAATGTTTCATGGTGTGCATGGGCAAAGCTGCTTCTGCCACGTGCTTGATTTGACTGATCTGCAGGTACTTGTGAGCCATAGCCACAGAGCTTCCTTAACATACAGTACATTGGATTCCTTGTAATCTGTCCTCACATACCAGGGACACTGCTCTAGCTGTTACTGAATGTTCACATTACTGTGTCAAACAGCTCGTCTGTGAATGCTTTTGGGGTAGAGTTTGGAAAGCCTCCTAACTTTTTAGTTAGGCTGAGCATTTATTCTTAAATCCTGTGGTGTTTAAGTGAGCAGTCCCATGTTTTTCTCTTCATAATTTTAATCTACTAATCTGGCAAAAAGCCAGAGAGCAGACTCAGTTACAATATTTTGCAACTTTCTTTTAAAGCTGGTGTTCATTTTGATGAAGGAAGAGACTGCTGGAATGACAAGTGATTCAAGAACCGCTTACAGATTGTCATATTTTAATGGTTACAGCATGGTGAATTTTCATTGATAGCTCTGTTTTGAAGAGCTGAATGTTCAGTTATAGTTCTGTGATAGTCCTTGTGTTGTGTTAGATGTTTCTGTATGTGATTTGATGCAGACACCCCCTCCCAAGCTGAGTGGAGAGCAGTAGCCTCCCATAACTGTGCTGTCACTGATATTCTGTAGTCATTCTGTAGTCAAGCTGTTATATTCAAGCGTTAACTAAGCAGATGTCATGATAGTCCCGTGATTGTTCTAATAGCTTTGAGTGCTTTTTTCCCTGAAAAATTTCTCAACTTTTTACTTTGGAAGTTAGGGGTACAATCTGCTGCATTTAGTTCACAGTTATCCATAAAATGGTTCCTGTTTACCTTTCTATGACCACTAAAGACTTCTGATGAGAGGCAACATTTCCTTTTTTTGTAAGGTTCTTAATCAGTCTTTTAAACTTTAATGTGGTACATTTAAATTTGAATCTTCAGTTTTTGCATGTAAGAGTGATTATTTAATTTCCTTGCATTCTTCCTTTATAGATAATTGGCTGCCATTTTAGGACAATTCCAGTGAATGAAAAGGACACCTTAACATACTTCATCTACTCGGTGAAGAATGACAAGAACAAACCAGATCTAAAGATGGATAGTGGGGTTCATTAGGCAGAAAAGTTTGGGACTGAGACTCAGGCTGCAAATCAAAAGACTGCATATTTGTTGATATGCAAAAGCTTTCTTTGTAACTTTTTCTCCTGAGAGAGTTTGTCTGTTTTATTTTTCATAACCTTGCTGATTTGTTTGAAAACCATCTCTTATGAAACAAATTTCCTCAGCAAAAGTATTTTAAATAAATATCACTGATATTGTTGCTCAAATGGGTGTGTCTGTAATTTTAATGAGTTGGACTCAATGATCCTGATGGGTCCTGTCCAGCTCAGCATATTCTATGATTCTATGATACTTGTACCTAATAGCTAAGCTTTGGTGAACTATGTAAAAATATTAAAATATTTTTCAATTAAAATGTGCCAAGGATATATTTACAAATGTACCTCAAGTGCTCATGATGCAATGCCTTTAAAAGAAAAAGCTGTAGCAGACTTGGCAGTAGTTTCTTTTTCCTAAGATAGAAGGCTTGAAGTGTCAGTTCTGTTCTTAGCTGGGCAGAAATGTCTGAATAACACTTTTTTTCCCCCCCTTTGGAAACAAGAAGTGGAAGATTTTCTGATTTGTTTATTCATTTTGTCATTGTGGAGATCTGTGCTTCCAAGCACTGAGGCCTTCCTGCTCCTATATTAAAATGGAAAAAAATGCAGCTCTTGAATTTCAAAGCTGTAAGTACAGAGGAAGAGGCTGCTGCAGCTTACTGTGCTGAGAAATCCTTCGACTCGGTAAGAAATCCTTTACCTGCTGACTTCTCCATTTGTCTGCGTGGACTGCTGCTAAGAACTTAATTGGAGAATGGGAGTCAAGCCTGTGTGGGGTCAATACAGTCTCTTCTGACAGGCACACTGTCTGTTTTTCATTGCATGGATTAGCTCAGGCCTGTTCAAAAGGGGCGACCCCCTCTCGATAAACCCAAAACTAATGGTAACTTATGGAGAATAGTATCCAGCATTACTTAGGCTTTTAATTGATTGTCTTAGAAAATTCTGATGTTGAAGATGGTATTATGAATGACTTCTTGTATTGTCAACTATTGTGCCAGTCTAAATGTGTGGTGTATGGAGTATAATTTCTTTCTGCTTAAAGCTGTGCACATAGGATGAATAAAAAGCTGAGGGAAAATAGCTTTTATCTTAAAGCTGAGGAGGATATGGCTTCAGCTTGTTCAGTTAGCATTCATTGCAACTCCTTATCAGATGTTTATAAGCTTTTTCTTAAATTGGGAAAAATGAGAAAGCTGTATGTCTGTGATCAAATCTGCCTTACATTAATCTTTCAAGTTTTTTTGGAAATTACTACTCTACTGGAGTCACTACAACTGAAATGCTTCACTTCACTTTTTTTGACCTGTGACACTTGCATAGAACTGATTGATGATAAACCCTAACCTCAAACTGGCTGCTTTCCCAGTATCTCTCAGTGCTATGATTTCTTTTACTTGTACTGCTTTATGTATTTCCACAATACAGTTCTGCAGTGCTGGCCTAAGTTCAAGACAGTGATATCTAGCTAGTGACAGCTAAAATTGGTGCTCCTTTGACGATATGTTTTCATGCGCATTTCACTACAGGGGCAGCCAATTTGTTTACTAAATGCCCTTTGCACACATTCAAGCTTCTTTCCTTCAGAAGTGCAAGTCACATAAAAAGCCAGGGAACCTAGTCGTGGATAGGACATCCAAAGGATAGAGAGTTTTTTTTCTGAGTGCCTGACAGGGTTGAATGTTCTCACCTAGGCCTGGCAGGACCTGTAGAAGAAGCTGTGTGAGGGAAGGAGAGTGGGGAAAGAAACAAAAGCAAGTTTCTATGGAAAGTCAGTCTTAAAGTAGTGTAACTTCAGTGACCCTATCTTGCTGCAGGTGGAAAGCGGCAAAATTTTGCTCCAGTAGATTGTGCATTTTCCAGGAGTCACGGAAGAAAGGTAACTGAAAGCCACTAGCTTCAGTACGCAATTTTGTATCTGCCTTAAATTTTTTTCCTATGGCTGCTTTACAAAGCTGTGAATGCCAGGCGTATGCAACATGATTCTTGTAGAAACTAGATGGCACAAACAACAGAAGTTAACGTACCCTAGAAGCTTGTAGAGGACTTTACATGACAGCAATGACAGCACATACCACAAGTTTTTTTTTCAGAGCACTGACTTCAGGTATTTTCACTGGGTTGCCAGATTTATGGGGTTTTACTATCAGTTGGTTATTTGGTAGGAAGTCCAAATTACTCTAATTTGCTTGAATAATTACACAAATGAGGCTTGAAAAGCCTGGTGGTGCAAACGGTTTAACAGTCATTAGGGCAAAAATAATACACAGATTTACTTGAAACATTTATTATTGGCTGTGTATAATCATCCCCTCACCCAATATCCAACCCTTGTTTACTAACAAGAAGAAAAACAGTCATGATATTTCATACTGACACATGAAGTAAGTATGGTAAACTGGTGGTAGCAGTTTGGTTCAGTGTGTAAGGCTGAGATGAACACTGCATTTTTGGAGTAGACAGGACTGCACAGTTCCTTCAGTACTGCACACTTCCCATGTGACTGACTTGATAGCTAAAGAGTTTATACGTGTAAGGCAGCAAGTCAGGCTTGCTGCCTGTAAGCCTGGCTTGTTCAGGTTACTCTGCTTAAAATGATGTGGTCACCTCTCAGCACCTGCCAATACAGATTGCCATATAACAAAAATGGTCAAAAATTTATGTCTCTTTGTATCTGCAAGCTCATAGATACATATCTATCACAATACCTCTTAAAAATTCAGATGATTATCTCTGTGTGTTCTGTAGCTATTGCCTTACAGGGCTAGCCTACAAAAGCCAGCATTTTAACTTAATTTTGTGGTACTGTATTTCAAACAGCTTGATTAAAAAACCTGTTGTTCTGATATTTTTAGACGTTCAGTGCTAAGATTAAGCAGTTTAAGGGTTTTGAGACTGCATAGTCAAGGCAGGTGATCAGTTAAACATAAGACCCAAGTGTGCTTTAGTACTGTTAATGTCAACTTTTAATATTTCTTTTATTCCAGTGAATATGGAAATAGATGTGTTTTATATGTGCATGTATTTTAAGATGCCTAAAGAGAACATGAGAGCCTCTCTCCCCAAGTGCCAGGAACTGAGTGGCTTCAGGTTAAAACAGCATTAAAAGTGTGATGGCAATAATGGAATAGGAAGCTTCACTGCCATAAGTTGCTCTGAGAGTCATGTTCCTAACAACATGAAGACTTAAGCTTGAAGTTTCTTGGTCCATACTAGCCAAGGATATTGTGCTAAGTAAGAAGAGTTATGCTTTTTTCCTGGGGAATGCCTATTGGGATACATTAAGAGCTTGTACAGTCTGTTAAACCATGGAAATGGTTTTATGGAAATTGTCTCAGCTATTGGATTTGAAAAGAAAACTTCTTGAATATTTGATATCCCATAAAGGTATAGAAAGGAAATTCTTTCTGCAGTGTAAAGTGAGGCAATGACTTGTGGTTAGAAAGGATTTTTTTTTTTTGTTGGTAGTTCTGTTTTTTCCCTTGAAAACTTTATTACATGATCGTAGAATGATGTCTGTTATCTTCATTTGCAGACTTGAATCATTGACTGTTGCAGGGGATCACAAAAGATATCTTTGGTCCAAAGAAAATATCCCTGAAAGATAGGATCACATTTAAACAATTAGATCATTGGTTTATTAGAGCTTCAGTGTGATATGCATTTCCTGCTGTGAATATTTTTTTAGCATGTATCATGATATATGTGGGATTACTGACTTTGTGGGATGTCCTTCCAGAAATGCAACTGCAGGTCTGGATGAAGATACTGCGTTTCTACCTCTGCTGGCCTGCTGTGGGTGCAATGACTAAACTTTCATTGGCTGATGAGGTTGTAGAACTCCACCCTGGTATTTTAACTTTGAGAAAATAAACTTACCAAACAGATTATATTACCAAAATAAAGGACTTTGGCGTGTGCACACATACTGGTTTGGTGCAGTTTGTCCCAAGAGCACAGATGCAAAGCAGGTCGTGTGTACCTCAGGATGGTGGAAGGAGTATTTTCTTCCATATTTTTATCAAAGGAAGAGGCTTTACTATTCTGCTCAAAGGTTGAAGCTAGAGACCCAAAGTGTGCTTCAGGGTGAGGACACCATGTCTGGTTTTAGGGAAAGTTAATGATGAAAATCTTACTTAAACCCTGCTCTCAGTTTGAATGTGAGATTTTTAGCTTTTGCAGTCTTTCCCACTTGGTTCAACTTGAGTCCCCTACAGGAGTGCTGAAAAGTTGCCTTTATTGGATTTTAGGGGATTTGAGAAATGAGTGTAAAGATGAACACATATAAAAAATCATTTTTGCTTGCCTATACTATGCCATCACATTTTGGTGCCTCTGAAGTTTTGAACTGTTGATATTTCTAATCAAAATTAACTGAATAAAAGTTGTTGCTGAAAAGGTGAATGAAATAGTACCTCTTAATACATTTTATTACCTAAAACCATTATAGGCTGATGGTGTTTATTTAACTCAGTTATGTTCTTTCTATGTAACAACAGCAAACTCCCTGTCATGTTCAGTGAGAATTTCACTGTTCAACTTTGTCAGCAGTGTGAGCAAACTGGGGAAGTGTTGATGTTCTTGGGCTCAATCTTTGCCTTGCCTTAAGTATGTGTGAGCTCCTATGCCCCTCCTTTCCTTTTCTGCTTTTAACAGCTGTTTTTACAGAATTACTTGTTCAACTGACATACGTGCATGCCCTTTAGAATAGCAATACAGTTCTCTTTCATGGAACAGAAATCAAATAGGATTTTTTTTTGTGGTCCTGAAAACATCTTCATTGCAAAATGATGTGAATAAGGGTTTGATGTAGTTATTCTTAGTTTGGATCAAACAGAGGAGTCAAAAGTTGGGTGATTCAAATGCTGAAGTCCCTATTAATAGGACAGAGAGGTTTACAAGATATGCTAAGGAAGTCCTAGGTGAGCCTTTGAAAAAGAAATCTTCAAAACTGACAGTAACAGAAAATTGGCTATATCTTGATATCATTTCAAGCCATCTGAAGTGATGAAGTGCTTTAAAATGATAGCTTATTCCATGTGTGGAAACTGTAAAATGAGGGAAGTATAATGGGCAGTTGTGAAGAACTATACAAGTTTACACGAAATGAGCGTCATCTTACTTCGGGCAGCAGAGCAATTCATTCAAGTTGCAGTAACAGATCACCTCACAGCCCTTCCCTTCCCAGAAGTGATCTCGCAGACCATCGTGGATGTGTCGGAGGTTCTCCTTGCTTTCGGGGATGGTGTGACAGCTGTGGTCCTTGAGGGCCCTCTTGTAACAAGAAGGGCGCTGGGAAGGCACCGCGGGGGTACCCAGGAGGCTGCTCAGCAGCAGCAGCAGCACCGAGACCATCTTCATTTCTGCCAAGCTTCCCACAGCAGGGTGCTAAAGAGAAATGAGGTATGTGACACAGATATTGCTGCTGAACAGACCTCTTTCCCTGATTTGCTTTCTGCCTTGCATTTTTCTTCCCTGTGAAGTTTTGGTCATTTGAGCCTGAGTGTGAGCTGGAGAGTGTTTTCTCCTAGGAGGTAAATAATATTGCAGCAGAATTGATATTCATTACTTTCTGTACAACCTTGGGAATCCTTACATTGGGAATTGAGGCTTCTGATACTGGCAATTTTGTTGTTTCTTTGGCCTCTCACCTTGAGAAAATTGCTTTGAGCTGGTCGTGTTTTCTTGGTGGTGTAAGTGATTGTATCGATTGCTACCAAACAGGGGGAAATGTCTAGCTGTGTGTCCTTGCCTTTCTGGCCACTTTGCCTGTCAAAGCAAGAGTCAGCCACGTAAAATAAATAGTATCCTTCCCCATCAAAGTTGTGGAAAAACTGCGTGCTGATTGAATTCTGTGTCATGGGCTGTGTGAGAAACTGAGGCATTAAGCAGCTGAGGAAGCCAAAGCTGTCTGCAGTGCTGTCCTGGGCTTTGGTATGATACAACATTATGGAGACTCTTCTTTACTGGGTTTTTTTAGTACTGCAGACTGCTTAGTTGAGTCTTGCCACTGGAGGTCATTATGGTAGTTAAACCATAATGAAGTTTTTTAGAAGGTGGGGTAAATTTATCCCTTGCAAAACTCTCCTGCTGGCCACTAGGCTTTCCATCGTTTTGTTTAACATGAGCTCTGCTACTCTGTGCTGCTTTGCAGTCTGACCATACCACAAAGCTTTGGACACTTGGACTTGCATTCACTTTTAAATTAGGCTTCTGAACAACGTTTCAACCGAGCTTTTATTGATATTAGGAAAGAGAGTGGGTTTTTTACCTTTCCTCACGCTCAAACAAAATAGATCTGTTAACTGAATTTAAATAGGAATTCTGCTCTGAAAATGAACCTAAGAATAACTAGCTCTGCCCAGCACTCTCCCTGTATGCTCATTATTTTTCTTGTGTAAGACTTGAGGAAGATTTGCTGTCCTTCATCCTGTTGGCACTTTGGAATTGATGCTGTGACACAACGTTATGGACTTGCCTTGGTCTTCCTTGTGGGGCTGAAGATTAGAATGGGCTAACCCAAAAATAACAAGGTGCAAGGCGATGCATAATCGAAGACCATCAAAGGTGAAGTTAAGATGGTACAGATATTATCTAGATAAGGAAAAAAATGAGGTATGCCAGCTGTACATGTGACTATAATATGGGTTGCTTTGTAAAAATCTTGAGATCACCCTTGAAAAACAAACAGTAAACTTTTAAATATATAAATCTACAGTATTTTTTAGTAATTTTTCTCGGGTAGTTTTCTTACCACTGCAGCTATCTTATCATCCATTTCTACAGCCAATGAATAAAATGCCATGTAAGAAAACCTGAAAATTTAGATTGATATTAGGGATAAAATACAACATCTCAAAGCTTTTAGGTTATTTATTTTTATATTTAAATTTGGGCTTTTTGAACATCAGTAGCCAAATAAAATATTAAAAAGTGGCCAATATATTAAAAAACATGAGTGAAGTGAGAATAAGCTCTTCTGTTTTTTGGTTTTTTTTTTTTTGGCTTCTGTTGTAGAAGCAAAATTCATTGAATAATTCTTTTAGTTTCCACAGACTTGAATGGGAACTTTTGAGTAGAAGACTCCTATAAACTACTAGTAATGGAGCCTTGGGGATCTATTTTTAATTACCTCAGAGTGCAGTATTGAATAACATATTGTCTTTATTAGTTTTAGACCTCAAAACTACTACTCAAATAAAGTAAACATTGTTCTAACCTTGCCTGGTGTTTTTTAGACTTGAGTGAAGAATCTGTATTATTATATTTATGGTTTTATTTTGTAGGAGTATAAACACTTTAGTTATGAGGGTTCCGCTCAGAGAAGTCTAATGCTTAAAGAGAAAAATATTTGGTTATACTATACCTAGATAAATGCCAGTGTACAGTTCTTCAGGGGGTACAATTTAATCTTCTGTTCAAATAGTTGAGCTTAATTACTTAAGTATTTAATGGAAGAAAATTTCCATGAAGGAGAAAATTGGGAAGCAGCGGGTTTGTGCCTTTGTTTCCTGTGATTGGATTATTCTGTGTTCTTCTCCTGAGGATGAGGCATTCATGATACTTTGCTCTTGTGAACTTTTTTTTAATTTCTAATAATTCAGGTGATCTTTCTCTACCTGGAGTTCAACTGAAATGTTCATTTGAATCTGTTGGCAGCTGTCTATCTTCTCAAAATTTGCAGGAATTCACTTCCTGAAGAACAGGCACATTCATCCTGAAAATAGGCACATTCTTTATGCGCTGTCAAATTGCTAGATTCAAAAATCACGACCTACTGTTTTTAAGGTGATTCTGTAACTCACTACTTGTCTTGAAAAACAATAGGATATTGCTGTAGTGTGTCATCAGGAGGGTTTCTATGGGTGGGTGCCAAAACCAGTATTAGCAAAGTCAACATGCTGGATAGACAGCTCCTCTGACCAGTTATGCATCTTACATGTAACAAACATTAATTATAAACATTAGTGTTAAGCATTATTGTTATTCACAAAAAATATTAGAATTTGTTTATGCTTAAATATTTCCTCAGGGTTTTTTTGTGTTGTTTTGTTGGGGTTTTTTTAGATCATAACCAAACAGAAACTTTTTGTCAAAGGACCTTTCTTCAAACGGTTATTTCTTTCCTAGGGTCAAACAGTCCCTATTTGCAGATGACAGATTGCCAGGGAGCTGAAGTGTTTTATCAGCTCCCTGCACGGGATCAATGCAGGTAAATTCAGCAGACCTTTCAGGTGCAGCATGTCTGTCTGACAAACAGCTACAACTTCTTTTTCTCTGTGCAGTTGAACAGATGTTGGAGTGTCACTGATTGCCTAGGTAAAGAACAGAGCTGGTATGTGCATGTTTATTTCAAAATGGGTGTCAAAGGCATTGTCTGCTTTTGCGGAGCACAGAAGATAGGCTTTTCTCATAAAACAAGTCAGGAAAATGTGATGAACAAATCCAATCACTAATGTGGCTCAAAGACTCATTCATTACCAGCAAGCATCCTCTTACAGTTCTTTATTTTATAAAGCCTTCTGAAAAGATAGCAGTGCCAGGCATGCTAAGCCTGACCAGCTTGCTCTATCAAGATGTTAGTATTTCAAATTCTAGCAGGAGTAAAGCCATCTAAAAATACTGAAAATTAGTTCCTTGCATTGCCTAAGTTCTTTTTAGTTAATTTTGATTATTTTGACGTGGTGTAAGTTTTAATGTACCTGGGAATACAAGTGCTTTGAAATAGTTTGGAGCTTTTCCTAAAGGAAAATTGTTAGTGTGGGAATATGCATGGTGAGTCAGGAATTAGTGCTGTCTCTGCTTGTTCAGCTAAGAGTGTTTGAATTATCTTGCCAAGCAATTTGGCACCATCTAGTCTTTGGATCCGCTAGATGCAGAGGTAAATAAGACTGAAGAGAAAACCCCAAATCTCGGCTTTATTGTCCAAGAGCGACAGGGTAATAGTTCATGAGAAGTGATCTCCTTTGAAGGTCACACAGTATCAGTAGGAGCTCAGGTATTGGAAATAGAGAAAACTGAGAAATGGCACAAAATGTGTATTTTGGCACTACTAGAGCGTGGTTGGGAAAATAGAAATATTTGTAGGTTGGTCTATCAACCATTAAAAATATCAATCCTTCATTAAATATACCCTTATTTTCCCCTTAAGTAGGCTGTGTTTCTAGTTGCCTAACGTCAAAAACAAGAAATACATTGATTGGTACACTTTTGGCGAATGTTCTCCAATCTGTCCAGTGGCATGTGCCAGGTTAACAAGTTCCACTTAAAAAGCACATACATATTAAAATTGTTTCACTTATTCAAAATGAAATGTATTTTAGTGTTTATTTATTTGTCAAGTTTGCCTTTCACAAACACCTGTGAGATGCTGATTATTTAATATTTAGGTGTTAGTGCTTGATAGTTAGGTTTATTAGTGTATTACTAAAAAGTCATTACACAAGAACTGCATAACTGATAATATTGTAAAGAATTTTTTCCCTTAAAAAATTTCTTAAATCTATTTTGCTTGAACAGTTGGTGCACTGTAAGTACAGCAGCTATTCCACCGAGGACGAATTCAGTGAATTACTGCTTTGTAATTGTCATCAATACCATGATTCTTTCCAGAAACTGAGTTCTCATTAAACCCCATTTAGTTTTCTTTAAGACAGCAATTCATTGTGAAGACACCTCTCTCCATATATTGAGCACTGGAAGGCAATATAGTTTATTTAGTGACTTCAGATGTTAATATGTAGTGTCCAACTTCGAAGAAAAGCAAGACAGTAAAAGAATTATTTTGATCAGGATCCCAGTCATGCAACTGTCTTGAATGGTACCTCTTGCTTGCAATATAACAGTTTCTCCCAAATCTTGTTCTGCATATTCCCATATGTATTTCTAATTCTGTATTCTGTAATTACAAGGAGCAGAACAAGTAGACAAGGATAATTTCAGGAGCAAAACGTACCTTTATCTTCTGGTTCACTCCCTTCCACTTTCTTGGCCGCTGTATCTTTTTAGATGTGCCCAGAGAGAGCTAGAGCTAGCGGGGATGAGAAGAGGGAGGGCTGATGGGAGATGCTGTACAAGCAGCCCTTTGTTTGTCCTGCCTCCTGCCTGTGAGTGGTGAGCACTGTTCTCCAGCAGCGGGTCAGAGGATGGGCTTCAGGAGCCTCCTCTCTCGATCCCTTGCCAGCCCAGTCTTGGGGCAAAAATGTAACATATCCCTTCCAGCCGGAAACAATTCATTCGTCCAGGATCTGATGCAAAGGTGTCTCCTCAAAGAGCAAAGCATAACATCCAAAACAAGAGAAGAGGAAAGATCCTGTGGAATAACGGTGTCTTGCTTATGGAGTGTGAGCAGGCTGGGGGAAATGGGAAGGAGCACTTTTCTGGGGTTGTGCAGCCAATAAAACATGGTTTCTAGAACGGTGTCTTCTTGTGCATTTGGTGGACAAGAGCAGGTCTGCTCAACAATCTCATGCAATACTTTAATTTTTGACTTTGTGATCCTTTCAAGTTTCCTGAAACTGACATAATAAAAAAAAACCAAAAACCTTAATTATTTTAACCATATTTGTAGTACAGCATGCTCAATGATGCCATGCATCACATTCTTTACTGAACTGTGTTTTAATCAAGAGGTAAAGCATTACATTGAACAGTATTTCAGAGGAAGTTATTTTAGACTAATTCCAGATTAATAAACCGATCTGGTACCATAAAAACAAAAAAAATGATCTTAAATGGAATTGAAATATTGTGTATTAACGAGAAAATAGTCTTGAGGGTGAAGCATATGTCCTCATATTTCTATTGAAATTTGATTCTTATTCTACTGTAGCCATCCTGGACCTCTTTTGCGATGGCCATAGAGAAGGATGGTTGTTGAGCTGTAATTCTTGTTTTTTTCTTGTGGGCATTATTTTGATTCTGATGTGTTGATTTTCTGTCTGTTGGGCTGCTTCCAGTACAGAGGTTTGTTAGGAGTACAAAAACGTGCCCCTACTCAGCTGGTTCAGTTACAATTTGATGTCTTGGTGCTTGTTCAGTTTGATTTATTATATGCCAGAAGCGAGCTCGGGCCTCTGTATGAGGTGTATATCCCATGTTCTGCTGCCTCAGCAAAGAGAGGCGGTAAATGGCACAGTTATTTAGGAGCAAACCTTTGGAAACTGGGCCTACCTACTCACTGTGGTCCCATCCAGCAGGGTGCTCCCCCCTCTCTGCTGGAGATGGGCAGCTGGGATGGAGAGAACACGATATGTGGTTGTACCTCTGCCTCTAATCCTGGCTAGAAACACGAGGAAGGATGTTTTTTGCCGTTGTGGTTACGAGCACGTAGCTACTTAAAAGGGGAGGGAGGAGATAGCTGCAGGCAGTGGCTGTCAGAACAGGACAGCCTTGCCTTTTCAGGGTGACAAAATGCCTGCTGCTCCCTCTGCCTTGCTACAGAAATTCTTTTCTGGTGCAGCACACGGCCACAGCGTTGCGTGCCTTAAATGAGATTATGGTAAAGCCGCTGGGAGTACGCGGTGTTCCAGGGCAGCGCTCTCCCCGTGAGGAGGCTGTGAGCCTGGTGCGGATGTACAGCAGCAGGGCACTGGCTATATATAAGCAGGGATAAAACTTGGAGAAGGGAGCAAGAGCACAGTGTGCTGAAGCTCTATGGATTTGAATACCTTTTCAGTTACTTGCAAATAAATTTTGTTCTGAATAATTTGAAGTTTTTATCAGAAGGTGTAATAAAAGTGTATAGAGGGTGTAATTAGGATTATTCCCTTGCTTTCTGTTTAAATTTTCTTGTGTTTTCCAGGGAACATATGTGTTTTCAGAACACATTTTCAGAGCCCTGTCTGGACAGCAGTCCAGTGCACTGATAGTTTTGTATATAAAGTGAAGTATGTGAGGGGTAGTTTTCTGCAGGAGATGTCTTGCTGCATTTTGGGAAAAGACAGTTCTAACAAAGTTGGTGTTAGGCTGGTGATTTTTTTTGCTCTCTTCCATAGTTCCTTGTACGATGTTTTCAGTCACTGAAAACTTTCAGGAACAAGACAAGTTTTCTCCCTTGTAATGCTTCTACAGAGTAGAGACTGAGAAACAAAGTGGGATTTGGAGGAAGCAAAAGTTTTGAGGAGTTTCATCAGCGAAATGCAACCCAAAAGGAAGACACTAAGTCTGCTGTAAAACAACCCTTTAAGGAGTTAAAAGTGAGGTATGGGAAATGCATAGAAGGGCTGGAGAGCCTGCAAAGTTCATTGCAGTATCTGGAAGTACTTCTTTTCCCTTTCTCCACTTTGCCCCTGACCCATTGCCCTGAATATCTGTTTCTCTACTGACTCTGTCTCACTCCTTGTCTCCAGTCCTGATGGCCCTTTCTTCATTTTCGGTTTCCTTGGGCTTTTCTGCTCCAGCACCGCATCCCCAGCGGGCTCAGCAGCCGGTGTCTGGCACAGGCTGGCAGGGTGCCAGCTGTGACAGAGGGCTATTGAAAATTGCAAGAGCCTTTTTGTTTCCTACCATGGCATCTGGGATCTACAGGAGAACCATAAGGAAATTTTGCTTTTTCAGCCTCCTTCATCTGTGTAGAGAGGAAAATCCTGAACTGTGTTTGACTCATTTTATTTGGAGACATTCTTAGATGTACACGTATCCCTGTTTCAGTCTGAAGAGGTATGGCATTATTAGAAGTAAGATGCAAAGTAGAGCTACTTTGCAGATTTTTTTCTCTTCCCCAGGCTGAAGTCAGCGAGAAGTTATGGCCCATGAGGAGGCAGTGGCAGATGGAGGCAGGAGGGGGTGTGACAAGGTAGCAGCAGCAATCTGCAAGAGAGGAGCAGTTTTCAAAGGGGAACGGCACCTGGTAGGGTGAGATGGAAAAAAGAAAAGGCAGCATTGAAATTCAGCTGCAAAACCATGGCTGCCTCTGACATATAGCATTATTCTAGACTTAATTTGTGTGACATGCCCTTGGAAAATGATCTTTTTCATCTTTTTTTTTTTTTTTTTTTAAAGTACTCAGTGCACTCTAAAATGTGCTTTGCATTTTTAACATGAGCCACACAGGTTTAGCTTTTTGCTGTCAATGAAAACCACTTTGCATCTTATTTGTATCCTTGATACCAACACTAAGCTCTTTGCAGGCTGACAGTGAGAAGTAGTGATGCATCTCCACTCACATTAAATCTTCTTTAAAGATACCACTTTCTCTTTGAGTTAACTAGCTCATTCATGTGTAGAGCTCATATAAGGAGATCCGTAAAGAGCCTCAGAACCTGATTTTGGGAGATGATGCAGTCTAAAACTGTACTTGAAGATTATAAAGGAATGTAACTATTGTAGGGATGCATAAAGACCTTGGAGACATAATGCCAGTAGTAGTGACAGTGCCAGCAGAGCTAAGATTAACTGCTGTCATCATTTGGTTACAGGATCACAGTGGGTAGGAGACCTTGGATTCAGTCATCAGCATAATGGGCTTTTAAGCAAAGATAAAAAATCTTCTGTGTTAATTTTGCAAATATATGTAAGTGTAAAACAACTATATCTCGTGTTATACCCATCATGTCACATTTTTAATCACTCAGATTTTATTATATCAGTCAGAAAAAGTATTTGAAAACAGTTTTTGTGCTTTTATTTTGTGTAATTTAATTTTTTTCATTTGTTCTCATGATTTTTATTTTTTTTAAAAGAAAATGTGCTGTTAAATACTCTAAACTTGCCTTTGCAATTCTTGCATAAGATAATTTGCTTTATACCTTGTACTTGCATTAGCCTGGGGATTAATCTGTTTTCTGGAACACTGTTCATTGTTTCTTCTGTACAGTAGTTATTGTTCATCCAACATTTCTTCTGTTTCTTGCCTTTGTTTCTGGGCACTGCTTTACTTCCAGCTGTGTTTTCTGCAGAGCCCCTTTGTTTCCTCTCTCTGATTTTTGGCTTACTGGTTTTACTGTCAGTTTTCACAACCTTTTCTGCAGGTTGCAATCCGTGCTTGGTTAAAATAGCCCTTTTAGTGTATTTCCTCAGATCCATGGCCTGTTGGCATGCTCAGGCTGCTGCTGGCTTTTTCTCTGAAGGCAGAGAGGATACAGCATGCTCAGAATCTGCTGATGTTATGAACTATCAGTTCTAGACAGGCCAAATGAGTCAATGTTTTAAGTGTGTATATATAAAGTTTGGTGTCTCAAGCTGGCAAATGAGTCTGAAAGATTCGAACAATTATTTGAAATTGAGACACTATGCCCAGCTATCATAGATATTGTCCGATACCTAGAAATCCGTGCCTGCTCTGATTCTCTAGTGATTCAGGATGTTATTGGGTTTTGTTCGGGCCTGGTTTTTTACTCTTTAGCTAGGAATTAGCTATTGACACTTAATACCTGGCACCTGGCCCAGAGGATGCAGAGTATCCTGCAGCTGCTGAAGTTGCCTGGTGCCAGGAGTCTTAGAGAAAACCAAGAAATGCCTCTGCCTCTGTCACCTGTGCTAGTTTCTGTCTAGTTAAAGAAAATAAAAATGAAAACAAAAACAAATCTTGCAAACTTAGTTATAAAATTTGACTTATTTTTCTTTAATCACCACCACCAAAAAAATTATGGTTGCTACACTGACTTTTGAAGCCCTCAACCACTCTGCTGCCTTTTCCCTGTCCCTGGGTAGGTGTGACCCTACACAAGGCTGTTTGCTGGACGCTCGGCTCTGGGGTGTTGCAGTGATACCATAAAGGCTTGTCCAGCCTTCAGACTTTCACCCCAGCTGTACAGCCAGCAGAGTTCTTAAAGGTTTCAAGTGTGAGGCAAAAGCATCTTTGCCCAGGTTGGCCACCCCAGGGAGGACAGCCTTAAAAAGGAACAAGATGGGAAGAAGATGGCAGCCCACACCTGAGTGAGGAAGTTACTGTAATCGGGAAACTTGCAAAAGAATCAGGAGCAGAGAGAAGGGATACTGTGCCTCTAATGGTTAGGCTGCCACTTAAAGGGCCTGGAGAAACAGGCTGTCAGGAACACCGTGATGTTCAACAAAAGCAACTGCAAAGTTCTGTATGTGAGGAAAAATGACCCCATGCACTGCAACAGGCTGTGGTTGGAACACAGCTTTGGAGAATAGCATCTGATGGCACCAAGCTGGAGGAGCCAGCAGCAGACCTTGCAGAAAAAAAGGCCAACAGTATCCTGGCCTGCACGAGGAGGAGTGCTGTCAGCAAGCTGGGGTGGTGATCCTTCTTCTCTTCACTGCTCAGACACATGGAATGCTGGGTCCAGATCTGAGTGTGAAGGGAATGTGGACGAACTGGAGTGAAACCAGTGAAGGGCCACAAAGGTGATTAAGGGACCAGAGCATCTATCGTACAGAGTCTGGAAGAGCTGGGACTCTTCATCCTGGAGAAAGGAAGCCAAGGAGAGATCTTGTGTGTCTCTCTAGCTAGAGATACCTGAGGCAGGCTGGAAAAGAAGGAGGCAGACTTTTCTTAGTGGTACCCAGTGACAGGACAAAAGGCAATGGACACCAGCTTGAACACAGGAGATTCCACCTCAAAATGTAAAGAACTTTTTTATCTGTGAGGAGTGTAAAACAGTGACCACATAGACTGTAGAGATCTCCTTAGAGATATAAACCCCCAGCTGAATACAGGCTAGACCAAACTGCTGTAGCTGACCCTGCTTGTGGGAGAGTTGGATTCCTTGGTTTCCAGAGGTCTCTTTCAACCTCATCTACTCTGTGATTTCAGCCCCTCACTCAAATGAAAATCAGCTAGCAGTGCAGCATAGGCTCGAAACTGTAATCACCCATACTGACTGCACCATCTTGAGTGAGCTTGTGTAATTGTGCTTTTACAAAGCATATAATTTGTTTGCAGACTCCTTGTCTGTCCCTATTGCTTTTTGTCAAGTCACAGCCCAGATGCCCTGGAAGAACAGCGACTTCTCTGTGTTGTGGCAAGTGATTATGTATGCCACCATTTGTTTCTGAACAGTAAGTATGAACAGAAAATTCAGTTTCCTTTGGAGCCCCTGATGAGGAATTTTTACCGAAAGCTTTCTGAAAGCTGCAGATGCTGTGATAGAAGCTGAATGACTCTTAGCACTTGGTCACACTTCATTTCACAGTGATGTTCTTCCACCTGCTTTACCTGCCAGGAATAGTTTTGGGGTATAAAAGCTGAAAAGTCTTTTGCCTTTGAATCTCAACAGGACCTCTTCATTTGTTGATAGGTAATAATGAGGTCATTTTAGATGTTTATTGACAGGAAGAGGATTTGTTTGTCTAATAACTAACATAGAGTAATAGTTACAGTTCTTAAATATTTGCTTTATTTTTGTGAAGTTGTCCCTCTGGCCTCTTTCATCCAAGGAATTATTACCTTTAGCTTCAATTACATGGTCCTTTGGTAACTTCAAGTTGATTTACAAAGGTTTTGTACATGTAAAGGGCTGTAGCTCCCGAGCAGAACTGCAGCTGGTTTTTTTTTCAGGTCTTTATGAATCCTACAGCTACCGATAGCAAATGCTACCAGCTTTGGGGATAGTACAAAATAGTTAGCAAATCCACTGGTGTTAATAGAGCTATTGGTATCTGTGGTATTTCATGTCTCATGAGATTAAGACTGTAAAGACTTGTTAATTACACCTATGTATGTACCACACAAGAAATTTGGAGGTTTCACCCAAACATTGCTGCTGCTGGCAGACACTGCATTCTGCAGCCCTTTGAAACATATTTTAAAAAAATAGGTCTTTGTCTCTCAGGCAGACACAGCTCTGTCAGAGGATGGAAATGATGAGAGGAGCATTTCCACAGTCTGCAGCATTCTCCATGCAAAGTGAGACAGCATGCCTTGCTGCTGGAAGGGCTGGGTTGAGTATGCTGTGGGCCCTAGGCAAAATACTGCCTCTGTTTCTTTAATGTAATTAATTAAGAGGAATTTTACTGAAATCGCTTTTAAATTCAGACTTTTATTCTGCACTCAAAACAAGACAAAACTTCAGTGTCTTATGTGTATGAGCTACAGGTTGCATTCATAACTGACATTGAGAAAGAGTGCTCCCTAGATTTTTGGGTTACAAAACTGAAAATCACAGCTGAAACCTTTTTTTGAATGATATTAGACTTGACACTCAACAGATACAAATAACATGGTCTTATTTGTAACATATGTCAGTGCAGCTGATTTTTAGCAAGCTTTAACTACTAAAGGAGACCACTTACTGTTGTAGTTTATTAGCACCATAATCCAGAAAAACCTACAAAGAATGTTATTTGTGGAAAAATTAATTTCATCTAATCAATTTTCATTTCAGAGCAGAAGCTGAACAGGGATAATAATAATTCTCTTGCTGGGGTATACAGCTTGTAATGAATATTTTTTACATCGTTCCACTTGGTCACTACAGTTAAGTATATTACTCTGATATTGTCTTATTTTTCAATATTTATACATGCTAATTCAATAGGAAAACAAGTCATAAAATGATGTCTTTATATGCTTTTTTTGGTGGTCCTCAAGTCAATAAGGACCATATTTTGGTTTCCATGACCAATGGTCTTGGTAGCTCCTTCAAAGGCACTCAGGTGATTACGTCATTGTTGCATGTTTCTTGTTATCACTGTAAATAGTTTGCAGAGCTTTTAACTTTGCATTTAAATCTGTACAACAGTAGATCTCTGTTTTCCAAGGTTTGAAAATAATATACATCTTTACAAGGTATCTTTTATGTAGTATATAATATATGTAATATATTATATATTATATTATATAATATAATATAATATACAGGTCCTCAGCTGCTTCTTATGCAGTCTTCATTGGTCACTAGCATGACTGAGAATTTAATCCAAAGCATCATCAAAAATACTTTCCAGACTCTCCCTGCTTCAACAGAGACTTAAATGCATCATGTTCAGAATATCCAAAAGTGAATTATTACTTTACATTCTTTGCACAGCCTCTTGATTGTATTAGCAAGACCTGACAGGAGAGTGTTAGGTAAACATTATTCAGCTCTTCAATACAGAACTAGTAGAGTTCAGCATGTTTTGACAGTAAGTTTCCCAAGAAAAAGGACAATTTTGCTTAAAGCAAAAGCAATTAAGCAATTTACTGTTGTCTTCAGGAGCCTTGGCACTCGTTAAGCTTAAGATATACCCAGCACATGGAAAATAAGAAAATAATTTGACATATGTGCACTTATGTAAATTTTTCTATAAAATTAATAAATTCTACATGTTGCCCTAAGCCTGTTCACCACCAAATTAATCAGGACTTATTACAGAGGATTACAAAATGGGTTAGGCTGAAAGGAACCACAGTGGCTCATCTGGTCCAACTTTCCTGCCCAAGCAGGGTCATCCAAGAACACATTGCCTTTCTCATTAAAATATTTAATCATTGTATTTGCAAGACACCTTTGTAAAGTATACAAACAGTTTCATCTGGCTTTTGTGTATATATCTTAGCATAAAAATTTAACTGCCTGTGTGACATACATTTGCAGCAGATTTCCCACTAGATGACTGACATGGCTCTTTTTGGCTTATGATTTCTATTTTAATAGTTCAAAAAAAATTGCAGAGAAACCTTTCTGTACACAGGGTGACAACCCAAGCATAAGCATTCTTCACATTTCTTGAGGCACACTTGTTAGGGAGAGAGCTGATTAACCAGTTCAAAAAACCAGTCCTTGTTTCCTACATATTTTTATTGGTTTTGTTGTGCTGTGATGAGACTATCTCCCTGGGATTCACAACTCAAGTGAAAATGATTGAGTTTTACATCCTTTTAATCCCTCTTGCCAATGCTGCTCCTCACTGTTGAACTTCTGTAATTCTGAGTCAGTGTTACCAGATTGCTTTTTGTCAGTACCAGCACATTAGCACAATTCAGGGACTGTTTTTGTACCCTGAAAGATAAGCTGTCACTAAAAGAGCTTCTACAGTTTGGCAAACCTGTCCCTGAAAATAACTGGCATGCAAAGCAGCAAATTGACTTCCACGTGGTGAGCATTCAGCATTTATAAAGTCATCATGAGAAATTCATGATTGAAAGCTCTTTGCACTAAATTTCTTGGGTTTGCTTTATCACCAATTTAATAAACATAGGAAGGCTTACTTAAATCCTGGTCTTCATTTTGCCAGTTCTTTTAGTTATCCAATAAGAAAGTAATTTGTTGTTAATTGTATTCTGTAAAGCTGGATTTGATGCAAAGTGTGAAGACTCTTGTGGTTTGAATACTCCTACAGTGTTTACTGCAATGCTCTTTGCTTAAATTCTACATGGTAGATCTAACAAAATTAATAACTTCATAAGTTCTCCTGTTGGATAAGGATTCCTTTTTGCTCTCACGTTACTTGCTGGTGAGCCTAATTCAATGTGGAAAACAAACCTAAGCATAGTTGATCTGCTAATTTTTCTTATCTTTATTTGCTATTCCATTCTATCACTGTCCTATCATATATAAAACTCAGAGAACACCACCCAGACCCCCCAAGGCATTGAAAAGGTAAAAATATGAGTGCTGTTAACTGTACACAGCATACAAAAGGTGGATTCTGAGGAGGAATAAATCAGCCTTGGAGTGACCACAACTTATCCCTAGCTGGTCACGCTTAATCACTAGGTAATGATTTTTCTAAAAAGTCACTTTGGTAGGCATCACATATTCCTTTGGGGTTTTATTTTCCCAGTTTATGCTTTGAGGGGGTTATATGTCATTTACAGGTTGTTTTGACACTGGCTGCTCAGAGTCTGGGATCTGTCTTAAATTTAAACCCCAAGGCTTGGTTCTGCTTGGGGTGGCTATGGATGAGGGGGATAATTCTTCCCCATACCAGCTCCCTGGAACTGTCTGCCCTTGGTCTGTTATCATTGTTAAAAGTATGTTAGATGTGTGTGGGAGGGGAGGTCAGAATGCTGAGGAACTTCATTCCGTGATGGCTTTCCCGGGGAAATGAGATTTCTAACAAAAAGGGGTTGTGAATAAAGGTTAGTCCATAAAGTGTAAAGTGTAATGTAGCTGCCTGTTGATGGAGAAGGTGTTCCTGCACAAGATTAAAAGGTAAAGAAAGACTATACGGTTCAGGAAAATATAAAGTCTGTATCCATCATGTGAGATCTTATGGATTAAATATATCAGGGGCTTTCAGGGCTCTCAAAGCAAATCTTATTAAGCATCCGTCTCTTGAAAATTAGTTGGGTTTGGTTATAAAGAAAAATGAGAAGTTATAGCAAGGTTCTGTAGAATATAAAGCATTTTTTTTAATTCTCAGAGGCAAACACACTGAAAATATCTAAGTTCACATAATACGCAAGAACATGTTCTTGTCACATTCATGCATGTAGTTCTCTGAGAAAAGTTCTTTATTTGATTTGCTTGAACTTTTCAGTCAGACTTTTTAGGAACTTGCCCTTGATCTTTTATCAGAGGAATCTGATTCCCAATTCTCCATCTTGTGTGATTGGTGTCAAATCTTGCCACCTTCTACCCATGTAAGCAATGTTTAGTTATTTTAATTTGTCTTTTATGGAACTATGTGTGGATGGAGGAAGAGCTGAATTTGTTTGTTGGTGAGCCAGGCAGTTTGAGAGCATGAAAGTGGGAAATTGGGCTAGTAAGGAAAATAGATTATTTAAACTTTTTCACCCTGTGAAAAATAAAAATGTAACCTAAATAATGATTTGCTTTAGATATTAATGACCACCATAGAAAAATACAACTGCCACAGGAAAAAAAAGTTATAATTTAGTGAAGCTGGTGTTCAATTTCTTATACCCATCATCATCATCACAGTGATCCTGACCTGCCGGTATTAAGCTCAAAGTTTGCAGAACTGCATCACTCCTTCCATCCTTCCTGAACCTCTGCTTAAAGGAAGGAAGTTACAGCAGGGCATGTTGTCTCTCCAGTGGTGGAGAGAGAGAACACTCCTAATGTTACTGAATTTGGGTAGGATGCCAGTTCTGCCACTTAAGAACACAAAATTCAAGGTGTGATCCTGCCTGATTACTCATTAAGATTAAAAAAAAATAAAATTTTAAGTTCATGGCCTAGTTGACAGTCTGAAGACATCCAGCTAGCAGAGTTTCTGATAGGTGTGATTAAAGTGTACCCCAGCAGTGTAAATAAGAAAGGAGAGGCATCACAGGAAGCACATTGTAGAAATTGCACCTCATTACAATATGAGAAGGCAGTAAATGGGGTTTATATAATCAGCTTTGGACAACTTCATTTTCAAAATGTAGTGGTAAGTATTAAAATCTAGAACTGACTTTCCTTACTGATATTTTTAAACAGGCTGTTTGACTTACTTCAAAATTAGTTCTTCTTTGAAACTTTTTTTATTAGTTAGTTAAAGCCTGACTTGAACACAACTTTTTTTCACTGATCAGACAGGTGGCTCATGTGTGACTTTGTGCTGGTTCTTTGCTTGTTCTGACAGTGCCAATCACACTCCAAACTTTTCATTGCCTGGAGAACTTACATTTGGATAAATGTGAATCTGTCCATAGGGTTAGTTTGATAGCACAATATACAGGGTGTGTGTATAGTACGAACAGCCATATTATTAGAGATAATGTGTATTTTATTCTGCCTCCCACTGCCCAGCCTTCCTTGTTGCACTGCCCTGAGGCAATGGGGATGTGTGTCCTGTGAGAGCTGGTAACCACAGGTTGTGTTTTCATCCTGTGGGAGAGCAACTCGGCTGGGATATCCATTCTTCATCCGTTTGGCAGTCTCTAACAGCACCTTGAATTTCTTTTACTGTCAGAACCTGGAAAAGCTTCAGGGTTAAGTTTCTGCTTATGAGTTTATGAGCAGCCTCTGTCCTTTGGAATATGTGAATATTTAAATTCCAATCGCTCCCCTTTGCATCCTGCAAAGGAAATGAAATTAAATAATTGGTAGCAGATTGAACACCTGCACATGTAAAAGACAATCATTAAAATAACTGTATTAACCTTGTGTAATCAGGTTTTCCTTGCCATTAGTTTGGAAAGTCACCTACGGCAGTACTGCGGGAACAGCATGGAGCTGTGCCGGAGGAGGTTTAGGATGGATATTAGGGAAAGGTTCTTCACCCAGAGGGTGGCTGGGCACTGGAACAGGCTTCACAGGGAGGAAGTCACAGCACCAAGTGTGACAGAGTTCAAGGAGTGTTTGTTTCAATGCTCTCAGGGACATGGTGTGATTCTTGGGGCTGTTCTGTCCGGGTCGGGAGTTGGACTTCAATGATCCTCGTGGGTCTTCCAACTCAGCTTATTCTATAATTCTATGAAAAAGCAAACCAACCAGTTCAGCCTCCTGTGCCATTGGTCTTCTAAGCAATATCCTGCAGGAGAGAAAGCGCCACCCTTTTTTGTGTGCATGACCCATTTTTGTGCCCAGCAGGTAAAGTTTGCACTTTGGCTTTTGCCAAGAATGAAAGTGCAGGGTACAAACCACGTCTGCTGGTTCTCCAACATGTCCCATGTGCACTTGCCCCAAAAACATGGTTTCTCTTTCCTCAAAATACTGGCCTTGCTCTCCTTGGCACGTTAAGATCTGACTGAGCAGTTTTATCAGATGGTGGTGGCAAGGAGAGCCCCAGCCAGAAATCTGGTGACTTTGTAGCAGTTATCCAGGAGAAATGTGTTTTTGTTGTGAGCTGCTGAGATAGTTACTGCAGTCAGGTCCCGGCATGAGCATAGGCACAGGCAGGTAACGCCGGGAGTGCCTGTCTGCCCCTCCATCTCTCCCCATCACCGTTTAGAGGAAGGCATTGCTCTTGGTGAACTCACTCCAGATTCATTCTGAGCTTTGTTAGGGGTTTGGTTTGGGTTTACCTGTTTGCTTGCGGGGTTTTGTTTGTCTCTCTGGATTTTTTGTCTGTTGTGTCTATCACACATTTCTGTGAGACCTGTTCACCAATTTACAGAAAAAACCCCAAAACAACCAGAAACCAAAACAAACCGGGGCACGCTGTTGAAACTTGTTATTTGGTGCCACCTGGTGTTGAAGTGACCTGAGGAGAGGGCCGTGTTCCCGAGCGGAGAGAGCCTGCCAGGGCGCGCTGCGCTGGGGCCGCGCTGCGCCTCCAGCCGGGCCGAGGCGGTGCCATCCGGACCGAGGCTCTGGCAGCCGGACCGAGGCGGTGCCATCCGGACCGAGGCGGTGCCATCCGGACCGAGGCGGTGCCATCCGGACCGAGGCGGTGCCATCCGGACCGAGGCGTTGGCAGCCGGACCTTGGCGGTGCCAGCCGGACCGAGGCGTTGGCAGCCGGACCGAGGCTGTGCCAGCTGGACCGAGGCGGTGGCAGCGCGGCATCTCCCCCAGCCCGGAGAGCTTTGGGACAGCTGCCTTCCTGCGGGACAGACGCTCACTGCGCTGGAATTCGCCGGGACAGACGGCAGAGGGCACGAGTGAATGCCTTAAGCATCGGGGCTTGCTTCCGAAGGGAACCTGAATTTCTCTGGTAAATGTATCCTTTCCCTTCAACCTTTTCCCCCTCTTTCTCAGGATGATGCTGGTTATGTTTGTCATTGATTTCTGCATGCTTTATTTTCTGCATATTTCTTTTATATACCTCCTGTATAAATATAAGGCAAAATATTGCTAACAAGCCCAGGTCTGTCTTGCCTGAGGGGTTGGGAATGTACCGACTGGAAAAAGACTAAAAACTCGGGCAAATGGTTGGGGAAGTCTAAGCTTCACGAAGAATAGCAAACAGCTCAAAGGCGTTTTTCCCTCCTTACTGTTCGGTTATGGCAAAAAGAGTCAACTGAGACGTCCTTTTGATGGGAGTATTGCTGGGTTTACCAGACCCGGTGGACTGCCTTTTTAAATCTGCACGACTGATCAAAAGAAAACGCTCAGCTACTCTAATCCTTTATAGGCATGTTTCACTCTTGTACTATTTAATTTCTGATAGGCAAGTTCAGGACTGAACTAATTTACTCCTGGCATGAAGCCTGGGATGTAACATGCCAAAGAGCGGTATATAATAACTACAATTGGATGGAGGAGCGTAGGTCAGCACATGTTTCACACCGCTCCTTTTACTACTGGAGTCATGGGGTAAAATCTACTCTTTTTGCCAGCTTTGGTGAAGGTGTAAATGCACATGCACAATGTAATGGCTTTAAATCTTGGATTCCTACTTGTATGCACCAGATGGATCTTGTATAAATGTTCCACTTTACAGCATGTTAGCATTTGCTAGTAGTTAGCTGGGGGTTATAGCTGCCAGACTTCTCTGTGGCAGTTTCCAGGCTTTAAAAAAAAAAAAAAAAGAGGCAAAAAGAAAAACACAAACAGAGAAAACAATCACCCACAAGAGAGGGAATGTCCGAATAATAGATAAAACTTAAGAATTGCATGTACAGGTGATTGTTCGTGAATAATATTTGATTTGCCTTGTCTTGATTTGAACTACATGGATATTAGATGCATGGATATTAGAATTTTTGAGAAAAGCTACTTTGATTTATCAGTTGTGGTTGAAAAAGTCTTATAAATATTTGTGTATCATACACAGGATTATGCTTATTTTATATATATGTACAAGTATAAATGAACAATTCTAGAACCTTGATAAGTTCCAAATTAATTTAACAATAATTTAATTTGATTATATAGGTCAGATGTATTTTTCAGCTTATGCACTACCATATATAAAATGCATTTGTGCTATCTGAATTTTTTAAATGCTTTTGTCTCTGCTAACTAGAAGTCTAACTCTTCCAAACTATATCTTTAAGACATGATAATATGTATTTTAGGAGGCCATGAATTCTTGCCTCAAGTCCAAATTTGCTATTCTGTATACCTCAGGCATATATTAATGTTCTTGGAAAATATGCTTTAGAGTGCCTACTTTTCATATTTCTCCTTTTCTCTTTCTTTTTCATTTTCCTTTAGAATTAAATATGTAATTTCTGCTAGTGGGGGAAAAAAAAAAAAAAGACAAAAAAAAAGACTAAAGAAGGTTCCAAAAACACAAAAGAAAAGTTTACCAGTTTTATGATGCATGTATATAAAACCTAAAATACTGACTGGGCAATTGTTAAAAACAGGGCAAAGCCAGGCCTTTCTTAGCTGGTGTGTTTCTCTTGTTTTCCTTCTACTGCCTAATTCCCACTTCCTCCCACAACTTTCTTGTACTCCAACCAACAATCACATTTTTGTCCTAATGAAAAGCATGTCAACGCTTCAGTTTCAACATTACTATTACAGGTGCATAGTAAGAGGTACACGGTGCTGCTCCAGCGGCTTCCAGGAGGATTTCATCACACTGACACAGGACAGTGGGGTGCTGCTAGTGCTGCCAAGTGTGAGGGACGTCTTCATCCCCCACTCTCTGCCCTGAGTGTGTCAGAAATTCAAAGCCTTGGTATAATCTGGCTGCAACCTGAAGAGCCAGCGTCTCCAGGCATGGAGAGGAGCATCCAGCCATGTTTGATGCCCCCCTGAAAGTCAGTGGCTGCAAATTCCCCCTGCCTTGCACCAAAGGTATTGGAAATCACACTCCTGGGCTCCCACATCTCAAAGGACAACACTGGGGGCCTGTTTATGTGCTTGTCTTAACTTAAGCAGGTACTTGCTTTGGGGGATTACTCTGGCAAGACCTGTGTCTGTCCTTCTCTAAACCTGGACAGCACCACTCTTGGCAACTGGCTCTCAGGTGAGAGAGCCAATTTGTAACTTTGTGATTTCCTTCCTCTACAAGGTCATGTGCAAACTCTTTTGTTGTGAGGGACATTTCTTTTTCCCCAAGTTCCTCCCGTACTCAAAGAAGAAAACACTTGTGTTTTCTGTGATCATAGCCAAATGTCACAATTGCATCTGCTGCCTTTTTCTGCAAGATCTTGCCAGTACTCCTGCATTTAACTTCAGGTAATGGCCTCATGCAGTATTTATAGATGATAATGTCATATTTTTTTTAAAAATGTAGTTTAAAATGTCTGGAAATTTAATAGTTACACATCCCACCATGGAAAGCACATTTGCAGAAAAACTAATTGTTACCAATAGCTCTAATTGCCAGCCTTGATCATTAAACTTTGCCTTGGGTCAGCCTTTCACTCTGCCTGATTATTATGTACAGATTAAGAGGTTGTTGCTGGCATTACCTTTGGACTCATGAAGCATCGCTGTTCCCAAATACTGAGAGCTTTATCTGAGCAAGCTTCAGCAGCAAAGCACTTTTCTTGAAACTTTCATTAGTGACCAGCTTTCAGAGGGGCTGAGGGCTGTAATCAGATTATTGCTTCCCGCTGGATGCAGAAGATACAGGCTTCTGCTTGTCTCACACTGCGGCCAGGCCCCTCCCTGTTCCCTTCAACAGCTGAGGAATTGTTGGATTCTGGTTTGGGGGCTGTGTCCTTTTGTGCCAGGAGGGCTCACATTCCCTCGTGCTCTCCCCACTGGAATGCTCGGTGGAACATTTTAAGCTTTGGAAGTGTTCGTTTCTGAGCTCACCACGCATTTTAATTCTGCGCTGCCGGCCAGGATTGATGTATGTGGGAGAAGAGAGTTTTAAAACGCCTTTGGATGTGGTTTCCTAAAAGCTTATTTAGTGTATGAATTGTTAAAAAAATAAAGAAAGGAAAGGAAATGTGTGTATCATGCTGGGCCATGCACAGTTTTCAGGCACATCTTACCGATTAAAAAAAAAAAAAAATCTTTCCTGCCTGTTGAATTTATGGCTGAGATAGCCAGATTACTAGAAACACTTATGTGTTTAATCTTTTCATGTTTCGAGCAGGAGAAGGTAAGGCAAGGAAAATGCCATGGAATTGCTTTTTGTTTTGTGGAGACTGTAAATTCTGTTATGGAAAATGTAATAAAGAAGCAGCTTAAACAAAAAGAGTGGCTGTGTGAAATCGCAACATTTCCATTGGGTGAAAACAAATCCTAACTTTATGTACGTTTCCCTGGAGAGATGTAATGTGAATGCTTACAGCTGTTTTTAGTTTCTTATTCCCTGATTAGGTTTAAATTAAAGGAAGGATGTCATATTGAATTATGAAAAATTACTTATTTTGCGTATTTTGGTTTATATGTACTTTCTATCACAGTCTCACTGTGGCATTCACAAGGACCTACTGAACATGTGCACACAAATAATATTAAAAGTGGCTGCAGTGTAGTGGTTCTGACAGAGAAATGTGTCCGCCTTCCACCAGGAAGGGAAAACTACCCCACCGTGCTGAGCCTTCCCCTGCAAGACAGGTTGGTTGGTGGCTGAGAAGGAGGGGCTGTGTCTTACTCAGGTGTGAAACCTCACCTGCAGCACCCTCTGCTCCAGGGGGTCCTGCTGAGGGGCCAGAGCCCAGAACAACTTTGCCAGCCCAGATCAGAGAGGACAAGTTCCCTGAGATAGTCAGTGTGTCCAAGGCTGAACAATACCTAGAGCAAGCTGAGCAGGAGGGGAGAAGGAGCTGCCTCAACCATCCGTGCCATTCCTAAATGCAGGCTCTTTATTTTATGTCTGCTTTCAGCAAGCATTCAGGCGATCCAGCATCCCAGAGGTTTGAAATGTACTCTCTGGGGAGATTTATGTCTTTCTTCCACAGAGAAGTGCTTTTTTTGCTGGAGAAGGCGGTATTATATGACTTACCTAAGTAGTCACAGCTATTGGTGCAGCTCAAACTGGGTGCAGATTTGGTTCTGGTGCAGAGGAAAAGATTAAAAGAACTTGCTTTAAACAACTGGCACACTCAAAGTCTTTGTATGACTGTGTACAAAGGCAAAAAACAAATTGGAAATTGGTTTTAAAGCTTTCCATGGGATACTTCCGTTATAATTTTTCTAACAAATTATCAGCTCTGCAGGAGTTGTAAGACATAAAGGATTCATTAATAGAAATTACTCTGGTAAATAAATATGTATATATATGTAAGCACATATATTTTTAAAATACGGAATTTAAAATTTTTAAAAAAAAGGAAATTATATTAACTGGACAGAAAAAGTGCTGATTTGAATGATGGTGTTTACAAAGCTATGCTGTGTACTGCAGCACATCATTTGGGGTTGGGATCAAAGGGAAAGTCTTGCAGGAGCTCTGTGCCTGGTGGGTGTCTGTAGTTTGCACAAATGAATGAACAACTTGCTAGCACAGCCTCTGCAGCACAAGATGCCTTAATGTAATCTAGAGATGCAAAAAATAAAAATGCTGTCTTGCTGCAGCTGGAAATCATGCTCCTCTTAGATCTGCACAGAACTGAACATCCCATCTCTGTGCTGCTCTGATCATCTCTCCTCTTTTTCCTTCTCCAGAAGAGGTTGTTCATACCACGCTATGTTTTTCAGTGGAGGACAAGGAGCCTGCTGCTGACCTGCAGGGTAATTGCAATAAAAAAGGTAGGATAATATTCTGAGAAGTGGGATTCTCAAAGCTAGCAGGTAAGGGAAAAGGAGGGTGTAGACAAGGGTGTGAGAAGGAGTTTTGCTGTGAGCTTCTGGGCATCCTGGGGAGCAGCACCTCTCAGGTGTGTTTGCCTTGGCTTTCATTGGGTTTCCCCAAATGTTCTGTCCCCCAGTCCCAACTAACATTAGCCCTCTCTCCTTTAAAGACAGGATATTTGGGCCAGGTCTGCTACTGAGGAAGGGGAGACCACCCCTAGTGGCACTATGGCACAGTGGCATTCTCTGGTGGTAGGGGAGCTGCAGCCTGTTCCAGAGCATCCTGGTGGCTGAGTTCTCCTGCCTCAGAGCCTAGGGAGGAAGAGGATGGAGCAGGATGTGAGATGAGAAAGCTGCTGGTTGCCACTGAGCTTTTTGAGAGACACTGCTTTAAGAAAAAAATAATAATCATGGCACTATTATACAACAGAGGTATATGGCCATATAATTAATTATGTGACTTAATGAGTAATTCCCCTGCCCTACCATTCTGTCTAGAACAGAAAGAAGTTAAAACTTTTCAATGTGCTTAGAAACATCTAATCTGATGACTCCTTCAGTGACCATTAGCACAGCCCCTGGTTTTCATCACCCCAACTAAGGAACAATCTGAAAATTATGACAATTTGACAGTCATTGTGTGTAACACTACTTTGAATTCTTTTCAGTCAAGTCCATCTTTAGGTTTCATGCCACAAGGCACTGGAATCTACACAGTCTCTGCAGGGGCCAGCAGCTGCTTCATGGTCCTTATCCTCTAGGAATTGAAAATGTCTTAGTGTATAAGCTGTCATGCCTTATCAATGTGTTATGCATCAGCTCTCCCCTGTCTGCTGGTCTAAAGACATTTGGATATCTGTAGTCTCCAGCAACACCTTTGTATAGTAGTAGTAGTAGTAGTAGTAATAATAATAATAATAATAATAATAATAATAATAATAATAATAATAATAATAATAATAATAATAATAATGGATTCAAACAGGCAGTTGTTTTTATTCCTGGAGAAAGGGTGACCAGCAAATCACATTCTCACCCAGAAATTTCCAGTTTCATCGTGCTTTATCAGTGTACATATCCCATCTGACATCGACTCAGAATATTTCTGTAGCGTTTTCCCCGCTGTAACATGGATGCAAAAGAGACATCTGCTTCTCAAATGTACATTGTAAAATTAAATACCTTTCTATTTTGAAGCACTTTAGTGCAATATGAACAGGAGCCATAAAAGTACCTCAAACTGAGTGAAAGAATCTTTTATTATATACATTTTAGAAAAAAAGCCCCTGCAGAATAGACAATGGATACTTTATCAATTTTCCTACCTTCCTTTTTAAATCAGTTATGAGATATATAAATTTATAACTTGACTACACTGATGCTTTTTTTTTCTTTCATTCTCTTTGCATATCTAAAACTTATTGGAACTTCCATGTCTCCTTTCAATCAGATTACTTTTTCCTATCAATCTGTGATATTTTGCTAAGCAAATGGAATATCCTTGAACAATACAACTCTTTAGTCATTCAGGTCATTGATTTATTTCAGCTTTGTAAAGCTGACACCTTTTCAAGTTCCCAATGTACACATTGCAGCCATGTTTCATCTGCACACAGCAAATGCAACGGGGTTAGAGTCACTAGTACCACAGCAACTCTAATTTTTTTACATCAGTGAGTAGAACTCTAGCCTTTTTCCTGCGCAGGAAAACGGGGCAATGGGAAAGAATGAGTAAAACAGACAGGTAGCTGCTCTACACACATGCATGTGCAAAAAGAGAAAGTTTTAACAAATTTCCCTCTGCTGGATTTGCTCCTGCATGTTCTTGACTGAGATGGAGGCCACAGAGGATGTTGCTCCTGTAGGCCGTAGGTCCCTGCAGACCCTAGTCTCAAAAAGGGAAAACAGAAACAAATTTTCCAGTTCCAACTACTCAATTACACCCTTGCTGTCAGGCGAGGTGTTCCATGAAGTGGGTTGGTGTGTTTTGGACGTGTCACTGAGTGATGCATTTAATCAAGAACACCTTGCAGTTGTGAGTCTTGTTTTTTTTTTTTTTTTTTTTTCATTTTTTCCTTCTTTCCCCATTTTTATTCTTCTCTCTTTTTCCTTTTTCTGTTCCTCTTTCCTCTGTTCTCTCACCCCTCTTTTGCTTTTCCTCTCTCTCTCCCCTGAACAGCTGAATCCATTGAAAAGTAAATCCCTCCTTCAATTACTTTAATATGCTTTCATAGCATGTTTGCTCCACTTTATTTCTCAGCTTTGTTATTTCCACTCCCCAGTAAAATCTATCACCTTTGAGTGAGTTATTTGCTTTTCTGGACTGCAGCAAATGCCACCCACTCTGTTAAGGTCAGGCTCCAGCTCCTTGACTTCTCTATTGTTCCGTCCCTTCCTTACCCACTCTGTCATTGCAGCACGACAGCTCCAGCTGGGAGGGCAGGGAAATCACTCCCTCAAGAGCAGTTTATCACAGCAATAAATGTTATGTGTTTTACTAGGATGCCATCAAAGTTCACCATCACACCATCATGCTGAAGTAGAAACAATTGTTTCTTTTATTCATCTATTATATATACTTTATTGGGTAGGTGTCTATATCCTGCAGAGATCAGCATCTTGAAGGTACAAGGCACTACTTTGAGCTTCTGCTGTGTTGTGAAAATCAGAAAATTTGCAGTGAGAAGCATCATAATATTTTAAATTAATTACTGCTTCTCAGTTTTCTTCCTGTTCTCCCTAGTGCCTGGGTTTTAATTACTTTGTTCACATAGGCGTCTCCAAAGTCACATCATTAAACAGTATTTGTGGCCCTTACATTTCTTTCAGGTTATTTGCTTCTTTTTATAGTACTGCCTGTGCCAGCTCTGTTAACTTCAAAGCATAAGAAGCCTGAAATTTTTGTGATTGCAATTGGTACTCAGCAGAATCTGGCCAGTCATCTGAATTGATCTGTCATTCATGAAACTTTTTTTTTTTTTTTTTTTTTTTTTTAGATACAAGAGAGAAAATTGAAACCTTTGTGCTTACATTCCCTCCCCCATCTTCCTACTAAATATTGATACTTCCTCAGCCAAGAGAGCTTAATAAAAACCGAGAATACACTTTACTACATTAATTTCATCTGGCAGAATTGCTTGTAGCAATATGAAAACAAGTTATTGAATGTGTGACAGGGTAATTCACTGAGCACTAAAGGAAATTGCTAAAAACAAAAAGAAATTTGTTATACTCTAAGCTCTCAGTGACATATGAGAGCTCCAGTATTCTGTTGGGAAAAATGGTCAGCAGCCTTGCACTGACATATGTTAGGTATCTCTATTCCCTGAAATACAGGTTTGGATTGACTGAAACTATCTGAGGCTTTAGGTTAAATTCCTAGCAATGTTTTCAGTCAAGAACATAATGGAAACATTTGAAAAGCCAGAATATTTCATTTCAACATTTTTCTGCAGAAACTCCTTTCATTTTTAATTTTTTGAACTTTTTTCCTTCAGAACACCGTGTGTGTAAATCTGGCACAATTTAGTGAAGGGAAGAGAAAGCAACACCCAAGCCCAGTGTTTGGAGCACCTCCTCTTCATCTCTCTCTTCCCAGGCACAACAGGATGGCAGCTCCTCTCACTCCCACTGCTTACCCTCTCCTGCCAGTGGCGCTGCAGTTACCCACAATGATCAGTGCAGAGACAGCACTGAGGCTGCCAGTGCTCCTTGAGACCTATTTCACCAGGAAATAGAGGCTCAAAGTCAAGCTAAAACAGAGCCAGCACCTCTTAAAATCAATCACTGGGGGTCTTTGTAAAGACAGATCAGGGATCCAGTGATAGGACTCCATCCCCTGTCCCCAGTGTCAGGCTAGGTACCCTTGAGAAAACAAAATACTACTCTGCTTATATACTGCTGGAAGTTTCATTTTGGGGCCACTGTATGGTTTATCTCATTTTCTGTTATACAGAAATGCCAGCTGCAGACAAACTGGGGAAAACTGACTAATGAACCTTAACATGTATATTGAGTCTGCAAGAAGAAGAAAGAAAGATGTATCACTGGGGGATGGGACTCACCTTCAAAGAGGTAAATATCAAGTGCAAAAGCAGGGGATCATTAAATGAGGTGATACAGCATGGCTGTTCATATTGGTGTCCACAGCTGTTTTCTTTCTCCTGTTATGATCAATGTTCACTTATTGATGACTGCTTCAGCTGCATTAAAAACATTTGATTGAAAGACAAAGAAGGACATGTTTTCCTGCTGCATATTTACCCGGGTTTGAGGGTGTTTTTCTGATGGAGATAGATATTTGACCGCAAATATTGTAAAAAAGTTGTGTCCTTGCCTCTATTCTTCAAAGAAAGAATGCTGACTTAGGGTTTACTCTTTGGTAAATCAAAGCAGGTGTAAAGTCTTGAGCCTAGGCTCCGTTTCCTGGGTACATTCCTGTTAGGACATAGTGTGACTTCCCACCATCTTGGCTGTTGAGCAGCTACTGACATGTAGTTCCAGGACCAGGCAGGGTTTGGGACTGTTTCCTGATGGGTAGTTTGGTGGTAAGCAGTTAGAATGAGAACAAGAGCTGGATGAAGTTGTTCAGGTGAGATAACTCAACATTTGCCTGGCACTGACTTGGGTCATTTCATGGTTTCCATGGGTTCAGTCAGCTTCAGTCAGCACAGCTTTGTCTTCCACCAAACTCCTCAGCTAGGGTTCCAGAGGCCTTTGAGTGTCTGCAGAGTTAGTGCAGCTTTGTATGGATGAAAAATATATATAAACAAAGAATGGATTCATTTATTGTAGTCAGATGAAACCAAAGTCAAAGAGACAGCCTCTTGCCCATCTCAGCCAACTGCAAAATGGGAGATTATTTAAATTTAGCACATCAGCATTTGCAGTAAAGGCATAAATGGTTGCAGGCCCGCTCTAATGCCTTCCAAAGCCACCAAAAATTTACTTCCATTTTGGTTCACATGGTCAGGTCCCAGAGACCAACAGCTTAATGGTTCTGGGAATATGCAGGTGCTCTTCTAGTCAGCTAACTTGTGTTTCATTAGGTTCGAAGTGTTGCCTCTGGTCAAGAGGGTGTCTTTGGCTTCCTGTGTTGAAAACCTTTTCACATCCCTTCCCTGTGTAACAAGAGCTGTTCAATAAAATTTTGCTCTTCCTGCCATTACCTTTTAGAGCTGTGTTACAGCACATCCAAGATAGCTCACTATGTTGAGCCCCAAAATTAAAAACAAACAAACAAATTATGTAAAGCCTTACAAAGCTTGTAGTCCTTCTGCATAGCTGTGCTATCTGCAGCTCAGACCTCTGCCTCCTCGATATGAGCATGTTTGGTTAAAATAGTGGGGTCCAAATGATAGATGGAATGGCTGCATCATATCTTGGGAAAACATTTAAAAGGGTGTTTTGTTTCTGTGAGCACATTTGGGGTTTGATGTAATAGAGCTTGCAAGAGTTGATATAGAGGAAATTATTGCTTCTCAATAAAATTCTCCATTTTTATTGGCTCACATACAGAGAATGGCAGCCAGCTGATAAAATAGTTGGTGGAATTTTCTTTCCATCTAGCCATGTGCTGCTCTACAGCTATGAAGTGTGTCCTTTTTTAAAATTGGGCAAAATTAAGATCGTTTGAAAGCATTTTGTGTTTATCATACTACTCTTCATGTGGAAGGCTGCATGTTTTGTGCTTTAACTAAAATTTTGTCATTTAAACCTGCTGGCTGTGACTGTAAAGTAAAAAAATAACCATAAAAACATAATATAAATCTCTTATCTATGTCAGATACTTACTGGCAAAGTAAAATGTATATTCTGCAAAAGCATTTTTAGCTTTTCACATCCTATATGGATTCCTTATACAATGTCTAGTTAAGGAGATATATGTATACATATATATATATATATATACACATAGCATGGCATAGTACTGTAAGACAGAAACTGTAAACAACATTTGCAAAATATTACTTCATCAGGGCCACAAAAATCTAGAAAACAGATCAGATCTACTATCTTCCCCAAGATAAACACAGACTTCCTCAGAAATTTAAACTCTGCAGCACTACTTGCATTTACTAATAACAATTCCTTAACTTTCCAGAATGGAAATTCTTCCATTTCCTACTCATTTAGTTACTGGAAAGTATGAAACATTTTATCACATTAAACTGTAGGTGTTTGTTGTTTTTTTTTTTGGTTCCCAAGGGAGGGAATTTGATTCCTAAGTGTTAGGGCCAGAAGAGGGCCTAGCTGGTGGAGTTTTAGGTGCCTGCTCTCTGGAACAATTGCCATGCTCTCCATCCTCCCAGGCTGTGCACAGAGAAAGCTGGGTTGCCCTAGGAGAGAAGCCCCTAAAGTCACCATCTGGCAATTTGCACGGTTGCTTGTGAGGAATCGAAGCCTGGTAACAGGCTAGGTTGTGTTTTTGTGGGCTTCCTGCAGCATCTTCTCTGGGCACTAATTGCTGGATGCTAGTTTTTCTGTCTGGTTAACAGGTGAGCTGAGTCCTCCTGAAATCCTGGCAGATGTAGCTGCCAGGGAATTTTAAAAAGTTTTAAAAAGCAGGAAGACTGTTGAGCTTGATGCTACAGGGCTCAGCTGAGCAAAGATTTCAGAATCACAATTTTGTACCTAAATAAAAATGCATCACCTGACCTCTGATTTCCATGCTATTTCCTGACCTGGCCTACCACTTCAGTGACATTTTGGCTAGAGTGCAGGAGGTGCTAAGCTCAGCTGAGTAAAAAACTGCTTATCTGTGGCCAGGCAAAGCAGTTCAGTGCTGTTCAGATCCAGCCTGATAAGGTGTAGGGGTACCAGGGTACTAATGTATTACATTCTGGGCAAGCTGCAGCTGAGAAAGGGATCTAACAGTGGGGACTGAGGTGCCTAAGCCCATTTCTTGTCTCAGCCCTGTCCACTACTTTTGTACTACTGACACACTGAGTCTATCCACTTCTCTGTTGCTGGATATTTACAGAGTGCCTTAGCTTTCTCATCATTACCCAGTTTGGTTTGCTGATCACAGGATGCTCCCTCTGGAAAATTCTGTTGACTAGATCCAAGGTGGAGGGGAACCACACAAAGGTGATAGCAGTCATTTTCATATCACCATGACTGGTCTGTCCCCATAACCATGGAAGAGGCAAATCCTCTGACTGCTCCTGCGGAGGCTGGAAAAGAGTACAGTGATGGGGGAGAGCCTTAGTTATGAAAACCATTTATTTTAATGTGCAGAATCCCCTCCACAGAAGGCCTGAGGGACATGCTGATGTGTTGGCATGTTTCCAGCTGGTGGGTGTGATTCACCTGACTCGCCCCCTGAAGTGTGTGCACATAACATAATGTGCATAAATCAACTTTCACCTGAAGAATGGGAATTATTTGTTGTCAAATGAATGTGAGCCGTGAAGAACCTGCAAAGTGTATTATAGCAGTCCTGAATGGTTGTCAGGTTTCCAGAGGGTTACGCTGTTAGCTGGAAATGTCTCGTTGTTCAGTTCCTAGAGTTTTCCAGGCCTAAAGTCTCCTTGTGTGAATTGTCAAACGTATCGTTGTCACCAGAGACAGCTGGCAGAGGAAATAATGCCATGAAAGAATCAAGTGATACAGCATTTTTGCAAAGCCTTTTACAAATCTGTATTAAAGCCAGTCTTTTATTTCTTATTAAATTAGCATCATACTATGCTGAAATTTTTATGCACTAGTTGAAGAGTTACAGCTAAATCTTGTTATGACTCATTATGGCAATATGCAGCAGCATTGACCCAGACTTGTCTCGCAGTCCTCCAAATCTTATCCATTCCACACTTGGTTTACCACAAAAATGGTCTGCATTACTATAAGCTTAAAACAAGAGGACACACTTTAACATCTATTCTGTGTTTCAAATGTGCAATGATGGTTTAGTTAACAGGAAGCAGATTCAAGCCTGCCCCAGACACACTGGCAATTAGGCATGTATCAGTTCTCCACTCTGCCAGAGCACAGAGTGAAAGGAGATATCCTTCCTCTGGAGCGTGGAGAGAAACAATTATGGATCCTAGGAAGTATTTAAATGGAAATACTAGATTTTGAGTAAACTAACTGTAATAATGAAATTCAATTCTGTGATGCCCACTGCTGGGAATCACTTCCTAACAGGAAGGTATAAAGAAAATGGAGTCCTCTTTCGGGTGTGCAGAGCAGAAGGACGACAGGCAACAGACACAAACTGGAAGACAGGAAATCCCAGCTCAGTATAAGGAGTTGTCAGACCCTGGAGCAGGTTGTACAATCCCCGTCTTTGGAGATACTGAAAACCTGGTTGGAAAAGGTGTTGAGTACCTGCTCTAACAGCCTTCTTTCAGCAGGAGGATGTTCTAGGTGTTGCCTTCCAACCTACGTGTTCCTCAAATTGCATCTGTGCAAGAGCTGTGTGTCCTGCAGCGCTAGACACCATTGTTGCTGACATCATTCAGTGAAGAGTGGAAGGAATCAAGGTTGTTTTGAATGGAGTTTTCTGAAATATACCTGAATGATCTCCTGGAGAGGAAGGGCAGGTAGTCAGATGGGTGTTGGTTTCTGCATAATATTGTTTTAGAGAGAGGATTTTTTTTAAACTTTTAAGTATTTTTATTAATGCACTTATTCTTCCTTCTGCCTCCTTTAGTGAGGTCTAAACTGGAAGTAAATATATATTTTTGATGCTTGTAGCCAAAAACTAAGTCAAATGTGGTTGGGAAGAAGATCCAGCTACAGCAAGAGACAAAATAACTGTTGTGAAAAGACACAGGAACACAGTGAGGAGGCAAGAAGTGGCAAGAGGTGCAAATAGAAGAGACTGCCATGGGTGGTAAAGATTCAGTGCTGCTTGTTATCCCTTTGCATTTCTACAGTGTTTGCTGTAGCAGAGTGCAAGAGCCAATGGCACAGTCACTGAGCAATTGTGTGGTGGTTGCTGCTGACCACAGAATCACAGAGTATCCTGAGTTGGAAGCGACTTGCAAGAGTTGTTGAATCCATCTCCTGACCCTGCACAAAACAGCCCCAAGAGTCACACCATGTGCCTAGGAACCTTCTCCAAATGCTTCTTGAGCTCTGTCAGGCTTGGTGCTGTGACCACTTCCCTGGGGCCTCCCAAACACCCTCTGCATGAAGAACCTTTTCCTGATACCCAAGCAAAATCTCCCCTGACACAAATTCAGGCCATTCCCTCAGGTCCTGTCACTGGTCACCAAAGAGGAGATATCAGTGCCTGCCCCTCCTCTTCCCCTCACGAGGAAGCTGTAACTGCAATGAGGTCTCCCCTCAGTCTCCTCTTCTCCAGGCTGAACAGACCAAGTGATCTCAGCTGCTCCTCATATGGCTTCTCCTTTGTGCCCTTTGGACATTCAAATGATGCCAGCAGATTGTCAGGAAAGTTTAGACAGTGGAACTAGACAATGTGATTCTTTAAAGCAATAAGTAGTATTTTAGTAATTGCTTTCAGAGTGAGTTCTAAAAGATGACTTGTTACTGCCCATACAGGGTGTATTTCTCATGTTAATCTTATTGGAAGGAGCCTCAGTTTGAGGCATTGGTGTAGTACTTCTGGGCTTGGCTGATGACTGTCGTTCATTTCTTCAATAGATTTGGGTTAAAATCACTGGCTTGCTTCAAGCAAGCCTCCTTAAAATAATGCTTCTGACAACTGAAACACTTGCAAAAATGGGCATTTAAAAACTATTATAATCCTAGTAATGTAAAGAGCAGTGGTTTCTTCTTTTTTTTTTTCTTCAGATTCATATTCACAAGTGTATAAGGATGTCATTTATGTCCTAGACACATTAATTTCTGATTTTTTCCTTTAACTCTCTTAATTGGAAGAAAGTATGTTGCTGCTGATTTATGAACTCTTCAGAAGTGCCAGGGATCATTTTAAATGTACACAGCTGCTCTGCAGTAGTTTAACTTGGCAGATAGTATTAAACCATTGAATTGTGTCATTTATTTGTGTATGCACACAATAAGTTCCTTGTGCAGGTTCTTCAGAAAAAGTCTCAATGTTGATTCGGAAATGTGGCCTAAAAATAACCTAGCCCCATGATTTATTGTTTTGGTGCTTGTCTCCAAACAGTACATCTAAAATGAAGAATGAGATACCGTGTATACCCCAGATAAGGCGACGGAATGGAAACCATCCGTAAGAGGAGCTATAGACCGAGGTCTGAAACGGAAAAGTTCCCAGGGTGAATGAACAAGACACACGATGGGAATCAACTTGTGTTGCTGGCATTTGGGAATGCTGCAACTTATTTCAGTGCTAGCAAGGGAGTGCATGACGCTGTGTAATGAGAAAGAGCAGCAGTCGTGACAGCAGTATCACTGGTTGTGGTGGAGTATAAATCAGGGCAGTTTACTCTGTCATTCCATTCAGGGCATCATAAAAGTAACACCTGTCATCTGGAAAAAATCTAAACTCAGAGAATAATATAATGCATTTTGCATGAATGTATAAAATCCTACAGTACCAGAATATAAAACACTTAGCAATCGAGTCTTTATACTAAGGGGTGACATCTGCAAATATATTCTTACATATCAGTAGTATGTAACTTGATTTATATCTTAAACTATTCTATGGGGGAAAAAAAAAGTAGCAGTATAGATTCTATTATATCTCTAAAAAATAACTTTTTAGGCCATGATACTAATCTCTTTGATCCACCCCATTTAATGTATTGGAAAGCAAAAGAACTTCCCTTTTTTCTCCTTTGGCTGTAAAATGGACTGAAAGCAGCCTTCAGGGAATTGTAGATTCAGTTACATCCTCAACAAGAGAACTTAATGGGCAGTGTTTAAAGACTGATTGATAGACATCATCTCTTGATGATCATAGCAGAACTTTTTAGGCTGCTGATTGCAAGCACAGACATTCTGAAAAGCAAAATTTATGCCTGCCAGGCTCTTTGCCGCATTTTGTCTCCTCTTTTCTTTTCTCCTCTCAAACCAGATTTCAGCAGTCAGACCTTGAAGTCAGTAACAATGGCCAAAAAATCTGAGCCAAAGACTATTATCAGCCATGCAAGTTTCAAATATTTTTCTTTGGTAAATGGTCTAAAATCAGTTTGTCTAAGCTGCAGCTACAGCCCCACTAAAATGTAGAATGAAATCTTTATAATTGTTACAAACATAGTATTTTCAAAGCAAACTTCTTACAGGCCAGTGGCTCAGATACTCCACGAATGGTATCTTGCTCTTCATGAGTAAAGTTGTGTACCACAGTCTCAGGAAACAGTCAGCAAACAAGTCCCAGAAAGCACCTTTAATCCTGAGCAGGACTACAGTTCCTTTTTCTGGGATGTCAGGTTTACAGCACTGGCATTATGGCACACGGATAACTTGCAGCTAATTGAATAATGCCCTTATTTAGAACTAAATTTTCTTTATTCTGTGGACTGGCCTGTGATACAGATGGGGTATAGCCATACCACAGACTAGAAAGCACTGCAAAAGTCAGTCCTGTAAGAGAGCTTAGTCTTGGGTAATTATTCTTAAGGAAAACTCTTCAGAGAAGAGCTCTCTTCTCCAGTCACAGAAGGTAGATGACAGTGTTACTCCCTTTGCCAAAGACAAATTCCACTTTTGTATCAGTGAAAATCCACATTAACAAGCATAAGAAGACTTAAAACATCTTTTCCTTTTTTTCTTCTCCCCTATGGTCAGCCTTATAAAGAGGCATATAAAGCACAGGATGTAGCCTTACTCTTCATAGATACTTCTGCTTTTTCAGTGGTGTGGTCTGAATACCTTTTGGTGTGTTTGAAATGCAAAGGCAGATTTTGCTGCTCTAACTTGCTTCTAACCTGGTACTGAAGAGGGACACACTTTTGACCATGATTCCAAAGCCTGTCAAATATCCCACTTTGGTTTAAACATCTTTCACCAATCCGAATAAACTGGATTATATGTCCTAGCATCCTAAAATATTTTGAAAATTCTCTTCTTTGGCCTTTCAAATAACAATATTAATAGTAATTTTAAAATCTCAGCTTTTACATGCAAACCAAGAAAACAAAATGTTATTTCTTGTGCAGAAGTGAGAAAAATCAAGAATCAATATCTTGGGAGGGTGTTAATGTTCTAATTTGTGCCAGAGTATATTCCTGGAAATTTTTATTAGGAAGAATCTGAGGGTACCAGAGGCAAACAGTAAGACCCTGACCCTGAGAGAGTTTTAATAATGCTGTTATGCTGCAGAGACTCTGCTGTCTCCAGCTGGGGATGTCAGATGCAGATCAGTGGAGTTAAGCACTCAAATCCTGCCTATCAGCTGAAGGTGTGATCTAGAAAATGATGGAGAAAACCTGTAAGCCAAGTGTCTGTCAGCTTAGAAACCACAATATCTTCAGATGTTAGGATAAGTAAAAAGTTCTAGTTTTGACAATAAATTTCGACAGTTATAATGTTTTTTAGGATAAGTATTTTAAAGAAGGAGAGAAACCCGTGCAGTTGTCATCCCTGCTGAGCAGAACCTTATTTCCCTGACCACTAGGAAAGAGCCTTGCCTGCTAAAGGCTGGTTCACTGAGTAGTTCTGAGTATGGGCATGCAATGTTTTTACAATGAAACATAAAACCAGGCAAAACCCCACCTGGGTTCAGCTTTTTTTAATGAGATGGAAGTTCAGATTTGAGTTTACCAAAGATTGATGATTACTGGAGATGAATTTGTGGTTCAGGTTTGAAATATAAATCTCTGCATGCTAAAACACACATGCATGGCAGATATAAACTATTCAAGTAGGGAACTTGAAGTGCTGAACTATTTCTTGGGCAAATAACTCTAAAACCTCATTTTTCCAATTCTTATTTTCTGTTCAACTGTATGTGAGAGGACACAACTTTTCCACAAAATTGGAATTGTGGTAAGTACAGATAAAATAAATTGCTCCTCTCCAAAGGGCCCCCCCAGGTGTGTTTGAAAGGTCAGGCTAGAACCTTCTCAGCACTGCATGGTCTAAATTAGTCCTGAGCAAGAATTGCACATTAATCAAAATGGATGAAAATTTTCCATTAGCTGGAGTGATGAGGCTTGTGTTATGGGAGCAGAAGGATGTGATTACTGCTCATCAGGCTGTATCCAGACCAAAATCTGCTCTGTTACATTGGTGTAAACCAGCAATAACTCAGCTAGGTATTGGAATTTATAGCACAATGCACTGGAAGTCAGAAACTGATCCACCTCAAAATATGTTCTTGGAAATTAACATTCACTAACCATTTTAACACCAGTATTACTATTGTAATAATATAACTATATAACTAATTCAGACACCTGTTTGGTAGGCATGCTGCACAAACGAAGTTCCATTCAGGGCACTGGAGAGCAGAGGGATTACTCTAAAACTTAAGTGCCACTTTTGGACCCTTTCAAGCGCTTTCTCAGCTCTGGAAAAACAGCCTCTGAAAATCCTGCTGTCTCTTCTCCTACTACTGTCCTTTCCACCATGTTTGTAAAACAAGCCTCTTGGACCTGCTTCTCAAAATGGTAAATGACTCAGGCAGTAAAGGTTCAGCAGAAGAGCATCATCTGACAATACCTGTGGTGCTGCCTTCAGGGTCCAGCCCCACAGCCCCAAAGCCATAGGAAACTGGATGGGTTGGGGCTTGATTCACTGCACAGCCCTGAGGCACAGGTGAGGGGTTACAGCCTAAAGAGTTAGTGACCAAATGTTAACATAACAATTTTATTTATCAACACTGCATTAATCAAGAACTCTTTCAAAAATTAGAACTCTAACACCTGATGCTCAGGGGTTTTAGATGTATGTGTTGAATTACTGTCAGGGCACAGCTGAAAATGATCTTCTGGAGCTAAATTTTGGGGAAGGAAAATCTATGGAGAGTTGCTGCTTTGGGATCAGCTGTGTAGCTGCACTGGAGCACTCCTTGCTTCCCTGAGAGCACAGGCCTTCAGCCAGGGAGCCTTCAGCTTTGTTATAACTGGCCAAAGCTTGAGACTTGTTATCATCAGAAAAGTTTGCACAGAATCATTTCAGCATAATTGTCAGACCTTCAGACCCCTTCTTGAACCCTCCTTTTGTTTTCCTCCAGGTATTCCCTGCAGGATCTGTGGGTGGAGGGATTCCTTTGGCAAGCTGGCTGTTCCCAGCAGGCAGCAAGAGCCAGCTAACACCTCTGGAGGGACTGGAGATGTGCTCACCCAGCAAACACTGAGAGTACATTCTGATTTACAGACCTTCAGCTGTAATGCTGTTCTGCTGTTGGAGATTAGCAGTATCAAAAAATCACAGCAAAATCAGATTTGGATAACTCTTGTTATCTATTATTTAATTTGTTAGTTTATTGTGTCTAGTACCATAGATGTGAGCCAGAAGAACAGAGTGTGTTTTGCAGTGAGACACTCATGCAGGACTGACACAATTATTGAGCGTGGCTTTTAATAACAATAAAATTAGGAAGAAGTTTCATTAACACTAGTCCTTTCTTAAACGTTCCTATAAAGTATGCTGACTTAGCTATAGACAAATCATACATATATGTAATTTATTATATATATGTATGTATTTTTATATATACATATATATAGAATTAAGAAAAACAAGATACAGTCATTCGACAAAATTTGAACTTTCCCTTTTTTATGATTTTGCCCTTGTTAGATTCCAAAGAGCCAGACATTCCTTTCCCTTTATTTCTGTGAAAGCTTATAAAATATAAGTCAATAATCCAGCAGTCTTGGTTTTAAATTCCTTGTTAAGCAGATTAATTCTTTATCCTTAAAATTAAATGAAGTTAAATTAAAGAGAAGATGAGATGTAGGAATTGCAAATAGAAGCTGTATTATTCAAGTATTGGCAGCTGCTCTTTTCCCAGGAGCCTTGTGATGCTGAATGTTTCTCAATGGGACTCCTATAACCTGTTCATATGTTTCATTTTGAGCCTTAGCTTTGCAGTTCTTTTTCCTCTTCAGCTAGATTTGAATGAATTGCTGATGTTAGTGCAAGTTGTGGGTCACTTCCTAGGCTGCTCTGGAAGTTGAAATTACCTGCTAATGAACAGAATTTTCAAAAAATTAGAGTATTTACATCCTCTAGTATCTTATAGTTGTAGGTGTTCTTTTTTTACTGGGGGTTTTATGGTTGTTCCAGAGGAGACGGAAAGAGGTTTGCAGGTGTGAGAAGTAAATATCTTGTGTATCCTGCCCAAGGGCATGGCTGCACACTGGTTAACTTGGATGAATTAACCCAGGATCACATTGCTGTGACTGTAGAGCTTCCTCTGTCTTATGGGTAGCTGGTTTCCTTCTCCCACAACCCAGCAATCTTTTCTCTTTTTTTTTTATAGATAGCACTAAACTTTGTGCTACACTCCACAAAATAATCTCCATCTTCCGGACACGTCAACAACTTTCCATTCTCCATCTCTTACTTCATTGTGGCCAAATGCCTTGCAGTAGATGAATAATGGGTTTATTCTTCCTTTGACTATGTACCTTTATGTTATCTCTTGGAATATTTTTGCTTTGCAGGCTGGCACCAAAACAAATTTAAAAACATTAATGGAACTTCAAAACAAGCCACCTACACTTGGAAACCTTACTAGCAATTTGGTCTGCTTTATTTTGTTCATAATGTATTTTAAGATGTTTATCTTGGAAATGAGAACAGTGGCCGATTCCAGCTTTCATGGCTCTCATTAGTTTATTGCATCTAAAAATGACCACGGAAACTCAAATGTATTTCTAAGTACAATATTATGGTTCTACATATCTGTTTGGAATGAGGTTGGAGGCATGGCTTCCAAGCAAGCTGACTCTTTGCTTTGGTCCTTACCCTGCCATTTAGGCGGGTGGAAAAGCAGCATACTGCAGCACTCTGGATGTGGGGTGCACGCCCGCTTCGAGCAGACTCTGGCCCATAACTGGATATCTGAGCAGAGTGAAACTCCTGTACTGAGTGTAAGGAAAGACAGAAACTCTCCAGAGACACCCCCTGTCTTCTGACAGGTACATTTAAGGGAATTCAGGTCAATACCATCTTTGGAGTAAGTCCTGGCCCAACTTCCCATAAATCGCTCAGCACACTTTTTTTCTAGCAGCAAAACCCTTCATTAGACTAGCTTTTGAGGGAAGCAGCATATGTTACTAGTGCCCTTCCAGAAGTGGAGAGCAACTTGCAGGACTGTTTTTTGGAGGAAAGGACAGAGCTGGGCACGAGCCATCAGATGTGCCAGCTGCTCCATATGCAGCCATCCTTTGGCCAGGAAAAGGTGCTCTGGCTTTGTGCTACCAAAACATCTTCCTGGGAGACTCTATTTCAATGGCATCTGTATCCTGAGAGCCAGTGAAAAGAAAGCTGGATCCCCTTCATGAGGTTTTTGTTGTTCCCACTGTTACTATGATAATTTTCATATTTTGAATAAAGTCCAAGAACATTTTGCATCTTCCCTTTTACTACAGATATGAACAGCTGTTTGAAAAGAAGCTGATAAATAGATGAGATCTTGTGTGTTTTCCAAGTATTCGCTTAACTACAATGACTGCATTGGGAAAAAGCGGTTTCTGGACTGAGACTTGATTTGTAAATAGCCAAATTATGCAAACACTTGATTTATGATCCAGTGGGTAGTAATTTATTCAGTATCATGGGACTAGACTGCTAGTCTTGTATTCATTATTGATATGCATAGTTAAAGGAAAATTAAGACAATTTTCTTCAGGAAAGCCTCTGTTCAAAGACAAATCTCAGGCCTGCCTTCTTCCATTGATAATTTATAATTACTCTGGAAAAACATAATTTTCATCTTGGGTTGATTCTCAAACCTTTCACTTTGGCAACTGGAATTCCCACTGATTTCTCTGATCTGTGGGGACAAAATTTCATTCATGTATATAAGCAAATCTGGGGGCATGGGTTCTGCTGGTTTTGGCTGGGACAGAGTTAATCTTCTTCATGGTAGTTAGTATAGGGCTGTTTTGGATTTTTCCTGGAAAGATCGTTGATAACACAGCGATGTTTTAGTTATTGTTGAGCAGGGCTTGCAAAGTCAAGGCCTTTTCTGCTCCTCAGCACACCATGACAGGAGGAGGTTGGGGGTGCGCAAGGACTTGGGAGGGGACACAGCCAGGACAGCTGACCTGCACTGACCAAAGGATATTCCAGACCATGTGGTGTCTCAGCAGATAAAGCTGTGGGAAGAAGGAGGATGGGAGGGACATTTGCAACGACGGCATTTGTCTTCCCAAACCACTGTTACATGTGATGGGGCCCAGCTTTGCTGGAGAGGGCTGAGCACCTGCCTGCCCGTGGGAAGAAGTGAATAAATTCCTTGTTTGGCTTTGCTTGTCTGCACAGCTTTTGCTTTATTTATTAAATTGTCTTTATTGCAACCCACGAGCTTTCTCACTTTTATCCTTCTCAGGTCTCCCCCATTCCAGCAGGGGCAAGTGGGCAAGTGGCTGTGTTGCCAGCCAGGATTAAACCATGATACAGGTATAGAAGAAATCTATTTAATTCCTAATGAGAACTAAGAGCTCCTCTCTCTGTCTGTTGTCAAGGATGTTGTTTCTCCTTCAACAACTAGTCCAGAATGACATAGTCTTTAAAGAAGAATTCCAGCAGAGGTATTCAATCTGGAGTTATTTGTCAAATTAGTCATGATACTTGTTTGTAAGTAATAACAAATGGAAAACTTCATGTTACATGCTAGAAGGAAAAATAGGCTAAATAATTCTTAAGCAATGTTCAGATGTCAGGCAGGAAATCCTGCTCACATGGGACTGTATCATGTTGCACACCTTTTTGGGGCTCTTTACCGAGAAAGGATTTCTGTTTCTTCTTAAATAAGGGTTGTAGTAGAGAGGTGAAAGGATGCCTTTAACTCTGGTGTCTATTGAGGGCAAATTCAGGCAAGACTCATATTTCTGAGTGTTGTACAATCTGGGCTAACTGAACTGAGTGAATTTGGGGTGTAGCCTCACTAGGAGTGGACCACCTCAGCCTGACACATCCCAGGGGACTTTGTGGTGTGTCCTGCAGCAACATAGGTGAGAAATGTCTATGAGCCAAATGCACCAGCCAGCCTGTGAGCATTGCCAGGAGATTTTGCTTAGGGCTGAGAACAGGTTTTTGATACCCACAACAGCAGATAAAAAAAAGAGTGATACACAAGAGCACCCATATGTTGTGTCACATGAGAGCAGAAAGGGTTCTTTACATGTCTCTACTTGAAGATGGAGCTGGGTCTGAAAGCAAAAGTTGTGAGGGTACTGAGGTAACCAAACATTTCTGGGGCTGGGTAGAGTATGTGTGCTGTGACTGGCAAGCGTGGCCCTGCAGGGCTGCTGCCAAGCCCAACCAGCCAAAGGACAGGCCATGGCTCTTGGAACTTTGCTGCATCTCCAGGAGTCAAATCCTCTAGGGGTGTCAGCAGCACCTGGAAATATATGTCACAGAGATTTTTCGTGTTGGTTTGGTTTGGAGAAGCCATCCCAGCCACTGCTGCTTCTGTGTGCCCCAATGCCCATCCTGCCTTTGGGCAAGGAACTCAAGCCAGAGAAGGTGGGGCAGCCAAGTATGTCAAGTGCACATCAGGGAGGAGTGGGGAGAAAAGGCAAATGGGAGCTTAATTTTTCAGTCCAGCTGTGAGCTGGTGGAGACAGGAAACTTATTCCTTCCCCCTGTGATGGTGTATATGGATTTATTTGATACTAGATAGGAGCCTGACTTTCCCCTTGGTTACCACCAGACTGGTGATGTCAGCACACTCCTGACAATTTGGGCAGAAGTTTGGTGTCCCAAACTGCAGAACAGCTGGGTTTTAGCTGAGAGTTGGGTGAGTGTCCCATTAGCCCGGTGTTTTGGGGATCCTTGTAAGAGGGTGGGCCCTGTCAGGCTGCAGGTAGACCAGGCACTGTATCACCCAGTTCCAGATCCTGTGTTCTCAGAAGGACATTAGGAAAAAAAAAGCTGCTGCAAACACTTCTGAGTTCCTGAGCTGAACTCATTGCTGCCAGGGGTTGATAAGCATGCTGAGGGTAAGCTTAAAGAGCCAGGACCTTCAAGACATTAACAAACATCTCCTCAGCTTAGTCAAGAAAGGATATTATCAGCATAACCTTTGCTGCCTCTGTTAAGACTGATTCAGTTATAGACATCTATAATATAAATTTCTGAATCTGAATTATCCTTTTAGAGTCCCTATAGAGCAATTTGAAAGAAATATGCACTTTTAAGGAGTGGTTAATTTCTCTCCAAAGGAGTCAAACAAATGGATGACAGAGATTTGCATCCAAAGAGGAAGGACCCTTAATTGATTACCTTATGTCTGTATATGTTTGTTTTTTTTCCTGACTTTCCTGTGCTGAACATGAATGCTTATGTTAACATTGAGGGGCATGAAATCCATGGAGAATTTAATCCTGAAGCAGTTGCTCAGTTTAAACAGAGCTGTTTAACTAAAGACCTCTCAATGTGTGCTAGCAAAGCACCATGTGAATATCTGTGATTTTCTGTAAAGCAATGTGATTACTCAGTGCAAGCCTGAATAAAGGCTGAAAATGCAAGATCAAATGCCCATCACTGACAAGTCAGCCAGACAGCCCAAAGGAACTTTTCACTTCAAACATAGAGTTGTTACAGCCTGTTTCCATAGATGTGTGAAGGAAGTGGCATTCCTGCTTTGCCCATGGTTGTAGTCACTTGACAAGGGTCAGTTCTGGAAGCCATTTAACACCACGGCAAAATCACATTCCTCATGTCTCCTTAGATCTCTGCTGTGCATCCTATAAAGCCAGCCCCTTGATCAAATTTAGTGGCTAACTATATTCCCTCCTTCCCTTCCTCCCTTTTCCTTCCTTCCTCCTTCCCTCTTTCCCCCCTTCCCACTTTCCTCCTTTCTTCTCTCTCACCTCTGTTTCTTCTCTTCCCACCCTCCTGTCTCTGTGTAACCCAAATAATTTAAAACAATGTATTGATTTTTTCATAACAAATAAATAAAGGATGGTTCTGGTTCTTTCCCTGTGCTTCTGTGCAGTATCTATGTCATTCATCCCTGCTGTGTGGCTTCTGTTTTTCCTTGGGGAAGCAAGTTATGTGTCTATGCAGCAACCATTGCATCCATCTTCACATACAATTTTTATTGAAATAAAGCACATTTTAGCATAGTAACAACCTTAGAATAGAAGCAACCCTATGACAATATTTTTTTTAGGTGAAAGCACATTCTAAGTTCTAAACATTGGTAACATAAAAAGAAACAGAGAAAGTACATGCCTATTCCCCAAGAGGATATTTAGAAGAATGATATATGAGTAGCAATGCAGGTACAAATAATGTGAAGAAAGGAATGGAGACAAAGTAAAAAAAATTAAAAAATTAAAAAAAAAAAAGTTTGAATGGCAAAAAGCTCTTACTACAGTGCTATTTTTCTTGCTTGAAGAAGTTTATACTGAGTTGATGTTTCTTCCCACTTCATAGGATGCATGGACTACAGAAATTACTTTATAAGGGAACTCAACTCTCTTCACGCTGTCATCAGACCTATAAAAATATTGGGCAGAACAACTTTGCTCAGTTCACGCTGAAGCATCGTACTGAGCTTCTGAAGGTGTAGGTTCCCTCCCTGCCTCACCATCAGTCCAGTGCATCACCACTTCACAGTATCTGTGCTGCATTTTCCCATCTGTAGACTGGGGATAATGAAATGACCCGTTTTCTGCAAAAGTAATAAAAATAAATACATTTTTTAAGCTGGCAAAGACCCTATGAAAACATGTGTTGTATTTTGGTGGTAAAAAAAAGAAAAAGGAAAAAAGAAAAAAGAAAAAAGAAAAAAGAAAAAAAAAAGTAATTCAGATTATGACAGCTAATAGAAGCAAATTATTTCTAGGACCAAAATATATCTTTGTGAGAAGACTGAAGAGTCCACATTTACAGTTTTTTGAAAGACACAAGTTTGCATGTGGACGGTGCTTGAACTTTGCCTTTTGACTTACAAAAGACTTCAGCATTTTCAGTAATTCAGGAAGTGAATCAAGTATAAAGGTGTCAAAGTGAAAATTTCATAGGGGGAAGTGACACAAAGGTCATTAGCCACACCAAAAATAATCAAGTCAAAATTCTTGAAATCAAGTTTTTTCCTGCAGAAAAGATAATTTACAAAGACTAATTTCTGAATTTTTGAGCAGAGACGTTTTTGGTTAAGTTGCCTTCCCAAAATTTGGACAGATTTGGTCAAAATGAGAAGTGAACTTGATTTCCAGCTCAGAATTTCCAGATACTCTCAAGCAGACACACACAGAAATAAGCTGATTTGTTCCTGTAGCTCCATTTTGCAACCTAGTGTGCAGTTCAACACAGAGCCACAAAAAAGAGCTTTCATTCTTCTGAAAATATGCCACTGGATAATTTACATGACAACAAATTAGCTTCACTCTTCATCTTCAAAGCACTCATTAAGCCTTCACTGCTAGTCCACTTATATTTGTGACAACTTCCTATTGTAGGCAAAATTGTTCCTCTCAGTTTATTTGTGTCACAGACTGGTCTCTGTGAGTTGGTTTTGTGCTGTTAGAAAATATGAAGTACCCAGAGTGTACCAGCAAAGATGGACCTTACTTGGTAGCTTAGGATGCTTTTACTTGTTCAAATAACCCTCGTGCAAGACTCACCTGACTTTCAATCTCTGGGTAAATGTAGAGAGTAAAACTGCTGCTTTGTAAGTCTCCCCAAGTTACTTTTTTGCCAAAGTGCAGAGCTTTCTAACCTCTGTTGGCTGGAGACTGTAGTCAGAGTTGAAATTGCTTAAGCAATTGTAATCTTGATTAATATTTGAACCGAGTGCATCTGCCTGGCTTCCACCTGACCTGGCACTGAGAGCTGCGTGGGCTCTGGCCATTGAACTGGGCCGAGAAAAGTGAGCCAGCTCCAACTGGAAGTTGGTGGGGTGGAGTACGCTGGAAACTGCTTAAAGAGAAAATGATTCTTTAATGGGAAAAGTGTGATTTTTCCAAGTAATTTGACCCGAGTGGAAACAAAGCTTGTCAGAGACTGTATTACGTGAAAATGTTTGCAGAATGATGTCAGTGTGTTAGCACTGTTAGCAGACAGTTGGAGCTTTATTCACAAAAAGGGCACATTTTCACTGCATGTAGTGAATTCATAAATGAGACTTTCTGTGCACAAGTGAGCCCCGTGAAAATACAGCCCTTCAATTTTGGGGAAAAAGACATTTTTTTGTGTAGATGGGCCAAATTATTTTGTGGCACTCTGAATGCAGGTTATCAAAGGGCCTCCCAAGGCTTTTTCTTGGATATGAACCCCTCTGAGCAAAGGTACTGGGAGAAGATTGGAACACAGGCTCAAAGGCTCTACCCAAGGATCAGGTGCAGCCCACTGCTCTCATCACAGTGGCTCAGGTCACAGATCCCCCTACCTCTGCTTCCTGTGTCCTTGGCACTTCTTTAGGGAAATGTGTAAGAAGCGAGGAATGTATGAAGTGATTTGTTCTCAGATATACTGCTGTGCCTCTGACAGTCTCCACAGCAACCACGTCACACAATCTACTCCATAAGACAATTGGAAAAAGATGGTTTGTTTGGGTGTTACCAGACCTTCCAGCTCAGTGACATTTTCTGCTGGAGATGATAAACTCCAACACAGTGTGGACAAGCAGCAAGCACAGGGTGAGGGAATTGGAGGGATGCTTTGAAGAACCTGGGAAGTCTGGAGTCTGTCTCAAGTTTGGAGGCAGGCAGCCAGCCCTCAGTAATATTTGGGTGACGCTCAGCCATCCACACACACGTGAGTGGGAGTCTATGAGTGCAGACCCACACAAGATGGAATTCACAGTGCTGGGTAAGAGGAGGCACAGGCCACTCGGTCAGCTACTGTCTCTGTCACTTCTTTCAGTGCTCCTACTGTTCCTTGCCTCAAAACCAGCAGTAAAGAGCCTGTGGAGGAATTCTTCCAGGAAAATCTTCAGTAAAGCCTTTTAATTTTCTGAGCTGGCCCATGCTCCTCCCTTTGGGAATGAGGAATGAATATTGCCTGTATCATTTTCAGCTTGCTGCCATCAGTTTCTGTGGAATAAAATAATCCCCTTTCCCCTCTGCTCCAACTTTTCTGTAAAGAAATGATATATAATCTGCAGGTGGTCTGTGGGATGGTCCCTTGCCGGTGATTTCATTTTTGTTGCGGTGCAATATATTGCTATTGTTATTTGCACATCTTCAGTAGTAACATGCTAGGGAAATACGGATATTTTTATTAGAACAGGCTGAAGCATCTTAGCATTTGGGAATGATTTAGCTTTATGGTACTTGCTGTACCACAGGTTCATCATACACATGTGCAAGCACATCTCTAACAGAAGGTAAAGCAAACTTCTCCAGCATCATTTCCTATGGTGTCCCATACAGGTTCCCATCCTGCACTGTTCATTGGTGTCTGAAGCCTGATGCAGTAGTGTATCAAGTGATGTGACTAACAGCTGCCATGAGTTGTGTTGTAAAGGAAAGTGTGTGTAGCAGATTTAAATCCCTCCTTAATGCACATGTATTTCATTTAAAAGTCTGACAAAAAAAAAAAAAAATCAGTGTTCCTACCCTCGCTGTTTAATTAGTTCATATTGTACTCATAACCCATTTCCACTTCATTATTCATAACTGTCAGTTCACTTTTTTTCTTTCTTTCTTTCTTTAATTAAAATTGTTTAAGAGAAATCAGAGCTAGGCAAGGGTGCCTGACTTCCAGGCTTGGGGACCAAATTCTTACTGCATAGGTCAAGTACAGTATAGGCAGCTGCAGTGAAAGCTGATCTCTAATAATCTGCCACAGGCTATGATTAAGGGAAAAAACCAAAGTAAAACTGCCTCTGAACTAATTTCTCCAGCCAAATTTCTTCTTCCTACCTTGGTTTGACTTGTGCCTATTGTTACCTGGGTTCATTGCATCAGGACTAGGCAGGAGAGCCTTGGCTCTCCGCTCTCCTCAGATCTTCCTGAAAGAGAGTATGAAACAAGCAAAAGTCAAAGAGAGACCTGCACAGAACCTCTTGGAAGAAATCATGAGCCAACAGGCTTCTGACAAAAAGCCAAATCTCTTTACTTGTATCTCTGTGCTTGTTGATCTGTGGCACAGCACTCATGAAGGCTGGAAGTCTGCCTCCCTGGAGAGAGGACCCTGAAAATGGCAGTAGTGATTGCCCAGGAGCTAGCTCTGCTTCACAGGAGCCAGCTCTGCTCCACTTCTTTGCTTTGTTTGCCAGGCATTTGGGGAGACCACATCAGGTGAGGTTTCTGCCTGTTTTGCTAAGAGCAGCTGGCGCAGATGTGGGACTCACACCGTGCCACCAGAGCCTGGGCCTTGGAGCTTGGTGAGCAACAGACCAAAGGAGACAGCCTGCAGGAGCCATGGTGAAAGGGCTTTGGACTGGGGCAGTTTCCCCACCTTTCATTCACAGTGGGGCACTGAAAGGTGTTTCCAGACAGGGCAGCCTGCAAGGTGCTCCTAGTCATTGATAACAGGATGAGAAGCTGTGAGCACAGATAGGCGAGGGCAGAAAGGCGAGCCCAGCCTCTCAGGGTGTCCCCCAGAGGAAAAAGGGTCTCTCCTCTGCTAATGCAGAGGAACAATGAGGACAGGTTTGCTGGGGGATGGACAGCAAGGCTGTGTGCAGGGGCTGGGAGGGAGGGAAAATGATGTGCAAAAATACATGTGGGAGAGGACAGCCATTGCTTTGCATGCAGCTCACTCAGTCCTCCCAGGGAGAGGCTCACACCAGCTTGCTGCCCGTTTCCAAGTCCAGCTGACTGACCAGTGAAATTGCCTGTGCTGTATCACATACCCCTGTGGTACTGCAGCAGCTGAGGAAAATATTTCATCTCAGCATCTGGTGAAAAGCATCCCTCGTGAGGAATCTTTCGCTACTTTCATTTTCTCCTTCCTAAAATCCAAATGTGCCTGGTCCAGTAATGCTGTCAAAGTTTTATTGAGGGATAAAGGTAGGAAGAGTTTATTGGCATAGGAGAGGTTTGACGAATTTGGGGATGACTAGGATTTAAATATTTTCTCTTCACTTTGAGTTCCTCAAAACCAACGAGACTCTAGAGTCAGCATATTTCTTTGACCTCAAAAAATGAAACTGTTACTGTTGTAAAGAGGTAACTAGGACATTACTTGGCTTGTGTATTTTACAGTGAACACTTGTTTTTGTGCCTTCTCCACTGGCATAATTGGGCCACTGTTCAGGTGCATATTGCTCTTCAGGAAGGACACATAAGCATGTGTTTAAGACCTATGAAATCACCAGCCTTTTTTGCCTTTCCTAAATCAACAGGACTTAAGCATGTGCCTAAAGTGCTTTTTCCGAAATGGGGCCTTAAAGAGCTGAGTTAGCTTATCCACCTTCCTATTTAAGAGATGGATGTGGAAAATTTCCCAGATTATACATCTGCTCTTCCAATTTACATCGCAGGGAGTAAGGCTGAGTACAGAGGGAGCAGAAAAGGGGAAAGAAAAGTAAAAACAATCCTGAACTGGCTGCCTGGCAAAAAGAAAGTGAAACAGCTGCCTGCCAGATTGGGAGGGCTGCATACTGTGTGCACCGTGGCAGGGCCATCTGCACGCCAGGCTTGCACCAGGTGCTGTATTTAGAATAGAAGGAGAGAGCCTGTAGAGAGAAAGCAAGCCAGTTTACAGTCAAAGGGTATCTATCTTTTAGGTTTATCCTGATATTTGGCCTCCATCTGATACATTCCTTTCTTTTTCCCCCCAAACTCTTACAACAGTAAGAGTCACAGAGAAGAATAATGGGTTGAGGAAGGCCTCTGCCTTTTTTTGCTTTTGCTTTTTCTTCCCAGCACTGTGTCTTAGCCGAGCATGGAAGCACAAAAAGAACTCCTGGCATTTGGAGGTGTAAAATTTGAGGTGCCCCACAGACAAAAAGATTATTCTGCTACAAACCCAGCCTTTTTGGAGGAGTGACAATTCCTGGGGGTGGCGATGCAGTTTGGGTGTGAGGAGCAAAGGCAGCTCTGTGCCTGTGGTTGTGCACGAACTGCCCACAGCCTGCACCTTGGCCCCCTGCATGGGGAGCCTGCATTCACTGCACCCATGGTGTGCCAGTCTCCCTGCACTGCTGGGGAGGACGTGTTTGCTCCAGCCATCACACCGCTGTGTCAAGCTTCTAGTGAACAAAACACCACAGACACAATCTTTGATCCTCCAGCTTTGACCATGATGTGCTTCTCATCCCAAACAGTTCAAGTGAAAGCTTTTTTTGTTAACTTTTGCTGCATTTCCACCCCCATTCCTGAAAATTTTCTTTCAACACAAGGAGGATTTGGCTGAGGCTGAAACAAAATAAAATGGGGACCAATCCCAATTATGCCATAGTCAGTCTGAGTTGAATGCAGCCTGACAGAGCAAAATTTAGTGAGCCAGAGTATGAGCAAGAATAGAACTCTGACAACTCCTCTGCCCTTAAGCCTGAGGACTTTATGAGCCTTATCATAGCTGCTAGGCCATCCTTCTCTTCCTTTACTTGTGCTTTACTTCCTTCCTATAAGTTTTAAAACTTTATCTGAACCTAGGCTGTCCTTTACATCACATACTCCCTCTTTGATTTCAAAGATGGAAGGGAAGTTATTTAAAAATAGGCTCCATCATAGACAGCATTCTGGCAATTAGGCACGGAGCTAGACCTCGTAAGTACATCTGTGACTCTGAGGGAGGCCAGCATGGTTTAACTTTTGAGACACAGAAGAAAATCAAACTGTTTCACCATTTGTCTGGTGAGAGCCAGAGATGCCTTTGTACGAATTTCTTCATTTTGTTGTGCAGTTTAGGATTTTGTATTGAGCTTTGCATTAACTCTGACGATGTGTTAGGTATAAAATGGAATTCCAGTGAAGAGCACTCAGTGCTGATGGGGCTGGGTGGCCAGCTGGCATGCTGTGGCTGCATTTATACAGCTCCCTAAGAGTGACCAGAGCATTGCTCTGAAGACACTTATCCATTTGAAGCTGAAAAGAAACTGCCAATCTGATCTCTTATTAAATACAGGTTGGTCTCTTATTGAGTTCTTTTAATTATGCTTACTTTGCACTGGGGCTGACTTTCTTTTTGATGCAGTCTAAATCACTGAACTCAATGAACATGTTCCTCCATCCTTTGCATTTGCAGCAGCAATGGGTTGTGCAGGACTCAGCAATTTCAGAGAGAAGGCTTTTATATCCAGCACAGGTCACTTGGGAGGGGACTGTTCAAACCAAGTTTTGCCACTACTTTGCAGTTTGACCCATAGGATGAATCAAAACACCTTTTGTGCCTCCATTTCCCATCTGCAACATAACATTAAGTGCTTTGCAATCAAAGATTGAAAAGCTTCATAGAACAGACATAGATTATTATTCCTTTGCACATGGCACAAGCAGTGAAGAATCAGTCCCAGGGAAACAGCAGAGGTGACAGCAACACATGGCTATCTGTATGTCATTAGCACTCCCGAGAGCCTCTGGTACTCCCAAAGCTCATAAATGGCAATATGAATGTTTCGAAAGTAACTTTTTTTAAAATGTAAAAGGCTACTTTAATTAAATGAACATATCTTTTCTCTTAGATCATAACCTTGGATCTCAATAAGTATGTTGGGAATTCAGAAGCATTAAAAAAAAAAAAAAGAGAACTATGTTCTTTTGTAGTTGGCAATTTTACAGGCTTCTTATATTAAACCAGATTTTCATTTTTTAAAAAGCAAGCTGAAAAGCTTTTGCAATAAGACATTAAAAAGCGTTTAGCATGCTGGATCGTCAATAGTGATGCTTAAATGCAGACTTTAAAAATAGCAGTGCAAATTTATATATAAAGTCTCTTTACGTGCTCCCTCTTTGTTTGACAGATTTTTTTTTTTTTGATCTTTTGTTTGACGGAATCTTGCAAAAAATAAAGGTATTGTGTGTCAATTTCTTATTCAATCTGAATAATAAATAGAAAAATTGGTCTTACTTTTTCATTGCTTAATCTACTGCCATTCCCAATGTTAAGATGATGAGAGCTTGGCCTTGTGTAGGCTCAGTCTGAGATGGCACAGGGGCTTAGGGCAAGCAAGGGAGAGCAGAGTGGTTGGGGTGCCAGGGGGAGGTAGCCATGGGTTGGCAGACCCAGCTCCCCATGGTGGTGATCCCTTAGGGCTGGGACAGCACTGAGTGGCCAGGCTGCCAGAGTGACACCCAGCACAGGGCAGGCCCTGCACATGGTTTTGCTCAGTTATGGCATCAGCATGGAACATTTTGGGAACTACAGAAATTCCTCTTTGTCACAATCCCATAACTCCTTTCCTCCTAGATCTAGATGATCTGCTGCTGCAGTCCCTTAAAAATAATAATGGTCAGAAGATGTTTCTTTGTCTCCTGCTGAAACCACATGATAGGCCTTACTGTCTTTCAGACAGAATTGTTCAGACACTGAATAATACAAGACAAAGATTCCCTTATTGCAAGCAGTAAGGTCCTGTCATCTGCATTCACTTTCCTAATTTTTATCTACTTATAAGTTGTCAAACTGCATCCTTTGTTGTGGAAACCAGGGAAGTATATGTGGACACTGAATACAACATTTCCCTGGGCTTCCCTGGCTCGTCAGGATTCAGGTCTGCCCAGCACACAGACAGGAGTGTTAAATTAATAATATCATACTGTTGCTATTTTTTCAGGTGTCCAGTAGAAGTAAGAGGCTTGTCAAGGTGGGTCTTATTTCCAGTTTAATTTTGGCTGAGCACTCTTCTTGTGTGTTCAGGATGCTCTTAACTATGTGTGGAAATAGAGGTGGCTTATTTAGTGCCTATCTTGACCTGGCAAAATTCCTAATTATACAGTCCAATTTTAATAGCTTGCTGAATACCTACTGTTGAGATGCCCAGAGACCTCTCACTACAGGCACCAAGAAATTGAAATCAGATTTGGATTTTCCTGAAGAGTCTTGTTTCCCACGCCATTGGTCCACTAAGTGTCTCTTCCCATCATGTACCTCCCTCCTCCATCAAGAGAGGCTTATGAATCATGATGCTTGGGACCTCTTTAAGGCTTGAACATCAGCTTCAGAGGAGTTCATGGCTCTCTCCTGTTGCTAATCTGCTGTTCAGGACACAGATCTTTTTGCTCATCTTCAGTCATCACAGCTTGTCGGTCACTGCAGTAGCTCAGTTTAGGAGAGCAGTGACACTGCCTAGATAGGAATCCATCTGCATTAAGTGTTTGCTGAACAGCTCTGAAGAACCTCATTTATAAAAGTCAGCTTGTTGGTAAATGGTAGCTAGTTCACGAATAATAACAAAAAGAAGTTGGATCTGCAAGTCACTACAAATTATTTACTGTGTCCAGATTCATTTGCAGCAAAGGGGTTGGGTGCAAGAAAATCTTGAACTTTGGCCAGAAATCCCTTCTTTTGTTGTTAGCAGTTACATCTGCTGCTCCTTTCTTCTAGTGCTACACAGATCTCTTTAATCCCTAGAATGTGTTCCCAATTTGATTGTATTTACATATATGTCTGTAGCTGTGCTCAAAATACCAGCCTTACTCTTCATCACATTTCCATGCTGTATTAGGGTTTTGTTTGGATAATGTCATTTCTCTTGTGCCTGGAAAATTTGGCTTCCTGTGAGGTTTTGGAAATTGACTTCTTCCTTTATATATCCAGTGGGTTTTTAAAAAATTTTTCTATTTTTTTTTTCCTTTCTTCCCCCCATTTTCTTTTCTTTGTAGCTCTCTTTTCAGTCTACTAAGAGAAACAAGGATGTGTACTGCATACCCTCTGGCCTGCCATGTTTAATTCAGATGAAGCCTCAGTATGAAAAACATACGTGAGATTTTGTATTTTGCAGTAGGTGCAAGCCATGCTCAACAGCTAAAGGAAACATCATGGAGATGCGGGAAGTGACAATAAATCACATCTAAACCAAATCAAATCCAACCAAACAGAACCAAAAGAAATCTAAACCCGTTGTATCAGATGTTTCAATGTTTGATTGCTGACCAGAGCTAGTGTCACCTCATGCAGACTCCTGGCCAATGCATTCCCAATAGTAAGTGTTGCCGGTTGCAAGCTGGGTCTCAGGACACATGATGATTCAGTGTCCCCTGAGGCTAGCCTGTGCCTCATTAACAGATAAAGTCCAGAAGCCTAGTGGTCATGTTAAATACAAGGCTGTGCACTGATATCTGACACAGGCAGAGCTATGAAATCTCTCCCCCAGGTCTCAGAACCGCAGCCCCTGTGTGTGCTGGTGGGCCATGAGGCGGAGGTGCCTGTGCCATGCACTGCCCACCTCCTCCCAGCTCCTGCTGGAAGAGGAGCCAGCTCAGCCAAGTGCCCGTGTGAGCAGAGGCAGCTCAGCAGTGGCACCGATCGGGGGCTTCTCCAAATCCAACCCCAACGCAAGAAGCTCGGGTTGAGAACAGGCTTCTTCCCATAGTCCCCCTGGCTGAGCCCCCAGGGAGTCTTCTCCTAATTCCTCAAGTAAGGAAGGATGCTGATGCTGCATCCCACACCAGACTTTTTCATTGTGGTAGGGCTGTTTTTTTCACATCAGGAGCTGCACACCCAGACTCCTTGGACTGGGTTTTCTGAACGTGCAAAGTCCCCACAAAAACCACTGCCAACAACTTCTTTAGAATGCAAACATGTATCATGACAATCATGAGAGTATTTCCTAACATGGTTGGTTTTTTTTCCTGTTGGTACAGAAAACATAAAATACTTTTGTCTGGATGATCTTAAAATTTTACACCTAAAAGAGCTGTGTTTTCAGAAAAGATGCCTGACATCCCTCCAGGAAAATAATGACTAATCATAGCTGGTAGTGAAAACCCCCACCAGCCCAATTCTGTGTCAAACTACTAACCCAAGATTCATGAAGCAGATATATAACTTTATCCAACTGATGGGATTTTTCCCGTGTTTTACCACAGAGATTATGAGGGAAAGGTAGCTTAATTTTTAAAAGATATTATTAGCATTTTTTCGCATTAAAAACCAACATGTTATACTACATCTCATTCTCTTTAAGTTTAAATTGGAACTCAGAGTTTTCCAAACCGTCCTGTTTCTATGGTTGAACAGATCTGTTACATCAATTTGCCATGGACATCCACTTGATTTAGTTGAAATAACACTTATAAAGTAATAAATGTTTAGTTTAAGAGAATGCTTAATGAACAAATTTTATTACTTACTGGAAAATCATTGAAATTGAAAGCCACATATATTTACATAAAGTATGTGGCATCTGAAAGAAATCCAAAGAATTTTGTTATTAATTTCCTGTGTTGTTTACATGTGTTAGAGCTATGTTTATTCCAGAAGAATCACTCACTAGGAGTGATAGAAATCAAAGTGCAAACTGGTTTATTTTTCCCAGTAACTTATTAAGAACAGCAGCAGTTTCTTGTGTTAGATAGATGATATGCAACAGACACAGATATTTTTCTTCAAATATATACACAATAAATGAGAAAATAAAACAATGTGCAGTCACGTGAGTTTTTTATTAAACAAAATAAAATTAAAAATTAAATACCATTTTTGCAGTCTTGAATTTTTACTATTAATTCCAAAAGGTATTGAATAAGTCACAACACAATTTACAATGCAATATTTAGTGTATGTTTCAATAACCAAATCCTTATATAATGAAGCACTAATAAGATAATAGAAACATCAAGTGTTTCATTATGCTTTCTTAAGAACATATGAATTAAAAAATCAATATAAAATCGTTTTAAAAATCAAAGACAGTAGAGTTTATAAAGTCTTCTTTTAAAGATGGAAAGGAACATATATTTTTATGACAAGTTACAACATGTTAAAATAATTTCTCATTTTTCACATTTGGTGTGACAATTATCCTGCATATTTCTTAACCTCAGACCATCTCCCTTAGTTTTGACTTGACTGTAGAAAGCAGCTGGCTTTTTAAAACCAGCTATGAAGGAAGTTACTCATGTCCTTTCCTTAGTTCCCAGTCCTAACTCCTCGGTCCTTAAGTCTGCAGAATCTTCCTCAAAGGGAGTTTTACTATAGACTAAGTACAACAGTGCAGGACTGGTTTGATCCACTTGTGGGCCTGAAACAAAAAAAAAAAAAAGAAAGAGAAGGAGTGTGTGGCTTTTCCAAGAGTACATATTGTAATCCTTGGAACCAGCACTTGCTTCTTTTAGTAAAGGCAGATATGGCCAAGAATCCTTGAAGAATGAGTCTTCTAACACCAGATAAATAGGTTATATTTGTGTTTTACTGTGCAATATGTGGAATCCCTCTTTTCTTTATCATCTGCCAAATGTTTCTGCATTTGGATTTTGTCTTGCAACAGCTCAGACACTCTGACAATTTAAGGATCGAGTGCTCACACCACCAGTGTAAGCACAACAATCCCTCAGCTACCAAGGGGCTGGCTGAGCGCTCCAGTCTCTGCACGTGCAAGTGAGACGTAGGGGGTGATGCACCCACCCTCCCAGGAGAGCTTGTAAGCATGGAGCTCTGCTCCCAGTGAGAAAGAAGGATTTCAGTCCTGCCTGGGTGCACAAGCCAGAGCAAGTTTCAGAGCAGAGGCACGGGGGCTCCAGATCCCCGTGGGGGCTGTGTGTGCCTCCCTGGAGCTGTGTCTGTGGTACCCCTCTGCAGAGGGAGCAGATTCGCAGTTTTCAGCCCTACTGCCCTCCAAACCCAGCTCTGCTGTGGGAGGTTTAACACTTACTTAATGAGGACTATGTGTGTGCATACATATGGATGTGTGTATATCTGTCTACACATACACACAATATAAATTAACTAAACATGTTACTAGGATACATCAGGAAAACCACATCCAAACAAAGAGTCCAATATGGAAAAAGCTATTAAAAGATCCCAGCATTTTAGCTTGTTGTCTATAGGAATAAATACGATTACAGGATACCAATTTTACATTTTGTCCTTTTCCTAATGGCATCTACGAGAGGTGTTGTCTTCTGGGGTTAAAGGAAAGATTGCAAATGAGCAAAAACAATTCTGATCTTTGCAAAAACTTGATGCTCATAATTTAATTTCCCACCTCAGGAAAACTTGGTGATGAGCTCCATAGTGAAAAATAAGTGTATCAGACTTTTTTTAAATGTCCAAGAGGCCTCAACAGGATCCTGAGCTTTGTCCATAGAACTTTTAAAAGAAATTGCAGGAATAACAATTATAGTGCTCAAGATCAGAATACCCACACACAAGCTCGGTACTGAAAGATAAAGATAAGCATGAAGTTTACAATCTCCTTTTCATCACAGTTTTCATTTAGACTGACTAATTAGCCTAAATAATTCTGCTACTTCATCTTAAATACAAAGACCCTGATGCCTCCTCTACCACTTCACCCAAACTCTGCACTCTACACATAAAGCTGTGAAGACAGCAAATCAGCCAAGGTACCAGAATTGTGCAAGCCAGGTTTCTATAAGAAAAAAATATCTAGGAAGTTAAAATGCTTTCTAAAAAGAAAAATGTGTTGCAAATGTAGACTCTCAGCAGTAAGTGGCACAGGCCTGTGACTTCCCTGGGCACCAAACCTCGTCCCAGTCCCATGCCTCAGGTGAGATGATGCTGCAAGAGTTGGCATATCCACTATATTCAGGCTGGTAAGTGTGCAATTTTTCTGGGCTAGACCAAATGTGCTGTCCCCAGACACTCTGAAGTGTTAGGGCACATAATTAACTGCTAATTTAAATGACACTAGTCACATAACTTAAAGTCTATGATTTTTTTTTTTCTAGTCATGATTCTCCAAACTGGAATTCCTCTTGGAACTGACTTTGAAGTCAGTAACAAGCCTCCCATTGGGTTTAATGCAAACAGAATCAGCCCTCACTGGAGTTTTTAGTGGAGAAGAGAAAAACATTTTTCCTGTTAAAAGATTTTCCTATTAGTACAAACACATAAAAGACTTCTCAAAGTTATAGTGTTAAATATTTTAATGTCTTGCCAAACCTCATCAATTCTCATTGTTTAGCAAAAATGGCACTGACATTCTGAGTTGCTAGCTATGGCATTTTCTGCATATTAAGATCAATAATATGCTTTACAAGGAATAAAGGGTTGTCTAATGAAAAGAGTCTTTTAAAAGTCAGGACAATTCCAACGGCTATGAATGATTATAAATTATGTGGTTATTTTTATTGGGGTGGGGTAGGGGGTGATTAAGGCCTTGGGCACATGAACCATACTTCTCCCACTTCCCTTCCTTACCAGAACTTGTACTTCCCAAAACCTCCCGTTATTATCAGCTATGTGAATTCTAGTTTTGATTGCCAGTATAAGGCACTAGGTTTTCTGTTTTAGCACGAACCCAGAGTTCTTAAACTATTTCTTGGAATAAATGTCTTTGACGGTCTCTAGTGACAGGAGGAAGGATTTGGTTCAGAAGGAAGATTTCGTTTCAATTTGTTTGGTTCAAAGGTCTCGAAAGTTGTGCTTTTTGGACTTCATGCTCTACTCCCTATTCAAGCAGCCTCAGCAGTTAGTAGGTCAGTGGGTTTGGAGCTTCGAGTTCCTTCATCCTAAGAGATGCAGGTGCACATTCAAAGGCCCCCTCACCTGTGCTGAGTTTGTCCTGGCCCCACAAAGACTATACATGAGGCCAGACTAAACTACAAGGACTTTTTTTCAAATGTTAAGGGCAACACGAGCCGTGAAGAAGGAACCTAGGGAGAATGAGGAACGACGGCGAGGACATGGCAACATCTGTGGGTGGCAGAGGAGATGGCTGCACAGAGCCTGCAGGATTTGCCCTTGAGGACAGGTGTCTGACGTGTGTGCACTCCCTGGGGACTCCAGCTGCAGTTAGCTCATGCCAGCGATGCCTCCTTAAGTGGAAACCTGCTCTGCTGCTTTTGAGAACGTGGGCTTCCAGACACATGGGCACAGCTATGCACTGTCCTTACCCAGGACCGAAAAGTCCATCACCACTTTATGCAACTCAAAGAAAGCAGTCGAGTTTGGATCTTTTCCAAAGCATTGACTGCTTAAGACTGACATATCAGAGGCTTAAAAACCTTCCTTTCTTTTTTTCCTTGAGAACAAATTTTTCCATCACTTTCCTGAAAACATCTCAGCGTTGCCTAGGTCTGTCAGGAATGTCCGCCCAGCTCAATGGCTTTTAGTCTTTTCTTGCATTGAGGGGGTAAAAAGTAAACATTTTTAATCAGAAACTGAAAAATATTTTTTTATATATAGATATGAGGCTCTGGGGAACTTACTCGGTTCCTTAGGAGAGTTAAACTTCCACTTCTCATTCTCTGTGACAGTATGCTGATTTTTGGGTAGAAGCCGTTCTGGTGTTGCCACAGGAGAAGGGAAGAGGGACTGAATGATCAATCATGATATGGAGATTAGTGCAGCATCAAGAGAAAGAAAACTATTTCTTATCCCTGTCCTTTAGATGCCTGATATTATGTAGGGTACACACCAGAGTTGTGGGAAATGTGGCTGTGAATTCGCTAAAGCAGAGAGATGAAGAAGATGGACACTGCCAGCTCCTTCAATGCCCAGCATGCCTAACAACCTGCTCTGAGAAATGGGGCTGCTGGTGCCACAGTGTTTCATGCAGACCCCTGTTTGTGTGAGCACAGATTACATGTACACTGCCAGAACAGGCTCCTTGGGGAGGAGATGTGCTTTGTCTGCGAATCCTGATGGGATTAGGTGCGAGATACGCACTTAGCCCTGTCAAGACCAAAAGGCTTCAGCGCATGTGTGGAGCAGAACTTCAGGCATCTTAGTGGCTTCCCTGGTGCTGGGGGAGTTACTTGGTAAAGACATGATGATATGAAAAAGATAGTCTAACTTTAAACACCAGATTTCCACCCAATCCCCAGTGTGGTTCTGTTTGTCAGCTGGGCTTGTGTCCCAGTTAAGTAATAGGAGCTTCCTAGGTGTAGACGGTATGAAGGATTGCAGTGACTCCTTCTAAATGCTGTGTCTTGGAATCTCTGCAAAAACTTAAAAGTTTTACTCTATATTTGTTATGGCAATGAGAAATGAGTACACATACACATATTTAGCATTTATTTTAGTGTACTGCAGTATGTTAATTGATGTTCACAAACAGATTGCTTTTTGTTTTTGTAACCTCTCAATATAACGGTGTGAATGAATAAAAAAATTAAAAACTATATAGAAACAAATAGTCATAAAAATGTGTTGCATATCCCAAATTTTCTCCTAAATCAGAACTTTAAATTGTTACCTGTAATGTTTATAAGAATTTTTTGCATCTTTATGCTGAACCAAATGGTCTTAATTCCATTTACCATCTCCTCTCTTCTCTCCAACAGTCCAAAGCCATAAAATCCTTCTCCATTCCCCATTACTACCAATGTCAGATGACTCCGGACCTTGGCAGATCACAGGACAGGTCACATGTAGTCATTAAGCAGGGGTAAAGGAGTATCCATCAGATTCTTGGACTTGAGGTAGAGATATTTGCTGTGTTTGGCTGAATTAGATGTTGGCTGGGGGGATGTAGATGCAGAGAAAGTCAGATACCGATTGCAAGGGATGAGTTTGGAAGTGGACTTTGGATTGACACCTAATTTGTACAAGAAAGTAGCAGGAGACGAGTTAAATCTGTAGAGGCCCAAAAAGATAATTAAAACCACCCTGAATGACAATGGCTACTAATTTGCTGCAAGTCACTGTATCCCCATGGAGGAAAAAAAAGGAGACTGCCAGCTCCCCAGGCCCACTTTGAGAAGCTGTATGTATGCCGTATGTATTCACAGCTCATCTCTATAGGTCCCTGCTGCTTCTCTACGGTCCCGTGAGGGTGCTGGGGAGCCAGGTCTGATAGGGCAGAAAAACGCCAGGAAACACGTTTTGACAGAAAAGTCTTGCGAGCCTCCCATGTGTGCTCCACATTGTCTATCGCGTGCCCTTTGATGTCGGCTTTGGCTGGTGGGAAGGCGTGAGGCCAGATCCTCATCCCGGGATGGGCGGTGCCAGCCCCACACACCCACGGCAAGGACAGATGACACCGTACAGCCCCAGGTGAGGATCCAACCTGCTCCCAGCATACAAGGCAGCCTTTTGCGCTTTTCCCTTCCTTTTTAATATTTTTTATTACCCCTTTACTCACTCCTTTTTCATCTTTTAATTTTATTTCACTTTTAAATTCTTTCTTTTTAGTATTTTTTTTAATTTTTCTTTTATCTTTCTTTCTTTCTTCTTTTTTTGTTATTATTTTTTTATTATTATTTTTTTCCCCCTGCTAATGACTAGGAGTTTGCTCTGTTTGTCGCTGCAAACGAAGTTATTTCCTCCCCGAGTGAAAGACGGTCTCAAATTGCTGCCTTCCCGGTAGACGCAGGTCAGGGGCTGCCCCGCAGAGGGGCCGGCAGCCGTGCCCGGCGGGGAGCTCGCCTGCCCGCTGCCCGGCTCGTACCTGCTCGTACCTGGCCTGAAAAGCAATCCCCACCTTCCTGCGGGAAGGCAACAGCTCTGAGCTTCCAGCAACCTGGCTGCAGGGGCTCGGCAGCTCCCTCTGCCCTGCTCTGCGTCCGCTCTCGGCTCCTTGTGCAAGACACCGACGGGGAAATATTAATAATCAAAATGGTGGGGGGTCTCCCTCTCCCTCTCCCTCTCCCCTCCTCATTATTTTTGTCCTTTCTTTTAACTAAGTGAATGAGTCAGGTCTAAAATCATTGTTCTGATGTGTTACACGGTGACTTCACAGAAGATTATTAAAAGCGGGGTGGACGTATGCGTTTATCCATCATTTTTGTTTACAACGTACATTTGTAAGAGAAAAGTAAAAAAAAAGTCGGCAAATGTCTTCTCTTCTATAAGGACTTTTTTGAAACCTCTAGGCTGTGCCACACGAGTTTTGGAAACGAATTTAAGGCACGTAAGTTTTGCAATAAGGAACACGAAGGAAAACCAACCTCTCTTCTGTGCGGTGCACCGAGGAGAGATCTCATCCTGTTTGCCCACTGTCAGCTGGAGGTTCTCTCCTTCGGACTTTTATTCTTTATTTTTTCTTGGGTCCTGAGGCTGGGTTTGGTGTCTGCTCGTAACGCCAGGCACCTCTTGCATCTGCTGATAAATCGCTTTCTGTGGGGAGGCGCCGGAGGTGACACCGCGCTGTCTCAGAGCAGACACTCGTGTCTCACTGCCGCACCTCGCCCGAGCACGGAGCAGCGTCAGGGAAATCCTGTTCTTTCCCCACCGGCTCAAGGGCGGGGGACTCAGCCCCGGGAGGGAGAGCCTGGCAGACCCCTCCTCGACATCCACATCCAAAGGACACTGTTATCGCACCCCATCACACCACATCGCGGGTCCCATCCTGCCGTATCAGCAAGCCGGAGCATCTCAGTGAATTTCCCACCTGCATTTATGCATACAAGTTGATATGTGCTCACATATATATCGTGTATTTGTGTATGATTTTATATTTTTTATATGCAAAATTTATATTTAAATAGCCTTCAGTTTGTGTTTCTTGCTTGAAGATCTGCAAGCGCATGAAACGAAAGGAAATTGAGGGACTAGCTCACTATTCTTTACAAAGGTAACTAAAACAACCTAATACATATTCGACTGTAATAATTAATCGTTAATTACTCTTATATGTGCGTGTACGCACACGCGGGGAGGAGCCACGCCGCACAGGGAAGCACCTGGGACGGGGGGTGGGAAGGGGGATGCGTTCGATCCCACGGCTGCTCAGGTGGGTGTGATATTCGGCTTTAAACCCGAGCTCGGTTCCTTCCCATCCTTCCCGCGCCTCTGCAATGCGGGCGGCAGCACACTGCTCCCGGGAAGGGAACAGGAAAGCGAATGTGCCCTGCGGGGGGGGCGGCTGTGCGGGCACACGGGGAGCCTGTATCCCTGCATCCCTGCATCCCTGCTGCCGCTGTCCCGTGTAAGGCACGGAGCTGGGAGCCGCGGGCAGCAGGCGGTGACAGCTTCCCGCGGGGCACAGCTGCTGGAAATGCCCGCCCCGGCCACCTGGCTGAGGTGTCCTCCGCTGTCGTTCCCGGGTCTCAGTGCTCTCAATCTCGTCTGCAAAGAGCATCCTTTCCCGGAAGGTCCTCCCAGCTCTCGGCTTGGCACTCCATGCGCTATTTGAATAAATGGTACCGCCGAGATGAAACGCATTCATGGCCGGGATGGGTACGGTTTGCACCTATCCCAGGGCTCCGGCCAGCAGCAGGCCGGGAGGAGAGACCCTTGGTAGTTACACCTGAGCGGCGAGGGGTCTGCATGGCTTGTGTAGCACAGCCCAGCGCAGGTCCCTCCGTTTTGACAGGACTTAGAGGCCTGCCGAGGCCTGAGGAACACAGGGAGGAGGTGGCCCTCTCCTCTACGGGCATCCACCCTGCTGAGGTGGCAAGTGCGTGGGGTGTGCGGATCGGGCTGGGTGGATACGGGGACGCAGCGGGAGCTGGACACCAGCGGGCGATGGGGGGAAAGCAAGGGGAGGTGGGAGAGCTGCCACTTTGCGAGCACAGCCCTAGAGATGTAACCCGGCTGAGACCCCGCAGGTCCCAGGAACTCCGGGGAGAGGCTCCAGCCGGCCAGAACCTGCCAGGGGTGCTGTGCGTGTTCCTGGCAGGGACAGGACAGCCGGGGAAATCGCGTCCTCCGCCTGGGAATCAGCCTCTTACTCCCGCCTGGGAATGAGCCTGTGCCTCGGGAGCTGTCCTGGCACGGCACCCGCAGTTCCTCCCCGCGCGGAACAGCCCCCGGCCAGCCCGCAGGGCATTTTCCGACGGTGAGGGAAAAAGCCTAACCAGGGCTGCGGAGTGTCCCGCCAATGCGCGTTAGCGATGGATTTCCCTCTCCCGCCACAAGATTTTAACAGGGTTTGAAGGGAGAGCAAACGCCAAGATGAGGGATGCTGCTAAGCTCACACGGCTGAGAGTGTTCGCCGGGGGCTGGGGACGATCTAGCTAAAGGTACATCCCGCACACGTGGTGCCCACAGACCTGGTGTCCCAACCTTCCCCAGCATTACTACAAATTGAAGGCTGATTTTGAGCTAAGGGATGAAAGAAGAGGCACATCCCTGTGCCTGGAGGGCTGGAGGGGAGAACGGCAACTCTGGACTCTAGAGATGCTCTCACTTTAAGCCGGGCCCAAGCCTTTTGCTTTGTGAAGACAGACACGCCGGACAAATCCCTTCAGGCTCTGAATGACAGCCTACGTGTGCCACTGCTTGGGAGGCTGGGCACAGCTGGCCTGACCGCCGAACACTGCAGTTAGGTTTTCTGTGTGAATTTTGTGCTTTTAGGTTTTCTGTGTGAATTTTGTGCTTTTCGGAGACAAGTGCTCTTGCTGCGAGCTGGGGAGACTCCAGCCGAGCGGTTTTCCTGGGGACGGTGTAGGCAGGTTTGGAAAGGAGTTGCAAGAAATCTCACCCGGCATTTTCCAGCGATTACTTCACTGGGAAAATAGGACGGGAAGTGTTCCCCCGATCGGCTCTTTCCTGCGCCGCGCGTTCGGTTATCTCATGGTCCCTGTGAGCTCAGGGAAAAAGAGGCCCTCTCGCTGCCCTTGGCCTTGCGGCTGAGCGGAGGCGCTGGGGCGAGGTCAGCTACCGCCGGAGCGGAGCCGAGCGGAGCGGCTGCTGCCCTCCGCCCACCTCGGGGGCACCGCCCGCCGGCTGGGGCGGGACCGGCAACCGTGACGGGCAGCGGCTGGAAGGTGTGAGGCTAAACCAAACCCGAAAAATAACCCCCATAAAAAAAAAAAAAAAATCAAGAACAAAAAAACCCCAAAACAGCCAAACAGAAAAACGTTAGCTACATCCATTCTGGCTTTGATACACCCCCTCCTCCCACCCTCCACCCGCCCCTCCTCGGCTCCATGTGGCTTCCCTGCCGTCCGGAGGTGCTGGTTGCAGAGCCCAGGCCGCATAGCTGACCCCAGCCAGCTCTCCACGCCGAGAGACTGGCATCTGAAGTATTACCCAGGGAGCTGGAGCGGCTCCGGCAGTATCGCCCCGCTCTTCCCCAAAAGGTATCCGGGGAATCCTTCCCCTCCCTTGCCCGCCGAAGCCCTTTCAAAGAAAGTTATCCCGAAGTAGCCCAAGTACGAAGCATCCGAGGAATTTCCACCGGGGAAACGAGCGCTTTCCGAGGGCTGGCGGCGCCTCCCCGTGCTGCGGCCCGTCCTGCCCGGGGGCTGGGGGCCGCCAGGCGCAGCCCCGGGCGGGGCGTACCTTTAGGCATGGAAGCGTTTAGCGGTTTCGGCGGTATTAACTCCTAACAGGGTGTGAAAAGTATTGGGGATTGAAAAAGCTGTGGGAAAGTGGATTCTTTCCAAGTCAGGCGGGCTGGAGCTTTCCTCTACTCTACTGGCGGACACCTTGCGCTGCTCCTGCCGCAGGGGCCCCCGAGGAGCAGCCCCTTCCCGGCGGCTGGGAGCCAGACAGCCCGGCAGGTGCCGTGTCCCTCGCAGCTTGACCGTGAGCTTTTATGGGTGGAAAACACGGCATCGCGTTTTGCCACCAGCCTGCTACCCCTGTCACCCTGCCAGCGCCATGTCGCTGGGCGCGGGAGATGCCGCTCGGTGGTAGTAGTCCTTCAGAAGAGAACCTGGCCTCGCCAGGCAAGGTCTTCCCATCTTCTTTTGCTCCGGGAGCGGAGGCTGGGCCCTGCTCTGCCCCCAGCCGCCGCCCCACACCCCTGCGTTCTTTCATCCCAGCCCCGCCGCCGCAAGCGGCTCTGCTGCAGAGGCACCGCCGGGCTCGCAGAGGCGCCCGGATAAAAGGACTCTTCTCCCAACAACTTCTTGTCGGGTTTTACCCCCTTTCTAAAATTTTCTCCAGTATATCCGTTTTTTTAAAAAAAAAAAAAAGTCTGAAAAGTCCGGAAAATGATCACGGTGCAAATAATTTAGACCTGATCAAATTGAACCAGCCGTTATCACTTGTTCTAATTAAAGCGGATATTCACATCGCTGGCTCGGCCCCCCCGAAGAAGCATTACGATATGTAATGTAATATGTAACCTGCGTCCACACTCAAACTCTACCTTCTCGCGGGGAGGAGGTAGGGAGGAAAACATCGAAGTTGGAAAAATAATCTTTAACCTTGGGGCCAGAAATATAAGAATAATGATGATGATAATGATTATTATAAGGATGATGAGGATGATGATGATGATGATGATAATAATAATAATAATAATAATAATAGTAGTAGTAGTAGTAGCTGGTTTCTCTTTGCCATAGAAGACAGCAGATGGCCAAGAGTTAGCCTCTGGTGACCTGCGCTCGCCCTGACCATGGCTGCCCCGGGGAGAGAAGGCAGCTGCAGGCTCCGGCGCTGCCGGCCTTCCTCTGTCGCCTCCCGGCCTTCCCGCTCGCCCAGCGTCACCCCTCGGTTCGGTGGCCCGCGGGTCCCGGTGGTGGTGCCCGAGGGCGGGGGGGTGAAGCCGCCCCCAGGAAGAATTCTTCAAGGGCTCCCCGGGAGGGAGCGGTGCGGGGCGAGCCGCTGGAAGGGGAACCGGGGCTCGCATCGCTTACCTGGCTTAGGCAAAAGACACAGAAAGAAAAACCCTTCTCTGGGAAAAATAGATACAAATCCTCCTCGAGCACTCCCGGAGCCGCGTCCCCAGTGATGCACTTGGCCAGCGGAGGGGAAAGGCACCGGCGGCGGCTGCAGCGCCGAGCAGGGCGGGAGCCGCCGCAGCGTCTGGCTCGCTCAGCGTTTCCGAGAAACCCCGAGATAAAATGACAGGCTCCTTCTGTGGAGAAATCAATTTCTAAGCATCAGAGAGAGGTTTTAAACAAAAAGATAAACTAAAAAAAAAAGAAAAAATAAGCCCCCCTCCGACCTGTGACTGAGAGATAGTTAAAAATAATTGCCCCTGTTAAGAGACGGGAGACCAGGTTACAGGGAAAACTACCTTCTTTCAAAGCCCGCTAATGGCCATACGATTCATTAGGTTACTTAATCCTAATAACCTTGCTAGCATCAGTCCCGGTGACCCAGCCCATTAAGCACCACCAGCGAAACCCTATAAAACAGGCAAGGGGAATGTCCAACATCTGAGCACATTTATTAGCATTATGTTCCTGAGATAACATGCCCCCGGCTCCCCTGCATACTGCTGCGGGCAGGTTGGGGGAAGAGGGAGCTCTGTTTTCGGAAGGGCTGAGCACAGGACCGGGACCCCGTGAGGCGGATGGCTGGTCCCACCGTCACTATCATTCACGGTCTCCCGTTCTCCCTGCTTTCCTCGCCCGGCCCCCGTCTTCCAGCCAAACAATAGCTACATTTGTGGCGAGCATTTTTTCCTTCTGATTAAACCCAGGCCAACCAATGGCAGCCAGAACGAAACAAAACGCAGAGGGTAACATTTCGATCATAAACGGGAGTTAACAACTCAAAAAAAAAAAAAAAAAAAGGGGGTGGGGGTGAGAGACAAAAAGTCTCTCTTGCACCGAAACGTGCTAGTGAGTCATTGCGGTATCACCCTCCGTGAAGGAGTCGGCTGAGGGGGAGAGAGGGAAAAGGGAAGCGAGGGAAGCAGCAAGGCCGGTTCCTCCCGTGCCTTCCAGAGCTGCAGACAAACCGGACGCCTCCTCGGCATCCCCCTGCCAGGGTGAGGTCTCTGTAATTTACGACACGCGAGTGGTTACGGTATCTGCCGCTGCTCGGAGCGGGGCTGCTCAGGGCGCAGGCACATGCAAGCGATTAGAAGAGCGAGGGGCTCTCTCTAGCCGGGGAGGGACCTCTCCCAGCGCGGCTGTCACCCCCTTCCTCCGGCCCTCTCCGGAGCAGGCAGACCCGCTCCGCTCCCGGCTGGGGATGGCTCCCCGCGGCCGGAGTGAAACCCCTCCCAGGATCTGCAGAGGAACAAACCTTCTTCAGAATCTGACTATCTACAATCCCCCTACCAACGCTCCTTCATTTTTCCTCTCCATTTCTAAAGAAGAATGTGCCCAGAGGCAGCGGACGGCGTTGTTCTCACGCTGGCCCCGCGTTAAGCGATGCCCCCCGGGGTAACGAGGGCTCCCGGCCGACACGGGTGCCAGGCTCCCGCCTGCCCACCCAGGCAGCAGCGAGGGGCCGGGTGGCAGGAGCCGCCTGGATAGCGCCCGGCTGAGCCGAAGGTGATCCATCAGGCGGTTCAGCCTCCGCAAAGAGCTGACGTGATCCCTCGCTATTTTCGCAATAGTTTTAACGCGCTGGCAGAGACGAAAGAAAGAAAAGTGATGGGGAGGGAACCGCAGAGCACTGCCGAGCTGCCCATTCCCGGTGCTGCCGGCCCTGCAGAGGGTTTGCCGGTGATTTACGCCGAGGGCTGATCCTGCAAGCCCTCCTCCCCGGGAGAAGTGTCCGCAGCGTTCATCGGGGTGCCAGGGGCACCGACAGCTGCGCCGCAGTGGGGCTGGGGGCGAGGTGCGCCCTGCGCCCCTCCCACACCTCCGCAAGGGACAGCGATCCTGTTCTTAAAGGCTTTTGTCTCTTTCTTTTTGTTTGTTTTTCCTCAAGGGGCATTTTAACACATGAAGTGTTGCTTCGGCTTGGAATTTGTCATAACAGGAGGCTGCTTTATTTACTGAGTTATTTATTTTCTTTACCAGCAACAATATCCCGAACATAGTCCGGTTGAAAGAAGAAGTTCCCAAAAAAAAGGGGAAAAGATAGGGCGATGGAGGGGGGCAATAAGAGAGACAGAAGAAAGGAGAGAGAGGAAGGACGTAGTAGAAAAAGACAGAGAGAAAGCGAGAGATGAAGAGGGAAATCTAAAAGAAAGCAAGAAAGAGGGGAAAGAAAGAAAACAAGAAAACAAGAACGCAGGGAAGAGAGGAGAGAGAGAAAGAGAGAAAGAGAGAAAGAGAGAGAGAAAGAGAGAGAGAAAGAGAGAGAGAAAGAGAGAGAGAAAGAGAGAGAGAAAGAGAGAGAGAGAGAAGAGAGAAGAGAGAGAGAAAGAGAGAAGAGAGAAAGAGAGAAAGAGAGAAAGAGAGAAAGAGAGAAAGAGAGAAAGAGAGAAAGAGAGAAAGAGAGAAAGAGAGAAAGAGAAGAAAGAAAGAAAGAAAGAAAGAAAGAAAGAAAGAAAGAAAGAAAGAAAGAAAGAAAGAAAGAAAGAAAGAAAGAAAGAAAGAAAGAAAGAAAGAAAGAAAGAAAGAAACCCACACATACCAGCTTTTCAAAATTAAAACAATAAACTCCAAAGTATTCATTTTGGTATTAATATTATTTAACATTAAAAACTCCGGGAACTTCAAACAATCTTCTTGCAGGGAAAAGAAAGAGAAAATAACTATTCTCTGGAAACCATTTGTTCACAGCTCGAACTGTGCCGTGTTGGCTTAGAAACAAAACTCGAGACGCCCAACCCTGTCCCTCCTCCCCCCAGCATATATCTTTTCAGCACACATTTTAAAATAAATATCCCGACGAGCCTTCCCAAAATGCCTCCTTGTTATGAATTGATAGGATACAACACACCCCAGATGTGTGCCTGGGAGTTGGGATTTAGCCCTTTAAATGCCAGGACAACATCTGGGGGGGAAAATAATTACGGCGGCTTCACCCCCTCCACTGGGTGCCGCGGGTGGGGGGTGGGGGTCGCACCACGCGGTGTGCGGGGGCTCCGCGGGGGCTCCGCAGGTCCCCGGGGTGCTGCTGCACCCTCTGGTGCCACGGCAGCCCAGCCGGGCCGCCCTCGCTACAATGGGTGCGGACAGCCCCAGGAAAGAACCCCCAACTAGGCGAAGGAGAACATGGCACTTTTTCGGACTCTCCCCGCAAGCTTTTTTAATTTTGTCATGCTTTTCGCCCTGCTGTTCAGCAAGTCAAAATAAAAAGCATATTCAGTATCTAGTTTCCATAGAATTTAATAAAATAGAGAAAAGGTTGCCAGGGATCTCCTCGGAGGTCTCCTGCTTGGGAAGCACGGGACCGAACTGGCACGTTTTTCGTCCCAAAGTAAAATTAATTGAACCTCGAAGATATTTAAGGTGGACGTGTACTTAGTAAAGTTTTCCCGTAGCTGTTTTGTCCCAGAAGAGTGCTTATCATAAATAAATAAAATAGCAGGAAGAATTCGCAGTGTGATCTTCTCTTTTGTGGCTTGCAACAGGTGCTAGAGGTGTTAGAGCTCTCTTTAGGGAGAAGGAAATATATATACATACATATATACACACATATATACATACACACACACACATATTTATATACCCACGTGTGTGTAGACTATTACATAAAATGACCACTTTGCTTTAAAAAATAACAACAACAACAAAAAAAAAAAAAGAGCAAAATAATAATGTTACCGTTTTAAACACCTTCTATGCTTATATATCTTACACTCGAAGTATATGATCTTATAATGTTTCAATCTCTATTTTCTGGTCAATTTTAATGAGATGCTGTAGTGAAAACCAGCGCCGCCCATCTTTAATAAGATGTATGTTTTTAATCTTATGTTTGGGTACGTCTTCTTAGGGTTGGACAAGGAAAAAATAGCTTTGTTTTCAAAAATAAGAAAGACACGCGAGTAATTGCAAATGACTGTGGACATATATTACAATGATCGGCCATCATAAATAAAAAAGTATGATGAAGCACATACTTGAGGTGATATACCTCTAGAAAATGAGTTACAGTTAGTTACTGTCCCTTCTCGCCTCCCTGTATCCAGCACGATATTACCTTCTCTCAGCCAAGAGCAGGGGGGAAAAAAGAATTAAAAAAAACCCAACCCGAACTCGTTGTCCTTCGGGGAACACAGTTTCTAACAGCTGTTTTACAGAGGAGGAGACAGTGACCAAAAAACCCCTGAGGAGTGAGCCCTTAGCCCAAGGTGATGCACAGCTTTTCAATCCATGCCCCCACATAGATGTCTATGTCCACGTATTCCTAAAGCTACTGCTTAATGCACCAGCAGTGCGTTACTCCGGGAGAGGGAGTGCGTATAAAACCCTCACAGATCGAATGATTTGATGTTGCCGCTTGTTTTGGGGAAGCTCCAGAAAATCTAAAAACCGCGTGTGGGGATAATTTTTCCATTCCTTTAGCATCCCCCGCTCGGCGAGCGCAGACTCGGTCCGGGCAGGGCAGAGGGAAGGGGCTGGGAGGAGGGCAGCCCCGGGATCCCCGGCCACCGCCTCCTCCCGCAGCCGGCTGTGCGTGGCATGTGCCCGAGGAGCTCCCGCCGGGACCGCCCGGCACTCCCTGTCCGGCCGCCGTGCCCAGGGACGGGCACACCCCCGCCTGCAGAAGCCTGCCCTGCAGAACACGCGTTTGTCTCCCCTCCCTTTTACCCCCGGGACTCCCACCAGAGTAAAGCCAGAATCGGTTTCCTAAAAGCAAATTGCCTTCCTCAGAGCCCTTTAAATCCCAGCCCTGCCCCGGGATACGGTGCACACCAGGATGCTGTTCGAAGGATGCCAAGGCAGCCCCGACCCGGGAAGTGCGGTGGATTCAAGGAGGGGGAGCAGTAAAACACTGAAAGTACTCGCAGCTGGCAGCTCACGGCAACACCATGGCAGGAGGGGCTTCGGCGGAGACAGGAGGTCCCAGCCCCTGGGTTGCTGCCCGCGCCCACCGCGCAGTCCCCAGCCAGTGTGGCTGAGGAGCTCCGGCAACGGAGAACAGCCTTTTTTAAATTTTTCTTTGTTTGAAATTTCTCCCAAAAGTGCGGGATTCACACGCAGGAAACAACAGCAGGGGAACGAGAGGGTTCCCTGCCCTTGCGCTAGCCCAGCCGTCCCCCGGCCACAGCAGCTCCCCAAGCCTGCCTGCACCTCCCCGAGGATGGGTGTGCTTCATGCCCTTGTCGCGCCGGGAAACTCAGGCCATCCTGCGGAGGACGTGTGCCTAAATAAAGATAAAACGTGCTATACATCATAGGCTTTCCCGGTTATTCTCAATGACTTGTCGATTCCTCCCCTCTCCCCATCCATCCCCCCCCGGCACACGTGCAATGATAGAAAATGGTTTTAAATGACGAAGGGTCACGTAGAGCCATCCTGATCGTTTAGTAAAAATAACAGAGCTATTATAGAGCTGAAGGAAGGAGCCAGGGAGTTCACCCACACGTGCTTCAATACTGTGCCTCGACTGAACACATACACATAGGCAAATGTATGAATACAAGTGTGGGTGTGTGTGTGTGTGTGTGTATACACACACATATATATATATACATTATATATATATACATATATACAGATATCTATAGATATACACAGACATACATACACACATATATATACACATACACATACACATACACATATACATATACATATACACATATATATATGCAGCAGCACCGTCCCATGTGACCTTCAGGACTCTCTCATTAGGCCATAAATACATGCACAGATGACAGTGGGCGCTCCTGTATGGATGGGAGGAGGGCACGCAGAGGGGTTGCTTGTGTCTTTGGGATGGAAATGCACATAAAGCCTTTTATGAGAGCTCGGGAGACAGCAGTTGCTCACTAACCTACTCTTTTTTTTTTTTTTTTCTTTTTTTTTTTTTTTTTTTCATCTCTATTACCGAAAACTGGAAATAATTAAATTCTTTAAAGGTTTACTTTTGAAACCGTGGCTGGAGTAAACTATGATTCAGGTGTAAATAATTACCAAAGTCATGAAAGCGGCAACTGCTACATGTGGTTTATTCATTGCTTGCCTTTTCTTTTTTTTATTTTTTTAAATCGTTTGATCATTTTCATCCCTAACTGTCTGCCAAATTCACATATTTGTAATTTACTAAACTTTATCGTTCCTACCAAGACAGGGATGTTGTACATTAGTTTCCAGACCCGTCCTGCCCTGCCCTGGTGAAGAAGTCTGGCTGGATGCTCCTCAAGAAGGGATAACGCTATTACCCCGGTTTTAGAACTGAATAAAAGATGCTTCCCCTTTCATAAACGCTACCAGACCCACTCGATTTTAGACTCCGGAGAAGAAATGAATTATTAAAGGAAAGAAATTGTTTAAACACAATAGCTACTTGGCTAAATGAAAGCAATCCCTGGGGCAAGACTAGCAGGGTTTGGCCAGAGAGCACAATAGTAGAAGTATCCATTAAGCGAAAACCTTAGAGAAATAGGAGAGACGTGAATGTATAATATACAACATCTAAACAAAAGCTCAGTATTTACTTCACGTCTGTTTTCTTCAGCCTGCTCCTACCTTTTTTTTTCTTTTTTCTTTTTTTTTTCTTTTTTTTTTCTTTTTTTTTTCTTTTTTTCTTTTTTTCTTTTGCCTACACTTCAACCCATTTGACTCTTCAAACAGCCATGGTGGAAAAAGGCAGGAAACCAAACTTTTATTTCTTGCCTGTGTCCTATTTAAAAAAAAAAAATAAAAAAATGCATAGTAATCCACCACTTGAACATGTTCTGGTGTTGTTAAAGTCTTTTTTATCAGGCTGTAAATTACTGCCACTCTGACAGAGTAGCCGGAAGTGTAAATCACACCGTAGAGCTGAAGTTATGAAAAAGTTTGTTCCCTTTTCCACATCCCAGGAAGATCTCGGGGTTGCTGGATTGGGAAGGGAAAGGCTTATTTACTATTTTCCTTCTTCACCAAACTGTTGGCTCCACAGTGCCTGGGACTTTGATGAGAAAGAATGGACAATGTGCAGAGTCCCTTCCTATGACACCCAGGCCACCGCCACTTGGGAGGTCCTTTGGCCTAATGCAACCACAGCTAACTGCTCCCAACAGGAGGCTCTGTGGATCAGGCAGGGTCACAATTATACTTCTGCTAAAGGCAAGAGTTGCCTTTAAAAAAAAAAAAAAAAAGACAAAAGGAAAAGTGGGGGAGGGGGTGTGCGAACTGTTGAATTAAGGCCTTTCAATTCGTTTGGGGAAGGAAAAGACCGAGAGCGGGGTTAGTTGAAACCGTTTCCATCAGGCACGAACAAAATGAGGTTGCTTCCACCCAGAGGGAAATTAGAGGGAATGAGGTCCGAGGCGCTTCGCAAGGGGTACTCCGACCCCAGGGCTGCCACACCAAATCGCCCATCGGGAGCAGTGGGCCTTCCCCGCGATCCTGCGAAGTGTTTTGAGGGCTCATCCGCGGACGGGAGTCCCCCGCCCCCGGTGCCATACATTGCACGGGCATCGCTCCTCTAAGGTAGGGAGGAGAAGGCTACAAAACCACGGTGCACAACGAGCTCTCACGCATGACCCATTTGCACGGAGGGGGAGAAGAACTCCAGGAGACACCACAGCAAATTGGCCTCTTATTTGGGCGCTCGGGGGGCATCAATAATTTATGGAGGTGGGAGGACAGGAATTTTGAAAGTCATTATATGTCTCGGAGAGACAGGGCTGTTAAGAACACGAGCCTCTTGCATTTACGTGAAGAGGTGGAAAAAAGCGAAGAGGAGGGAAGATTGGGGGGTGGCCCGACCTCCTCCGCTTACCGGGACAGCGGCTGCCGGCCCCTGAGGATTCGCTCTTAGCCCGTCCTCCTGGCTCCTGGCGAGCCGGCCGGGTGTGCTCCCAGCCCTGCTGGCCAGCCTTCCCCTACTCCTCCCGCTCTTCCTCCGGTCCCCCGTTTAAAGTCCCCAAAGTCACGCCGCTTCGTTACCTCCTCCGGTAGCCCGAGCCCCGCCGGACCGGGAACTTTGGGCGGATCCGGGTCCCGGCTGCTGCCTCCCGCCGAGGCGGGCGGGGCACTGCGAGGGGTCTTGCCTTGTCCCCCCATTCCCACCCCATCCCCGCGTCTGGGACAAGGGAACACCTCAGCCACCCAGCTTCGGGCAACTCCCTTCAGGCAACGAGATCCGACCTGGGGAGGAGGGACCGGCTCCGGCGATCACTTCGGCCGCCGGCCCCGCTCCCCGCCGCCCCCCGCTTACCTGGACCACGGTCCCCGTGCTCGGCGACGGGCTCTCAGCAGGACCAGGGTGAGAGGGGTCGCCTCGGGCCCCCGGGTGCACAAGGGCCCGGTCACGGCCCCCCGCGCACCCCAGAGAGATCCGGCGGGAGGAAGAGAGAGGGAGGAGAGAGGAAAAGCCTTTTTTCCCCCCTTTCTCTCCCAGTTTGAGCCGAAGTGACCCGCAGTATCTGGAGAAGGTTTTTGAAGACGTTTGGGAGGGAGGGAGAGAGTTTTCTCCTGAGAAACTCAATCTGCCATACAGTAGCGACTGCATCTGGGATCTGTCACCGCTGACAGCACCACAGGGCACAGACATGATGTTCCGCACAACACTGCAACTCCCCAAAATACCCTCCTCGCTCCCAAGGTATCTGCCGGGTTGCATCGCGCTCCTTTGCCAAAAGGGGAAAAGCAACCTGAGCCCCCGCAAACAAATACACCGAGGGGAAGGCAAGAGAGAGCAATCCTGTCTCCCCCTTCCTCTCCGCGATGCTGAGCACTCGGCCGCCGAGGACGCAAGGCGAGAGACGATGTCATGCTCGGAGGGCGCAAAGGCCGTAAATGTAGGCTCTCGCACCGCTAGATTCCCGGGAATGACTTTAATGAATAATTTCAGAGACAGTTATGGCTTTGGGTAATTACTGCGCGGCTCTATGAAAACCAGATTTGGGAGAGAGGCAGTCAAGGCCGAGCAGTGTGCTTCGGCTCGCTCCTGCCAGACCGCTCCAGACACCACCTCCCCCCACGGCCGCCCGACCCCCGGGCGTCCCCGGCCCCCCGCGCCCCCCCAGCTGCCAGGATCCTCCTTCGGGCAGCGCTGCCAGCACCTCTGCGAAGGCTAGAGGCTTGTGGGGGGAGCACCTAATATTATTATTTTTAGTCTCGTCCGCCTCCTGTATTTTCTGGCAGGACATTTCATTGTCTTTCAGGCCAGTTTTAGAAAACTTCTCTGGATTTGCACACTTATTTATCTTTTTTAAGAAGCTCATTATACGCAGCTGTTGCAGCCTATAGCCACATACGGCATGCAAATAGAGACCCCTATAGGAGAGTCGGCCTCTCTATTACCCCCGCGTTTCCTCAGTAGACGGGACCGGCGGAACGATTCTACTGCTCTGCATTAAGATAGAATTGTACATTTTTCTCCCGCGTCCTTTGGGCAACGGAGGGGCTTGTTTCTGCTTTGCACAGCCTCCACGGGTAACAAATGAAGGGCTCCGAGATGCGGGCCGGCTGATCTCCATTGTTTCACTGCTGCTCCCAGAGGGCCGCTCCGGGCGGCAGCCGTGCCTCGGCCCCAGCCCTGCGGCCAGGCAGGCCCGCAGGACACGGCCCCCGCTCCGCCAGCATCCGCACGGCCTCTGCCGGGAGGAGACGGCTCCAGCCTCAGGACAGGGGACTACCCAGGGAGAGGTGCCGGGGCCACAGCCCCAGGCCTGCCACAGAGCCGTCACCAGTCACACGTCTCCCATGAAGGATAGAAATAGGATTTTGCTGGTTTTTTTTTTTTGTTTTTTTTTGTTGTTGTTTAGTTTGGGGTTTGGGTTTTTTGTTGTTGTGGTTTTTTTCGTTGTTGTTGGGTTGTTTTTGTTTTTGTTTTGTTAGGGCTCATTTCGCAGCTTTTATTTATTTTTTTCCCTTTACTTTAACAGCTTTTTAAAAATTCACTTACTCCCCCCCGACCCCCTGGGTTGGTGGCTGTGGTGGGAAGCCGAGCTCATAGCATACCGTTTGCACTGATTCAGAAAGGAAATGTTCCTTTTCCTTTCGAGATTACAGATAGACACAGAGGAGCGTTGCGGTATCTTAGGGGGTTTATTTTATTTTATTCCGCTGGAACAAAGAAATGGAAGTATTTTTTAATTTATTTTTAGGGTCACACAGGGCTTTGTTTTTCTTTTCTCCCTCTTCCTGGCAAGCGTATTTTACCGCGAGAATTTAATCCTTCAGATAAATTGTCTAACATTATCTTTTTCCTCTGGAGACGAGATCAACTGCTTTCTCATCCACACCCCCGCCCCTCCTTCCTGGTAGTAGCACCGATTGTAATGTACAGCTGGACAAGTGTCAGCCGTCCAAGACTGCGAACAGCCAGTGGAGGATTAAGTTGTATTTATTCAATTATTATTCTTTTACCTCCTTGGGGAAAAAAATAGAGTGATACGAAACGTAAAAAAAAAATAAAAAAAAATTGTGAAGTAAAGGGTTTGTCAAAATAAGCGTATCAAACGTGGTTTTGGGTCCTGCTGAGCCAAGGCTTCCATGCTGGCTGTTCAGCGTTACCGTCAGCCAGCCCCAGCTCTCAATTAGAGGCGACTCATTAGGATTTAATAGCAGGTGCAAAGCCATCTCCTTGCCAGCAGCACTGCCGTTTGGGTAGGGAATCGTCTTGTTTTACAGCAACCTCCAGCTCTCCCGGCTCGTTCTAAACCCGACTACCACTTTGGAGAACGGGGTGTCAGCGCGCCTGCGACTGCCCGCACGTAAGCGTCGCACTTTGTTTGGCTAATTTCTCCTTGCCAAGACATAAGGTGGAAATCTGCCTGGCTCGATATTTATTTTGGAAGACAACGCTGTGAGCGAATGCGCCGGGAGAAATCGGGCTGAGATAAAGCAAGCGCTGGGCCGCGGGCTGGGGGGGAGTGACCCCGCCCGCGGAATGCACCGCTTTTCCTTTCTCCAAGTCCCAAACAGACGAATAAACAAACAACCTCGGCGGCAAACTCAGAAGAGCCGGAGCCTCCGGAGTTCAAAACCGGGCTGTACCGAGGAGCCCCGGGCCTGGAGTGCCGCGTCCCACTGCACCCGCATCCCAGCTGGCGGCCGCTGCCGGGCCGGGGCTTGGAAAGCGTCGCCGTGATTACACCCAAGTGGAGAGCAGGATGGCTCCGAGCCGTCTGATCTGACGTCAACATGTCTCTAGCTCCTCGCTGCAAGATAGAGGGAGCAGAGCCGGGGGAGGGACGGCTCTAATCATTCCCAGATGTCTCTAATAGCAGATATAAAGACTTATATAGTGTCTGAGAATAAATTTGTAATCAATGCTCTAAAATCGCATCATCAAAGCAATGGTGTTTCTAGAGGAAAATGGGGTTGGGGGAGGGAAAACCGAGGAAGAGAGAGACACACACCACGCTGGTTTGGAAAGGGAAGAGGGAGACACAGGGAACCTCAGAAATCCGCTGGCCTCGCGCATCGCCCCGCTTTGCTAGAATTTATGTGAATATATAATTCAGATAACAACTCTGCTTTACTCTCCATTGTAGGTGACAAGCTGAAACAGCTGAACAGTAATTGGCTAATTAGAAATAGAAAAGATCGGAACTGGTTTGCAAAGACACATATTTCATGGTGCGCAGAAAAAAAAGAAATAATCCCAAATTAAAAATATATAAAACATTGATAAGCCCCTCGTTACAGCAGAGGGGATTATGTCTGTAGGCGTGCGGAATGCGTTTCCTTCCCATCGCTACTTGGAGATTTCTTCTGGGGGTATTTGTGAGTCGCTGGGTGAGTACGTGTGAAAAAGGAGGATTAAGGTTAGGTTTCCAAGCGCAAAAGGAGGATATTTTGCTTAGAGGTTTTATTATTGAGCTTCTCTCCCCACCTTCTTTTCCATCTTTCAAGTTCATGCTGTCTCCACGGCATCCCTCAGTCCTGTTTATACCCCACGTATGGCCTGACGCTTGTTCTGGGGGTGTCTCTGGCTTGGCCGAGAGGACCCGCTGCACGTCTTTGACAACGATATCAAAGGAGAAATAATTATTGTAATAATCTCTTGGGGCAAAGAAGAGCTCCTGGGAACCACGGGGGAGAGGGGGAGTATGTGCGAAAAAAAAAAAACAACCCCCAAAAAAACTCAAAAAAAAGCCCAGACCACAAAACAAAGCAAAACGAAGGAAAAAAGGCCTCGCCACATTTTTATCTCTTTTGCTTGCCGGAGTGCAGGCATGGCATACACATCCGATAGCAACGAGGTCCTGCATGCTGCAGAGTCCCCCAAAACTCAGTACTGCCAGCGGCTGATAGGCTCGCTGCCAGCAGCGGAGCGCAGAGCCGCCCCCTCGCTGCGTCCCGGCTTTCCAAAACCCGGACTAGCTCTAAAAACCCGCGCTGCTGTCTGCCTCGGGCCCCCCAGGGGACACGCAGCCGCTGGGGAGGTCCTCGCTGTTCCGGGCGTGCGGCCGGGCCCTCACCCCGGGGAACCGAGGGGCCGCTCCTTGGGAGGGAAGGGGAGGCGGGACGTCACCCGGGGGAGTTTTGTCGCTCTTCCTTTTCAAGGGGATGAAAAAATTAAAATGCTGTGTTCTCTTGAGAGGGAGCCGGGGGTCTCACTCCCTTAGCCATGAAAACAAGCCTAAAACATGGATCCGTGACTCAATCTGAGGGGACAGGGCTTCAGCGACCCGGGTGCTCTCCGCCCTGCCCTCCCTTCTCTCTTCCTCCCTGCACCCATAGAGAAAGGTTGCAGAGAGGGAAAGGCTGCTATCCCTACTCTTACGTGCCTTTAACCTCGGTAAAAGCTCCCAAAAATGTTTTGGCCCGAGGAATTACAGGACAGACGGACGGGATGCCGATGCCTCCGGGTGCGGGCAGGATGCGGAGCGCAGCGCTCTGCTGTTATCAGGCCCTGGCTCCGCCGGCGGAGAGCTGAGGCCAGGGCACTGACATCCCCATCTACCATCAATTTACCTTCTGCTTCCCCATTTAGCTTTTAACGTCAAAACCTACATTTTTGTCGGCTCCGGACTGTCTAGGGCTCCTGTGATTTAGCTGCGGGAATGGCTGCTCCTGAGAAAACAGCAACATCCTCGTTAGTGAGCAATTAAAAGAGATCCTCCTTAGCGGATTCACAGGGGCTCTCGGTTCTGATAAACTGACGTTACAAAACCGGAAAATTACTCATGGGGAAATATTGGACAGGGTATTCGGAGATTGGATATCGGAGCCGCCCGCGGGCCCTACCGCGCATCCCCCGGAGGAGTTGCAACCCGGTGACTCGGTCGAGGGAAGACACAGCTTCTCCAGAGAAGCTGCCCATGATGTGCTCCACCGCAGCATTCGCAGCCACCCCTCACCCCCTTTTTTTTTTTCCCTGTGCCGCTACAAAAAAAAATAAAGATTATTTGAGTAGGGAAAGCAGAGTGCGAGAAGCTCCAGTTCATCAGCTGGGCAACTAATAGGCAAGGAAAAGCAAACAAGGGGGCAGATTCTTCTCTCCAAGTGTTATAAACAGAGGCAAGTGTCTGTAAACACAGACCCACGCCGGAGAGCAGAGCCGGGCTGCCTGACCCGACGGGAGGGAGGGCACATCACTTTTGTCTGGTTGTTGTAACCCCGCAACCTCCTCACTGTCAGCAGGGGCGGCGAAACGGCGCAGGGGCTCCCTTATCTTTTTATGGGCAATTGCACATCTACCTACGCTTACTGCTGGGTCTCGTTGGAAACCACTTCCTTGGGCACGGTGGCACGGGAAGGCCGGCAGGTATGCAGCCCTGGACCTGGAGAGAGAGCCAGCTTGGTTTAAGTTGATGTGATTTATGTAAAAGTTTAAAATACGAGCCTTAATTTTATTACGGAAAAGGTGGAAAACCTTGTCCTTAATCAGGAATGGACCAAAAATACCTAGATCAGCTTCCTTTAGTGAAAACCTTTATTTTTCTTCCCTGCGTACCTACAAAACAGAAGGATGCCGTGCATTTCCCAGCACTGAAATCTGCACCTCACCCTGGTACTGGGGAGCAGAAAAGTCACCAGACTGGCACCGGGACCCTTGTAAAGGACTCTATGGGCAGGGCGAAGTATTTAAGGGAAGAGAGATCCTGTTGCGGAAGTAATGAACATACTAAAGAGAGCCAGAGATTGGGCTGCTGCAGTTTGCAGCTGGATAAAAAAGGTTAAAATAATTATACTCGCTGCAGTGTACTGGAAACGTGCAACCCAAGAGAGTTTTAGGAACCACAAAGTTAATATTAAGTTCACCGTAGCTCATTGTAAATCTTACACAGTCCCTACAGCACTCCCCCCCCCCCCCCCCCCAGACCCCCGCAAATCCCTTGCCTTGTTCGCTCTTTCTTTCTTGACGTAAAATTACCTGCTACATAATCACTCCGAGCAAAGCTCACCAGCCTCCCTCGCCTGCCTCCGGCCCCTCTCCGGGAAGCCGCCCCCGCTCCGGGCCCGCGCCTGGCACCGCCGCCGCCCGGGCTCGGACGGCACGAAAACCGCGCATCTCTGCTATTCCTGAGCCGCCCGGGGTTTGCACCCTTGTCCATTTCCCGTTCGCAGTAGGTCTCCTGCATGGAGAACACCACCACAAGGAATTCCTATTCGGATGAACTGCCGGTTTCTGTTCAACACTCAGGGGGCTGAGAGATCCCTCCCTCCTTTCATTCAGTCACTTGTTTAAAAATAAAATTAGGAGCCATCTTTATAATTTAGTTTACTTCCGAATATTTTAAATATTATGAAAAAAAAAAAGCCATAAACAACGCTGTTATTCAAAACATTTTGAGGTATAAAACATAAAAAGATTTGGATTTTCTTTTTTTCCTTTTTCTTTTTTTTTTTCTTTTGTTTTGTAAAAAACACACACAGTGGTTTATTGAGTACTTACAACGTTTACACCTTCAATATTAGTTAGATTCCACTTTTTCCCTTACGGACGGAAGTGCACATAACCAGTAACTGTTGAAAACATCTTCAAATACCGAACGACCACAACAAAATTACAACACTAAATACCGAGTCAATCGAAACATTGGTGCAACTGCTTCTGTTGAAATATAGCTTTATAATCCCATGAATATTTATATCCAAAAGGCCAAGTATTAAAGATACACTTCACATACACACTAATGCCAGGGAGGGATTTTTTTTTCCTCTTCTATGATTCTGTTTTCCCCACGTGTTTTATACAGAGCAAATAACATTCACAAAACATTTAGAGACATTACCCCTTACCAAGCTGGAGTTTCCTCTTCATATATGGAATGCTTTTTCCCTCTCCTTCAAATATCCACATTTTGGGGGGGTTGGGGGAGAAATTGCACATAAATAAACTGGATGATTCCAAATACAAAGAGTCCTCAGAGGAGAGCTCACTACCGAGACTAAGAGGACGGCTCCTCCAGTCCTGCCGTGCTCACTGCTTGAGCTCCAAAGCCCAGACATGCTGCGGCCAGCCAGTCCTCCCTTTGGTTTTCTTATCGTTGCTGCTAACTGTGCTTTTCAAGATTTCGTTCTGGGGAGACAGGATGCGAGGGGAGAGACAGAAACAGAAGGGGGAGACGAGAGAAAAAAAAGGTTAGATATATTCCTCCCCTTTCTAGGTCTCATCTGCTCTGCTTCGAGATCGAAAACTACGAGGACACCCGAACTCATCGAGGCCTGCGGGCCTCAAGAGACATAACGGGGACCCCCACGGGATCTCGCCGCGGGCGCAGCCGCCGCCCGTGGGAGCGGTCTCGCGTGGTGCGCGCCTGCCCGTGGAGCCCTGCGGAGGCCGGTTCCCTCTCCGTGCCACCCCGCTGCTCTGTGGCGGCCGGAGCGCGGGGCCGCAGGCTCAGAGGCGCCAGCTATCCACGGGGATTACGATAAGGCCCCCCCTAAACCATTCCCTCCTGATTGCGGGGAGAAGCTGGGCACTGGCACGTACCGGGGCAAAACATCGGACTTGGGACCGCTAACTTATGCCGGAATCAATCGCACGCGAGCACGCCATGGGGCCTACACGGAATTGGGCTTGAGCTGCCTCGCCTTAACCAACTCTCCCGTTAAAAATCAAAAAAGTTGAAGCGCCGAGTGCAGGGGCAGGAGAGCCTCTCGCTGAGAACCTCGCACTTGCCGAGGGCATAAAGCTGGGCTGGGCTTAGCAAGTAATCATGCCTTCAGATTTTCATTTAAGAGAGCAGAGGCTTGCCTCCTGCGAGATCACGGTTTGGGATACGGGACAAGCAGCAGCCCGGGAATATCCTCCCCGGGGCCCCTAATGTGTGGCAGTCTTTCCCCCGAGGCTGCTCTCATCCTCCGGGTCGGATCCGGACGCCGACGGCCGCTCGCAGCCGCGCACGGTCCCGCTTTTGGCCCGCAGCTACGGCCAGGGACCGGTGGGACCGAGGCGTCCCCCACGGACGTGCCCCAGCGACCCTGCCCAGCGAGGAGCCGGGTGCGCTCGGATGGGGCCCCGGCGGGCGACCGAGCAGCCTCCCCTCCGCGGCTCCCCCGCCCCGTCCCGCCCCGTCCCGTTCCGAAGCACTGACCAGCTCTTTCTTCCTCTTCTCTTCCTTCACGTCTGTCTTCTTGATCTCTGCCTTGAAAGCCTCCGCCTCCCCGTTCTGGTCGTCCTTCGCCAGCAGGTCCATGAGGTAGGCGATGTAGCTGGTGGCCAGACGGAGGGTTTTGATCTTGGAGAGCTTGGTGTCGGCGGGCACGTTGGGGATACACTCCCTCAGCTCCGCGAAGGCGCTGTTGATGCTCTGAGTCCTGCGCCGCTCCTTGCGGTTCGCCGTGCCCCTGCGTTTCACCGGCCGGGGCCCCCCGAGCCCCGGCGGGCCGTTCCCGGGCGGCACCCCCCCGTAATGGGAGTGGTCCATGCCCGGCGCCCCGTTGGCGTACTCAGGGCTGTAGGACAGAGCCATGCTGTAGTCGGGGGGGGACATCTCCGGGTGGCTGCTGATGAGCCAGCCGTGGAAGTAGGGGTTCTCCTCGTGGCCACAGCGGGTGGCGGCAGCGGCGGCGGCAGCGGCGGCGGCAGCGAAAGGGTAGCCCTCATGGTGCACCACCGGGTGGTGGGGGAAGCCGCCCACAAGACTCATCCCCGCTCCCTAGAGCACCCCACCCCGCCCCCCCGGGCCCCAAAACAAAGGTTTCCCCTCCCCGCCCGCCCCCCACCCCCGTCGCAGCGGCGGGAGATGCTGCCCGCCGCTTACCCCTCAGCACTGCCCCGCTGCCCGCTGCCTCTCCATAGGGCGCTGCTGCAAAGTCCCCGCGGGTGCCCGAGCGATCCCCCCTCCCCGGGCGCCGCCGCCGCCGCTCATGCGTTGTGCCTCCACCTCCTCCTGCTCCTCGCCCGGGGCTGGGTCTTCGAGGAAGCGCGCACAGAAAAAAAAAAAAAAAAAAAAAAAAAGCTATGGAGAGATGTCGACCAAAACAAAATGGCTTGGCTTGGCTTTCCAGCCTGGGATCTTCCTCGCCTCTTTCTTCCCTCCGGTCTCGCCAAGTCCGCCGCGGCCCGGCCGGGTGGTACTTACACGCGGCCCCCCTCCATGCGCCCCCGGCTCGGGGCGGGCGGGCGGGCGGCGCTGGCTCTGCCCTGCGCGGCGGCGGGGCCGTCAGTGCTGGGCGGGCGCTCGCATCTCTGCCCGCCGCGCCGCGAGCCTCAGCGCCCCGGCGCTCCTCTGCGGCATCCGCACCGCTCGGCCGGGCGGCAGCGGCGGCGGCGGCGGGGCTCGGCGCGGCGCGGGGCACTGGCAGGGCTCCCCGGCCCGATCTCCATGTACAGCTACATGTTTAGGGCCGCTCGGGTTAATATATGTCGTCAGAAGCGGCGGCCGCCAATGGCCGGGGCGGGGGCGGAGCCCGCCGCCCTCCGCAATAAAACTTTTTGATGTTCGCTCTGCTAATTGCCGAGCTCCTCTTTTAGGATTGGCTGCCCCTCCGCATCCCTAATGTAATTAAAACAAGGGGGGAAAAATTATCATGGAGGCAGAGGTTAATGCAAGTGTTTAGCAGATGCCTTACAGTAAAACCTGCGTTAAAAAAAAAAAAAAAAAATTGAAAAAACCCCCAAACAACGAAAACCCCCCTACAAACTCATTAAAACTTAAATATCGGATAATCTCAAACCAGGTACAGTATGGATCCCAGAAGTTTCTTGGCAAAAGTCTGTGTGAGAGCTAGATAGGCTCTGAGGTCGCTTTGGCAAAGTGCTTTGTGCCGGTCCGGTAGAGGAACAAATAAATCCGGCTTCGGAGGGCACTTCATCGATGCCCGACTCCGACAGGCATGCCCCAGCAGCGCTGCGGCTTATACCCGTATTGCTGGTTAGTACACACCACGGGATCACCAGTTCCCGTGAGGAGGGAGGCGAAGCTGCGCTGCCTTGCCTGACACCCGGCTTGCGAGCCGGGTTAGCACGGGCTGGCTCCGGCTGCGCTCCTGCCGACTGACCGAGGGAGAGGAGCGCTCGGGGCTTGCACGGGGATGGTTTTGAAAGAATTGTTTTGAGACATTAACAATAAACCCGACTCTGAATGATTCTTTTCCAGCTTACTGCCTGCGCCTATGCACCTCCACCAGCGTTCACCCGAGTGACTCAGGCTCCTGAAATCGGTTTCATGCTTCTTGAACTGGTATGATCGGTAAGTAACCGAATATTTTTTACAGCATGTTCCGAGCTAATTTTCTAGCTTTTACTAACAAACATATAAATATTTCTCAGCATTCCTGCTTCTGCAGTATAAAAGACCGGCATCTGCGAAAAGCAGGTTTAGTTTTCGAAAGGGAGCAGTTAAATGTTTACATAACGTCCAGGCTAACGAGGAAATCTGTAGTTTTTTAGGTGTTTTGCTTTAGTAAGCTTGAAGATATTACAAAAGAAAAATGGATCTCAAGCTGTAACTCATGTAAAACTCAGAGGCGAGGTGCATTTGTTGTCATCCTCAAATGGAGTCGAGCATTATTAAATAGCTGCGAAATACCAAATACCCACCCTTATTTGTGCTGGCTGACGCCTAGGCTGATTCGGCGTATATTGCAACGCAGTTCTACAATATAGGCAGTGTGGAAAACTGTGTCAACAGGAGCTGAGAGGTCGTAAATTAAAGAAAGAGAAAGATAGAGATGGAGGAGTCTGCGAAAGAAGGCAGAGAGAACTGTGGTCCAATTTCTGCAGCAGCTTAATGCGCTCTCCTGTATAGAGGCGGTGGGGGTACCTCGGGGGAAGCGCTGGGTGGTGGGAAGAGGGCGAAAATCGACTCAATGCCCGGGGAAAGGAGGCAGGCAGAGCTCGGGCGGTCCCGGCGTGGAGAGGGCTGCCGACGGTACACGGCGGCTTGTTGGGACCCGGGGGCTTTGCGAATGGGTCTGCCGGCTGTCGGCGGGGAATGCCCTGCAGGGAGTGGACGGTCCCCGCGGATGAGGCCGTCCGCCAAGGAGCAGCCTGCCGCGGTACCCGGGAGCTGCCTTCGTCGGGGAAATGCTGAAGGGGAAGAAGAGTGCCGGACTCGCGGTTCGGCAGGACGGGGTGTGTAGAGTAGGACCTAGAGGGGAGACGTGCACGAAGCACAGACATGCAGGCGTAGGTTTTTATAAGCATATACACATATGCGTAAGCGTCTGGGTGTAAACTGAGTACGAAAGTGAAAAACTAGTCCAGATGTAGAATTGATGTATATACACATATATCTTATATGTACACACACATGCCTCTAAGCAGCTGATGGATATCTGTATCTATATATGCACAAGCACACGTGTATATATGGTGTTATCCCAAGGAAAGAATGTGTCTGCAGTGTGGATTTTTAAACGTAAGGAAGGCCGTGGGCAGACCGTGCAGGCAGAGCCCTGGAGCGGCCGGACAGAGTGCCCTCGCCGCTCGGCATGAGATGTCTGCAGGGCGCAGCCTGGAAATCCACCCAGTTTCTGCAGCAGTTCTCCAGCTTTGTTTTGCTGCATATATTCTTGATGGGAAGAAGTGGACATTGTCAAGGCCGGAAAGTTATATTGGCTTGCAAACGGGCTTGTGTGTCTACACTGTCCCTGTTTGTGTACGAGCTTTCCGATGCACTGCAGGTTAGACTGCAGCTGTGACAGTCTCTGTGACAAGACACTACGGCCGCTCCGATAACATCTCCAATGATGAAGGAAACGGAAAACATGAGACAAAGTAATAAAATATACAGGAGATATCGATCAGAACACCAGTCTCCAAAGCTAACATCATGACTGCTTAACTAACTTTGGCGAAAGAGGATCTCTAGATAAAGCATCCAGAAGGATCTTTTTTATATATGTATATACATATATATATATATATATATATATATATATATATATTCTCCTCTTATCCCAGCAGTTATTTATGAGTTTTATAAAGAGAGTTTTAGAGCAAATGTAACTCTCTTTTCCTCCCTCAGCTTATAAATACTCAGGATTTCTGATAATGGGTTGTAGCCTTTTCTGTTTTCTCCACGCGTTGGAAAACGCTGCAGCTCAAGGTACCTTTCCCAATACTATGCTCAAAGGCCGCTAAAAAGCGCCAGCATTTTTCCCATCTTACACTTATTAATTTGATTACAATTTTTTTTGGTGCACAAATCATATGGTAAAAAAAAAAAAAAAAAAAAGAAAAGGAAAATAAACCCTAGTTTATGTCATTTTCTTTCCCTGCCAAAATAGTTTCATGTCAGGCAGCGATTTATCTGGACTCTGCTGCCAAGCAGGACTCTCCTAGATTGCTATAATAAAGGAATTTTGGTGGAGTCTGTGCCGAGGCTGGTTTTCTCTTCCTCTACCCGCTTTTAAAAATTTATTTTATTTTATATTTTTCGGGAGTCGGTGTGTGGGGCTGTATCGGTAGGTTTTTCCCGGCGGTCGCCGCCTCTGCTGCCCCTCTGCTGGGCCGAGCGGGAGGAAGGGGCTGCCCTTGCCCCCCGGTGGGTGCCCGCGGCTCCGGGGGAGCGGAGCCCGCGGCGGGGGGCGCCGGGCTGGGCGCCCGCTCCGCGCCGCCGGGGCCACCCGCTGCCCGGCCCCGGCGCTCAGTCGCGCCGGGCCGCTTATCGCCAGGTCACTTCTCTCCTCCGGGCCAAGAGTAGGGTGGGAGTTGGGATAACAGAACAATAGAGCTGTGCTACCCCCTCCTCCCCCCCGGGCTTGTGTGAATTAAGTTAAATTGCAAATTAAGCTAATTTCTCCGAATCGGTCGGGGAAAACGGTATGGAAACGAGGAAGAGGTGCCGACGCTGGGTGGTCGGAAACCCACATCTGCTGGGGACTCCCGGGCTGGCTGACTGGGAACACTGCGGCCACACCGGGCCAGACCCTGCGAGGGCAGGCCAGGGGCAGAGAGGCGCCTCACCGGTGCCTGGGCAGCGAGCCCGCTCATTTGCTTCCCTACCGCACCTTTCTTTTGAGGAGCGCCCGAAATCGGTGGGACGATTATGGCGACAGGGCATCGGCGGGAGCCTCAGTCACCGCTGAGGTGCCCGGTACCGATGCCAGACGCATCCATCCCTGCTCCGTGCAGCAGCATCGGGATCTCCCTCCATAATTTTCATTAAAGCAAAGAAATAATCAGACACACGAAAGCGCCCCGAGGGCACCCCGTCCTTTGCTTTTGAGGCGCTGCCCTGGCCGAGAAACCCCCTCGGAGTCTCTCCTTCCCGCAGCTCCCTAAGTACCGGGGTGCCGATTCCGTCTCCTTTCTCCCGGCTGCCCACCGCATCCCTCAGCCGTCCGGTGCACGGCTTGAAAAGCCCAGACGGGTTTGAATTTATAGAGTGCATGATGTCATTGACCCGGGACCAAACGTATCAGACAGGGGTATCATTCTCGGATAGACTTGGGGATGCTGAAGCATCCCGCGTCCCAGGGATGAGACGCATCCTATATCTGGGGCGTCGATTAGGAGTTTGTGAAAGAACATAAACACGCAAGAAAAGGGATTTTTGAAAAGAGAGAAATATGATTTGGAGGTCAACCTGTCAGTGCGGGTTAATGAAAAGGACTTGTGCCTAATGGGACCGGCTTGCACCCTCTCTTGTGCTCACACAACCTGTATTTCAACGCCCAGGGCAGAGGGCGGGATCGGGCCCAGCAGGCCCGAATTAGTCGCTGCCCTTAGAGGTGGAGGAACCCTGGTTTACGTTACTGTTATCGGTAATGAACGCCCACATATTTCAAGCATGAAAATCTCGCAGTCGTTGTGTATACAAAAAGAAAAAAAAAAAAGGAAAAAAAAAAAAGAAAAAAAAGAAAAAAAAGAAAAAATATCAGGGATGAGAAAAACCCAAGACACTGACCATTTCGTAAGTCACAATGATTGGCAGTAAACGCGGGACCCTACGCGTTTTACCACTGCATGTGCAAGCAATTATTCGAGGATTGCTTATATTTGTGACTGAGCATCCAGAGTTGCATTTAGACCCTGGACAGGAATCAGGGAAAGAAAATTCCAACCAAGAGCCCTTCTTTGTCAGGAGAATGGTAATAAAGAGCTTACAAAATTCTGCAGTGAACAGCGTGTGTCTTTATTTACTGGAATTTTTATTTGCATCTCCTATACATGCATGCATGTATAAACACGCACATGCATACAGACAAACACGCTGTTTTTCTAAGTAATATTTGTTTGTATTCCCGGGAAAGAACATCTTCAGTTGCTCTTGAGCTCGACTCTGATGAAATAGTTTGCGAATGTAATTGCCTTCATTAACGAATATTTTGTTGTCCAGCATCTGAAGTTCAGACGGTGGAGGAAGAAGAAAGCTAGGCTGGCATCGTTTTGTGTTTAGGTTAACAAAAATCAACATTTCTATTGTCATTCTTCATGGAAAGTCTCCATTTAAGGAGGCTGGGGCTTAAGAAACCTTCATAGATCAAAGGTAACCTCTCTTGGCTTAAGAGAAAAATCCCTGTGGAGCAGTGAAAATTAGCTGCAATTTGGCCCTAACTACACGTCCCAAAATGTCGGTGTCGTCCTGCCGGTGTCCCCCGGCCCATACCTGCTGCACTGCACCCCGCTCCCGCTTGCCCGGGATGGGCTGCGGCACACGGGCTCGTCCGAAAATGCATCTGCTCAGTCCTACAAACGTCGGCTGCACACTTGTTGCAAGCATCAGCCCGTACTGCAATTCCTATGTGCGTATCTCTGTGTAATTGATCTGGCTGAGTGAGGTCTTTTTGGTAATTTGGATACACCAAGTCTCCAGTTAATGACATATAATCAGCCTTTAGGTCACTTGGTCATTCTCTTATTACAAACCCCTCCTGCTCTCTCTGATCTCCTTTCAAACTAAATTTCACACAAACAAATAAAGCAAGACAGGGACAAGTCCTTAAAATGCAAGAGTGAAATATTGGAGAATTGCTCGTGGGGAACTATAAACATTTTTAAAAAGAAAAACCGAAAAGATAGGACAGAACATCTTATCGAGAAAGAGAGCATTGTGTACAAAACACGGAGGGAAAACCGGTCTGGCTTGTGTTAAAAGTGACATAAAATTAAAATAAAATAATTACAAACAGAAATGGCATAATGTAAACAGAATACAGGATATTTTACTAGAAACGCACGGCCGCGTACCGTAATTTGTTCGTACAGATGATACAAACTGTCTGTGGATACACAAAATGTTTATTTGCTGCACTTTAAATGGAAAAAAATTCTTTACTCTTGTTTTCAGGAAAGTTAAGAAGACGGAAAATGGAGAAGTGAGTGTCATGTACCTCCCCAGACCTGGAGGGAAACGGAGCCGCAGCCAAAAGGAGTGGGTGTAAATGCGACAACAAAAATAAATACTTTATATCACCCTGCAGAACTTATTTTACTAAGTCAACATTTTGTTTTTCTGCTGCTCACCTTTTCTTTCCTCTAGGGAGAGACAATGCTCACTTTTTATTAGGTATTCCCTAAAAGTTTGTTTTGGTCCCCGCCCAGGTGTGAGTATATGTGCATATATATATATACAATCAACAGGCTGAGGTTCATGTGTGAGCAGAGGCGACCGGGAAGAGGGGTGATCAGATGCTCTTGGGTAAGATCCCACGGCCCTACAGGCTGCAGGCAACTCATTGCAAAGCCCCCGTTGTTCGGAGGTGATTTATAAAATCGAGAACGGCGAGATATCAATGTCGTTTAAGTGTGAGCACTCTGAAAAATCAGCCTGCAGAAGAGGACTGCGATCCACATTCCCTCACAGGCATTAGCGCCTTTCAAAATATTATCGACATTTTGCCGGAGGTCTCATTGGTGTGTAGTACGGGGCTCAGGCAGGCGCTAATTGAGCACGTAGCGTGTGCGAGGTTGCGAGAATGAGTGTCGGGGCAGGCTCACACAGCGGCAGAAATGGGAGCGATGGGTAGAAGGGAAGGAGCGTCACAGGCCCCCGCGCAGTGCGTGTTGGTGTGACACATCTCGTTATTACTTCAATACGTTCCCTGCCTTTTCGGGATTTCTAAGGGTCGTTTTCAATTTTTTTTCCCCCCCCGTCCGCCTTTGGGCTACTGGGTTGAAGGATCAGCCCGTAGCCACACGGCGATCCGACCCAGCACATGGAAGGGCGGTGGGGGTCAGAGCCCCGACGCTGCGCTCCTCTCGGGGCGCTCGCTCGGGGACAGGGGCAGCCCCTCCGGGAGCGGCCGGAGATGCTCAGCCGTGCCCCGGCAGTGTCCGGGGGGCCGCGGGCACCCCTCCCGCCGGTGCTGGAGATGCCAGAGGTCGAGGGAGAGGCGGAGGGCTGGCCCCCTGCCCAGCGCACCTCACGGGGGAGGGCGGCCCGGGAGCAGCCCCGCCGGGCTGGGGGCGGCTGGAAAGGGTTAAGCGCTTCCCCTCCTCCTGCTGTAGCCCCCTGAATGCCACTGCTTTCCTCTAGAGGTCTCATTAGGGAAACCCTAACTGCTATTTTCAACGTTTCCTCAATCAAGCGCCTTTAAATAGAGCTCCACAAACAAATTGGCGGCAAAAAGCGCAGATCTTGTCACGGGCGAGGCCGATTCAATATTTCACCCTTGTTTGCTTTGTAATTACGGCCTGGCTTGTGGCTACCTGCACGCTGGGGAGAGTTCCCCTTGCCAGCCCCCCGCCCGCCCCTCCCTTCCCGTCTCTGCCGTACAGCCCCGCAGAAGACACCTTTCCCTGGGCTGGGAATTGAGCGGGACCGCCCGCGGGGGACACTGAGTGAGTGGTCAAAACTAAAAAAATTACACGGAATCTCCCCGCCTAAATGATGATTTTGATTTTAGTGTTTTTTTTTTTTTTTTAATTTTTTTTTTTTTCAGCGTCTGTTCTGAAGCCACGAGCTTCCCTTCAGCAGAAGGGATTTTTTCCCCGAGTGCCCTCTTGCCCGTCATGACGGGGTCAGGGACCAGGCAGGCGGCCCGCCTGTCCCCATGCAGGGCACTCCGAGCAGCTGGTTTGATCTGCGGCACTCGCTCCCTTTCTCTCTGCTACCCTGCTCTTATGATTTGTTATATTTTCCACAGCTGATTATTCTTGTTTGACTGCTGTACAGAGCCGCTTTAAATCTTCGTCAGGACGAATAAAAGTTAGAACTGCTTGGACGGGTTCCTGCAGACTTGCGGGCTGGTGCGGGTCCAGCTCGGTCACTTGCACAAGGAGCCCTCTGCACCCACCAGGTCTCCATAAGCCTCGTTACTGCGGCTCGGGGCGGCGGCATCAACACAGATCGGAGCTAATTCCATTATGTCTGAAAGCCGGAGTGTAACAGAGAAGAATTCGGCGTTTACGAACTAAGCTGCTATATTTGCTTTGCTATAAACCGACGAGAATATTTTATGATGGAGGGGAACAGTGCAATACAAAAAGGAAATATGTTAATAAATCTCTTTTTATGGATTCTCTTTAGCGGCAAAACACAAGGATTCAACGGTTTTATGACTCAACTATTTTTGCAGGTACATCTAAAGATAGCTACATAGAAAAGAATAACCCATATTCCCCCTCCCAGTCCTCCCCGGAACATAGAAATCCAACCCTGTGCTCCTCAGTTCAATGACAAAATTCCCTGAGATTTTCATGGGAGCAATGCCGGCACAAGAGTTTACATCTGACCACTGCACGGATATGCTGTGATTATTTATGGTGTCACTGGCATTACCTTTTAATAGTTTACTGATTCACAAAACTTTTAATCAGAAGTAATGCTCCACCTTCCATCTCAGAATGAGCACATTGGGTTGTGTTCTTTCTAGTTACTTTAATACTATTAAGGTTTGAGATAATTGATGCATCCATAGATCTAAACTACAGCTTTAGTTCTGAAGGGATTTTTTTTTTTTTTTTAGGAATGATTCACATGCTAAAATAAATATAGGTACCTCAGGGGGAGGATTTCCAAGTGGTAGAGTCTAATGTTCCTTGAAGTAAGTGCAGGTTCTGCACATCAAGGATTTAAACCCAATGTTTTTTCAGAGTCATGTTCTGCTATAAAAAGATCCAAAAACATTCATAAATCCTCAAACTGTTTTGTAAAATGCAAACATATTTGCATCTAAGGTACTAAGCATACTTTTTTATCTGTCTCCATGCCTTGTTTTTGCTCTTTCTTATGACCAAATCCTGATATTGCTTACCCTGAGCGCCTAGATCCAGGTTAAGTCACCTAGAGAACAAGAGATAGCTAGTAGGTCCAGTGGTCTGCTGCTGGGCTGCAGTGATTTGGAAGTGTAGATTTTGAAACACTTGCTTCATGTATCGCTTTTCCTACCTCAGCATGCACACATGCAGGCAGTATGGAACTCTAAGAGACTGGTCACTTGAAACCTAACAGCTATGAAAGCAGAATGCAGATGCAGCATATGCAGTTAAACATGTTCGTTTCAAATAAGTCCTTTTAGTTGTTTTTTTTTTTTTTTTTTCTCACATGCAGCTAAATGAAAGTCACACTGCTTTTTTCCTGTGTGTGCAGTTTTTTTTCCTTTTCTTCTTTTTTTCTTTTTTTTTTTTTTAAATAATAAAGCAGACAAGTGGATTCAGAGCCCCGATTTTATTAAGAAAGGTTGTAGAACAAAAAGTTCAGATATGTCAATCCAAATAATGTGTGGAACAACATCTACAAAAGACATCCATGGGAAAATGATCACAAAAACTCACAAATACAAACCTCATCTGTACAAGTTGCTCTGCTTAAGCCAACTTTTCATCGGAGTGGCATCTATTTGTATGAACTGAAGTTTTGCATGTGCCTACTGTTGGTGAAAAAAAAAATTGTACATAGTCAATAGCTTATCTACCATTACCAGTCTTGCCTAGGGAGGCTGACAACAGTGAAAGCTGCTTTTACTCTTTTTCACTGAGAAAAGCAGCCTGGACTGAGCTCCATTCTGTTGCACTGAAGGGCTGCAAGCACTTTTTTACAGTCACTTCAAGGACGGCTACACTAGCCTGCAGTCTGCATATGGACGGAGTAGTGGGAAAAGCGAGTACTGCACATCCATACACCTTTTTTTACCTGGAGTCCAGGGACTCTGCCCTGCATGCCCTGGAGTCCTCAAAGGGCTTCTCCTCACTCCATTTGTGTGCTATCCATAAAGATATGTCGTAGCTTGTAAAAACAGTACATGCCCGTTTTGTGTGATATGTGCATGCACACATCTGGGCTGCATGTGTTGAAAAGTAAAGGCTCACACTACAAAAAATTTTACATGTGCAATTTTCTATAATATGGCACATCTACAGTGCAGAAAATGTAATTCTTCTGCACAGGAGGACATTTGAAGTGGCTTTCAAAGGAAAAAAAATGCAAAATTCTTCTTGGTAGCACAGTTAGTAGAAGTTAATTTCTCCTGGTTGCTCCTGATGTTTTCTGCAAACTCACTATTATGGACTGTTACTCCTTAACAACAACATGCACTCAGTGATCAGAATATTTCAGATATTCATTTCTAGAGGCTGATGTTATTAAAATTAAAAACATCTGCTTTGAGGAATGCAGATTTTCTGGATGTAAATACTTCTCTACTCTCACAGTAGTTTCAGCTACTCAGAGAAACAAAATGTAATGCTAAACAGTCGCTGTACTGTTTGACACAGAAGCAAATGGAACAATGTTGCTCTTAATGTTGTTGTTGTTCAGTGGACAATTGAAATTGGATAAAGGCTTTCATCTGGGAACACTTTTCTAATACCTCTGTAGGTAATGGGAGTCCTATTGCCCTGCATGCTGGGCGAGGTTCACCCCCATCTCGCCAGGACAGCTCCCGAAGAGAGGCGTTTGTGCCTGCAATAGGTTTTTAAGTGCTTGTCTGTTATCAGCTCACCGACACAGTTTTGCAGCTGAGGAGAGCGGAGAACGGAGCCCCAGCTGCCTGTGTTTCAGATGCTATCGCCTAATCCTGATTAAAGGCACTGTGGGTTAGAAATTCCTCTGCAAAGCCACGTGAGAGAAAACTGCTCCCTTTCGCACGCCCCTTAAAAATCACTGGGAGTATTTGCCATGCTTGTGTCAGCTTCTCTTACACTGAAGCTGAACCGGGCATGCTTGTTTAAGAATGAGTAATGATGTGTATTGACTACCACACAGCACTCTGATTGCTGTGCTAATGACATAAGTGCAACCAATATCAAAGGTGGAGTTGCACCAAGTACTGTGGTATTTCCATGAGATATTTAGTCACTTTTGCCTGTCAGGCTGACTCTCAAGAATGAAAAACCACCAAACTGGGGGTTGCAAATGGGAAATATAGATTCTATTGACTTGGGAATAAAGAAAAATGGAATATAATCTAAGGGAAGACATTTCCCTAAACTACACGTAGGTGGTGCATGACTAAGAAAGCATTGTCTGACACAGGAGTGCATGGTGCTACCCAGAATGATAGCAGCTGATGTCCTTTTCTTACTTAGATTCCTTAGAAATCTGCCACTGGGTGTATCAGAAATTCTGGGTGTATCAGAAATTATGTATACGTGGAGACTTAGAGAAAACATCTGTCAGTGTAAACTAAGTAAAAACCCCCAAATACCTCAATGTCTATATATTTTTTAAAAAAGACTTCAAATACTTTGTGCCTTGTGAAGAATTGGTTCTTCCTTTGGATAGTACATAAGAGAGCATGGAGACAGGTTCTCTTCCAGTGGTATGGAATACTTCCAGGCCATTTAAAATCCTGACTGTCACTACACCTTCCCATGGTTGCTGTCAGGAGGAAATCTGATATTTATAGGGCGGATGCTATGAACTTATTTATAAAAAGAAACCAGGACTTTAAATTTTAATACTGTTTATATCCTATGCAAGCTGATAAATGCACAAACACATACATGTATACACATATGTAGGAATCTGAAAAAAACCCAGAACAGCATCTAGACATTTCCTTTCAGTATTTACATCTTAACCAGTGTTCTAGTTCAAAAGACATGTTGGGATCTGTCAGAATTAGCAATATTTGCAAACCTACAGCTCTTGAAAAACATCTGATGCTGCTTCTTTGGGATTTTCATGGATCATTGTCTTTGTGGAGGCCAGTGTCTTTGTTGCATCTGGCCACATGGAGTTCTGCTAAGTAACATTTGCATGGAGCATTTCAGATATCAGTCACTGTAGAGATCTAAACGACTTGTGCCTTCAAAACTGTAGATTACAATAATGGAAAAAAAAATTAAAATCCATATGCTATATCTGACTTGAAGGAAGTGCTTATGGAAGGGGAACAGCTGAATATGAGACCAACGTATTTATATTTATGTCTATGGACACTGGCTGCTTTTCTAGTCTGGACTAAGAAGTGTTGCCAGTGGACTATAAGATAGACACTTTGAGGATGGGTGATCCACATTTTGATTCCTTGATATACAAAGAACACAACAAAATTGCCAGGTGAAACTCCACTGCTGAAACCTAGAGATAGTTCTGAAGTAGCACATGAACACTCAGATTCATTGCAGTCATGGGGATGCTGCCTAGGAGGTTAGATTCAATTAAAAAAAAAACCCAAACCCAACAAACCAAACCTAGATACAATTAAAAAACAGTAAGAAAAGTTATTTTTCAGTGACTTAAAAATACTACAATTAAAACTATTATTAAACTAGATTAAATGAAGCGGAAATTTGCTTTCAGGCTTTAAAGCCAAGAATATTCTTTGTGCCTCTATCCATTTTTGTGCTCTATGCACCCTGTGCCGTTTACACAAGGATTATCTTGTTTATTTTACAGATATTATGCTTCATAGAAACTAATCAAGAGAATATTTCTTTTTTTATGACAAAAAGTAGATGTTGAATTGCTCAAGTTGCTTTTATACAACATTCTTGGGTTTGTGATAGTGTGATATTTAATAAAGTGTTTATAAAGTCAGATATAATAGTTTATCAGATCTTGGGCAGTCATAATAACAAAACTGCCCTTACCCTGAGTGTTATGTACTGTACTTTGTAATTTACAACACAGCACTTGCTAAATTACTTCATAAACCAAGAAAATTGCCTACCAAAGAATCAATGTTATAAGAACTAAGAAATATTTTCCTAAATATTTTTTTCAGTTACTTAGACTCCATAGAAATCTTTAGCAATAATTTGGACTCAGACAAACACTGTACTCCCTGTAGCATGCAACACATGCATGCTATGAGATATTTTCCTGTGGTACAATCTATTGAAATTTCCAGTGGAAGAAACCTTTCAGCTTAAAATACTACATGTCTAAAATGTTATGCTGCACAAACAATCGGATAAAATGAAGGGAAAAGACCAAAAGAAAGCTGAAGATTTTACAGTGGGAATCTAATGGAACAATTCAAGTGGGAGTTAATAGCTTATGAGACCATGAATAGACAATGGAGCCTTTCATTTCTGTGTTGCTAGTCCAAGTCTCCACCAGCTTATGTCAAATCTGTTTGGTGGATTTGCTGTAACAGCATGTGTACAGGCTTCTTGAGCAGGAAACAAAGTCTGTGCCAATGAGTCCAGTCTTCCTCTCTGCTGAAGGACCTGCCTTGAGAAATCCATCTGGCAAACAGCAGAAGACTTGGGTATGCATCACAACCTAATACTCCCTAGTCTTCCTCAAATTTCAGTCTTGTTATGCACACTCTGTTTACTGTTGCCTGGAAAAGAAAGAGAAGATAGACATTTACAGGCAGAGAGCTGTTATTTGTAACTTGTGACTGATTTTTGGTCTGCAAATAGGCAACTACCTACTTCATAGTCTAGCATTTTCTTTATCCTCATACTGTAAGCAGCTTCTGCAGTTATTCCTGACATGCATTGCTAGATAAAAAACATCCTTACAGTCACTTGGAAACCATAATCCAATTACACTTTCACCTTCAATACAGTTTTCACTTTATCCTGTATATAGTTAAGACAGAAAAGTATCTTTCATATTTACATTGCTAATTGTGCCATTTTTATGAAGCATAAATAAACATCAAATCCTGTTCCCCTGTAAGCAGGTGTATTTTCTATCTGGACAAATCTAGTCCTTGCATTCCTAACATGCAGTCTGAATGCACAAAAATGGCATGACTCTTTTCAGAAAGAAATGTGAATTTTAATTCTAGATTAGGCTTTGATCTGAGAGAAGTGCAGAAATTACACTCTACTGGAGTTTTCTCTCACAAAAAAAAAAAATCGACAAGGATTACACACTTCCTTACATATCTAAGAATTTCTGGTCGAATTACAAGAAATGTAGGAAGGATGAGAGATTTTTCTCCTTATGTCTAGTTTTACAGAAGATGTATGGCAGCCCAAGGTAATTATTTGATATCAGAGAGAAGGAGCAGAGAAAAGGTAAGGTTTTGTGGTTGAACATGGCATAGGTAGATAAACATTTTTCACCCACAAGATTTGATAAAGTATATTCCTAAAGGGTTTTGAGGGAGCCCATCAAATACATCTGATCTATTGAATAATTTTTAGAAAACAGGGATTGCACTCAGGATTCTATCAGGATGAGGAGTCAAATACTTGGTTTCTTGCAATGTTTCCATGGGTTCATGTCACCAGCAAATGGACTGAAGTACAAGAATCAACACTTAACATAGCGTCTCTGAGGAAGGACTCCAAAAAGCCAAGTGTATGAACAGGTGTTTTTCTTACCCTCCACAGAAAGATATGCAATTGAAAAGCTGCAGACTTGGAATTTGCTCATAGATAATTTTTTGTAAGCACATTTATGCTTCAAAGTTTTGTTTTCCCATGTTTATACCATCTGGTCAGAATAATACTGGTATTTCCCTGTTCTATATCTACTGTTAATTTTGCAACAGAATGATCATTCCAGAACATTTCTAGCAGAAAATATCTGTGATAATCCAACCCCTTCAATTCTAGATAGAAAATGGATAGGATTCCTGACAAATTCCATGGCAAAATTGCCTTTGTCTTAAACTTCTTGAGCAATTGGAGCTTTTGCTTACCAGCAGGTTAGAAAACACAGGCAACAGATAAATTTTTTCCTGATGGGGAAGGTACATAAGGAAACTGCAGAGGATTTGATAACAACTTTGAAGTTTTTTGCAGAAATTTATCATGGCATGCTGTTTCCTTTACTTTAAGAACTGAGGAGGTGGAGTAGCAGAGCAGGTTGTGAATGAGGCATCATCAGATGAACTGGGTAGGGTGTGACCATTTAGAATTTAAAAAATGTGACCTGAGGATGCAAAAGTGAGAAATTAAGGATTTTGGTGAAAACCAAACTTATAATTAAAGTGTAACCTGAAAGGAGCAGAAAATAATAGATTTATTGAGTGGTAGTGAGATTACAGGCTTTGAAGAGAGAGTCGGAGACAAAAATTGAATCAAATAAAGAACAGGAAATAAGAAAAAAGAGAGAAAAGAGCAAAGACAGAAGACTGAAGAAAGAGGTAAAAGTACTAAAGGGAAAGGACAGGAAAAATCTAGATAATATCTGAAACATAGGAAGATGTGGTGTTAAAACTGGAAGAAGTAGGGGACTGAAGGGCTGAAGCTAAGGCTAAAGCTGCTCCTACCTGGGATGTGCCCAGCAGGAGTGTATTGGGCAAGTCTGCTCACATCAGTGCCCTGGTCTCTGCATTCACCTGATTATTTGTGTTCCAGCTCAATGGCAGCTACTGTGAAGCACTTACTATTTGAAGCCTGGCTGGCCTTTGCTGTAAGTTCTATCAGTTCTATGATTGCTCTAATAAGGTCACCACTGTGAACACCAGACCATTCCCAGCCTGAGAACCACACATCCACAGTGTGGCTTCAGCTTTTTGATGATGCTGTGAAACCTGTATTAGTGATGAAATAAAAAAATCACTACTGCTGCTCCTTCTGTGGGCCCCCTTTCCAATCCCAGTGGTGTAACTCCTCAGTCCTTGGATAATACACCATATCTGGTGCTGTTGGCTCAGAGCAGTCCCAGAGACATTAAAAAAATGTGCCCAGTATAAGCACTTAACATTTCTTCTGGCTGTCTGATCTTGTGGAAGGTGGTCCCACTTCAACCACACAGAGCTTTGCTATCTCCCACATGAAATAAAACAGTACCAGCAGGTCTGTCCACCAGTACCTCCTACTCACCATGCACAGTCTTGGCTGGCTTCCTGGGGAGTGGCACAATGATCATCAAAGACCTCTGGACACTGCAGATAAAACTACTGATTATAACTGCAGCACAGACAGCCTGCCAGGCAAGTTCAGTCCTTCACCTGAGATGCTAATCTTTGTCAAGATGAGAAAGCTAGGCTGTGGAAGAGGCAGAGTTTTCTTGGGTGAGAGACTCCTGTGAGAATTTTTCAGTTTTGTATCTGTTTCCACAGCTACAAAGCCCATCAGAAAGGTAAACTCAGCATCTCTAACATATAAAATTATCTTCCTTTTTTTCTCCTTTGGATCTAACTCCTTAATACATGTAGCTTTAGAAACAAAAATAGCATTAAAAATCTCTTGGTGAAAAGTTGAATGCACACAGGAGGAAAATGACTTGGTCTTTTGAGCAACAAAATTGTTAGCTTGGGACACTCCAGAGGTTCTCTGCCATTTTGGGCAAGGTGTCACTTCAGGAAAGCTAAAATTAAAGTGCCTAAATCCTCAAGCCAATATTTTTCAGCCTGGAAATAATTTTTAGTTTATAATTAGTCAGAGCTCTGAACAAGTGCTATGTGTATTTATTTGAATGCAGTGGTTGCCAATCCTTCCATTTATTATAAACATTGCATTCCATGATGTTATAAAATCACATATTTTTCAGAAATGTCATCCAAACCAGGAAAAAATCAGCTTCCTTCACTTCCTGAGGTGGTGTTTGGACCATGGAGATGGGGGTAGGGGGTCACTTATCCCAGGGTGAAGAAAGAAATGCAAGTGCAAGTGCTGAAGAGGAGACTGTGAACTTCAGGGACAACTTAGTGAATTTAGGCTTTGTAGTCTAAAGGCTACCAAAGGGTTGGATTTCCTGAACACATTCTCTTTTTCAGCCCAGAAACATTGTCTGGGCAGATGTTGATAAATTTGCACATTTGTTACAATTTCAAGCTGTTTGGAAGCTGCGGCAGGTCAGATTCTCTGCCCAGGATGCTCCACAACAGGTTGTATACAGCCTGGTGATAACCACAAGACTGCAAGAGCCCTCATAGTCAGGCCAACACTTGAAGAGAGGGTCACATTTATTATGCACATGTGATGAAGTCACCACATGCCTGCACAGTAAGACTTACACTTCTGGGGATTGTCTAATGGACCTACTGCCCATGTGCTGCCCAGTCCCTGGGAACACGCACAGAAAAGCCTCTGGAAGTCAGATTTACTGTGAATATGCAGAGCAATGAAATGCTGCATGTGCAACAGGACGTGTTGCTTCCTGAAGTGTGGGGTGGAGTGCACATACGCTGCACAGATTTCTCAGGCTGAAATATGGGATTTCTATACTGGCCAAACACTCAAGTCTTGACGAGGGGCAACATTTTAAGATCTGTTATGCACGAGTGCCACAAGGAATTTGCTGCTTGGCACCGTGCTTCTGTCGACCTTGTTGCAAGGTGCTTCATGTGCGCTGAGGAAAAGGTGTTCAGTGCCTCACTCATTCTGGCAGATTCCTCTATCAGGCAGGCTTTGCAGCTATAGGACATACAGAGTTTGTGTTGCTCTCTGGCATTGATCCATTTATGGGTAAATTTTGCATCTGAATAGGAATATATGGATTCATGATAACGAGGATGCCTAATAAAAATGCTGCTAACATAAATAAAGATTATGAGCCTTTCAGATTTTATACTGAGTAGGCACTATGCAAATTATTTTTATTTCAGAAGCAGCAACAGCCCCTGAAAAGCTGAGAACACCTTTACAGTAATCCTCAGGCCCTTTATAAGGTAGCATTTGGTTACAATTAAAGAGAAAGTCTCATACTACAAATTCTTACCTTCTGGAGCTTCAGACAGAAAGGGATCCTGATGTCAGCCACCTCAGGGTATTTGTTTTACAAAAGCAAGATAAAATGAATGAAATTTTTTAAGCCAAAACCATCCCAACTTTTGATCACTTTCAGTTTCAATACAATTTACTATTTCTGTTTTACTTTTTTTGTGCCCACATAAGAAAAATGTGAGCAGACTACAAGTTAGGTTGATTCTTTGAGGTTGAGCTGAGGTCAGTGAAAAATTGATAGCAACTTTTGAGAAGAAAAAAATCATCAAAGCTAAAGGAAGTTTCTCAAAGTGGGATTTAATAGCAGCTATCATATTGCCTTCAATGGCTTGACCATTTCTTCTGCAGCTGTTTTATTTTAAAAGATTTCACCCCCATCCCACATGTATAGGCCTAGACACTGACCTAAGTATGCACATCCAAGTACTTTGGTCACTCATGATAACTATAAACCCTTCAGTGAACTACTGAAAGGTAGTTCAAATGGAAATGGTGAAATTCAATATAGCGTTTAACTAAGTCACTGTCTAAGGTTAAGCCCAAGGAACAATTAGTAACACTGGAAGGGGAGACAAATGTATTAATTAATGTGCAGACACCAGATATGTGAGTTTTCTAGAAGCTGTAAAATAACCACAGTGGTATTGCAATGTGAGTGGAGCAAATTAGTCTGTTCAAATATACAGTTTAACTAATTTCAACCTATGTGTATGTGTCTGTGAGTGCAAAAACCCTAGATTCAGATTTAGGTACAAAAGAAAAAATTAAAGGACAAGAGGGTAAGTTTGGCTGGTAGTTCTGCTGCTTTTCTGCATGTCTAATCATAGATAGAGTCAAGTTCTCAAAAAATCCTATATAGCAGGTGACCAAGCTCCATTGACTCTTGGGGTGGACTAGATTTCTGACTTAACATGGGCTTTTTGAAAACTGATTTTGTGTGTTATGCAAGCCATAACTGAGGGCCTTATCTGTATCTCATACAAAAGTATCACCTTTTATAACAGTAAACATAGTTAAAGTAAGACAGAGGGAGATTATCAAGATGATAAAATGATGGAAAGTGTGTGCATTCAAATGGAAAGTAATGGGTCCACATATGTATTTATTATGAAATAGTTCCATTGCTATATATTTTGAACTTCCTAAAAGATTGTCAAGCAGCATTCCTTAATCTGCTAGGGATAAGGAAGTGAATAAGTGAAGGATTAGCATAATTTTAAATTCACATTTGATTAACTAAAAAAATGTTACTCTCTGCTATTTATTTATTCTCCCTCTTTGATATGAAAAACATACCAGTAGCTTTGATGCAGTCTTGTACATGGAAGTAGGATGGAACAATGTCTACCATAAAGCTGAGGCAAAGGAAGAACTGAGAAATGACCTCTTCACTACAGACTGATGGATCTCGGAAATTTTTTTCATTGTGCCATGCCTTCTTTTACAGCCAAACATTTATCAGTAGCAGCAATAAAAAACTAATTTCCGGCTGGTCTTTTCTCATCCCTTGATTTTTCTCCACTTCAAAATCAAACAGCACTCCTACAAAGCCAGCTGTTAGTTTATACTTTAAAAATTGGATATTTAGTGTCCTGTGAAAAGCAAACAAATTGTAGAGTCATTGTAGAAGGAATAGTGTGCCACAAATACTCTCAAGGGTAAGTTTTTTATTGTTTCTTTCTGTACATACAAGTGAGCTGCTGTCATGTGATAGAAAATCTGTAAAACATCTGACCTGTATCCTAGCTTCCCATGTAAGTGAGTTTATAAATTGTCTGAAATGACTTGAGATTTCTTCACAATCATTGTATTTTTGAGATGCTACTGAGTGCTACTATCTGCAGTCATCTGCAAACACTGAATAGTCAAGGCTAGACAAACTTATGGAGGTCTGTATCCCAAACTGTCTCAAGGTGGAGTGAGCTATAGGGGCAGAGCAAGATGCTCAGGACTTTGTTCACTTGGGCCTGAAAACTCTTGAGAACAGTCTGCACATCCTCTTTGCTCAATGTATCCCACTGTTTCACTCTCTTCATATCATCTTTTTTTCCCCACAACATCCAGAACATCCTGTGCTTCAGTCCTGTTCAAGAAACAGCTTTTTTGGCCTGTTGCTGGACAGATATGTGTTCATTGGCTGTGCTATTTCTCTGTATTCTGTTTTCTCCTATTCACTTCTGAATGGTCACTTGTAAGATTTACCAGCTTGAAATATATTGAACTTGAATACATTGATCAGGTTAAGCTAATTTGAGAGATCTTTTTCTTCTTTCACTTGCCTTGTGCTTCTGCCGATTGCCCAGCTGCTGATCTAGCCAGCTTACTCTCACTCAGAACCCAGAACATAACAACTTAGAGGGTACCTGGAAACAGCATTATCATTCAGTTTTTTAAATGATTGTTGTGACCAAGGTAAACAAAGTCATTAATCTCTATCATGCCAGCTTTTCAATTCTTACAATATAAGAATAGGAGTATCTCACAAAGTGATGGGAGCATTGTATTAATTTTCCCCTTTTATTCTGCTTTACAGCTAGTAGAAAGGTACTTAACCACAGCTGAACATTTCCTTCACTCTGAATGGAAGCAGACTCCACTTGCTATTTTGTGGAGTATCAGACATTATAAAAGAGAACACTGGGTCTTCCTCTGTTTTGTCAGAAAGGACACCTAGATCTAGGTGGTGTAGGCATCTCTCACACTCTGTAAGTACAGCAGATATATTCCCCAAAATAAGCTGTCACCTGAGACCATCTATATCAGGACTGGTATATTTGGCCTTATTTGTAGCAGGAAGAATGATTAATGATGCTAGGGAAAATATGAGCTTAATCCTGTTTAATTGGAACTGAGTCTGTTCATTCACAGAAGTGATTTTAAAAAAGCTCAGAACAAAAGATCCCAATTGATAAATTAATAGACCTTTTTTTTTTTCCTGTGTGCCATGGAATGCTTTTAAAATATACGAAAGAGCTCTGTGTAAGGCACTGAATGTGTGGAAACCACACTGAGCAGAATCTTCCAACCTGTAGTAAAGCCACCAACATTTCTGGCTTTGTGAAATCCTCTCTCTAGTATAAGACTACTGGTGCTTCATCTCCACTCAGTTTACTCATAACCTCTCTAACTTGTTTTCTATGAAATAAACCATTCAAGTTCATGCCTAATGCATCATTATTTTAAAATTACCTTGCTATATATTAGTTCTTCTATTCAGATATTTGTTACTGTTTACAAAGAGATTTACATGTCAAGACATTTTTAAGTCATACATAAATACCAGAGAAACCTAATTTGTCACATGAAGTCTGATATATAATAAAATATGAGATTTGAATGCACAAGAAATGCAGTTATTTAATATCTGTGACATTATGAAATAATGATATTTTCTTTGATATCTGATTTTGAAATAATACGAGATGCCTCACCTTGGTTTATAGGTGTTTTTTACAGTTACAGCGAGAGCCACTAGTATTATCCTTTTAGTGTTTTCAGCTATATGAAGGGCTTTTATGAAGTTTTAAAAATAGTATCTTGTGGTTGTCCACAACTGAACAGCAAACTGACTGTGTGATAGTTATCTGTGTTTAAAGATAAAACTGTGAAGTTATTAAGCCACATTTATCTAAACAGCCCAAGAAGATGACACAGATTTAAAGGTGCAGCTCAAGATCAAAGAACACAATAAATGATGCAGGAAATAACAATTTAAATGGGAAAATTGCTGCAAAGCAAAAGCTCATTTGTTAACATGAAGACCAGTTGTAAGGTGAAGAAGAAACATCATTTGTAATAGGACATTTTAAAAAAAACCCTTTTTTTCTGTGGAAGTTGTTCTATATTAGAGTTGTATTTTTGTAGAAGTAGGATTCTGTTATAGTTTTTAATTTCAGTTTCTATGGCACTTTGAACCTGCTCAAAGATGTCGCCAGAGGGTGACATCAAGCCTTTTGAGTGGGGTTCCCTGGAGGTTCATGGCTGTTTTCCCTTTGCTTTGCTAAAGGCTGGGGAGCTGCCTTGCTTTGCTGCTCTCCTGACCACTGGTTTGTGGGGATGAGAGCACACAGGCATGGTCATGGACTGTCTGAAAGCTTGGCAAGGACAGACTGACCAGCTTCCATCTGACTGCTGGAAAGACAACAGCACCCAGAAGGCAAGAAGAGACATCTGGGTATGGTATGCTATAGGATTAATCTATTCTTGGGCAAGATGACCTACCTTCCCTCCTCTGAAAGACATTTCATAGGGTCTAGATGGAAAGTATTTTCTTCAAAATAGTTTAAGATCCTGGAGAACCTGCACTGTCTTTTTCATGTGGCCTGATGAAAATTCTTCCATTTCTTCAGCTTTTAGAAATGTGATGGATTTTTATAAAATTTTGTGTCTATAAAAAATTTCCATTTTTTTCCGTATATAAATGGCATTTCAGGTATGTGTTGAGAGCTGAGCACACAAAGACATATACAAATGTTTATTTTCCCTAGGCTAGTTATAAGCTTGACTTCTTTCCTTTGTCCTTCACTTTTTGTGAACCCAGTGATGAAAATCCAGTGAGAAGTTTTTAGGCCATGCTTATCTGCCAACAAATAGAAACCAGTTATTTACTTTTCCTGAATTTTAATCAGTGTCTGAATCACCCTGGTTTGCTGTAGATGCTTCTGAGGTCTTTAATGTACTCAAACAAATCTCTTTTCAGCATTCATTTTAGCTCAGAAATTGTTAATCCACTGCTCAATGTGTTGCCAGTTTTGTGTCTGTTGTTATTCTGTCCTTTGGGCTAGGTAATTCTCTTTTTCCCTGACAAAAGATATTTCTCTGCTTCTCTACAACTGGAACAGTTTTGGGACAATAACTGCTTTTCTTCATATATCTGTAAAATGCAATGTAAACTTGGCACTGGCTGTAATAAATGTATGATATTCTACTGGCAAGAGATAGGATGACTTTTCCTGGAACCACTATTCTCATATGACACATCAAATGTACTGAGGTTCTCCCGTGTCTTTGAACCTGCCATTCTGATGTGTATCAGTACCATTTGGGAACTCTTTATCTCTGCTAGTAATTGTTTAATGTTTCACTGACTGAGATTTGCAATGTTTTAATATTAGAAAACAGTAAAATATTTGCAGAAACAAATTGGCAATTCTGTTAAAACCCAGATGGCTCATCAGGCCAGCTGGGTGAAGGCAGGTCAGTTTGGTAGGAAGTGACACAGACGGGATTGCTCTACATGCTACAGTGTCCTTTAATCACAGAATCATTAAGGTTGGGAAAGACCTCCAAGATCATTGAGACAAAGTTTTGACTGGTCACCAGCATGTCAACAACCTGGCACTAAGTGTCATGTTCTGTCATTTCTTGAACAGTTCTTGGGATGGTAACTCCACCACCTCCCTGGGCAGTCTGTTCCAGTGTCTGACCACTCTAGTAGAGAAGAAATTCTTCCTGATGTCCAAACTGAACCTCCTCTGGCACAGCTCAAGGCCATTTTGTCTTGTTCTGTTGCTTGTTTCTTGGGAGAAGAGTACAATGCTCACCTGGCTAAACCTCCTTTCAGAGAGTTGTAGAGTGATAAAAACCCTAAACCTCCTTTTCTCCAGGCTAAACAACTCCAGCTCTCTCAGCTGCTCCTCATGTGGCTTACTCTCTAGACCCTTCACCAGCTTCTCTGGACTCACTCCAGCCCTTCAATGTCTTTCTTGCAGTGGGGGGCCCAGAACTGGACACAGGATTCGAGGTGTGAGTTTCAGTGAGGTGAGTGCCAAGTACAGGGGGAAGGAAAATCACTGCCCTTGTCCTGCTGGCCATTCTATTGCTGATACAGGCCAGAATGCCACTGGCTTTGTTGGCCACCTGGGCACACACTGGCTCATGTTCCAGCACCCCCAGGTTCTTTTCTGCTGGGCCATTCTTGCCCCAGTCTGTGGCTCCGTCTGGGGTTGTTGCAACTGAAGTGCAGGATTTTGCACTTTTCTTTATTGAACTTCAATAAGATTAAACTGGACACTTATGACTGGCCACCAACTGGATGTGAATCCATTCTCACCACTCTGGGCTGGGCCATCCAGCCAGTTTTTAACCAGTGATGACTGTAACCTGTCCAGTGTTTGACTAGATGATACATCTTGATGACCAAGAATCAATTTATTAATGTAATACCTGAAAACAGCCTTATGCAGAAGTTTGGAGACTAACTTTGGTGCATGCTTCAGCATCCATAGAGAGAGATTCATTAAGAACAAAAGCATAAGTGTAAATCAAGAACATACATACAATAATGGGCACAGGAAAAGAAATAAAAAATACCAGTTTAACTTACGTGTGGATACAATATATTTAAAAGAAAGATACTAGAGCCACCAGTTTTTCAGAGGTGACAGTGGACTTGCATTCTGCAAGAGCAATCTCCCAGTTCTTACAGGGACTTTTTTGTAATATCACCTGCTTAAAAGTCAAGAGTATGAAATTGCTACTTCTGTAGCTTTCTGCTCTATAATTGGTTAAATCTGCCATTTGTTCCAGTACTACTCTAAATATTCCTGGGCTTTAATTTTTTGCAATTATTCTGCAGTATGCAGAACTACATAAAATACAATTGAAGACCCATTTTTCTCATACTTCTGTTTTTTCTTTGTAGAATTATCTTCTTTCTTAGCCTAATGTAGATATCATTTGCAGTTTATACTCCACAAAATTTTAACACGTAGCCTCTTTTTTTAATTACAAATACAAAATCTATTTTTGAAATACAAATAACCAACTCACCATCCCCAAAATATACCACTTCCTTTGCCTTCCTTTGACTTCTACTGTCCATTTAGTATGTTTTTCTTCAAAACTGTTTTGCTTCACACATTCTGGATATAAGCTTTAATTTACATTATGTAAAAGCTGTTTGCAATAACTCCAATTGCCTTAGCACGTGGGTATGCTATACCACTTCAAGCAGAAAATATTTTTCTCTTCCTCCAGACTGCTACAGAAGTTAATAATACATCCCCATTTTCTGTTTTTAAATAATGGCTTAATAAGTTTGGATAAAGGACCTGATAAAACAGATGGTCTTGGATGAGATCCTAAGTGTGTCAAATCTGATCTCTGACTATAAGAAGGAGTACAATGTACAGTAATAAGGAATTCACTGAGAGGGCTTAGTGGGAGGAACAGACGTCGTGGATCTTTAATATCAATAAGAACAAAAGCACTTGTGTAGGACAAGGTTTTTTTTTACTATGGTCATTTTCTACATGATTACAAAGGAAGAGTAAAGGACTTAAGGCAGGATTGATGACAGTTGGTAAGGACTAAAAGGGGAATTGGGAGTATAATTTTGAGTACAAGTAAACAAAAACGACACCAAAGTTTTATTTTCAGTGAAGAACCTTCATAGACATAAATGCAAATGACTGTTGAATGCAGAAACCACAAAAAAAGAGCAATTCCTGATTGAGATAAACAATATGCATGATATGGAAAAGAATATTTTTGGAGAGAAAAAAAAAGAAGAAAAAAGAGACTATTTGTTTCCAGTTAGGGAATAACCTCCTCTAGGTCTAATTCAATGAAATTCTGAGCAGTACAAAACATTTTTCAAAGGTTTCAAACACTCTGCAAAGCTGTTACTACAGAATACATACTTAGGCTTCTCATGAACGTTTTATGAACAGCATAAAAATTACTAAGATGTAGGTATGACTGTATGTAGCAATGGGTGTATTTATTTGTCATTCAATTTTTACTATTAGAGACTTGAAATATAACTACACCTAAGTAATATTTTATAGTGTTCCTACAATTAACTTTCATTATTATTATTTATTATTATTATTAACTGATATGGTATATCAGATTTATCTTCTTGTTTTATACCAAACATGGCAGAACCATAACTACCATGAAACAGAACCAAACTTTGTTGAAACTGATTTTGTAAGTAAACCAAGATGTTTTTGATGTGGGTATTATTGCAGGGCTAAGCCAGCTGCAAGTGTCAGGGGAAAATTTGTAAAGTGCTTCAAGAGAAAGCTAACGGCTGTAGCCTGCAAAATATTTTTTTGCTAGTACCATTCTAAGGGAAGTTAATATTGTCCTTCCTTCATTCTATTTGTGAGACATGCTGATCTTAAGGGAATTGCACAGGAAACCAATGTTCCAAAAGACATTTTGTGTGAGGTGTCTTTAATACATCTGATATTTCACCTCTTGCGTAGGAAAGAGCTGAAGTGAACTTGCAAGCAATGAGATCCACTCTCAGAGCTATCCACTGTTAGATCCCTTCAATTTATGAAGTATTAAATGACTAAACAGTATATTTTTTTCTGCTTTGATAATAAAGAAATAATTTGCCTCTTCCTTTCGGAAAATGCTGTCTCTTTGTCCTCCCTGTACAACAAATCTTGAAGAGGTAGTTAAAGCATCAACACCTGTTAGAGAAAATGGAAAGAATACATCACTGGAAATCTTGGAAACATTTCAGCAACATGTTTGTTTCAGAATAAATTAAGACCTCTGAACTAATCTTCAGATGAAAAGAGGTTCATATACGTCTTTAATTAGATCATGTTGTTGGAACACAGTATTGTGATAAAGAAGATTTAATAAAGCATTTTGTCTTTTTATTACTTTCGTTTCATGCAATGTATTTCCTTATCCAAGCAAGATGTTTGACTTCAAAGGAAATGCTATCCATCCTCCCTTTGCTCAATAAATAACTCCCAGAGGAGTAAAAACAATATATGTTTGTAGCTTTGCTGATGCTGCTGAGTGGTGAAAAGATCAATCATTGTTGATCTTTTCTGTAGCTGTTGGTCTAAGATGAAACTCTTCCTTAAAGAAATTTCTGTATAATTTGGTGTGTGTCATTAACCCCTCACCTTCATGAGAAAGCATCTTAATAATAAAATAAAATCAAGTGATTTCTAATGCTGGAGAACTTTCATCTGAGCTGGGGATGACTCTGTGCAGGGAGCCTGTTAGAATTCACACTAATAAAGGGACTGAAAGGTAGCTGAAGAAGGGTGTTGGATGTATGGTCAGGAAATGACGACTAACTTATTTTTCTTTACTATGAAAATGTTGACTACGCTATCAACACGACAAAATAGTCTTTCTATTTTCAAAGAAACAAAGCCAAAGTGTTTTCAGAAAGAGAGATTAGACTCCAAAGTTGCCAGTGCTAAAGCTGATTTGACCAGATATCTCAGTTTACACTATAAGGCCTGAAAGAAGCCAGAGAAAACAGAAGGCTGGATGGTGTCTGAAGAGGCAAGTATTTCACTTTTTTGCTGCAAGGTATTTTCATCTTTCAAAAACAGCATTCCTGGCAATGGCTTGTATTTTCACAGATTTCCAGAGATTATTTCTTTCTTCTTCAGGACATTTATTTCAGTATTTGTTTCTTTCTTGCAATAGTTGTTCCCAAATCTTCACTGAATTTTCTGCTGCTTTGTGTTCTAGTTACTGTCAAAATGGAGCACAGTTAATTCTTTTCTTCTTTATGTCTGTCTTCTAGGTATTTGATTATCATGCTTCTCCTTAGTATTCCTTCCTCTACACCATTACACAAGGAAGATGATATTTTATTTTTTAAATTATTAGTATTACTCTTATTAAATGTCTAGTGTTTTTTTCTGGCCCTTTAATTAAGCTGATCTTGTATTTCTTGAAATAGTGTAGCTAAGACCAGACACAGTGGGGCAACCAGACCTCTCCTCCACTGAGCAGAACTGAAGGTTTACCTGTCTTAAAGGCTGCATTTTTGTTAATCTACTAGTTTTTTTCTTAAATGGTAATTTGATAATGATGGTTTATGTTCAGCCTATGTTCCACAATAACCAGAAAATCGTTCCCTAAAAGGTTCTCCCAGTCTGGGATATTGCCTTCCTATTATGCAATCCATTACTCTGAAAAGTGCAATTACTTTCTATTTTTTCCCCAATCATGTCTTTTTTTATCAAGATAATTTATATGCGTGAAATGTATGTATATTCTTTAGTTTATAATTTGGATAATTCATGAAGAACTGACAAGAATCAATTCCTGGATCAATCTCTTCAGAATTCCACTTGATCCACCTTTCTGTTTGCAAAACAAAGTATTGATAACTATTCTGTAGATATCATTTTCCAGCCACTGAAACCTAAAAATCACAAATGCAGGGAAATGAACATCCATCTACCACATGATTAATGAAAACTTCCAGATAAAGTGGTTTGAAAACATACTCTGTAAAAAGCTTAAACTGAAGAAGATTTTTTGTGCACAGTTTTTATTCCTCAGCCCTACAGTTCCCCAGGACTTGAATGGAACTTGGAAGATTTGGCTAATTATTTGTATGTACATCATTCGTAGAATGGAAAAATATGCAGTAGTTACCATCCCTGTGGTTACCATTGGGGATTTTTCAACCTAAATTAGGTACAAGATTCCATCTGAGAGAGATACATGATGTCAGACAAACAGGAGTGAAAGAAGATTATGAGCTGGTTGTTTAGAGATTGTGATTTTCCATTCTTTCTTTTACAGTTTGCTTCTAAATGATGTAGAATTTGGCAGGGTTTTCTCTGAGGGAGTATGTGCTTTGGCAGTGGATTTCAAGGAGGAAACAGGATGGAAGAATGAAATTACTATTTACCATTTCACTAGAATTAGAGGAAGAAGGAGTAAATTCTGCTTTTAGTTGTTGTAGTGGGAATTTCAGACCTTGTATAGGTATGCAACAACCTTTTACTTTAAACTCCTGTGTCATTTCATGTTGCTTAAATTAAAACTCCTTTGAATTTTAATTTATCTGTAATCCTCAAAATCAATTGCAATATGGCAAACCTTTTTTAAGGCATCCTTTTTTATTATTTTTCCTCATTTATTCAGCTTGTTTTAATATTGTTTGCTTTTCATTTTGCATTTTAACAAGTTTGCTCTTCAGTTTTAGAGTAATTTGTGATCAGCCCCAAATGGAAGTTTATTTTATTTTAGTGTTTCTTTCACAATTAATCTGAACTTACATCTGGCTTTAAAGAAATATTTACATAGAAATAACACAAAATTGTGTGGTGTAAATGTAGTGCCATTCAACTATGTAAATAGCAGCAAAGATGTTTAATTGATTATAAAACTCTGGCAAAATGTAAACATCTCCTGGTTTGTTTCCAATTGCTTTTTCCTCAAACTTTATGATACAGATGAAGAACACTAATTGATATTTTGAATTACAGTTTGAAGTGTGTTCTCAAAACTATACTTCACATGTAGAAATATGTTCTGCAAATGCCTGTTCCCCTGTTTCCTCTGTCTTTAGGATATTCAGTTCTCTATTTATAATCATTAGTCATCACAGTGTGAAGTCATGCACTACTGTACACAAAACCAAACAAGTTTTATGTACAGTAAACCTGGGCCCTGCCACCCAGCCCTTTCAAGGTCGTGTGCTGAAATAACAACGCCTTCAAGATGAAGATGATTCTGTGACCCTTTTTTAAACAACTTCTTAATTGTATCTACCAAATTTAAGGAAGATAAAACCGCAGGATTATAGCTGAAGGGAAACTTGGCCAAACAAAAGCAGTAAAGTCTGGGTTTCTGTCAGTGAGTGAAGACTGTCACCTTCTGCCAAGGTCACTTTAGGCACCAAAGTCTAAATTTTTGGAGACAGAGGGGCAAGTACTGTGAGAGATGATTACTACCCTAAGCACTGTGATCCAGAGGACTATCTCTGCTTTTAATTGAAGGTTTCACCCATTAGTTTTACCTTGCTGAAAAGCATATCCACCTCTTTGACCTGGGAGGGTCTTTTGTTGAACAGGGCTGGCAATCAGACTTCTTGTTCTGTCTGTCTGCACTCATGTCTCATCACAGCTGTGATTCATGGCACAATTTTCACAGCTTCAAAGGAAAGTTTGGAGACATCTGAAGGCAGTGAAGTGTGGAGCTGTCAGGTTAGGCAGCTCCATCATGGAAGAGGAAAAAAAAATTGAGGGAAGAAGACCAAGGGCAAAGTGTGTCAGTCTATGCTCATTCCCTTTCCCACCCCTCTTCTTTCCCAGCAGGCTCTACCAATGACACTGGCAGGCATGTCAAGGCATTATGTCTGCTTTAGTTGTGAATTAAGCATGAGGAAGGATCAAAACACAGGGCAAGACTACAAATGGATAGCTCTAGGGCTGGACAGGGCACCGATCTGTACCAGGACTTATGGATTTCCAGCCAAACCAGCTTCTGTGAGGCTGATTAACCGCAGGGCAGAACCCCAGCAGAATATTTAGAAGACATTTACATGCTTTTGTATTTATGCTCAAATTTTGTGCCTAAACCTATTCACATTCTTATCTAGCAATCTACTTATTTTTGGCAAGAAATAGAATTTTCTGATTAGAAAGTTATCTCAGAAATATTACTTAATTTCTAAACCTTTCTTTTTTCTTTAATTCATGGTTCTGTTATATTCAGCTTTACAGTATCCTGTCATCTTCATACGACCATCTTCATTATTCATTGGAAAACTGTTCATTAGTCTTTCAGCTGCAGCCACAGTAAATGGCACAACTCAGTGTGGTAGGCACAGATTTACTGCAGGAAAGAAAATTCCAGTGTGTGCTATCCTTTGCCCAGTTGATTTAGGGCAGGGGAAAAGACACTGGGTAGGGCAGCGCAGCACTATAACTATTAGCAAAGTTTAACAATTTTTGCATTCTTTCCACCTCATGATTATTGGCTTTGATGTTTTGATAAATAAACACTGTTAATTCTCCTTCAATTGAACCTACATGGAAGCTGTGGCCTGAGAGATACACAGACCCATTACACAGCCTCCACACTGAACTATCATTTTCCAGGGGAAGTTCTAACAAAGAACATTCCCTGAAAGACAGCTTTTTAAAGTGAAAATTATTCAATATTCACAACTTTTTGGAACTGGATGCAAACTTCTGTCAGGATAAATTAATTCAGGAAATCATAATCACATTATCAGGTCACTTTATTGCCATTTAACAAAAAAAAAACACAGTAGTGCTACTAACCAAAACCTTTTTTGCTGTATAAAATATGGAAAATTTATGCCTTCACATCAGAAGAAAAGTGTAAGACAAGATTTGCATAGGAATGAGAAGATGAAGCAAAGACAAATAGATGTCTTAAGCAAAAAATTAAATATATTCTAATCTTATCAAATCATGCAGCTTGGTCATAAAAATATGATTGGTGCATAACCACACTAGCTTTCAGTTTTATGTTTTAATGCTACATGTGGAAAACCTGCTAAGTAATTGGTAAAGAAAATGAATTACAAATTTTAAGTAACTTAAACAAGTAATTTTGAGCAATGAATATTGTTTAAATCAACCACATCTACTTTGTGGATTAATTTTAAAGAAAAATTTAAATTTAATTGTGTCAAATTATTTTCGCTTATTACTTACTAGTTAAGATTTATCAGCTATGATATTTCTTTCAAAGTAAAAGTTATGCAAACACTTAAAAATTATTAAAACTCTAAGATGCTTGCAGATGCTTTTATTCTGAACATCTATGCCAATTGTTTCTACTTTTAATTTTCTACAAGGTATTTCTTTAATTTTTTTTTTTTTTTCTTTCTGACATTTTGTATAGCTAGACACCAAGAAAAAAAAGTGTTCAGGGCAATTAAAATGTTGTTTTTATTAAGATTATTGACCTTAGCCCAGAGAAGCAAGCCCATTCAAAATTAAGACTGTAGCTTGATGTTTGACCAGTGCAATTGTACCTTAACAGAGCAGAAACTATAAAAAGGAGTGATTTCCCAAGCCTTATTAGTCTTTCAGAAAATGGAATTCAAGCTGAGTGAATCAAGAATAAAGCTGCATATTTTCCTTAATTTCTTTCAGCTTTTCTAGCATTTGTCAATCTCTGCATTATGTGAAGAGGAATTAAATTTATAGATGATTTTAAAGCATGTGTTTAAAAAACAGCGTGTCTGTGGTGATGTTATTAGTTTGGGTAAATGCAGATAATTCTGCATGTCAAGGACAATTAACACATATCCTGTGGTCTTAATTACCAGGTTCAAGGAAATTCTGCCCAGAAGAAATTTTAGTAACGTCTCATGGAAAGTTAAAGGCCCCTGCCCTACAATTAAAAGGGGAAGGTAACGGACCCCCCACTTTTTTTGGTGATTGACTATAAACCTTGGCTTAAGGGACTGTTCTCAGAGGATAGGATTAAAGCAGTCGAGAATAAAAAGAGTTTGTTCCAGTTGTGAATGTGTCTACATCCCTTGGTTGCTTTTCTTACAAAAAACCCAAAACCTTAAAAATACAGCAGGTTATGCCACACTAAGACTTACACAGGAGGAACAGGCAGGAGAGGCACCAAATGTAGGTCAGGCACATTTGTATTTGGACTGTATGGAAAGTCTTTTCTTTCTGTGTGTTACACATATAAGTAAGCCACTTTATATACCTGTTATAGAATAAGCAATCCATTTCTCATAAGCCCTTGAAAAAATTAAGGCATTAACTGACATCAAAAGAGAACAATCTAGAATATCTCTTATGCAGCCATTATGCATCTCTTATTTTAGCCCATTGGCAATAATTAATCCTTAAGTGTGTAGAGAAGACATCTTAAGAACTGAATCTTATCCTTTTGAGGCCAAGTGGGCTGTCACCAGGCCTTTTTCCTGTTGTTGAAAAACTGTGCTCAAATCCACGGTAGGATGGTGTCAGTTGCAGCCGTTCAGCTCCACTCCTGCACAGGGTTGTGCTCTGCTTATTTTGCCTGATGTTAAATACCTAACCCAGAAAATGCCATGCTGGTCAACCTGGCCAGCCTGGAAGAACTGAATATCAGACAGGGCAACAACAATAATTTTCAGTGTGAATTGTTTTATAGAAAAGGGAGATGAGGTCAGCAGGTTTGGAGAAAACCTTAGGTAGTCACATGGAAAGGTGGAGGGATTGGACTTGAGCTTTGGGCTAGGATTTGCCTGAGAAAGGCATAAAAGAGAAAGAACATGGGGGATAAATCACTGAGAATGTAATGGAATAAGCAAGAAAAATGACAAAGCTAAGGGGAGAATGCAGAGATGGAATATGTCTACCTTTGCTGGAAGCAAGGGTGTCCTATGGTGCCCACATCAAACTTGATCCCAAGACCTGCTCTGCCCATGATTAGCTCCTATTACTTTTCCAGCAGCCACCTAGCAGCCTGGTCAACTTCATTCTGTCTGGGTGCGTGCAGACCCATCCCTTCTCCCCCTGGGATAAATCTGGGCCATTGCCAGAAAGGTCAGTGCCAGTGTGCAGGGGTCAAGGGGAACAGCACAGCCTGATCAGCACTGCCAAGCCTGAAAGTGCAGGGCAGGACAGGGACATTGGAGAGATCAGGAGCAGAGTGACTCCCAGCTATTGGTCTCATTCAGATGTCTCTTCTACTCATGTACATTTGGTGATGGTTTCTTGAGAGAGAAAAGGCTGGTGCCTGGTTCCTGAGCAGCTGCCACTGGTTGCTCTGCCCAGAAGGCCAGGCAGAGGGCAAACAGCCACTACTAAAGTTAGGGTGCATTCAAGTGGGGAACTTTTGTCTGAGGACAAACCCTGTGATCCACCGTGGAGTTTGTGCTGGTTTGACCCAGGAGCCTTCAGAATTAGGCTGTGCTCAGAAGTAGGATTTCTCAGTCTCAGACTGAGAGATAGCTAAATTCCTCCTGATTTCTGATTGAGTGTCACTGTGGATTTTTCTTTGTGCAAGAAAAGAGGAGAAAGTGAGGAAAGCATTATTACACAGCCATGAGGGATAAAAGTGAAGGAAGTTTTAAGAAGATCACAGTTTCAAGAGTCAGATTTTGTTCCCACATCTTGAAGGTAGCAGGGATTTCAGTAAAAAGGAGTGGGATCTGATGAAGGAAAGCTTTTTAGTCACTTTAACGAGAGCAGTAGAGAGGACAGAAGCTAGATCAACATACTATCAACGTTAATGCCTTGTGCAAGTTTAATGGCCTCTCAGGAATACATTTCTGCCCTGTAGATTTTTTCTTTGGACACAGCCCAAAGGTGAGCTCAGCTCCTCATACCATACAAGGATAAAGCCTTCACTGGATGATTAGTTTTACATCTACATTCTCAGACAAAAAAACCCAAAAAACAAAAAAAAAAACCACCCAAAACCTTATGGTTTCAGGGGAATGAATTACAGGCATTAATGACATTGAAAGTAAAGCAGTAGCTTTTCCATTATACTTAAGTAAGGAAATAAAACAAACAAAAAAGAAAGACAACATCAACTTTCAATGATGAATAGTACAGGTTAGGTGTTTTTCCCTTCTGGCTATTTTTTTTTTATAAGCTAATTGTGTGTGTTATGCCTATGTGCCCAATTTATTGGTGTGAATCTCCCTGTTGAAAAATTCATGACTTGTATGAAGGGGATAGGTGTCTGTACTTCCCAGTTTGGCCCCACAGCACTGTATGCACACAGTTGCCTAAGGTTCACTTTACAAATCTAGCCTGCCAGCTGCCAGCCAGCTTCTGTGGGTTTTCTTCAATGTCAGTGGCACTTACTAGTAAAAATTGCCAGGAAGAAAAAAAATGATGCTATCAATCAGCTATCCCATTCCCTAAAAAACAATGGCAACAAATGTCACGAGTAGAACAGTGGAAATATATTTATGGTTTATTTCTTATAGACCCACTTTTTTCTTCAAGTGAATGCATATTGCTGTGAAGTCTCTCTGTAGAGGTGTTAGAGGAGTGAACTGAAAGCACAGCAAATAGGAAATCTGCTGGGCTGTGTAGGCTCTCAAATGTACTGTTTTTAAGAGCTCTGCTTGCACATACTTTATCATCAGGATTTGTGCTAAGGATGTGTACTCTTTAAAGACTAGTTGCTAGTGAAGGCATAAAGTCACTCTTAAAATCTATTAGTTTTGTTTGTGCTGAAAGCATATATTTGCCATTCAGGTACAATGCTCCATTTGTATAGCTTTCAGCAAATGTGCTGTCACATAGTTAGCATAATGATTAAAGGTGCTTCTAGAAGCTTACCACCTTTGCTGGTAGAGGTGGGGTACCTTGACCTGTAAAAAACCCAAGTGGTGCACTTAATAAATATATCATTTGCTAGATGAGTCCATCCATGGTTGTTTTATTTATAATTCATTGTTATTAGAACATTTCTACAATGAATGCTTGAGTTAACTCTTAGCTCTCCCTTAACTCTAGTTTAAAGTAGTCATTAGTGAATAAGTGAGAGCACAGCTCAATGAATTGTTCTGCTCCTATGAAAGTGTTCAAATGGAGAGTGCAATTTTGGAAATCAAGAGCTTAATGTGAAAGGCACAATATTACATAATCTCAGGTGCTTTGAAAACCACTTTCTTCCAACAGAAGTGAATGAGAAATTAAATGTTTGCTCCACACAAATGAATTTCTCATTTCCAATATTTAAAATGAACACTGGTATATTAATTTCCAAATAATTATAAATATTCTGGCAATAAGCAGACTAGAATCTTTGAAACAGTGATTTCTCTGGTAACATATTGCTGCAGAAAAAGGTGAAGTACAAAAGAAAAAAGGAAGTATCTTTTTCAAGGTGACTTTACAGGTAGGATGCAAAAAAGAACTCATGAGCTTGAAATGGTTTACCTTTGAGACTCAATGGCATTAGGTCAATTACCAATTGAATGCTACATCATTTTTTCTGGTTAGAAAACACTTCCCCCTTGAACACTCAAAGTAGTTATAGAAGTTTCTGGGATTCAGGCATGGTCAAAATTTAAAGGTTGATTTTCTTCCAAATTTTTTATTATGTGTCAAGCTTTCAAATAGAAGGCAACATGCTACACATGTGATGACAACCAAACAACACATTTTTCACAGAAATAGATGGCTGGTAGTCTCCATGTGTCTAAATATCAGTCAGAGCAAAGGCAGGCTAAGTAACGGTAGCACTGGTAATGACTGTGGGTGTCTTGTGAATATCTCAAATCAACAATGACAGAGGCAGTATAAAATCAATTTATGAACCACATTTCTCTTGGGAACTACATTTCAAGCCATAATTTCATCTAAACTGTTTATCGGCTGCTTTTATTTAATGTATGAAGTGTCAAAAAATTTTCTTTGACATTAGGCTTGTTATTGTCTTTTGATTTATGTATTAAAGGAAAACATAATAAATACAAAGATTGTTTAGTGGATTTGTGCTTGCAAAAATACTGGAAACATTTGCTACAGTGGTAAAGTAATTCGTGCAGTAGTTAAAAATTAAGAAATTAGTCATGAACCTTTGAATCTTAAATAGCTTATGACAGAGATGATGTGAGTTATAAAATTTTTTACTGTCCAAGGCCCCTTTTGCAAATAGAAATGTATATGTTGTGGAGACCTTCAAGACCATATCTATGCAAACAAATGGCTGGGCATGGCTTTCAGAGTTGGGAATGCGAAACATCCCTTGGTAGGTGTGCATGAAGGAATAAATACAAGTACTCAGAAAGGCCTGCACAGATCTCTGCATTTGGCATTTATTTAACTTGACTGGTGGCATTCTCTTATCTGTGAGGTTTTGATTTTAACAGCTTCTGAAATATACTTACAATGTGAAAAAGACTTGGGATGAAATTTCTTGAAACCACACAGAAATCCATCAGTGCGTATCTTAGCTGCACCCATCTCTCATCCCTGGAAAGTGTGGATGGCAGAGCCATCAGAGGTGCACCAGTCTTCTGGCTGGGGATAGACAAGGGTAAAGCTGTCTCCATGTCCAGATGACTATTGCATGAAGAGTTCAAGTGGTGGCCTTGGATAGAAAAGTGAGGTGGGGTATGGCAACTACACAACCACTGGGGAGGCAGAGTGCTGCACCAGCACAAAACCCTTCAGAGGCAGCCTACCTCCTCCAAACAAAACATGTCAAAGCAGCAGTTGATCCCAAATACAAGCCAAACTCCTATGGAAGATATTTCCCATATAGCTGTATTTGTATTTAGCATTTACTGCAATTGCCCTTGGAGGCTGACCCATAAAGAAGTGTATAAACAGCTTCAGGCTTGCAGTAATTTAACATATGAAATACCAAATATGGATCTGGAGGGGGAAACTTTCTCAGAGCCCCCTCTTTTCACAATGCTGAGCAGGAACTTTTCCTAGATCAGATGTATTTCTCTGAAGGATGGGAGACACTCACCCTGAGGATATAAAGGGAAGGACCTGTCACAGATCTCCATGAGCAGAGCCAAAAGAGCCTATCATTTTGGGATGATGGGGTAAATGTGTGGAAGGAGGTGACTATTGTCAAGCTCATCGTCAGGGGGATGGACAATTTGGACAGTGATTTGCTAAGAGCTTTTCTGGAACTGGCTGGGGAGCTGCTGCACTTAGAAAGACTTGATCTGGGACAATGTATTAATATAGTACAGAACAGTCAGGCTGAAATGGAGGGAGGAAAACTTGAGCATTCAGGAGCATCTTGTACTACATGTTCAGCTCATCCTTGGAATATTGAAGCACCCATTTTCTATGCTTTTTTTGGCTAGGAGTTTTTTATCTTGGCATGTTTTTCACCTTGGCATGTTTTTCCTACAAATGTATAACCCACATATTACATACAAATTACGTACAAGTAAAGGAGTCTAAAGAACAGCGAAGCAGAGGACTTGGTTTTAATACAATCTGTAATTATTATGAGTAAAGTTCATAAAACACCAGCAGGACTTACATTTAATACTTGTGTAAACTGGGATGTAAGGGAAAATTATGGTGAGCTGTCCGATATTAGTGATTACACAGAATTCACCTGGTTTTTATGTTCACGTTCTGGCCTCAAGGACTATCTTATAGATATCAGGTGGAATAAACATGTGCTTAGCAGCCTGTTTTGTTCATCTTGGTTTTTGAACCTCTTGCACAGAAAAGAATGCCACTGTTTACCCAGAGAGTGTATGTATGATGCAATTACCATATGCAAATGATTCAATTAACATAATAACTTTTAAGTTGGCACATGTTTTGTCACATCATACTGTGGATTTACTGGTCTTCAGCCTACATGGAATTACATCTGAATATTTGCTCATTGTCATCCTTTGAAACAAGAGTGATTTCAGGCTCAGAACCCCTGTGAACAGATCTCTGAGATGACCCATAGATGGAAGAACTGCTAATCAGTAAGGTTAGCAGCTGCAATAGACTGAAAATGGAAGTATATTTTAATTATATTTTATGCTCACCTTGTGTGTCTTTCAGCTTATCTCTGTTCTTTTTATTTGTGAAGGGAGGCTCCCTGGGAACTGGGAGATATTCACTCACACCCTGTGCATAGAACTGGTCTGAAAACTCATAAAGTCTGATGGGCTTGTGCAGCTCCTAAAGCCCTCTATCCTGTAAAAGAACATTTTTAATGAATTTGCTGGATCCAGCAGGTTGGGTTCATTTAGCAGAGGAGAAACTCACTAAACCACTAAACACCAATTCAATTTCATTTACTTTATAGGAAATGAGAGTTTTGACAAATAGGTGTTAGACTTTTATTTTTTTTAAGATGCATAAAGTCTACCTTTCCACATGGCTTTTAGGATCTTTTGAAATGTTTCGATTCTTTTTCGGAACTAGGCTCTAAATTCAAGAGTCTTTTGCAATCCAGAGGCTTAGAGTGTAAATGAGAGAGGCTCTGGCTGTGTTTGGGAAATTTCTCTCTTCCTTTTTCTATAGATTTCACAGTTCTGTACTGTACTTGCAAGGGCACTTCTCATGAGGCATTTATTACCAATATTCTCTTAACCCAAATCTGTAAGAAAAAGCCCCCCAAACCCACAAAACATACTCCAGACAGAGAAGTCACTTGCCAGGTGAAGGTGCAGATTTCCTTTTCTCCATAAAGAAAAAGATGTTTCACACCAAATTTTCTTTATACTCAGCAACACCATATATAAAAAGACATTAGTGCCCTTTATATAGTAATTTAACTGGCTGCCTGCTTTAAAGGGATGTAAATATCTAGAAAATTATGAGCCCTAACTTTTATGTAGATTTTCAGGAGAATATAATCTGGCAGACATGACAAAGGGTCTAAGTCTGGTCTCATAACAGCTGTACAAAACATTCATCTTTGACCACACTGGATATGACTGTTCACCTTGCAGGACTCCATATTTTAAAAATAGATTTGTTAAAACTGATCTCATACATAAAACCAGCCTAAACTGAATCAGTCTTTCTAGACCTTAGCAGTCTGGTAAAAGCGTAATTGTGAAGTGTTGCTGGTGAGTGCACACACACATAATTGTATTTGGTACGTTATGAATGACAAAAGTGAGAAAAAGCACTCCTTACTTTTCAGTTTTTAATAGGCTCTGATGTAATGTACATTTTTTTAAAAAAAAATCAAAGGTCTGTGGATGTCTTTGGCAAGTATGGTGCTTCAGGCAGGAGCCTGCAGTACAAATGGAGAAGGATGGCACCAGGCTATCAGCAGCAAATTAAAGACACAGCATTAAGTGCCTAGGTCACAAGTATGCATGTCTTTAACAGGAAGGTGTGTGACGTGGAATATCCTTCTTCATACTTGGAAAACTATTCTCTTCAGTTGAGGAAATACATTCTATAACATTTTAAAAATCAAAGCTACGGAATACAAATCGAAACAGTGAGCTTAGATTGGAGCAGCAAATTATTTGGGGAAATTACCATTTGGGGAAAATATCATTAAACAGAGGTATTAAGTTATAAACAACTTCATATGAATGAAGTACTGATTTGAATGAAATGAAAAATAAAAAAATAAATAATTATGACGTTTTGTAAAAATGTAAGAAAATACGTTGTAAAAAACCCAAAACCTTTACAAGCTGTTTTGTGAAAATGTCCTATATTCACTTTGGTTTTGTTCTTCAAGCTTTCAAACTCATGTAAATCCACAGTCCAGAAATGTAGTTTGTTACTAGTTCCAGAATTAATGAAATGCATTTAACAATTCCTTAATTTTACTGTGGATTTCATTAACTCCTTCTATTTAGGTAGTCTCAAAGCTGTGCCTTTTCCATCTTGATGCTATGAAACAGCAAAAGGACCAGAAAGCTGAACTGCTGCAGCTCAGTGTGTGATCTTAATGTGTCTGCAAACAACAAGAAGAGAAACACAGTTTTCTCCAGAGTACTATTTGGTGTTGAAGTGATTTAGGCCTGGAAAATCAATCTGTTCATCCTTCTGGACAATTTCTGAAACAAATATTTAGCAAGATTTATAGTGTTGTACATATGCAGGCCAAAGGATTCCACTGGAAGGCAGATTTTTGTAATACCATATAATCAACTACTCAATAAGATGTTTTATTGTTTTTTTTTTGTTGGATTTTTTTTTTTTTTTTGGTGTGTAATAAATGCAATTCTGCAACATGTTTTAAGGTCATATAAATATAACGAATCATTCAACTTTTCATTTCTTCTGTAACTAGATGATTTTATATTATCCTGTTTATAGAATTGATACGAAAACACTGGAGGCCTATAGATGAAAGCAAACAAACAAAAAACTAAATGAAACACCTCCCCTTACATGAACTTTAATTACTGAAATTTCATTTTCATCTTAGTCATTTGAACCCATTAAAGTGTAGGCTTTTCAGAAATGCCTAAATAACCTAAGTTCAGCTGAAACCTTAGCACGTAAATATCATGGGAAAAGAAGGTTTAGGAATGAGAATCATTAAGGTTGTTTTTAACATGTTAAGGCTGGTCGCTTGTTGTTAATAGTACTCATGGCTTACTCCAATCACATTGTCTGGGAGTATTTTTGCACAGTGGAATGCTCTAGCACACTTCCTCTCAAGTGTGTATCATCTGAAAGCCTTTACACTTGTGCAGGAGATGATGGAAAATAGAAAATACAAAAATAGAAAAAAAATAGCCAGAGGAGCCTGGATCTGGAGAGGGGTGAAGTTTGCAATTACCATTGAGAAGACATGAAGAGAACGTGGGTGGAGACTCAGACAGGGAAGTCCTGCCAGGGGAGAGGAGCTGCACAAGAAAGACTTCAAGGCTTTAATTTTAAAATGCAAGTGGTTAATGAGGGTCAGGGCAACCTTAATGTCTTGGGCAAGCAGGAGCCCCAAGGGCCATTTAGGTATGAGCGTACACAAAGAATTGAAGGCCCAAGCTGTCTGTTGTCCACCACTGAGGGCACTGAGGGTTTGATATTTTTAGTTTGGCTTATGCTGGTCACTTTTGATCTCCTCAGGGAAGGATTTTAGCTGCAAAGTGGAGAGGAGGAAGAAGGTGAGCTAGGCTGAGCCCATGCACATCCAAAGCAGAGACCCCCAATCTGCTGATGAACCATTGGCAGCAACAGAAGCTACAGCAAATCTGTGTGTATAGCAGATGGACACTGCTTTTCAATGCACAAACCCAGGAGACATTATCAGTATTTTTTAGGGCTGTGAAGTACTCAGGTATTCTGCATTCAGTTTACTCTGACCAACTTTGTGAGGATTTGGAATATCCCTCTATGGAATCTGGTTTTGCAAGCCCTCAAAGCTATCCCCATGCCTGTTGTGGTCATGCCTGTGTCTCCCTGCAATGGCAAACTGTGGCATGGCAGTGGCAAAACTCCTCCACCACCCCAGACTTCAGTGCTAAATCCTTGCTGCCTTCCAAGGGATGGTGCACATCAGGCTCAGATTGGTTTGCAACATGGGCTCATAATGTCAAAAAGTAGATTTACAGGGGGAGAAGGGAGAGCATATGCTTTATAAATAGGCAGTTGTGAAAAAATATTTAATTGCTATGAATTTCTCTTAATTTATAGAAAAAAATTCATGAAGCTATAAATTGGAATGTACTCAGAATTTCACAGGTAGAATGTGCAGCATAATAATGAATAGAAGAGACAGTCCTGGCAAAATTAAGATGCGTCTGTATCCAGACTTTTCCATTCTCTGCATTTTGATAGGCGCAGTAAAGCCAATCAGGGGCCAAGAGATCACCACATAGAAGCATGAAAAAGTCTGCTATAGGCATAGCCAATCAGAAGTTAATTTTGAAGTAAGGGAAAATAATTATTGCATCTGATCAACTCTTTAAAGTGGTTAGAGCAAGCCATGCTGAAAAATGTTTATTCTCCTCACTCTGAACCTAGTGCTTTAGCTTAAAAAATTAAAATAAAAATAAAATAAAAATAAAGTGAAAAAGAATGCAAAATATCTTTGAAAAACAATGAGCTTTATAAAAAATTCTTGAAACTCTTTCAAACCATAGAAGAGACCAAGAGATTTTTGAATCTTGAAATTATTTCTCAGTCTTAAGTATGGAGTGAATAAAAAAAGCAATCAAAAATTGCTACTTTTTGTTTTCACTGAATCTTCTCTGTTATATCATTTGACACAAGACCAAAATATCTTTTTAGTTAATCTTATTGATTTTTTTTTCAGCATTTTTTTACTATCTTTTAATAACACAAAAATCTTGCCAGTTCCTCCTTATATGCTGTTTTCCTGTAAAGAGCAGCATTTAGAATTGTTAATGAACCCATTCTATTCTTCAACAGCCTTTAAAAAGGTTTTGAACATGGCTGCTCAGCTTACTACACTCACTGAACACCGTAATCATCATGAATATTGTTATATCAGAAAAGTGCATGTTCTTTTCTAACCTGTTGTGCATCTGTCCAAGAAGGGTATTCACTTTTTTGATCACATTGGCTCAGCTGGAACAATTTTTATGCAGTACCATCCTTTTTTCTTTTAATTATGATGAGCTAATACTCCTAAAATATGGAAGAATCAGCTGAATTTTTCACTTCATAATCAATGAAAAGGTTTCTCCTGTGTTCTGTGTCCTCAACTTATTGCAATCAATTGCAGAATCAACTAGATGAAGTGAGAAAATGCAACTCTTTGCTTTTAAGCAAATATGTCTATTTATTCACATTTGAATAGTAGCATTTTGGAAACTTTTGTTGGTCAATTTCTGTCCTGGAGCAGCTCTCTCCCTGTAGCTGCTCATATCCCAAGCAATACATCTTAGTCGTGTTTCTTATTTATTGTGACCAACCACAATAGTTTTTCTGCAATGATTTCAGCAAGAGTACAACTAAACTGAATTAAATTGAGTCTTCATTTTTGTTAATGATAGTTATTCTTCTTCAGCATGCATCTGAGATATAATTATGTCTTCCTTTGTCACCAAGAGAAACTCTGGAGATTCACCAGAGCCATTTGGTAAACTCTTCTATTACTTCCTATTCAGCTGCATCTGTTTCTCCTGATCTACAGCCACAAATTTCCCTGGGGAACTCCTTTATCAGGAAAACCTTTCTATCTTTTGAAATACTCATCCCACATTTTTTTACACTCAGATGTCCCTAGGTGGTACATGGAGATATGGAAAGTTAGTGTTAATTTTTATACAAATTATGTTATTGTTTTCCTTGTATGCTTGCCAATATTGAGAGTTAAGTTTTGCTTTTTCATGAAGAATTGATATTTTTCTGTTGCACTGATCTTTGCTGTGCCTCTGTTTGTGTCGCTTTCTCTGAATTAACGCAGCCATTGGAGGCATGAAACGAAGCGCACAGGTTTTCCTTTGCCATTCATCTTCCACAAATAATCACTTGCCGGTTATTTTCTGCTCCCAGCGTTGCTTATTTTCAGTTGCACACACGTCAGGAGGTCAGGCCCTGCTGGCTGGATAGCTCACCACTGAGTAATGCCACTCACTACCGTGCGAGCGCACACTGTCATCTTTGGTAACGCAGAGATGGCCGTACCAGCGCAGAGCTATTTGTATAAACTGAAGTTACAACGAAAGGCATTCAAATGCCTTCTGGAGGTGAAAAGACAGATGTAAATTCAGGCTCTTTTCCAACAGAGTGCATAAGCAGGTACTTAAGTTTAAGCCAACGGGTTGTAAGCGTGTGCGTCTCCCCTAGGGGTATCAAAATTTCAGTAGTGTTTTGATAAGGTTAATAGCTAATTTTCAAATATGCTGAACCTCCATTAAATTTGTTGAAGTAAACAGAAGCTGCATATGATCAGAGAGTATTGAGGTAGAACAAGTCCCTCCAAGGGGAGAAAAACATTCTGCCCTGCTTGCCAGAATGTCAGGATTTTGAGAAAATGGAACACTCTTTTCTGAAAATAATGTAACCAATTCATGCTGACAGCAGACATGCAACCTGAATTGTAGATGAGCTTCAGTGTCAAGCACATATATTGCTATATTTATGTATTGTTTTAAAAATGTTCATATTAGGAGGACTGAGAAGCAAATCCATGTAGATTGCAGCAGTTGGTCAAAAAGCAACCATATGATTGGCAATTTTCCAGGGAGACCTGAATGGGGCAAGTTGCATTTATGTGATCTAAATCCACCGGTCGCATTCAGGGGGGATTAACATCTGTTAAAAGTATTATGTTTATCATGCAGGTGTTTCAATATTTGTATTTATTATGTGTTGCAGCAACAGTCTCTGAGAAAACATTCATATAACAATCTGGTTGTTTTATTGTCTGAATCTGTCAGGACAGTCATTTTCTTACTCCAACATTGTGATCCCCTTGCAAGCTGTAAACTATTTAATGAAGTGAGTATATGGAGAAAGATGACAGACTTTCAGACTTTTAGAAGACAGTTTTACATCAGTGACATTCGGTTTTACACTTGGGATTGTTCCTAATACATGTATGGCAAAAATGTTGAATTAATTTGAAAATTTCCAGAATTCCAACGTATTCCCCTGTGCAGTTCTGTGTTTGACATTGCATTCATTTTTTCAATAAACAACACACATAGATTCCAAGATTAATGGAAAAAAATATTAAATAAAAGTGCCTGATAGAAGGGATAATTATATCTGACTTTGAAGAACTTTGCTTCATGTGTCTATAATGCTTTTATTGCTCAAGAAGTAACTCTGCATTGTGACTTGCAGAAAAGGCTGTTGTCTGTTAAAAAAAAAAGGAAAAAAGAAAAAATTCAAAAGCTAGACATCTGCTGATTTGCATTGCAGTGTAATGTGATGCTGCCAGTAACACAGACAAAACAGTTATGTTAAAAATTTTAAGGGAGCAAAATCAAGTGCTCAAACCCATGAGGAAATACAACAGTTTAGGTCATCTGTGTGATCTTACTTTGGTCCCCTTGAGTGATGAAGTCTTTGTTATATTAATAGGGATGTTTTTGTTCACAGGACCTCTTGAATCTGATCCAGCTCATACTGGAGCTAATGGAAATATTTTCATTGACTTCAGTGAGTTTCAGGCTGGGTTCCAAATGGCCACTTTTTTTCTTATTTAACCCATATTTCTTGAAATAACATAGGTGTATATAATGACAAAGTTTATCCGGTGAATAAGACATGATCCTTGTCCTGAAAAATTTACAAAGTCTCTGTTCATATAATGAAAAGGAGGTGAGTCATTCCTGTTGCCTAAATGGATTGCAATTTTCATTTGATTAATCCACAAAATGTAAGTTTATTTCTAGATAGAGTTCATTGCTTTACCAAAATAAACAAACAAAAACAAACAAAAAAGAAAAAAAAGACATAAAATTATTTTTTTTGTTTGAGCAAATAATTTATACCAAGAACAAAGATAACACAGTTCAGCTGTAGAATAGTCTATAGTGGTGACTGATTATGAGAAAGGTATGAAGAAGAGCTGAAGGAACAGGTGGATTTTCTTTTGTTCCCCTTTAAACATTTGTAGATCAATATATTACATAAAGTATAACGACTGCTTTGGAAAGATAATTTTCAGTAATAAATGTCTAGCTGAAAATGGTATTTATGTGGGGTGTGATCCACCAGGAAATGACAGAATTACTCTCAAAGATTAAGAAGGGATGAAATCTGTACCAGTCATTTCTGTTAGAGAAGCTCTCCAATGTGCATACCATTTTGCATGGATGGAATATCAGCAAATTTATGATCATATTGGTCCTAACATTCGCCAGACACTAGTTGCAATTTAATGACTTGCTTTAAATTATTAGAATTGCATTGAAATCACTGCCCTGAGGAGCACATTTCCATTTCCCACCCTGTATGCTGAGAACTAAGATGATTTGATATGTCACCACCTTGCCATAACACATCCCCTTATATATTCTTTCAGGTGATTTGCATTTATTTCTATTGAGGCCTTCAGAAAAGTAGGATCACGATTTATTTTCTATTTTCCGTCGGAATTTAACTCACTGCATTCAGTCCTCATTCAGCAGGACTCTTTCCTGACCATCCAGGTCTTCCAAAAAATATTAACAGCAACAGTATTAATTTCTTTTTAGCTTTTGCATTTATTGGTCTTATCGTCAAAAGAATATGACTGAAGCGTTTATATGTATTATATGCTTATAATTTTATTCTTCCTTTTGGCCTTCTGAGTTAGTAACATCTGTTACCACTGATGGAAAATATCCTCTGGGCCACAGAGGAATCACAGTCACATGTTGCCGCTGGAACAGCCGGTGTGAATCAGCAGTAAGATAGACTCATCACTCTGCACCTAACAGATATAACATTAAAATGGAGCCAAGACATTCCTGTCCAAAGTGGGAGGTAACGGCCTACCCTCTAACTTGAAAAGAGAAGCCTCAAACCATTTCCCGAGTGCTTGAAGCCTTAGAGGCAGCACTTAGTTAGTATGATTCACTGTAAACTTCTCATTTTCATCAGTGTTATCCTCCCTGCTTATTATAAGGAATAATGTGGCCATAAGCTAACTGTAATAACAATGACAAATAGATTCAGGAATACAGAGTGCACAGCATGAGAGACCCTGAGTCCTCATGTTTTTTGGTTCCAAAGGGTGGCTTTGGAGTACTTTTCAACATTTTTCATTCATGGCAGGTCTAAAATTTCAAAGATCTGTAAAATAGCATGCAATATATTGGTCATTGCCCAAGGGGGCTGTAACAAGCAGTCAGCTATGATGTTGGAGAACAAAAAAGAAAATTTTGGTTTGCAAAGGGGAAAAATTCCTCCATCTTTGGCAAAATGACCCAGGATCTTTCATTTATGGTATCCAGAATAACTTTCTTGAATACAATATGATTGACAGTCTCTTACTCAGAGTAGTGCTCTAAACACAGTGTACACTGAGTGCAATTCACATTAGTGAATAAGGTAGCAATCAGGTTTTGTTTTATGTTTGTACAACGCACAGCACATGACAACTGGAGCACGTGACCAGGTCAGGTGCCTCAGGTAAGTCATGCATACTCTAAGCCTCTTAATCGGGGAGTAATCAGAACATAAGTTATTGTTTTGGTTTTAGAAAAGTATTTTTGAAAGACCCATGGTGAAAAGCTCTTTTGAGGGAGTCTTGCAGAAAAGGCAGCTCTTTCTGCAGACTCTTTCATGTAGATCACAAATGACCAATAAAATTCATATATATTATATGTTGGATTAAATTCATAGTGTTTCTATTTGCAAAGCTTTAGGTACATTATATTAAATAACAAACTCTGTAAAATGTTATGGCATCCAAACAGAATGATTACTGATCATCTAGCTACTGTATACCAAGTCCATAAATGCAGCAGCCCTGTCTGTGCCATTTGGATGTACTTGTGCAAACAGATTTCTTCATTCCACTTGGTATATATAATAATCTTTCATTAACTTATGTCATTACTTTTTAATATTTTTCTTCTATCTGTCTTTCTCCCTTCTGTATTTATCTCAAATGTAGCCATTCTGGGTGAAGAACCTCCAGAGTGAACACTAAAAGTGAACAAACAAATCTGAATTTGATTAAGCCAAATTGAATCACTAAGTGCCATAAGACACTTTTCCTGACTTTTTGTAATATCATTTATATTGCAGAGAAAAAAAGGCTTAAGGAATATAAAAACCCAATTCTCAACACTGAGGTAGTGTAGGACCTAGTGTAGGAAACCTCAATTGTGTCCCTAGAAGTGTTTGGCTCTGGTTGGTTACGTACTTATACTAATTCTCCCTTACTGTTATCTCTTGAGCAATATAATAGCAACATATTTTGCAGGGTAGTAAATGATCACAAAAGGAGAGATGCAATGTATGGCTAAAAATAATGCCTACATTTTGCACAGCTGTTGAGTTTTAACTGAAAAGCTGAAGCAGCTCTTCAGAAAGTCACAACATCTGATCTGTAAGGTGCTATCCACCTTTGTTTTCAGTGGGAGTTGAGGACATACAGTTCTCCAGAGACCTGACACCTATAGAGGAAATTATAGAAGTCAAGTAACTGCCATGTGATAGTGTGGCTCATCCAATAAGGAATGGATTGTTTAACACCAACAAAGTGGACTGAGTAACCAGCTATCAGAGACATTTTTGACATAGAGCCATAAAGTGGGAAGCAGCATGCCATTTTAGCAGGCATTAATGCAGCAGGCAGACTGCTCTAATGATCTATAGATAAAGCAGAAAAAATGTCTTCCTGGCTTAAGTGAATTATTGTTGCCATTAAAGATGATAGCATGACATGGGAGGAAAGGTAGTGCTACTTAAAATGGAGTATTCCTCCTGCACACTCATCATTAACTCCAGCTAGAAACTGGAGCAGCACAAACTCAACCTTCTTCTTTCCAGATTCACCATTACATCCACACAAAAGGAAAAGACAACTTTTTTACCTGGAAAAAAAAATCCAGGCAGCCTCTATAATACTTGTTGTTGTTCTTTCCCTGAAACCAGATGCAAATAGGAAAACTGCCATACAAATACCTACCTGTATTTTATCTGCATTCTAGTAGAAATTTGGGTCCCATTGTGTTTGGAATGGCACAACAACATCTTTTTATAATTTATTACTCTTTATCTATCAAATGGCTGTCTGTTTGTTTTCTTGTTTTGTCTTCAAAACACATCTTTTAAATCATGTTGTCTCAGTTGGAATAAGGAATTTAATGATACCATCATAGGTTAGGCAGGAATGTCAGGAGGTATCCAGTACAGTCTCTGCAGAAAGAAGGGGGGAAAAAAAAGAGCATCATCCATGAGTCTAGATCAGGTTACTCTGGGTATATCCAGCTGAGTCTTGAAAACACTCAAGGATGGAGCCTGTACCATCTCTTTGGAAAGACATTCCTACCACATGACTGCCTGTGGCTGTGGGGTGATTTTGAGTGTTTTTCTTTCTTTTTTTTTGACTGTGATCTAGGAGATAGGAGTGATCTCTTTGACTTCCCTATTGCTAAGCAGAGTGATGAGATTGTCATGAACAAATAGTTTTATAAGACTGAGGATGATGTTGAAGCAACATGGCTTGATCATGCCTGGCTGAGAAGATTGAGCTGGCTTTGCTTTTGCTGACATTCCTTTTTTGACTGAGTTGTTAGCACTGTAAAATCTATCAAACATTTTATTTTACCTCTAGTCCAAGCCTTTTTACCTTCCTGTGCTTCTTCTATCCTTTGTCTTTTCTAAGGAGCATGTTTGCAATTTAGAAATAGCAGAGGGGAAGGCAGACTTGATGGATTTCTGATACATGGATTATTTATTAAAAGTCCATCTCTTAGGACTTTCCATTCACTTAGATTTGGTTTCCACACTCCTAGTTGTAGGCCAGAAGAACACACAAAGGATAGTTTGTTTTTTTTTCCATTTAATGCATGGATACTCACTTCAGTACTCAAAAAAATTAAATAATAAACCTATTCCACAGGTACTCTGAGGGTGCCACTGCTTGATGTTTTGGGTGCCAGCAGGTGTAACCCTAGGCACCAGCTCATGTCCTCTGCTGTTTACATTCTCCTGTTTCATTGCTTCACATAGTTGTTGAGGTTTCTCCCTGTTATAGGACATCTGTGTTGCTTGTCTAGTTTGAAAAAAATCTGTTTTCCCAGTATTTGTATGTATAAATTTCTCTTTTAATTGTAATCAAATGCAGAAAGCTTGAAGTGTTGTATTTAAATAGATCAAAACTCAAGGTCTTGGACTAGGTATTTAAGATTGTTAAAATACCCCAATCATTTTAACGTTTGTGTCTCTAAAATTGAATTTTATAATTTCAAAAGGCTTTGGATTTTCTTAATTTGAAAAATATGGATGAAAGAGTAATTCCCTTGTCTTAGGCCTGCTTTCTTAACCTAGAGATCAGTTCAGTAAATCATACGAAGTGCCCCTCAGCACTTTTCCAGCATTTTACAGTGCTTCATTACTGCAGATAAATGTAGTTATAGTTCACATAATACGAACACAGAATTCTTGTGCAGGTACTTAATTGAAGCGGATAAATTTTTACGCAGCAGTACTTTGTTCCTCCTAAATATTTAGTAGTCTGTGGGTGATAATATAAGTGGTAGTAGTGTTAGGTGAACATTTTTAATGAAAAGAAAAAATACTCCACTTTGTTTTGTGTTTTCACTCTCTGACAACAAATGAAATGAAGGAGGCTTATATTCCAAGGAATTATAAAGGGCTAAAAAAACATAGATCTCCATAAAGAAACAGCATTTGTAAGTTTTATGGTTAAATCAGCCATTGCTTTGCTAACCAATAAAATGGAAAATGTGTGCTTTTATAGGTTTATAAAAAAGGCAAACTCCAGTTGCATGAAAAATAACTTTCACCGATTGAGTACAGGTGGTGACTTGTTTAAACTCTGAAGATGTAAAGGCTTAGTATGCATGACTGAAAAAGGGAACATGGCACAATAAAAAGTCTTCCTTTCTTTACTCATCAATCCTTTGGGTATTCCATGTCAAATAAATGTTACAACAATTTACAGTAAAAGTATACAGTGGAAGTGCCAACGTTAACACTTCTTAGGATTGGACAAGGTCCAAATTTTTCACACCAATATTTAATGTGAAGTAAAATGTCTTTTCCATTGGAAGTGTCAGCTGTAACATGCTTTCCTATATTTGGCAACATGCTCATGTGAAGTAGAAAGTCAAATGCACATGATGTTCCTTTTATTTCAACCATGATAAATTGTGTTCATTTGTTTAAGTGCAAGTGGCAGTTTTAGTGTTCCTACTATAAATTTTGGTTAGCTTCTATTGACATGCTGTATTAAACTTAAGAAAAACAAATTACACTTCACCCATTTTAATTGACTAAATGTGTCAAAAACACAATAAGTATAACACGAAGGGTCAGAGTCTCAGACTTCACCATAATGGGTGTCATGGCAAGGATCCAGCTTTTTGTGCATTTCATTTTTCATAAAGTTTTAGTATGAGGCATACGTTTAACATTCACTTCCACTTCAGATTTGTAGCTAAGAAAAAATATAAAAATCTCGTGTTCTGTTCCCATTGCACTCACTGGTAATATTGTTAAAAGTTTCTGGTTTTTGGTTTTTTTTTTAAGGTGATAGTGCTGATGAATATAGATGAACCGCTATAAACATAAGGTTTCAAAACTGACTTTGGTATTTGAAGGAATGAATTGATGATTTACGTAGTATAAATGGATTTGTGTCAAAACCCATGGTTGAGACCATGGTTAGGAATCCCTGACACCAGTTTTCTAAATAGACAAGTGTGGTTGAGTGCCAGATGAAACTTGGCATATCCCATTCCCAAAGGATTTGAATGGAGCCTGCCACTTTTAATGCATGCATTTCATGCTAGAGAACCGATGTCTATTTTTGTCTACTGGAAATATTTACCTGTTTTCTGGATTTTAACAATTGAAAATTAAGGAAAACCACCAAATAGATTGTATGAGTATTGGCAGAATGCCCCTAAGCACTGGAATACCCTCATGGAGTTTAAGCCTTTTGAATGTCTCAGTGTGGAGTCATTCTTATGAATAGTGAACAAGGGATCAGCACTTATTGCAAGTGCCAAAATGCTTTTTTCTTTTGCTCTCATTGATGCATAAACCTGCATCCACTGGAAGAGTTTTGTTCTCAGTTTGAATCTCTGCCTGGTTAGCTGTAGCAAGTCGAGCGGTCAGAGAGCAGACAGGCTCAGACTGCATGCAGGACTTTCAGCAAGGTTTAGCAACTTTTTTGGGTTTCCAGCAAATCCTTTCAACTACACTCATCTTCTGGTGAATGGCATGAAGAGGATGTGCTGCCAGACACTAACAGGCTGAAGTCACATGAACAACACCATCTTTCTGTTTGGTACATTTACATCTGGTGAGCTCCTGACATGGCTAAGCAATGGCAGGCAAAGCCTTTTCCTGCTTCTGCTTGCTCTCATTTGTTGTGTGGCTGGTGGTGAAAAGACATTCCTCTGACCTGGGCAGCAGCAGAGCCTGACTCTAATGCCAGTGGTAAAAAAAGATTCACACTGGTATTATCTGAAAATAGGCAAAACTTTCAGCTGAAATGGGTGTTTTTTTAGCCTTCAGTGTTTTCTACCTTCTGGAAATTTGATAAGATGTATGAACTCCATAATCAGCCCTCATCATGTGCTAGAAACTCAAGTCCAAAACCTGCTAGAAGGGGTCCAATGAGACAACTGGGACTTATCTCTCTGAAAAGGTGATTTATTCTCAGATTTTCAGCCTTCTGCACTTGCTGAACAACGTTCCTCCTGGACATGCTTCAAGCACCTTGCTTGCTCTCCTTGCTCTCTACCCATGGTTTTGTAGTTGTATCTTCCTGTAGGTGCTTCCACAGTAAGTCAGCTCCTAACATGCAGCATGTGGAACATTTCTTCATTTTTGAATTTTTAATGTGGAAGATTGCTCTTTTATTCAGAGGCACCTGGCTGTATCCATCCAACTAGAAAGTGTTAACGCGGGTGTCTCGTTTCAAGGTAAATTTTATTTGCTTTTGGGGGTTTTATGATCCTGTCACAACTTAAACAACTCATTTCATAAAGGTATTTTTAGCTACCAGAAAAGGCTATGCATTCCTCAAGACTGAAAATACATCAGCTGGGATCATATATATACACTATCCCAAAGGGAACTTAAAACTTTCTTCATGAGAGACTGGACGACAAAAACTCTCAAAAGTTATAGTTCAGGAGGTAGGAAACCTAACTAACTCCATGAATATTGTCAACAGAACAGGCAGTGCTGTCTGTAGCTCCATTTCCATGCCACTTTTACTGTAGAATCACAGAATATTCTGTTTTCAATATGATTTTGCCAAGCTAACCTCAGAATTCTTCTTTGTTGCTGGTTTGTTTTTGTTTTTGTTTTTTTTTTTAATCTCTGGTAGAATATACCTCTTTAGAGAGTTAGCTCTTAAAAAAAAAAAAAGAAAAAAAAGAAAAAAAAGTTTATTGAAAATCTCTTCTGTAACCAACCCATACAGACTTAAAATTTGGAAAAGAAAAATATTCCATCTGCTGCTCAGAAAGTGCCTTTTACTGGGTTTCTAATGATATGCCTAAACTTGGCCAAGCTAAGCACATTCAACACCTTCCACTTCAGCAACAGCATCAAAGAAAGTCTATCTGCTGGGATCCCCCCTTAGAGTTAGCAGTTAATTTGCTGAGTATTTGGTTGGAGCTGAGTATGCTCCAGGCCAGAGCTGGCAGGTTGACAGTTTTCCCTGGAACTGCAAAATCTGGCTGTTGTGGGACGATGTGAGTATGGGGACTGGAAGCAGAGACTACCTCGCTAGTTTTCTTTCCATTCATACTGAGGCAGTATAAAGAAAAAAGAAGAAATTCTCTGTAATGAAAAGGAGAACTCATCTGGGTGTAATAGATTGCAAAGGTACAGAGGGCAGGACTGGGAGCTGATACAGTAAAGAGAACTTTTTTTTTTACTGAATAGTTAAAATTATTCAATAATGCACAAGCCAAAATAAAAGGGCAAAATAAAAATTTGTACAGGGCAATTGAACTGTGGTGGTTCCTCTCTTCTGGTGCTTCACTTGGCTTGAATTTTTCCTTTGAAGTTTCTTGTGTATGTGTTTTATATTTTTCTTTTTTTTGTATATATATATATATATATATATATATAAAGAATTTGTCATTTATTGCTAAGAGATCCACAGGCTGCAGAAGAAGTTCATAAATTTGACCAGAAGATTTATATATATATATATCTATATATCTGTCTATCTATATTTTTTCTATATCTCTATCTATCATCTATCTATCTGTCTATCTATCTATCTATCTATCTATCTATCTATCTATCTATCTATCTATATCTATATCTATATCTATATCTATATCTATATCTATATCTATATCTATATCTATATCTATATCATCTATATCTATATCATCTATATCTATATCTATCTATCTATCTATCTATCTGTCTATCTATCTATATATATATATATATAAAAATTCTGTAAGAAAGATGCAATTACCTGAAAGATCATTCTCATATTACAGCAGGAAAACAATGACTAAAACAAATAGTTATTTCTTTCAAAAGCACCAGTTGACAGATCTTTGTCCCAAATGTTGCTTTGCAGAAAATTTGTTTTATTTCTGCCTCCCAAATTTGAAAATAATATATATCTATATATCTATATATCTATATCTATATCTATATCTATATCTATATCTATATCTATATCTATATCTATATATCCAATTTTGATAGCAATGATTTTTTATTATCTTGACCTTTGAAAATCTTGGCCTGGGACTATAAATGATATCTTAATAGTTTTGAAAATCTTAAGAATGCAGTTTTACTTTTGCACTGAATGGCCAATTACCAATTTTGTGGCGAATTCATATATACAGAACTATTTCCTTTGAAACTGTCCTGGCTTTATGGCACTCCTAGTTCCAACACTGCACTGGAGAAGTCTCTGCCCTCCAATAAAGCATAGTACTACAAGAAATTGTGTTATCAGACTACAGCAACCAAGTGCTAGGGAGAAAAACAGACACACAATACAAGTCTTACACAGAAACATTGGAGTCTCAAAAGCTCAAAAAGTTATTTTGACAATCCAGAGTGAAGGAAGCATGACAAATAGTTGGTGCCACTGGAGCACTCTCTGACACTGATAACACAGACTTCCACATTTCTCCTGCACTTCAAGGTTAAAGGCAAAACCCATCTGGATCTGACTAAAGTCAGGTTCCTGCTGTGTTTCATATAGTGCCAGCACTATAAAATTCTTGAAAATATTTGGCATTGTGATCTAGGTGTTTCTGGGGGAGTGTGTCTTTTGAGTTTTCTCTAAGGGAGACTGTGAGAAAAACTCCACTGTTCTTAACTGCTACTTATCAAGGCTGTGAATCCATATCATACATACTCCTCTTGTAATTCTCTGCATTGTCTGTTAGAGCACAGTGTTTTCCTGTTATTTAATAAATAATGTCAATCAGCCTTTACATTTTTGGCAGTGCTCCATACCAATCCTTACTGCCTGTTCATCAGGGGAAGGTAAATTTTGCTAATTTCTCATACAATTATCAACTGATTTCCACAGAATTTTTCATCCTACAGTATCTTCTTTTTTTTCCTAAATACACTCTAGAAAAGATCTAGAGTGCTCACACTCAGTCACAAATACATACAAACACTGCTCTGCCTGTAATTGAGAAGAAGCATCTTCATATACATTTTGTGTGAGTATATACGTTAATTCTCATATTTGTTTATTCTTTCCCCTGCTCTGTATCTCTTTAAGGGTCCAGAACTCACCTTGACACTAGCTATAAAAATGTGCATATTTCTTTTCCCACCAATGACATTCAATTATAAAACTGTAGTCCCCAGAAAATAAACAAAACTTTCCATTAATCTAGAAAATATTCTGTCAAATAGTTGGTAGAAAATTCCATAGATTTCTTATAGTCAGATGTTGTAACTGGTGATCTGTACAATATTCCTCTGTTAGATCAAGAGCATGTCTATATTTTAGCACTGATTTTCTTTTCTCCTTTTATACATGAAATCAAAAGGCATCTTTACCTTTTGTATTTAAATTAACCCTGTGTATAAACACTAGATAAACTATACAAAATAATGATTTTTCCTTCCTTAATATCTGCTTAAAACATTTTAAAACTTCTGAATATTAGCAAGTCTTGTGTTCTCAGTAGAATAAGTATCACAAAAGTATTAAAAGCTAACTATATGGCAAAGTTATCAAAGAGGCATGTAGGAAGAAATTAAAAAAAATTCTTCAACTACAAGTTTTGAAGCAAGTCAATGGAGGTTGCATATGGCATCACTGCACAACAGAAACAGCTACACTCCTTCTGGCTGCCTGAGAGATGTAATCCACATATCTATTTAAAGTTGTTGACACACTGAGGAATTTGGACAGGGAAATACAAGAATGCTGCTTATGGCAGTATGGGCTCCAGTCCCTTTGGAAATTTGTCAATAAAATATTATTGCAATGCACCTGTGTGGACTTAACTGAATGTGCCTGGGATTTAGCAGGGATTGGTAGATAGAAAGAAGCTACTCCAGATCTGTGAACCTCTTCCACATTTCTGGGAGACCCATTTTTTCCAACAACCTTATACCACTGAAAACCCAAACACTCATCAACAGGAATTAATGATCTTCATTCACACAAATACTTATTCTACAGTGGGAGACACTTCAAGATTTTTTAGGTATTATAGGCTTTCGTTAGTATTTATATTAATTCATATTAAATGGCTAAGTTGTTTATTATAGGAAAAAGACTATATTTTTTTTTCTTATTTTGTGTGTTATTTTTATTATTAATTTATAGACTGTTGTTGTTGATGGTGCTGACCATCATGGATAATTCTTGCTCCAAAGAATTAACTAGAAGGAGTTGAAAATATTTTCTTGCTTGGAACATTTGCCACATGAGGGAAATTAATTAAGTTTGCAGGTATTTATTACTGAAAGCAGACCAGGATGAACTTAACAGGTTTGATAAGTTGTGAATACAGGAGAACTGTAGGAACTCACAGGGGTGCCTTGTGGCAATGCTCACAGCAGACAGCTCTTAGAAGATTGCCTGGAAAGTGCTCCTCAAACTTTGCAGGTTGGAGGTATTGACATGGACTGGGGATCCATAAGTTAGTCTCAGATATCCAGGAGCACAAGATATGCTTTTCAATCCATCCAACTGCAGTTGCTTTGCTCTGGGAAGAATTTATATAGTTTAACAGGGCAATGTGTAGAGATACCAAAGCCAACACATTTGGGTATGGATACTAGATGTTGCCATGGGGAACTGGGCATCACAAATTTCTGTGGGAATGCTTTGGTAGAAATCTGTGTTCAAGCAGTTCATTTGTTCACATATAGTGGTCATTTGCTCACAATTTTCATATGCTCAACAGCCCAGTTGAATTATTGAGGCCTTTTTTTTAGTGTACCAGATGTCTAGAATGTACAAAGAAACAGACAAACTCTTCTTCAATTAAATAAAATTTGTAGACTAAAAGGAGGATTTGTCCACCAAATGAAAGTAGTATGATAACCCATTTTACATTAGATATGGTTGCACGGACTCGATTTCAGGTCTGCAGGTTCTTTACCTCATTGAAAATTATCAAGGACCTGAAAGCTTTTCGAGAAAATCTGGCATAGTGCCACAAAATTTCAGTTTTGATAAATTGCTGTCTTTCTAGTAAAACTAGGTTACATTGGAACATTCCTGACTCACTAGATTCGTCTAAACAGATGCTGACAATATGGTTCAAACATACGGGTTATGGAGGAAGACAGAGCAAATTTCAATTTGTATTTGGACTCTAGTCCCACACTAAGAAATGTGTAGCCTCACTCCCGAGCACTGGTAAAGCCTTGATGTGGGATTTGGGTCATGGCCATGGTCAGTTATGATTGAAATTCTTCCCAGGAGAAATGTGTAACGGCCTCGGTATAATTCTGCCATCACATTCTCACCTCTGTGGTGTGAGCGAAGGCATTCAGAGTGCACCTTTTACCAAATCTGTCCTGGCTGCAGACATGACAGTGTATCTGGCAAAGTTGCAAGCCAGATGTAAGGCTCTCTAGCTTTCCTTTTGGGATATCTGGCAGGGCTTCAGTGATGTAACAGTGTACTGCCTTCTAAACCTTGATGCACATGACAGACCAAGACTAATGGTTTCCTTTAAATCTGGGGCTGAATACCATTGCTGGCTTTGAAAATTCCAAGAAATATAATTTCACTTTAAATCACTATAAATTTATAACCTGTTGTACAGTGAAGGAGTAATCTCATGGGGAATGAGCATAAACCTATTATATTTTCATTAACAATCTGTTTTCACCATTGACTTAATCCACGTTTGCTGTTGTGGAATTTGATTATGCATTATAAAGCACCATAAAACAAAATTAGGTATGTATCAAAGTATCCATTTTCCTGGTCATGTTGAATTACTCATTTCCTTTGTTTAAAATCTTGGGTCCTTTCTATCTAACTCAAACAAAGACAGTCTGTGTGTCTACTGTCATCCACCTGAAAAGCAACATGGCAACTTCTTGTGTTTTCTTTTTTCTTTTCATTAATGTCTCTTTTCTATGAGAAAAGATAATAAAAGAAAAGGCAAATAGAAAGGAAAATGGAAATAAATATTTAAATAAATGTAGTATATTAATCAGATTTTTAAGGTTTTTTTATGCTCTGCACCTTTCTTTTTATTTGATTGTGTAATAGTTAAACATGAAGACTCCCCCCAGAGCTCAACTCTACAAAACACACCAAAAAAAAAAGCTGTACAGTGTAACCCAGTTCCTTGAGCCTGTCTCAGAGGTGTGGAATGATCAGGGGTTTGGGAAGAGGCAGTTAGAAAGGCTTTAAATTTGGCATGCATGTGGTTTTGGAGTAAACCCATGTTTTAAAGTATGATAAAGTGGCTTTTTATGTCACTGTTGCTTGGATGGTTATTCTGAAATCTGGAATTCCTTACTGTCACACAGTTATAGCTTCTGTGTTTTGTGAATTAGAGAAAATAGTCTACAGAAATGTCAGGCTACTTTTTATGTACTTCATTACCTAGTGGTCAAACAGTTTTTCTGCATTTAAAAAACATGATTTTTTAAAATTATTACATCTGGTAAACTATTAACACAGGAAGTCAGCTACTTGAAAATGAGCTCATTGATCAGTGTAAAGTAAATTAAATATGTTGTGTTTCATGTGGTCCTTAGATAGTTGGCTGGTATTTCATAGCAGCAAAGGACCATCAAAAATTTAATGTTAACATTACAGTTTTGCAAACAGCGTTTCAAGTTGGTTAGCTGCACCAGCTTTAGAGCAAAAATCAAATCTGATGGTGTTTAGCTCTATTTTAAGAAAATTGCTGAAGAGTCTGTGCAACATACAATGATGTGATTGTACAGAATATTTTGCATGCACCAATGTACCAGGAGAGAAGTACAGGATTAAGGGAGTATAATTGCAAGGAAGAGATTTTATGTATGAAAAGAATTGTACTTTCTATGTGACTGCTCAAAATGGATATAAAAAGACAGGGAAGAAAAGAAGCAAAATGCTAGCAAATTTTCTGTTTAGTGACTTGCTTTTACCTACTTTGATAATAACAATGTTCAAGCGCAGAGGAAAAAAGGGGAAAGGTCTTGGAAGTTATATTGATAAACTATGTGTGGATCCCACTGCTGGCATAAAATATCTTGTTTGGGCTGTAAAAATATATTAGTATGTCATGTTATCTTCATAAATTCTTCCAACACATAAGGTGGGTAGTGTCCCCCCGAATCCCAGGGCTCATTACCATTTCTGCCCGCTCTTACCATTCATCAGCCTCTTTGTCACACAGAGCAGGCGCGCGGTTGGGGCCGCAGCATTACGATTCTGGAGGGGTAGATACTGAGTGAGTTATTAGCTGTGGCAGACAGCCCTGCTCCCAAACACTCCTGAGAAGGTTCTTCACTTAGGCAAGCAACAATTACGATGGCATTCCCAACCTGGGGAATGCCAGAAAGTTCTGAATAGAGCCCGTGGGTTTCAGTTTTCCCTTTACAATGACTCTGATTAGACATTAATCATGACTTCCAGAGCTTTCCAAAGTTCACCAAAGAAGTTCAAGCATTTAGGACATTCACAAGTATTTGTATTCTACTAAAGCAATCCAATTTACATGTTGTTCTTGTTTGTAAGAAAGCTGTAAATCTTATTTCTGAGCGAAAAGTTATAATCTGAAACCCCAAGCAACAGAGAATTTGTGTCTCCAGCTCAACGTGAGACAGGAAGGAAACCTGTAAATTAACACATGAATTATATTGCTTTTCACAGTTGTATGAGCTTAAAAGCAGCAGACCATTTTCCTTTTCGTCTTCTTTTAAAATTTTGTGTTTCTCAAATTTACACATTTAAAAATAGCTCTATTTAAGAGGACTGTCTGTTTGCTCTAATGATGAACATTTGATTTATTTAAAATGAAACTATTACTTTTTCTTACTGTTTGAAGGCAGGGACAAAGGATCACTTTTCCAGACAGTTAATACAGATTAAAAATTAATAAGGTATTTTTAAAAAGTGATGGTGATTGATTTTGACAGATAAAGCCTGAGTGGTCTAGGTATGTGACTATCTCATTTTCAAATTACTTAGGTAAATCAGTTTTAGCAGGAAATTAACTAACTTTGGTCTGTAATAATGTTAAGTTTTAAACCCCTATTTTCTGTTTAGGATTTCACTGACCTGATATGATGAAGTGACATTTGCTTTTAGTCAAATCAGCTTTGCTGTTTGTTTCACTGCAGCACTAAATCTTGCAGAACTAACACTGGTGACAACTTTCTGTTTTCTGTTTTATAGACTACAGGTTGTCGACAACAAGATGAGGACTTCAAGCAGGAGCACCACAGAGGAAGTTTTGGTTAAAATATCTTTTCTTTCATAATTTCAGAGAAGAGCTTAAATTATGTACTAATTCTTATGTTCTGTTCTCATAAATGAAGTTTTTATTTAAGCTACTTAAATTGGTCTGCTTTTTAGATTATCAGTATAGGATATATATAGATGGGAAAATACCCAAGAAATGCTATGATAAAATTAAGAATAGCAGTTTAAAAAAAAGAAAAAAACATGAGTCAGTTTATGAGATTGTATCCTAAAAGACATTCCCTTTGATAGTACAGGAAATTTCCTCATCAAGTTTGATGCATAACTCTCAGTAGAGCACGTATAAATATTGGTCGTTTTCAAAGCACATCATACATCACACAACTGAAATTTTCATATCATTTTTTACATATTTCAGTTCTAATTTAGTCTCCTTCCACTTCCAAACAAAGACAAAAGAAATACCTACATTTAAAACTGTTTCCCACATATCATTCTACTGAGCTATGAAGTTTGATAGTAGATGGGAGCAGAAATAAGTTCAGATACTCATGAAATTACATTGCACAACAACTGAGGAAAGATGCACACTGATGCTTTCACTTAATATGAAGAATTTTTTGTATGAAAACACCATGGTCTGCTTGGAAAAATGCAGTTCCAGTTTTTCTCCTAAGCCAGTGCAGGTCTTGTAATTGTGCTCTGTAATTGTGTTGTAATTGTGCCATGGGCAGTGTGCTGTACTTGACTCTCTTTGCCTTGGTGACAAGCAGTTTTGAAGAGAATGCAAAGTATCTTATGCATATTCCTACTCCTGTCCTGGCAGTGGTGACATGGAAAGCCTTGATATCAGCCTTTCTACTGATGCTGCAGCCCAGGCCACAGGTAATCCTTTCACAGAATTTTAGATAACTCCCTGCACTGTGATGGTCTAAATCTTTAGCGAAAGCCGGTATTCTTACACCTCAAACACTGCAGATAGCAGATATTATGGACTCTTGCTTCTTAGGAGGCAATTTTTCAATCACACTAATTTTCAAAACCATAGAAATAGTTACATATTATTTAAATTTTTTTCTACCATTGCTTTTTTTCCCACCAAAGTACTTTACTGTGACTTACAAAATATTTGGAAAATATCTCTTTCAAACCTATACTTTCTAATCACATTGGGAGGAAACAAATCTTTCTCACTCTCTTCATATTGGATTATGTCAAAGATTAGCTTCGATTTAAGCAACGTTGTATGAAGTTTTGCAAAGGATTTTCTTTTTAAACTACAACCATATGTTTTTCTCCATTGAAACAGCTTACATATTGAGTATATGAGATTGATTGATGACATTTGCTCCAGTCATTTCACTAGTCATTTATTCATTTAAGGTTAGGTTAAGGATGTTTATTAAATGATTAGCAAAGCAACTCATTGATCATTGTTCCCTGTTTCTGTCTAGAAGCAACTGAAGAGCAATGAGGTTAAACAAAAAATACACTATTTTTTTATAACACAAATATATGGGGATATTAATTATTGTTCTGAAACTTCTTTATCATAGATACTTATAACAATTACATTACAATTACTCCTAAGAAGAGATCATAAACAAAGCTACAGAAACAGTCTAGCCCAACAGCAGCCTAATCCCATGCCTCCCTCTTTCCTCTGTTTCACACTCACCAAAACAGATCGTAGCACACATTGCCCTAGTTTTCAGTTTTCTTCACTGGCACACAGTTGAATATTTAAAGTCGCCCGTGTCATGGGTTAACACCCTCTTTCTATATAATTTGAGGAAATGGATCCAAGATTCTGAAGAGGCCACCTTGCCTCTCAAAGCTGCAGCCTCCCCCTTGATGCTCTCCCTCTCAGTTCCTCAGCAATTGAGCTTTCTCTGTCCTTCGTGATGTTTTCAATAGAGTGGAGCTTGGTCTTTCCTGGCAGACTGCCTGAGACAACAAAATTCCTTTTTCCAGGAAGGAAGACCAACATGGGGAGTCATTATTTTCAGTTCATGCATAGATACTGCTTTCTCTGATCCTGGTCTTCCACAATGTAAAAGGAATTGGGAAAAAGGGAAGGGAAGGGAAGGGAAGGGAAGGGAAGGGAAGGGAAGGGAAGGGAAGGGAAGGGAAGGGAAGGGAAGGGAAGGGAAGGGAAGGGAAGGGAAGGGAAGGGAAGGGAAGGGAAGGGAAGGGAAGGGAAGGGAAGGGAAGGGAAGGGAAGGGAAGGGAAGGGAAGGGAAGGGAAGGGAAGGGAAGGGAAGGGAAGGGAAGGGAAGGGAAGGGAAGGGAAGGGAAGGGAAGGGAAGGGAAGGGAAGGGAAGGGAAGGGAAGGGAAGGGAAGGGAAGGGAAGGGAAGGGAAGGGAAGGGAAGGGAAGGGAAGGGAAGGGAAGGGAAGGGAAGGGAAGGGAAGGGAAGGGAAAAACCCAGAAGTAAAACAAAATCTTCTTAGGAGGATGGAGACTTTATATTGTCTTCAACCATCCTATGTAAATGCTCCCTTAAACAGGTTTAAGGTAATTCCTCAGTAGGGAGGAGGAAATCATAAAGGGGAGGGAGCAGACAGGCAGAGGGAATGTCTACATGGCTGAACGGTGAGGGGTGAGGAGAAAACATTGGGTTTTGATCACACCAGTGGATTATGGGTTCAAGACTGTGTCCATCTCAAGTATTCATGGATACTGAAGCTCACTGCAATGGCTGGGCCTAAGTCCACAATGCTGGCTATATTTCTGAGCATGAGGCTTTACACTTAGACCAAGCAACCTGTCTTCTGTTTCCTGAAAATACCAGAATCAATAATATCTGCAAGCAGAAATAAAAGTACAAGATTATAAGAAGCAACTTCTCAGGATTTGTCAAGAATAAATACTGTCAGGAAATATTAATCTGTTTTTTTTCTGCTAATGACATTGAATAGGAATGAGCAGTAGATATCATACAGATTTATGATAATAAAGTTTTTGGCATGGTCTCAAGTGGTGTTCTAAAAGCAGTGAAACATGGAGGAACTGAAACTGTTGTCAGGGGGGTGAGCAGTGGGTAAACTATCCGGTGGGATTAGTCATCAGAGCAGTGCTGTTTTGTTTAAAGAGTTTAAAGTGGCAGAGTTTAATGAAAAAGTTTGAGAGTCAATTTTGAAATCTGCCTTGTCCTATGCTTTGGATGGCTTCAGAGTGGTTGTAGGCTGACCTAGGCAAAGAGTTAGGAAATTCCCATCCTATTAGAAGGTGTTGGAAGGTAATGGCAAAAATAGCTTAAGATAGGTCATGCTCCTTGTGGGTTGTGTTTGATAGGACTACCAAACAACTGGCCTTTCAGAGTGTTTCAAGGTCTTTTGGAATAAATAGAGGAATCTTTATATAGTGTCCACGTGGGTATATTTGTGGGTTCAAAGTTGGCACACAGGGTTGCTAGATGGGACCTGAGTGCACTTCAGCAGAAGAAGGAGGTGCTCAGGTGGCCCTCAGCAGGGTATTTGTGGCCTAAAGCTCAGCCTTGGTAGAGAGCAGACTTGCATAGAGAAGGCCTCAAATATTAGGGAAATAATATTATAATGGGAATTATTACTTTATTTTCACAAGTATCTTACCCACCTCATAATTGTATTTGTGTGAAATACTGTATAAAGAGCATATATACTCCCTGCAAACATAAAGATCAGACTAATGTGCACCAGAGGAATTTTGCATTTATTTTCAAAATAAACAGAATTTTATTATAGATGATATTTGGACTCTAAATTGTTTCATATAGGAGGATCTTTCACCAATCAGAAAATAAATTTGAGGGAAAAACTCTTTATCCATGTCTATTCAATGTTGTTTAATACATGCTTATTCATGTATAAGCTATGTTGATAGTTAACACATGCAAATAATGCTGAAAATAAGAAAAGACCTGTTCAGTGAAGGACTGCAAAATATTTTAGTCTATCTGCTCCAAAAAAAGCAAGTGTAGCTGCCATATTTGCGTACATAACAATGTACATTTTGATGGTTTGAAAAACTCATTTACAGTGTTTATAAAATTTAGGATTTTGTCATCAGAAGGAAAGCCAAGGTGCATCAGCTTCCAGTGCACTGAAGAGACCGTACAAATTTTACATTTTAAGTTACTACTAATAAGTAGTTCGTTAGTTTATTGAAGAACATTTAAGGATAGAGGAAATGAATAAGCATGAAGTACAGCTGGTATATTAAAAGGAAACTTACATGACAACTGCCAAATACCCTGCAGCAAAGAGGTTTAATAAAACAAATAGAAAAAGCACCAGGATGCTTTCTTTATTGCAGCAGTACCAAAGTGTAATAAAGAAATCAAACACACAACAAACAAAGTAAACTAAAATGCTGATTCTACATTATTGAACTGTTAATAAATCCTGCTGATGGTTTTCTGTTAAATGCAAATGGATCTGTGAGCAGTAAGTAACAAATATGAAAACTCATCTAAAATAGTTAGTGTAGATCCTATTGAAGATAATACCTTCCGGGAAGTGAACATTGTAAAATGATGGGGGAAAAAAAATCAAACTAATTTGATGGCCTATTTAATGCAGACGGTGGGGAACCTAAACAGCACACTAGACTTTGGGTTTACTACTCTCTGAGGACTTCACCACCACCAATAAACTGGGTGTGAATTCTGGGCGATGGCTTCTAATCAATCCAGTACTACTCCCTGCATCATTAAGGGCTTGACCTAGGTGAATGTAGCCTCCATGGCTGCCAGACCACACTGCATTAAAAAAGAAAATAAACTCCATGGGCCACTGGGGACCTGCAGCTACAGAAGCTTCTTGTGACTCCAAGAGCAATATTTCCCCTGGTGACCACAGAATGCTGGATGGAGAATGAACCAGTTTGGCTGCAGAGCCTGAATCTGCTCCTTTGATTGCTGGGCTGTACCTGGACCACAGGCTTTTCAGAGTGCTACTACGGGTCTACACTGAATGCAGCTAGAGGAAGCTGAGTCTTGCTAACATGGCTGTGGCTCGTGCAGTCACACAGTGCATGAGCAGCAGAGCTGAAAATAGAATCCACTAAGTCCTGCTTCCTAATCCCATCCTTCAACCACTAAAATAAAGTGAAAAAAGCCTTCTCCCTGCAGATACTGGCCAAATCCTTTTGTGCTCTCTTATAACTCCATTGTTCCACAGTATCAGGAAATCTTATAATCCATGGGCACATGGGTAGTTTGTAAATTTAAAAATTTGCCTGACATTCAATCCTTTCCAGGATTTGAACTCAATTCAAGAATATTTCCACAAATGTCTTTGCCTGGAACTTTTACAGAAGGCTCACAGCTACAGGTTTGACCATTAAAGATACATTTCTGTGTTAAACAAAGTCGTCGTCCCTATTAAATTTGACAGCCAGGTCCATATGTTCCATAAAATAATGGAAAGGGTCATCGTGAACAATGCTGCAATAGATCCCAAAGTTCTCATAACCCTTTGGACTGTGCTTTCAGAGTAAATTCACAGGAGCCTTTCAAAGAATATTGCTTCGCCGTTCAGTCTTACCTCTCACTTACACAGAGCAGAAAACCCAGCCAAACCCAAACATTCACCACATTTTCTTATACAGGATTCCAAATATGTGCAATGGATTGATTGCCACTTTGAGAAGGCAGAAAACAACTTTTCTGTCGGGTTGGGTTAGGAGTTTGCATTCAGCTTTATCCAGTGTTCCTTGATAGTCCATGTAGTGTCTGTCCTCTGCCTTCTACCTCACTGTTTCTCCTTTTCTCAGTTGCTAAGCTCAAACTCTCCCTCATTCTCATCTAACGTGGAAGGTCACCTAATGCTGTTAATAGAGATTTTGGAAAAAGTTTGGAGTATCTTTTATTTGTAAGGAAAACTAACTGCTGTCAATCCAATTTAGAAATCTCTGATTCCTGCCCTTGTTTTTGCCCAGACATCATGCAACTTTGAGCAGTTGCAGTGTTATCCGACTGGCTTTTCACACATTTAGTTAGCAGTAGAACATGCCCAAGATTTCAATCAAGGATATAGTTTGTGTACAGTTTGTTAGAATGGAAATTATATTATTCCTTTTAATTTGGAGATCTAGGATTCATTATATGGGGCACTGCTGTCATAGGTTCTGACAAAAACATAAGATGTTAGAAGAACACACTTGAGTAATCAGTGATAGTGTGCTGTGTTTTTCCAAATTGGAACAATAAGTAGAGTAACCAGTCTAAAGCTGACATCTGAGTAGTTAATTTAACAATTCACATATCTAATGTAATTAAAATATCTTTGAACTTTAATACTTTGGGTAACAACATTTTTGCTATCTGCACTGACGACTGAATATGTTACACTCGTATCGGCTCTTGCGGGCAAGGTGAAAACAGGTTCCAGCATCAGCTTCATGATGATACTAAAAGTATACACCAATAGAGGCCCAATACTTTATCTAAAAGGACAAACAAGTTTTGTCAAGAATGTAAATCAAATTCTTTCCATGTTGCCACATATACTTGGATTTTTTTTTCTGAGTGTTCATGTAGTTCTTTTTTGTGATTAATGGTACCATTTTATTATGAGCTTCTTGCTAGTCTGCCATTCTTTTAATCAAATTTCTTCCAATGCAACCTTTCCCTAGGCTTGGCTAAGCACAGAGAAGTTGCTCTGTCAAGAATACCCTTTATGTTCATTGCCATTTCACACAGAGGCAGTCAGGTGCAGAATGTGGCACTGTCAGCTACCCATGATGAAGTTATATACATATAGCTTACATATATATATATATCTATATCTATATCTATCTGTATATACATATATATATATGTATACATGCATACATATATATACACACACACACACATAAATAAGTTATACTGCTTCCATCATGCTACTTGTTCTCTCAATGCCATTTCTCTTACACTGGAAATAGTGCTGTGGCCTCCTTCTGCTTCTCTGCCTTTTCAAGAAGAGAGGTATGGCTGATCCTTCTTCCCACCAATATGGGAAGAATGCAGCCTAGGCTTGTCCTCATCTTCTGCTACTGAATGCTAACAAGCGCAGAAACCCCATCAGGTTTCCTATCCCAGATCCACTCCTAAACTGCTGGATTAACTGCCATTTATTTATTGCCATGCATGACCTGTTGTACTTCTTAATTCAGTCCAGTTACTTTTTGTCATTGTTTTGCCATTTTTATTTGGTGGAGGATTTTTTTGCTGATGATACTGAAACATTTGAGATAATTTTGTTTCCTCAACTGCCAGTGACACAAAAAAAAGCTGCTAAAATGCCTACTGTCTTCTTCCAGAAGGTTATCTTCCACCATCTTAATCAGGAGCCTGTAGCAGTCCAGACATATAAAAATTAGCGATTTACTGTAGCCAATGTTATGCGATCATAGTATTCTAGCAGCTAGCGCATTTCTTTTGTGTGTTAAATGTAACAAAGGCCTATTGTGTTCAATGTGGGAAAGCAATAATTTTTAAAATGTGATTAATTGTGTAAGTATGGACCTTTTAAGTACATGTGGCAAGCCCTATGCTATGGGAGTGGCACTTACTGCTCTCTCAGCATGAGTCTGACGAAGTAAACAAAAAGTTAAAATACAGTCTCCCTGGCATTCATTAACATAGCATAGAAAGCAGAAACTAGCCACATTTTATATAAAAAGACTTTAGAAATCTGTGTCTACTTACATTAACATTAGCCAATTGGTGGGTGCCAACTATGCACATAGCATGTTTTATTTATAGGTCTATATAGTAGTCAAAAACATTCTATCATGGAAATGTGTTATTCATTAATTCATATTTTGCTCAGCCTTACTTTACTTTTTGAACCCATCCAGGTGTTTTTTAAATGATGAGGGTAATTTAACAGCAGACAGCATTCGCATTCACCCTATTTTTCAATTCCATATAACTAAATATCCTCCTAATTTTGTCTATTATTTACTTAATTAGCTCACATATACTGCAAACTAGAGTTTCCCTGTGTTTTTATGACAAAATTCCACACAATGGTAAAAAATAAAGGTGGAATAAATGGTCAACTTACTGAACAGGGTATTTGATGTTAAGTTTTTCTCAAATATGCATTCTTTATATCAACTGGAATGGCAAAGATTGCAATAGATATATGCTTCTGGAGCCTAATTTGTTTTAAAGTGTTCATTTAAAATGTTTAAAATGTTCATTTGAGCCTACTGGTTAAAAGCTTCATATGAGATCTAGTCACACATTGCAGAACATAGATCATATCAAATGACCTCAACAAATCCAGCAACATGCAATGTGTATATGTTTTCACTAAAAGAGCTTTATAGGTTTCCATGACTTAACCTATGAGGTTTAAGGGAGTTTAAGGAGGAAAAACAAAACCCTTTTCTTGTTGGTTCCTTTTATCTTAAATGGGAATGTGAGCTTGGCATAATCTAATTTTAATCATGAGGAAAAATTAAAATAAAGTTAAACCAGGAACAATATATCAACAGTAAAATGCTGTCAGTTATTTCTTGCCACGTACATCAGTCATTTAGGTCATTTATGAATAGCCATAAAGCAACTTCCATTTGCAAGGCACACAGCCTTTGCCATTCAGTGATGGATGTAAATACTGGTGTCAAAGCTCCTTCTGAAACACCACCACTGGAGAGAGAGAGAGAGAGGAATCTCACTGCCATTAAGACACACAGTCCTTCAGCCTCTGAAGAAAAATAAGTTAAGCCAGCAGTAACTTTTTATAATTAGGCTTGATAACTGAGAAAATGTCCACATTGCAAAAAATGTCTGCTGGGGAGCAGAAAGTTAAAATGGGGTCACAGGCTTTTGAAGAAAATATGCAAGTTTTTGTTAATCCCCTTGAAATTCAGAATTATTTTTAAGCTTTGCAGGACAAGTCAATTTTTTCCTGTTAGATGTTGCTGTTTCCTTTAGATTTATATATATATATATATATATAAATTTATATTGGAATTTAATTTATTTATTTATTTATTTATTTATTTATTTATTTTAGTCTAATGACCATTCTGTCACATCTTTTACATGCTTCATTTCTGAGACATAGAGGATGAAAATTATGTTTTTCCTCTTCTGTGGAAACTGTAAATTTTCAACCACTTACAACATCCTTCATGAGGCTTACAGCCCCAGGTCAACATTTAGTGGAATAGTACAGCATTTCAGAAGGGTTTCAGGTATTGCCAATATTTCCTGATATTCTCTACAGACTTTCCAGAAGGATTTCAGAAGATACAACTTGGCATTTGGAAGGATAGATAGAACAAGCTCAGTTCTGCAACACCCTGTTTAAAAAATTGAATGTTGTGTTTCCCAGTTCAAGTTTTAGAAGTCTCCAAGAATGGTATCACCCATCTTGTTTCTTGTACGATTCTTAAGGCAGAAATATTTTAAAAAACCTTGGCTGATTTTAGCACTTTGTATTTCCTCAGGACGTATGCAATTTAAAGTCTCATCTCCTCAGATCTGCCCAGCTGTAGGAGCAGCTGTTACATTGATTCTGTTTGCTAGCTCAGAGTTTCTAGATGGGAAACCTGCAGCTGCTCATGTATTTGAGAAAGACAAAATTGGGGTCATATTCTACAAAATGAGCCTAGGTTAAGTCTGAAGGACCTATTGATCAGACTCGGGGACAGCTGAAGAAAGCCAGAGAGTTTGGATAGAGACATTGTCTTGGGTGAAACCTTCTTATTAGGAACTTTACCCCTAGTTTTATCAGCTGCCTGAAGTCTGGCATGAGGGACCCTCTACTACTCCAGTGAAAACCAGACCTCTTTTAGCAGTGTTTTTCTATAAATAATAACGGTTATAGTCATTTGCCAAACACTCACTTTACAAGTCATGAAAAACATTTGGGTCTAGCATGCAATTTAGGCAGAGATTAGGTTTCCATGTCCAAAACAACCAACCTTAATCATTACACATCCTACGTTTCCCTATTATTCATGTCTACATGGATCATAACCTTAGTCAGTTTGAGCCTATCTCTAAAACAGTTTAGGATATCTGGAAGTCCCTTGAGAGCCCTGGTGTCTTACACACTGGCAGAGGAATCCCAAAACACTTTGTCAGCAGCAGCAGGCTTAGCACAAAACAGAGCACCAGAGCCGCTTTCACTAAGTAAAATAATTTCAGAAAGAGTAACCCTTCACTGTTTGCACGATTAGTGATGGTTAGTTAGTGATTAAAGCACTTTTCCAGGAAGAGGGAGGCTTGATTTCAGCTCCCCTTCCCAGTCCAAGACATCCAGACTTCCTTCTGTCAGGAGAAAGGGAAAGTCATTCCTGCAGTGTCAATAAAAAATGCATACCCCAGGTGCAGAATCGTGCCAAAGATACAACAAATTAGAAAGAAAACCATGAGCAAATGTTAGGGCATATTACTGAAATAGGAGCTACCTGATGCCAGTGGTCCTTGTCTTTAAACAGTGATATTGGTCAAGAAATTTTTTGAAAGGGAAAGTAGTTCTAAATGCTGTTGAGGCTCTTGCTGTTTAAAGTCCACAATGTTTAGTGTAGCCAACAACTAACACTGAGAATATATCCAGAATTTGCATAAGTGTTTCCTCTTCCAGTAGGAGGGTGGTCCTAGATATATGCAGAAGGGCAGAACAGTCTTTTTGCAGAGAAAGAGGCAATATGTTTTCTGTCTCTGGTTGCTTGCTGTGTATAATTTTGAACCTGATAGTCCACGAGAGATGAGCCTTGTATATTACAAATATCCAGTATTTTTCTGACACGTGCTTAATGCAAAATTAGCAAGTGGGAACCCTTCTAGATACATATGCAATCACTGAATTTTAGACCCCATCAGAGTTTGGTTTCTCCCATTGCCTGGAGATATCCTCTTGTGAAGTCAGCCATACCAAATAAAGATGATAATAAAGAAGTGGATGAATCTTCTGGGAGCTGGTCAAACCCTGTCTTCAACAATGGTGATTCATGTACACGGATAGCATCCGCACCAGCTGCTTACACTGCTCTCTTGTTTTGCCTGATGTTCCCCGGTAACATCTACTGGCAATGCTGAATCATCCATAATATACCTGCAAACACTTAAGCTGCGGGTGTTTTTCAGGTTCTGCAACACTGAGATTCTGAGGACTCCCCTCAATTCAGTTTCTGATTGTTTACAATCTCCTGCTGTGCCTGCAATATGCTTGAATTGTACTTAAAACACATAAATCTGCCTTCAAAGGCAGCATGGGAGGCAAAAGTGTGGCTAGGGAATTTTAAATGGAAGGGACAAGCAATGGCTACAAAGAGCTCACTTTTTAGTAGTAGGTGTTGCAGTTTGTTCCAATTACAGCACGCATTAGAGTGTGAAATGTTCATGCCAATCTAGTAAAAGGAAAAAGTACACGCAATGCTGAAATTAACACCTTTGTAATTACAGACAAGCTTCTTTACTACTACCCAGCAAGTGCAGCTGAGGCAGGTTTAGAGAAAAACAAACATAAGGGGTTGTGGGAGAGCAAATGTGACTTTTTCAATCTGACTTGATAATTGGAATCTTCCTTGGCAGTCAGATAAAATAATTTACATTTCCGAGAAGAAGAATTTAAGAATGTACTACATTTATACTTGTCTCTCTGATAACAAAAAAAGCTTTTTCTTTTTCTTTCCCTCATATACCCTTGAAATCACAGAGCTATACATTTGGCATTCTTCAACATAATTTATAGTTCCTTTTGCAAGTCAAGCCAATAACAGACCATCACAGAGGCAAACATGCCTTTCATTTGCATTAAGTGAGTTGTCTCAGACTCATGGTAAAATGAATAGCTGGATATCCCCCAATAATCCCAGTCCCTTACTATTCACACACATTCTCGGTGACTCATCCAGGAAAATATCACTGAGTGTGTCTTTTAATTTTATTCATGTTTCCACTATAACCCTGCAGAGGCTTCTTAGTGATTGTAAGATTATTTTAGTTAGCTTCACTTGCCAAACAGATCCTTCCCCACTTTATTATATCATCATTATTATTTCTACTATATAGGAAGTATATCGCTGCATATCATATATCAAAACATTACTAATGCCATTAAGACAATGCCAAGACTAGTCAAGTCATACACATGAAAAGACAACTCAGTTCTTCAGGGAGTCCTGAATGTTAGCTGACCAATTTCTGTTCAACTAGTTTTGTGTGTGCCAAAGCCAGAAACAGGCATCCTGCCAAGGACAGAATAAGGAACCTCTCCTGAAATAAAGCATGAGAAGCAGAGGTACCACCTTGTATCTATTGAGAATCTTTTGAAAAATTAGCATGCTCTCATCCAAAGGCATTTTAGATTTTTCCAGTGTCAGAATAGATGTTTCCAAGGAAGACATAATTTGACAAGGTTTATGCAGAGGAAACTTTTGACACAGATGTAACTTTTTTGCTTGCATAGATTTTTAATTTTTTTTTTTAAATTTTTTTTTAAATAAAGGGGAAAAAAGGTGTCACTCATATCTCAAAGGACAGAAATAGGGTCGTTGTCAACCATGATTCTGACATTTTCTAACCTCTTAAACCTTGCCTCTGCAACCTTATGATCCCTTTGACAATGTATCTTCCTGCAACTTAATGAGAAATCTCTTCATAACGTGTCCTCTCTAGGTCTCTAAGTCCAGACATTTCCATCTGCTTATCTGGGTATCTGAGGGCACTACAGTTCTGATCTTCACTGCTGATTTTTTTTTTTGGTGGGGCATTTGAGAGCAAAATACAAAATACAAAATTTAATTTTTGCACCTTCTTTTGTCTAGTTCATGTTTTCTGATAATCATAATATACTGGACATTAAACAAGAAGTGGACGTGTAGCTTTTAATAATGACTATCACTATTAGCAGCACCCTAACTGTAGTTATAACCTGAGAAGAATCAGTGTTTGGTCTTCCCTTGCTGCAGTTCATGCTACTTTTCATTTGTATATCTTAGCAGAAAATATAGTGTATCTAGTCACCATAGGAACACATTCCCCATCTGTTCTATTATCACATTTTTTCCCCTTGACTTCTGTAGATTGCAGTCCTCTTTACTATGTTGTCAAGATATGTAGGGGCCACTTTCTTCCCCATCTAAGAGGAGTTATAACAGCCATGAAAGCAGTCCTGTTTCTTAACTCTTGGAATTCCATGTCTTTTCATGTACACAAGATTTTCAGCAGTATACCTGCGAACCAACTCCTCCTTTTCTAGCCTTTCCAGCAATACGGCTTTTGAAGAAAGTGGGCTGGGATTAGTGTCAAATGCTTTTTAAGGGAAAATGCAGAGTTATTTTCCTAAGGTTTATGTCCCATTATGCACCATGAGCTCCCCTGTGTCCGGGCCATGTGGCTCATCATTAGAGTCACATGCGGTGGTGCAAGGGGGGAGAGCTTGCCAAGAAGCCTGGCCCATGTGGGAGCCTGGGAACCGGGGGGCACTGCTCAGATTCCCATGCGGCACAATAGGCCGAAAGAGCTTAATGCTGAACCCACTTGAAACACAGCGTTTGGGTTCAGTTCAAGAAAATAAAACATTTTGATTTAGTAAGTCAAAACTAAACATAGACGTTTGACGTTTCCAAATTGAATTATTTTGCAACATTTCATTTTGAAAAAAAATGGTAATATTTCAACTTTTTTGTTCCTTTTCTAAGGAAAATTATATTGAAATACTGGTTTTGCCTGTGGGATATTTTTTGTTCCCAGAGAGGAAAAAATAGCTTATACAAAACAACAAAATAATTCAAAGTCAATCATATCTGTGTATTGTGTACAGTGCTTTTGTTGTTAATTTTTTTTCAGTTTAAAATGTAATGGGAAATAGTGCACATACATAAGGAAAAGAGGATAAAAACAATTTCCTGAGTTAAAAACAGTTTCCTGAGTTACTGGAATGTGAAAAAGGCTTGTGCTACATCCATAAAAGTCAATTAGAAAATTTGAATTTAAAAATGGAAAAGCTTTTATAGAAAGACACAATATAACCACAGGAATAAATCTGCTCACTTAAAATTTTGGTTTTGGTTTAGAAACGCTCTGTTCTATACTTGTATAGGAAGCTAAGATAGTTTTAATAGTTCATTAGGCTCACAAATATACTGGCCTGAATTTTCATTTCAAGCTGATTGAACACCAGCTTCTGCTGTCACAGAAATCATACTGTATTTTTTTCCCTGGCATGAATTAATGATGTTTGATCTTAAAACTATTTAGTTTTTGCTTCTACTAATCCTAATTGGACAGTAACCCTTTTCTGCTACAAACCATTTAGCAGAAAGCCAAAAAATTTTCATGATTAATATTCACAAAATATTGTTGTGATTATATACCTTCAGCAAAATAATTTTCTTCCTCTGGCGTTCCCCTTCCTGATAAAATGAAGTTTCCAGCACTTGTTCTCCCTAAGTTTTTTTCCCATCTGCTACATATTTACTTCTACTTTCATGCCCTCATTGCCATTCAGGCATTTTCCTCTGGCTCCCACTTTCAGAACAACTCTCAGTGCGAAACCCCGAAGAACCAGTCGGTTGCTTCTGCACCAGATCTTCATTTTATTTGTTCCCTCTGCTCTATCTCATTGCCTCTTTTCTTTCTTACTCCTGAACAACATTTTACTACATGTTAGTAGAGACCAGGATCTGATGAAATGAGGAACTGTCCCTTCCAGGCTTGGATTCCTTAAGCATTCCTCAGTGACCTTCCTGATTTGCTTTGATTCCAAGGCTACACATCTGCTCTTGAGGCCTGGCTTTACTGAGAAAGCTCATGGTAACCTAAGCTGAATCCATCTTTAGACTTTCCTCAAGGCTGGCTGCCTTTCAGATTTATATCTCACACTAACCTCATGCCAGAGCCTCTCCTATTTATTCCACATCCAGGTGAGATAAAGAGTTGCTTTCACCAGCAAAGAACATTTAAACTTTTCTCAGTTTAAGTAATTTTAAGATTATTAATCAGATTAACTCCTGGCAGGCTTCTCTTCCAAACACAGTACATCTCTATGGAAACACAAAACTGCATGGAAAACTGAATATTGAACACACATAGTGAAAAATCATTTAAAACGCTATTGAGGCACATTTACTATTCTTATACAGAGAAGCTATTCATGGGTAAATCCATTTAATTTACAAAGCTAACACTTGCAAGACCACTCCAAAGACTTGGATAGTTATGTTTTCCTAACTTTTAGGAGGATTTAGCTATTTTGGCACACCATTCAAAAGTGCCTGTCATCCAGTTTGGATCAGGAGTGTACTTTTGAATCAAATTTATCCCCACTGAACAGGACTTCAGTTCACACTCTGGAGTAGTCTGGGAGTGAACAGAATTAGATTCTGAAACTGGAAACAAGAAGATGTGCCCTAGAAGTCCTCATGACTGACCTTCAGCTGCTGGCAGGGATTTGGCCCCAAGATCAGGCTAACATGAGCCAGAGTGACACTTACTGAGCAGCATCTCCGTCTCCCTCCACATCCACTCTTATCAGGACGCAGTAGTTGCTGCTGATCAGAGCCTCAGCATCTCATGTTGTGTGCTTTTCTATCTTAGATGTTCTTACTTATCAAATAAAGCTTTAACACCTGGTATAACCATTTCCTCATTTTGAAACCTTGGGCAGGAACTAGTATTTTCTTTTTTGGCCCAGTTTTTCCAACACAGAACAGATGTGGCTGACTATTTAATTTACTTGATATGCAGCCCCAGAAGAGTGGATAAAGCTCTTTCAAGACCATGGATATTTAACTTATTCATACATATTTGTTCATACAACATTTTGTTCCAATCATAACATTGAGACTTTTTGTATTTTATGTGCCTTTTCAAATCATAACATATTCCTTACTTGGAGTAGAGACTGAGTTGAAAAAACAGAATGTAAAGGGATATGTAGAAGCAAAATTGATTGGTTGTCAAATGTATTGGATCATCTCACCTGTCCAAAATTCTGGTTGTTGAAAGGTTTATCATAAAAGCTGCTGTTAATTTTTAACCCTTTTTGAAATTAATTAAGAGCTGAAGTCAGCAGAGTCATCATGCTCAGGCCCTTATTGGAGAATAGCAGATTGCCTACTGACTATGTATATTGCAATTATCCTTGTTTCTATAATTATACTATGCAATCATCAGCTGTCCAGGACAAGATCCTTATTAGGTTAATAGCAGAACTTAAAGGGGTCAGGGTGCCCTTTTTGGCATGTTTCACATACCCAGTGCTTTTGTGGAAAAATGAATTCACTAAGAAAAATTATATCTTGATCATAATTAAGCAGCCATCCCAATTTTTCCCATGTTTAGTTTATAGTTATAGTCTAGAGATTACTTTTAATCCTGTTTTTTTCTTTTGTGTGCTTGCTTGCCATTGAGAGAAATGTTATTCCTTTCAGCCGTAATTTGGAAAAAATTATTAAACTTCTGCAACTTTGGTTCAGAACTCTCCCAAATAATGTGAATAGAAGCAGCTTATCCAACTCCCAAACACTTCTGTCAAAAGTAGATACATAACATTCATAATATATATAAATAACATTTTAAATAGTTAAATTAAGCAAATGTTGGCTCTACTCCAGTGGTGCTAGTGGTGGAGATAAACTGCTGTAAACCATGTGAAGAACCTGTTTTTTTCTGCACCAAATCTTCACTATTCTTACAACAGGTATCTGAGATAGAAAATTGAGGACTTAAAATTTTTTTGGACTTTGCACATTGCTTTTATATAACTGACCAATTAGAAATATGAGGGGTTGAAAAGCAGGAGTAGATTGTGGTAACTTTTAGTGAATTGCAGTGTTTTCTCATTTCTGACTCTTTACAATAGGTGTGTTAAAAGTTGTTATGAGGCTTTTCCTGGTGTTTGCAAAGTGCTTAATTTCTATAAAGTCTAAAAATGCAAAATCAAAAGGGTAAATATTTGCATTCCAATAGAAGCAGTCTAAATAATTTACATAGTAGAAAAGCATATTATTGTCCATACCGTTTTCTTTTTATCTTTTTTTTTTTTTTTCCAGGTTATTTTTATTATTTCACACTATTTCTCTTAATTATTCCACTAATTCCAGATTGGCACAGTTCAAGAAAGAATGCTGTCTAAACATTGTTGACCTTTCAGCACTGCTGTTTGGCAAGGACTTAGTCTTGTAGTTGCTGGCAGTTTCACAGTTGGATTACACTGTGGCCACATTTCCCCCCAGTTACCCAAGGGTTAACTGTCCCTGTCACAGCCCTTCAGCCATTCCTGGACCCTTCTGTCTCTGCTATCTGTGTTCAGGAGGTCAAGATTGATCTTTGAGCATTAGTCACAATATCAAATCACAAAATCAATACCTTTCCTTATGCAATCATTTATTGAATTGCTATTTTCTAAGGCCAGAAGTAAGAAATAATAAAACAAATAAACAAACAAACAGAAAAGAATGAGGTTGGAAGAAGCTATAGCATGAGAAATATTTGTAACAGATATAATCTCCTTTTAACCTAAAACCTGGTTGTCAGAATTTTGTTCAGTTTTCAGAATAACTGGATGGGAATAAAATACCTTCTGCAAAATGGAAACTATTCAAAAGGAAATCTAGAGCTCCATTAGAAACATTCCTACTTGTAAAATCAAAATTTAATACAGTTTTGGGGAAGATTTCATTTAAAGTAAAATAGTTTATTATGCTGGGAAAAAAATCCCATTTTTTTCTTTAAAGTCAGTTCTGAATTAAACTTCACTTACCCAAAGCCTTAGGACCTCACAGGACTTGTAGAAATGGCAGCTTAGGTTTTCTGTTCCATCTCTGTGAAACAGACAGGTAGACCAGAGAAAGCACTCTCATGCTTATGGTATTCAAATGTCTTCCCAAAGGCTCCGTGAGCTGTGGTATTTCTCCTCATTCAGGTAGAGCACTTATATGCTGCCAAACCTGTCTGTATGGATCTTAAGATTGTCTGACTATTGCTAGTTTTTAAAAAGATGGATGGTGAGTATGCTGCCAAGTGGTCTGCTCCTGACATGGCAAATATTTTGCTTTTTTGTCAGTTTAACACACATAATTCACATTCACAGCCATTGCTTGAACTCAGTGCTACCAGTTGTTTTACAAGAGGTTGTTAGGATATAATACCAATATTTTGGTGATAGGCTATGTGCACCCCACAACTGCAAGCCAGAGAGGGCTCATGTGCATACGAATGTTTTTTTCTAAATGCATAAAACTTCGTTTATTTCTAGCGGTTGATGATGATGATGGAATTTTAAAATTCATTTATTTGGACCAAATTATAATGAGAATATTTGCACATTCAAAGGCACCAATAGAGAAATGAAATGAGTTCTTTTTACCTATTTTAAGTTCCTGTTCTGCTCCAAAGGACTCTTACATAACATGAAGAATTCCAATGACGTGAGCTATGAAAAGGTCACTTCAGTTACCCTTGAAAAACAATTTATTTTTAAAGACAACAATTCCTTACGAGAACAAGCAACTGAAATTTTCAAATGAGATTTCCTGGACTTAGAAGGGTCAGTATATTGAACACTCTTCCTCTTACAAAAGTGCTAAATGTCCAGGAAGCCCCACGTAACTGGAAATGAACTCTGGGCACTGGTTTGACATTTTATTTAAAAATTGGCATCATAATTAGAATGACTATGGTCTTTCAAGATCTTATCAGAAAAACTCTACCACTAGAAACACCAGCATAATTTATGTGTCTTTTTTTGAAATTTCTAAAAGAAGAGCTGTGTCAACAGTTAGGCTTTATGTTGATACTCACCAGAGAACAGGTTAACATTATCATTAGCTTTGTAAGACACACAGAAATTTTAGGCAATTCAGGTGAAATACAGGTGGCAAAAGTGGTTTGATGTTTTACAATGAAACTCCTTCACTTGTTCTACAATGGTTTTCTTAAATGTGTATCTTAGAAAAGAAAAATCAAAATAAAGGCTGTATTTTTTTGTCTGTTTAATACAAAGATACTACATTAAGTTTCACACCAGTGTGACCTCTTGTCATGAAATATTTCTAATAATTATAATTACCTTTTAAATTAGTCTTGAATGTCTTTGCTCCATTAAATTTCTCTTAATGACATATTTTAATTAGTACTCAAGTACTAGTGCCATAAATTAATCAAGAGCCTGACTAGCTCTGTGAAAAAATACATATAGGACAATCCAATGTCTAACATTAAAAGAATTTGACAAAATGCTATGGAGCTGGCCATTATGTTATAATGCATCATTTTCCAGCAACTATCAAAATACACATTTGATGAGTTATTGAAGTTCACTGTCTGGTCAGCAACAGATTTACAATGAAATTTGTTATTAATAATACATTGTAAATATTATGACTACTAAAAAAGATAGACATATTACACTGTCAGACTTGTAGGAGAAGATGTACACTCTTCCTGAAGACATTTCTGACCTGAAACCAGAAGTTACTCAGTCTAGTCTCAGGCACAGTGTGTTTCATCTGTTGCCACATATAAGTGAAGATTTCTCCCTCAGGAAATAAGCAAAGAAAAATCCTAAACTAAATCACTGCTGAAATTAATGGATAGAGCATAGGATAGCTTTTCAGCTTCTTATAAAAGTAATAAGTTGCACACTAATTTAGTGCACTAGCGGAGTGCAGAAACTCACAATTTGTTTAGAACGCCTTGGTTTACAGGAAGATTTTGAGAAGAAAAAAAAAGTGTTGAGATTATACACTGGATATAGCTTGGAGTTGTAAGGACATAAAAATAGGATATGCCAAGATCCTCAAAATTGTCTAAGGAAGAAATGGAGTAGGAGTTTATACTTGATATGGATGCTTAATCTCTGGACTGCTGACTCACTTTTCTGATACTTAAAACCTGCAGATAATTTTAACCTACATGGGCTCAAAAATGGTTAAATCACATATAAAGACAGCTACAATTTTTACAAAAGCAATCCTCCTTCCAAGCAGTTAAGCATAATGTGACTGTTTCAATATGTAGGAATCATGACATAAGCCAGGAAGTTTAGAACATTCCCACTGCTTTGTTTTGTATGGTATAATTCAGGTCACTATATCAGACAAAAGGAAAATCTTTACAGTACTGTGAGGCTTGCTGATGCTAGAGGGATGCATTCTGGTGTTTTTTCCCTGTAAGATATGTTTGAAAAAGTGTCTGAGTAATTGCACCATTACTCCAGTAAAGGCTTTGCTCCTGATTACTAGAGCTTAAAACACAGCTCAATGTTTAAATGAGTATTCTCTTTAGCTGCTATGCATCATCTGGAAAGATGTGAATTTTTGGAATGGCTCAGTAACAAACCCAGTATTAGTCAGCAAGGCCTTTTCTTCGGGATCATGAAGGCTAGAAAGCTACGTTCACACCCAGAGAACAACACAGTTCAACACATGAAGAAAATAAACAGGCCCTCCGGCTTCAGCCCAGTCCCATGACCCCTGTGTACAGAGCTTAACCTTCCAAAAGGCATTCAACTTCACTGGGTCACTGGAGGAGGGGTGAAGATGTCCTGCTTACTGGAAAATGCCACCGTGGCCAGGGAAATCTTTTCTGAGACAATATCCCGATGCAAGCGTTTACCTTTGTGTCATTTACCTATATTATTTCATGCCAAAGATCAACAAATAGCACTCCCATTGGGGAAACAATTATCCAAGTGCTACTTGTTCAGTCACTTCTGATAGAGCTGTAGTCCTGTACTTCAGAGATTAAAAGGGAGATGAAGTGCCTCAAGAAGCACAGTCTTTGATTTAAACAAAAAACAACCCACAAACCAACCAAAACCAACCAAAACAAAACAAAACAAAACAAATCCCCCAAACCAACCAAACAACAAACATTAGAAATCACAAGCCCATTTAAATTAGGACCTGTAAACACTTTAAACTTCAATGCAAAATGTATCTTTTATGTAACATGGGAAAGTAACAGCTACCTGTGATTCAGTGGAAAGATCTGCTAAATATGAATGTCATTTTTACCCCTGGAGACCTGGGTTGAAATTTCCACTAGAGGATACCTTTATAGATCTCATTTTAGTATATTGTAGTCATACCATTATAAAACCATCAAATGCAATTTGGCACAGCAGGATACTTAAATGGTGGCCTGAAATTAACAGACTGAATTACTCTCTACAGGCAGCCAAGGCTATTTATAAATTGGAATTCGGATAACTAAGTGAAGGGCCTAACTGAACTCTGTGCTTTTATACTCCCAATCTCTATTTTCTGTGCTTTGAAATGCTTTTTCAGTCGTCCTTTAGTTGAACTCCCAGAATATTTAATCACTTAGAATGGGAGTAAAACTGAAAGCAGGATGCTGTATTAGGTGCCTACAAGAGACAGTGTTTTTACCTTTGTAAACTATCTTGTAAAAAGTTTTAATTAAAAGAGTTACATCTTGGCATCTGTGAGGTCTAGTGCAATTAGTTGCTTTAAACTCCATTTTCTCTTCTTGCTGCCAATTAAGCGAAACTTGTGTGCAAGAGTAATGGTTGCCTCAGTGACAAAATCAGAACATGCTAAATAATGTGATTAAACTTGTTAAAAGCCAAAATAAACACTTATAATTATCTCAAGAAAACCTGCATAGCCAAATGAGAGCTCTATAAAGTGAAACTCTGCATCCATAATTTCAGACTTTCCTACACAATAGATCATAGTTAAAGATCTGTTAACAGACCTCTGACTGCTGAACTGAGCAGCTTGTGGTTTTCTTCTAAACCTATTGGCAGTATGTGGATTTATGCAAGAGGTGCAAATTGGAAGTTGTCTGCTATTGGAGCCATTGGCAGAACAGAAATCATACTGTAGGGTTAGCAGCATGAAGTACATTGCTTTGAAATTACACAGCAGGGTTTCAGCTTGTTGCTCCGCTTGCCTTTAAGACCAAGGTCTTATACTGTCTGGCCGTGATTAAAATCAAAGTGTGGACCTCTTTGCTGGGTGCCAGTAAATGAAGGTGAAAAACAGAAACAATCTGGATTCTTAATTATTTCAAAACGCAACATAGGCAAAAAACTAAGATGAAAGCATTTGTTACTAATCTATCCTAATTATTGCACATAAAATGATTTCCTAAACAGGTCTATATCTTGAGAAAGGCACTTTCTATGAGTATGCATGATCTTTTTTACCATATAGCGTCTTTTACTCAAACCCATGCAAGTATAGAGAAAACAAAAGCTGACAAACAATCTAAATTGTAATCTCATTTATTTTCAGCTTTTATGGGTACATCAAGCCTTGAATTATACACTGAATTTACTGAAAATTGAATGACCACTACCTTGGTCCACTAGTAAAAAGCACACATTTGAAAATGTTCCATTCTGCTGCCATACTATAAAGATTAAATGTAGGCATGTACATACTGGCAAGCGGGATCAGAAAAAAAAAAAGTGGCAATAGAAGATAAAGATATGGTAGCAGTATAGGAGCCCTCAGTACAAATCCTAGGCTCTCTACTCCTAGAATTTCATTCTTGTTTCAGTCACTGTGGTCACATTTTAAGTAAAATCATAGCAAAGTAGTGGCATTTGACAGAAAGTCAATGCCAAAAGGGAACACTGTGAGGGCTGTCTGCACTACTGGGAGTTTTACAAAGGTGAACGAAGGGGCTTTTTCTTTACTTACAAAGTACTTACTGTCAGGATATTTTTCCTAATCAGCTCTTGGAAGTCTTACTGATAGACAGACCTCTTGACTGAAATGAAGATGCTGCATATCTGGAGATAGTCAAGGACAAACATTAAAGCTGATGTGCAAATTACTTATTCACTCTAACTTTGGACTTTTAAAGTTCATAATCTTTTGATTTAGACAACAGTGCTTGAAAGTCACCTTTTTGTCCTCACATGAAAAATACCTTATTTTTTCTAGTCTAGGCTTCTTATTCATGGTCGTTTTCTCTCAGAAAGCAAATGCATGATTTCCAGGTTACCAGCACAAGAAATATATTGGATATAAGGGAATAAAGGATTCAAGCAGTCACTTTGAAATGTATTGCATTTTGCCAGTTCTTTTAATAAAGTTTTAATGTATTTTGAGTACATTGTTTCCTTAATAATTAAAAGTCTATTTATTATCATCCAGTTTGTTGACAACTACCTACAAACAAAAATTTCCATACCTTTAAATCTACAGCAAAGAGAGAAAGATGTTTCTTTTGTGCACTAGATCAGAGCAGTTCCTGATGTTAAGTTTATTCCTAACTCACAACAACATGTATGTGACCCACTGAAGCCAGTTTTATTAACTGGGCTTGTGTCTGGTCGAGCTGTGGCAAGACCATATCAGGCAATGTTGGTGAGAACAGGACAGGCAAGCTCCTTGCTCACTCCCTTGCTGGAAGGTCATTTGTACTGCTTGCCCACTACCATACTCGAATACAAACATATATTTAAGACTACCCTGGGTAAGAAATTAAGAGTAGTATTATTGCCTCAAGTTTCTACTTCTTTAGGAAAATACTTGTCATTTTTTCCTGTTTTGCCCTTTTCCCTTTAAAAAAAACCTCATTACTGTTAAGGACCCACATTGTTTGGATTTTGCCCAGTATCCAAGTATGCTGAGCATATTCTGTGGCAAATTTAGCCACATAAAAAATGGTGCTCTGCCTTAACGTCTAATGAAAAATAATGCAATGCTCCACTGGAGAGTTTTAAAGTGACTCAAAGAAATACATTTCCCATCTTTGAAAGTTAGAATAGCTCCAAATAATTTAATAAAAAGAATTTAAAAAATAAGTAGACAAAATCCCCACTAATGCTAGTGAAGCTTTTTTTCTGCAAAAAACTCCTTTCATTTACAGGACAGACATGCAGTTCTGAACTATAATATTTCAGCTCTGATGTTAACATTAGAAACTGTAGTGGAAGCAACACCCTGCCCACCACTGCTGCTGAGAACTGATGCAATGCTGGTGCAAGAAATTCACTCACAGACAGGATTTTAATGGTTGCAGGGTATCAACAGCCTCTTTGCACAGCTGCTGCCATGAGAACGACCGTATGAGGGATAAAAAGGCAAGCCTAAGCGGAAGCACTGTCAGGAAGGAGGTGCTCACTTCACATCACAGTCCATCAGAAAGGAAGATGAAAGAAAACAGCTGTGAAGAACAGATCTATTTAATGCAAATTCTGTGAGGAAAATACCGAGGACTTCTTTTTGAATTTTTTCTCCATTCCTCTCTTTCTTCTAGTCCCTTGGGGCAATCTGTCCTAAGGTAAGGGGAGGTCTGCAAGTTAAGACTTAGGTGTTTCTCCTGCTGTGCATTCTCTGCAAAATAGTTTTCCTCAGCATTAACCCTCATTCTTCTCCCTGTGCTTGGGTCATACTCCCTGTGAGACAGGCACCTGTCTCTCCTTCCCCCTCTTCTAACTTTTTCCACACTTTGCAGATTGCATCCAGTGGATTCACTGGTAGATGAATCCCACAGGATCCATTAGAGGTTGTTCCCAAAAGGGAACCTATTACAGGATCATTGCTACAGGCTGCTTGGCTCCTTGCAATATTGCCTGAACCTGATGGGCATACACAAATGCCATTTTTATAGGTGTACAAATCTCAGAAATACTTTTTTTCAACTTGTGATCTGATAGCTGGACACTCAGAACTTTGCAATTCAATGCCGAGAACAAAAACTGGCATTCCTTCTTCGCAAGTTTTGTTTTGGTACACATAACCTAACTTCAGAAGTAATGCATTCTCAATTAAATTATTGTATCTTATACAAAACAGCTAGTTCTAGCTGCAAAAACCTGGCAATTAATCTCAACTCCAAGTTAAATAATAAAAAATATTAAACACATAAAAAAAAGTCGAGGACAAAATGGTGAATTTACCCATAAGAGGACTATTATATTCTGTTAGCAGTGACATGGCCACTGATCTCTGTTATTATTATTATTATTATTATTATTATTATTATTATTATTATTATTATTATTATTATTATTATTATCATCATCATCATCATCATCATCATTATCATTATCATCATCATTATCATTATCATTATCATTATCATCATCATCATCATTATTATTATTATTATTAAAGACTGAATCCCAGTCTTGGCTTTCTACTCTTGGACAATTCACTGACAATTTTCTCCTCAATACTTGTAGGACGGGATAAAACACTCATCCTACTGTGATATGAAGATCATTAATACTTTAAAAAAAATTTTTATATGTTTTAAGTAATGAAGGGGAAAAGAAAGAAAAATTAACTAGAAATTATTCTGAAACCCACATCGAGTATGCAATTTTGAGTGAATAAAAATAAATGTCGCCAATACATTTTTATGCTCTTTAGGACAATTTCAAAATTGAGGAAAAAATGGAATAAAGTAGCTTAACATACATTATCTTAGCTCAAGTACTTAGTAAAATCTCATGGCCCATAATTTGAAAACATAATTCAACCTTTTATGTAAATGGGGCCAGAGAGATTAGAAAACAGGATAATGTTAAATGGCAAAATATCTAACTGTCCAAGCCAATGGAAGGATCAGTATAAGAGCTGTTTTTAATTAACATCTTAGTGGTTTGGAAAATGGAATAAAGATCATATTAACTAGATTTGATATTGATGTTGCACTGAAAGATCTTGCCAAAAGTAAATCCAGAGAAAATACAATGGAACAGAGAGGTTAAACAAACATGGCAAGGGAAGCTAACTCTCAACCTGAGGGGGGAAAAAAGCAAGTCAGGATTAGATAAAGAAGATAAGACATACATGGGAGAGAAAGCAATGGAAGTGAACAATTTCTTTGGTTCGTTCCAAAACCAAGTTAGATTTGTGGTTTTAGCAAGACCAGACATGAGTGGAGTAGTTTTACTCAGGCTGTCTTCTGCCATAGCAGGTGCAAAGAAAAGTGTCTGTCTCTGACCAGTCCTGTGCCAGTAAAAATTGGTAGAGTGTTTGCAATGAATTTCAATGAATGAAAGTTGAAATGCTACATCGTGCTGCTAACCCCAAGAATTGAAGACTTGGGATTCAGGCTCTCTTCTCATCTTCTTTATTGCAAGTTTTAAAAAGCACTACATTTTAAAAGTAGGAAGAGCCGTGATTCTTCTTCATTTGGAAACTCTAAGCATTGCATTTTAAGGTTTTCAGTGTGGGAGAGGGCTAGTAAAAAACCCAAATCAACCGTCTTTGTTATTGTTGGTTTTGTTCCAAGAGATGGGAAAAAAAAAAAGGCAAATAAAAAAGCTGAGATTTGCTCTTTCCATATAATTGCAGGAGTTGGTGCCTTAAAATAAACAAGTACTATGAGATAAAATCATTGGATTTTGCAAGAGTGCAATATCTTACAAACTGTGGCATTCATTTGTAGACACCATGGCTGAAGGCTAGTGATTCACCTATGAGGATTTCCAAGAAAGTAACTAAATTAAGATGAAAGGAAATCTTATTCTAAAGGTCTCCTGGTAAAGTGGCTGTTTTTGAGCTGTTGCTGGGTACTGATATGGCAGATGCTGACAGAGGTCAGAAACATCTTCTGTATCTGGCTGCTCACTTTGAGGATCACCTAAAGAAGCTCAGCTCTGGCTGAATCTTAGAGCACACTTTGTATTTGTTGGAAAACCCTTCTTTATGCTGCACACCACAGCTCAGAAGAGCTCAGGAAATGTGTTTAATTCATTTAATATCTGGACATTATTAAATATTATTACCACCATTTCTTTTGCTTGGAAAACTAAAGCGGACTGGTATTGATGTCACAAGTGGTAGTAAGGGGATTAGAATGCAAAACAGAGCCAACACTGACGTTCTATGTCCAAGTTAATGTTTATAATTAAAGCTGAGTTTTGGCACAGTGCTGTTGAAAATTTAGGACTCTGCTTTGTTTTCGCGCAGCCCACTCTCTCTGCTTATGCAGATGAACACTTCCTCTTTGCTTTCAAATAGTCTATATTTCTGATTTGTTCTTCCCTCAGCAACAACTGCCTCCAATCAGAGCTGAAAATATCCATGCAAGTAGCTGATTCTGTCCACCTCTTCCAAAGCATTTACAAATCCTTGTAAAACCAATAAATTAGAAGCTATTCTTTTATGTAAAATACCTTTTGCTCCAACAAGAAGGAGAACTGTTAAAAGAAGCTACATAACCCCCACCTATAAGTAGTAAAACCTTGTGAAAACAGAACAGATTAAGAAACAAATTTAGTTTATAAAAATTAAAATTAAGAAAAAGGATAAGACACACTTGTAAAGGACAAAGACTTAACAAAATGAAATTTAAAGGATACAAGTATATAAAAAGGATGGAGGAGAAGGTTAAATTTAAATTCAAGTTATGATGGGCTTGTGTTGCCTGTAATATTCTGATTCTTTATATAATTGATAAAAGCATAAATAAATAGTTTTATAGCTCAATTTTTATTTTTAAAGTATATAAAATCACCTAGAAAAAAAAATTACAACAACAATAATAGAAAAGTCTAATCAAGAATTTTTTATTTTTGGGAAAATGAGTCAGCATTAAATTACTTAGTAAAAGACAAAAGGACCTACATCTTCATATTTTAAATATTTTTGAAGCAGAATTCAGAATCCAAATTGAGGTACTAACCTACATCTTGGAGAGTAAAAGAAAATAGACATAAATACACAGGTTGTTTTTGTGAGCAGCTTCTCAAAACACAGCAAGCAGGAAAGGCTGAGGACAGACACACAATTTACATCCTTGAGCACCTTTATTCCAGAAGCCGAGTGGCTGTTTTCCAGATGCCTAAACCTCAAGGCTGAGGGGATTCTGAGAATTGCATCTCAAGTGTCTTTAGCCCTTTTGGAATAACACAGCAAAATTCTTATGCTTCTATAATGCTCAACATTGTAGAGAGATATATTAGACAAGAAAAAAATTCTTACTTTAACACAGTTTTAAAATTCCATTGATTCATGCTTAAATGAAACAAAATTCGACCCCTCTGATATGGAATATCAGAATTCCATATCAGAATATAGAATATAGTTTCAAAAACTTCTTGTGCAAATATTTTCTCTTAATATTTTTAAAGTAAAATCAGAGTCTTAAATGCAAAACCACACTTAGATCCCACTTTAGACAGGCCAAAAATTGTTCATAAATTGGCTGAAAGAAAAAATACTACTAATAAAAACCTCCTTCCAGCCAGTTCAAAGAAAAAGCCTTTCAAAAAGAAGTTGAGAATTCTGGATGATCTTTATATAACAAGAACTGTCTAGGAAAATCTCAATCACTGCAAGAACCAAAGTGAATTCCTTGCACTAGTATTCATTACAGAATATACTGCACCCATGTATCGTTGAAAGTATTATTCTTTACTGAAGTGGAGTCTGAAGAACTATCTCCAGCTGAAACATGAATTAGAGAAGTCTGTTCTGTAGTGATAAGGAACAACAATTTTTCAGTATCTAAATGGTATTTCAAAGAGTGTCAAAGACAGGAAAATCCTATACTGGTAATTGAGATGTGCTAATTATTGCTTAAATTTGCTTCAATAGTGTTGTGGTTTAGGAATGGCACTCCTCAATTTAGTGCTGTCCCTTGTCCCTGAGACTGACCCAAAACCAGATGCTGCTCAGTCTCCCCACCCTCGCCTCTTTCCTACTCTGAGAACTGATGGCACAAAAAGGCAAAAATTGTGGGTTGAGATAAGAATAATTTACTGGGAACAGCAGTGATATAAGAAAATCAACAGTAGCAGCCACAATATCAATAACAAAAGGTATAAGACAAAGAAATTATGTATAAGGAAAGCCCAGGACAAATACCAACCGGCTCTTCCCCACCACACTGTGTTTTGTTCTGACTGGAAAAAGGAGGACCTTTATGAGAAATGGGATCCCCTTTCCCCCATTCCCTGGCAATGGTGTAAGATGGAATCAAACAGCAGTCCTGTTTTGGTCACACACACTTGGCACTGCCACTGCAGCCCAGAACCCCTGGGAATGAGTGATCTGCTCAGCCTCCCTGGCTGCTGGGGATGCGCTGTGTGCCACTGCACATGGCTACTGTAAAAATTTATCTCTGGCCTGGGCAAACTGGAACAGACACCAGAGAATATGACACAAACCTTAGCTAACCCATCAGATACTAATTTTTGTTTCTAGATGTCTTTATATAAGCCTAGATAAATTGATAAGTAAATTTTGGAACATGATATTTGGATATGATGCTTTTGGGAAGAGTTAGTAAGTTTCACAGATGTAGAAATTATTTACAGGAGCCATAAGGTTCTCTGAAAGAATGATGAATTGCCCTGTGAATTAGGGTAAATCCAGCTTGTACAGTGTAGGTGGACTTTCACTTCAGCTGTGCCCTTACAGAGTAAAAGCGAAGGACTTGTCATATAGCGACAACTGAGTGACAACTGCTTAAATGATAAGCAGCAAAGGGTAGGAATAAGTGGTCATTTTTTTCCTGTGAGGAATGTTAGGAATATTCTCCCCCAGGGCTCTGTATTGATCCCTTCACTGCTAAAATGGTCAGGATGATGGCCAAGAACAAGTGTGACAGTTTGCAGGTGACATGGAATTATTTTAAGTAGACACAGTGGGACTAATAGGCACAGGACTACCTTGTATTTTCCAGAGTTTAAATAAATATACACGTTTAATTTCTGTGATATGGTTTGGTTCTTTAAGGCGCAACAGTTTGGTCACAGGTGTGAACCCTCCATGTTCAAGAGCTCAGAGACAACAGAATTACTGCAGGATAATCATTATTTCTGTAGTGCCCCTGAAATGTTAGCATACAGAAGTATAAAACCAGGTATCTGGAGCTGTTTAAAAAGGAGTTACAGGATATTTTTGTTTTTCTTAAAAAAGAACATGTGCTTTGTTCCCTCATAGGCTGTATTTAATGCAGAGATTACAAAAGGATAAATAAGAGGGAAATTTTTTATTGTGAATCTCAAAGAAGTGTTTAAGTAGAAAATTTCTTAAAAACATCAAGAAGTAAGGAATAAAGTGGTCTGAAAGCATCTTGTTTTCTTAAAAATGTTGCTATGTGAACACAGGAAAAATTGAATTAAATACCATGAGAATTAACATGGAGTTTTCTGACATATTTCCCTCATGCATGGAAACTCTATTTGCAAGGGAGATTTGATTAAAAACATGTTTTCTAACATAAATGCAACTCCTTGCTAACTTAAAAATGAAATAAAAATTTATATGTACCTATTTATTTATCCAGAAAAGCATAGAAGATTAGTGGGCTAATGCTTAGTGTTCTTAAGGAGACAGATAATGAAACAATGACAATGGAAAATTGTGATAATTTATGAAGAATATGTTAAGAGAAAAATGAAATTAAAATAAAAATTATTCACATGGATACAGAAAATAATTTAATCTGAAAAGAAAGATCCAAAAAATATGTCAAGCTGGCAGAGGTTTTCCAACGCCTGGCAATAGGTGCTCCACCCTGAGATCTCCATTTCCAGTCCCTTTCTCACAGCCTCCCACTGGGTTCAATGCCACCACTGGAGGTGAGAAACCACAACAATCAATCCTACAAATTTTCACTTTTAGCACCTGCAGTCCTACAAAATGTGTCAGAGAAGAATCTTCCATTAATGGTTGAAGAGCTCTTAAAATTGTTTTTACAATTTGCATTCAAACACAAGATTATGGTACATTCAAGGGCAATTTGCATCCTACTCAGTATTCATTAATCAATACTGTGATTGGCTTTCATGTGGTTTAACACAGGGATATATTTTACTGTCCCTACTTCAGTTTGAGCTGGGTATGATTTCTTTCTTATATTGACAGATTAATCCTTCCCCTCATGGAAGTTTATTAGCGCTGTTCATGAATGGTGGATGAGCCCATGATCTCTGTGCCAATCTAGAGCTTCCTGCTGTCATGGGTGTCATGTCTGGGCAACAGACACGGTGTGCAAGCTGAGCCTACCTGTGCATACAGACCTGTCTGGAGTGCTGCTAAATCTTAAAATCTTTTTCAGCTTATATCAGTTGAACGCTGCTTTTGCAAAGTAGTTCTGTAGCCAAAAATGTGGGAAAAAAATTATGTGTAGAGAGTAATGTGTTCATTTCTAGCTGGATTTATGCAAACCCATGCAAAACCTATGTTATGTCTACTGACACTGTGGAAAAAAGACAAAAATACACTCCAGCTGTCTGATAAGTTCAGGGCCAAAGTCTCTCCTTCTATTCTGACACAAATGTCATCCGCCGAGGTTAATGGGACTGGGGTGCTTACACTATAGGGTGCCTAATTGCTTCTTGGCGGGCTAGCACTTGCTATCAATACATGTACAGACAGTATTAAAATAGATGTGTCATATCAGCATGATCAGCTCAATGATAAACAATACCCTGGCATTAGCTCTGAATGGAGAGAGAGATCTTAGTGCGCAATCAGGGAAAGGAATTGTTGGAAATGTAACGACTGCACGTAGCCCCTTGATGAATTACTGAGCATCAAGAACAGGCCTAGTATGATTTTATGGGCTGTAAGCCAGCAATCAGGTAGCAAGACTGAAAGTCCTTGTGAAAATTTAAAGTGGCTTTAGGCCTTCAGATGAGGATGAATTATTTTTATGCTGTTTTCACGCATCTCTTTTGACAGCTTTTGTTTTTTTGGTTCTGAACTTAATAATTCAGCTATTAGTGCCAATACATATCTTACTAAAGCTAACACATAATTTATCAGAAAGGGTGCAGCATATTAGAATCAACTGAATGACTTTTATAGGGTGACTTCTGTAACAGCTCTGAGATCATAGAGCAAAGCATGAGATAATACCACTGCTTCAGTAAACTGCAAAGTCTCTGGACTAAATGTAGTGCAATCCATGAAAAAACACAGCAAAATAATGCAAAGTGATGGATAATATAAATAATACACAGGTCAGCTTAGATCTTTGCTAAAAATGAGTTTTCTTCAATTCATAATTAAGCATGTAAAGACTTTGGGAGTTTTGTATGAGCTCTAATTTCACCTTTGTAATAAAAACTATCAATGTGTATTGCACAGTAAAAAAGAAAAATTTCAAGAAATGTATCTGAGGTATCCATAAGGAAAATGAACACCTGACATACTTATTACAGTCATTTAATCACCTGAAAAACTCTCAGGGCCCAGGTATTTCATGATTTCCTTCACTTATAGCAAGATAGCTTTCTTAAATAAAGAATAATTGTTCTTTTTCTTCTTTTGGCTTTTCAATGTTTTCAGGGCTTTCCTTGAAAAGCAGAAGCAGAATACCTATGTCAAGCTATTGCAATATTATTACAGATTAGACAAGTCTACTTTTCCCTATGGAAATACTAGCTTTTTGGCCAGATTCATTTGGAATTATGATCAATCTGAAGTATAATTCCTTTTTTTACACTTAGTTCCAGGCTATGACCTCATTAGTGTATATCATATGAAATCAGAGAGATATGAGTGTTGAGCAATAGCTCTGGCATACAAATATATGAAAATCATCTGCTAGCCTGATACTCTCATGCAGATTGCTCAAACTCTCTCACAGATGTCATTCTTTACGTCAGGGTATACACGTCAGTTTATATTTTCACTTTATTTAAAAGTCCAGATTTCTGAGGTCTCTCTTTACATCCTATTTCTGTGAATGGAAGTAGTTTGTCAGCTCAGTGGTATCAGTTTCTTCCACTTCCTCACTCACCACAGAATGTGAGATGTTGAGCTGGCATTAAGTCTCTAACTCATCATTGCCCAGCAGCTGCTTCCTTCCTATGGATCCAGGCTGTTGCTGTTCCAGTAGGTTGAGTGCCTGAATCCCTTCTCCTTCCTCCAGCATAGCTTGAAGGCATGCTACCACTGAGATGGATGGATGGATGGATGGATGAAGTGGAGAGAAGGGTGTGTCTGGACTCATTGGGGCCCATGGATGAGGATTCCTATGGACAAGAATTTTGGATTGGTTTTGCTGTCCTGGCAGCCATTGATTGCCAGGGCAACAAGCAGCCACACTGGCTATAAACACTGCTGGATGGTGCCAGCTTGGTATGCATCACTGATTTAGTGCCTGAGGAGGAACCATTTCTGAAACAGAAGAGTTTTGTTTAATGTTTTACTAGTGTTGGGAATGTTCCTTTCTTTCAATTTTTTTTAGGGTTCTCATGCATCAACCCTTCTATACTGGAACAGAGCAAATTAATTTGTCAGGATTATTTCATCAGGACAACAAGATAGGACCTTAAAACTATAAGAAATGAACCATTTCCTCCAAAACTCTGTAAGAACTTCTGAGAAAGAGATATTCACACCACTAACAGCCACAGCACTGCATGGGCATGGCCCATTTTCAAAACATGACATGGAAGGACATCGATAAAAATCATGCAGCAGAGGAAAGCCTGCACCATAAGTACAGTCTAATCTGGAAAGGAAGCTACTGGGTCCAGTCCTACAGGGCTCAACAAACAAAACTTCCACCAAAGTTACAAGGAAAAAAACATCTTATCCCAAATGGACATGCTTCTTTAGATCAACAGAAGTGTGTCTCTGAACATGTAGATTATATATTCATCATGCTCATCCTACATCCTTCTGGGCAGAATATACCTAACAGAAATTTAAACAAAGGGAGTAAAATATTTTAGCATATTTATTTTTTATTGTTTTATTGCTTCCTTTTTCTTTCTTTCTTTTTTTTTTTTTTTCCATGATACAAAGCCGTGATCTCATGTGAAACAAAAAAATATCAGAAGATTAGTGGAAAATGGAATCTTTCTGAAGAGGAGATATTTGTTAAACTTAACCTGGGTGTCTGATATTTTTCTTAGAGGATACAGAAGGACAGAAAATTCCAGTTAAGATTTAAGTTGACTTTTTAAAGTATTACAGAAATCTAATGACTACTCTGCATAAATTACTTCCAGATGCTGACCTGCTTGAAAATGGTGGAATAGGATAATCCCATGTTTTAATCAGCACCTGTAACAGGTGAGATATCACCCAAATTTGTTTCAAAATATGCAAATAAAATCTAGATTTTTATGAGCAATTTTCTTGAAACAGTATTCTGCAAACCTTTTACATCCTAGAGAAAAAATATAGTTTTTGTCATCAAAAACTAGAGTAAAACCCCCAAAAAACCAAGTATAACTTTTTAGAGCTGTGGGTTTCAGTTTACAGAGATGAAGAATGGAAATAATTAATCTAGAAAATATTTTCTTATTCCCTTTGTTTCACTTTTCATATAACTTCTTGCAATGAACCAAACAAACTCGCTCCCAGGGCACAGGCCTCAGTGTGCTGAGCTTGTCTACAACTGGCCTAGCTGGGAGAACTTCACCAATCATAATGTTGTTTCTGATCAATGTCCTGCAAGTGCACTTGACTGATTTCTTCAGAGATTGGGAACCAGATGTGAGAATGATAAGTAATAACAAACAACCCCAGAAACACAATGTTTATCATAATCAAAGAGTAAAATCACCATTTGAAAGTTGTGTCTGCTACAAGGCAGTTTTTAGAGGCCAACAACACTGAGGCACTAAGGATGCTAGGGAGTAAAGGGTTCCTTGCTTGTGAAGGGACTAATTTCTAATTTTTCATTTCTGTTTGTAATCGCTGTCATTTTTGTTTCTCATGCTTTGGATAAAAAAGGTGACTTTTATATTTATTAGAACTAGGTTTCAATAAACATTATGCAATATGGTAGACCAGGGAATGATTTATTGATAATTTGTCACTTATATTTATGGAAGTGTAGACCCTGGAGCCCTAGGGCTGGTAAATCATATTATGCAGCTACAAATGTTTTTTTATTCTTTGCTGCCAAAAGTGCACCATGTAAACTGATTGCCTCACCAAACCCCTGGGGCCTGATAATGATGCACTTGCTAATACAAAGGCAGGAGGGGAGGGTAGAAGACAACTAATTATAAGTTTATTTTTGTTTCAATATGTTTGCCATTTAATCTAGAGTTCCATAAACAACAGATTGATGAAATATAATTAGGAGGAAGATTACTGTTTAATGAGGGAAAAGATTGGGAAAGAATGTAAATGGAGCAGTGGGCTGTGCAGAGTTTTTAGCTGTTTATTATTGTACAGCTGTAAGGCACTTTCACACAGTTCCCAGATGGAAGCAGCTGTTAGCTCTTCTCCATAAGAAAAAAGGAGGTTCATAGTTCATTTTTATCCACTTGTTCCAGCCTAGTAACGCTCACTACAACACTTCACCAAGTCACAGCTCTCAGCTACGGCTGAGACTGTCAGGATGGGCACCCTGTCTTCATTTGCCACTTTGCCATTCACTTATCACATCTGGCAACCTCTCAAGCAACAAGCTGTTCCACTCCTTGTAATATGTTTATCTCCCGTGGTGATGTCAGCAAAAGTCAGCAAATCTAATATTCATGCTCAAACAGATTTGTTGGTGCTCTTTGTTTATAAGAAAGAGCTCTATATCACCCCTGCAGCTGCTTCCTCTTCACCAAGCTTTGTTTTCGTACAGTACTTCTCTGATAGGCCTTGGGAGCAGTACAAAGAATGGGACCATCTGACTTAACAGGTTTTTTCTTGTTGTTGTTTTTTTTTGGGGTTTTTTTTTTTTTTTTTTTAATATGAAGAGACTCCATCCTACATCTCTTTTTTTCCACAGCATGTTATGAAACTCACATTTTCCGCTCAGCTTCACAAGGGCTCATACACAAGACAGAATATAAAAGGCAAATAAAACAGACATTTCTTTAAAAAGCAGTAACTGGGTAAGAAAAAAAGTAGGCAGACTTTCAAAAATGAATACTACAGTAACACTTCTCTTGTAGCACTTAAACAATTCCACATTATGGGCCAAGATATCCACTGCCCTGCACAGGCATTTACGTTAGTGCAAAGTGAGTGTAAATCTTTGCCATTTCAGACAGGTAGTATGTTATATTTGGTGCCAAGGTATTGCACAAGCTACAGGGAATTAGAGAATTTGGTGCTTGTTTTTGTAATAATTTATACATTTCACTCTTCTCATTTCACAGTGTTTGGAGCTATCTCAGATACTTTCTATGGCATATTGTGTTTGGGATTATTTAAATTTATATTTCTGAGGTATGTTATGCATGATAGTCCTATCAGTCAAGGCAAAGGCAGTGTTCTTATTCCAGACTGGCATTAGTCAAAATGTTTCTGAACAGCTTCTCAATCTGGGTGAAGTATGTTCTTCTTCATTAGTTTCTTTTTTGAGATTGGATTTTCTAAAATTTCTTTTAGACTACTTCACCATTTATTCAGATGTTTGGCTAGAATTTCATTCCAATTCCACAATTTATTTGTTCCCAGTGCAGAATAAAGTTGGAGATCTGGGTTTAACTAGGTGGCAATTGTGGCACTTCCTTTTCCACTAATATAAACCAGTCTGGTTCTAAATCTCTCTCTCTCTCTCTCTGTCTTGTGGTTTTTTTTTTTCCTTTTTAAAGGAGGAACCAAGAGTATTGCTTTAAGTATTGAATTAAATTCTGGTATCTTTATATTATTTTGCTATTGGCTGCCACCAGGCAATTTATTTCACAGTTTCCAAAACACCTTTCAACATTAATATACATTACATTTTATAAATTTAACATTTAGGAGAATCTCAGGAGTAGAATTATATCCTGATGTGTAAAAAAAAAAAAAAAGTACAAAATATTCCAACAGTATAAAGTTGTTTTTTTAGTTATTTTAAATTGTATCACTATCAACAGGCCACCCACATGCTTAATCTAGAAGAACCACCTCTAGGCTATGAGGAAATCTCTGTGGCCCCAGAAAACTTGGCTATTTTACCGACAAGGATGCTGGTTAAAGCCAATTATGGCAGAGAATTTTATGTTCCAAACAGCTGTCCAGTTGGAGTTGGGCTAAGACCACCAAGTTATTTCATGTGTCACAAATAACCATCTGATTGGCTAAATAAAGTTGCATATATATTTTTATGAATAGAAGTGGAAGGTTTAATTTGCTTTTGTTTGTGGGGTCTTATTTATTGCTTGAAAGTGTTTGGATGCCTGCTGGGTATTTGTGAAAAAGGGTTGCAAAAGCTGCACATATTTCACCTGCAGGTCAGGAACAGAGACACAGTGTTGTGGTTAAGGCTGCCCAAAGCCGAAAAACTACACTGGAGCAAGATAAGAAAACTACTGCCAAGGTTGTGGACCAAAACTAAGAACCCACTTACCCAACTAAAAATCCCGGCTATGTATGTATTGTGTGTATGTATGTGTTTATTTAATATTAAGGAACCATTTATGCTCAAAAATTTTGCCTGCAGTTTAGGTATGCTACTACTTAAAATTACAGCAGTTTAAATTACTTCCTTACCTGCTCTTTAGTGCCTGTTTTCTCTTGTTTGATTAGTTCATGCACCTAGAGCACTTTCCTATGCAGTTTTTACTGTTTCCCCTGTTTAGCCAGTCTGTTTTTTCATCCTGTCTATAACGTGAAAGCCCTATGCAGTGACTTAGGAGAGAAAAACATTTTCAAATCTCAAAATTTGTAATTTTACAGAAAAATAAAAATGCAAGAGAAAAACTGGAAATGCTAGCAAAAGGAGCCCAAGATAGCTGGAGTGTCTGCATCTAACTTCTAGAAGAAGAACTTTGTTAGTCTAATAGTCATTGGCATCACTTTAAGATACTGACCCCAAAATTCCTAAATTCATGGATCACATTCATATTTCTCATTAGACTAATTACTAGACATTTATAATCCAGCCAACATTTCTGAACTCTCTTTTAAAACATTCTAAAGTAAATTGCTTGTCCATGGCACAGAATTAAAGCTCCCTGAGGTTTTATTTGTTATCTACTTCCCAGCTCCATTACACAAAACCCAAAAGATTTACTGAAAAATATTTGATTATCAGTGCTAAATAGTTATCATTATTATAAATTACTTTATAATTTATAATTTATATATTGTTATATGTTTATTATGTATTTATCAGTTGATTAATATTTGCTAATCAGTGCTTTCTTAATATTTGCTTTCTCTCATAAGACATCTATATTCAGCTTCTTCTTCTGTCTCACTGAATCTTTCACTTGCTTCTTTTCCTTCACACAGCTTACTTTTTTTTTTTCACCATCTCCATCTTTCCTCTTACCTTTAAATTACTCCTCTGTTATCACCTGACTCATTCATGTCTTGTCAGTCTGCAGCTTTCAAATGCAAAAATTGCTCATGGTTTCAAAACTGTATTGCAAATAAGCTATAGGCAGTATCTAAATCAAAAGCAGAGTATCCAATAAAACATATCTTTACATATTATTAAAAAAAATCCTTTCCTTTTTCTGTCTTATTATTGCTAACAATTAACAGCCAAGAGCAAGATTTCTGTGCCTTGAGGCAATTGTATTCTATGAAACCAATAATTACAATGGTGATTTATTACCTCATTCAAGAAAGAAGAGTTGTGATAAGAAGCACAGGAAAAGAGTTTCTACAATTCTGTTTTTCTCTGTGTTAAATTTCTGCAGTATGGGAGTGGTTGCACAGATCTTAGTGAGGGATTTCATCTCCAGGATGCCACTCAGCCAGGAATAACTTTTATAACCATCTAGCCTGTTCTTTAGGATGGCATAATTGAAAGAACAGACTTAACCATTGGGTTCAATCCATGAAATACATTTGAGACTTAACATATCTTTTAGAAGGGCACCTACAGTAAAGACCATGACTGAGGGAAAAGCCACAGCCCCCGCCCCCCCCAGTTAACCTTGACTTGACCAAAAGGAAAACCTCCTGTGGAGGCACTCTTAACCAGATGAACTAAATGTGTGAAACATTTTGGTTTACAGTGAAGCTGCAAGAAGATTCCCAAAACTAAGCAGGAAAAAGTTTTACGCTCTAAAAATTTCACAAGAGATTTTTTTAAATTTTGTGGCCTTGAGTATATACTGACACATGGTAGCTATTAACTGCAAGGCATGGGTCTGATATTTTCGATAAGAAAAGAATAAAAGAGATCAGAAAAGAGAAGAGAAGGAAGATTTCCAGGCTTTTCCTTGATAACAAACCTCTACTCACACTAAAAATTCCCACAAGAACTGGAGGAAATTTTTTAGCTTAACAGCTTAAAAAGACATACAAAAGCTCTGTCTAAGTATGAACACTAAAATAGTCTGTGTGTATGATTCACCTGCTACTTTAGGCCATACTTTACAGTATGATAATCAAACTTAGCAAATCACTCTACCATGGCCATCAATAAGAACACACAGCTTTTAAAACCCACCAGAAATGGAGACTTTCTATGTATGTGCCTGAATATCTGCCACTTGCCCTTAAGGCCATTTCAAGTCCCCAAGTAAGCTGATATTTAACACCTCATAAAAAAACTGTGTACACCTGAGCAGAGGAAAGAAGTGACATTTGTTGGTGGTTTGTATGGAGGATCAGATTACCTTTTTTAAAAGCAAGCAAGATCTTCCTCTAAGTGTTTAGAAGGAGAAGGAGGAAGGGTGGCATTGCAAAAATCTTTGTTTTGGAGAAAGTGTTAAAAAGATAAATGGGTTTGTACAACTGCAAGCAAGCATACCATTTTATAAAACTGCACAGACTTACACTGCTTCTTAGTGAATTAAAAGATTTACAGTACACACCTAAGAAAAATTATAGCTACTCTGCACTTACCCTCCAGGTACATGGTGGCTTTTTGACTGTCATGTGCTCAGAAAGATCTCTCTGAATATGCCCAGATGCATGCAATGACTCTGATTTCTTTAAGGCTAAACAAGAAGGCAATGAGTTGCACACTCTGCTCTGCTTTGTTTTCCTCAAGTGAAATATGATTTTAAACCTAAACGCTGAAATGGCACCAAATATTTAAAATATTTTATAGTTGGTGAGGTTTTCCACAGTGCCGGTTTGTTTTCCATTCCCCCCATGACATCTCACAACTCTAAGTGCTCAATGACAGCCTGTAGAGGTTTCGCCATAATCCACCTTTATCCATTAACAGACACTCAATCACTAAAGTGCTTACTAGACTAAACATATTTATCCAACCAAATCACACTTTACAATGCAATGCTGCCAATCAGACCCCAGCTATTAACGAGGAACTGCTTTAAGGGGATTTTGGTGTTTGTGCTGTGAAGAGCATGCTTACCTCCAACAAACCACTAAACCAAATTAACATAGCTGTATCCTCATAAAAGAAACCAGATATCCTGTTGTGAAAATAGAAAGCTTGGTAGGACAGGGCTCTTTTGATGGCTAACAGTGTGGCAGACGAAGGCTTCAGACTACAAATCTGGTTACCACAGGCTCATTACAAAACTCTAGCATTAAGCTTTTGCTGACTTTAAAAACAAAATAAAAATTTATCATTTGGGTAACTCAGTAAGTCATCGACTTACTAAGTTACTATTATAATTGCAATAAGTGCTGTAATTGTTGGATAAGGCTCCTTAATTCTAATTGCTCCTTTGTCCAAGATCATGTTGTAAAAATGCTTGCATTAGCCAAAATAAAATCCAAGAGACACAAATGTGGTAGTAATAATAATTCTTTTTATTAGCCTGGAAAAGAGGAAGAGAACAAAGCTTTAAAAAGACTTCAAAGTCCTGACCAAGAGAAAAAAAATCTAAAATCGGAGAAACATGCGTACACTCTGCCCTTTTATTAGACTCGTACAGACTAAGTGCCATCACCACAACTTAGAGCTTGACAGCATTTCTTTCCCAGGCAGCAGGAAAAGTTACACCATCCATGTTGCAGGGCTAATTTAAGTTCTCTGTCAAAAACTACATAAACCAGTCCTGTATATTCTCACTAGGAAGCCCTAATAGTTTTAGACTTTTTGGTATTATACATCCTTTAAATCCCAATATTTTAAAGCTGGATTCGACATTGGCTGGGGCTTGGTGTATTTTCCCTCCACTTAACCATAGCTAAAAGAGAGGTTTAAAGTTTTCAGCTCTGAGGTAAGTGACTCATGAAAATTCATGTTTTTAAGAAACACTTATCAGTTTAAAAATGCATATATATCCTTCTTTACTCCCAAATAGCTTTAGCTCTGTTATTGAGATATGTATTTCCAATCCTCCACTGCTTATCAAAAATAATGAGCACTTTCTTTTTTATTAGCTTTTATAAACACTTCTGGGGAAAATTTTATGAGCAGCTAGAACAAGTTTTACTTCTTGCAAAGAAGGCTTCATGCTGGAGTTGTATCCAAAATGAGCAAACCACAACATGAACAGATTTTCCAAAAATCACTGGAGCAAACTTCTAAGTTAGAGTTGGAAACATGTAAAATACAAATTAACTTGTCATGTAAGAGAGTAGTACACTTTTGTACGGTAGATCCATGCACCACGTTCCATCACAATATGTATCCATCACCACTGTTTCTGTAGTCTCCATGTGTTCTGAATAGGTATAAATAATGCAAAAATTTGCAAATTAAGGGCTTCCAAGTTTGTGTGTAGGAATGTCAATATATGTTTTCATATGAAAGGAACCAGTGCAGGCTTTCAATGCATAATTATACCACTTAGAAAGGGAAAAAACCATAATACTAGAAGTACAAGAAGAAAAGAATGAGTTGCAATACAAATTAAGAACAGGAATTATTGTAGACCACAATGAATCTCAGCATTTAGAAAATACTTGTTGTGGTTCATAAAAAGTATGCCTTTGCTCTATATCTATATTAATACATTTTATATTCTATATTGTATATATGTGCCACAGAAAGCAATGAAAACAAACACAGAAAGCTGCCAGAAAGAGGTTTGTCCTGATTAACTGAGAAAGCAGCATTAATAACTTGTAATGCTGCCAATTCAGTTCTGTACCACCAATTTGACACAATTTGTTGTTCCATGGAACATGAATTTCTCAATGTTCCACTTAGTTATTTTTAATTGGTGTTTTGTTTTGAAAGGTACCACATGTAGCATATTGAAACTTTTCAGCTAGCAGAAAATGAAGAATAGGGCAAACACTGGTGCAACAAAATATTTCATTCTTTCATAACTTTGTTACTCAAGTGGAAAGCACGACCACATAATTAAAGCATTTTACTTGAATACTCTTGTTATGTTTATAGGCTAGAGATGTTATGAATATATGCCAACTTCTGGAGCACATGGGGAAGGGAGGGAACAGCTAATCTGTTGAATCACATGATGCAACTCATACCTGTAACGTGCACAAATAATAAGAGAATACTGCCCATAGTTCTAAGTACCATGCCCCCAGTTTCTATGTACAAGGGCAGTATTATGCCTTTTCACTTGTGACGCATGAAAGTGCCAAACTTCCCATTTAGTTTCCAGTTGCATCTTTAAATAGACATAATACATCCAGCCAGATTGCCTATATTTTCCACCACATGGCCAGCTTGATTTGTCTTCTGGAAATTAGATGATTCATTCTTTAAAGTTGCTCCACTGAAAGGCTTTTCCACATGTTACCCAGTATTGATAATCTACACAGAATTGTATTTGTAGGAGGTAGAGCAATTAGAAAGTACAAAGTTTGTAGCTGCCTCTAAACATCTTTGACATAAATAATAAGTATTTTCTGTGAAATAATTTAAATCTAAACCAATTTCAAGACTCCTAAATCCCAAAAAAATTAATCCAAATTTACTAATATATGCTGTTTATATTTACCCTACAATGGATAACATTATGCCATATTTTAGAATTATTTTCTTCAGACTGAAGATAAAACCTGAAAATAATAATTAATTAGAAAACATATTACCAGTAATATGATGGGTCTTTCAAATGTGAGTCTCTTTTTCTAGTTTCTGCTTTATTCATTTCCACAGTACAGGTCTCATCATGGCATGTTGGCCAATAAACCTGTAGCACAAACTGGGATGCTCCTGTTAAGCTTGTTCACTCTTTAAAGTATTTTTAGCTTATTTAATGCAGCTTTACAGGCTACTGAAAATCTTTGAAGTCATTGCACCTATTCTTTAGGTTTTTAAAATGCTACCATCAAGATATTTTTCTGTTACTAACTGTCCTAATATGCGAGGATAGTTATAATATTAATTCTTCATTACACAAGCCAATATAGGCCAAAAAAAGTAGGCACCAGAGGTAGTACTTGATATTATGGGGTCTGCTGTGACTGATCATGGGGAGTCAAGTCCTTTGTGGTTATCAAGTCCTCCTTGGTACTATTTGTGCTGGGCCACAGCTTTCTCTTGCAGAAACATCCGTATATATCTGTGGTTTGTTCCTTATCTCACCAAATACAGAAGGGCTCATTATCTGTGATGGAGCAGAGTATGCCTATGAGGACAACTGTGGACTGGCTCAGGGCTGGCTTCTCTACAGGCTAATAAGGTCTATATATACCTACACATGTGTGTCTGAATACCTGTAAGAAACCTACTAGCCCAAACTGGCAGGCCAAGAGGACAAAGCACTTGCTTGCTGGCCAAGTGGTCAGTCAAGACATTCTCTTGGCTACCACAAGCTTGCTTCTTTCTCTTTTCATGCTCAAGCAACTTGGTAAGAACATTTGCATTGTGAAATCCTGATGGACTAGGTTACTCTCCTTTCTGGGTAAACCCATGGGGCCACCAGTAGGTGTTCTCTATCTGTTTGATAAAAATGTTTTAAAAATAAGGTGTTTTCTTAAAAAAAACATAAATACCATCTTTCTTTTATTATGTTAAATAGCTCAACAAATGTCTAGTAAAGAAGTTGACAACTAGTAAAAATTGTTGTTAATTATTTAGCCAAAGTACTGCTGCTGTCTGTCTGAAAAGAGGCTACAGAAAGCAATATTATCATAGAAGAGAGATAGCATCTAATCTAATATTTCGTAGGAACATTTCATGTAAGAAGCCTTCAAACTCTATTTTTCCTTTTGCTAAAATATTAAAGAAAGATGATAAACAGTTCATTATCACCTGCCCTTCTCAGTCTACAATCTGAATCTAGAAGAGTATCATATTCTGTCCACAGTTCAATGGCAAATGGATCCTAGAAAAAGCAGTGCTTTACCTCAAGTGGATGTTGCAGGCACATATGGATGGGACATCCTGTTCCTCCATGCTTTAGTTAAGTTTTATCAGAAAGTATTTAAGAGGGAAAATTCACAGCAAAAGTGAAATATATGTTCCAACTAGAATGCACATAATCAGTGCCTTTTAAAATTTCATCATTCTGACTAATCAAATTTTGACATCATAGAATGCATTCAAGATTTTATAAGCCAAATAAGTCAGTGTGAAATCAAAATGGGAAGACACATGGAAGCCACAACCGTGCCTTGCTGAGCATTTTGATACTCATCGCTTTTTTTTCTTTACGTATAAAAAAGTAGGTAGTTTCAGTTTAGACATATTCTAATTCAGTGATGTTAGAAAACTATTGAAAGAAATGTTTATTCCATTTGCATTGACACAGGAAGGGAAAAAATGTTTTTTTTTTGCCACAGAGTATGTGTTTCAGATGCATTCGTTTTACTATCTGGTGTCCAAGAAAAAGGGCTGCTACATTCTCACTGTTGTGACAAAATTGAGCTTTTTTTACTCAGAAATTTTTTACCCAGAAATTCACTGTTTTAGTAGAGTCTGGAGCATTTCTTCCCTTCCTCCTGATTCTAAATATCTACAATATACAGTTTATGATATATATATTTAAAACATATAGATAGATTGATTGACCTATTTCAATACTTCAGTTTGAGTTCATGAGAAGGTCCAGAGAGATTTGACTAGTCAAGCTAGGCTTTGTTGGGCTCAAAAATTTTGCTAATATCTCTGTGGGAAAACACAATACTCCTGTTAATTAAAAAAAACCTAGAACATTTGAACCCCAAAAATCCAAAGTCACTGCTGTTATAACTCCGTTCCTTGGCTTCTTCACACCATTGCTGCTGCAGCAGCCACATGCAGTCTTCATAACATTCTGTGATGTTGATCAGGATGATGACCATCGACATCTCACAAGCAGTTTGCATTTAGTAGCTATTCAATTTTTATGCAGTGATGCACTGTTCTTTCTCCCCCACATCATATCCCATGACATTTATCTTCATGTACTGACTCTTTCTTTCATCCTCCATATTTATTTTAGAAGTTGGTAGTATTAGGAAAAAGGCCATTCCACTTTTAGATACTTAATCCCTGATAGACTTCCATGAAATTTTAAGTCTCATTTGAAGATTTTTTTCTGCTGTGAAACAAAATGAACCTATAATTTACATAGGTTTAAGTATGAACATTTCTTTACTGATAGAAGACCAAACCTTTTTTTTTGGTTCACTTTGTTTTTTTCCAAAATAATATTTATCTGGTTGCCTGTTCCATAATCCTTTAGTGAAAGGTCAAAGATTAAAACTAAGCACGCTCCTTCTGTGCCCTCAAAGCGAGCATAGCAGACAACCTCCGTTGTCTTGGTTTCCTGCTACTCAGTGTTTGTCAGACACTGATTACGAATAACACCCTGAGCAGTTATCTCTATATGGTATGTTTCTAAATCAAATGTCATAACCAATGAGTCACCATGAGTAAGAGAAATAAGATTACCTTTTAAAATAAGTTCACAGTAATCCTTTTCTTAAATGTCACAGCTAACAACTCATTATTTTGCATGACATGCAACTTTGAAGTAAAACCCATTTGTGAATGTGCAGTGACTTGGTATTTCCATGATGAGGAAAGGAGTGGATTGATTTTTCCATAGACCTTTATTCTGTACATTTTGGAGCTCAGATCTTTTTGCCATGCAGATGTAAATTCAAGAGTATCAGTATAAATGCACTACCATTTCTTTCATAGATTTATATAATTTTTTTTGCTTTCACAACTCTTGGTAGATGGAGAGGAAATAAGTCAGACTATAGAAATTTTGAAAGCTTTAAAATAAAATAACGAGCAAAGAATTTTCCAGTGGGTGGGGCAATAAAAATGAAAGGCAGGTCCCCCAAGAGTCACAAACATGGAAGAGGAAACAGCCAAGATTGGATAAGCTGGCTGAACAGTGAGAAACAATACCAGGGACACAGGCTAAGTGATCCCAAAGGAGAATGGAATTTTGAATTGGTGATAAAGTTATCTAAGTTTCTTTAATTGACTGATGGTATGATTAATGTAAAATAACCCCAAGGAATCCAATAGAACCACTAACAAACATTTAAATAAGAGTTTTGAGGGGAAAGCTCAGAGACATAGAAATGTATCACTTAGAGTGGTACAGTTTGGGCAAGATCTGAATCTGTTTCCAGATTTCATGGGCACAGCCCTGCTCCCTGGCAGGATCCTGCTCTGCTCCAACACTGAGGGCCCCTGCCTGGAAAGTCTTACACAACTTGTGAAACTTATGTTCCTTATCTTGGAAACAAGCATATTTAAAACTTAAAAGGGATTTGAAATACTTCTCTGCTGTTTTCACCACACCAATATGCTGTAGGGGCAAGCAATTTTTTGCTCCGTGTAGTGTGAAACTGTACACATAGATTTGTAAAATGTATATGGGTCTAGGACTGGGAAAGTCCTTCAAATTCCACCTACAGACAAGATTTATCATATTTTTTTGCTTAGATAGCTTTCTGAAAAAGATTACTTCAAATGGACAAGCATTCTTTCCATTTTTTCAGTCAGTCTCAAGAAATTTTCTGTGAAAACCTAAACTTTCAAGCTGAAATATCTCCAGGAAATGCAAATCTTCTGATCAACTTTAGGCTTCCTTCACTACCACAAAGTGATCTCAAAGTGGGCTTTGGGTTTTTTTTGTTTGTTTGTTTTCTATTTATGGATGCTAGCTTTGGAGCAGGCTGTAGGCCCATGGCCTGCCAGCCCTGCCTGAGAAGCTAGCCTGGGAAATTCATGGGAGGATTCAAAACAATCCTCAAAGACACAAAACAGCCTGCAGGTGCTGTTTTTCTGATTCCCGTGTTTTCCTTACAGGAGAAGGTCAGGGGGTGGTAAACCCCACTGACCAATGATGGTAATGTAGTATTTTACTAACCAATAAGAGTTTCCTTTCTGTACTCTTCACGAACTAGTCTATATAACATGGCTATAACAATAAACTAGAGATTCTCTCCTGTTCTGACTCCCTTGAGAGTCCGTGTCGTTCTTCCCGCCGTTCCTAATTAGAACAACATCTATTTTGTTTTGGTTTTGTTTTTTGTTGGGTTTTTTCATCTTTTAAAATCCTCCGGATGCAAAGTTCTTGAAGCCTTCATCCATTTTTGAAGATATGCACGTCTAAAAAATTTACAAAACTTTAAAAGTAACAGATTCAGTGGACAACCTTTGAAGAATTGAATCCAACTCCTGGCCCTGAGTACATACCCCAAGAATCACACCATGGTTATGGGGCAGGCAGTTCCAGAAACAGCTGTCACTGTTGGAAGTAATGATTTTTGCATTATTTATGAAACTGAACTACTGTTCACTTTCAGTTCAGTTTAAAACTCTTGTCACACCACTTATTTCCTTTCAGTCATGCCCAAAGACCACTGAATGCAGGAAGTGCTCTGCTGGGTTAGGCTAGTGGTCCACCCAGCATTGTATTCTGCCTCAAAAAGTAGCATTGTGGGGTATTTAAGAAGAGATTGCCAGGCTGACTACTTCATGCAATTCTTTTAACTTGTGCTTCTCCAGCATTCATGATTGATGCATTTGTGATATTAGAGGCATCATCATTCCCAGTTGTTTTGGAATACATTTATGGACCCGTTTTTTTCTAATGAAGTTGTTGAACATCTGCTGCTTTCCTCCACCATATCTTTGGACAATATACTCCGAAATTTCCTGACCTGCTAAGAAAATAATCACTTTTTGCCTGTTTTAATCCAAATTTATACAAATTTCATGGATGTTGCTGATTTTTATCCAGAATGACCAGCTGAATAACAGTTCTCTGCTTAGCTCACAATACATAAATGACTTTGTGAACTCAAATCATGTTCCTCTTCAGGCTTTTTCCCTCTAAATTGTAGACTGCTAGCTATTGATAGCCTTGCTTCCAGGAGTCCCATCTTCTTAGCCTTTCTTTTGTTGCCTTTCTCCCTAACACCTTTAATTACAACACACTTTTTCTCAAGTTATAAATACTATGAACAAACATAGAACTGGCACTAACAGATGTCTTTCTCACAACTTTGTGAAAGGTTGGGGTTTGGGCTGTAGATACCAGTGACTGCAGAAGACCTGCTCTTTTCCCATCTGGCACTCAGCAATGGGACGACAGGTTGGTGGACAGAAAATGTGAATAATCCTCAGCATCTCACTCAAAAAAACTTCTCCAGAACAATCATAAAGTTTCCAAGAGAAGGTTTTTCTTCTTATTTATAAGAAAGTAATTTGATTAATTCTATTTCCATTTGTATATTTAAAGAATGTACAGTAACTCAATCAGACAATTAAGTTTCTTTTAAAGTATTTTAAGGCAGTAAAACAACTCTGTAACTTGTTGTTGCATTGGCACAATCAAGACCAGGCCCAATTATTTCAAACCTTAAACAAATGCAAAACACATTCAGAGCTGGGACGCCTGTACTATCAATGGTGTCTGAAAAAATTATAGCTACATGTTTCTGGTTATATTAGTTTAGAATTTTAGTGAAGTCATTCAATGGGCAAGTCTACACACAGTATTTCCTTTTAGGAAGCTAAAAGATTCTGTTTCCAATTCAAATGAGAAAGTTTCCAGCCTATGCAGCACTGACTCCAGACATCTCTGTAGAGACTGTGTGTGCTTTATCTTTGTGTGATTTATTGCATGACACTGAGCAACAGTGGACACTGAGACTCTAACAGCACAAACCATTCATCAGGGTCTCATCTCTACATTCACACAGAGATTCAGAGTGTAAAAGTGTCCCTTCAAAAGGAAGTTTTTGTAGATGTAGAGTTCAAGTCCACCCAAAAGTCAGACAGGTCTTTGTAATCCAGTATTAAGAGATGTTCAGGGAGCAAGAAATTTGAGAGAAATTACTCATATCCAGTATGTTTCTCAAAATCTGGAACTTGTTTTTGGTCACAGTGTGTACCCTTTCAAAGTAGCAAGGGTTCAATTTTTCCTCTAATATGTATTATCCCTTTTCATCAAGAGCTACTGCTCATCTATTCCCTGTCTACTGAAAAACTATTCAAGTTCTTCTGTTGCAGCAGACTTATTCCTGATCTAAGCATCTGTCAACTTCCTTTCTCAGACAGAAACCTGTAAATTACATCTTCCAAAAAAGAAAAGATTATCATAATCCAGATTAGAGAACCTATGATGATTCAGTCACAATAAAGTCCTACTGGAGATAAGATTGTTGCAGGCTCAATCATGTCAGTTCGTTAAGAAAAAAGCTAAGATTTTGATCTCTAAATCTAATATGAAACTAAATGCAGTTTGTTAAGATGCCTTAAATAAGGTAGGCTTTCCAATGAAAACAAAGTCTTAACTTGCTCATTAAAGAGATCTATTGAAAAAGTTAGTAAAATGAATGTCAGATGATTCTGTTACTTAGAATATTACAATGCCTTTTGTTCATGATTCTGCTCTGTAGAGAAATTAATTTTGTAAGAAAAAACTTGAATTTTGCATGTCCCTGTTTTATTAATATATGAACTAGGAATGCAGTTTCCACAAGCAGTGAAGACTTATTTAGATTTGGGTTGTATTTTTTTTTTTAATTTTATTTTTTTATTTCCATACTCTTTTGTTTTGATAATAGAAGTCTTCCCATATGCGATAATAAATAGGAAACAGAACTCAGGAGATCTGCAAATCAGTAAAGCTGATGCTAAAATGTTCATTTAATAAGAATTTTCTTATTGATTGAAAGAGAAGTATGTTGCTACAGTATACTTGAGTTTAAACAACTCACATTAATCCCTAGTGACTTTTGAAAGTTACTCATTTCCTTGCTGCTGCTCTGCCTGAATCCTGTCCTGTCTAATGTGGCGAGAGAAGCCTGGAAGCTCAGCTGCCTGTCACTGAGCCTGGCCACAGCCTGTCTCTGAGGGCTTTCTAATGCCCTGCCCTGTACTAGCCAGCAGGCTGTTAAAGCTGAAGATGCCAGATCCACCTGTACTTCATACTAGAGCAGCTGTTGGGGAAAGTGAAAAAAAAAAGGGGCTAAATTTATGTTTATAAATGCAACAAAGCCAAATGTGAGGAGATCAGAATGTTATGGAACTAAATTTCCCCACAGAACACGACAATGTAAAGATAGCTGTCCTGGAGAAGAATCCTTATTTCCTTGATGCATCCAGACAATGTGAATCCTCTTTCCACTACCCGGCCAATTGGCTGACATAAGTAGTGCTTAGAATAGCTCTCAGGGAACATTAGAGAACAGGGCCTTTCTTTTATGTTATTTATTATCTATGTTGGCTGATCTTCAATATTTTCATCATCTTCATAGTGATTGTGTTTCCTTCCAGTGTCTCTCACCATCCTTGGGGACTCTTAAACATTTATGTCTGCACTCAACAGGAGAACTTGAAGATTTTGTACGTGACTTCAAGCTAAATCCTAGGGTAATGTATTATTAGGGAAATCATGACGTTCGGGCAGATCTGCCAATTTTATTTGTAAGGAAACTATGGAAAAATTTTACTTGATGCAGTAAGGAGGCAGATGTGCCCAGTAACATAATAAAGTGTCAGGCAAGTATTTAACAAATCATATAATTGTTTGCACTTCTGGCTTCTGCAGATTGCAATTGGCATATCAGCATTTGGACCCTTGAATTAAAGGGGAGACTGGTAGTCTTATCTCTAAGATACCACACTTGTTTTCCCTCTAGCATTCTAAAATTTCAAAAGAGAAATGATAAGGATAAACTAGAATTATCAGAGAAACCTGATTTTTAGTATGGAGGTACTCAACACTTTTTTGAGACTATCAGACTGTTTTGAGCGCAAGGATTTAGGTTATCCATTAGTCATGTTTCTAAAAATATTTGGCATCACCTATTATCTTACCCATGAGCAACTCTGAGGAGGCAGATCAGCCTCTATGGATTTTTTTCAGAAATGGCTTTAAGAATAGTTGGCTAACTTGGAGCTGTTACCAGCCTATTAAGAAATAAAATCTGGGATTTGTCACCAGTGAAATATAATTATTATGCAACTATGATATATTTTGCACCATGCTTATTCATTTATGAAACACTCTTTACTCATCACAGTTGAACTCCAACTTGTAATTTCTTGTGTTACATGACCAAATTTAGTGTTCCATTAAAATATTAAGTGACAAAAAAATTGTCATTGTCCTTCAATCAAACTTTTTACAACCTACCAAGTAGTGTTACTGATTCCCTAAGATCATCTAATGACACTAACTACTGCAAACAAGGAGTTTGAAATGAAAGTTTATTTTTAGCTGATAACAAGCATTTGGAAGCTCCACAGTAATTATCAAATTAATTCAAAGGATTTAATTTCATTGCAAATTAATCTCAGCTAAAAAAATAAATATTTGTGCATTGGCTACTCTCTATGGTCTAGTGAGAGTTCTACTGACAGATTTCCCTGATTACAGACAAGTTCAGGATGGTCTGAGATGTGGGGTCGCAGCCATCTACCTTTTATTTTCTGCCGTTATCATAAATGCTGTCAATCATTTTAATGATTGATTAATTCCCTAATGCTGTGCATTCAGAATGGAATCATCCCATTAACTTTAGTGGGACCACAGTTTGATTTGGAAGTTAAAAAGTTCCCTGTTTCCTTTGACAAATAATAATGTAAGTAAAAAAAAATAATTTAAACTTTATTGTTGTATGAAACAGGAAATACAGATTGACCATAAGTTTATTTTTTCTACTTTTTTGAAAACATTTCTCTCACAGAAAAGGTGTAATTTTTTCCCTATAATCTATTGGCAACTTGGCAAGGATGCTGTGCTCCAGACTTCTTTGGAATCTAAATAACATTTTAAAAGAAGCCTTAGTGTTTCAAGAGTTCAAGAATCATGAGAAGTTAAAAAAAACCTTCTAAATCTGTGCAAAAACTCATTAGTGCTTACACAATGTATTTATTGTAGCAAAAACCCAATAGAATGCACTAAAAATACTATGCGCTGATGAGATCATTGCAAAGGGGAAAAATTTAATATTTCAGGATCAGATATATTTAAAATCTTGTAAAACTAAATATGTGGCTGTTTATGAATGAAAGAAAATGGTTTCAAGTAGGCTAGATTTTCAGGTAATCAATTTGTGTCTCTCACATGAAAGCACTTTCTCAGGCTCCACTGAAGTATCTTCTACTTTTGTCCTTTAACAACTTTGCATTGCAAAGTTTATTTAAAGGCAGTCATGAAGAAGTAGAGTGACCATTCAACTAATATTTTTATTTCCTTGTCTTTACTGGAAATTCTTTAAAATTTATTTTCTCAGATTTTGCACTATTTTCCTCTCTACCACTTTATCTCCATTTTCAGAAGGCTACATCACTTTTTCAAATATTTTCCAAAATCTTCCAGTTTGTATTTTTTGCTGCTTGGGAAAGACAGTGCTTTGAAGACTTTATATGGATTTTATTATTTCATTATTTTAATTTCAAATATGGACTCTGATTCATAGGTTTAGAAAGATTTTTATGCAAGTTCTTCTTTCTTTCACCTGTCAACAAAACTTAGTTAATTTGTTGTGAGTGTCCTCCCCTACCAGCTCTTGAGAATATTTCTGAGGAATGCATTGGTAGTTTGCAGCCTTAATTATTCTATTTACATAGCCCATCTTCGTCATTAAGTACTATGTAAATATTTACTTATAATTTTATGCCATTTACAGAAAATAACTTAAAAATGATTGTCTCAAAACAGTATTTAGAGAAGAAAAAAAAATCTCAAATAAGCAGTATATCTCTTGTCTATTCCGGTTTTACACTGGGTCCACATTGTAGAAGCAAGGTTCTAGTTTTCAGCAGACTTGCTATAGATACAACGCATCAGAACAATAAACTGTTGGTGTTTTATGATAAGATAGACCTTTTCCTGAAGTTTTGTTTTGGGGTAAAAATATTTTGCGGTTCTGATAACTCAGGGTGAGCCATTTTGTTGTTCTCCTTCATTTGAACCCAGCTGTAGTGAGCTGTTTAGACTTTCTCGAGAGCCTAGTTAACTCTCAGCTTCCTTGAAATAAACTTGTGCTTGCACTTGTATCAGATTCACCGGCCAAATGTGGGGAAGCAGGAGTTTTCCTGCTTTTAGCCTATGAACCACTTTTTTACAAGAAAATCACATCTGACATGGAGAATAGGGAGAAAGTTGGTAAGATTATTTTCAGACCTGTGTGCATATCATGATCTATACTGGTGTTGTGCTCAACACAAAAGACCAAGAGCACAATGTTGCACTATTTCCTTCTCCTCTAATGTCCATTAAACCAGACTGCAAAAAGCAAACATTTTTCTGTATGTGGAAGTGTTTCCCTGGGCAGGCATGCTTTCTAAAATGATTTGGGTACTGTTATTGAATACCAATGCAAAAAGTCCGGAAACTCTAACTTTGTGATGGTTAGAAGTAATTTATATAAAGAAATACTGCTTTAGACACTTAACTTTCAAAACAAAACCAAAAACAAAACCTCAGGGAAAGTTTTGTGGTTTTTTAAAAACTGAAGAACCTATATGATCCATATTTGTCTTTTTATTTTTTTTTTGTCATTCAGCTGTAATATTGTATGAGATTAAACATGTTTTTGTAGTATGACAAATTAGAAAAAAAATCTAACTTGTCTTTTTCTATGCAGACTGAAAAGCTTCTCAAACAGGATTTGCTCTGATTTCTCTCCAATTAAAATAGAATGCAAATAGCTGAAAGTTCTTAAACTATGTAAACAACAACAGTAAGGGTACCATTAAAAATATCTGGCTGTAATTTTAGCTTTTAAAACTCTGTTTTTAATTTTCCCTTCATGCCACTGGCAAAAATGAAAGTTTTTGTCTTTATAGGGACAAATGAACAAGAATGTAATGAAAATATGAAAAGCTATTTCTTTACATATTTTAACTTATATTTTTAACTCAGTTTCCTACTTCAAGACAGCTTCTGCTTAATAATTCAGCATCCCAGTCCTTTATTAACTTAATGTAATTACTTTCTTACTTTAAAACCTAACAAGGAATGAAGCTTGTTTAAGTTGCATAAAAGTGAAAATATCCTCATGATGCTCTCCAGATATCCCTTGGAAAAAGAGGAGAACCCACTCTGCCCCTGCTGACAGCACCTAGGACAGTGAAATCTGTGTCCTGTCCTCAGGAAGCCAGTGAAACACAATGAAGTCTACTATGACTATTTGCCATCTTTTCAGTTCCCACCACCATACTTACTGTTGTCTGAAAAAGATGACAAAAAATTTCACTTTATAAGCCTTCAGTTTCTCAACTAAGCTAGGTAAGAAGCAGATTTTGTGAATGGAGTAGTAGAAGGTGAGCACGCATGACTTACCATAAATAAGTTTGTTCTATTAACTCTCAAGTTTTTACAAGGTGTTGTCCTGGTGTTTAGAACTTACTGTAGAGTGAAAAAATCTTTCTGAATTTTGAGTTTTCACAATCCCTTGTTCTTCTGCAAAATAAAAAAAAAAAAAAAAAATAAAAATAATTCCCTAGTCCTAAATGATTGCAGTTTCGTTAGAAGTACTATTAACTCTCTGCAGTCTCAAACCTGCAAAAATGAAAGCTGTTCAGGTCAGTTTTGAGGAAGAAGAAAATCTAAGATTGCTAGAAGGACAAAACAATGAATTACAAGCAGTTTTACTCATACCTTTTATAGAGGCCTGCAAAAGTGTTGCAAATTATGTGATAGCAATATATTCTCTTACTTTGAAAGCCTTAATTTCTTTAACTAAAGGAACAAAGAGCTTCAGAAATTTTTACAGTTTTTTTTGCAATTAGAAATTTAGGCAATAGAGACATGCAGAAATATAGTATAGTTTTTTTATTTACCAACAACAACACTATTATTAAATTTTTTTATTGTGGAACTTTCATATTTTTTTCTGTCTAGAGTAATAGTGTTGATGATGATTTAAAATTTGTGTAACAGAAAAGAATAAACTTGGTTAAAAATAAAACTTGGATAAGAACAAACATGGCTAAAAATACCATGTGTATATACCAAAAATATCATGATGCTTCCAGCATCAACCTGTGTGTCTGGGTTCTTCTGGGAAAAGATATTAATATTTACTGCTGAAATAATTTGTTGAAAATAATAAGTAAAATTTTTCTATTTATGTTTTGTGGAGATCTGATTGGTAGCAGATAGACCCAGGTACTACAAACGAGGGAATTCAGATCCTAACTGCTAAATCCAAAGGCTGTGTCTCTTCAGTCACCAGCTGCGTACCAACATAGCAAAAGGAGAGATAAAACAGTTTGTGGAAAAAGTCTTTTCAGTCCTTTTATATTACATTTAAGCTGTGTGTGTTGTGTCCATGAAGGAAATCTTCAGAATTCAAATACACATAAATATGGTTGATACCATTGTTTTTCATGCGTAGTTTTTAAAGTGTGACTCTGTTTATTGACATTTTGAGCAATAATACACAGTTATTTTTAAGTATTTTTCCATAACAATCAATGAAAAGGGAGAAGCTTAAAGTTCAGTAAGACAGGAGTCATAAAATTTAAAAAAGAAAGTGTAGCTTCTGATATTTTGCATTGTCTCTTTTGGATGCACATGGTATAGATGAACATTTCACTATTATGCTGACAATGTTCAAAGAAAGTTTAGACAGTTTTTCTATAGATAAGTTTAGATAGACAATATTCAGTTTAGGAAATCTGTAGCAACAGAATAGGAAATGAATTCTTAAAAACCTTCAAAGAAGATAATTTCACATCATCCAGACAGATGAGCTCACCAGTCAGTTCAGTAATGCATGCTACTTGAGTGGTACATGACTTGAAATAAAAGCAATCAATGTTTGAAGAGATTTTAACTGATGACTACTAAGGTTAAAATCAAGGTTTCCTTTAGTGGTCATTCTACTGCGATCCCTGTTTTTTAGTCTTTTGGGTTATCTTGTCTTGAAAATAAGTTCCTTGCAGTGGAGCTCAAAATGTTTCGTTTTTCTCCACAGAACACTGAAAATGTGGGTTAAACTATTAATGCCATGTTACATTCTTCTTTCCATGGTCTAGACTGTAATCCCATTCGTTGGCCACGTGAACCAGTTTTGTAAATTCAGTATTATGTTTAAATTCCAGTGAGATCGCTCAAGTTATGCAAACATAAATCTTTCTAAGACTGGGGCCTAAGGCTGTGTAGTCCCAGGGCAGAAAAAGTTTTATCTTTTCTTCTAGAGGGCCAAGCTCACTGTCAGACATAACAAATAAATAATACACTGGAAATATCATTATCTGAATTGCAAGCCTATTTTTACAAAAGTATCATGTTCCCTAGTGGTTGAAACATTATTCCAGGATAGACCAATCTTGAGTTTGTATTTCAACATTGCATGTCACAGCATAGCCAAACACTATGCAATTCATCCAGGAATCAAGAATCCATGAATTCCTATTTACCATTGAACCCAGCATAGTTTTTGGGTTCTTTTTTCATGTAAACAATTAAGATTATATAATTTCCTTCCCATGAACATAGTGAATATAACATTGAAAAGGGAAAGCTCTACTTAGTGTTAAGTACCTCCTTTCATTTTCAAAAGGGCTGTAATGTGCTCTGGCCTGAGGACATTGATAATTGCTGCTCCACTGTATTCAGTTGCTCATGGGACCTGATCACCATGCATGTTCTTATGCCTACATGCACAGGTTACCTCCACAGTAACTCTTGAGATCAGCCCAACAGTGACACTCTTTCCTGACAAGTGAGAACTGAAAAATCTTGTCGATTTCACAGTCTCTTTTTAGTGTTTCTCTTCCTGGACTGTAAGAAATTCTGTTGGGGGATTGAAAGAGTATCATGTTTTGTTGAAGACTTTTCCTCCCCTGTATGACGGGATCTGCTGCACTACTGTCACCAACATGTTTTTGTAAAACTTACTCTGAGAAAACTCAAATAGTAGAGACTGCTCCACCTCTGTGGAATATGCTTAATAGTCTTCACCACCAGAGAGTCTTCTTTCATATCTAACCAAACTCCTTCCTTTGTTTTTAAATGTTAGTAATTATATTCTATTTTCACACTCTATGTTTTTCCTTTTTCCAGTCATGCTAAACCTTTCAAATTTCTTTCCCAAGAAGAAGGCTTCAGCAGCTAACAATAAATAAAGCAGTGAAATGCTAGGTGATTCAGCTCTCTGGAATCTTAAAACTGCATATTAAAAATATTTTATCTCTCATTTTTTGGTATACTTTGTTGGACGGAACCGAAAATATGGGTAGGAGAGTTCGATCTGATTAATTTCCTCATCGCAATAACCACTGATATTCCTTTTTTGTACTTAATTTCTAAACGCCTTATATCCTAATCAAAATATTACCTGAAATTTTTCCTATACAAAACTATTCTGGATTTCATTAACTTTTTTGTGACAGGTATCAGCTGTGTATTCCTCCCAAGTACCCTGTTGGTGCTCCTGCTCCCCAGCTACCTGACAATGAACTCCTTGTTACCAGTCATTTAGTCAAGAAGAAAGGGAACATGGAAAGGACATGGGTTTTATCCTGTGACTCTGGAACCACAAACCAAATCTTCAGTGATGTGATGTCAAAACCAGAAATAAAACCCCATCCCCACCATTTCTAATTTTGTCAACCCATTCCTCTTTGTGGGAAGTGATATCCAGAGAAGCCCCTTGTGTCGTTTCTTTTCCTGTCCTGAGAGCAATTCTGCAGAGTCATCCATAGATCACCTTTCTCTGCTCTCCATCACCAGAACTGAGAGCTGGCAGCCCAGAATTTCTTTGTCACAAACCATTCAATTTTACATCTGGAAGTCACCATCCCTGTCCAGATGAGGTGGAGGCTCGAGTTGTCATGAAAGAAAAGACTGGTTCAACATTTGGGTGTCTCTCAGGTACATACTGTGATTCACTCCTTCTTTCATGACTGGTCTACTCCAGCTTATATTTCTGTCCTGGTTACATTTCTGATGCAAGTATTCCTGTCAGTCCTTACCCACTTCCTTCCATCACAGAGGGCTCTCTCTTCACTTTCCATGATGTTTACTCTAGATAGGGACTAGTGTTTAATTGCTCCTTTTGGAACCTGGTTGCTGTTTTTTTACCTTGTTTCCTCATGGTTCAAACAATGAAACTAGTGATCAGATCTAAATGGCAGCACAGAAGGTGTTGTATTCACCACTTGGATGGAAGTGGCTGCTCAGGGAACAGAGCATTGGTAAGCTGAGTCCACCAGCCCTTTCTGCTTTCAGATATGTACTGATTCCTTCTTGTAGAAGTTACCTCCCATTCCTTGTGAACAGCTGAAATTCATGAACTCTGTTTTTAGGTATGCTTGTTAATGGAAACATGATTATTGTCAAAACAATAAAACAAATACAAAAATCAGCTCTGTGAAATATACAATGAAAAAGAAGAGAAGGGGACAGGACAAAACATACTGAAGTCTTCAGAACAGTGACTTGCTTAGTCAATTGGCAGGTACAAGATTACCTAAGACATCTCTGCTATTAGCAATTTGAAAGTCTCTGTACCCTTTGAACCAGTTTGGAAGGAATAGTTATACCAGCTCTCTCTTCATGATAGTGTTTGCTGTGAATATGCAATCAACAACAAAAAAATCTAGTTTAAGGATCTAGTGAGACTTAGCAAGCAGAAATTCTCTTAGCAACAAAACCCCATAACTAATGTGAAGCAGCTGTGGTAATTTTAGAAAATGGCTCAAACTGTTGAAAAGCCATTAGGAAGCTGATATATAGAGAATAAGAGGAACCACTCAACTTTAGAAAGATTTCCCAATATGGAGTGTTATGTTATTTTATAACCAAATCTTAGTCATCCAAAGTTTACATGCCACAAAATTCTATTTAGGAACATGTGGCTAGACCTTCTACAAGTAGCTGGAATTCCATCACATACCTGAAATTCCCCCTGAAAAAAAGAAACGTTCAATGGTGACATATTCTTCAGTGGTAAAGGTGCAATTGCTGTATTTTAGTGAGACCAATGCCACTCACGGTTTGATTTATTATATGTGCTTGGAACGGGATCCTAAATAATTGGAATCAATTTCTTTAATCCTGTAACTTTCAGTCTCTACTGGAAATAATGAAAGCCACTTGCTTTTGGTCAGGCTTTGCGTACGGCTGATTGTCAGACATTAGCTAACAAGCTTTTTAACTTATTTGACTGCTTCTTTAATTGGAAATATCCAGTAGCTTGATGAATGACATATTTTAAAAACTGTAACTGGAGCAAAAAATTAGAGGTGTCAGGAATAACAGATTTTATTGGTTTACTCTTCAGGCTGCTACTGATTGATGAAATAATAATGATGTTTTATTACTTATTATTATACTGTGGTCTCAAAGTAGCCTAAAACTTCAGGCAGGGAAAAACTGTTCTCAGTTAGTATGTCAGCTGGCTCCTACTAGATTCAAGTAGGCTTAAATACTATTTTGAATAAAGGCCAAAGGTTATAAAAGTAAAGGGTACTAATTAGGCAACCTTCATTAGACAGAAAAAGCTATACAAGCTGAGTAGGATGGGCTTTCAGATATTCAGCTGTTCTAGGTAAAGCTGGAGGAAGCTGCATAATTCACCTGTGTGTGCAATGTGAAGAACTGCTGTGTGCAACCTGGGCACATCAGGCTCACGGTTTTTGAGTCAACCCTTGCCATCAGGTCTGGCTGCACAACAGGAGACCAGTGTTCAGTCCCACTCACTTGTGTTCAGCTCCCATACACTGAAAACAGTTGTGCTTGGAGATTTGACCACAGACAAACCTACTCAGAGGATTGTGGGCAGCCACTACTTGTCAAGCCTTGTCTTCTTCCTAGCAGAGGGATGATTTTTGGAAAAAGTGCCTTAATAAACATCACAGGTAAGATATATGCTAGTATGCTATGGTATTAAATGATAGTTATTAGGAAATCCCATATCTAATAAACTTAATTAAAATTAGGTTTTGAGGGAAATCATTGAAAAAACAGCAACAAAATTTAGTATGATCAGATGATAAAAAGCACATAAACAGGGTTTCCAGCTCGAATATCTACCAAGTCAGTAGCCCAAGGATTAGCATTACTTATAAAAAAATGCAAAATTAAACAGGCTTCACAAATATGTGAATTCTTGAAAACTCAGTAAGCTGTTTTTAGTGTTCTCCAGTAAACAAGAGGGAAAACTCCTTTTTTAGTATCATATTCATGTCTGCCTTTATAGATTTTCTGTTTTATGGCCACTGATGTTAAATTGAGGATGGACTGTTGCAAAAGAGTGTGTGATAAAACACAGAAAAGATCATACAAAATTTCAAAATATTGTGGTTTAAGTAATTTCTAGTTGGTCTGACTAATACAGTCTCTTTTTATCTGTTATATGATAATAAGTTTAGTAGCATTAAAAAAAAAAATCAAGATTACCAGAAAAATAAACTAAATCTAGCAAAAGATATGGGATTATAGGGAAACTTTATTAACTTGTATTTCGTGGCTTTGACTCAAAGTTGGGAGGAAATTGATAACAGTGGCAAAGGTTCACTTTTGGTTCTAAGCCAGTTTAAAAACCAAAAGAAGTCAAGTAAACTAAAAAGAAATTATTTGTCCAGGAATGTCCATAAAACTTGAGCTATCAGGATTTACATACCTGATATATCTTCAGCTCTATTTATTCATTAAGTTAATCACTTTTGAAAAAAAATGTAACAGAACACTTTATAACCTGCATATTGTAAAATATGCAGTAAACAATTATCATGCCTAAATCACTCTTATAAAAGCTAATTTATTATACAGACAGCAAATTTTGGATGAAATTTTCTGCAAATGTGAATTGCATAATTATGTGAATAAATGAAATACAGGGAGTATCACCTCTGGTAATGTGATGACCACAGGGAGGAGGTACAATTTATGTTCAGCTATTCTTTGTTTTAAAGTTAATTCCAATTTCCAAATTTACTGTCAAGAACTTGATGGTTTTTCTTAAACTCAACCAATATTCAATGTTGTTATTTGATATAGTTGATAAGGCTTTATTCAAAGTAAAATCAGTTGGTTTATTTTTAGTGACCTGCTATATCTGGCAGTGATTCATGTAAAAATATATTTGCTTACATTGTTAAAAATACATTTGTATTTGTTTGCATTGTTAACAATATGCAAAACCTCCTGCTCACTATCAAATGAGAGGGTAGTCATCTTTACAACAAAGCCAGGTAAGCAAAAAAATTTGTACTACCATTTAGAAACCTCTTGAAATATTTACCTTCTCTTACCACTGTCTTTCCTAGCTCTATCTCTTGCCATCTAATTTCTATTTCAGTCATACAGCTACTGCTTTCTTTGAAATAATTTAATCTAATTTTTCTGTATATTTTTTTAAAAATCTTCTTTCATTCTACCTTCCTTTGCTCTTTCTCCTTCGCTACCATAGAGATGGAATTCCCAACCTGAAAAAGCAGACTGCCTTGGATTTTGCTTGTGTCTTGTGCTTGTGTCAATTTTCATTTTATATTGATCTTAGCAATCCATCTTTCCTCTTACTAATATAAATAACTATCATGAGCCTACAAAAACTACTGCATATGTTAAGGCCAAGTGTGTTAAGCATTCACATGTTTTGAAAAGTCAGGCTCTTTGGAACATATTCAGCAAAACACTTAGAGTTCTCAAGAAGACAATCTGCAAGTGCCTTGAAGCCCACTTCTGTGATATACAATACTAAATCTTAGCAACCATACTTAAACTGATATCCTTTCACAGACAGGAAACCATCACAGGATGAAACTGTCATACTTGGCTGCTAATTAACTAACTTTTGGAGTAGTGTAATTTGAGAGTAATAATAGAATAAGAGGTCTCTTTCAGTACTCCTGAGTGATGTATTGACTTGAAATTGTGCCACTGGCCTAACTGCATGCTTTGGAAATGTATTCAGAATGGTCTTGTTGAGAAGCAATACTGTGTTTGCAACATACTAATGAATTATTTATTAATAGCAAAGCTACAAGATGCTCAGCTGAGAAACCAGAGTCCACATTCATCCATAAATTCAAACTTCATAGGAGTTTTACGTGATACTGCCCCTACCATTTGCGTGTGATCCAATTCTCTGTGATATGATTCTTCTCTATGTAGTATTTCACATAACATATTCTGTCTTTAGATGTCTGATTTAAGAGTCCAGCCTCCCTTGTACTCAGTGGACAAAGTGATCCTCTTTCCAAATTTAACTGTGGATCAATAAATTAGGGTTCTGCTTTGAATGGCTATCTGGAAAAATACTATGCCCATCTGTAAATAAAATGGAGGCTTATCAGCCATTTTTAATTACTGGTATGAATATCAACCTTAATCTTTACTCTGGTTTTGTTATGTATGTTACATAAAATATTCAGATGATTTAAATGATATTTACTTTCCATTAATGGGCCTCCAGGACCATGATAGAAGCCTTTAGGGACAGGGAGGTTGATTTTTGTTCCTAATACCATCAAGGGAGTACCTGGATGAAGGATGGACCAAACTGCCTTAATGCCATTTTAGCATTTAAACTGATTTCTCAATTTTGACTGCTCAGAGTGAGACTGTCAAGATGGCTTTTCTTTAACTAAAATTGCAAAATACATCATGACTAAGAATACTTTAGAGAATTTATCCAGTTGACTTTTAACTCTGTTTTAATATGTTACTGATACGTCTTAATTTGTGAATGAAGAAAATTATGAGATGTATAAATCAAACGGGAGAGAGGATAAGCAGTCCAAACTGACAATTTGATTAATATGAATTAGTACAAGTCTAGTTTAGTACTTCATTAGCTCATGTCAGCAATGATAAAAAACATTAATGATGATACTGGAACACTGAACTTTTTTAAAGTTCTAACTAAAGTTTCTGTATGCTGCAAAATAGTCTTGTTGACTTTCAAAACCTAGCTGTGGTGGATGTTTAGGTGGGATGAAGATCTATAAGCCAAGTAATGCTTTTGGAAACCTTCATGGTATTATCATTCTTAATTTTCATTGAAAAAAAAATCAGTTTTGTTTAGCTGGTACCAGGTAGATGTGCTATAATCCTGTCTCTGGGTCTTTGAAAGAGAGTGAGCTGCCTCAGTGACTGACTGCCGTGGGAATTACCCAAAGGACTGACAGAAAAAGCTCAGCATGTGAAAGTCTTGGTCCCAAGTTCATAGTTCTTATCAAGAGAAAATTCTTATCACCACATCCTGGTGGAATCACATTTAAGGAAAAACATAAGGAGCAATCAATCAAATAATTTTATTTTAGATTATGAAGTGGTCCATGTGTCAAGACTAATACTCTGAAATGGATTTGTTGGCACAGTGGCAACAATTACAGAATAGTGTGTAGGAGGCGAGAAGCTTCTTTTTTGCTTTTACATAATAAAATACATAGGGTGACAGTTTGAGGATCCAAGATCATTTGTAAAATATTCAACTCTATACTGCCAGTCCAGTAGGATGATAAGAGTGTAGGAGACAGAGGCAAACTTTGCACTTGAGATGAATACATGTGAGGTAACTACGGCAGGAGTTGGATTTCCATGTTGACAGTGTCAGTATCCGTCTTTTCAACATGACTGTGCTGGGTCTGAATGTTGGAGAGAGTTCCAAATGGTGTCACCAGTCAAAGAGACAGCTCAAGGATTAAATGAGATGAAAAAGAAATGTGATTCATAAAAAAATTGCATTGGAAAGAAGCTGCACTCTCTGGGGAAAGAGAGCTTCTCATATCTTGGAGTTGTTATAATTTCTTAATTCCCATCTATTAGAACCCTTGTGAAGAAACCTTGCCAATCTCTGCACAGTCCCACCTCTGCCACTGGCGGTCACTGATAAGAATAACCAAAGTGAGACTTCATTTCCTAAGGAGATATAATAATGAGGATTTGTCCTTTTTTCCCAGGACCTGGTTCCTGTAACTGGTGCTACATAGGGTGACTACTGGCATCTCTGCAGGGATCTGCTTGAGTCTCAAATTCTCCCTAGGGTCAGGGTGATGACACCTGTATGGCTGCCTGGTGAGGGCTGAAGCAGTACTCTCCAAACGTAGAGTACATTTAGAGTACAAAAGCATACAAAATATGCTTTTACCCTTAAATTTGTCTGATATGGAAGCTGAAATCAACACACTTGCAGGTTTATCTCCAAGTTCTTGTGTCATTGCTCTTCAATAAATGTTAAAATGTTGTGAATAAAGTGCACGTAAATAGCAGTATAAATGAAGTATAAAAAAGTCTGATCTTGCTGTCATCAAAGACAGAATCTCCTGATTTCAGTGGGCTGACCCATAATTCTGATCTGATTATAAGGTAATAATACCATGTTCATGGAGAGAACTTCAGCTCAAAATCTGACGAGCTGAACTTTAGAGTTTATTGCTTATTTTTCTGCTTGCAGGTTTATTTTATGAGTGAGTTATTTTAATTTTTTTTGAAAAATTATTTTCTTATGTGCTACTGTACTAACTCCTAAAAGTAAATCCATCTTATATATGGAGTCACTTCCAAGTGTTTTGCTGTTGATCATGTGGTTTATTTCTTTAATCAGTGCAGTATTACATTATTAGACATAACAAAAATAAACCAAAGATGTTTCTTGCAGAAACCAACTTAAGTATGCTTAGAGATATATAAAGGGTTAGCCTTAGGCTTTTATGATGTAGAAGTAAAAATTAATAGCTAAGTGGTATGTTATACTTTGTCTAAAAAGCTCATTTAATTTTATGGCATGGGGTTTGCATCTGTTTTCTTTTTTCCAGCGATATTTTACAAAGTTTTGTGCCACAGCTTTCAAAGTCACTTATATAACACAAAAAGGCACTTAAAAAACACGTAAAGAGCTATTGTGGCAAAAGAATAAAGAATTTCCTCATGTCCTCTAGTAAGTATCCTGTTAAGTATCCTGTATGTTATTGAGAGCTCCTTCATCATAGAGGGTGGTCCACTGGTAATGTACAAAAAAAGGATAGTGTACAAAAATTAAATTATTGTTTGACCCCACATCATTATATGCCACATAACTAATTAAAGCACACTTTAACAATGTACTCTTAATGTGCCGTCTGTTACTTGCATGACTCACTCATCTTTCACAAAGAATAAGTGATTTGTATTAGATGAGAGTTGCTAAGGATGTTTTTGGGGCTAGCAATTGCTGTCATTGCTATGTTAAATCACAGGCCCTAGCCTGGGATAGAAAGAGACAGGCTTATCTTGAGCCAGGAAAACAGCACCACAGGACTGATAGCTCTGACTTAGGGCCTTGTTTAAAAAGTTATGACTCAGTGCAAGCAGCCAAGGATCCTTAGCCTTCCTCAGTTCACTCCAAAGCAGCCATTTAGAGCCCTAATGTTCAGGTTGCGTGCCTCACTCTGATTATTTTTGGGAAGTTGATCACAGCAAGCCCTTTTTTTCCTAATAAGCATTCATCTTCATTTACTGGATGAAGGGGGCTCTTAGTGAAAGCTTTATACATGGCGCAGGATAATGGTAATTTCTGCCAAGCTCTGTAGCTGTGTGCATGGACTGTGAGCTTCTCTTTTCTTTCTTTGAGCTGTAAAGTAAAAATCACATATCATAATAGCTCTCCCCGATACAAGTACAAGCAAATTACAGATATGGATAATAATTTGTGAGGGGATGAAGCTCTTTGGTCTAAATTGACAATTGGTGATGCTAAAACTATATCATGCAAGTGCATAGAATATATAAGAGGATCTTGTGCAACAATACCAAAATTTTAGGAACTGCAGAAGATTAATTCCTTTTCTTTTAATAGGGACTCTTTTCCTTACTGCCTCGTTTTTATGGTCAGACTTGTTCAGCAGCAAAGATAATGCAGGGAAAACTTTTGACACATTGCAAAAGTGACCTTAGATAACTTGTTTATGCTTAAGAACATAATTATTTAAAACTCTAGGAGAGCCAATGGTCCTTGGGAGTTGTGAGAATGAGGTTTCTTTTCCTCATGAAATCTTAATTTCCAATTCAATACTATTGTGAGATGTCTGAATTTAATTTCTTGCTATCCTGGGGCTGAATGTTCCTACCTGAGCATTAAGAAAGCATAATTTTGAGAGTAGAAAATCATAGATAAGAAGAAAAAAATTCAAATTTTCGAGGGAGTAAAAAAGTTTTTCCAAAGTTATCCAATCTCTTCAGCCCCAAAGTGATATTTTAACAGAAGGTGGGAAATACACCAGAGATATAAGATAAACAAGGTGAGTACACAGTTTGCACATATAATACTAACTGATACCTATTAATTTGTGTGTGAGAATATGTAGCTATTCTACAGCAAAAGCAAATGGATCGTCAGGGTGATTATAGTGTTAAACACACAAAAGGTTATGAATTCAACACTGAAATAGTTCAATTCTGCCCTTTGAAAGTATGAGTAACCAACGGGTTCCTACACTTTTAAATAATGGGATATGATGTGTCAGAGAAGATGGTACTATTTAAAGAGGAAAAATCTGAAGCATTAGGCAGAGTAACACATTCTAGCCTGATTGTGAAAATATTTAAAAAATACAAAATATTTACACAAAAAAGAAAATACTCAAGGCTACTGAAGCACTGCTGAACTATAGTTAAAATTAATTAATTAATTAATGTTTTCAGCATGCCATTTACTAATAAAAAAATATTTTCTGTTTAATAGAAAGTAGGAAATAACACTTTTACAGCAATTAAAAACTTATTATTTCTGAGTACTGTCTTATGGACATTAAAAAATATATTAACATGCTAAAGAATGACAATAAAATATATTCTCCCCCTCTCTCCTCAACCACCTTCAAGAAAACATGCTCAGTCTAAAAACTTGAGGAGTCCAAACTGGTAAAAATATGAAAACGGTCTTTTCAACATATTGACAGTAGCTAACATTTTTAAAGGAAAAAAAAATCTTTATTTCATTCTAAAGAAATTTGTTTTGCTTACATTTTTCCCCAATGCAGAATAAATCTGTGTCTTTTCTGCCTTCTATTTTTGTCTCCCTCTTTCCCATTTTCCCCAAAATAATAGTCTCACAAGACGAAATATAGCAGATTCTAATGAAAGGGGAAATTACCACTGTTAGAAGTGATTTTTCACTTCCATGTCTGTTGCATAGTTTATGTATTCTATTATAAAAATAGAAGAAGGAGATAAGAAGCTTTCACAAGACATCTAATTATTTCCTCTGAAAAAAGAACAACCAGTGAACTAAAGACCCTTGTGAATTTGGACTATCTGGAATACATAAATTCCTAGCCTAATGGTCAGTCTAGTCCTCCTTTTGCCCATCTTTAATGCTTTTATATTTTGCTCTTCTCTTTTGATTTCTATCATGGATCTTTATCTTTCAGTTTTCCCTGAAGGTGCCCATACTGATGTAATAAAGTGGATTAAGGGGGCATTTCAGCATAACTTTCCAGAGGCTCTGCAAGGGGTCTCAGAACAGCATGAGCTACTTTCCTTTCAGGTAAAACAACTTCTGGAAAATGCCCTAGCTTCAAAGGGGTAGGCAGAAGAGGACATCAGCTCTGAGCCTCATAAAGTAATAGAAAATCCTGAAATGCATATATTACTTGCAATAAACCCTCAGTAGCAATTCTTGTATTCTACAGATTTGCTCCTGTGTTACCGTCCTGTGTTACTTGCTAAGCCACCCAAATGCAATCTCTTAAAAGGGGACAATAATTGCTATCTAGGTAGTATGTCCTAAAGTCAGCTCTTCTCTCTCTGCTCAGCACTATAATCTCAAGTAGTCCTCTGAAGCAGAGAACAGAGCTGGTGTTTAAGGCAATCTTGTAGTTTTCATAGACTTCCCTCCCTCCAGCGTATTTTCCTTGACATAAAAATTGTGGGATGGTCAGCAGGTGTTCAATTTGAAGATAACATGCTTCCTGCTATGTGATGACTATCTTAGTATCTTTTACTATCTATCACATAAGTCCATGCTGGCTCACTGCAAAAACAGGGAAAAAACCTCAACCCAATGCTTGTGTTAGGAGAAGTTTGTGCCTGTACCTTGTGCTGTGGTGTGCCCAACAGCTGTTGCTATTTTATCTTTTAGCCAGATAAATTCTGCTCTACTGCACTTCCATTTATGAAAATGCAGGTGTTTGCAGAGGTTATGCTAACAGGAAGTTACCATAAGCAAGGAATTTCAAAAGGAATTTGTAGTGTTTTTACCTGTATATCTCTACATGTGTTTCGTCTCATTCAGTGTTTTTCCACTACATCTTTCAGAAAACTACAAGATCAAAAGACCAAACTGGCATGAAATTGTTGGAAAAGAACATATAGTTTCTGGCCACAAGCCAGAATGTCAACTTCAGCAAAAACTGAGGGGAGGAGTAGAGAGAGAAGATAGAAAATAGGACTAGAAGACATTTTCATTAATTTTAGAAAGTCTCCTTTAGGAGGAGACCTTGATGGGTAACAGGAAAAAACGTACAGCAGTTAGTGATCCCAGGGAACAATAACATCTATAGAAGTTATGTACACTGTATGGCAAATGGTGACAGAAATTACAAAAAAACTTCAGGTCAGTGTTTAGTATGAAATAAGAAGGAAATCATGGTGACTTTTCAACATGTTCTTGAACTGGACGCTAAGAAGTTTATATGAATTGGAAGACATGACTTTGGATGATCGAGAGCTAAACTCCTTAGCCCACTGATAACAATGTACAAGTGTCAGACATGCTTGACCCATGCTTGGTACTTTTATTACATTGGACATCGGTCAATTCAGACTCATAAATGCCAAGATGACAAAGCAGATGAAATTCAGTGAAGTAATAAATCGTTACAGTGTTGAAATGCTGCTGTGGTGAGGCTGTAAGCAAAGCCTTACACATATTTAGCAACATCAAGTGCCAATGACTCCTCATGAACTGTGAGCAGCTGAATTGGAGACAGTTGAAGGAAGCAGGAAGGCAGTTTTCTGAAAAATGAAAGATGCAAAATGATTATGTAAAATGTAAGATTTGATTTAAAAGTCAATGTTTAGTACTGGTTACACCTGAAAAGAATGGCATGGGCAGTATCTACTGCTGAAAACTCAGAGGATGAAATGCAAAAGACAAGCATGTATAAGTGCAGCCAAGTTCATGCTTCAGTTTGAAGAAAGAATCAAGCATTTTTTAGAATGGGGTTTATTATAAAGTATCAAAGTTGGGCTTAATGGAAGAAATTGTCCTCAATGAGAAAGATCATGTAGCAAAACCACACCCCAAAGACGTGACAGAAGATTAAAAGTAATTATCTACTAATTTAGTAGATAAGTTGATATGTATTTGAAACTCTGTAAGAAAATAACCTTGATTCTTGCTGGATTTTTACTCTTTTGGGGTAACTACAGGTACAGAGCTTTACAAATAAGCAGATTCTAGCATTTGTGAGCTGCAAGCCATTGTTAGACTACACAGAGACTTTTTTTTTTTGCAATGTTATTTAGTAAGACACTGACCAGAAGAGTCTTTCAGGCACTTTGGTTCTTAGTTATTATGGAACAGCATTCTAACATGAGTGTTTTAGACTTCAGCTTGCTACCCTTCCCTTTTTTGTTCCTGGATTTCTTCATGCCTGGTTTCTTTGTCTGCTTCCCTGGCAGAAGTGTCATTGTTTACGTCAAGCCCATTATGAAATGTTTGAACAATCTTCAAAATGTGGCAGAACTGGTGTCTTCTGGAGCAGATCACAGAATAAGCAGATTTTAAGATTTTGAAAGATCTTGCTGATAAGTTCTCAGATATAAGGTTGTTCAGTGAAATGAGATTGTCTTTCATCTCATTAAAAGAGACATGGATGGATACACACAAATATTAGGGAACTCCCTGTGGGGTTCTGTTTTAACCAATTCTGATAGTGATGCAGGAAAGAAATGAGCTACATAGTGTATATAACAGATGTTTAATTGCATCTGGGGAAACATTCATTATGAATATTATTCACACCGTGCTTTACCTGTTCCTCTGGTGAACACCTGTGTGTTAGTAGTGCATGTGGTGGTAATGTGAGAAACTCTCACTACCAGCCTTTTAAATTTTACTATTCCCTCTTTTTTAAAATGTGCTAAATTAGATACAGAAACAAAGAAACACACCTAAATAAACAAAGGAACATAAAGAACATGAGCAATACCACACTGCCAGAAAGAGCAGGTGGAAATGTAAGTTTAAGGGCCATTAAAGCACTGTGAAATTTTTCAGTGTGTCACAATTACAGGAACACCTGGGTCAAATAAATTAGGACTAATCCATTGGGGGTGTTCTTTACAGTCTACTCTGGTCTCAGAATGGCTTGACCCTAACCTGTAGTTCTGAACCAAAAAAGAGCAAATTACAATGAAAAGTTTGCCAATTCAGGTGGCTGTTTTCAATGTAATCCATTAATTTCTAATAGAATACAAAAATGGTAGGGAGAGAGTACAGATAAGGAAAAGTCTCCATGGGCCTTACAGGGGAAATTCAATACCTACATATGTTTGACTAGAGTGTGAATCTTGATAAAGATTTCTCTGATTTCTATTTAATTTCAATCTTAATGAATGCAGTACCAATGTAAATCTAAAGAAAAGTTTGTATAGGAGAGCTACTTCATGAAAATTTTTTAAAAACACCATTAAGCCAAACATTAAAGTGTGTACTTGCATCTTGTGTTCCATAGGAACATCTGCTTGCTTTTGCTCTTTGGAAAGGAGAAGGAATCTGTAGATATAAACTGTCCCAGAAGACAGGGAAAGTTGAAGACTGTCTGTACTATGTGTATGGACATTCATGTACTATGTGTACCTCAGACACTGCTCCCACCACCAGGAGCATCGCAACCTCCAATTTTCTTGCTGATAACTAGTGGACTATTTTGGGTTCCTTCACCTTCATTTTATCCACTGTGACAGAGAAGCAAACTTCCCTTGGACCTAAAAGAGTGTCAGAGAAAGAACAGAAACTGTTTTCCACTCCTCAAAATTCTGCTGAATTTTGAATTCTACTGTTTTCCTCTTTAGAAAAAATGGTGATTAGCTAAGAGAACAATCACCTTTGCACCTTCTTTCTCCATGACAAGAGCTTCTGCCAAGAAATCTGTTGTGGGATAATTTTTCAAGGGCACAAGGCTTGATATAATTAAAGGCTTAACAATAGTTAAAAAGCAGCCTCAAATCTCACAGTGACTGTATGTGTATTAAGTGCACTCTAATATGCTGTTGTATTAGGTAGTAAGAATTTCAACAACTATAGAATTAATACAATAACTATTTTTCTAGCATGCACACACATTAATCTTACCTAAAATTATAATAAAAAAGTAAAAGCAAATCAGTTTAAAATCTGTGAATCCTGAAAGCAGAAGCATATTAACAGCTAAGCAAGAAATGATGTTTTCTTTGCTGATTGGTATTCAATAGTCTAAACAAACAAACAGATGAATGCCTGGAAACATGTTGAACTTCATTTATAAAGTTTTAATATATCTAAGGAAATTTGAAGAACATAAATTCAACCTTTTTAATAACTATGACAGCACTTAAAACAAAAGACCTTTTAAAACAAGAGTTTCTCCTTTTTCACAAGGGTTCTCCTCCCTGTTAGATTTAGGCAGCAATATGTCTGCTTCTGAAAACAGATCATCTAAAATTTATTATCCCAATCTACATGGAAGGAGTCCTAATAACACAAATAAACTGAATTGTAGTACTTTGAGACATTGATAAATGGCAGTTGAAATCAAAGAAAGAGAAGACTGTATCAAGTGAAATAGTATTATCATGTTCTTTACTTCAAGATAAAATACTGAGCTATTCTTAGCAGGATGTGATTGTTATCACTTTAGAAAGACCAGAAAATTAGTTTCACTAAAATGTGGGCAAGGTCGAAGGATGACCTCTCACTTGAACAGAAGCAGAACCCAAATTCAAATCCTCATTTCAAAACAGAGTCCTTTGAAGACTGGTGTTTATGAAGGGATGGACAGTTGAAGATGATCTTAGGGATCACAAAACTGAATCCATAAAGGATGCAAATGGTAAAGCAGGAATCTAAACCCTGCATTTATCTAATGTGAAGTCTTTCAGAAGTTCATTACAGGCAGAAGTCCACCAGTTTTTACTGGAAATCCATCAAAGTCTTGATCTAAAAAACTATCCATGTCATACCTCCTGTAGCTGCCTTAAATGTGATGTTGCTAGGTTTTTCTTGCCAGTAGAAGAGAAATCTGTTTTGATTTCTCAAGGATATTTGTCTAGATGATATTTAACATGATTTTGCATCAGTTTAAATTTTATGCAGTGTTATAACTACAAAAATTTAGATGAATAATATATTTACATATGTTCAGCACCTACAACAAATTAATCTGAACTAGAATACAAATGCTTGTAGAATGCACATAGCTATACATTAACTTTGTTAGCTTTACTTCAAGGTTAAAAGAAAATATTTTCATGGCACAGAATTTTCATGTAGTAGAATTTTCATGAAGGTCTTTCATAGAAGGTCTTGCAACATTAGAAATTGGAACAATGTTAAAATAAGGAACTACACATAAAGGACAGTTTTACCTAAAATGGGATTTTAGTACATTGGATCTGCTGTAATTTTGGAATTTTCACAGAAAAGTTCTGTTCCCAGGGAAGTGGCCACAGGACTAAGAAGCATTTGAACAGCGCTCTCAGGCACATGGTGCTCTTGGGGCAATCCTGTGCAGGGCCAGGAGCTGGACTTTGCTGATCCTAACCCATCCTTCCTAACTCAGGATATGCTTGGATTCTATGAGTGCAAATTAGGCAGAATTTCCATTTTAACTTTGATTCAAACATCAGTTAATGGGTCCTTTTACACATCCCTAACAAATAGGGTTTTTTAGACAGAACCCAAAATTAAGTCAGCCAAGAATCCTTATGAAGTGGGTACATTTAATCTGAAGGAATTTCCTCATAAAAATTTGACTTGAAATATTTGGCATAGTGTTCCAGAAATAAACCCATAAAGATAAATGAATTTGGATAAAATTTAGTACCGTTAACAGATATATGCATCTTTTACATAGTTCTCCTGCTACTGTTGTTTCTAACAACTTTCCTTGTCTTGATTGAGTCCAGAAAGAACAGGAAATTCTGACTATCCTCACTCAGCAACAGTGACATTTTCTACATGTCCCAGTGTTAGTAAATAGCAATCAAGGCCCTCTGGCTCAAAACATGCCTTTTGTTTTAGCTATGAGCAGAGACACTAAGAGACTACCTCTGAGAACTCAGGTACATGTCAATTGTTTCCATTAATGAAAACAGGAACTTAGGGTTCTTGGAAAGACTTCAAAGATTCAGCCACCTAGAGCTGGAATTGTAGAACAAAACATCATGATATTCTGTTAACAGACAGCTTTTGGCAATAGCACATGCTTTCAGTGTTTCAGTGTTTCCAGTGGGGAGGTTTCCACATTGACTCCATTGGAATGGTCAGATGGCAGGAAAAAGATTAAGGCAAGAACAGAAAAGATTTTTATATCCAGGGGATTTAATCTGAAAACTATCTTGCAAATACAGTGACCAACTCTTTAGCTGCTAGTGATATCACCTTAGTGAGGCTCTAATGCCTCTGGACAAACAATGCTGATTTACATCAGCTGACAGAATCCACTATCACTTTATTTCTGCAAATTCTGCAGGTGGAGAAGGTTCATGCTTTTCTTTATGTTCCCCAAGTGTTTAATTCTAGTGTTGGGAGAGAGGAAATTTGGAGAGGTTTCGCAAGGGCCAAATTAAATTTCTTTTTTTAGCATAGATTGCTATACCTATTTGGGCTGGCCAGACCAGATAAGATACCAAATGAAGCAGACCTCTGTTGGATTGCTTGGTTACAAAAGGTGCAAAGTGTGGAAACACAAGCAAATGAAGAAGTTCCATATGAAATGTTGGTATGAGTCCCACCAAACTGAAACTCTCAATAAATATAGACTGGAAGGTTAATATCTGTGTCTAAACAATTTGATCATTTATTATCTTTCCAGTCATTTCAACAAAAATCCTATTATGAAATTGTGGGACACAAATGTCAGGAACTGTGTGCCCCACCCCCAACTGGATGTACACTGGATGAGTCACCTCTGATGGATAAGGTAAAGAGGGAAAATACAGAAGATGGGAACTCAGTTTAAGGCCAAAGGGCCAACTTTACCATGGAAATAAGAGACTGAGAAGAGCATGTCGGGTAAGGTGCTGTTTAGTGAGAGGGAGGGGGAGGGGAATCAGGGACTGAAAAACAGTTTCTAGAAGAAGTGAGGAAAGGAAGAATAAGAGAAATTTGAAGCCAAGACATGTTAATAAAGGAAATTCACACAGGATCTGAAAAAAATCCAGTTGTAGGAAGGAAGCTATGTTAATTTAAATTGAAAAGCCACAATGAGAACATTGTTATGTTTAATCACAAATACTGAAACCCAGAGCAAACCAACATGACAGCACTGGACAGTGGTATAGCAGTTGGTATAGACTTTGTCTGCCTTGAAAAACAAATTTTCTTGTCTAACCTACTGTTTTTTTAAAGAAAACCTTTCTAGGACTATTCTACAGCAAAGCACAGAATATTTTCTTTTACTATAATGGCAATTACGGTGCTTGAGAATGGTTTACTGATTATGAGTTTAAATCATTTGCATTGAAACGCAGAATTATGTATTTCTTAGTTGTCAAATCAGGTAAATGCTGTGAAGACAGCTCTGAAGTCTGTCAAGCTGTAACTGTTATATGATAAATGCATTGATGGAATATGATTGTTTACTCATTGTTTAATGGATAATAAAAATGCTTGTACTCCCAAAAGTGGTTAAATAATGAAAATAAATGGAAATTTGCAGATATTTAAAGAGTGCCTAGGAAAAGCAAAATGAAAATTAAACCAGATTCATGTTATATATGCATATATCTGTGATTAGATTTATTATTTTGGCTGTTTAGTTTAATATTTGCAAAGGCTGCAGTTTTAGTTTAAATGAGGGTTAAATATTCTTTCACCTCTTTTAGCCAGCTCTTTAGGTATGAAGTTATCTACAGGAATGAGTCATTGAAGCCATTGTAACTTTTAACTTCAAAGGGATAGAATGAGCAGGGTGAAGAGAACTAAAGGATTGTGCTCAGTCATAAAGGAGATTTTATCTCCTCTCCTGCTCCTCTTCCATTCCACCATGGCCATCCCTAATCTGTGTTTCCTAAACTGTGTAGTAGCCCCTTGCAGGAAGTTGCAGGCACAAAGGAGCAGGAGAGGAACCATGTTTCACCAAAGGAATTACACTGTCACTGCATCTGAATGAAGAGTTGCAAAAAAGAGAGTAATGATTTGTGTCCATGCTGGCTGTGGCAAGAGCGAGCCTATCTGAAATTCAGACAGAAAGATTCATTCTCAACCACCAGGTAGTGAATTTGGAGGAGTTAATAGCAAAAAGAGATTATGTAGAGAAATTTGGGGCATCCCAGCTCTGGAGGGTCTTTAGGTACAAGCCAAACAAACATTTTCAAGAATAACACAGCTAGAGCTGATCATATCCTGGGGCAAGAGATAGACCAGATGACTTTTCAAGTCCCCTTCCCAGTCTATTTTTCTGTGGCTTTAGCTGCTCTGACTCACCTCTTGTACATTCAGTATCTGTTGTAGTACTGGCACAAGCATTAATAAAAGCAGTAATAAAAAATAAAGCAGTAATAATAATAAATAATAAAGCAGTAATACCCAGTTTTCCATCACTGAGGAGGCTGATCATTCCTTATTCTAGTCAAGGGAACAAGACCAGAAACATTTTTTGCTTCACCTCTACACAAGAATGTCACTAACAGCAGTCATTTCCAGCAGAATGTCATGTGTCTGCCAAGGGGTGGGAACGTGAGTCTCTACCTATTTCTTATATTGATGTATTTTCACACCGTCTTTTCCTTCCAAACTGATACAGTTAAATCCCCAATAGCTACAAATAATAATGTTTGTTCTGAAAGGCAGGCAATAAACCTTTAACAAACAATGTCACTGTAACCCCTAAATAGTAATTGTACTGCCCAAGGCATCTGATAAAGGATTCTAGTGTTCTTGCTGTATTGTGTCAGGCAGATACATCAATCAAACTCCATAATGGTCTAAATTGGAAAATAGGGTAGTGGGAATAAACAGTTCTAAAAAGTGGTGAAACTTTGTGACAAGCAGCCTTAACAGACCAATCTTGATTCTAAACATAGAAGCAATTTTAGGGCTTCTCTGGAGGCAGAGGACAATTATTGCCTAAACAAATAAACTAGTGTCTCAGTACCTCCGGCATTCTCTAAAGTTAGTTTGAAAGAGTTTTGAGTTCTGAATAGTAAAGTTTCAGGGACATTGTAGCTTGACCCATTAACTTTCATTGAACTGTATAGGGACATCCTTTCAGATAATCCATATACTAAAGTGGAATAGAATGAGAAAACTGGAATGTGTTAGGATTTTAGCACCAATTCTTCTGCCAACAAAAATAACTAGATCTGAAGTAAGATTAAATATATATGTCAGGAGCTGAATTTGACTCCAGATGAAGACTGCACACTTAAGCTTCTTAGTTTCAACAAAAGACCTGAACTTCAGATTTCATTGGGAATGTTCGTTTTAATCTGTATGGCAAAAATGGACTTATCTGTGCATTTATATCTTACTGTGCTGAGGGCCTCTTTGTCTTGCAGGTGAACATGGAATCCAAAGCCTACAGGCTTGTGCTTACATTCACACTTGCATCATGTACTGAATGGAATCATATGATGGCAGAGGAAAACGAGTTTCCCAAGAGCTTTTCCTTATGGGATGTGGTTATTCAGATTCTGAGAACAATTTTAAATGTCACAAGGATTTTAGGTTTCTCTGAAATAGCTTTGCCTCTGTTACAACTTGAAGTTGAAATTTTTGTGTGAAGTACTCACACCCTCTTCCAAGAATAACTGAAGAGATTTTTTGTAAGGATTAACCAAGATACAAAATTCAAATAAACTGGTCATGTGAATATAATCTGCATGGTTCCCACGGCAGAATGATTTCAATAAAATATTTAAGCTAATTCATAATCTCACATATGTTGCTTTATCATTCTGTAACATTCCATCTGATGTGATTTTACTTCAAATGCAAAGATACATCAGCATGTAATTGTGGAGCAAGTGCAGTAATTTTTGTGCAGTATCACCTTACTGCAGTGGTATGATTTGGTAATTTGCATTTGAAAACTATCTGGCTGATAAGCAGCTGTTCAGTTCTGTTGTTGCTCTTTATCAGAAGAATTTGAAGAAGCTCCCCAACTCACAGTGTAACACCCTGCTTAAACATTTACATCTGCCTGAAGAGGTGCTGCCCAGTCACGCTGTAGTACCATTTTCCATACATGTGGCATTATGTCTTTTGTGCAGAAATAAATAATGCAACCTGAAAAAAAAAGACTGTTTTCTTCCCTCTCTACCAAATGAAGTTTGGGTAGGTTGAATTTTATTAATATTTATATTTTTTGATTTGTGGTTTGCTAATCCAAAAGCATTTGAATTATGTTTACCTCGAAGTGTTCTTCTTCCATCTTTATGTTCCTCCTGGTGTCAGCACCATGCGCCCTATAGTTCTTTTAGCAATTTCCACCATTTCTCCTGCTGTTCAGTAGAGATGCTTTCATGTCTTACTGTCCTCATGTCATTGTAGTATTTTGTGCAATTCAAGGAATGAAAGCTTCCTTTTAATTTATTGCAGTTTAAAAAAAAAATAATTCTGGTGTAATTAGTATTATTTGCTTACTGGCATTGTTCTTACATTTCAGATCTACATTTCTACTTTCTCTGTCATTATTTTAACAGCATAAAATATATTAACAAGAATAGACTGAGGAGACATGATTTATAAGAATGAGTACCCTTCCCATGCACACTTCTGCTGGATTTCGAGTGAGTACTTCTGTTAAAAAAAAAATAAAAAAAAATAAAAAAATTCTATTGTTTCTATTTTTTTCAACACTAGGCAATATCCATCTACATTAAAACTGAAAAAGACCACCAAGCAGTACAATATCTAACGCTGTAAAACCAAGCCATCCTAGATCAAAAGAAGAACCACATAAAGCTGTATTCTGCCTCCAACTGTGGCCAAACCAGACCCTGGAAAGAGTATGAAAATGACAGGTCTAGATGGTATTTGCAGCTCACCAAGCAGTTCAGTTCAAAAGATTTAAAATTTGTAATAAATGGGAAATCCAAGATTTTACACTCAAGAATTATCCAGTATTCCATGCAAAATTTTCCATATTTTTATAAAATATGTCATTTAGGGAACTTTTTGTGTAATCAACTATATTTAATTTTGCTATAAATGAGAGAAAATTATAGTCAGCCATGCAAAGTTAATTTATCTGTAGACTAAAATATTGTTTACTTTTATGATCTATATATAGGGTGTTTTCTAAACTCCATTATTTACAGTAGAGAAAAGGTTTTTTTATATGATGTTTAGTTAGATTAAAAAGTGGATTTGAACAGTCTGGACATAGCTCAAGATTCAGTTTTCAAATGTTTTGACATTTCATGGAGTTTGAAAGTAAAAAGGCACATAACAACTGGAAAAGGAAAAAAAAAAGTTTGCCTTGTGTAACCTCATGAGTTTTTAAAGTTTATTTTTAAGGGAATTTAATCTAGGTTTAATTTTATTCCTGGAGGTTTGTTCATCCGTGACATGGGATGGGATGGAAACCATGGGATGGGAACCAATGACCTGGTTGCAATATAGTGAACTGCTAAATATCTACACTAATAAGTAACAGCATCAAATTCCTCTCCTGCAAATAGACTGTCTTTCCTGCCATGTGAGCAGTATCTAATACTGTATTACCATCTTTGAAGTACTATTGCAGTAGGGCAAAAGAAGCTTCTTTCATGAAAGTGGTAGAGCTAAGGAATGTATCATGAATTTAGAAGTTAGTTTTGGTGTGGATTTTGCTGAAGCCATTCATACATGTGGTGCATGCTGATCCTTCTGATCAGTCATGTAATTGGTCTGGCATGAAGGAGGTTAACATTTCCACCTTGTGATCACTTAAACCATTTAAGCAGCTATGCAGAGCTAGCAGACTGGGAAGCCCTGTGGCAAAACCCTCCTAAGTTCCAGACTGATAAAGCATTTGGCACTTGTCACTTACTGGGTAATAGTGCATAAATCACACACAATATTTTGACCTAAAGATACTCAATGGGATTAAGTCGCATTATCTTTTTTCTTTTTCAAAAATAACAATATTAGAGGGATTTTGACAAAGATTAGAAAGACAACCAGGAACTTTATCTCCAGCATTGTAATGAATATTTATACTTTATTACAGATATATTAGGACTATGTGAAGTACATGTTTTTCTACAGTTGAATCCTGTCATTTCTCTTATACTCTTATACATTCACTGTATTTCTCTGAATTTTCTTCTCCTCCTATTTTTCTTTAAATCTCTATTATAATTTCTGAAACAAGTCTAAACAATCCCTTATGAGTCCTGAATATAATCAGATTGATAATTCTGGTTTTTGCTTATTTTTTAAACTATTTTTCTTATGATTTGTCTCACAGATTTGGTGTGGATCTGCTCATTGTAGGCAATTAAATGTGGATTATTCACTTAGTTGAGCAGAGGACCCCCGTTTCACAAAAGAACTGGCTCATAGTGGACTGTGGACTTACACATTAAACATAAAGCTCTTTTTCTAGGAGATTTGCTTATGCCCTCCATCAGCTGATGTATTTGCAGGTGTACAAATATGTGCCTCTCACAGATTTCACATACAGTGACTTTGGAGAGATTTGCTTCTTTTGAAAACATCGTTGTTTTAATCTGCCCACCAAAGACAAGGCATCTAAGGGAACACCTTCATCTACAGCTACCAAGTTATCTGTGGGATGGAAGAGACCCCCTGTTCCCTCAATAGCTTCATTCTTACCAGGGTGACATATGGGCAGCCAGGGAACACATCACAAATGATAAAAAGAGAAGGAACTGCTAGAAGGTAAAGGTTTACTTCATCTTGCCTACAAAACACTTTCCCCCTTTGCTATCTACACAGTCTATCCCACCCTCACTTTCTGCAGCAAATGAAACTTCAGTCATATTGTCCCTTTCTTTCATTTTCTTCCACCGCAGTTGTCCATAAGTGATGACAGAGAAACAAACCCTGCCCTCCCAGATTTGGGAAATCTTTGCTAATTTTGCTTTTGGTGATCTTTGGTGGTTTTGATCCCCCTTTCCATCAATTGTACAGACAGACCTGGCTAACAGTTTTAATTTCCTTGTCAAAAAGATAGTTTTTCTCAATTCACTCATCTCTTAGGCAATTACTCAATGAACAGTCACTCTTCTATGAAATTTTCTGGGGATGCTTGTTCCTCTCAGGCTATGTTCATGTTAGCAAGTAGTACAATCAAACAGGAACAGAGCTGCAGACTGGGGTATTTAACACATACATTGTTGGGGCAAGTTTACTTCAGACTATGTTGAATTTAGGAAGCAAGGAAAGCCCTGGGAGAGTTGGGAAAATTTCCTTTGAGGAAGCACAGACACTTCTCCTCAGCCACTATACACACAGCTTGTGCCATGTTCAAACCCTCTGTTGTTAGCAAGAAAACCCCTTGAAACATTAACAGTACTTCAGCTGAAGAGAGCACTCCATTCCTGTGTCCTCTCACTCATCTGCGTGCTAAGAAGCCTGAAATTTCTCTTGAACCTTGAGTTAAAAAGGGAGCAGAAAATGCTCTTTTCAGTCCTTAAGAGACAGAAGTTTGGGGATGGAGATGTTATTTGAAGATGGGCAGTGTGGGAAACAGCACAGTTACTGAAGAAAGCTCTGAAGGATTGTGCTCTGGGGTAAGAAAGTGTCTCCTTATTCTGCCTCCTCCCAGCTTTCACCATATGATCATATTTTCAAGACACTTAAGTCTCTAAGATTGTCTTTGTTGAAGTGGTTAGTGCCCATGTGTTTCTAAAGCTGATGGGAGTTTGCCTTTGAAGGTACAAACTTCAGGGAATGTTACTTTTCCTACATTAGGAAAAGGGTAAAATGTCAGCTAGGCTGGTCTTACTTGTAGCAGCTGTTTATATATTTCCGAAAATACCTAAGTACCTAAGTACCTAAATATTTCAGTTTAGATATCCATCCACAATATTTTTAAGGAACATTTTATTATTTTTCAATTTTTGCCTCCTTGTTCTTCTTTGAATTCTTTCCCTCTTTTCTTTCCACTTCCACAGGCTGAAGTCTCCCACACTGCTAAGCACTACAACCAGGGGCTGGATAATAAAGCAAGCTCTTCTCTTGTCTTGCTCAGAAAGTCTGTGCTGCAGAGGAAGATGGGAATAGTAATATTATGGACTACAGCTGCCTGACGTATTATGGTGGTATTTCATTACTGAAGTATTTTAATTGTGAGCCAAAATAGTTCAGATTTTGTTTACTTTTGAAGTTGAAATTTTCCACTGCTTAATTTCCCTGAATAGCTTTAATGCTATGCAGTCTGAGGATGGTCCTAAATGTCTCTCACTGGACATCCAAAATTAATTTAAATATCTTTCCTGGTTTTGCCATTTTAGTAGTCTTAACAATAGACATCGTAATAGAACATCACCATTAAGAAGACTTGTGATATTTAAGTAATGTTGAAGGACATGTTACTAGAGTAAAAGTTATTCAAAAAACTGTAGAAAAAGTAGAAATGTGTTCAAATAAGATTGCTGAAGAATCATAATTCTGGAACTAAAGAGGGTTTTGGTTGGAATTTATGTAGGTATTCAATTCAGGAAAATTTTAATTTCTTGCTACAGACATTAGGATTTTGTAATTCTGCAGTAAGAGAATCACAAACAGAATACAAGTACTACTGCTGAAAATATTATACAGTATCTTTATAATATGCTTTAATGTTATACAGTATCTTTATTCAGGAGTTGTCTTTCCAGTAAACATAAAATGTTTTCTACATGCTTCTTGTTCAGAATACAATTTTTCTTCACGTATACAGTGCTACGGTGCTTGCTAACAATTTTTGTGCTCTTGAGCAAGTTTATACCTGAATTTCACTGTTTCAAAGGTAGTGGTGGGGAGGAATAAGCAATCAGCTAAACCTTCCAGCCTTTTTTAGTGCTGTCAGGTCAAATGTATTAACACACTGTTCCTCCTTAGCGAACGGATTTGCCCGTGCTGATGCACTCTCAGGTCTGTCTGTGACAAAGTGGTTTTGGGGAGTTCATACCTGCTCATGTATACAAGTGACATAACCCAATCAAGATACCCCTGGTGACTCAGAAACTTTAAAGTCTGATGATGAAATAACTCTCAGTTTTGTGAACATCAGTGTTTTCCACAGTGGCACATGCTTGTCTGTTAGCGTGGTGTATTAATGATGTGTATTTCTTTGTCAGAGTTACTTTTAATGTGTCTGTAAGGGATTTTTACTGTATGTTTACAGTGCTTGCTTCTTGTCAATTAGAGGAGACACTGCAGCTTAGTAGGCTCATGCACAGATTTTTATAGGATGTCAGAACAAAATGATTTTTTATTGACGAAGGGTCAAACAACTTGTGCTTTTTGTTATGTCACACTAAACAATATGAGGAGCATGTTAAAAAAGCTGACTAGAAGGCAAAGACTAGGAGAAATGATTTAAAGCTACATTATCCTGTTTCTAATTCCTTTTCTTTCTTCCTGCGGAAATGTAATTGCAAGAGGCTGGGAGAAAGGATTGGAGCATTGGCTTCTATGTCAGCCTTGAAGAGAGTCATAAAGTCTCTTTTATGGGTTTCCCTCTAGCCTACTTCTACTTTTCCAAATTAGAGGAGACAATATGACAATCTTAGCTAGCTCTGATCTTACATCTTAATTTGAAAACTCAGCAGCAATATCAGTGCCCAATTTTAGGGGATATGAGGAAATATTTTTGAATTTAAACAGTTTCCCATTGACCTGCAGTAAAGGCCCTTTTTACAATTGTCTGCACATTGCTTTAAAGACTTCCTCTCCCCCAGTTTTATTGGTTCTGATAATAAATATTCTGGATATCTAGTGTCTGTCTCAGTTAAGCTGTCTGGTAGATCCTAGATATAGGAATCAAATATGCATTTGGAAGATTCAAACTGTAAGTTGTGCTGAAATTTTTCTGAATTGAGTACAGCAAACATAAAGCACTAGAAATTGTAAATCTGTGAAGCAGTTGAAGATTTATTCATCTTAATTTGCTGAGGACTAGACCTGTCTGTTTTATATATTTTGAATAATTTTAAACTAATATCTATATGTTTTAAACCCCAGAAACCTTACAGTACTGTGTATCACCTTTTCCTTACCATTTCCTGGCATCACTTAATAAAATTCCTGTGGCTGCAGCATGCTGCTGGTGCTGGTGTACCTTGGTCATGACCTGGAAGGACCACCCACTCCTGTAAAAGAGAGGGTAAGTCTGTCTGTATGCTAATTCGATTTTAGACCTCCTTTGAAGAAAAAGTATGTGTGTCCTTCAGGCAGCTTCACTCTGGGCTGAGCGACTTCTGTGGTGCAAGTTGAGTTTGTCAGGAGCCATTTATAGCTGTGTGCATAAGGCAGAGGGTATTTTGTGTGTGTAGGTGAGAAGGAGAAGGGAAACATTTATTGGTGCTTTTGTTTCCTTTTCAACTTGAAGAAACCCCAGCTATTTTGCCATTTATATTTGGAAAAATATTAAATAAAAATAAAAGCACTAATATTAGCAAAATGAATTTTTAGTTAATGAGACGTGAATGATCACTATGAAAGGAAAAAAGTAATATCCTATTACATATAAATCTATGTGTATTTTTTAAAGATCTAAATAATTTTATTTACCACAAAAAAAAGCACTTGCAATTAGGAATGAAAAATGCAGTAAGTCAACAAAGAGAAAATAAATTTATTGAAGTGAGTTTGCAAATCACAGTTAATTGAGCCACAAACAAAGCAGCAAATAAAGGAAATAATGTGGTAATTGGAACCCTTATCCCTTATTGGCATAGATTATGGCTTGCTATCTTTTAGCAGTATTAAATCATTGCATGTGAATGTTGCCAAAAAAACTCTTCATTTCCTTTTAGTGACTTCTTACTGCCCTCAGTTGAAGTTTAATAGAAAAGGAAGGACATGATGTAGTTTTAATGACAGGAAACCCATGGCTTCCAAATGAATAAATTCCATCACTGGCTGCCACAAAGTGTGCTAATTATTTCCTTTGATAAATTAAAAGCCGTAAAAGTCCAAAGTATATAGCATGTGGTTTACAGTTATAGTCTGCCTGTCTGCATTATTGAAAGTTCATATAAACCTCATTATTTTAATTTAATAAACATTATAATTATTTTTTACACCAGTAGGCTATATAGAAAGCACATGTTGAAGACAAACTTGTCTGACAGAAGCATAAATAGCCCACAAACAGAATAAGCAAGGAATATGATGTGTCATGTATCATGATAGCTCAGGTTTCTTACGATACTTTCAAATGAGCAGATGCTTATTTTTTTTAGCTTTATAAAAAAGAGACTAGTGGCTAGCTTTATCCTGTAAATTGGTATCTCATTCTGTAAAGTGTGCTTTGATGAATGATACAGTCCCTTGCATTTTACAATAGAGTCTGAGAAAACTTTGGAAAAGCCTAGGGACATGGGGAGAGGGAAATGGAAAGTTTAGAGTAAACATTGCAGTGAAAAAAAAAAAAAATCTAACCAAAACCAAGCCCCCGCCCCCATTTTATCTAAAAAGAATTAAAGATATGCAACCATGATGTAAAATAAAAAATAATCAGGGATGGTTTGGAGCTGTTTGGTTTAGTTTTTTAATTATTTTTTTTTGGTTGGAAAAAGACCATATCCAATGACAGAATGAGAGCCTGAATATTTTTAATGACTGTTGTACTAATGACATTCAGGCCTGCTCAGTCCCTCATGGGATTAGACTTTTACCTTAATGCAAAAAAAACCCAAACAAAACAAAGACTGAAGAAACTGAAGAATGAGAAACATAGCCAGTTTTTATAGGTCATGAAAGTTCATTTTGGCTTATTGTTCTAAAACATTTTGAATGGCAAATGCTTTACTTTCAGGCTAGTCAGACAACACAGTAAAAGAAGTATGCTATAGTGCCAAATATTTTGCTGTGTCCTGATCTAATACACCTGACTACAGCTGTAAACTGACTCAAATGCACTTTTAAAGTAAAAAAAAATGTTCAGCTGGGCTACATGTTAATTTTGCTAAGTGTATTAATTTGGTAATGAGACTAGGAGTTTCTGGAGACACAAGACAAAAATGGCATGCCAGAACAGAGGGCACAGGTTCACACAGCAGATATCTGGAACCAGCAGGAGGATGAACAGAACTAGGTCTGACAGGACCAGGAAAAAGCAAAAGACATGCAAACCATTCCATCCTCTCAAATTTAAAATGCATGTTAAAGAAAGCAACCACAGATAGTGATTAAAATGACAGGAACTGGAGCACGTATTGTTTTTCCAGTGTATCTGATAAAACACATTGCAGAGGTGGGTATGCCCAGATACCTGTGTGTTGCTGTGGGACAGCTGCAGCTCCCAAATGACTGAGCCCTGTGTCTTGTCAAATGAGTGATGCTACAGCTCATATCAGAGAGCTTATTTGTGCTGCTTATTGAACTGTGTTGTCCCTAGCTCAAGTCAAACCCTAATGACCAGCATAAATGCATAACTGGTCTGGCTTGCTTCTACCAGAAGTAGCTTTTCTGAAAATAGGTAGAGACCTCTGGCTATGTATGTCTTTCACCAATTCAGTATTTCAGTGCAAAAGAATGTATCTCCCTGGTTTGCAGAAGTGTATGCCTAAACTTTCTGAAGCCAGCTCAGACTTGCATGTGCTACAGGAATGAAGTCAGTGGATTTGTACCAAATTGTAATGATGCTGACTTGGTGCTGTAACAATTAGATATTTCAGCTAGAACTTACCCGTTTTAGAATGATTTACATTTCATCATGTTATATGGAAATCTGTAATGGTCTGTGAGAAAAAACAGAGAAAGAAATGTACCTGACTTTATGAGAAAGTGCTTGAGTCAATTTCTGAGAAATGGTATTTTGCTTTTTGGTGAACTGACATGGAAACATCCTCAATTTTTTTTCTCTACTTTCATTGTTACATGATAATATGAAAAATGTTTTTGAGGAAATACATAAGGTAAGAAGTTTTCTGAATCTTTTCATCTGAGAGGGAGGGTGAGAAAAAACTGGGGGAGGTGTTTTAATACTCTTGCAGAAATAACTAGTGTTGCAAGGAAATGTAGGAGGGTGAGTTCTCTCATGGTCCTTAAATGTACCATGCATTATACTTGAGGTACATTTAATTGCAAAGAGATAAACAAAATACATTGAAAATACCAAATTTTTTCAAAAACACTTGCAAGAACGTCACCTGGACGAAGGGCACACTACCTCTGGATGTCACTACTTCTTTGTAATAACATGCCTATTAAAAATAGAATAAAGGGCTATTAACAGCATAATAAGGTCAAATCAAATGCAAAATAAAAATATCACAGTAAACTATGAGAAGATTCTAGTGTACAAATTACTGTTGACTAACAATTAAAGGACCAGTCATAGACTTGCTGTGTCTGTGGTACAAAATTTGGGAGAGATACAGTAGTACATTTTTGGTTTTTATTATAAAGACATACTAGTGCCTACTTGGAAAATGCAAAAACACATCGACTAGGTAAAGGAATTGTGTTCCTTTCTTTTTCCTTTGTCTTTATTTTATTTTATTTTTTTTTGTAATTAGTGGGAGGAAGATAAGATTACTGCTTTTTAGAGATTACTTGCTTCATTGCTTTTTCCTTCTGTAGTCATAACAAATCTGCTTACAACTGAAAGTGACTCTCAGAACACATAACTACACATATTTTCATGGTATCTTGCTGGATGAATAATTGACATTTTTAGAAATGCCATTGTGAAACTACCTGTAGAAACCAAAATACATTGTAAAAGTTTTCTTTAAAATACTAAGGGTACTTAAACATCCGATTAATATTAGCAGTATGGAGTAGGAATATTTTGTTTTAAAAAGTTTTACTGTCTCTTTAGTATTTCTTCTTGTAGTAGTTCTTCCATTAATGATGTGTCTTTTGTGTCCTACATTTTATAGGACTTTTGTCTTTGATAACATTTTTTTACATGTAGAACTATGAGATGTGATTAATAACTGTGAAAGGAAAAATGTAATATCCTATTACATATAAATCTATGTGTACCTTTTAAAGTTCTAAATCATAATATTAAAGGAGCAGATAGATGGGGAAGGACAAGGTTGCTGTGAAAATCCTTCTATTTTACAATTTATCAGAGGTTAAAGGGCCTAAGAGCTGGAGAGGACTATGATCAAGTGAACATATATCCCATCACTTCCTGGCTTCTCAGTCAAAAGCATATAGGAGTTCCCTCTCTGTGAAAACTTACTGCATTTGACTGTGAGAAACAGGGGGAGGAGGGGCTGTGGTTTCCTTATATACCTGCAGGAGGTCAATGTAAGCAACAGTGGTGAAATTCTCTCCTTGAATTTTCAGGGCTGTTTACAGCTCATGTGGCACAGCACCACAGCATGTGTGGCTGAGGATATGACACGAGACCTCTCTGAAGTTCTGGGATAGTATAAAAGCGTGTTCAAATGTTTTATTTTGCTTAGGCACTAGAAGAGTTCTTGATTTAAAGATTATAAATCAAATACTCTTCCATATTCTAGGCTTGTCATTGGCATTACCTATAGAGTCAGTTCTGGCTTCCTGGTTTCAGGTTGGAAGAAGCAGCAATTTTCTGGGGGGCAGTGTGATTACTTATGGTCTATCCAAAGGGCACAGAGCAGGGAAGTGGCAAGACTGGTGTGTTCCGTGACACAAGCTCCCTGTCAAATGAGAGATAATTATTTTAAAGTTGGTCTTGGCAGAATAGGATAGCACACTATCTTCTCATTGCTAAGTGTCATGGCCAACACAGGCCAGTGTAAAGCTGTGGATGCAATTACCACCAGAAAAATGTTAAACGGCTGAATTTGCTGAAATACGGTGTTTCTTATTGTCACAAAAGTTTTATCTGCTTTTATCAGATTTCTATTGAGTGAGTTAGTGAGCTAAATAATGTTGTTATCCTATATAATGTTTCCATTGCCATGAGGTGGGAAAGCACGAGAGTTAAATATCAAATGAGCTGCTTGAAGCTCTAATTTGAAATCCCATCAGGGTCACTTGTTTACTAGCACTAATAGTTAACTAGTGCACAGCCTTTAAATTACTGCTTATTACAGAGCTGCTGTTCACACCACTGTGCTTAAGGACCTGTCAGCATTTCCAGTGGAAAACTCTGTTAACAAAGGCTTATGACTTTGTCATGAATATTTGCTCTGAAACTTGCCAAAAGTCATCTCAGGTTAGAAACAGATTATTTCCATTATTGGAGACTGTTTGACTGGAGTGGGGAATAAATTAGTTTTCAAATTATTTTGAACTCTAGAAGAACTGCCTGAAATGATTCCCCACTACCATACTCTACTGTATTGAAAATAATGTAAGTGAGAAGGATTCTGGGACACTGGGGTAAGGAAAAGGTAATACAGTGAAAAAAATGAACAAATAAGTTGTTTTATTGTAGCTTTGCAGTGGATTCTGTGGTGGCAACAAAGCACATTGACAATTTTTTTCGAGCATTTGCAAATTATTGTCGAAGCTTTGGTTGTTAGAATTTTGGTGTTTTAATACTTCAATTTACTTCTTTATATTGATCTTTTTAATCTCATTTATTTAACCTAGTGACTGAGGTGACTTGGATTTGATTCTTAGCTGCCCATCAATATTTTTGTAGCCTCAGACCTGTAATATAGACAAACTCAGGTCTCATTGTCCCATCAGAAACGGTTTCCCTTGGCTACCTACCAATCCCTAGGGCCTGGTCAGATGCTGAGGATGTGAGAGCTGTTTCACGACCTCAGCTTCAGGGCTGTAAATGGCACTCAGAACCCTCTGATTGAAGCAGTTATTTTTGGGGAATTTCCTCTTGATTTTCTGAAAATAGCTGCTTTCTTATGCTTTTCTTTGCTACTGATCTATATTCAAGGAATTTTTACTTCTTCAGAACACAGCTTAGAGCTTTAAATGGTGGACTGTTCTATGAAGGAATGATTTTCATTTTACTATTGATACACTGGAGGATGTTTCTTCCCTTTAATTTGCTTTTCTTTTTAAATTTTCCTTGAACAATAAATGTACCTAAACTCCAATATTTCAAACTTGTTAAATTATGTTGACTTGTTTCAGTTTGAGTTACCTAAATGCTTCATGAATCAAATTAGTGTCTTCCTTGATGCCATGTGTTATATTGTACTAAAATTGGGCAGATAACAGCTTCAAACTTTGGAAGGTCATTAATTTGGTTTTTTTTCTTATTTTTTCCTTTCTTTTTCTTTGTCTTATTTTTCTTTTTCTTTTTCTTTTTCTTTTTCTTTTTCTTTTTCTTTTTCTTTTTCTTTTTCTTTTTCTTTTTCTTTTTCTTTTTCTTTTTCTTTTTCTTTTTCTTTTTCTTTTTCTTTTTCTTTTTCTTTTTCTTTTTCTTTTTCTTTTTTTCTTTCTTGCTCAAGGACACACAAAAACATTATTGTTTTGCAGATTTCAATGCACATTTTTGAGAAATCTGTAAATCTGCATTTTGAGAAATAGTTGAGTACGGAGCAGTTCCATATGGTTGTCTTCAGCTCCATAGTTTGTGACGCATTTTTTTGCTGGAATGCATTCAGGTTTTGAGGTACAATATTTCCACAGCACTATTATTCATACTTTCTTGTTCACAGCTACAATGTGTCTTTTTCAGCAGGCTTATGTCTCTTGCTGTCTGCTTGTAAGTGTTAGCCAGGAAAAAAGATGCACATGCTAATAGTTTTCTTTTTCATGGAGAAACATATACAAGCATAAATTTCACCAAATTGTCTTTTATTTATGGAGGGAGAGCATCTATTGCAAGTAAATATAATTTTATCTCTGTATTTTGCAAAGGACTGAGAGAAGTTAATCGAATAAATACTTATGCAAATGCACCAAATAATCATTCAGAAATCAGAGTGAAACATCAGTGTGAAAACAAGGTCTAAAAACAGGAAATATGACAGCTTTGAAATCAGTTTTGACATCTTATAGGAATTGGTATGTGAGTTGGGGAAAGGCAAGGTCATATTCAAAACTAGGGAGTAAAAGAGACTGTACTAACAGGCCTATAGCCCTGCATATGTTGGGGGTTTTTGACATTGAATCATTGCAAGGGCAAGAAGATAAGAAATAAAATTTCAAGAGTTACTTATTATTTTTATGTAATAAGATATGCAAGAAATGGAAAGTAAGTTGGAAAAGCACAATTATTCCTCCACGTTATGCATTCATTAAACTGAAAGGGAATACTCCATGCTTATAGTAAACCAAGTTAATTGTGGATCAAATGTAGATTATTAAAGTTGGAAATCAGAATAAAAAAAGAATTGTAGCATGTTTCAAAGGAGGCTTTAAAGGAGGTGGAAGACCAATCTAAGGTAAAGATGCTCTGAAGCATCAGGGCTGCTTGTGAAGAACCTCATTGTTCATCAATATTATAATCTACAATTAGGGGAATATTATTTTAACCCCTTGCCTTCACCATGAACATCTGTGTAGAATTCCTTCACTGGGCTCCTGAACACATCACACACACTCGTGTTGTCCCTGACCTGAGTGCAAAGCTAACAGTGTTGATTCATTGTTGTGCTGATAATGCTCAATTCAGAAAAAAAAAGTCAAAACCCTCGAAAACCAGTAAATTTATTTTCCTTCGAAATCTTTGTACCTCATGCAGATGTTAATTATTTCCTATACGATTTCTGTCATTTAGGTGAAGAATCCATGTGTGCCTTCCATGACCCCAAGTAGGTTGTTAGCCGCAACAGAGAAACAGGACTTCAGAGGGAGTTGCTAACCTTCACTGACTGGCCTGTCAGCCAGAGAATGATACAGAGCACCTTCAAAAGGTCCCCTAAGTAATGAGCACTAAGGAGGGCTATAATGGGCCCATCATTAGCTCCAGCTAATATTTTGACCTAATGCCCACATATACTACAGGTGTCAGTGCAGGGCCACCATAGGATTAATCCGCAGGATATTTTGTGGCTGTATGATGACAACACATTTCTTCAGCATGTTGCCTGATTTGTAAACCTTTATATATGCATTTTATAAAATGCAAGTAAATTATGGCCTCTTGCATATATGGTTTAATTCTTTCCTCGACCTCAGTCACCTACAGTGACCAATGAAACCAAGTACATAGCCATATAAAAGAAAAAATAAATGGCAGGACATTAAAAGCTTATATTTTATTAGATCCCTCTAACAAGGAAACAAGGATGGAACAAAATATAAATCCAGCTACTAGAAAAACTCACCCTTTCTCCTATTTTGTGTTCTTTCTTTAAGATTTTTTTTGCTGGTTTGTTTTGACAATTTTTGTGTGTGTGTTTTGGTTTTTCCCCCCCAAATGCTGTTAGTACTTAGAGTTTAGAAAAGGATGAAGACTTGTGCACTCCAGTTCTGTAAGTAAACGGTCTCCTGTAATCTTATTCCCTGCATTCCATGGAGAGTTTACTTTCATGATAAATAACTTATTTTACACCTTCTTCTAATGTTTTTAATTTTTGATTTTGATTTTTATTTTTTAATTTTACTAAGCTTATCCACTTGGTCCTTCAAAATGTTGAACATTCTTGTCTTACTTGATAGTAAGGATCCTACCCATTGTGCTTGTTAAGGATCCACCTTCTCAGAAGTTACAGCTCTGCCTCCTTTTGTTTTGGCATTTTCATTACATCATTTCCTAAGAAATAGCGGTCACTGTGTACGATGAACTGAATGAACATTTATATCACTTATATTCTCAGCCAGATTTAGGCAGAAATTCATCTGTTTCCCTGCACTCATATCAGTATTGCACAGTTAAATTTTATTAATCTGTGCAGTCAAACTGCTCACTGAATTTCATGTGGCTGTAATTTGAAAGTCATATTGTAGGATATATCAAATATAAAAAGACAATTCATACAGTTTTTGCCCAATACTACCAAAGACACATTGAAACTTTATGATCAGCTAATTTTGTAATAGGAAATTTAATATAAGAAAGGGCAATATTTGACTGATAAGTACTTACTTTTAAATTCTTTCCACAAACGCCTCCACCCTTTTCCCACCCCCTCCCGTCCACACCCCCCACTCTTGCCAGCTCCATGGTTTTGTATTCTTGTAACAATTGTATCAAAACCAACTGCGTCCAAAATGCTGGGAGCTATTTAAAATTGATAAAAGAACAAATATTTTCAGCATTCATGCTGAAACATCTGTTAATTAAAGTAAAAATATCTAATAAGGTGGTAAAAATGACACAAATTGAGCTAAAATTTCAACTTAGGTTAGTAAGTGGAAAGCTTATTCCAAGATTCACTGAAATGCAGAGTGCAGGGTATATATTTGTGTGTGTACTCACAGATTGTTTTTTTTTTAAATTATGTAACTGTAGATGAACACAAGCTCCTTTTTTTCTCTGGACAGGGACTTGTTAAGAGACAACACAGACTGCATAAAGAAATGTTAGATGTCAGTTTAAAATTGAAGAGCTAAATCTTACTGTATTTATGACTATAGAATAATTTAAATTAACTATGCAGATTTGATGCTGAAATACTGCTAGAAATTGATTCTGCATCACTATGCCAATTTAGATAACTTATTAAAGGCACTATTATTTTGGGTAGTTGGACAATGTTAAACTCTAAAAGGCCATTGCAAATAATTTCATTCATTGAGAAACAGCACTTAGCAGAAAAGAGAAGAGAAAAGAAAGCACTTTGGATGACATTTAACTTGACTTAATTTGGGCATGAGGCCTTGAAATTCTCATATGGGTTTACCGAATACAAATCAATGTTTCGTTAGGGTTTTTTTTATTTTTTACTTCCTTTCTTAATGGGTTATTTTCAGGGACATTCAAGCAATTTCAGAAGAGTCTTTTCTTTCTTAAAAGAAAAGGAATGAAAACTTTCCTTGAGACAAAGATATTCAGTCCTTAAAATGATAAAGTCCGGTCAATCCATGTTTGTTGTTTCTTTCTCTATTGCCACTAAAAATAAATCCTTCAGGAGGACATTTCTTTAGCTCACTTTTTCATTATTTCCAGAGGCAAAAGCTGGCAAGGCAATTTATAATTCAATTTTTGCTAAATCCACAACACCTAATATATATGTCAGGCATTTCAACGGCAGGGTACTTTGGGGATAGGTGATAAATTGTGCTGATTATAAGTGCAAGCTGTTCTTCTAAAATATCATATCCAAAAGAAGGCAAGTATTATTAGGAGAATGTAATGTATCTTTAGAATGTCTAGAAACATAAGAGATAATCACTTCATGTGAATATATTTTCCCTTGAGTTTTACAGCTCAATATTAAGGTTTTACCATGGTTTTGATAGCACTCATCTGAACGGAGGGACCATCATAGGTTGGTAGTCTTTCAGCAGCCACATAGCTCTTAGGCCTGCAATAATTCATTTCCCCTAAAAAAGAGCTTTACTATGAAACCTGAAACATGGTCATAATAATTTTCTGATTATGTTGGGGAATGTGAAAAGTCTAAATATTATTCTGTAGTATAATCTCTCCTGATCTTTTAAACAACTTTTCAATATTTCCATGTATTTTCCTGTGCGGTACACACAGTTAATTGTTTATCAATACTCCTGAGCAAAACCAAAAACATTCTGCATAATAATCTGGATTCTTAAAATAATCTGAAAATGGGGAAAAAGATACTATATCTTGGGAACTTTCCTGCCAGTTTCTTCTTTTTTAAACCAAAAATCTGTTAGTATTACAAAGATGAGGTCAACACATCAGCTACAAACTGTTAGAAGCAAAAAAGTAGGCAAATGTAATTGGTTAATTGAGATTTGAGGAGTGATGGAAACCTTTTCAATTTTATGTTGTTGGTCTGAATTTAGCTTGGCTGATTTTGACTTAGCTGCTCAGCAGATGCTTCTTGTTTGTCTTGCCAACCATAATTTGTATCCTGATCGGACTCTCTGAGGAACAGACTGATTTTGTGATGTTTCTAAATCAATTTAGTTCTCATCCTATACTATCATCCTGTTTTAGGCATATTTCCTTCTTTTTAACTTTTCAGAAATTAATTTCATGCTTTAAATGCAGGCACTCATTGTTTTTTCTAAGACAGGAAAAACTCACCTCAAAGGAAAGAAAATAAAATTACAAATTCTATATGCATCTAAGGTTAAATAGTGTCAGTAATAAAACCAATAAGGCTTAGAGAAGAAAAAGGCTGTTCCAAAAGCTCCCGTTCTTTCTAGTTTCCATTTGTCTTTCAAATTTCTTTCAAATTGCATCCTAAATTTCTAGAAGTTCTCCTTATTTTATATAGTATCAGCAACCTTTTGTAGCCTCAAGTGCTTCAATACTCCTTGCCCTCAAATTCTTAGTTTTTGTATCATCTAAACTCATTTAACGAAGAAGATGAACAAAATTGGAAAACAAATGATCACTCATGAACCAGACCAGCTTAGTGTGCACACTTGTCTGAAAGACTGATGAGATAATACCTGCAAAAGAATGGCCTCCTCTGACAGGAAAAGGAGAACCAATGTATCCAGAACACCCAATAGCTCATTTGGCAGTAAACGAGAGGTCAAAATGTCACTCTTCCAGTCCTGCCCCTTGTGGTGTTAGAAATCTGTGAAAGAAGTCCTAATATCTTCTCAATAGTATTATAGGCATTCTTACAGCATGGATGGGAAGTAAGTAAATGGGTGGAAGTATGAATAACAAATATATTACCAAAGGAAAAATGAAACAAAGGTGGAGAAAGACTGAAATACATACTATAAGGAAGTCAATGAGAAACAGATACTCTTTAGCAAGAGGAAGGGAGAGATGCTTTGAGGTATTTGAAGAAATAGCAAAGAATAAAATGAGAAAGAATAATGAAAGTGTTTGTCCTCTTAATTTGGTCTTTCCCTCTGAGATTCAAAAATAATTCCTTAAAAGAGGGGATAAGTGTAGTTGAGAATTGCTTGCTCATGATTGATGACACGAGGCAGGCATGGTTTCTGTTTGGCTACTTTTCTTGGGCAGAGAAGGACACTGTGTTATAATACCCTTCTAGATAAAGACATGCTGAAATTTGTAAGGCTGTTAGTTGAACCTAATCTCACAATGGTAAAAGCTGTTACTACAGCAAGTCAGATTGAATCAGCTATTAATAATGCAAAGATGTCATTACTTCCCAAAAGAGATTCTTAGCACAGCTTGTAGCAGAGAATAATATTTTTCATGTTATTGGAAGCAGACGTAGAAGGGGACATTGTCTACTCTAGGAGTAGCAAGGTTTTATGTGTTTTTCTGAAGTGGGTTTTAACGGACAAAGAAAAGACACAGACTAGAGAAGTTAAATCATCCATTTTTTCCTCATAATTTTCCATCAGACAAATTAGAATTTGGGCTTCCATTATAACAAAATTCCTATAATGGATTCATTATTGGCCTTGAAGAGCATGGTAGAGAAGAAGGTAATTTTTTTCAGAGGCAATATTTATTTTTTAATATATTTGTCTGTGCCCTGATGACACATGAAAGGACTTGTTAGAGTCCTTATGACTTTTAATGGGACAGAATTGATGCTGGCCTGTAAATATCCTCAAGCCACTGTAAAAAGCATAGCTTTTCAGCCTTCTGGAATAAGAGCAGACCTTTGGTGTAGATGTCGATTTCTAACTGTTTTTCTCATTCTTGGGCTTTTTTGTATCTTTTGTGGGGTTTTTTCCTTCTTATTTTTTTTTTTTTTTGATAGTGAAATAGAGAAAACTATTTTCAAAATAAATACAAATACAGGTCCTCCTGAATATTATACTTCTTAAGTGGACTGCTAAAATTTTTACTGATTTACATGTGAAATTAAGAAAGACAATTTCAGACTTCACACAGGGGCCAGCCTTCAGCCAGTCCCCTAATTATGAGAGTCTGTTTCTATACACTCCCTAAAATAAGAATAATTGAATAAAGATCCAGTTCTTTTTCATAGCAAACAAGAGAGTTTAGTTTGCCTTTCAAAGGATTTTGCAGAAACATCCTGTTAGGTGAATGTGCTCTTAAAGAGGTGGTAATAGAGTATGGGAAGCGATGGGTGAAGAAGTCAAGACCAGCATCTGAGCTGTGTGATGGAAATGCTAAGGTGCCACTAAAGTACCCCTCTGGTCCTTGCATACTTTTTTAGTAGAAAAGAATGGACAGAGTCTGGATCAGCCTTGTGTTCTCTAAATCTGGGTGGATGTAAATCTCATCTCAAAAAACACAGTGAGATTTTTAATGAAAGAAAGCTCCTCAGGAGATATCATGGGCCTGAAAACGTGGTAGGATCAAAAAAGTACAATTAGGGTTTTCTTAAATACTTCAAAGTAAATGTGATTTGTTTTTTTTATTAGTTCAAAGGCTTCTGTTTTCGTCCTGAGATATTCCTCCTGGCTTTCTCATTACAACCAAAAGCTGAAGAATAAACAGGAATTGTAGCCATTTGAACAGGGAAAATCAGGAATTTTTATACAAGATGGTGCCCCTGTTTTGTTGCAAAAACCCAGGTATTTAGGGTTGAGATTTTTGCAAGAAACATTTCAGAGTCTGCTGTCATTAAGAGGGTGCAAAGAGTGAAAGATAACAAGACTAATTCATTTTATAATGCTGAGGAAATTTTAACGAAGTTAAAATAAATAGAGACCTTGGGAAAATGGAGATCAAACTTGCAATGACTCTAAAATAGATTCAGGCTCGTTCGATCTAGCTGACACTTTGATGTGTTTAAATCCTTGCAGACGCTATGTAAAACTGAATCCAGGCCAACTACACCCCCTCTGTCCTTGAAAATGCAGAAGCAGTGGTATCTCCATAGTAAGAGAACCAGCTCTTTCAAGAAGGAAATTTGTAGATATAACATGAACAGTGGCTGTCATTAAAAGTGAAATGACTACTTTTGGATATTGGTGAAGGTTAGCAGAAGGCAAATACAGCATATTAGATTATACAGGCTACTTTCAGGATTTTGCTGTGTGTTCCTGTTTAAAACAAAATCCATGATGTAAAAGAAGAAAAAGGCAATGAACATAGTACTTATTTTACTGTACTTCAACAGTAATTTCATAATCAGAGGTATCTTTAAAAGTATAAACATTTCCCATTCCTACAGTTAATATCCTAAAACTGAGCATCTATAACAGTACTCTTGCAATAAGCAACAAAACAAATAGTTTGTGCATCCAGGTATTTACAAGATGCCAGTAACAAAAAAGTTTCTCAACAAATTTTTTTACTGTGAACTGACACAAAAAAGTCAGGAAACATGAGGAAACCTGAAGACAGTATAATTCTAGCACTTGGTTTTAATTAAAAACTTTTTCTAGACCTTAAGCCACATGTTACTTGTATATATTATCAGGATACAGGAAAGAAGAGAAATTTCACTGAGGCTTGTTAACCCAATATTCAAGGCAGTTCAATTAAGAGAAGGAGACCAAACAATAAATGGGGAAGGCTTTCAGTGAAATCAGAATAATGACACTTTGTAGCATGGGATTCCAAAAAGCAACCAGAGGCTCTGTAGGAAGAAATTAATCCTTTTTTTTAAATTTTCATAACACATATTTCTGAATGTCTAAAACACCAGAAACAGCCACTTATTAGATCAAAAAGTGATCAAACCATTCAAAATTCAATTTTTCCTGAAGAAATAAAGGTAACTCTTTCCCAAATGAAGGTCCTCATGTTTTTTTAGTTTTTTGTTTCTACACAGTCAGTGAAGTTCAGTGTTAGAATCCCAAGCTGAATTTTCTGATTGGAAAGAAAATAAAAAAAAAACATTTAAAAATTCTGTGTTTCATTCAGAGTATCATAGCACTGTAACTTATTCTATAAATATTCAAGTATACAATGCAGGACTGTAGCCAAATAAAGTATTCTCTGATGGATTTGGAAGTACATAGGAAGGTGGATCAACTGAAAAAAATTGTTATCTGAAAAAGGATTGACTTCCAAGGCTGCTTGTGAAATAGCTTCAGCAGTGAAATATGTGCTAGAACAAGAAAGGAAAACCAGCAGATGACAAAATGGGATGGATAAAGTGTATGACACAACAAAACAAAAAGCTTTCCTTAAAACTCCATTGTCATAAGATATTCCTCCGCTGGGTCCATGAACAAAACACTTCCCAGGAAGTGCAGTGCAGGAGCAGGAGGTCGATGAAAGTTATAGATGGGGAAGCAAATGCAGCTGAGAGGTTCAGAATGGGGTATTGAGCACAGAGCTGTGAGTCAGAGCAGCTCTGAGCACTGTGCTGAGCACAGGACGGGAAAGTGCGCAGGAACAAGCATATTCTGGGACTGAGCTGAGCTCAGTACAGCTGAAGGGCTCTTACAGACAAGCTACTTTAAGAAAAAAAATGATGTCACTCTTTTTACATTGCAAAAATGTAGGCTAGCATACCCTCCTGATGGGGAGTGCAGATACAGTGATAGGGCCAGGAGAGCTATGCTTGAGGTTAACTGAATGCCTAACATGTGTGTCCAAGTGGGAGGAAACTGTGGTGAGACAAGAAATGAGAGAAATAATTCATTTAGTGTCTGGTATGATGGCTGTGAATTTTGTTAAAGACAATTTCTTTATATTGTGTAGGTTTGTGGGCTTTTTTCTCTTTCTTTATTGCTTCTGGAGAGAAGTCCATCTCCTTGCTAGGACTAAATTATGATCACTTCAGTTTTGTGACTATTAATCAAGAGAAGGCATTTGCAAGCCTTTCCCAGCCACATATCCTTTGAGGGTTTTGAAAGCTATAGAATGCAGTTTGTTATCTGTCACTGCGAGGCCGTGCCAAGTTCCATGATGCAGTGAAAGCGGAGTCATACGCTGCAGCTGACACTTTCCCACTGACCTCAGCTCATTGCACTGCATAAACAGAAGCTATTACAAGTCAATATGGTTCTTGGAGCGGGGCTATGCTGAAAGGAGCGCAAGAAAGCTTTCCACATTTCTGCAAGGTTCAAAGCGAACAATGTGCTTTTTCTGTCACATCAGCAGACGAGGCTGTCATATCCTCAGTTCACCTCATAAATAATAGGCATAGAGGACAGTTGTATGAGGCTGCAGTTCAAAAGGGTTGTAATCTGACAGCAGACACTGCCTTTCCTTGACATGCTCACCTTTAGCCATGCCTGATGGTTGGTGTGTTTCAATTTAATACTGCCTGCTTGGTGAATCAACACCCAGGCTTGTAGGCGAGGCCTTGCAAGGAGAAGCCACCGGGCAAAGGACGAAAAAGAATTTTTGGGCAATGCCTGGCAGCACTATGGCAGCTTCTGTGAGAAGACACAAATTTGGGAGCAAAAAAAACCTTTTCTGGGTTGGCGACAGCTGTCAGGGAAGGGGATTGAAAGGAATTGGCTGTGGCCTCCAGGGACCCACCACCAATCTGGAGGTGGTGGTGGGCAGAGGGGTTGTTTTGTTTCCTGCCCCATCCCCGGAGGTAAATGTGAAGGATTGGAGAAATAAAGGAGGGATTTATTGGGAGGGAGCAGATTTACTGGGAACTGGTGGGCAGGGAAGCATTAACCTTCTGCTCCCTCTCCGAGCTGATCTGATGGTGGTGGGGCGCACAGCTTCTGTCCCTGCCTGTCTTTCTCTCGGGGTCCTCCAAACAGGCCATGGGGCCATGGCACCCTGTATGGGGGCATTTCATTTCCTCCCTTTCCCCCGTGATCTGCCAAGGTAAACAACTGCCTACTTTCACCTAAACTGAAAACCAGATCTGCCTCTAATCATGTTGGGTGACTGTTGACATGTGTAGAGTTTGATATTTTGATAATATTATATGTCTGTGATAATACTTCATTACAGTTATGTCCTTGGCTATAATTCTTTCAACACAGTCACTTTTCTACTGCCCTTTGAGTTACAAGAAAGCACTGTAAGGCCACATTTTGCTCTGATGGTCACATTACAATTCAGATGATTTAGAATTAATCAGCATTTGATATACCTTTGAGAAAGAGCAAGCAATGCATTTATTTCTCTTGTTTTTCTTCTAAAGGAAATTGTGCATGTGTTTGGGAGAAAGGGGAGAAGACTTTTTTCCCCTGCTCAGATTTACATGCAATTTGAAACCATTACTGGTGTGTTGTCATATTATATTCCTCCATTTTACAGACCCTTACAGTTATTTCCCTGATTTCTTGCCTGCACAGAGGAGATCATTAAACTATGACTTGAAAATTAGCATGCTAATCAGCAGTTTATATTGTGAATCTGTGGGGGTTTATTCTTTGCATTTAGAAAGAAATGTATGTCAGATTGTGCTTTTAGTTTAATCTCTACTAAGTAATATGTCTTGTAATTTGAACAGCAGAAACTTGTTCTTATGTTTTGAGTAACTAAGGTAAACCTTTGTTTACCACTTCTTTCACAGATGGTAAATTCTCTGTGTATGTTTTATCAATAGTCTGAAATCCTATAAATGCTCTAGTGGCAATAATATAATGTTTCATCATCTGCCAAAATGAAAGTTTATAGACATTGTTTGAAAGTCAATTTTGTGATTTGTAAAATCTTTAAGAATATTTCTGATACTTCCTTAAAGTAAAATTTTCCATTGGATTGATAAATTTAAATATTTCATTTAGATAAGCATGAAATGAATTGTGTTGCTATTAGCCAGTTTTTATTAATCATATAATGTAAGATTAAATTGGCTCTAGAAGTAGAGGAATCTATAATTTGAAAATAGTTACCCTACTTTTGAGACTAAATAATTGTATTTGCAAAGTTGCTCAATGTTTTCTAGAAATTTGTTCTGAAGGCCATGGGGACAGATGACTGAATGCCTTTGTTTTGTTTCCTAAAACCAGCAAATTAGACCAATAAAATATACTTTTTCAAGGAAGGTAGGAATCAAGTGCTTTTAAAGTAGATTCCATGCCCAGACTAAAAGGGTATTTTTTGCAGTTGGATCTAATTTCTAGAAAGTTTTCAGGAAGAAATGCCTGACATATCTCTAGCATGCAGAATATTGAACAGATTTGTATTTTGAGTCTGCTAAAGCACACACCTGATACATCTTCTGGCCTGCAATCCTGAGCCCATAAGATTCTGGACAATATGAATGTGTCTCTTTCCCAGTTGCTGATAATGGAAGATGGAGGTGAACAAACCCATGCAGGAGCAACTGGGAATGTGCTGACTTAATCCTTAATGAGAATTGCAAGCATGTTTTTCTTGCGCAATCTTATCATTAGACTGTCATCAGTAGTCAAGACAACAATATAATCCTGTTAGAGGCAGTCAAGATTATGGCCTTTCTTGGGTCATTTAGACTCACTTCACTACTGATGTTTGGCCTGAAGGCAGGGTTATTTTGATGTCTCCAGATGGCACGGTTTCTGCCAATCTGCAGAACATGCACGCTCAAGTATCTCCTTGTGCATGGAGTTCAGCATGACTCTTCATCATTAAAGAGGATGCCTCTATATTAGAGTTTAGTGATTCACTTTTCCAGCAGAAAGGTGGGAGCTGTCCCCTGACCATGTGTAAATGTGTTTCTGGTGAAGGTCTGCATCTGCAACTGTGGCTGATAGGTAGGTATTCATCTCAGATCTAAAGAAGGTCTGAAGATGCATGCCCAAATATTGCCCACAACTCCACAATATCTCTACAAGATCTCTGTAAACTCCTAAATTCAGATGAGATGTGTGACTCTTCTCTTGCCGCGCCTACAATTTACACTGTGAGAAAGTACCTGCAGGTTTGAGATATGGCTGAAGGCCTCTTGTTTCTTATATTAACCTGATCTGTTTCATATTTTTATTTTAATTTCCTGTTATTTTGTGTGTAGTAGGAAAGAGTTACAAAGACAGGCACTGGCTCTGCAGATGTAGGAGCAAGAATTAATGTTTTGAAAGTGGAAGACATGAGGGCTGAGATTGAAACCTGAGAAAAAATTCTGTTATTCTTCTTGCTGGCCTAGTTGTGTTTAACCAAAGGGGAAAAGAACTGATATAAGAAACAGGCAGGAACTAGCCCCAGCTGCTGTCTGTCTTTCCCATAAGCACCCAGAACTCCTGAGCTTTTTGTGAAAGTCTCCCTCACATTTTTATTTTGTCCAGGCTGATTTTTTTTTTCCCAGCAGATGTTAAAAACAACCTTTTGCTTGCAAGAAGTTTTGCTTTGATGATTCATTGTAGTCTGAAAAAAAAGTTCCAAATCAGCTGTTAGATAAACAGAGAGCAAAGCAGTGTTCAGAGTATATAAGTGACAGAATAATAACCTGGCTGATTACAAGGTTAGGTGTTGGTAGTTTCACCTACTAAGCTAAATATTCACAATCTCTTTTTCACTTAGGTGTCCAAACTATAGATGAATATTTTCTTTCTCAATGAACTTTTCATCCTTTTACTGACATCAATTCTTATTTATATTCAATTAACCCAGAAAGAAAGCTTCTGGCAAGGCGAGTCAGATGCTGTCTGCTGAAAAGAGACATACAAATCTTGTCACATAGCTTTTATTTCTGTGGTCAGGAACCCTCAGGCCTGTTATTAAGGCAACTTAGGCCTGTGTGGAACTTTGCTGTCTCCTGCACACTCTGAAATAAGATTACATGATGGAGAAGATCAATTTACTGAGAACATTTAAGCTCCGAATATTAAGCTTTTTGTGCAATCACATCTCCTTCCTAGCTGTGTGGCAAAAAAGCTAGCCACAAGATCCTTGACAAATTAGATATTACCACATCTAACTGTGTATATTTAAGCTTATCAAACTGAATCGTTGCATTGTGACTGTGCTCTTACACAGACAAGGACTCCATTTAATAAATGCAGTGCCATTTAATAGTAATTAATCACCCAACTAAAATGTCACATTAAGGTCAAAGAGACCAGGAGACAAAAAGAAGAGAACATTAAATTCAGCTGACAAACATAGGAAAAGAGAGTATAGAGCCAAAGAAAGTTCTGGGACATTGGCACTGGTAAACATTTAATCCAAACTTCTTTACTTTCCGTTCAGTTCAGAAATAATCACATTCACTTGGTTCAAAGCAAGGTCATTTTTGTAACTTTTAAATGAAATTTCCTCATTGCGTGTGCAGTGACAGCCCATTGTAAGCTTGGAATGGTTGGTGTATTTTACAGATGTTGTGTTCTCTGTATTTGCTGTTTCCTTCCTCCATGTTTCTCTCATTTTTTCTTTGCTATTATGACATTCTTCATGTGTGGAATTTTCCTCAATATGCCCTGAATGCAACTCGAAAGTCTCAGGTTTTGGAGTTTACAATGCAGAGTTTGATTTCACATTACTACTGTGTAGTGCTTTAGCTTTTGTCGTGGTTTCATCACTCAACAGCAACAAAACCAAAAAGAAGTTATTCAGTTAAATAAGAGGATTATTTGTGTTCAATGTTTCTATGAACAGAAGCTCTACATAGGAAGCTCTGATTCAGAGGAAGCATAGTTACCATCTGCAGAAGAAAATGTATATGGAGCTCCTTATACTAAAATTGGGATATTGCAGAAAAGGAAAAACTCTGTTGTTAATTCCATTTCTTCACAATTGTGTTAATCAAGTTCAATTTAAGTTTATGAACAGATTTCTACATGTGGACCTATGTGTATATGTTTCCTTTGTTTCTCAGAGTGTTATTTTTCTTTTCCTTTCTTTTATAAAATATAGAAGAGAGCAATCACTATCCACTTTTAAAACATGCATTTTGAGAGGCTAAATATACTAGTTTCTGTGCATGAAGAAATGAACTTGTAAAATACTGTCAAGGATGAAAATATGTTATTGTCAGTGGATGTTACAAAATTCAGACAAATGTCTTCTAAATAGATTTGTTTTTTAAAGCATCTATCATTTCTCCTTCCTGTTCCAGAGTTCTCAGTTTTATGTCCAAGGTTTTTTTGTATGAGCATTGTAAAAAAGAGTAATTCTTCAAAAATTACTCGACATTTGGCAAGATCTATCTTTATAACTTCTGCATCAGTCCAAAGAATTTTGGCCTTTCCAAAGGTTAAATATTATCTTTCAAAATTGTGTAATTCTGTCTTTGTCAGGAAGTGTCTTCATTTTCTATAATAACCTCTTCTTTCCTTACCTTTAATGTCAAAATGTTCACATATGAATGCTCAAACTCATCGTATTGAAATATTTGTCACTAATTTCTCATACTTAGATGCATGATAAATACTAACTTGGTACTGGTCATGGCTGAGACACATCCGGAGAGATGTGTGAAGTGAAATCATAGTTTGCGGTGCTGGTTATCATACACTGATGCACATTTTAGTTTTAATGAAGGTTTTGATGATGCAAAATTCCAGAGTTCTGATGGTAACATCTGAATTACCTCTGCAGGCTTTGAAGATGAAAAATTACCATTCTCTTTCAGTTGTCTACATTTGTACTGATTTCTGGAAGAACACAGTTCACTGTATTTCCACTGAGCTTCTGGGACAATCCTATAGACATGACCCCATTTCTTACACAGCCCTAACAGTCCTCCAAGAAAAACATGTTTGACAGTAAAGGTTAAAATATTATCTTGTTTATTTCATAATCCAGTGGTTTCCAAACTGTGGTCTGCATTCCAACCTAGTGGGCTGTCTTTAGTAGTGCTTGGCTGGTCTGTGGTCTGCAGCAGATCCTGTGGTTAGCTGGGCCTCCATTAGGAAGAAAATTTTCTGGCCAGTAGCACAGTCTCTTCCAAACCGTGTGATCCTTAGCCCCTGGAACACAACAGGGTCCTACGTTAGACTTCTTGCATGTATGAATAAGCTGCAGAGGAAGAAATGACAGGGACATGTTCTCATGAAACGTGAATAAGTGAGAGAAATTCAAGTCACCTGGACAATTTAGATACTAGAGATTTATGACTTTGGGCGGTCACACCTAAAATGCATATTGACTTTTTTTTTTTAAAATTAAAAATAACTAAAAAGCCCCATCTCAGTCAGTTCTGTCATGTAGAATGGTGTAAGACACTAACAGATATCATAGGAAGATTTTTTTTCCAAACCTAGTTTGTGCTGTGAACAAACAAACAGCTGGCCACATAATGATTGCTAGCTGTAGTAGTAGGTGATTTTTGCCTTTTTTGGGCTATTTTCAGAAGCTAGAGGAAAGCCAGTCATTTTTGTAAGTACAGTTCATAGCTTATAGCAGAGGTAGTTTGGAAACTTTTAACTAAAGTAGAACATTCACCAATATTTCCAACTTTCTCTTCTGGTTCTGTTCTGTTTTCTTCCCTTGGCATCCCTGAAATGGCACTCTACCTCCACTTGTGTCTTGCATTCATCCTTTCATACACTCTGGCTTTGGGGCTTTTCTTTTTCTTTGACTTCAACTTTGGTTTCTGCCTTTGGTTCCCTTCTCACCCTCTTTCCTGCCCTCTCTCATCTTTACAGCTCTTATAAACTTGCTGCATTTCAAATACACCTTCTATTTGTCCTGGGTGTGCAGGCCATTTCTTTTACTCCATTGTCTCTCTGCCTGGAGTGCACTGAGAGTGGAAGGGCTTTGCTCTCATCTCTGTCATTTCCAGAGACTGCTCTCTTGCTATCTGTTCCTTCAAAAAACTCCTTGTTCAGCTCCTTGTAGCTCTAGACTGGAACATACTCTTCTGACAGACTTCTTGGGGATGAACTAAGTTATGTATGTGCACTCTGAGAATGTAAAATATGAGCTTTTGTGAAGACTTTTGGTTAAATATAGTTGCAAGCACGTTGCTGTTGCTTTGGTAACCTTGTCAAAGTACACTGCTAAACAAACAAGTACACAAAGAGAAAAATATCTTTCTTTATATCTCAGGTATTTGAAACACAATTAGAAAATGTTTCTTTGTGAGAAAAAAGAGTTGGAAAGCAAAAGTTCCACTATAAATTGTACATTTTTTTTTTGCCAGAATGTTCAGCTCCAATGTATATAACACTGTTCAGTGTGTACATTTGCATTTTTTTGAACAACAGTATGAGTGCAACATTGTGTCTTCACTTTCCACCTGTGATTTGCTTGTGTTCAGCACATCATTTTCCATGGAGTTGTTGCCAGAAGACGGGGTTTTCAAAACCCAAAGAAATATGGAATAGTTTGCTGTCCAAATGAAATACTGTAGCTTAACTCCCTATAGTTAAAGAACAGGAAAAAAAATAATACTTTTAAAATAAACTCAAGTTTAGTTAAAAAATGCGCTGTCAAACCTACCTGTGTTTTACACTCCTTTGAGAGTGACATAAACACACCATTACAGTTGCCTCACTTTAAACTCCTAAGAAGCTGCTAGCTGCAGTGTATCTTAAGGGAGAAGTAAATCACTGATCTAAATGGTAATTTCATCCTCAGCAAGGGTTTGCATGAGGCTGATTATGTCAATGTAGTCCCATAACTAGCAAAAACTGGGGGCTCCCCTGTCCAAGCTCATAACCTCCACATAAGCAGGGGTTTTGCTCTTTGAGCTGAAATTAATGCAAATGAAACTGTGACACAATGAACTGGGAAAAACACTTTTAAATCCCTACACATATAGCAACTTATGTGCAACGCAGGGGAAGAAGTCAGCTGGCTTGCAAGGAAGGATGAACATGCCCTCAATACAGTCTTCTCCTGAGCCTTGTGGAATACTGGCGCCTTTGAAAGACTTGCTCCCATGATGAGGCACACAGGGCGTCAAAGCAAGCACTGTGCACATAAATATATGTGTATTTATGTACACAGAAATATATGTGTAAAGGCTCTACATTCTGGTCACAAAACAGAGGAAGCAGGCTGTGCTTTTTTTCCAAAATACTTGCCTGCCTTCTGAGCAATGCCATAACGAGCTTACCTTCTTGAGGATCACTCACCCCCTCAAGGGGACAACATTCCCCAGCCTGTGCCTGAGCTGGGACATGCTGGGTGTCTTTTATTTGTTTTCTTTCCTGGTGATACTGCCCCTCTTGGAGCAGACGCTTTAGTGAGATGGATCGCACTCAGGTAACTGGCAGTTCAAGGAAGTCCTTCCCCGGGTTGTTTACACCAAGGCGTTTTAGAGCAGCCATTTAGCTTCCAGCCTGTCCCACCCCGCTGACCAGCTGTAAGTGTAAAGGCCGCCAGTGGGCCTGCAGGTCGCTGATAAACTAAACCCCCATTTGGCAGGCAAGGAAGCCAGAACGATAAGGATGTTGATTTATGTTTTATCTGTCACTACATTTTCAGTAAAGTTGGGCAGCGAGCCTTAACGGAGCGAAGGCTGTTATCACCTCTCCTTAGCCCTTTAAGTGCAGCAGGCTCTTTGGTGTCTCTCGCTGAATGCCGCTTTGTTAATTGCGACGGTAAACAGGACACAGCGCTGAGCATCACCGCGTTCTGCTCGGGCGGCACTCACCACAAACCCGCCGGATTTAGGAAAGGAGCCCGAGCCCAGGGCTCTGCAGTCACACACACGGAAGAGGGTTCGTAGAAGTACTCAGCATTTCCTGGACTTGCTTCTATCATGTAAAATGTATCGCATACCTTGAAGTGAATGTAATGGCTGGCTTAATTGGAGATAACTTCACTGAAGTGGCCCTAGTTACCATTTATGTCAGCAGTGAATGTGCCCTTTAGCGCTGTGCCCCTCAGGTATGGCTGTTCAACGTAGGAAAAACCTGACAACATTCATTACCGCTGAAGTAAATGCTGTGAATTAGATGTATGATTAGGTACCATTTTCCCCTCATTTTGGATATGTGAGCGTTATTTTTCTGAAAGCATTGTAGGATTTTACACATTATATTTAATGGCAAACACATTTTTAGTTTTGTGAAGCACCGTGTGCTTTTTGGGGCCAGTAGAAGTGCCCACGGAGAAAAGGGTGGAAAGAGCTGGGAGAGAAATGCAAGCAGTAAAATATTGAAGTATTCTGGCAAAACCAGAACATGGAAAATCTGAAAAAATCCACCCTAAGCAATTCTTGTTACATCCTATGAAGAATGTTAAAAATACAGATTTTTCTTTTCCTTTGTCTCCTTTTGATTTCTTTCCCTTTTTTTCTTCTTTCTCTCCCTCTCCCCAAATATTTCGTCTTACCTTTCAAGTCTGTCATTATATTTCTTTCTAAACAAATCTAGAAAGAGAAAAAGGAGCTAGTTCCTGCTTGAGGTCAGTGGGAATTTTGCCATTGACTTTAAATAGGTCCAGAAGCGGGCCCAACAGAGCATTTTATAGCTTCCTTTATTTATCTTAGGTTTTATTTTGAGCAATGTGTCTTTTGTATGACTGCATTATTTCCACAGCGAACACCATAATGATGGCCTCATATACATTATTATATACACACGTACTGAACAAAGCATTATTGATAGTTATGCTCTTTTAAAGAAGAGTAAAAGACAGCTATGAAAGTACAGCACAAAGATGCTTTTATGGTGCAGATTCAGTACAAAATTAGCATTCTCGGCAAGTCTGTGCGTGATACTACTCCATACCAATTGTCAAGAAATCTGCTAATTACTGAGGAACAGGTGATTAAAAGGAAGTAATTAATGCTTTAGTCTAGGAAGCCAGGCCTGCATTTGGTTTTGTAAATGATGCTCATAGCTGATCTGTTCTTCCTGAGTGAAATGGGAGAATGAATCACTGCTCTCCAACTGGAATACAGCAGGAACTCTACTGAAATGATTGAGCTTAATATCTCTAGGCTAATGGGCCAAGGATAACAACACAAAGTTTGGCAGAAATCTAGTTGATAACCAGGGATATCAGCTATGGAGTGTGGTGGTCATTTCTTACACAGGATTCAGATGAACAAATGATGGAAGGGACTATTTCTGGGTTTTGTTGATGACAGTTATGAATCTTGGGTTCTTTGCAAAGCTGTCTCCAAGGAATCCCCAAAGGGCCATCTCATGCTTAGAGATAATTTATCACAATTACAAATGTACTGTATGAAAACCATACCAACAATGTAAATACAAGAAAGAAATAAAGATGATTTTGCTTTAAAAGTGGCTGCTGTCATGAATTAGAACCACCAGCCTCTCTCTGTCTTGTCAAAAGCAAAGGTAGACTCCCAGCTGGATAAAAGCTTTATCTCACAGAGATCTGGCAATGAGAATGGATCAAAGGCATATTTTTCTCTCACAGTCATTATGAGAGATCCTCTGGATCAGCTGTACTTAGGACAGACTAGCCTGAGAGTGCAGCACCTCTTTTGCTCAAGCAAAAAGGGGCAGCTGAACTGTGCGCGTGTGTTCAGGAACCAGAAATGTTGCTGTTGTGTCCATTCCCTTCAGCTAGCTGAAGTCAAAAATCAGTTTTCCTTCCAGTTATTTTAGTTACATTACTTGTAGGGCAGCTTTGATGCTGCTGGGTTTGTATTCCACAATAAGTTGCAGCAGCTGTCTGGAGAACATACAACCTATTTACTTCTGGTTGTCACGGAAAGAAATCTACTGCTAGGAAAACCAGAAGCATTTATGGAAACCCATGGGTGAGGAGAGGCCGCAGAGCTTACAGCAAATGAAGTCCTGCCCTGTGAACAGAGGCACACAGACAGTGCCCTGCACGCAGGGTGAAATACCAGCTCTTGGCAACATACACAGTGGGATTGGTGCTTGCACCCAAAAAACTTTCCTGAGGATGAAAGAAACCTGTTACCGCACAAATATAACAGTCTAGTATATTTGTTGGACTGGAGCTGAGTGAGAAATTTTATAAATATAATCTATTTTTTTAAATTGGTAAGTTTCCCACAAGCCAACAGGGCTAATCTACAGTATACTTGCTTTCCAAGGTATTTGCTGAAAGCTTTCTGTAAACATATCTTCAGTGCTTGTAGCAAATTTTCCAGTTTTTTTATTATTTATTTGTGACAGAACAAATAAATCTCTAAGGATTTGGATCTTATATAAAAATATATAATGTGGAAATGCCATATGTTCTTGAACCAGCTCTGGTGTCTGTTTTTTCAAGCTTTCCTACCATTAAACTGAATATTCATGGAAAATAGATTGAGAAAGGGCGTCAATAACACTGGAATAAATCCAGTACCTTATTCAACTGATTATCCAGGAACAGTTTTGGGCCACTTTCCCAATTCTTATTAAAATAATAAAAAAAAAGAGAAAGAAGTTCTCTCATCCATTTATGTGTTGTGCCACTTTAAAAGTTGCTATATTCCATTACACAGTCCCCCACCCACTTGTTTGCCCAAGTACAGTTTGCTACTAGATGGATCCAGAGCAGCTGCCTTGCCCCAGAACAGCTGCTGGTGCTCTATATTTGCAGCTTCCTCTTGCTCTCTGATACTCCATAAAACTGTTTATATTCCCTGTAAAAGTATTTTCATTCTGTTTGCTTAGTGACCACGCACCACAAATATTCTCCTTACCACTAACAATCATGAAATGAAAATGTTTACAAAACTTTATTTAGTGCCAGTACCTAATAAACTATAGAAATGCTCTGAAGTGAATGTGTGTATGCAATGTGTGTATGCGTGTATGAATGAAGTATTTACCTAATTTTTCTGTTCAGCAGAGAGGTGGTGATGTACTTTTACTAGCACTACTCCAAGATTGCATGCATTTGGTGTCTACTGCCTGGTTTTATAACTCTTTGAAGCTTATTTATGGTCTGTGGAAGAACTGACATGTGAACTAAGCTAACTATTTTTGCAGCTTTTTTTCTGGAGCCTTGGCCATATCTATTCAAGATCATGTGTGTATGCCATATCAATGCAAACTCGTTTTTCCTACCTCAGATTGGATATTTGAGCTGGTTTGTCCTGCACTGCTTTGATGCTACCCATCACAAGGCATTTGCACTTTTCTTCCTGCATTGCTGTAAACTGATGTGTTCTGAAAGAGGAATTGTCACACAGCTTTTATTAGGGTGACACGTTTGAAAATATTTGATTCAATATAAGGAGGGCAATTGTTTGCTTTTGAAGGAACTCTGCTTCTTAAAAGGGAATCACAGCACATTTTAGTTCATGGAGTTAATTGCTGCTACCCCAAGAGTCTGAGGTAGACTTATTTGCTCTTCTCTTTGGCTTGTCTTTCTCAGATGATACACAGGGCAGCTGAGCAACACTTGGTAGTTTTCATTCATTCCTTTGGTACTTCATTTGGTATCTCACACACAGTATGTATCTCCAATGCCAAATCCTCTTTATCAAGCTCACAAAACCAGGCTGTGATGTGTTGCCAGCAGGAACAAAGTGCAGTGGGGTAAAATCTTGGAAGGGAAAGCTTTGCTTATGTACAGAAGGAGTTCATACCCAGCAGCAGCAGGATTTGCTCTCTAGCTGATCTGCTTTCAGTGCAGGGCCGGATTTAGGCAGAACCACCACAGTACCTTGTCTCTCTGAACTCCAAGGACTGAGAAACGGATACTTTGCCTATTGTTTCGGGTATTTTTAAAGCATGTAATTTGGCTTAGAATATTTATTGCTTTCCTTGTGATCCTGGAATCCGTGACTACTGTCAGCATAGTAGCTGTATTTCTTTTATGCCTAAACTTTGTTCCCATGTTTTATGTGTGCTACAGAGATTCTTTGGTTCAGTGCTTTTTACTAACATAAAAGTGAATAATGATATAGAGATGGATTCCATATTCTATTTCATATTCTATTCTATTCTATTTTCATATTCTATTCAAGATTCTGATAGTCTTGTAAAACGGATTTTTTTCTATGATTTTTTTTCTGCTTGACGATTTCTTTTACATTGCAAACCAAGGACATAACTCAGAAGCCTTCAGCTGGGTGTAGTGTTTCAGCTCCTTTCCTGCCCTTACCAAGTGCAGAAGCCAGTGCTACACGGAGACAGACTGGGAAAATTTTATTTCAAAAAAACATCTCTGTTGCCTCCTGCATTACAAGAGTTTCACACTCAACTTTACCTTTCACAGCAACTAAGGGTCAGTCTAGAGAGGAACCAAAAATTTTGCTTGCCACCACTAACAGCACTGCCACAAGCACTGCCAGACTTTATGCTCTCTTAACTGGATCTCACAACACAGGTAATATATGAACCCAGATAATAATAAAATATGTTCTGACAGATTACTTTGGGCTAAAAGAGTTTGCAATAAGACAGCACACAATATGCTTTTTTTTTTTTTCCCCCAGGATCTCTGTAGCTGACCTATTCTTAAAATTAAGTTTTGTGGTGTGAAGACTTTTGAGCCTTCCAAACAAAATCTTTCTAAATGTTCATTAAATTTGCCTCTATATATCTTTGTCTGATGATAAATACTTTCCATTTAAAACAGTGCTTGATTTCAATATCTCTTGACAGTGAAGACGTTCTTTTCCTTTGAGGATTAAAGACATTGCACCTGCTCCTCTTTCTCTTTTTATAGTGAATAAACAGATAATATGTAATACTTTTACCTGGTATTCTTCCACAACATTCATGTTAAAGCAGGTACCTCTAAAATTCAATTAAGATACCACAGATTAGCTTCTGTGCACTGAGGAACAGGGTTTGTGTTTCTGCGAGTTCCTCTTTGGGAAAGTAGCCAGAGCTACCTCATGCACCCTAAATTTAGAGGGGCCTTTGTTTATCCAAAGCAGTTCAGAATATCTTATACTATAAAATGTGTGGGAGAGATGGTTTTATCTTTTAAGCATCCTTATCCATAGCTTCAGGAATAACTAACTTTTCCCTTAAATCTGTAGTCTGCACATGTTTTAGATTAGTGTCATTTGTGTTTTTGTAGGTTTTATGAGTTTTTTTAAAATAATTTTCCCGTTTTCTGAGTAAATTATGTGAAACATCTGCCCTAAATTTAATCTATCAAGCTCATAAAGGGAAAAGGCAGACGTTTTATGAGTGATATTATAAAATTTAGATAATTATCTTGTTTGTTTTAGCAGTTTCTATTTTGGTCCCTGTACAGTATTCTTCCATTAAAAGACAATTTTTATATGGTGTACTGGTAAAGGAGAACAGCCAGTGATCACATAAAAAGTGCATTTAATAGTGGTCCTGTTAATCAGTAATATTCTGTGTATTTTTAACTGAACTATATTAATTGTGTAAGCATAAACCTAATCTCAAACCTGTTATATGGTTCCCAGATTAAAAAAGGAAAAAAAGTTTCTGTAGAGACAGCATGTAATTCCTGTAGCTTTCACTAGCTGTGCAACTTATGCCAGTTCAAGTAGGATATACAAAGCAGAGCAATGAATGCAAGATGGATTTATGGCACCCTTTTCCTCTGCCATATATATATATTGATATATCCTCTGCCATGTGCATCAGTTCAGTGAAGTTTTGCTATCTTGCATCTACCACATGTACAAATCTTTTTAATGCAAGGTGGAAAATTATTCTGGGAAGGCATCATCATGTGCATGCCTGTTCTTATCTTCTTTACTAGGCATTTGCCACTGTCTGCTGTCAAAGACAGCATCCTGTGCTAGTGTAAACCTCTGGTATGCCCTGATGTGGTTATCCTTGCTGCTCACGGGCTTATTCCTGACTTTTTTGGTTGTTTGGTTTTGGTTTTGGTTTTTGTTTTGTTTTGTTTTGTTTCAAAGCAGCTACTTCCACTAACTTTGCAGGATGGAACCTGGAAAGTTCCATATATATGAAGTCCCAAATAATAGGACATATAAATATATAAAGACCCAAATATAATAATAGTATATGTATAATAATTAATTAATATAATATTAATTAATATATATAATAGTTAATACTATATGTATAATAATTATATATATATAATATGCAAATATATGAAGTCCCAAAATACAGGATCAAAAATGAATGTCACTTTATTTAAGAGAAGGTGCTGGTGGTTCAGCTTAAAAAAAAAAGAAAGCGAAAACACCAAAGCCACTGCAGCTCTCTTCCTTGTAGTCATCTGTGATAATACTCACCAAACAAACCTTACTGGAGTTGTGAGTCATCTTCCTTCTCTCAGAGATGGATCATAACCTTTCAAAGCCCATATGGATTCACAGTAATGTTTTGACGATGTTGATGAGACCTCACCTCTTGTGGGCAGTTTTTGGATGACACTTGTTCCATCTCATCTTATGCCTCCTTTAAACTCTTCTAAGTCTTGTTCAAGTATTTTCTTTCCTGATTTCCTCTGCCCATGCATGCTCAGCTTGCCTTCTGGGACTTTGTGCAGCCCAGGAGGACCAACGTGTCTAGTTAAAGTAGGATCTGTGCTGGCCTAGTGAGAGAGACTGATCCTTTCTGGGTCCAAAAATTTTTGCATGTTCTGTAAAAAATAAAAAAGTGATTGAAAATAAAATGCCCCATAGAAATATAACGATTTTCTTGTTTTGTTTTGGTTTGGTTTTTTTGTTAGCAATGTGAAGTCAGTGCATCTTTCTGAGGGCTATTTATGTTGCAGAGGAGCTGAGAGGGGAAGGTAAGAGAAGCATGCATGTTGCTTTTCAGTGCAGAGAGTCTGCATTTTTATCCCCCCACTATATATCAATGGATAGAGAATTCATTCATTTGGAACTTACTAAACGGTGCCAGAAGTCAACAGAAAATAATAGCTTAGCTGTATGAATGATATGCAGTTTATGCCCAGAGTCTGTTATAATTTGTTGGGACTTCAGGGTTTAAAAGACAGATTTTTCAGAATTTCTGTTAATCCAAAGTCTATGCCAACAAGGTTCCAGGGTCACTAGTTAAAATTCTCCTTAATGGGTAGAATATGCTATAGCATGCATTTGTAGTCCCTGTTCTCATATTAGTAGGCAGGAATGACTCTGTTATTCTCTGAAAATATCTGAATAATTTTTCTTCCTTTCTGTTTGAGGATTCTTGATTTCCACACAATCATCCATGACGGACTTTTACTGAAATATTTTTTTCAAATTTTTCTGACCAATCACTTCCTTAAATTCAGTGTTTTGTTAACTTCTCTTTGCTGTCTTTGCTGTTATTCCTGCTCCCTGTCTGGCTAAACATAAAAATTTTCTTTCCTGATAAGTAGTTTTAATGGAATAAGCGCTACAGACCAAACAGAGAGATGTGACCCCATCTGGATTTCAGGCTCTCACTGCAAGCCAGTAGCACAGCTTCAGGGGGATTTGAGCCACACGAGCCCAGGATGCCAGTGAGAGGCACTGCAGCTCTCCCTGTTTCTCCAGCGAGGCGCACCCGCGGTCCCCGTGTCTGGTCCAGCATCACACGCATTCACAAGGTGTGCCACGCTGCTCCAGCCTGTCCTGCAGCCCGTTCCCCACACCTGTGTTACAGGGCAGGGAGCAACTTTTGGATGTGGCTACTCGCAATCTTTCTCTGTTGCAGTAATTTCTGGTAGCTGGCTTTGATATTTATCTTCTCTAGGCAAGTGTCCGTGACCAGCCATTTAAACTTTAATTTTTAACCAAGCTGCACTGCTTTGTTGGTGTGGCCTGCTTCCAAGCATCGTTGGAATTCCTGGGAAATCAGTGGACTTTCCAGTACTTCCCAATGAAAAAGTCATGCTTGCCTGTAATCCCATGCTGGGACTAAGAGCACTAACTGAAGTGCATATGAGAAATAGCAAGGGGCATTTTTACCTCAGAAGCCGATGAAAGAAAGGGAGTTTAAGCGACAGGAGACTTTGGGGCTTCTGTTTTGTTGCAGTGTGAACAGAGCCAGAGGGCAAATTCTTCCCTCCTGCTCAGTCTCATTATTCTGCCCTCTGTATATTCCACCAACCCACTGACATCCAGAGCAGGGAAAGGAAAACTACACATCTGGGACCTAGCAGGAGAGCTCCCTATTCTCCTGTATGTGCGAATCTGGCATAAGCCAAATCAAAGTGCAAAATTAAAATATTTTCTCCTTTATATGTTTTCTGTAATACCATTTCTTTGAGGATTCAAAATGCCAGGAGGGATTGCCCATGTTTCATCTGGTTAGTTTACATGCTGATTGATGACTTTGATAATATGTGTAGTTTAATGATATTTACACTGTTTGTCCAGTTAGGTATATTAAAAGAAAGTTGAGAAAATAGTAGACGTGCTAAAATCCTATGGCAACAGCTCATATGTTAGTGGTGTTTTGTTGTGAACAAAGTCATTTTTCAGCCAAGTCATAAAGTAGCCTAAAAACAAGTGTGGCACTGTTTGCTTCAAATGAGACTGTTGCCATGTGACCACCATTCATCTGACATCATTACTGACATAGCTTTCCTTAGTATGATATCTGATTAAGGCTCCCAGCCGTGGTGGAGCCAGACTAAGTAGTCTGAGTGAGGTGGCTGCGGAAAGTTAATGTGTCAATGTTACTACTGGGGGAGAGCTTCTGCTCAAACTTTCCTTTGGAGAATGAGGATAGAAATGGCTGAAGGTCTTTCTAATGGGAATCTTCTGAAAATATTTGTAGATGTGGTAGTAATTAACGATGGGCTGAACTCCATAGAGAGATGTAATCAGTTCAGCAAAACAGAGATACTCTTTCTGTGTGAGGAAATGCAAATATGGAGAAGAACTGAAGAAAGAAAAATTAGCTAAGAAATGAAATTAATCACATATTTGCAGAAACCAATTCATTAAATATCTGTGTAGCATGTGAATATATTTCTGGCTTGTACATGTAAATAAACAATTAACCTTTTTTTAGCATCCAAATTTCTCTTTTATTAAAAAAAATTATAAGGTTTGAGGTATTCTTGTTACCTTAGGAAAAGATAGTTTTCAACAGGTACAGTGAAAAATAATTTGCAATGTCTGTCTAAGACGGGATAAATTCCACTATTTCTGTTTTGGCTTTTGAAATCCACAAAGATTACCACTTAATCTAGTAATCTGGAAAACATACTGACTAGCCTGCTGTTTTTTGAAAGCATAAGGATTAGCCTGAAAAAATATCATAAAGTAATTTTCTTTATGATGGAATGAATGGAATGACGAAATAATTTTTTTTAGTAATTCCATTTCCTAAGTCTGTTGTTGCTCTGTGCTCCAATTTTGGTTATGAATAAGGGACTTCTACTAATATTGTTCAATTTTTCCTTTTAAAATTAGAATATGGTAGGTTTTTTCCATTGCACAGATGCCTTAATGCTTGATATATCTATTATACTTTGAAGTGCTGTGGGACTAAGACCCATCTTAGACTGGTATGGGACTCAGATCCACAACAAAGGCCTCCAAAGTGCTTGAAGTATTACCTTCTCCTACTTGATGTTCAAGTGATTTAGGAACATTTACATTGTCAGGGGTGACAGGGAAGCATAAACCAAATAAGTTTTAGTGGGAAGTATGATTCCTTGTGCCTAGATCATCTTGGGAAAAGGATTTAGGTCAAGGAGAGGAATTAAGGGTTTGACACTGGAAAGAGGTAACACTCTCCAGTAGGTTACATATAGTTTTAACAAGCGCTTTTAGGTGATGGAAATCTTTAATTTATAGATTATAGATTTATAAATGTATAGATTATAATACTAAATGACGGTCTGACCCAAAGTGTCTGGGCACTGACTTTGTCTAGATGACCAAAAGTCAGCAGTTCAGGAGGTGTTCTGCATTTGCATGACACTTTTTCTTAAAAGCACCATCAAGTGATACAGGCCACTGCAAATTCGAAAAGGGAAAAAAACAAAGAATATGGCTTCAAGTCAAATTGCTCAGATGAGTCTTATTTTTTCTTGTACAAATATACCTGAAGGCAAATAGAGCCTATTTCTAAGAAATACTGAAATATTCTTTGTGGTTGTGCTTGGTATGGGTTACTCACCCATATTCAAAATCTTTAATGGTCTAAATTCTGTATCATTTGGCTTGTGGCCAGCCAATAGTAAATGCCAAGATTTAATGGGGGATTAAATTGTTGCTATTTGAACATTAATTCTTCAATAAAACAAATGAAATGAATGGATAGACTTATACATTGAGCAGCAGTTTATTTTTGCAAGAAAATGTAGTGGAGTCTGCCTTATCTTCACATAGTTTGCAAAAATTTAATAAAAGGTATTTGTTTCTCCTCAAAGGAATAATGATAAAATCACTTCAAAACTGATGGAAAAATGCTGGCTATTAATCTGCTACAGCCTTTTAAATGACTGATCATACACATTTAATCTTCTTTTCCTTTAATTAGAAAAGGTTGTGATGTGATAGATCCATTTGACGTTAGACTCAGCAACACATTACTTAGATGAAATCACACTTAAGAGTACTGCAGACTGGATCTGAGTAGCTCAGCTGATAAGGCACTGGTTTGTCATCTACAAGACAACAGTTCAAGACTTCTCTGATTTCTTAAGTCAAATTAATTTAGTTATGTCAGCTATGCTGCCATAAGATGATAATCCAAGCTGCATGGATGCCAGGCATACTATTACCTTCTTTGGCTAGATTGAAACTGTGTCAGAAACACTGGGGGTAGCTAGAATTCATTGCAGGTGTGGTGAGAAAAATGGAGCACACGAATTTCAAGAATTCTAAAATAAGTGTCAATATATAATTGCTCCTTCAATTCAAAAGGTCTATGTTTTTTTATTTCCTGTCAGACCCAGAGTGAAACATGTCACACCCACTTGAACTCTGGTTGGACCTAGGATCTATCTATTAAGTTTACTTAAAATAACCCCTCAACAATCTCACTGGAACGCCCATGTTGCTGCCTTCTCTGTGCAGGGCTCTAGCATGCATTATTATCATGACTCAGCAGGGGAATTGGTCACTTTGTGTGTTTCTAGGCTCAACCAACACATTGCAAACTACTCCTCTGAAGCCACACAGTCTCCACTGAAAAACTCTCTTCTAGGGTGCCTATTTCCTCTATGAATTTCCACTGTGACAGTAAATCTTTACAGGAGAGATATGAGGATAACAGGGCCTAAATGCTTACAGAGAAAACACAAACACTCTTGGGCAAAAGTGACTCACTCAGTGAGAGATAAAGGGGCTGGAATTTTCCTAAGGAAATGTCTTATTAACTTATGTTTTATGTCCATATCTCTGTCAGAAAAAAACTGTCATTCTCTCTTACTTCTCCAACAACTTCCATTTCAGCCAAAATTTTGTAGAGGGAGAAAATATAAAAATATCCCCCAGTTTTGTCAAAATATGTGGCTGGATAGGGAAACAAAGTCCCACTTTTTTTTTTATCAGTCCCACTGATAAAAAAAAAATAAAAAAATCATCATGAATGATTTGTATGGATATTCAGAATATCCACTGATGAAAATATTGTGATGAAAATTCTGCAACACATATACCCACTGTACTCCTAGCACTGTGCATAGATTTCCATCCCAAAGTAGTAAGTCTGCTGTTTTGTTAATGTCTATGAGAGCATGTTGACAGAAATCAGTATAAAAGAAGAATGAAGTAATTGTGATACTGGAATGAACTGCCCAGATTTATGTAACATTTCAGAAACCTGGAAACACTGATACTATTCAGTGATCTTAAATCTGAAAGTAGTGATGCTAAAATAACATCCCACTCTATTTTAATGCCAAGAGAAGGTTTTTAAGCTTGTTGCAAAAGATTAGGATATCAGAGACAGAAAGAGGGGTGCAAATACAAGTTTGGAGGTAGTGTTGACTGTAGAGATTCGCAGTTTAGTGAACTTCAAGCGAGGCAACTGATAGCTCAGGTGGAAGATAACTGATCTGAAAGTGTGCCACTGTCATGCTATTTTCAAGAGACCTTGTTTGTTATGGAGGCAATTGAATTTCTTATTCACAATTAATAAATATGCTTTACATTAGCCTTCTCGTGTAACTTTTACATTCATATCTCAGTTATAGGATTTAGTGAGCTGGTAGCGTATCTTCAGTTTTTGCAACAGCCTCAGTGATGATCAAATTTCTCAGGAATGATTGTCCACAATCCTTCAGAGCTTGTAAAACTTTTACATTTATCATAGAGCAAATAATCTGGTAAGCAGCCAAGCCTTCATTTTCCATCAAAGAATACTAAAAAGAATCCAATTCCAGGAATCTGATGCAAATGTGTTTTCTGTGAACTGCTGTGTATCCATGTACAGTTTAGAAGACGACATGAGAGAAGTTATTTAATGAGTAAAATATTGTTGTTTCTCCCCCTCCCTCCACTAGAATTCTACATATCAACATTTCCAAGACACATATGCTCATTTTAATGGCTTGAAATACTTTCCTAATGATTAAATTCTGCTTAGCTCTAGTAGACTCTTCCAGAACTTTTATAAGCCAACATAATGTATGCATCTGATGATAGGCTGTAAACATTCATTTGTTGGTCACTAAAAGCAATGCTAGGAAAACTGAACTGTCCATAACCAACTTTGTTTAACAGCTTCTGTGATAATCACTCCTAAAATTATATCTTGTGACTCAATAAAGACTTTTGGCAATGCATAAGTGCTGTCCTGTTGTCCAAGATGTCCAGCTACTTGGAACTGTGATGTCTAAATTTTTCAGTTGCATTTCCACAATTCTTCTGAGTCATGAAGTTCAAGTTGTCTTGAAGTTCAGTAGGCTGCTTGACCTCAAGATGGACTTCTTGAAGATTTGAAAAGTGAAAATCAGTCATATAATATGAAAGTAGTGTTTTCATGCTGGTAGGGATTTTTGATTTCTATACTTTTCTAACTTCCAGACACAAAAGTGGGGTAATTTTATTAGTGTGAAGCAGAAGGCTACTGTCTGGCACCTTAGATCTCAGGAGCTTCAGGAGATAACTGGCATTTATACATGCAGGTGACTGAATAAAGACCAGCTGGGCCAAAAACAAACAATGACATGAGGTACTATCTCCAGTGCAATTTTTATGGTGAGGTAATTTGATTCATCTTCTCAATCATTAGCACTAGAATAGTTTATTACCACGTGTAGTTATCAGCTCTGCTGCATGTGGAACATGGAATGTGGTGCTGGCCCTGTCAGCATCTTCTGTGCTCTTTGGTGTCTCACTTCACAGTACGTACTGAGAGGCTGGGCAATATTAAGTATCTACTCTTCATACAGAGACTGGCAGACGTTCGACCTTCCTAAGTAACTTTACCACAGCTGCTGACAAGGAACACAAATTTGTATATTGTGTGGGACTTTTTTTCTTGCTCACCCACAACATTATTTAACAATCTAAAACATTTGCTATAAAATCACCTTATAAATTATATAGTTTCCTCTTGTTCCTAATGTCAAGAAGACATGACACAGAACAGTGAAGGACTTATGGAGATCATTGGGCTCTGTGTCACCTTCCACCCCTCCCAAAACAATTTGCATGTTCACCTCTGTAGGGATTAGGAGAACCTTTCAGGACTTCATGAGACAGGGATGGCACAAGAACTGTGCATTTATTCTGCAGCCTGAGAAACCAACCTTGCCCAGGTTTCCTGCCATTCATCAGAGTTCACATCTCTGTGCCCAGTGCCCTTCACCAGCTCTTCTTTCAGTAACTCCTGCACGTATGCCAAGAATCCCATGGATCAATGACACTCCAGCTTCCATCTTTTACAGAAGTAGGATGTTAATTTCCCCCATTTTTTATTCTGGTGGCCAAGTTGCTTGTCCTTCTGACATCTTGACTCTCGATCCCTTTACTTATAAAATTTTTCCTGTTTTCCATTGAGTCTTCCTGCTCTGTTCTCTGGGTTCTTGCCTTTTTTTCATGTTTCCAAATCCACTTTTTCATTGCTTCCTCTTTACCCCACATCTGCTGTTGCTTTGTTGCCTGCTGTTTCTGTCTTCCTGTATTGAAGCTTTTGTTTCTTCCCACAGGCTGCTCTGGAAAGCTCCTTTTATTTCTTCGGTAGACTCTCAGCCATTATCTGCTCACACATAAGATTAATTTGCTGCCTTTGAGGTATGCAGGCAGTAGAAAGTAGCAATAGTAGAATTAAACAGTCTGGAGAGCATGGCTGTTCCCCAAGCAAGGTTTTTCTTGTGTTTTGAACTGCATCTGTGTCTATGGGTTTCTGGAACACTTTGGCACTTATCAGCTGAACCACTTCCTGATGGTCATCTTATAAAAAGAGCAACTGGGGCTGGTGTTGGATTTTGCTTTACCATGCTACTCAGAAGCTAATGAGAGGGAGGGAGAAAAAAAATAAACTGTATGGACGTTTTGTGGAAGTTTCTTGAATGTTGTATAATTTTCTTATATGAGCTGTGGATGGGTTTTTTGCAGATTTTTACTGATATGTACAGATTCCATTAAAATATGAAGTTTCTCAAACTCCAAATCAGAACAGTTCACAGTCACTTACTGATATTTCAAAGTTCTTTGCTAAAATTTTGTACTTTGAACCTCCAAAAGAAGGAACCATGCAAATAAAAGTTTTAAAAAAAACCCCAGTGACAAAGCCCAAAGTGAAAATCTGGACATAACTTTTGTTTTCAACATTACTATTTGTAGTTCTTTGGAATATCTTGGCATTTCAGTATGGTTCTCCCATATTTCAGATGCCACCATGAATAAAGAGTTAAGCACAGATCATCTCAACCTCTACTTCATTATACAACTGTTTAAATCCAGCTGATACCTTGAATCTCAAAACCAAATAAAGTAGATCTGGAAAATATTCAGAGATGGGGGACAGGATTGAATCAGAGCAGAGCAAGGCTTGGTTTGAAAAAAAAACCATTTTGGATGAGATATGGAATGGGGGAGGCAGAACATGAAAGACACCAATAAACTTGAGACTAGCATGGAGAAGTTAAAAAGACATTAATTGTTTGTTATTTCTCTAAATATTGCAACTAAGGATCATCAAAGGAAACAGAGAAAAGGTTGTTAGCGCAGATGGATAGATCATCTGAGAGTTCTTTACCAAAGTGAGTAACAAATACTAAAAATGTTTGTGGTTTGTGAAGAAGTTTGGCATATACCTGAAGCAGCTAATTGATGTGACTATACATACAAAAATAATTTTTAGCTAATCCCTAAAAAAAAACCCAAAAAAACCCCAAAAAAACAAAAACCAAACAGATTCTGAATTTATCTTCATTTTCAGAAGATGATTTTAAGGTGTTCCACTCTTGGAGACCAGGTGTCCAATATGGACTATAAGTAGTGTATGTAGTACTTACTATTTTATTGTAATTGCTCACTTCACAGAATTGTCTGACAGGTGATTTTTACTTGTTCTAACAACCATATATCTACTTACCAATTAAAAAAATATATTATATTACAACTATTGTAAAGTGGAAACTGAAGACAAGAAAAAAATAGGGAACAAGATCACTACAGTTTTTACAGATTTATTATTATGCTTAAATTGATACTTCAAATGGTCTTGTTTTCTACTGACTGTCCTTTCTTAGCTGTTATATTTTAACAGCTTGGTTGAAATTCTCCATTTTATTGGCTCTTTTGAATGATAGATATTTAACATCCATTGCCATTTGAGAACTTTTTGAATAGAAGCAAAAAATGTGACAATGCCCCAGAAATGCAGAATACTGTTTGTGAGTAAAAGCCTAAGCTGAGAAATCTACAGATACAACTGCTGGGAGGGTATTTCCTGTTCTAGTTCTCAAGACAGATTTGGCAAGACACAACACTGGGACTCTGGTAAGGAAAATAGATTGCAGGCTTTTAATCTCTGCAAGCTCTCAAAGAACTCAATCACTCAGAAAAATTGGCCCTAGAACTTAGTGAATACATATTATCTATTTTACTGCTCTGTTCAATTTTGTTTTAATGAGTCCTGCTAGATAACATGAAGACTGGTAGCAATGTTGGATTTCTTTTGAAGCAAGTTTAGTTTTCATCCTGATTTTTTACATTATGCCTGCTCTTGGCTTTAGAGTATTTAGACAAAACATTTTTTTTCTCTCCACTTTTGTAACAGTTTTTTTAAAGATATGTAGAAAATTGAAAAGAAAGCTGCTGCAAAAACAAAAACAAACAAAAAAAATTAACAGAGCATAATACAGAAAGGTATACTGGGATCAAGGGAGATACCTTTCCTAACCTAAAATTTAATACTCATATAGGTAATAAACCAAACTGCACTAATTTTTTCTTTACTAAAAGACATTTATCTATAGGCTTTTACCTGATAACATAGAACAACAAAAAAAAGTGGATTCAAGACAGCTTTATTTCTTGCAATACTTTTCCTTACTTCCTTTTTTTTGGTCTTTGGGGAAGACCAAAAAAAAGTAGAGACTGCGTGTATCCTTTCCTCTCTTGCAGCCTTGCAACCTTCAACGTTGAATTTGGGCCAATATGGATATGGAATTTGGGTGTGAGCTCAAAGTTTTGTTAACTGTAGGCCCTGTTACTAATCTGTCCCGTGGAATTTGTCACAACCCTGAACTAGGTCTGTGTGTAGATTAGGAAAGTGAAGCAGGCAGACATTTAGGTCAAGGGATGGCAAAAAGCACTTGTAATTGTCTCCAGTGCTCATGATTAATCCTCAGAACAACACTAAGAAGCAAGTTGCAATGACAAGGCCAGCAGGCCCTCACGGGGTGAACAAAGTCTCAAAACGCCTGTAAGTTTTGGGAGGCAAAGGTCATAGGAACAATATTGGGCCACTCCAAGCCTATGTCATAAACTGTCAATAAAGAGCTCTTGTGCAGGGCAGGCCTCATGTTTTCTCTGCCTATGTTTGTTTTTCCCCAGCACCCCATCAATTCACAGTGCAGGGTTAATAAAAATCCACACAAGTCTCAAGGTGTTTCCTTTAAACTTCTTTGGAGGTGGTGTCGATAGACGATAACACACATCTGACTTCATGCTCAGACCTCTAGTGGTCCATGCTCTTTTTTGCAGTGATTTTTAGCACAAATAGCACATATGTGGCACGATTAAACTGTAGGGCTGCGTTTTTTAACGAAATTAATCTGGACCAAAATTTTGTGTGTAGCATAAATCATAGGGATCTGTCACAAGAAGAAGACCTGAATCATCTTGGCTACGCTACCAGCATATCTAATCAAATTTATCACTGCATGACACAGACTCAGCCCCAGGTCTGGTAAAAGAGGAGATGGAGCTGTTCTGTCTGACTTCCTGGACCTCAATTAATTTTTATTCAAGTTTTTAAAAAGCTATCTATGACCTATAATCTCATTTTGCCTTCTTAAACATCTTCTGGCTATCTTCAGATTCCTCTACATTTCACAAAATTATGCTTGGGCTGAAAATTCATATTAATAACAAGGTTGAAAGAAGAAAAGACTAATACCTTGGAATCACAGCAACTATTCATCAAGTTTAATTGCCATCAGGTCTACTTAAAAGATATCTGATTTACCTACAATGCATGGCACAGTGAGAGAGCATTATATGGAAAATACCAGAAAGAGACAATTATTTTAGCAGGTGCACACTGATTTGTGGTTGAGCTAATTTCCAATGTAATGAGATAAGTTCCCGTGTTTTGTTTGTTTTTTTTCTCACAACAATCTGGAAAAAGATACGTTGGTTTTACCAAGGATTTCTGTGGCCATAAAAAAAGTTCTCTACATAAATGACAGAAAACCAGATTGATGCTGTTCAAATGTGGCTAGATTTTGCAACCCACTACATTAAGATACAGATAGAGCAACTGAAAATTATTTGATCAGTTGTCTGTCATCTCCAAAGGCTCTGTGATGTTTTATCTCCAGTTCTAGTAATTTAAAAGGTCAAATGATTATTTTAAAGAAAAAGCAGCTAAAGCAGAGTGTCAGGAAGTGAGATAAAGAAAATCCTTTTATGTTTGAAAATAAAGTCTTATCTTAAAGTTCACTTTTCATGTAAAAATAAGGCCAACTCTGAAAAGAACAAACAATATTTTATTTTGTAAAGGAAGCAAATACAATTGGTGCTTTTTTTCAGTAGAATACAAGCATTGTTTTTCTCTATAATTGCCAGTCCTGCACCTACCATAACAACTATGGGTTTATATATATATATATATATAGATATATGCATATATTTTTTAAAAAAAATATTTATTTTGCCCTATGAATAGACTTACTTTTGTGTGATGAAAATGTTGTTAATGAAAGAGAACTAGACCTGAAGTTTCAGGATAGACTTCTCTACAGACAAGCCTTTGCATGACAGGATTCAGAAATTATCCTGGAGAAGAGGAAGTTTTAATAAATCAGAACTAATAAGATCATGACTGAGAAAATGATCTATTATAATTTTTTTATCATGGGTTTATTGTAATTAAGCTATCTTAAAGCACTTTAGCTTGCTGTAAAAAAAATCTTACATTTTTTTATTTATTCAGGGTATTTATTGGCTGCAGAGCTGTCATTAGATGTTTGTGTACTAGCTGCTGAAACCTCCTCTTCACCTCCTTATGGTCTTCATTTCCCAGAACTTCCGCAAGAGAGGAATTGGAGTCCTGGAAGAATGACCAGAAGCATGACATTCAGGAGAGGGAAAGGAATTTCTGTTAACCTCCTGCATGAGGCATTTGTAGTAATCTCCTTTAAAAAGCTTGAGGAGATCTACCTAGGCTGCTTAACAGAAGTCTGCCTTTAGGATAAACAATACATGAATAACTGTAAGACAATTAATGTGCAAACAGAACCCCTAAAAACACCTTGCTAGATAAAGACTGACCAATAGGACTCACCTCTGATGTATCTCAAGACAACATGGTACCTTATTTGTTTTTTAATATATATCCTCATCTGAAAGCAAGGTGGTTCTTGGCATTTTAATGCCTGTTCTAACAGCCCTTCAGTCTTTTCTGATTTAACCTCATCTATTCAGTCACAACAACCCCATGGAGGGCTGCAGAGTAGCTGGAAGGTTTCCCAGTGGAAGAGGACTTGGGGGTGCTGACTATCAGCAGGAGAACATGAGCCAGTGTGTGCCACTGGAGAGGCCACACCTTGAATCCTGCATCCTGTTCTGGGCCCCTCACTGCAAGAAAGACATTGAGGTGCTGCAGTGAGTCCAGAGAAGGGCAGTGAAGCTGGTGATAGATCTTATGAGGAGCAGCTGAGGGAGCTGGGATTGTTTAGCTCTGAGAAAAGGAGACTCAGAGGAGCCTTATCACTCTCTACACTCACCTGAAAGGAGGCTGTAGTGAGGTGGGTGTTGGATTCTTCTCCCAGGTGACAAGTGACAGGATGAGAGGATACAGCCTCAAGATGCACCAGAAGAGGTTCAGGTTGGACATCAAGTAGAATTTCTTCATGGAAAGGGTTATTAAGCATTGGAACAAACTTTCCAGGGAGATGGTAGAGACATCATCCCTGGAAGTGTTCAAAAACTGACTAAAAATTACACTTAGTGCCATGGTGTAGTTAACAGGGTGGTGATCAGTCAGAGGTTGGACACAATGATCCTGGAGGTCTTTTCCAACCTTAATGATTCTGTGATTCCATCATATTTCACATTTTTTCAGCATTAATGTACAGAATAATGAAATATATAATATAGTATATCTGTCAAATGAGTAGGGTCTACAGAGTTCTTGGTGATCTATACATAGTCTGAAAGGTGGTAGCACTGAGAACTTTGAGAACTTGTGTAGCAAAATAAAGGTTCTTCTACAATGTGTCTTTATGCTCTACTGTAAAGGTACGAATGTAGTCAAAAGTACAGAAAACCGTGGAATTCCTATTTGCACATTTATATTGTTTCCAGGTTGTTTTCTTGTAATGACTCTTTATATCAGTAGAAATAATTGTATTTTTCATGTCCCAAGCAAGCCAATTGATTCATTGGCAATGGTTCCAGTTTTATTACTTCCATTCTACAAAAATATTCTGGAAGCATTTGGTAACATATCACAATAAGTAATTCTATGAATTAGAATATTTTTTCTGTAAAATTCTCACATGTTTTTAACAAACATATCTTCCTTCAGACAAACCTTTCTTGACTTACAAGAAAAACAAGTCACAGAAAAAATGCTGGACTTTTACAGTAAGTTACTGATTAACTGAATAAAGCAGTATCATCTGACATTACCACCACAGAATTATAAATAATGAATAAGTGGAGAGAATTACTTTGAGGAATTTCATTGAGTTGAAAAGGATTTTCTATTAGCCTTGATAGAAAATTCCATCATCAATTTTTTCTTCCTCTGGAGGAATTTTTTTTAGATAAAAAAATAAGCCACACCTATTTAATTAAGCCATGCCTATATAATTAATTAGCTATTACTAATTATTCCCTCAAATCCAGTCTTTAGGTAAAACTTTTATTATTGCCTGTCAAGAGCTTTAAAATGACAATAACAAGAATTATGTTTATTTTGCTGGGGTAACGCCAACACTGAAACATTTCTGCAGCAAAAAAGCATCCAACCTTCCAAATTGTCCATGTCTACCAAATACTTCTCATTTTTAGGTTAGTTAGTTTTCTACAGCAGAAAACAGAGGCATTTTATTGAACTCTCCCAAGTTACAAATGTAATGCGCTTTCACAAAGAAACGAAAAAATGACTTTTGAAACACTGGTATTGGTAGGAATATCCCATTTCTCCCATTGAAACATATGGGCAAGTTAAAGCCTTATTCCTATACAGAGTTTCTGCTTTTTGCATTAGATATATTTTGTAAGATGCATAGCTCAAAGCTTCCCTTTTTTTATTCAAAATAATGGGAAATTTTCCACCTAGGTTAAATGGAATGCAATATGGTTCACCAGGCTTTAAACTGGAGACTAGGAAAACCATTTGGCTAAAATAAAACTGAACTGAAACCTTATGCAAGACTTAAACAAAACTTTGTAGTTTGCAAAAATCTGACTTAAAATAATCTACAAATTTAAAATAGTCATCATGGTAGGGAAATAATATAATATTTGTATATTCAATAAGGCTTATACCCTTATTTTGGAGATCTTGATTTGGTTCAGATAATCATCCAGATTTTTAGATGCTTATTTAATTGAACCTCTAAACCTTTTGACTTTGCCCATCACCAATTTAAAAATCCTCTCTGGGAAAGTTATCCAGATGTCAGTTCTACAAAAGCACACCTGGCAAAACAAGATCTGCCTGACAATGACTTAGTGAGCCTCAGTAAAGGCTGACATATGTGCACATGCAATTGGACCTTATACCAACAAAGTGTTTTACATATTAGTGTACACTAGGGAGTCCTGAATCCTGACAGAAAAATATGATGGCTTTTACACTTTAAATTACAGTGAAGCTGTATCCGCAGATGGTGCAGGTACAACATGTGCTCTTATACAGCTGGCAGGTAAGGGGAGGTAATTTCCCTAACAGTCTCTTCCTGATTTCTAGTGTTTGTTTCGATGCAGTTGCAATTTGAGATCAGCATTCTGAGAGGAGTTAGTTCCAGCTGCTGATATAATGGTGACTGAAATCTCCAGTGTCAGTGAAGAGTCTTCTGTTGATGCTTACAGATGACAAAGTATCATTCCCTCTCCTTTATTACAGCATCTCTTTCATAAGGTATGTGGGGCACAGTTTGTTGTGGTTTGGTCAGACACAGGCCTTGAGTAAGTTAACAGAGTTTCTTTGAGATTAGTCAGCTGGAGAACTCACAGAGCCATTCCTATGTGCCAAGTGGCCATGCTTTGAAGATAGGGAAAGTAAATCCTACGCAGTCAGGTTCTTGTAATCTCACAAAGGAGCTTTAATTCCGAAGGAAAAAGGACTGATACGTAGTCTGTTCTCTTATGCTGACCTTTGTTTTAAAACCATAACAAAAATTCCAGGAAATATTTACACTTGGCCAGATTCTGAGAACAGGACATGGTCCAGCCGACCACCAACATCTGAGTGTAAAGCAGGACACTTATGTTCACAAGACAGAGCAGAACTGCTACACTTCTTGCTTCAGAGCTGCAGAAACCCTCTAAGGCAGGATTTATTAATTTTTTTCCAATGAAAAATGCAGTGCATTCCTATGGATACACAACCTGAATCATAGTCCTTCTCTTTCTCAACCTGCCCAAAATCTTTATGCTTTTGTGGGAGTTGTGCCTTACAGAGCTCAGTCTTTGAGGACCAAACCAGTACTGCTTTTAGAAGGGCAAGCCTGAACTTTCAACAAGGTGTCTTCAGAGGATAAATTGCCAGGGATAAAAGTTGTCTGTGAGATTTAGGAAAATCCTCTGCCTACTTCTAGTAGGCTTAATCTAAGCCCAGAGTGTGCTCATCCATTTTTAAAGCAACCCTTTCCTTAAAGCAACCTCTTGTTTTGGCATCTGCAACTCATGGAAATGTTCTTTCGTTTCCAGACATCAAGGAGTGGCTGTGTCATAGCATAGGATTAACCAAGAATAGTTCCACAAATGAAGTTGTATAGCCTAGTGACTAGGAAAAAATGTGCCAGAAGTGTAAGTTTGTAGAGTCTGTGCTAGAGGGACACTAGGGTCTGCTGGAAGAACATAACAAAAATCATTTCCCTGTTTCCAAGCCAGTTGTCTTTAATGTCTTTTACTTGGGCATTAAACTGCTCATGTTCAAAGCCTGTACTACAGCTGCCTCTTCCAAACCATTTCCAACCATTTCCTTGGGTCTCAGCACCTTGATACCTCTCAGCTCAGTTCTGTACTATAGAGTTTTCCAAAATCTTGGGTTGGTCAGCTGTATGATAGCATGTGACTTGAGTTTGGACAATGATGTCAGCAGACATAAGGGTTGCCAAGGTATAAAGCTGTCTCTTTAACAAAGGCACTGCTCCTAATACTGTGCATCACACCCATCCCCCTCTGCTGTATTCATGGATAGATTCTTTTTTAAATGCTGAAAATTCTGAAATCAGATTTCTTTTCCTGGAAAGGGGTATAAGTAGTGAGTAGATGCAGGTTAGACTATGTCTGCATCTGGAATCAAATAGCCTCTTGGGACCTGACCTTAGAGACCAAGGCCAAATCTCTTAATGAGAACTTAGGCAGTGTCTTATAGCAACACAATTGACTTGTTGGGGGGTTTGCATAACACCTACCAAAGTAAATTTCCATCAAGATGTGGCATTTACACACTTCAGCAGCACACCTTTTATTTTTTATTTTTTTCATTTTCTTTGAATGGGTAATTATTTTTTTTTTCCACTAATAGAACAAAAGTTCTGTAAATCATTAGATTTTTATAGGCATTAGAAGTAACTAAATAACTTCAGAATAACATCCCAGTGTCAAAGATCAAATATAAATTTGACACAAGCCTAGAGGAAGGACCCAGTCAAAAGTAAAGCTTCTCCATTTTAGCAGAAACCTCCAAATCTGACTGAATAGTCTGAATAGACTGAAATGTTGGTCTATTCTTTCATGAACAATGAAGATTTCAATGATTGTCAACACAGCTTCTGAGAAATTTTAATAATTGTTAAATCATCAGCTTAAGTGAGATAGTGAAAATGCAGTAAAAATTGAGGAGAAGGCTAATGAACTGAGATTGATCCTGTAATTCACGATCTTTATCCTGAATTTGTTCAACCCTGAGAAAGAAAAAGTAGAGAATTAGAATTTCAGATGTAGAGTAGAAATTCTGAGTTTCTGTAGTGTGGCAGTGCAGGACAGTGCAGCTCAAGCTGGCTGAAAAGCACACAGAAGTTGGATAAAATGATTGCAGAACATAGTGTAAAACGTTATTAGACACTTCAGTAAAGGACATTTGCTCAGCAGGAGAAACCTCATTATTTTGGGCACGTGAGTTAATTACAGTAAGGACAGCATGCTTACAAATATAGGTGGAGAGAGCAATCAGTTGGCCTTTCTCACCTATCACTGTACCAGGGGCAAGGCTTAAAGAGGTATCTTGTAGCACTGATAGCACCGATATTGCTGGGGCTACAAAGGTTTGCTCTCACTAGTCACTGACACAGCTATTAGTTGTGCCATGAAATAATGCTGGCTTTGGTGGTCTCAGCACTTCCTTGTTGAATGGGATCAGAAGGATTTGTAAAGGACTGAGAAGCTCCTGGGTTTTTTCCAAGCTTGGAGGGAACCAGATGACGCATGCTGTGATTGCCCATGAGTCTGGAGAACGAGAAACCTGAATTGATTGGACAAGATGATGTCAATTAAGCATATGGGAATGTATTTGTTGTGCTCAACTATGCATTTAAATTTAAATAACTGAACATCAGTACAACATTTTGAAGAATTGACACTAGTTAATCTAGTCTCCAGAATGTTCTAATTAAAGTCATTTTAAATAAGACTTACAAACTTTATATTTTAAATGTTTCCTGTGTTGACTGCAAGATCTTTTTTTCAGAGATTTCTTTATGGTAAACTTGAGGTTTAATCCTGTATTTTATTTTTTGAAATACTGTTAAACAATGGATCCCCAGGCTCTGTTTCATCAAGAAATTAAGGTGAGGTGCAGAAAAAAAGAGCTGTAATAAGTGTGCATAATATAATCTCCTGACTCCTCCACCATTTCTGTCATACCACAGATATTTCTGGATACTCTCACAGCATCTGTGGAACCATATTCCAGCTGTTCTCAGACTTTCCCATTTCTGGAAGTCTGCCCCTCCTTCAGCTCCAACCACAAATGTCCACACAGTAGAAATCCAGTCATTCTCCAAGAGGTCAGTCAAAGACTAACCAAAGATTACCCCAGAATGTCTCTGTTATTTTTACACTCCCATCTAAGGACCTTTAGAATCACAAAGTCAGACATGAATTCATTACTTCAAAGCATGACACCAACATTTTTGTGAACTAGCCCTGATAGAATTGTGTGTAAAGGTCTTTTGCAAAGTTACTAAGGTCTTTAGTGCATGCGTGTCCAAGCTAGAGGAAAATTGGGATATCAAAATATGCAAACCACCACATTTTAATAAATCACAAACCCCCCGAAATAAAAGAATGAACAGGTTTTCTGACTTCTTTAAAATTTAGGCAACTTGCTTGATGACAATCAGCAGTCCTGTCATTTTCAGATGTCATCAGCTATCTCTTGCTGCTGCTTTACTTTAGGTTTGAAGTTCTGTCTGCTCTTTGCTCTTTTTTGGTTTGAAAAAGCCTTCCCACCATGGTGTCTAAATACTTGGGAAAGCATTTTCAAAAGACCCAAAAATGCATGCAAGATACTTCAGATTTTGTTTAAAAAGAAAGAAAAAGGAATAAACCTGCAGAGTCCTGTTGAAAATTTGTATGTCTGTGTATATTTGATTCCTCATGTCTTTAACCTCAGCACTAGTACACAGAACTCCACTGGATTCTGATTTCTGATGACAGTTAGTAAATTAATATCCCAGTTCAGTTTTACACTATTACAGGTTGAGCTTACCTTTATGTTAATCACTAGAACACATGCTATGTTGCTCAAATATGTACATGTAGAATGCTTATGTGTGTACCCACAAATTAAAAAAAAAAGGATAAAAAATTAAACTGCTAAACCTAAACTGTATTCGAACAAATAATTGCCCTACTCCCCAGTTGACCTTAGTCAAGCTTTTTAAGTTGCTTTTTTATGGTAAGAAATCTGCTTTAGCTGCAGGATTTTAAACTTTTTTCTGCAAGAGCACAGGATTTAGCTAATTAATACAATATAGCAAAAAACCCTAATGCAACCCAAACCAAAACCCCATACCCCAAACTGGTTCCTGGAAACATTAATGTGCACTGGTTACACACTAGATTTTAGACTTGTCTGCAGCAGGGAGCATTTTAGCTCGTAAAATTAAATAGTCCACTTCTGGACTATGCCTTTCAAGAAACTGTCTAAGTTTTCTTGTTTCCTAAACTTTTCTTATTGTTCTAGTTGTTTTGATTCTCATTCATGTAAATTACTTTTCTGATTCTAATTTCTGTTCAGAAAGACGACTGTTATCCATCTGAAAAGAAAATATTTCATAATCTGCTAAGGTCATCATTATATGCTATTGGATAAAATGGATGGATTGCCACAAGGGTTTAAAACAAATGATTATCATTATCATTTTTGCATAAAGATAAAAACTAGGTAGCCTTCATTATGGAAGGCACAGAAAATCAATCAATTTCTCCATTATCACGCTACTGAGAAGCATTCTAAATGCAGCTTATTAGGAAGTGTCATTCTCATCCCTAAACCAAAAAGACAAGAATAGAACCAAAAGGGGATACTGATAAGGGGAAATATTTTCCTGTGCAATTAACAGTGTTATTCCCTTTTGCAAGATGATTTTGTAGCCATGAGTTAATGAGGAGTTTTTCCCTAAGAGATTTTTTGGTTATATAAAACATCCTGTGTAGTCAGGGCTAAAATAACAAGAGATTCACAACTCTTTGCTGATCTTTAGCTTACTTCTGAAAAATAACATAGAATTAAAAATCCTTTTTCTTCTACATGTCTTATTCCACAGCAGGCTTTCTGCTGTAGAATCAAAATCAAATTTTTTTCCTCTTTCTTCCAGGAATTCAATACTGATTTTTAAAAGGAAAGTATTTCTAAACTAGCTAATCTAGGGGAGAGAGATTCAACATGACAAGCTCCTTACAATGTGATCAATAGCTTTATGTAGAAAAAGGGAAGACTACATAAGAAAAATCTAGGATAAGGGGTAATATTACTGGGAGGATTACTAAAATTATCATATTTAGAGGTTTCATTTTGCTGCTTTTGGGCCAAAAATTAATCTTTGTCCAAAGAACTTGAAAAATGATACTGGGGTGATGAACAGACAAGCAGATATGGTTGCTTGCAGAAGGTGCTTTGATTTTTTATTTGTTGTGGTGGTGTCTTTCTTTATTTCCATGACAATAAAGCAGAAGATAGTAACTAAAACTCGCTTTAAAAAATTTTCATTATTATTTATTAGCTTGTTCTAAATAGGCAATGAAAGAGAGTAATGGTTATTTTCCATGTGGATAATCCAGGATTAGAAGAGGTGTAGGAATACTGATCTATCATTTATTTCAAATAAGTTAACTTTTCTGTATAATTCCTTATTTATTTTCATGTCTCAATGGTTTGTTACATTTAATAAAAAGTGAAATCAGTACAAGGTGTTTGAGACAAAGTGCATTTGGCAGTGTCTCAATAACACATATCTAGAGAGGGATGAACACAGCTCCAGTCTGACTAGGTGTAGGGGAGTCCATATGTTCATGACTGAGTTGCACAAAGGATAAGCTGAATCATAAAGCATTAATAGGGAAAAAATCAATAATAAGAATAAGAAAGGAGTGCCTAATTGGTATAAAATTGGTATAAATAGGAATGGAAGTGGGATATAGGTGACAGTGAGCTGTCTTGAAGTCTCTCCTCTCAAACCCTTCTCACCTGGGTAGCACGTAAGCCAGCTCCTTATGTCCCAGTACACACTGAAGGCTTTGGAGTATGACAGCTTCCTGATTTGTCTCCCAGGCTGGCCCTTATAAAAAGCAACTCCTGTGAGGTCATAAAATCCTGGGGATATGGGGCTTTAAAACCATAGCCAAAGTTATGTTTGGGTCAGATAAAATAAAGAAACTGCTCCAAACCCACTCTTGTGGACCTGGAAAGTTGCTATGCTGCTCATGGTGTGAGGTGGAATGCTTTGAAAGAAGGTGACATAGAATGCAGAATCACGTGTTGTTTTCATCAGCAAGCAACCTTTGATGCATATTTCTCCTACATCCACCCCTTAGGTAACAGATAATTGTAGAATGTATTTAATTTTGGACACATTCCATATTTACTTGCAATAACTGCCCTGTGAGACTCATTAATTCTTTAAAGCTTCCTATTAAATAGAAACCTCACAGTACTTTCTTTCTAATAAAATAAACTGAAAGGTGAAAATATTTTCTGTTTGTTTTTTAATAATGAATGTGTGCCTTAAAAAATTACTCTTAATTTGTTGGATTATTTTAGTTTTATGTCCTTTCAAAGGCATGTAGATGAATAATGAAAAAAATAGCAATAAAAGCAAACAATAATTATTCATGCTGACCTGAAGCATTTAAAGAAATAGAAGAAAGTCTAAAGAAACAGATTTCCTATAGTGCTACTTTCTTAAGTATACTAAGGTAATTAGCTTTAAGAGGAGATAATTTCAGTTCACTGGGGGTGCTCTTTTAAGTCTTTCTGGGAAATTTGGATTTTGCACTGATAGTAGTTTTAACATGTCACACTGGAGCCAGAGCGAATTAAAGTGAAGAGCTACACAGTCTAAACAAATAGTCCTTCCCATGATCAGAAGCCTGACAACATAACAGCATAAATTATGTCACATGCCCACAAGTAATGCAGGAACAATTAAAAAAATAATAGCAAAACCTCACTGCAATCCATAAACAATACCTGATGTCTTTTATTGAGCTAACATTTTAAGCTGTATAATTTTACAATTTATCATGTTGCATTCTTACTGGTCTCAAGGAAATAAACAACAAACGTTGCCTGTTCTGTGATCTATTATTTCTTCTGATTAAAAGGTGACATAGCAATTCTCCACGAAAAGAACTGGCTATATCTTCAAAAACAGTTCAGTTCTTATCTCACTTTGAAGCATAGTTAGGATAGATACAATATATTTGTTTCTGAGTAGGAATATTTTAGTATTAACTTATTTTACATATTGAAAATTTCTTTTTCAATCTCATTTGTGCTTCCTCTGCATCTCTCCTCTACAAACATTTTTTAATTTCTTTTCATGCTGCTTTCTAACTAAGTAAGAAATTAGAGTCTCTTATTACTGCTTGCTGTAAGGATCTCTCCCACTTTGGCATGGTTATTCTCAATCTGAATATGCTAGATGTGGGCAGTCATAGATGGAGAATTAAAGCACAAACTGGTTGAGGGCTCTGACTCAGCAAACAAATAATCTGACAGTGTTTTGGGCATTGCTACCTCCCTGACTCTATACAGGTGTGTGCCGCTATCCTTCTGTGAGACCCTTGTGCTCCACTAGAAACGTTACATTTGACCTCTCTTAGTTCAAAGTCTTCAGTGGCACCTTGAGATAATATCTGGAAGGTGAGGCTTAGGTGCAGGCAATAAGTGGCAGCACACCCCAGCTGATATCCCTGCAAGCAGATGCCATTCCTCCCACGATGCTGCTGTTAGCCCACCAGCAGCGACCTCTACTCAACTGCAGCTGCAACAGGAATGGAAAAAAAGACTTCACCTATTTTTTTTTTTTTCCTGTGTATGTTGCTACACATTTTTGTTGTTTAAGATGTGTTCTTCTATTGCACTTTTGACCAAGTCCAAGTTGAATGTTTAAGTTGATGGTGGTGCCTCTCATCTTTTGTCCTGTTCTTTGTACCTACAGACAAGAGCACTTGATAATGACAGTACCTTGATGACTGCCCTGACTGGATGGTAAGAAGAAGGATAGGTTTTCCCCTACCTGAGTAAAATTGTAGAATTTACAGATTACTGTGTAGCACGTGTGCTTCTCAACATGAAATCCTCCAACTGGATGATGCAGATAAGAAAGGGTATTAGATCTTTTCACATATCACTTTGTGCTTTCCCAGCTTCAGTTTTCAGGTATGTTTTCATGGATATTGTTTGTTGATCCCATATGCATGGTCAACTACATCTCTGGAAAGTGCTTTGAGAATTTTCTACAGAAGCATCATTAGAAACTACATAAAGAAAGAGAAATCACAGCATATGAATTTCTCATTGAGGATGTAGATACTGTTCTCAAAATTGCCTGGCTTGGTACATAGCAGAGAAGCTTTGGTATTCAGGTTTTCCAGAGTATCAGTACCACAGTGGCAAAGCTTAGAGTTTTCTATTAATCTGTTTTTTTATCATTATTTTTAATATATAAATGTTAAGGATGTATTTTACTGTTTTTCTGACTCAGACTTCTTTTATTTTTCATATTACACTGCAAGAAATTATTATTATCTTCTAATAAAAATTGCATTTGGAAAGGATAAATGAGAGGTGAAGATCCTTACAATAGCTAAAGAAGCAGTAAGTTCTTAGTAGGTCCATGTTGTTTTCCTTCCCTACAAAAATCATTGTAAACAACATTAGACAATAAGTTAGTTGTATGTTGGTATGGCTCCATACCAATCATGGCAGGCTATTTTCAAAGAGAGAACTAAAATATTAAAAGTCTAAGTGAATTAGGTGCCCATCTCATTTTAGAATGACCTGAGCATCAGGAGCAAACATTTTACCCAGACTCCTAAAATCAAGACCAGATGCCTTTCTAAACACTATGCTGTAATTCAACCATATTTTTATTGGACACAGTACAGGAATTACAGGGTGAAGTTCCATGGTTTCTGTTATGTAAGAAGTCAGGCTACACGATGGCACGATCCCTTACGTCACTAAAATCTCCAAATAACTGAAGATGAAATCACATCCAATTTGCTCAAATTTCACTTCCTGGGTTCTTGCGTTGTCATAATTTCTCTCCATCTCCAGCCATTGAAGCAAGTTTTGGGGAAAACAATGTAGGCAAGGTTTGTATTTTTAATGTAAAAAACAAGAAAAACCCTCAGAACTTTGGAAAAACCTTCCTGTGAAATGTCCACTGTCTTCAATGTGCTTATTCCACTTCAGCATTGAGCTGAAGGGAATGCATATCTGTGTTTTTGCATTCACTCTAATGCTGTAATCACCAGGCAATAAAGCGGGGAATTTATGCTGGGTTGGTATTTTAAGCATCAGCTTTATCAGAAGAATCAAAATGCTGATAAAAAGAAATAGAATCTATTTCTGGAATAGAACTTCTATGAATCTACAAATGATAATGCCTACTGAAAAACAGAGGCCTTTCTCTTATTCTCAGGTTCAGTTATGATAGAATTCTCTTTTGAGAATATCTTCTCATTTTCAGCACTCTAGAAGCCAAGTATTTGAAAGAGTCCAAGTGTGTTGAATTTTCTGAAGAACTCTAATGTCAAGAAAACCTCTGCATGTTAAACCATCCTCAACTATAAAATGAGTTTTAAATGTCTTTTCTGTTGGGCAAGGTCACTTGAATGAAAGAAAACTGGAGATGAGTCCTGTCTAATGTAGGATTCAAGAACCAAAAAACTCCCACCACCTTACCAAAAAACAGCCAGGAGCAATCAGCTTCGGTGGGAAATAGAAGGAAACAATAGGTATGCTTTGACCTCAAGATTGTTTTTTCCTTCGGGCCTGCGAAGTCATCAGAAAACTCTGGTACCCTCTGGTGGCCAAGCAATAAATCTGTAGCCCCGGAGCCAGGATGACATTCCCACGGATGCTGACATGCGAGCACGGGAGCAGCTTGGAAGCAAGAGCCGCGCTGACTTGAATCCTCTTAAAGAGCAAAATAAAAAATACCCATGAAATAACATATGAGAAAGTGCTAGTCAGGAGGAAGTTTCAGGCTACCAAGAGAGTGCTATAAAAAAAAGATCTAAGATACTTAACACTAGGTTTTATATTAAAGTATTTTAAAAATATTAAGCCTCTACCTAAGGATGTCAGATTTTCAGAGTATATTGTAGCAGTGCTGTATAATGACTGCAAGCATGCTTTGTGCTGTGTTCCTCTTGTCATTCAGATCAGGACTCAGTGCTGTTAAACAGAGGGAGCGTGGCACATCTAGCACACTGCTTAAAAGTCTAAAATGTGCATATGCATATTTCTTTGAAATGGAGTGATACCCCCTGTTACATGAGCTCGCCTCTAATCAGATATCAGTGAAGTTAAAACTTTGTTTTATCCATTTAAAATAATGTGTATTTGGTGCCTTACAGTTCAGGAGGTTAAAAAGGTAAATGGTTTCATGTATACCATAGGCCTCTGCTAAAAAGAGGACAATAATGATGAGCCAGACACTTTTTCAGAGGTGGAAAGTAACTAGTTAGAATAGTTAATCTTTTGAGATGCATCTCTGGCATTAAGTGGATTCTTCTCATTCAGCTGAAGGCGCAACAGCTGGATTCTGTCATCCCTGACTGGGGCGGTCTTGTTAGTGTAGGATGACCTCTGGAGCAAAAACACAGATAATACTGGCACCTCTCTCCACTCTAATCAACTACCAGTCTGAGCAATTCTACAGGAGATGGGGGCATTAAGGCCATATTATTCTAAACAAAATTCATTGATGGTAGCAGAGTATTGTGACAGCAAAAGACAGATTTTACCTTTTTTCACCAAAGGTTTTTAAGGCTAAATTTGTGGAATGGTCTGTAAAAACAGCACAGCTCCATATTTTCTCCCTTTTCTTAAAGTCATATTTTGCAAAACTAGACTGTTTGTGTCAAGAATGCCTAAGCTAAGACTCTCACAGTTTTACTGCTATATATAAAACTGTTCATTGCAACCACATATAGTTAATGTGCTCTCTCTTCGTCTCTTTCCTCTCTAGATTAGGGCTGGCAGGAAATTTTTGGGCATTTAGCTGGAATGTGAAGGGCTCAGCTTCAAATTACTGTTCTCTCCTGCCCTGTTTCAGAGCAAGGCATTGAAAAAGGATCTTCTAGGTCTGAACTGACTACTCTTGTGGCTGGACCAGTGCTGTTTTGGTGAGAGCTCTTATATTTTAACTGTTTTAAAGAAGCTTCATTAAAAACTGACCTCTTCTCATGATGTACATTAACTTTCACTGAGAATACTTCCTCCTGTAAAGTTTTCAGTCGCAGCTAATACAGCTAGCTATACATGAAAAAAAAAAAAAAAAAAAAGGCAACAAGGCTAGCAGTAGTTATGAAAAAGCAAAATGAAGGTAGATAATTTTGTTGAAAGGGATTCATTTGTCATGCAAGCATTTGGTGTCCTGCATCACACTACTTGCAGAACACAGGCACGCTGTTGATAAAAATGCACCAGTGCACCACATGCAAAGTAAAATATGTTGATTTTACAGGCAGCAACAATTCTGTTCATCCTTAACATTTATGACAAAATTACCAATACCCAGACTGTCAACAAAGTTGAGTCTTCTCCTGCACTTCTATAGTAATAACACTTGCCCTCAGAATCCTTGGGATATTGGAATGCTGCTGCCTTGTGCCTGGGCAATATAGAGGCTTTGGATTTGGTTGTGTTTGAGAGTGGCTTCAGTTGTGTTTGGGAGTGTTCACCTTTGAAATTCAGATCCTACAGCTAAAAGCACAACAGAAATGAATGTCTGCATCTGAATTAAGAGTGTTTACATTTACTTTACTGTCAGTGGAGAGAAATAAGGTATCATTTACCCCCCAAAATAAATATTAATTACTTGACAAATCCTGTGTTTGATTTTTCCTGCCAAATGAGAAAAGAACAGTGATCAGCTGTGAACAATTTTGGGTGCTTACTTGCCCACAGTCCTTCATGTCAAAGATGGGAATAAGACCCAAATCTCCAGGGTAGATTTGCTTAATTGGAGTAAACATTGTGTTGCACTCTCTGTTGACAATTTTATTACAACAACACCAGCCTTTATCTGTCATACAGATGCAGTTCTCTGTTGGGAGGCAAATGAATTGCTCAGTGTTTGAGACAGGAGCACAAAGCATCCCTGCAGTTGAGGACTATGCCATGACAAATGCAGCCATGGAGGTCAAATGCAGTGTTTCTTTGGTGTGGGTGGAATGTCATTGGAGAAGTGGTAATGTTGTATAATTTCTTGAGGTTTTGAAAGATCATGGAAAATGAAGGCCTGATCCTTTAGAAATTCGTCAATACTACTGGACTTCTTTAGCAATCCTTTGAACTAATGATAGCAGACGAAGGGGAGGTGTCATCTTCTTTGTCACTTATCTTGCCTGGTGCATATGTGGCCTGTAATCCTGATGTCCCATATCCCATGTGAGCTTGCCTGCTGCAAAGAAATTCTTGCTTTTCTTGTGAATTCTCTCAAACCCATCACAGATTTTGCAGCTTTCCTACTCTGCTGATTAGAAAACTCATGTTTTGATGGCAGATTGCTTGGACTATGTAGGTGATTTGGTGATTTTGTATCTTTTGCCCAAAGAATATTTTATCCCTTCCTTTGTTTCTGATTTTTCCCATCTCCTTCTCTCTGTGATTTCTTCTACTGTTTATATTTCTTGTATTAACCCCATCCAAGTGGTTTGTTCTTCCCATTGTTCCCTGAAACCCTGGCATTTCATTTTCCTGATTGGACGCTGTCAGCAGGGGGAGCATCAATAGCACAGGAGACTTCCACCAGGGCTACTGGGTCTTCATGGAGGAATGGAGTCAGACTTGAAGACTTGAAGACAGAAGTTTGGCCATCAACAAGTACTTCAAAGACAGTTCCATAACCAGAAATGTTGACTCATATGTAAAAGATAGTGAGCTCTTCATATTTACATGTAAAAAAAAAAAAAAGCCAGCCTGCATACATGTCAGAGTTGCCATATAAAAAAAAAAACGAAAACATGGGAAAAATATGATTGTACTTGAGGTCTTTCTCCAATTATTTGGAATTATTTGTTTTAGATATTCACTTTTTTGTTGTGTTCCTTGTCCAGTGCTTCTCTGGAGAGTGATTTAGTTCTTTGCTGGTGCATTTCAAGGCTATTAAATTATGTTGATATTGACCAAATGAGAAATAAACCAATTTTGATTACACTGGCATTGAAAGAAAACAACTTGGGCAATCTCTACCATCTGGGCATGCTGTACACTTGGCTGATTCTTTCCTTTAGTGAGTCATTGTTTTCTGGTAAATACTGATTAACGCTCCATGTGCATTTGTGAAAATCTCATCAGGCTAGGTTGTTGTAATTAGTGCAAACATCAACATGTTATCAACTTATGCCAAAACAAAAATGGTTAAAATTAAGAATCCAGCATTAATGTATACAATACAATTTATGAATACTTCTATAAAATTATCATTAAATATTTTAACACAAAAAATTACAGTAGCTAGAGACTTAGATAATTCACTGTAAAGATGTTACAAGGAGATATATGTTTGAAAAACATGTACACTGAGAGTGGAATGAAAATGTAAGTTTTAAGACTAAATTAACTCTGACTATTCATTAAACAGAAGATGAAAATAAACTTTTAAGACTCTCCAATCACAGTGAAGAAGAGAAACCTCAAGTTTTCTGGAGTGGTGCTACTTGGGTGTATAAGGCTGTGGTAGGATTTGCCCCTCTGTTGTCTGAAGTGTGCAATTTGTCTTTCACTTCATGCCTATAGCTGTTAGTGAACTATTTATAGGCAACCCAAATGTCCCTGTGACTGAATTTTCTGGGAAGCTTGATGAGGTAGGTGTCTTTTGAGTGCATTTAACTCACACCCATTATACTGCATTCAGCCATAGCAAATTTTTTTTCACAGTAGATATAGTGCTGGCATATATGGTTTAGGTGTTCATTTTTTTATTATTGCCTAGTGGGTAGAGTATTCTTCTGCATTTAATTTCTCCCTAAACTTGTGTGACTTCCAGTTTATCACCCCACAGAAAAGGGCCTGTCCTGGCTAAGGAAACTCTGTGATGCTCTTGTCTCAGAGCAGTAATGAATGTTCAGGACCAAGACCAGGGACAGATGAGAAGAGAACTGGAGTTAGGTGTCACAGTTGGTGCCAGCCCTATTGCTTCTCAGAGGAGATGGGGAGATCCTCTTTTCTTCACCACAACTGTTTCCTGACCCCTGAAGATAGAACCACACAAGGCTTCCAGAGCTTTGGCATGGGCAAAGCAGATGGTGGGACTGTGAATTTTTTGGTACCAGAAGACGATGTAGGTAGGTACCAGCTGACTGATGTAAGTAGAGACCTTCTTCACCTATGTTTGGGCCCCACCCTAAGTGCTTCTTGTAGCACGACATTAGAACATGCCACAGTTTTTAAAAATACTTATCCATTTGGTTTGTAAATACAGAAGTACTATTCTTTCCTACAGAAGGACAGAAGTGGGTAAACTAGTTTGTGATCACATAGGAAGACTCTAGTATTGCAGTCTTGAATTTTTGTTTCTAAGCCCTAAGGCAGACCCTAAACAAATGGATCCTCTTTCTTCTCTGCATGTGCTTGATATTTCTCTAGCAAACATTGTAAAGTTGTGATTTTCTTTTCTCCTAGGCTGCTTTTCTGCAACATATGTATGTCTTTAGTTCTGCAAGTTAAGTAGGTACAGTTTTTCATGCAGTAAACCAATTGGTATATATAGGATTCCTATGTTTAAAATGCCTTTGAAGACTCGTCCAAAGCTCACTGAAGCCAATGACATCTTTGTTTAATTTCAATGGAATATGAATCAGGATGTGGATTGAAGGAGAAAATGTGGTCCTGCTTCTGCACTGAGAATTAATGCAGGCATCCTTGAAAGTATAGAATGCTGTTTGGTTGTAGAAATAATGAGAGCATATGGGATCATGGACTTAACAGAAATGGCTGTTTCACACTTTCTAAAGTGTTCAGTATAGTCTGAAGCAGTACCTGAACAAAACTTCAGCATACAAAACTTCAACATCTTCTCTGAGAAAAGAGATTTTTTCACCAAATTTCCTTCTATCTTGAATTGAGAAAAACTGGAGAGAAAGTATATCTCTCTATTTAAAATAGATTTAGATATATTTAAAATAGATTTATTGTAAATAAAATTAAAATAACAGCCTGAGTTTTGCCTAACATAGCAATGTTTTAATTTGTCCAAGAGCTGCTATTTGTGGAATCATAGGATAATTTGGGTTGAAAGACACATTTCAGGGTCTCCTAATCCAATCTCCCCGAAATAAGCAGGGACATTTTCAACCAGATCAGGCTGCTCAGAGCCCCATTCAACCAGACCTTGAAAGTTTGCAGGGATGGATCATCCATCACCTCTCTGGACAACATTTTTCAGTGTTTAATCACACTCACAGTCAAAAATCAGTTCCACTTTTTTTTTTTGTCTGAATCTACCCTCTTTTAATTTAGGACCATTATCCCCTGTCCTATTTCAACAGACCTTGCTAAAGATTTTTTAATTACTGAAAAGCCATAATAAGGTCTTCCTGGAGCCTTCTGTTCTCCAGGCTAGGAAGTCCTTATTCTCTTACCCTGCCCTCAGAGGAGAGGCACTCCTTTGATTATTTTTGTGACCTCTGGATTTGCTCCGATAGGTCCACATTCTTTTAATGCTGGATCCCAGAAAGCTGGATGCATACTTCAGGTGGGGTCTTATGAGGATGGAGCAGAGGGGCAGAATCTCCTCCCTGGTCCTGCTGCCCACGCTCCTTTGGATGCAGCCCAGGACAGAGTTGTGTTTCTGGGCTGTGGGTGCACATGGCCAGGTCATGTCCAGTCCCTCATCCACCAGCACCCCCAAGTCCCTCTGGGCAGGGCTGGCCTTAAAACCTTCATCCCCCCAGCCTGTGTTGACACCAGGGGCTCAGGATATTTTGTGATCCTCAAGTTTGTCCAGGTCCCTCCCAATGGTATCACATTAATTTTTAAGCATTGTTTTCAAGTTTAACAAAGCTACAGCAAACTGAATAATCTGTTAAACACACACGGTCAAAAACATTTGGAAGTCCCCTGGACAGATTTGCCACTAATGGTAGCAACAGCGTGTCCTGTTAATTAAACAGAATGATTCAACAATTAGAAAGTTTTCATGGGTCAGTTTTTTGACTCATTTTAGAAGAAAAATGGAGGAAAACTATGGATGCTAGCTTTGGAGCAGGCTGTAGGCCCATGGCCTGACAGGCCTGCCTGAGAAGCTAGCCTGGGAAATTCATGGGAGGATTCAAAACAATCCTCAAAGACACAAAACAGCCTGCAGGTGCTGTTTTTCTGATTCCCGTGTTTTCCTTACAGGAGAAGGTCAGGGGGTGGTAAACCCCACTGACCAATGATGGTAATGTAGTATTTTACTAACCAATAAGAGTTTCCTTTCTGTACTCTTCACGAACTAGTCTATATAACATGGCTGTAACAATAAACTAGAGATTCTCTCCTGTTCTGACTCCCTTGAGAGTCCGTGTCGTTCTTCCCGCCGTTCCTAATTACAACGACAGAAAACCCCATGTTCTTTAAAGTAATAGAGGTATGAATAAACTCCACCATTTGTCAATGTTTTGTTATTATTAACAGGATAGTTTAGTTTTTTAAAAAACCCACATTTCAGAGATGGTTATTTCCATTTTTTTTTTTTAATCTGTTAAAATGTGTTGTCTTTGAAAAAGAATTTTTAAGTGAAAAGAAAAATTATAACTACCATTTCAACTTCATCACAATCTTTGGGGATTTAAATTTAAAATATATGTTTTTTCAAAATTTATTTACTGTAAACTGTAATACAGGAAAGCAGATTTGACACAAAGTGTTTTGTTTTGACCTTAAATGATTTTTCTAGAGAAGGGAAGAAAACGTTCACCACTCTGGAGAGTGAATACACAATGGGCTACATTGAAGTGCACTCAGTAAAACCACAAACCTTTCAGCTGCTGGCAGCAGTTCACTCCTGATAAATGCAAGATGAGTCCACTGCACTGTGAGTGCAGTAGTGCTGGGAGATTGAAGAACCATCTTTGAATTGAAAAACACTTGAATGTGAGTGAGATATTTTTCTGATGAGATGGGATCAGACAGAACTATTATTTTCCTTGTAAGCCTTCAGTATCATCTGAAGCCAGTACTGTTGCAGACTTACCTCTGGTTGAATGGCACTCTACTTTCACTGTACATTTGCTCATGGAGAAAACAAAAATTGCTGCAAACAGAAAGAAAATGTATTTCTGATAAACTATAGCCTTCTCTCAAACACTTCCTGTTGTCTTCAGAGCAAACCAAAAATTTCATCATTTTTCTTGACCGTTAAATTACTTGAACATTTGTCAGCTTTCTCAATTACCCATCTATCTCAGCAATCAGCCTATTGTTACTGAGGAAATACCCTTCAAAAAGCACATTAGGGACGTCATTTCAGTGATTATTTTCTATGGAATAATGACCATTTTGTTTCATTAGTGGCTTTCTGGTTCTAATCAGACATTTATTTTTCACATTCCCCAAACAAGGTTGCCCAGCATATGTTAAGGGAGCTGTGTGTGTACCACGTGGCTAAGAAGAAAAAATGCTGTATGAAATGGGGAGAGTGAAAGAGGAAGAGTAATGTAATATAATAGATAATGAATTCAGCTACATTATATGATTTTAACATTGTGAGGTTGCAAAGATGAATGAGCACACATAGACATTAAAACCCAGCAATTTTCACTTTCAGTATTCCAAACTCAAATTTATTTTCCCTCATCTTGATCAGATGTCTCTATAGACATAAAATGACAAAGAAGGAAGGCTTAATTCTTGGATGGAATTGTACTGTTTAACTCCAGTTTCATTTGAGGTAAAGCGCATTAAGTCCAAATATGTGGAACTGGAATCACCATGGAGTCAGGCCTGGGATGTGTGGGCATTGGGGTACGTTTTCTGTATTGCAAAACAGCATTCTGGTAATTTCTAAGTAGCAAGACCACATACTCTGGCTTATTCTAAAAAACTGTAGGCTCCAAAATAAACATTCCTTTTAGAACTTGGCTGGACTTCAGGAAGTGACTTTTCACATTGCTCTAATCATCTGCTATTAAGGTTTGATTTGAAGTCCTTAAGAATTCTCAGCGCAAATCCCTAGAATGAGGAGCCAAAATAAAAATGTTTTGATTTCCTAACCAATATCCACAATTTTAAAAATGTGTTCTGGAAAATAAAATGCTTGTTGGATGATAGCATGAGATAGAAAAGGGACATTTCAAGCCATAATTTAGCACAAATTGTTATCTGATATTAGACCTATTATTTGGAGTTTTGCAGATTCTGTGATCAAAATCCCACATAATACTGAAGTTTTCAGACTACATATTAATAGAGAAATGTGCATTTGGCTGGGCAGCTCTCTGATTTGCTATCAATAGAAATCTGGACAAATTATCTGAATGAAAGCTGGCTTAGACCTAACTACCTTGATCCACACACAGCCTTGTCCTAATAGTGCCACATTTCATAGGTGTGTTAATGTTGAAAGTTAATCACACTGAATGCTCACGCTTCTAGTTCTGGCATGTGTATTGTAGTCAGGGCTGTACATCACATACTTTTTGTAACCTTTCTTACAAGGATTATAATTTAGGATTATTACAGCTGCAAGTTATTTAATACCAATACCTAAAAGCTGTGCTCATTAGGCTCCTAACCCATGTCTCTCCCTGAAAAGCATATTATCATAGTTGGCAATATCAATAATTTTACTTCGAGTAAGTAATACAGCTCTGCCTCGATTTTATGATTTAAAGGTAGTTACTGAGAACCCTTCAGTTCTTAACATATAATTTAGGATCAGCTAAGTGTACACAAGACCTCACTTATTGGAGAATCAGAGGTGTATAAATACATATTAGTTTTTCTTTCCAACTTTTGTATCAAGCGTACCTGGTAGATTTATTGCTTGACTGTGCTTCAGTAGTCTGACTCCCTGTGGTGATTTCCAAAAGTCTGCACACAGGAATATACCCTTACTGTTTTGTTGCAAAAGATTATGACATCATGGATGTTAAAAAGAGAATGAATGATGTGGTTAGTCATGCATTCAATATATTACTAGAGAGGGGGTTGTGTGGAAACATGGCCTTTCTGTCAGGTGGAATAAATGATATATATAATTTGTTTTGTCCTTCTCTTAAAAGAACAAGGGAAAGGAGATAATCTGTCTTAATAAGGGCATGCTTAGAGTATCAACCAACAAGAAAGTAATATATTTTTAAACATCCATATGTGATCTCCTTATTAAATTAGGATGTTGTGCTAAATTTAAAGTATCAATATATAAATCAGTCAGTCAGTTAAATTAGCCAGTTTTATACTGATAAATGGGAGTTAATAAAGCAATTACTTCTTTCTGAACCATAAGGCTCTGGTTTCCAAATCAGTTGTATGAGTTATGGATTACTGACATAATTTACAAGTTTTCATTTACATGACTTATACCCTTGATTTCTGAGGAATTAGTCCTTTATTGTATGAAAGGGACAACAAAACAGCATTTACGTAACATTATGGTTGGAGCAAAGCAACAAAACTCTCTAACTTCTCAATTTATGGTGACAGTGTCCCTTAGTCTAGCTGCTGTTGTTCATAACATATAGAGAGTTAAGGACAGAATTGTTGCCTTAATATTGAAGGTCATGACTTCTCAATGTGTGTGTCGTGACCTATGTTCTATACCTGTTGAGTTTTGCCTTTTCTTTCCCTCAATTCCATAAGTACACACCACTAGCAGGCAGTTCTGCACCTATGCTGGCCATTTGCTATGAAAGAGGTGATATTAAAACTTGTCAGTGTATTGCCACATAACCTTCACGTTTTCTATTTTTACGAGGCTCAACTTTGTATAGGTTGACGTCATTGAAGGATTGGAAATGATTACAGTGTGAGCAAGGTCAAGCTTATATAAGGTGTGCCTTAAATAAATTTTAATTTTAATTTTTCACACACTTTTCTCTTTTTAATGCTTACTGCCTGGTATTTATTTTATTATTTTATTCAGATAGAAGTAACCTGTCTCTTGGGCCACACAAGTCTTGAAAAGCTGTACAAACTAGCCAAAGTCAGGTAGAGTTTCACTGGAGCCCGATCAGTTCTTTACAAAGCAGTTCTAAAATTCATGAAAGGTAATGATTTGCAGATTAAACCACTTACTATCCTCTACCATGTTAGTCATTGAGAGTACAGTAATGGCGATGGCAATAGTTGTTATGAGAGAGAGCAATAAGAACATTTAAGGAAGACTTCATGTTGCATGCTGATGGTTTCTGTGTAGCTCAGTTCATTCAGCGTTTCAAACAAGAACCCCCCAAAACCAACCAACTAACCAACCAACTGACAAAAAAAATAAACTAAAAAAAGACCAAACCAAGCCCTAAATCAATAAAATCATATTCGGATTGAAAATATAATTTGTCTCATGAAAAGAAAATTGGTGGTGATGTAACAAGCTGAGAAATCAAACCTGAGTATGTAGTGCCTGAGACATCCCAGATAAAGGTAAGGAATGAATAAGAAGGTAGACGAAAAAGTCAGGTAGAAAACAAGGAACCAATAGCCCATTATAACAGAATTCTCAGAAGAAACCACCGCCCCCCCACCCCAACAATATGAGAATTATATGGACAAGAGTAGGATTTCCCTGAGACCTGGCCTAAATGGCAGACTCTGTTTTACAGACTAGCAGAATTAACAAGGGCCTGGTGAAAGAGTAACTCTAGTCTTCTTATTTACTTTGTTATATTTACCTTGCAGGCAATTCAGAAACTGGATTATCACTAAGAGTGGGATGAACAGAGAGATTTTCTTTCATCCACCCCAGCATATTTCCATTCAAATATCAACAACTAATAGATAGGTAAAGCTCAGAGCTTCTATATTTCCATTCAAATATCAACAACTAATAGATAGGTAAAGCTCAGAGCTTCTGTCTTTCTTAATGACATGATCAGTGCTGCTGTGTGATGTGGAGCTAGTAAACTTAGCCACTCACTATAACAGAACTATTGTAATTTATAAAATGAATCTTCCTATGACAAGAATTTTATTTTTTCCTCACTGAAATGTATTGAAACACATAAATATTTATTCCCATAATTGTTATACCTGCCCATTGCTTCATATATTTTAGCGCTCAGTCCAAACTCCAAACATTAATGATCCAAACAGTAACTCATGACAGAGACAGTCAGGTGGTCATCTCCCCGGTATGTGTTGGAGGCTAAGTATTGTTTTCAGATGTCAGGCTGTAGAAAAATGCTTGTAAGGAGATATCATAATGGGTTTCCTTAATTTTACCAACATTTACCCTCAAGTCTTGGCTAATACCTATTGTGCTAAACAGCTTTTACCAGAGCAATTTGGCCTGCTCTGCTGGCATTAATATTATTGCAAGGTGTCAATAGGTCTTCCAGTTATAAGCAGATAGGTGTTACCTATCACATGCCTGGCTAACAGAAAGATAAATGGATTTACTGTAAAATAGGATATATTCGTAGTAAAATATCAAAGCGTCTTAATAAACTTAATTAAAAAGGCCAATTTTTGATAGACCTAGAAGAAACTGGTTAGACTGACTAAACTATTTCACTGTTGACTCAGGAGCAGCCAAACTGCTTCCATTTATACACCTTTCTTTTTGGCCTCAATGAAAATGAAAGTTATTTAATTATTTAAAAGAAGTGGCATTTTGGCAGAACTTCACATTTCCCTTCAGTCATCTATAAATTTATGAGATTTTAGATAACAGAACTTCCCTTAATATACCTTCCAGGATGTTAAAGAAAAGCTATTTGTTTACGGTATACGGAGTGATGCCAGATCTGGCTAGTCTGGAGGCAAGATTTTTCAGGCTTTTGATCTGCAGGCTCTGGTTTCCAGAATGTTGAGATCCATGCTAAAAAGGAATCTGGTGTACAGAGTCTGTTCATTGCATTGCCACAATTATAAAACAGAACCAGATAAAAAGATTGATAAGGCTGGATTATAAGTATGGAACAATGACTACAAGAACAGTGACCTAAAGGACAATGGTCTATATAGAGGAGGTATGACAAAATCAAGAAGTATGTGGAAGAAGTGAATATGAGATCTTTATTTACTTTTTCTTCACACAAGAACTCAGCACATGAAAACAGTTTCAAGAGAAGGCCTTTTTTCTCTCCCCACATAACTAAATGGTGGTCATGGAGTACTGTGGTACAGAGTTGTTAGCCACACACTGCTAATGAAAAGTAAAATATGAAAGTATTTGGAATCAAACAGTACTAAACTAATTCCTGGAAGACAGATACATCAGTGACTTTTAAACATATGGGAAGCTGCTCCATGACTGCTAAAAGTGGAGAGATGCTATCAGCTTTTTCTGTACTTGTTTTTTATTTCCCTACATGAGCACCATTGGGGGTGGGATACTGGGCTATACAAACCATTATGTCCATGACACTTTTGTCATGCTTAATTTTCAAGGATTGAAGGATAGAAAAATTCTCCTTGGTTATTATTGATTATTACTTCATCCCCCTAAACTGTCCTTCAGACCAGCTCTCCTTCTTTTCTGGGCTTCCTTCCTTTTCTCCATTTTTTTCTTGTCATATACGCACCTTTTAGCATTCTTATTAGAAGGACATTGCAGATGGAAGGAACCTAATTAATCTATTGAGTATTGATACTTTGTACAGCCATGCCTGGACTCTAGAGTAATTTTTCCTTTAGCGTAACTATTGAGAATGATTATATTGCTGCCATGCCAATTTTATTGACCAGATAGGAACTAGATTTTTCATGCCTGATTGTTCTGAGATAGACTGATTGTTTGTATGTAACTTTTGGTTCTATTCAGCATAGCGGATAATGGTTCTAAACAACCACATGACCACGACAGTTAATGCAAGCAAAAACCAAAATGCTTACAGTTTTGAAAAACAAAGAAAGGAAGATAAAACTCAGTCTGCATGTACTTAATATTCTCCAAAATGTTGCAGTTTGAATAGAAGGCTCTTCCAGCTCTGAAGCCATGATGTAATACTTCTAAATTCCTGTGAGACTATTAGACTGGCAGTTTAGCATCTATCATTCAAGATAACTAGCATAATAATGATCGCAAATAACTCACTACGCATCGCTTCTACAGCTTTCTGTACAGTATGGTTCATTTGGCTGTTATTCAGCTCCTACAGGTGAATTTGATGAAGTAAATCTCAGGGAATAAGTACTTAATTCTCTTATACGTGTTAAAGAACACAGTCTGATGGGGTTTATTTTTGTTGGGTGTTTTTAGTTTGTATTTCTGCCTCTTCCTCTGAGGTTATATTCTTTTATATAAGCATGGAGTTTCATGAATGAAACTGGAGAAACTACAGAAAAACTTCCTAGGCTGCAAAGATGTAATGGAAAATAAGCTTATACACTCATCTTTTGTTTGGATTATCCTGAGACATTTTGTCATGGCACAACCATTGTGAACCATTTTGGTTGATTTCAGCCACCTGGACTAGTACAAGTCACTCCTGCCCAAGGCAGAAGACCTAGATGATCTTTATGGTCTGTTCCAACCCAAGACATTCTAATATTCTGTGATTCACTTCCCTTTCCCTGGAGAAGTTTGGGTGCCTCTCTTTTTGTCTGTGCCACATTTTTCCCTGCATGGAACTCACTGGCCAGCACAAGCAGACGCCCTTCCCTCTGAAGATAACACTTTGTGGCATAGCTGTACAGGCCATACAGGTGCCAGGAAGGTGCAAGATCCCAGAGGGATTTTCCTTCTGTTCACCTATGGTGGACCCTCAGGCGCCGTTCTTGTCACCTTTGCTGAATCTCCTCTCTCCAGGGAAGATTTATATTCTCTTGACATTGAAGAGTTAAACAAGGGAAAAAAACTTTCACGCTGCCCTGTAAAAATCATGTTTTGCTGGCAAACAGCAGCAAACTTGCTAGGCTTTCTTCATTAGAGCCTTGCCATTTAAGCCATCAGCGTCATTTTGTGAGGACATCAAACATGTGTACACCAGATGCTGGCAACACAGAGCAGCTCTAAGGACCTGACTCAACTTAACAATAATCTGTGGACAGCGGGTGTGAACCTGAGCTGGGCCAACACCTCATCAGACTGCATGGCTAATTGATTTCAAAATTAGAGTTGGTATTTCTGAACAATAATCTTAAAAGGCAGCAATAAAATACATCAGAATCCTTTGAGCTAGCCAAGCTTTCATCCAAATGGCTTATTACAAAGAGCTGGCACACCTGAACTTTGGCATAGACAAATAAATCCCAAAACAGTAAATGGAAACCACATTTGGCACTGGAGGTTTGTCAAGAGAAGTTTGTAGTCATCAGGAAACAAGATTTTGGATTTTTTTTTCCTTAGTGGCAGGAAGTCATTCACTGGATGTATTTTATCCCAACTGCTGTGATTTTTGCAATGAAAATGTAGGTAGGGTTGAGGAATATGCTCTTTTATATATATATATATATATATGTATGTATATTTTTTTTTGACTTTTCACAATCTTCAGGATCCCAGAAACTCTAAAAGCACAGGAAGGGTTACAGTTATCCCAACAGTGATAACTTAATTGCATCTGTCGGCCTCCCTCTTTGAACTTTGAACTGCTGTTTTGTGGCATCATGATCCAAAAGGATTTAGATCTGACTTTTGTGTGGCTACAATAAATTATACCCAAGTATCTGAGCAATGCCTGGAATCTTATCTTCAAGGCAGGACAAGGCATCTCACTTAAGGGATGGTATAAATTTGGAATACAAATCTCTTTGGGTACTAGCATTTCAGATCAGGTAGAAAAGATTGCTTTTTCCTTTGCAATAGATTGAATTAAAGGAAAATCAAGAATATATAAATAAAGCCATTCATTTCCTTAAAATTTTTCTGAAAAAATGGCTCCTCAGAACAAAATGGGAGTAATCCAATCTTTGCACTCAGAGGCTGATCTGTGCAATACCTGAAATCCATTTGCATTCAACATCTCCATTGTTTATAAATAATTTTATACATTTGAATTCGATGACTAAAGATGTAGCAGTCTAGAGGCAATTGCAGCTTTCATCATTGATTGGTCTAGGTGAAATGTAACTGACTGCTTGATTACTAGCTTTGTGTTTAAATATTAGTGGTTAAGTTTTACCGTTCCGACAGTCTCAGGTTGAGTTTGTGATAACTGACACATTTCTTTTTGTGGTTTTGAATAATTCTGTTCTGTACCATTAATATTAATGTTAGCATGGTCTCAAACTTAGCTGAAAATGTGTCTTGATGGTATGCATTACATCTTCATAAACAGTCTTAAGACAAGTACTACTACAGAGTTATTATACGTTACTATGCCAAGGGATATAAGCAGTCTTTTCGTTATGCATCTGACAGATGTAGCAAGCTCAGCTTACTCAAGTCAAAATGTTGTCTTTTCTTTTTGGTTTATGTCTAATTATAATTTTCAGGCATGGCCTGATTCTCATCTCAATTACAATGTGGGTTTCCAGATGTATCCCTGGATTTTCACAGGGTTATTCATAACGAAAAATTGGTCTGTGATATGCCAACTTTCTGATTATCCAGGGCCCAATTCAGTTATACATGTTTAAAACAAGCCTAATTCTATTAGCTGCCAATCTGTAGTGCTGTGAGCAGATAATCAGACCTCGTAGATTCATCTTACCCTTATGAAAAATTTTCCTATGCACATTATTTCCAATCTTGCCAATATATAATTGTGTCTCCTGTGGGCCAGGCATATGAGAACAACTTTTAGTCATGTACTATACTTTAGCCATGATTCATTTTAGAAAGGTTTTCAGTTGCACAGGTTTGGAGTATGTGGGGCAGTTCACATTTTTACCCATTAATTAACTTAGCAAAATTTAGCATTAATTAGCAAAAGTTACTTGTCTCTCTCTTTCAGTCAAGAAAAGTGAGCTGAAATAATGGAATTTTTTAAATAAAATACCTCATCATATATTATGTGCATCTTCTCACATCCATACACATACTGACTTAGCATTCAATTACTTAGCCATTAATGCTCAATTAATTTTTTTGGTGTTAAAATAAAGTATAAATTAAACTAAACATCTTACATGCAAATAAATACTAATGGGAGAGATTCAGACCTCTCTTACTTCTGCTCAAACAGCCTCACTTCAGCAAGGGCTGCAGAGGTGCAAATTTACCTCTACATTTTTGCATTGCTCATAATGAAACTTCCCTTTGCATGTGCAGCATAAAATCAAGGACTCGTTTTTGTAATGCTGAATAAGGGATTGACATTTGTAACTTAACTCCAGCACATGGCTCTCCATGTTTTCCTCCTACTTCTACAAGTATTCATATGTAAAGCAAAAGAATACATCAAAGTGACACAAGCAGCATAACAAGAGCCTGTCTACAAAGTCCTGCGCCAGCTGGGACTCTTACATGGTTTAGATTAGAGTCCAGAGAGTACTGAGGCTGGACCACCGCAGGAGAAAGAGCTAGGGGACACTGCAAGTGTTCCCATGCACAGTAATAGACAAACACCTGGGTCAAATTAATCTAGGCTTATCCACTGTGAAAATTCACGGGGTTTAATGGCTTTCCTTACCTGTGAAGGGGTGGTCTACTTACAGGACTTCTGTACCGAGTCTGATGCAAAGGGGCAGATTGCAGTTTTCTGTGTGTTAAAGGTCAAAGTCTGTAGTAAGAGGCAAACAGGTGGGAGTTACCACTCAAAAAAACCAGAAAAAATACAGCAAATATATGAATTCTTCAGTTTCCATTAATTTTTTAGTTTTCAAAGGTAACTGAGATGCTATTAAATCAAGTTCCAAGAGAAAATTATATTCATTGGTTATGAGGAAAAATAGTCAACTGTATTCCTATTCTATGCTTCAGGATTATTTCATTCTAGAGAAAGATAATGGAACACGTGTGATGTTTGTATTTCTGTGGAATTACTTTAAAGGCTTTTCCCCTGTTTATCTCTTAGGCTATTCTGCGCAGACACTTCATTACAAGAAATTTTTCTATTTTCTCAAAGTTTGCTTGCTCTGTATTTTCCTTTCATGTCAAAATATGGAGCAGGATTTTGCTGTACTTGAATCTTCTTTAACTAGGTCACAACAGAACCATTGGAGAGGGAATATGGACCCACTCATTTGCAAAAAGAAGCTTGGCTGTATTGCACAGTTTTAAGAATATGCTTCAAATATATCATTAGTCCCATTAGCTGCCACGAATAACAAGAGGTAATCAGCAGGTTTCCTAGCTCTAATGCTGCAGTTAAAATAGCTTTGGATTAGGGTTTGTTTGTTTGCTCTATCCATGCATTACTCTTTGATAACAATGCTGCAAACACAACTGTGCTTGTCTTCTATATGGAGATGGATGAACTGGCTTTCTCCGAAACAAGGCCAGGAATTCAACAAGATAACATGAGGGAAATCAGAAAGTAACTGGAATTTTTACAGGGCTTCTTCTACACTGTTAGTATCCCCTAAGGTTTTTGTTCTGCTAGCTGGAGCAGCTTCCTGGCTTGGTGCTTACATTGCTGAGAGACCAGGGGATATCTCTGGCTCAGCTGGCTCCCTCAACAATACAAAATGTTTTAATGTGGCCCACCACAATTAACAGAAAGCTGTGTTGTCGTGTAGTGTTCTTGCTTTATCTGTAGTGATAAAGCCCCAGTCTTGCTGCTGCAGGAAGACAGTTGCCTTATCATGATAGGTAAAGCAAAAGCTTTTCCAGAAAGTTTTAATGCCTGTTAAATATTATATTTACTCTGACATTGGAAGACCTACTTCTCTTTGAGTAATTAAGACATAAGATTCACTTCTTGTTTTTAGTTTCAAATAAGCCCATCAGCATAATACTAATACAAAATACAATACTAATATGAAAAGTAGAAATGAGGCAAAGGGATGGAGCAGTTCTACAAAACATTAGTCTCCACTGTCAATCTGTGGCTAGTCAGAAATGGCTAAACAAATGTGTTATGCTTTGGAAGAATAAAGATTTGTGGATTGTAAAATAGTATAACTTAGCAAACTCAAACCCCAACTTGAATACTTAAATCTTTAATTGCCCATAGAAACACAATATGTCTGTAACAAGTTATGAATGTATATTTATCTAGAATATGACCCCTAAGGAGAGCATTGAGGGACCATGGTACCATTGCTGGTGCATAGGAAATTCGTGAAGAAGGACAATTTCACAGTTCCTAGTCAGGGGAGTGGAGAACACTTGGAAAGTCCCACAACCTGACAAGCACTACAGACCAATATTAACAACTTGCACCATGACAGTCAGTTGAGGTGATGTGATGGTCCTCTGGGAAGAGAATGGAAGAGATATGCAGATGTGTAGCTAAAAACATCAGTATGTTGTTTTTTTCCTTGATTTCTAGGCCTTGACCCTTACAAAGTTACAAATAAAAATCCCGAAGGAATAGGATGAAGCAGACATGACAACAGTTGTGAAGAAAATAATTTGCAATACTCAAAATAACATTAAGGAATATGATATATGGGTGTACTGCATGAATAAAACATTACATTGGCCTGGAGTTCTTTCCTTTTTTTTACCAGATGTTGCTTGCTAAATCATATGGGTACTTTCAGAATACATAATACACAAGGCACAGACTGTTAAAGGCAATGATGATATAATATTAATCCTTCTGGTACTTCTCCACTGTGTCTGTTTGGCTCTACTCCTCTTGAGCTCACACTGATGGTAGTCACAGAGACATTGAGGAAAGTGAAAGCTGCATCTCTCTCCCCATCAAAAACTACCTGTGACATAGTGTGGCTTGAGTTCTCAAAACAATGTCAGCAAGCTGCTGGTCCAAAGGAAAGCATCTAACAGAAGGACAGTGCCTTAACAAACATGATAATGACTTTTTGCTAGGATCAGAAGGGCAAAATTGTAATTTCAATACCTACAAATTAATTGTTTATATTCCACCGAATATTTCTAGCTACAGTAAAATTAGTCTGTGCTCATTTAAGACATCTGGAGGTCCTGATGGCAGTGATGAAGAAGGATAAAGAAAGATATAGTTTGAAAGTGAAATAATGTAGAAAGACACAATAATAAGGACACCAAGTTATCTGATGTGCAGTATGAGGAAAATAACATCAAGAATAAACATGCTGATTAATATGCCTAATTCTAAGCCTATTATTTTCGGAATTGATTTAACTTTTCTGGTTACCACTTTATCTCTCTTGCTCTGGAGATCAATCTATGCAATTTTTCTCCTTTTATAGCTTTATTTTTCCTTCTTTGTCCAGCATTATCAAACTATGACACAAATTCAATTATGATGTTGTGATGCCAAACCTGTGGTCCTGGCAAAGTGTATCATGCAACATATCTAGGTAAGTGAATTAAAAAAACATCTGAGCAGGTATCTGGTGTGTGTCACAGCTCATTCTTCTATAATAAACTATGTTCTTCTTCTCATTCATTTGTCAATCACTGTAACTAAAGATTATTATATGCTGTATGTACGTGACACCAGCAATTTGCAAAGTCTGTTGGCAAGAAAATCAGGTTAGAATGACAGAGTGAGAAATTAAGCAGAAGTCTGATGTAATTAGCTATAACAATCAGTGCTCTAATTTCTGATTTATTGTTTCCTGTTTTCCTGCTGCTTTCAGTCCATGCATACTGTATGTGTTCATATAGGTCAAACAATTGTCTTATCAGTCCTGCTGAACCAAGAGGTCAGAGTTAACAATATTTATTTAAACATGCAGGATGCTTCCCACTGCAATTAGGAAATAACTATTACTAATAGATCTTTGGTGCTATTTCCTCATTTATAAGACTTTGGGAACAGGGAATTCAGATTCAGTCTTCTTCATAGATATTTCTTGCAGACAGATTTACTTGACTAGTAGCATTTTGGTTTGTTAAACTGACCACACTGAATTCCACCAAGTCACAATCTGACAACAAAATATCAATATCAAATATTTGCACATAAATATATCTATTCAATAACAGTGGGCATGTGGCATTATATAATGCCAGATCTTAGGAAAAAAATAAAAAAAAAAGCTATCCAAGTCTTGGTCCCTCTGAAATCAGTGAGAGATTTGCTGCTGACTGTGATGGGATCACGATTTGGCCCTCTAAATTTGTTCTGGATGCCTTTTTCACCTTGTACAGAATTCAAGGTTTTTGGATGAACAATCCCTTTTCATAATCCAGAACTGAGCATAATTTACTCTTACACAGTTCTTGCAATTCCAGTGGGAATTCACATGACTGCTTGTTTTGATTGGAAATATACATAGTAAATTGTGCATCTCACATATTTGCTATATGTATTGAGCTCTTTAGTTAACAGATGCATCTTCATAAAAAGTGAGTCTAGGAGAGATGCTTAGACGTCATGTAGTCTGGTCTCCAAAGTATTTCTAAAAATAAACTAGAACAAAAACATTCCTGACAGAAACTGGCCTAGTCTATTCTTTAAAAATTCCAGAAACAGAGATCCCACAACATTTTCATGTAATCTATTCCACAATCTACTCCAGTACTTTTTCAGAAATACAATAGTAGGAAAGTTCAAAACAAAATACTCTTGCTGCTTCAAATGAATCCAATTATTTTCCTTTCTATAGTAGACATGGGGAGTAATTTATTTGTAGTAAAATTATTTGTAGTAATCTTCTACATTAATATGTCATAGTTCTTCTTAGTCTTTTTTTTCTCTCTAAAATTATTAATTTTTAGCTCTTGTTACTTGAAATTCACATTTACTTTATGTCTGATCATCTGTTTTGTTCTGTTCTGAGCCTTGTCCAATTTTGACAGGGCAATTGCAGAACTTGGCGTTGCACGTACAGCTCTTGTGCTTATACTTCCCACTGTGGTACTGGGTAAGACACCTGTGACTCATGTGATACACTATAACATCCAGATCCTTTTCTGTAGGACTGCTATCTGGGCAAGACATTTCTCAGAGAGTATTTGTGAAGCTGATTGTTCCTACTTAAATATTTTATTTGCCTTGAATGAATTGCTTTCTATTTATTATAGCTTCTTTCTCCCATTTGTCTTCCTTATTTTGAATTCTAACCTTGTCCTCAAAAATGCTTACACTCCTCCCAGCTTGCTATCATATAAGAATTTAATAAACTTACTGCCTGTTGTGCTGCCCAGAGCATTAATGAAATGACTGTACAGTACCAGACTCCAGACAGATTCCAGTAGAACTCTTGTTGATACCGCCTTTCTACATACTGTTTTCCAGTCTCTTTTGCACCCATGTTACAGAGGTGTAAGGAAAGAAGTTATTTTCCTGTTTGGTTGGGTTTATGCAAGCCATAATTTATGCAAAGCATTAATATTTATGCAAAGCAGCATTGACTATTTAATAAGTGCAGATTGCAGTACATTATTTTTGGCTTTTCATTGGTTAATCTTTTAAGTACGTAGAAATAGATGCTTTGTTAGCTTTTCAACTGTCTGAAGTCAGTCTAGTTGACATGGTTCCTTGGGTCTACCTTTCCCCACTTTTAGAAATAAGCAGTATATTTCTCTTGGGTTTCTTTGGTGCTCCAGAACCTTGACCTCTGCAGATTCTCTAATTTCTAATGATTCTAATTATTTTTTTTAAGTTTGGTTCCCCTTTAGATATCTTAGTGAAGTCCTGTGTAACTCACTGAAGACTGGAGTTTAACCTTGCTGCTTTCAATGCTAATCACACAATTTGTAATCTCAGATCACTATTTTTTTTGTGAACCATGAATGAAGAGATCATTAAACATTTTTTCCATCTTGGCATTATCTAGCACTGTTAACTGTGAGTACTGTTGGCTTTTCATCGCCTGTTGACTACCAGGGTAATTTATTGCTTAGAAAATTTATTTTTTGAGGAAAGGATCCACCTGTTCAGGACCTCTGGACAACATCCATCAGTGAGGGCTAATTCTGAAGTCATCTGCCCAAGGCACAGGACAGCGCTGGAAAAAGAGTCATGACTGCAGTATATAACAGCAGCAAATTTAGGATATGGGTAGTATCAAGGAATTAGATTCTGTGAGGTTCTATAAGATTCAGTGAAATCTTCTGCCTATAAAGTTGTGTGACATTACCAAAGGGTGCATGAGAATGGAGGGAAAAGGAAGGATGAAGGAGAACAACATAAATGTCATAAATATCAGATATTTAGAATGTTTATATTATTTTCAGGAAATGTCACAAAATCCCTTCCCATTTCCCATCCTCTTGAAAGTTAAGAGAAGTGTGGAGTTTTTCTCAGGAAACTTTTGCTTTCAGGATGGATACCAGTCCATGGAGCAGTTGTGTTTGGTAGATGGCAGCACATGTTCATGAGATTTCTACAGACACCTTGAATGATGGTGTCTGGATGCCCATGCCTATCCCTGGGCTGAGATGGGAGCACTGGCAATGGCCTGAACCTCAGAGAGTTCAGGATACCCACAGGAGGAAAGAGGGAACTGCTGTGCCTTCCCATCTGCACAGTGAAGGAGGCAAGGCTCCAAAGCATGAGAGACTCACACTTTAGACAGACATATAATGGCAAACTAAAGCAGGGCTTTAGCCTGTTCTAATGGGCACTGTCTCTGAGCATTTTCATTTGCTTTTGAAGTTTCTCCTTGTTTCTGATTTACTGTTACTACTTATAATGATTATGATTTTGGAAAGTTTGCTTATTAGTGTTATTTTTCTTGCATATCATAGCACTTTATAAACAGGAAGAGCCTAATTCATTTCTATTCACATGTCAAAGTTTGGGTAGAAAGCAACAGCACAACTGGAACTTGCTTCTCTAATGTATGTGTGTAAAATATCACTGTGTCACTGCTGGCAATGATTCAAGGATATGGGAAGATAAAAAGTTCTTGGGATCACAAAATAAACCACTGTAAGAGTCAATTTACTGCTGAAGGATTTGTATTTCTTGTATTTACAAATTAACGTCTTCACCAAATGTTCAGCTAGCATGAACCACTATAGTTTCCCACAAGCCAATTTATACCACCTTATAGTAGATGAAGGTAGCTGTAAGATATCATAAAAACAAAAGACACACTGATTAAAAGTTTGTGGCTGATAATCATTGTCCAGATTACTGATACTAAATATTAGTTTAATTTTTTACAATTGCAGGAAAACATGAACCCAACAGCATTACGGTCCGTAACCGTCCTAGTAGTTATATCCACTAGATTTCAGTAGACCAGTTTTTCTAATTTTTTCCACTCAAACTAATTCATCTCATTTATTTTCTTCCAGATATTGATGATAATTTTCTTTGTCAGTTAATTTGAGGGTAGAAAATACAACTTGGGCTCAGTCCTCCTTGTTTGATAATTTAATACCAATATTATTTAGGTTATTAGTTTTACTGGTAAATCAAGAAGCAAGTCACCGGAATACAGCTGTGACCCCAGGGCAGGAACTTTCTGCCGGCTGTCACCTTCTGACAGTTTGGGCTGTTAATTACCGCCAACAGTTGGAGCACAAGCACCTCTGTGTCTGCCAGCTGGCAGCCTCTGCCTCACTGTGACTGGCAGCCTGAGATTTAAAACCTATAACAAAAGGCTGTTATGTAAACAGTTTATTGTATATTACACAATGGCAGCAGTAGACCCACATTGGGAATCAAAGGTACTCTCTGCATTCATGACTAGTCAGGGCTGGAAAGGATGCAGGATCCTGCCTGCCTCTTTCCACCAGTCAGAGGACAAAAGTCTAAAGTGAAGCAGCCTGAGCTGAGGCTTCTCAGACTCCGCACACTGAGATCTAAGTGTCTGAATTGTTTTGGTACTGTTGAACTGTACTAATTACTTTAACATGTGAGAATGAAAGACTTTAATTGCCTGGTGACACACCAGTCGCCAGCCCAGAGAAACTGGAAAAATCATCTCTGAGGTTTCCTTCTCAGAAAACAAATGCAGACTTCACAAGTGCATTCTCAGGTCCTCTCATCTAAGGACTCATTCCCTGAAGTGGCACAGATGTCCCCTGCAGCTTTAGCTGGTCTGTATCTGGAAAAGAGCTCATGAGTGCACTTCTGAAGGAGCAGTGTCACCATGCTGTATATAAAACTTGAGCTGCTTAGAGGTGCAAGAAGCAGGTTCCTTATTCCAAATTCATGAAAGGATCTCTTTATAGTCATAATGGCTCAAAGCATGCAGCTAAAGCAGTGTTGGAGCCAGACAATGGGATATCCCCAAAATGCAGCTTGCAATTCAGCTTCTGGAAGTTATTTCATGCATTTTTTAAGTTCAAGTTTAGAAAACAGGATCACTCAGAGGAAGGTACCCAAACCCCCTTGTTAGCTTCAGCTGAGTAGTTAGAGCGCTTACAGAGGGGCAGAACTGCATTGCCATCCATCCCAAACCCAAGAAGATTCAAGTCCCCATCTCATTTGCCTGGAGAGCAGCCTGATAATTTCCAGGTGAGCTTTGGCCACCAGAGATCTAGAATTGCAGAAGTGATGAAATCAAACAAGAGCAAGAAGGAGCCCAGCTATGGGTCAGAATGAGGTGTTCTGGATCATATCGTTATGATATGATAATGTTCAAGTATTTTATGTGCTGGCTGCTTGGTGAAATAAGCACAGTGTTTCTGTAACAGAAATTTGTGAAACTTTAAAGACCTGAGATAACAACAAAATCATGACTTATCTCCCAATTTCCAAAATTATGTGCATATAAATTTGAATTCCATAAATGTATGGAAGGAATATTCCCTACTATTATGTTTGCAATCCAGTATAAGGGTCTTCTGCTATCTCTCCATCATGACTAGGAAAAGGCCATTAATGCTGATGGTAAGCAAAATTTTTCTTGGGGCTTTTAAATGGTATCATCAGAACAGAAGAAATAATTCTTTAAGGATCAAGTGGAGCAGTAAGCTTTCTTTTCAGGATTTGAAATAAGTGAAAAAGACACTTGTAACAAAATTATTTTAGTGGAAACTTTTCTAGGTGATCATTATAGAGCATTCTTTTCCTCTCTCTCTTACTAGGTTTTACTCAGAGTCAAAATAAATCAATCATATCTGGATTTAAATATTATTTCTTACATGGAAATGAAATTTCACATCAGTGGTACACTTTCCATAGATGTCACAATGCTGTTTATCAAATTTATTCTAAGAAACACTGAAGTTTATGTCCTTTGAAATAACTCCTAGAGAAAAGGAAGAACTCTTAGAGACAAAAGCTATTATAAACCAGCAATTTGTGCAGTAGAAGTGAGCCTGGATTCCCTTAAGTAGATAGAGTTCTCAGTATTTTCAAGTATTTCACCTACCTCATCTTTTAGATAGACTTGAGTACAGAATTTGCATTTCAATATATTTCAGATCAGACATGGAAACACTCTACCTCCTCCATCCCTTGCAGACAAAGGGAAGTTGGAACCAGCATCAAACTGTTTAGTAAAAAAGGAAGATAATTATCAGTTTAACAAAAATTGACAATAGCAGCCCAAGTCCCACCCATTTGGTCTGCTGACATCCAAATAAGTCTAAGCCTCCCAGGCCAGAGGTGCCCACAACATTTTCATAAAGGAAACATCTGGGAATGGCTTCTATATCACTATGGAGCATGCAATTTCATTCCTGTACTTGCAATTTGTGTCTTCCTGACAGGTATTTCAAAACTACAAGTTTAATGAGGTTTAATCTCACAATATCCATTTAGAGCAAATGGCTGAGGTAGGATGTACCAAACTGTGGTTTTGACTACAATGGAACTTCCCAGCATTTACTCCAGCACAAAGAGAAGCAAAGTTTGACCAAGTGACTTCACACAGGCGTAACACTGGGAGGAGTCCTAAAATGTGTATGCATTCTGAAATTTGAAATTTAATGTAAAAGAAAAAGTAATTTTAAATCAGTTTTTTTTATGAGGTATACATAAGAAAATGTAATTTTTATAATTTTTTATAAATTCTCTTTACATTGCTATTGAAAGATGCTTTGAAAACAATGCACAGAAATGAAGTCAATTGCTAATATAAAGAAAACCTGCCTTCAACACTGGCAGAGCTAAAGAAATGTGAATTTCTTTGCATTCTCCTCTCTAAAGTAGTGGCAAACCTTTCAACAGTTCCCATTCCTGCAGGCAATTCCCCTCTCATGGTTAACTGCTTCACTGCTGGCCCAGCAGTCACATCTGCCCTGTGTTGCCATATCACATTGGTGCTCCCTTGAAGCTGGGGAATTGCCAGCAAGAGATACCTGGTATCTATCACCAGCAGTCAAGCTATCAGACTGACTGGAGCAAAGCCATTTAAAAGTTATATTACAAAAATTTTCTATGGTTTTCAAAGATCTGAAGCACCCTGACAGTACCGCTTTTTTTTTTTTTTCATTTAAATAGACTGCTATTTTATTTAGCAGTAAGAATAGAAAATATAAAAATATGTCAGCATGAGTCTTCTTGTTGTATTTGAATATATTATTTAAAATATTTTCTAGAAAGTATGTTTTTCAGCAAGTATCTTCTATCCCTTTTATTTGTAATAATAATTTAAAATAATTTATTTTGCCTAAAGATTTTTGTATTCCCCTATCCTTTCCAAAATATATTTGATTTGATTTCTGCTAGAATGTTTACATGAGAAAACCTTTACTGTTACTTAGGATGTTTCACTGGAAAAATTCAAAGTACTTTATAGTTATTTTTCTTTTTTTTTTTCCTAAAATAACCAGATATCTCAGTCTATTTCATAGATACAGAGCTGAGTTTTTAAGTTGTTCTGATATTTGAGCTCTTTCAATTGCTTAAAATATCAAGTTCCACATTTTCATTCACATTATATATTTTTTCTTGTGGGTTGTTCTTCTTGCTGATGGCACACAGCCCTCCCCCATCCCTTCATTTTGGCCAGTGTTCTTGTCAGGTGGATCTTTGGACAGACTTTATACATTTGCTGTATTCCTGTTTCATGTTGACCCCAGTATATATAGCTGATTTTCTGCCTGTGAGTGATCCTGCCTAACTCAGTTGCTTTGCCCTGCCAATGATGCAGAATTGTGAGTGCAGGAAGTCCATGTGTTCCTGGACACTCACTGTCCAAAGCTCAACATAATCTGTTGGGTGCCAGCCCTGCAGTGTGAATGAGCCTGGTGGTCTGATGATCCTGCCTGACTGAAGACATAAAATTCTGTGCTTGAGGTTGGAGGAGATGTGGCCTGCAGGAGAGGGATACTTTATATTGCCCCTTTTTATTTTTAATGTGATTTCCAGTTCCATAGAGCAGAGGGAAATGAAGGAGGGAGAAGTTCAGGAGGAAGAGGCATTGCTCAGGCTTTCTTTGATCTGCTGTAGCTGAAGTTTTTCTGACCCAGGCAGACAGATCAAAGAAAGAAGCCAGAATACAGAGCACTTGAGACATTTCATGACTGTAGAAAATACTGCCCCAAAAGTGCTTCTTTTTTAGTTTGAAAATATGCTTGCCTTACATATAAACTGTTGTGGCACTTATTACTAAAACCAGATGATCACAAACTATTGATTATTTTATATACCTTTGTCAGGAAGGCATTAGCTATATAGTGCCTCAGATAAAAATCCTGTGACTGGTACATGAAGACTGCAATAAAACTAACAGAAACAAATTATAACATATTGTACATCTATTTTATTTCTTAATATGTCTTTGCTTAAAGAGATTCCAGTTTCAAATATTCAGTAATCCAGTTATTGGTAGAAGACTTTCATTGAATATTAGTAAATTTTAGCTCTCAATAGTTTAGTGAGAGGCAGTAAACAACTGCTGTGTTGCCATCTTCAATCTGTGGTACAATCTCTGCTTTCCAGAGCAGAGATGTATCCCTGAGTAAGGACTAAATCCTGGTTTCAGTATAAGCTACGTGCTGCATGCTTTATAGCCATAATTAGACCACCTTCTGCCCCAAAGATGCCTCTAAAAAGGGCTGATCCTTGTGATTAACTTCCCGCGCTGTGAGCAGTCAGTGATTGATCTCCACTGGCTCTTCACGGGTCTTGTTGGGATTTCTCACAGTGCTTGCACATTAAGTGCAGGACATGCCTTCGGCACCAGCCCCAACAACAACCCCTTTTGCTGAAAAGTCATAATAGCCTTGTTTCTTTGCTTTTCTGGCTTTTCTTCCTTGCTGGAGCTGATGGGCAGCAGCAGAGAGGCCGAGACAGAGAGAAGGGTGCCATCTACTGAGGCACTCACATCCCCTCCTGCATCCCACAGGCTTTTCACGGAAACCTCTCAGCTGTGTGCCAAACTGGAAAGCTTATAAGACCAAAGTAAATCCATGAATTTGATTAAACTCATTAAAAGACATCTCAGGAAGAGCTGCGTTTGTTCAAATTACAATGTTATTCCTTTTGCTGTGTCCTAAGTGAGAGTGAGCAGCTTTATGATGAACAGGGACATGATGCAAAAGATCATTTTGGCACATGTGTTTTAAAATCATGAGAACTGGCTATTTACACTGCTAGAGTATGGGATAAATTGAATGGTAACTGTGTATTCATTTCTGTTATTAACTCTGAATTTAAACTGTGTATTTTTATGGAATTGGATTTTCTATTAAGTCTTTGTTAAAATCGACTTCATGCTGATAGTTATGCATCTATTATAATTTTATGGCATATGTGGGACTTCAAAACCATTATCCGAAAATAGATTACAGAATTATTTCGGCTAATACTTTTATCTGATACTACAAAATCCATCACTGTGGTATTTCATATAGCAATGGTCACAAATAAACAGCATATTTTCATCTTCGAAAATTTTCTTCTAGTACTTCAATCGTTGTGTTTATTTCAAAAGCCAGATCTGTATTTTGCAGAACAGACTCGTTTAATTATCTGTTGGTATCTGTCTTCTTTAATGAGAAAAGGGCACTAAAGACACAGGAGAGACAGAGCAAATACCTTCATATGTGACTGTGAGTAAATCACCGTCTGTGTGTAAGCCCAGCACATGCTTTCTGTTCATAATCCACAGGGGAGTGTACTAATCATGCATTTTTACTGCAGCTCTATGTATCCAAACATTTGACCAGGTAAAATTATTGGAGATGTCAGGGAAAAAGATATATTTGCTGTTCTTACTTTCACCTCATCTTAGAACATAAACCCCTGTAAATAAAAGCTAATCTTGGCAAATCATGTAGAAAAAGTCAAAATCAAGTTGTCAAAGCAATAAACAGTCCAATAGAGCTGACAGGTCTCTTTGTTACAAAATAATACACACGTCAGCTGTAAAAAAGATAGGCTGAGACCTAAATGTACTGGTTTTGAAACAAGTATGCAAAGTTCTTGTGCTTGGGAACCTATACAGCTGAGCCATGACAAAGTACAATAGGAATTTTTTGTTTGTTTTTTTTCCCCCCTAAACATTTTTCATCAGCTTACCTTGATCTAAGAATAGATTGCAGTCTGATAGCAAAAGCAGAGAGGAGCACTGGCAGTTATTTGTACTGGCTTTGGAGGATTTTTAAAATTTTATCAGTGAATGACAATTGTGATTGAAAATGCTTTGTGCCTTTTTCATTCTTACCACCAGATTGTGAAATAAATGTAGATTTTCAAGTGCAGATGTAAATGCCATGAGGGTTTGATATCAATAAGAATTTATGGCACACCAAATTGTTCTCCTATGTTTTTGGATAGATTTTACCATCAACAGGTTAAGTTAACAAGAGCTGTGAACTGTTTCTGAAAGGTATTTATAAACAACAGTCAAATTTATGCATGCAAGGAAGATACAAAGAAGTTTGAATAACACTGTTGTCACACCTACAGTCTTCCTCCTACCACTTACTGTTGACTGGTAGCATTTTATTTTCAGGATAGATAAATCTCTAACCGGGTATACACGTAATACTGAGTAATATTAAGCTTCCAAATCAAACAGAGCACTGCATCTGTTATCCAAAGGCTTCACACTTGTAAAAGAACTTTTCTTTTTAAGTTTCTGATCTTCCTAGAGTATTGTCATTTCTTTAATGCAGCTGAACAAGATTCAAAATATTTAAAGCCAGGTTCATGTTTCTGACAGATTCTTCAATTTAATTTAGAAGCACTGTTTAGCTTAAGCTTTAGCTTAAGATATAATTTCCTATGATTTTGCCATAGGTGATTGAATACTGTATTTGGAAAAAGCACTGACGAAATATGAGCTGAGCATACCTGTTAAAAATTTAAGTGGGTGTTTTTGGTTTTTTTTTCATGCTACTTTTCTATTCCTGTAATTTACAGAGTTTCTGAGCTCATAGAAGTGCTGTTGTGTCCCTGGAGTCCTGGAGACTGTCCTGGAGAGATAAACAACCAAAAAAGTCCCTGGAGAAATACACAACAAAAGGCAGTACCAATTCAATGCACCTTGTAATGATTTATTGCCCTTTTTTATTTTTTTAATGCTCTCTGCCCCAAAACTATGAAGAATCACCACAGATTTAATTGAGTTTATCTAGGCTGCCTCAAAAAAAAGATGCCAAGGTGCAATAGTCCTACCACTACCAAATTATATTTTTAATAAGTTGCTATAAATCTGTTGATAAGAAGAAAATAATCAAGAAAATATTGCCTTCAAATTTCCTAGATAAATGTGAGCAATATGCATGTGAACTTTGAAACCTATTGCATGCATGGAGTGCTATGAATCATGAACTCCAGTTTTTTAACTCCAGCTTTTATATTCAGTCATTGTTTGGCTTGAGTAGAGAGTTGAGGCACTCCATACTTTAGTTTTTGTATATTTAAGAAAAGGGAGAGGTGGCAAGGGTATACTTACCCACCTCCCCTTTTAAGGGATGATCAGTTAATGCTGCTATAACACTTTAAAGATATGCTTTCCAGAACTTAAATATGATTAGACATTTATACAGATAATAAAACATTCATACTTACCTACGATAAGATAGAAGGGATTTAAAATAATCAAGCTCCCTGGCATAACTAAGTGCTTGAGATTAAAAGGGGAACTTTTTACCCTACAGGCAGGTTATTACTTAGGGTATTACTTTTGGTGGTTGTGGGGTAGTTTGCACGTTACTATGAAATATCACACTGCAATGGCTGGAACAAGATAATAGTTTAAACAAACTGATGGCCTCAACAAGGACGGCAGGTCTCGCTCTTGTGTTTTTCTAGATCCTCACTGCCTGGTGGAGATGGACCCTGTAGCTTGTGGATACAACTTATTGATGCACAACACATCTGTCCATGGCTACATCACATGGCAAAGGCACACCCCACCCTGCCAAGCCCATAGGTATTTCAGTTTTTCATTTTTTTTTTTTTTTTGCAGAATTTAAAAGCTTGTGGTTCTGATTTGGTTCAGTGGACATAATTCCAATAAGAAAAGCCTCACTATCTAAAAACTCTCAAAGCAAGACAAGTTACTTTGACAGAATCAGAAAGTAAGTAAATAAGCAATTCTGGTGACAGACTTGGGGTGGGGTCATCCCCACTGACAGAAAAAGAACTCTCCTCTAACCATTGCCCATCCACTTTTGTAAGCCAAACATATATGGGCTTACTAAGGAATAAGAACATTCCTTGAGAAATGCTATTTATAGCACTGTGTATTTTAAAATTTTGATTTTTTTTTTTTTAATTTTACATCTCTTTGGCAGCAGTTTACATTTTTAAATACACACAACTACATGCAGTGTGTGTGTGTGGTATGTGTACATGTGTTTGGGCAATAACTAGATTAAATTTACACATGATTTTTTTTTAAGCTTTCTTATCAGACAGCATGTCACATTTAATTTTTATTCAGTTCATAGCTTCTCTTTTACTGCCTCATTATATTCTGTGAATTCAATGGATATTTCTCTCTCCACCCTTTTCTTCCCTTTTGTTGTATATTTTTTATATATAAATACACACATACATATACAGAGAGAGGAAAAAATTGCTCTGGGGAAATCTCGAAGCCCTTTTCCTTTCCTAAACAGCAACAAGGGATTTACATTTATAAATAGGGAGCCAGGAGCCAGCAGACAGAACGCTAACACACAACATCAGTGAAGTTACACAGATAAATTTTTCAGTTCTTTTATCTAGTAAACATCCTAATGATCAACATCAAAGGCTGAAGTAAGAAGCCGTTCTCTTTTGTGCCAGATTGAGAAAGAGTGGGCTCTTTTACATCTCATTTGGGAGATATGAGGAGCCTTTGAATGGATCATTGCTTTTTATGGGTAGTAATGAGGTGAGAAGTATTCTAGTGTGTGGCACAGGCCTTCATTAAAAGTGTGAAACAGAATGGCTTATGGTTAAAAGGAGTAATTTGTTCTAACATACTTGCTAAATTGTGCTGTAACCATGCCAGGTCACTGGACTACATTTTCCATAGGATTTCCGAATGCATTTGTGTGAAATTATTCTGCCTATACAGAGTTGAGGGGTTTTTCCAATGGCTTGTGCTAACTAGCTGACAACACTCATTCCTTTACTGGAAACTTCTCTAAATGCTGTATTTTAAGAGGTGTGGAAGAGCCCAGATTCTTTTGCTCAAGCCTATATTTCCTAAAAAAATTAAGAACCAGCACAACCACATAAAAAGTGCAACTGATCCTGAGGTCTTACTAACATGACAAAAGGCCAGGGAGCCATCCCCACCGTCTTCACCTTCAGTCTGACAGGATTTTATCAGAGGGCTATGGGAATTGAAGGCAACCTAGCTGCTGTACAATGCTGTCATTTGAGCAGCCTGCTTTCCGAAGAACTGCTTAGCCACTTCTCATCACAGCCAAGAGGAGGTGGTCGCCACTTTGGGAAGTCAGCCACTTGTACTGAGCTGCTGCTGAGAAACATGCCAGTAATTGTACAGGAGCACAGACACCACAATGTGCAAATGCTTTTCCAAGTTCTCACTCCTGTCATGCTTGAAAAGACAGGAAACTTCTACCTGGAGCACAGATTTCTGCCCAGGTAATTTTGTCAGAGGACAGAAAGGTATAACCCCTGGGAACTACACTCCTCGACTGTGGAGGTCTGTAATGCATTACACCAACAAAGGACAATAGGAGTCATTTTTCCAGCAAAACACTGGCAGCATCCAGAGCTAATCTCTAGGCATTAAACCCACAGAACCTGCTGAGGACCGAGTTGGCAGCAGGATATGGAAGAGAATGGAAGCTACAGCCTTCTCATGGCATTGCACCACTTCCCTGCGCTCTCCATAGATCCCAGCACCAATGGAGAAACCAGCTTTAATCCTTGCCATGCCAAAAATGACCGTTCTGAGCTTCGATGTAACACAGGACTAACAGCTGACCAGAGGACTTTTCTACTAAGCTCCTTTAGAAGGAAGTGCTAAGGTATTAAAATAAAAACCACAGAAATTATCTGGTTCCGTTTGTGTCTTTTATAACAAACAATCAAACAAACCTCTGGAAAAATACAATATTTTGAATATTCTTTTTTTTTTTCTGTCCTATTATAGGACAAATGTCAGTATCTAGAAATAATAAAAATCCTACAAAAATATTTTCATTAACTCAAGCCAAGCTTTTGTTTTGAATGCACATTGAAAAAAAAAATATGGGATTTCAACTTTTTGCTCTAAGTCAGACAGGGAAAGTGTTTGAAATCTCAAAACAATCTCCTTCCTAGCTTTGAACTAAGGGGAAGGGACAGGACTGAGCCTGTACGTGTGTGTGCATGTGTGTTTGGCAGCAATTAAAATATGAGAGCAGTGCTTAGAGCCATATGCTTCCTCAGAAACTGATAAAAGTTGCATCTGTATGTAACTGATGAAGAATTTGCCCCATAATGTTAAGACAGCTAAGTACAGTTGTTGCTTAAATCAGCTTACTATTTCTTTCTGTACAAGTCAAGAAGTGCTAGTCCACTTTAACCTATTCATATGAAAAAATAGAGTTTTGTGAAGAATACATGAAATCAAGTCCTATAACAATTTGTCTTCTGAGCATCATACACTGAGAAACCTGAGAAACAGATGAATTGTTTTCTCCACATATTTTCTAACCATATTGTGAAACAGAAGGCGACAATGTTTAGTGTTCATCAATAAGTGCTGGAGTCATTCCTCATAATCCCATTCACAACATTTTGTTTAAAAATGTTAGTGACAATGATTTAAACTACTTATTTTAATGATGTGAAAAAAACTAGAATAAAGCAGAGAAGTACAGTCTGCTTTAGTTAAACAGCCACTCCCATGAAAGTGATGTATATATATGATTGTGTGTGTGTATACATGCAAGTATAGTGTATATATAAATTATTTCATATGTGTATATATTGTTATATAATGTGTATACATTACACTGTTTGAACGAACAACAAAATACAGTCTTAGATTTTCCTATATGTTCTATTGTATTTCCCAGCCTTTTCAGGCACAGAGATTAAATGTCAAGAAAAAGATTGGGTAGTATGTCAATAGACATCTGGAAATTGTAAGAGTTCAGGCAGTGACTATATTTTCTCTTTGACTGCAAGTGAGGAAACTCATCTGGTTTCTTACAACAATGAGGTGAGCTCAGGTTGTTGTGAAGGTTTTTAAAGGATGCCTCAGACAAATGTCAGCTACTTGTTTATTGGGAAGGTCTGAATGTCCTGGCACTGAAAGACCTTTATGTCAGATTGATCATGAATGTGTATATCCACACATGCTAAAGTAAGGGTATCAATAGAGATTGCTAATTGTCTTGTACTGTGACTCACATGCTTTAACATCTATTTTGGCACGGATGGCTTCTCTATGTTTTTAAATACTGTTTAAAAGCAGATCTATGTTTTTTACTGACATCTTGGAATTTAAGTCTGCAAAACCAGCATTGATCACCTTGCAAACACCACAGAATTTGTTGCAACTACAAATTAAATGCACTTAAAACCAAAACTGACTTGAATATAATGTTACTTGGCTGCCAGTGTTGACCGATCTTCCCTTTTATCCAACCTCATCTCCAGACTGGCTTTGTCACCACTTGTTCGAAAGAGTTTATTCTGTGAATAACTGCTGAATTGATAACTGCTTAAAAGGAGGGGAAAATAAAGATGAACAAAATTACATCACTTGAGACTATTTGGGAAACAGGAAGGTTCAAAACTCCATTGATGCAACTACCAGAAGGTAGAATCCTAACCACAGTTTGAAGCCCTGGAGTCAGGTTTACTTATAGAAGATATGAAGATCTGGAAAATGTTGGTCTCAATCCTGCCTGGATCTTCCAAGACAGTATTAAGATTTCTTTTTTGCTACACAGAAACAAAGGTTTTTAAGTTTGTAAAGGCTCACATATTCTGATAATAGGACTGTAGATGCTGCTATTAATGCCATCTTTATTAGCAATTATTAAGGAAGCAGGATGAAAAACATTGTACAAAGAGTAAGTCTTGCCCCGTGCCTCAGTTTCTCTTTACAGCATGTAAATCAGCAGATTTCTACGTCTGAGCTTCACAGAGTTCAAATGACTTGGTGTTATTCAAACCCTTTATTAAGAGACACAGTCTGAAAGGGATATGGTTGTGTGTATAGACAGTTGTTTTGAGCAATAATGTCACAAATTACTCCAAATTTCTCTTGACTAATCTTGAGTCAAATTATTTTCAATCATATTTCCCACTTCATGAAACCTAGCAGCAATGATAAAAAAAAACCCAAACGCATTATCAGAAGCGAAAAAGTTTTACAGTGAGACTTGTGTCTCTGCTGTTTTTAGGAATTGGCGTCAAGGTCCCATTATCCCTATTTACTCATGAAGCACCACACAGAAGAGAAACATATATGTGTGTTATGTTTTTCTCAGACAGTTCCATTACAACCAAAATCCTGCTGCTTTCCTCTTGTTACATACTCCTGCTCACAACCTGGAATCAACCTATCATTCAGGAAGAAGGCAGGGGCACATCTCATTCTGCTAATTTCATGCAGAACTGGACTTCTAAATTATGTTACTTTTTTTGCCCAGTAGAACTTTCTCTAGAAGACAATTGCATTTTTTTAAGGTGACAGATCATATACTTCAGTTGAAAGTTTTTTTACCTTCTTCCCATGTCTCCTGCCTTCAGACACAGGAAAAATCTTCAGCTGGCAGGCCAGGCTTTATTCAGGCTGTCCAGGGCTTCTTTTTTGGTTTTGGACCCCAATGCTGTGACATGACTCCTTCATGCCTTGAGTAAACTTCCATGTGCTACCAGAATCTTCGATTTCCTCACCCACCTCTGAAAGGCTATGTGCTGAAAAGTTCAATTTGCCAGGAAAATTGTTTACAAATACAACCAATTTAGTAAGCTTTGGATGAGAAGGTGCATTTCTTTCCGTCATCCACCATGCAGGTGTGTGGGACAGATCACACGCAGGCTAAGGGCCGTGCAGGTGTGGAGTTACATTCACTCCAGTCCCCTGTTGCTACGTGATGTGCATTTATGAGCTTTAAAGACCTGCTGAGATGGTAGGGAGAAAGGATAAGGGAACCACATCAGAATGAGCACATTGGTGCTTTTAACCATGAAAAGGTTATCCCTATCCTAGTACTAAACTTTTCTTTTTGGAAATGATAAAATCTTGTCTGGCATAAATAAATTCCATTCATCCCTTATGGAAAAAATGAAAGTCTGTAAATCCTGTAAATAGGATGTTTCCCTAGTAAATTTGGGAATAAATCTAAGCCTGCTGCTGAGCACTCAGAGGTGCCAGAGGTGGGCAGACAACTGACCTGATCACAGCAATTTTCCTCTTTTGCCTGCCTCAGGGTGAGATCTCAGCTCTTTGAATGGAAGCTGTGGGACAGGAAGTCTCCCTCAATTGTCTGTGATTAAAAATATACCTAAAGCAAACAAACCTTGGTGACCTTGCACATAGATAGTGCCGAGATTTCACCAGTGTATTATTCCTCTCATTAGAATCCCCAAATAGTGGAGTGCAATGAGAAAAATAAGTCATAGCACCAACTAAAAATGTGAAATGGAAACGTAGCTACAACAAAAGGAAATAATTCAAAAGGGATAATTTTCCAAAATGATTGTTCAGTTACCAAGTACCAAAAAACAAAACAAAAAAAAAGTGGAAGTCGGTTAAAAGGGAAATTATTGTTGCTTTTTTGTTTTTTAGGTCTTTCATATCATTTTATACCAGCGTGCTGATCTGACATAGAGCAGAACCATATAAACAGTTGCACTGGCACAGCTGGGCAAGCAATAAATTGAAACTGGGGTTGAGAGAGTAAGTAGATGAAACCAGGAAGAACACGAACATCTTTTTCACATTTTGCTGTTGAATTAATTAATTGAGTCTAAATCTGTGCTTTACAGGGGTTTAACTTCCTGTTCTAGATTTGTGTAAATTTGAAAGCAGCAATGCAAGAGAACATTTCCTGGTAATGGCACTTGGACTGACTGTACCCTATAGCAGTGGGGGACAGTGGGGATACAGGGCAGAACACTGTGAAGAAAATCTATGAAGTGCCATACAGCTTTTTGACCTACTGAAACACATGGGCTCTTGGTTAAAATGCCATTTCCCATAAAGGCAGCACAATGCTAATGTGTTTGCTACTATTTTTTCTTTTAAAATGCCTAGAGGAAATTAATTTTTATAAAAATGACAGCTAGGCCTGACCCTCCATCTTTAAGCTCCTACTTGAGCCTTAGACATCCAGCACATATGGTACAATATGTTACAACCAGCTGCTAATTGGACTCCCTGCAAACATGACTATTAGGGTCAACTGAATCAAATAAAGGCAGTTCAAACTTTAAATCCACGGGATATATGCCCTTCTGCAGATTGCACACATCTCCCTTTGCTACTGGTGAGAATAAAATGGATTTATCCAGAAGCAATAGGCTCCTAGACAGCTTTGATACTATTTATAATATTTCTAATAGTTATCCACTTCTAAGTGCATTTGGAGTTATATATTAGAAAGTGCAAAGTCCACTCAGATATTTCAAAACAAAATTATATGTACTTGGATTGTATATTGTATCATGCATACTGAATTTATTCTTAAATTTCTGTCTCACTTCCTTTTAGTATGTATTGATAAAAATTGAGAGTAAAATTAGAAACTTAAATCCTAGCCCTTCTGTACTGTGAGAGCATATTTCAAGCAGTACTGTGTTGAGGTTGCTGATTCTATCATGCAGTGATAGAATACTACTTTTAGCAGGCTTAGTTGAGGCAAGAAAAAACATAGGACAATCCTACAGTACTGTCTAATAACAAAAGTCTTCTAATGTATATGAAATCTTGACAGTGGCCAAAGAGTGTGTTTGTGTTTTAGCCTGTTACTTTGTGAACATCCTGCCAACAGAGCGTGAACCTCGCTCATATCTCAAGCTCGACTATCAAAGACAACAGAGAACCTCCCGTTGCTCCCAAATATCTGTATTAATAAACTGTGTAAACAAAACTTTTGTGGATACCTCACTGGGTCTGAAGTCTTATGGAACTGTTGCTGATTAAGGAGTCTCTTTACTTAACATTTGTCTTTCACATTTATTTTTCAAAGTATTTCCGTAACAGGCCAATGTGACTGAAGTTTCCTGACCCTCTGCCAATCATAATATAACCTTCAAAGGAAAGAGATAACCTCCCACTGAAGCAAGATACGAAGAAATGTTCTTCAGAAGAAAGTTCAGTAAAATTCAAATAGGGAGTGCAAAACTGGAACTGGTTTAGAGAATTATAATACTGAGATTAATTTAACTCTTTAACTAGTTAGTCCCATAACAAAGGGGCTGATTTATATCAGAGTTCCACCTCCCCAGCCATGCTGTAGGGAGCAAAAGCAGGGTGAGATAAGCCCTTCTGTGGCAGACGCTTTGAAAGGCAGTGAGAAGAGAGGATTTTTCAGGCAGGACTGCTTGATGTTTGTCAAAAGGGAAGAGCTGAGATAAGCAGGACCTGAATCCTTGTTTGCATTATAACTGAGTGAGCAGTGAAGCTTTGGTCCCTTGAGGTATTCTAATAAAATTATATTTCTTTCCATCCCAAATCATAAAGAAATTTGGAACATCGTGTTTTGTGGTTTGTTGGGGCTTTTTTGTCTTTTTTTTTTTAACAAACAATTCCTAACAAACATGATTTTAAAAGTGTGGATTGTTTTGACTCCTTTTGCTTATCAGGCTACATTGCCTCTTGAGTGGTAATCCTTATGCCTTGTGCCTAAATTTTTCTTATGTCCAGGTTTTCTGGTGGGATGACTTTTCTTTTCAAACCCTGATGTACTGTATCTAGACTAAAGTGTTAAGAGAATATTAGAAAGTGTAGCAAGGAGTGCTACTCCCATGAGAGCACCTATGACAATGACTTATCTCCGTTTCTAACCTCCAGAGAAAGATGGTAGCCTCCCTTGATTCAAGCAACCAAATCAATGTTCTTTGGAAGGAAATTCAATTAGCATGCAATAAAAATATTTTTTTTATTCCTTGCACAATTTTCACTGGAATGCTGATTGTTTCTCCTCCCTAGACAAATAGCAAACTGATGCTGTTTAAATGATGAGAGACTCAGCTAGCTTCTAGGGCTATAGTCAAGAGTGTTACCTAAACATCATTAGGGGCTTTGTCTATTTTCAGCATTCATTTTTACCTCCTTGTTTCTTTGCTTGTTTTTGTGAATGGCATTTACAAAACTCCATAGAAACTTGACTTTTTGGACTGAAAGTTGAAATTCTGTTTTTGTTTAATTCTGAAGGGAAGGGAAACAACTCAGAATCAGACTGTGGATGGTCCTTGCACAAAACATTGACAATGATATACTTCTGGTTCTCAGTATTCTCCAGGAGCATATGTGTTCATTTAGAATACGAGTCTGCAAATACAGCCTCACTATCTTCTTTGAGTAGAGGCAGAATAATTAGTCATCCCTGTTAAATGCCACAATAACCCATCATTGTTTTAAGCAGCACCCGCCTTGATTTACAGATGTGAAACCAAAGAAGAAACTGCTGCCTTTCTTGCCTAATATTTTGTCTAAGTGTCTAAACATAATGCCGTGTTCCTTTTCACAAATCAAAGACACTTTATTTATATGGGTCCAGTGCTTGCTGAAGTCTGCACAAGGAGGAATGGAGAGAGACTGTACAATAAATGATAGTTCAGAGGTTAGCTGATTATGATCATAGAATAATTATCATCTGAATAGTTATTTTTTTCACTGGTAGTCACATTTTATTTTGCACATTCCTCAGTGATTGAATTCACCTAAGTTTACCAACTTTTCAGTAAGAAGCTCTTACTCTCTAAGAGAAGATAACAACAGATTTAAATGAGGCAACAAATACACAGTTTTGACAAATGTTTTAAATTAATCGTTGTCCTTGAATTTTCTTTCCTTGCCCAGCTTTCAAGAAGGCCACTTAATATTCTGTTTTGACAAATGCAAGGGTATATTCAAGGAGAAAAGAGGAAGAAATTCCATCTTGTATCTTTAAAGCTATGGAATGGTGTAAATTATTACAGTGGTTTCACATTTTCATGGGATCAAGGCAACAACAGTAAGCTCATAAAACAGATACCACTAATTATGCAGAGGAGAAGTCATAAAGTCACTGATGGAAGTATGTTTTATATTCATGAACACATCATTAAAATTTTAAGACACACTATCAAATTCTACATTTTAATACTACACCCAACAGCATTAAACCCTCCCAACAAGAAAATCAGATTGTTTAATGATTGTGTTTGTCACACAGGTTTCATATGTCTGCTGTTGAAACAGATGTAGTCTTTTCTGTTGCTGGACAGGTTCTATCACTGGACAATTAAAAATAATTTTTTTTAATGCAGTTTGTAGAAAAACTAGATACAACAAAAAGGAAACAAAAAACACCAAAAAGTTAGGAATGTTTAATTGCAGAAATATTTAAATTTAGACAATCACATAAAATCTTTTTATATTGTTGTCAATTTGCTTTTACTTCTCTTGTATTTTGTTTTAATGAAAAAGATGTTTTAAAGTAATAGGACAGTGATCAGGGAGGCAGCAACCCAGCACACAAATGCTAGGTATTTCAAAGGAATTTTTAAAGTAAACGTGCCATTAATGTGGCCATTTAAGTCGAGGGCAAAATATAATGTGAAATATTTCAGGATTGCCTGGTAGGCTGGAACTCTTGGATGATTAAGGAGTGTCCTGTATGACTTTCACTAGTGTCATGAAGAGCCTGAGGCCACTGTGAAAATACACATATGAACAAGGCCCCAGATTCCCTGATGTTGAAAGAGGTGCAACAGCCAGCAAATGGATGTATCCTTGTCAAAACATTGATGGCACAAGTGACACTTTCAAAGATGGTTCTTGTGATCTACAAGAAAGGATCCTGGGATTGGACTAAGAGATGCAAATAGCTGTGCAGTTGCACATTCACACGTGATGCCCCTGTCCTTCCCCTGGTGTGGACACTCCGTCTCGCTGCTCTGTTCCCCTTCACAGTGGACTGTGTTGCTTCTTACATCTGGGACCTCTAGAAATAACTACCTCTCTAGAAAGGCTGGGCACAGTCAAGGAAATTAATAGTCAGTTTTATCTGCCAGCATTAGTAAGTAAGAACCCAAATATTCAATGCATCATTTAAAGGACATTTTTCTTTTACATCAAGCAATAGATTAAACTAGACCCTAAACTGGTCTAGCTCTAGTTAATTACCACATGATACTCAAATGCCAGCTAATACCGTAGCTAAACATTAACATGATAGAAATTCAAGAGAGAGCTTCAGTTATTAACATAAATGTCTTGAAGTGAGTTCTGATAGGACTCAGTGAAGACTTCTGCCTAAAAAAAAATCAATGGCTAAATGTGGTCTAATATTAGGTCTCTTCTAAACCTTTCTTCCTCCAGAGCCAATATTTGGCCTACACTATCTGCCAGCATCTTTTTAATGAGAAGCACACATCTAAAAGCTCTCACAGCTCTCAAAATTTAGGAGTAAATATTTTAAAATTAAAACCGTATGCTAAGCAGCCCAGATTTGCTGGTGCAGATGTTATTTTTGGCTCATTTTTTTTAACTGGTTCGTAACCAATATACTTCAACCTATTTTTCCAGATTTATTAGTAGTATTCTGAATACCACAGATATAGTGAAAGAAGTTAATAGAATAATATCTCAAGATATTTTAAGTGGTTTTCTCCTTAGCAGCAAAGTCATTGCTAAAATTCTGTTAATAAGATGTATCCTTGGGATACTACAAATAGTAAAAATAGTAAAAGATACTATGAATAGTAAAAGGGAGAAAAAGAGAAAATGGAGATAAAAATCCCTTAAAGAATGGGACATGGACCATCCTGCATGAAATTCTACACTCCACCTTTCTCAGGAGACTCAAATAATCCTCTGGCATTTATTTTGTGAATGCTTCATGTAGCTTCTGCAAGTCAGAGTACAGTCATATAAGCTTTTGGGTTTTCTGTAGATGATGGTTCCACATTCATTCTAATTGTTTAGGATTCATAACTATTTCTATTGATGCTATTTACATTCATGCCTGATATCCTCAGTGTCATTCTTCCCTGAAAGAAACTGAAGTCTTTGGTGAAGGTCACAGAGTTTTCCACACTCTACTAATTCTTAATTCATTCGCTAGTAGTTGATTGTCTGGCTATGAGGGGCCCTATTGTCAGCCTTATTATGTTGGCCAATGATTTACTAAAAAGTGGATCGTGTATTTTTTTCCATAAGTAGATCTAATTAGTCATATTCCTTCAAATGTTGGTTACTGGGATCTTCAAACCGTGCTGTTTAGAAAAGTGAGCTTCTCTTTAAGTTGTGAATGGAAAGACACTATCATATTTTTTTGGATTGCAAAAATTAGAACAACTCATTTTAACATCAGAGGGGACAGTGCAGTAACAGAAGGCTTAAAGCACAGAGCTGCTGCTGCTGCTCATGCCATTTACAGTTCAGGCATTTTTCTTAGAGACCAAAGTTGCCAATTCTTAGTTCAAGAATGAACAAATCTTCTTTTTAAGCTGTTTTTAAATAAGGTAAATGGTTTTTTTACTTTCTATGATTATGCTATTCTTACTGTTGTGAGGATCTACTCTGTAAATAAGTATTTTTAATTTGCATACTATACTTAATATGGTACCAATTTTTAGCCCAAAACTTGCTTAGAGAATTGAAATGCTAAACAATTGTGACACCTAAAAAAAGAATTTTTTAAAGCAAGCTAAGAAATGTGAAATTTGAGAATTTGAAGCTCCTTAGCCACAGATGAAAACAAAATAATAGACTAAAATAAATTAGTTATACAAAAGACTTATAAAGGGAGTCTGAAAATAGGTTTAGAAATATGTCTGGAAACTAAGGTCTATTCCACTGAACATCTAAGAATTGTGTATAGTGCTCTGATAAGTAGTCCCACAACTGCTAGAGAATTGATCAAGGCAGTAAACGGTAAAAGCAGTTTTTGCAGAGTCAGATCTTTTGGCAGAACTGCACAGAGTTTGCAGGTTGCCCATTTTTATGTCTTGAAACATTTTTGTTTGAGGTCTTTCTGTTAAGTTTTGCCAGTTATACCTTAGACCTACATAAGACACTTTATTATGTTTGATGGTGAAACAATAACTTCACAGATTTTCTAAATGTCTTTAATTACTAGAAAGCTGTAAAGTAGAAAAGCTAAGTTGTTAGGGGGTTCTTACATATTTTAAAATTATTTTTTCCAAAATTGTGGGTGTTTTGCAGAGTGTCACATTTTTTTGAAAAGAAACAAACCTCAAACCTGCAGGTCATTCATTTTTATTGCTCTCTGGAACAAAAGAGAAACATGCAAGCAATGGAAAATGTCAAAACCAACATTCTCACTGAATTGTTAAAAAAGTACTGATATTTTGGTGAGAAAAGATTCAGGGAAAAAACCCCACTTTTGACTGGCATGTTTACAGACTGTCATTCCATAACCAGAAGGATATGTATTTAAACCAGATAATTCCCATTACTAAACCTAATAGCACCTTGCTAACAACACTGGCTAATCAGTCAGCAGCTAAATCTAGGCCAAATTTATTAGACAAACTTCATTATATAAATTTCATATTGTACACAGCACAAAACCGAACTCAATAATTGGGATTAATTGCCACCTTCATCAGTTTTAGCAAGGTCAAGGATTAAGCAGGCTTGGAGAATGAGCTGACCTTTCACTGCAATTCTGCTTCCACTGAAATTTTTAGCTGTCAAATTCACAATTGTAGGTTCTCCAGGAGATTGTCACAAAACAGATTTTGATGTGGTATCATCCACGTCTCACTCTACCCAGCCATTAAATAGTCAGAGATTAACAAAATATCTGCTTTGAAAGGCAATGTGAAAATAATATTAAAGAACAAGTTTTCCCATGTTTTGATGTTTTTTGCTACAGATTAGGAACTAAAGCCAAAAAATCAATCACATTAAAAAGAAAAAAGATAAAACAAGCTTAAACTTTATGTCTCTAGATTTTATAGAAAAGTTTTAAATAGCATATGAATAGCTGAAACTTTCATATAAATTTTTTTTCTATGGTTTATCATTTCAACTTTTTATGAAAATGCGCCTAAACAAAATATTTTCAGCCAAAGACTTGTCTGGTTTTGGTTATTTGGGAGGGAGGAGGTTGAGGAAGAATTAAGATTTTACAATATGGGTCTAGAAGTTCTTTTCTGCACTTGGTTATGTATATTTAAGACATATCTCCCTCCTGGCATGATTTGCAACACAATAATGGAGCAATGTTGAGAAATCCATGCTATTGCTTTCAACTTAAATTCCCAGAATTGTCAATCTGGCAGCTGTCACAGTAAAACATTTACATAATTTTTAAATTAGAGACAATTATACAAAACTCCTCTCCATCAAAGGATTGGTTTCCTTCTCCACCCTCCCCCTGAAGTCAATAGCAAAATGTCCTTTCTAGGCAGTGGGAAAAAAGTGCCTTGGTTAAACTTACAGAAGAGCACTGTATGCTTGAAATCATATTTTTGCTTTCACCTAGTACCATGATATTTGAGAAAGTATGTTAGTAATGGGGATGCTATAAATAGCAGCTATGAAGTCTTTGATGGTAAGCACAGTTCATGCAGAGCATATATGATGACTATTTATGGAATGCTAAGAAATAAACGAGCGATGATGGTTTTCTGGTTTTGTAAAACTGTAGACTTTCATGACTTGAGATGGCAAGAGCTTTTCAAGTTAATTATTAATCCTTTTTTCAATTTTTTTTTTTAATGAGAAAAAAATCAGCATTTTTCTAAATGATTGCAAATTGGAATTGTCAGCCAAGGAAACAGTTTCTCTCTTCTCTCTTTTTTCTCGCCATCATCCCTTCAGCTATATGAGAATTACATTTTTTACAGCTGTTAGAATGAAGCAACACAGGATTTCTCTTATCTGCCTCTGGTGCTGTGAATTTTTTAGCCAAATCACAGACAGATGGGTAGATGAATACGAAGCAAGTATGAATGTCTTACCAGTGGTTTCATTTCAGATGGCAAGGTAAGCCTGTGTGTGCATGTGTATATAATGTACAATGTTTCTGTGTAGGCCCATGTACTCACACTAGTGTTGTGACTGGTGTTTGGCCAGCAGTGTGAAACAAAGAAGTGAGAGAGAGAGAGAGAACCTGAGTGCTTTATGTATAAATTTCACCATTATTCACAGCCGCATTTATCTATAAAAAGCTAAATCCAAATTTTCTTTCTTTTGCTGAAGCAGCTGTTCATATGGAAAAAAAAAGAAAAAAGAAAAACAAAAAAAAAAGAAAAAGCAAGGAGAACAGAGAAACCCAGCAACTTTTCTTTGATTTTACTGCAGGATGCATGCTCGGCTGCTCTTCTTGTGGTGCCCACAGTGCCGTGGAGCAGCGGACCTTGCCCCTTTTTGTAGTTAACTGGTGAAAAAGACTGCATCTGCTTATTCTCAGACATTAATACGGTTAAAGGAATAAGACATCACAGGCCTGCAAATGAGAAGGTCTTTTTAAATTTACAAAGCATTTGCTCCTGAATCCACCTCAGCCAGTTTGGGGAAAGCACTTTTGGCACCAAGTCACCCTTCAGGGAAAGACTGATAATGATCACTAGAGACATACTATGGGCTCCTGCCTCACTCACTTCAAAGGCCTTCTCTCTTAATCAACATTAAATCATCATTTTGCCTTGGATATAGGGACAGCTGTACACAATCTATTTGTTTTAAAACAGATTAGGAATGGGTTCTCTGCCAGAGTATAAGCTACATGATAAATGTACTTTAAAGCCATAACTAGGAAAAAAACATTGCTCCCTTCGTTAGTTAGATTCCAGTACTAGCTGAGAACTCACATTGCCCCCAGGCTGGACCCTCCTTTGGTTGTTTGGCTGTCCCCAAGAGTGCTCAGGCAATAGGACAATTTCGAAAAAATCAAGCATATGTTGAGCTTAGCTGTGTCCTCTGGTGAATTTTCCATGAAAAACAATAGTCACAGGAAGTAGTATAAGATGGTCTAGGTCTGCTTTCTTCTTCCTTTTTTTAAATCTCAGAGTTAAAAACACTATTTCATCTACTGACAGTCTCACAAGGTGACAACAAAGGCCTTTTATTACCCAATTAAAAGTTGATGGCCAGATAGTTGTTAAATAATTAAGTAAAGGCCCTAAATTACAGGGGGAAAAAAAATCCCTTCTCTTGATCCATGCTGGAGATATTTTAGTATGGTTAAGCATCTCTCTGTAAGCTGTTTTTCTTGCACAATACAAATGCACTGGAATTTTCAAAATTTAAAAGTCTAGCAACTAACCATATTTCCAAAATAGGACATTAGGTACTAAAAAGCAGTGGTTCCCAAAAAAGAATTGGGAGTCAAAATGCGTACACAGAATATCATTCTGAGAACAACATTGTGATGAAATGAGATACTCAATTTTTTATATGTGCAGAGACAATATTGATCATGGAAGAGTGAAATGAGTCTTAATTTCCACTTAAAAAAAAAAATGTATTGAAAATTAAAATATAAACAAATTACAAAGAATATGTCTCACAATGAAAAACTTATAATGTTCAGTCTGTATTATGTAAAAGAAAAACCCAACAAAAATATTGGCAGGCAAAGTGATTTCCCCCTTCAGAGGGAAAAACAGTGTTTTTAATGCTTCACATATTAGAGAAATGCAAAATGAATTTAAGAAAGTTTAAGCAAAAGTGAGACAAACTGAAAAATTAGGCCCAGCTTCTAAGAGGGGCCAGTAGAAAAATCTATCAAATGAACTGGTACCTTCTGTACTTATTTATTTTCTTGCTGTCCTTAAGCCAAAAGGAGATAACTTTTTGGGGGGCTGTATCCTAATTAAAGGCATCAACTGCTTTAATTCAAATTGCACTCCACTCAGAAGAAGCTGGGTGGAATGCAGTGCCTTCCAAAATAAGAGTGATTTAACTAGACAGGATGATCTATTAAATCTTGAACTCTAGCTTTTCTTACATGTTCTTGGTTCAAGTACAGGTGGCACTGCATGGCATTTTCAAGCATCTGCCTTAACTGAGCATGAATCACAGGCCTGTGCATGTGAATTTCTGTTTCAGTGGATGTCACCAGCTACACAAAGAGAACCATGCAAGGGATTTGGACTGTTGTGTCTACTCAGAATGACAATAATCTCTACCTATTTGTTTAGACACTTTTCTCAAGGCAAGAAAATAAATTATGAAAAACAAAAGTTCAGAATTTTTTTGTATTTTTATGATAAATTACAATTTTTCCTTAAGCAAAAATTGTTCCCTCTAAATACTCAAGACACAGAATGAATGTCTGTTCTGATTGTTATTTCTGTCTTTTCATAGATATATATATACATATGTATGTATATATATATATATATATGCAAATGTTCTATTTATGATAAAGATAATTGAAGATGAGGAAGTTTGCCAGAAAACTGTAACCCTGTGTAGCAAGGCAGATATTACCACTGACTTCAGTTTTCACACTGTGTTTATCACATGGTGAATAGGGAGCAAATGAGAAATGCACCCTAGCTTCTTTATGTAGGTGCTGTCATAAAGAATATTAGATTTCCAACAAGCTACAGCCAGGCATGGGAATAAAGGGAGAAGGAAAGACAACTAGATTAAATTTTAGCTAGAAAGCAGCAGAGGGAATCAGTTAAGCAAAGGGAGATGGGGACATAAATTCAGTAAAAACTGGGTAAATTTTTGACAAATATAAAGATTAAAGGGGAAAAAATCCTATTAACACAGAGCTGAAGAAAACACACCATGTGTAGAAAAACTGCCTCCTATCTAGAAAAGGGCTTCACTCAGTAGAGCAGAGCAAGAGTGTTGTACTGAATAAAGAGTGGCCTGTTCCTGTCCTGACAGAGAACCTATTTTTCAGTGGATGAGAATGGACCAGAGCATCAAGCTAGTGAGCAGGATGCAAGGAAGAAAAAGCCATATAAAGTGAATCTCATACATTTGAAAAACAACAGAATGCAAATCAAGGCAACATGAATTATAGAGAGGGAGTGAAAGTTACTCCAGGGGTTTTATCCCCCTGCCCCCACAGGATACAAGCTATTTCCTTTGAGTTTGCAATAGTAATTTCAAAATGCTACTCCTGGCACCGTCTGAGCCACATGTATTTTCAGCACTTGGCAAGAAGACATTTAGAAGATAGAGGTTATTCCTTTACTTGGGAAAGGGAATTGAACTTGCACTGTGACAGTAAATAATGCGTTTCTCCACCAAGGTCACCACTGCGCAGACAACAGTAAATTTGGCATTTCCTAATTTTTTGCTCCTTGACTTTACTACCTAAATAACTTTTTCTTTTCACTGAGTAATTGTCCACATGGAGTCCATTTTTATTGTGCGCGTGCTCATGGCTAGCTCAGGCACAGGGAGCACGTACAGTCCAAGAATGGACTACATGTGCATAACACATTTCAAAGAAGTACAGTCCTGAGAGGTAAATAACTCCTTACTAGTGGCAATATTGACTAAATTAAGAGGGGAATTTCTGACCATTGCCAAGGCTAATTACTAATCTCTCATAATGTATTCTGGATAGACACGGTTCTGATTTCTCAACAAATGTTCACAACTGAGTAAGTCTACAAACTAATTTGAGACAATTAGTAATTTGACAGGACTGAAGAATTATGTCCCTTTGTAAAGCACATCAGACTGACTAAATATTCCAAAATTAATTTTCAGCAATGTCCACCAGTATGTTACGGTTCTCGGATAATTATATCGTATGTTATATAAAAATGCTAAATGGTGTTCATAATTAACAGTGATGAGAAGGGAAAAAGCTATGGCTTTCATTTATGAAAGCAGTTATAGGACCTAGGAATAGACGTTCTGGATTAGATCTCAGCCCCTGCCTGTAACAATGACCAGTAGCAGATGTTACAGGAATAAAAGAAAGACATGGCAACCCCTCCTTTTCTGTGCAATCAGACACTGTAAGTCTATACCACCAGGCTTTCCTGTGAAAGGGCACATATGCAAGAAGGTAGCAACTGGCCCACATTTACCTGTTTATTTACAGAATTCTGTTTTCCAGAATTCTCTTTTATGCTGTGAAAGATTACTGCCTCTTGCCAGAAGACAAAAGGAGATTTTATATATCATTGATATTTGCTAAGCAAATAATATCACCCTCTTCAGAGAAGCTATGGCTTCTCTGAAAAAACCCCAAAGTATAAATCTGAATTTATTCCGATTATATCTAATGGAACTGCTGAAACTGCTGTGTTCAGTGTTAGGGTATAAAACTCACAGACCCACCAAGATAACTGATCCTTTTGGAACAGGCAAACTGAAACTTTGATATTTAGTTTTATCTAGTATTAAAGGGAAAACTCAATTTGAGAAGGATAAACCACTTCAATTTTGTGTTTTTTTGATCACCGAGTAATTTAATTTCTTTCTTGTGGGAAGAGACACTTGTGCTAGCTACAGCTGGACATAAGAAATATGATTTTAGTAGTTTATGGATTTCCGGTCTTGCTTTGTCAGTATCTATAATTTTGAAAGATTGGTAAACTTAAAAGAATTCAGATTGATAGTTTCACTTTCAAGTAGTGACCAATGGATGTCAACATGCAGTATCACATAGGGTGGAAACTCAAATATATATCTGACAGATACAAATAAGAAAAAGGGAGGAATCTAAATCATGACTAAACTGTATCTGGTTTGGATCTTGTTGCTCTTTTTAAGATCTGATTAAGAGACTCTGAGCAGGCAGGTTTGCTTATAGGAAGCTATTCTGCAAATTATAATGAGGAGGTCGGAGCCTCAAACTGTCATAAAATTGCTTGAATTCATTGCTGTATCTGGGCATCAACTTAGAGACAATGTCAGGAGTCGTGTGGAAGCAAAGTGAATTGATGTTCCTGTCTTTCAGCTTATGTACCTCCCTAGATGAGAAAGGGTTAAGCATGAGTTAGGGATGCATGTGAAAATATATGGGTGAAGTAGGGTAAAAAAATTCTCTTCTAGCTTGAGCCACTCCATCTGTTCCCTTAATTCAGTGGCAGACCTTGATCAGACCCTGGGATCCACTAGTCCCACACTTCATACAGCTTCTCTCTGTAAATTAAGTTGTTGGCCTGAGTTACTGAGGGTTTAGGAAGGTGAGTGATGACCTTGGTTTGAGTATGTTTGTATAGAAACATGTCACTGTAGGGTGATGTCTTTCCTCCAGGGACATAGGGCCCAATACTAACCATTTGTTAAGAAAATACCAAAGCTAAACATATCCAGTGTATGAAAGGATCCAACACCCTTGCCAAGTGTAACTTACACTCGTCTTTGAAACATCAATGTACACAGTATTTTAAAGGTTATTTTTAGCACTTGTCTTTTAAACTGCTTCCCATCTGATGTTAACATCTTGCAACTTTCAAAATAATATGAGTTATTTTTATTATTAAAATGGGAAATGTCTTAATATAGTGTATTATGACAATATGTTTAATATATATTTTTAAAAGGAGATATAAAATAGTATTTATCCACAAGAATCAGGGCACGTAATTCCAAAGTACCACAATGCTTTCAAGTTCCGTGTTTCTTTATTTAGCTAAGATTAAAAGTAAGACTTTAATGACAATATAGATCTCCTTTATTCCCACTTCCCTGCAGTATTTTCCCAGTGGTGATCTACATTCCTAAGTCTGATGCATGCACGTTGTTGTTGCTTGGAGAATCAGCTGTGATTATTCAATTGTCTGAGAAAGTTCTGTTAAATCATGTAAGTTCCCTTACAGCATTTATTTTGAAGTAATAAGGTAAAAAGTTCAGTCAGATCGGTAATTTCCTTTAGCTTGTGAAGTTCACCAGAAAACATGAAGAGAGAAATTCAGATTAGAACCACAGTTTTCAAGCCAGGTAGTCTTAAACCCAAATTCCTAAATGTGGTTTTAGACTTGAACTTTAGGTATCTGAGCCTGAAAATATTGGCCTTGTTTAATATTCCTATTGAGGATTGATTAATGTATAGTCAGGATGTTTTTCCCTACAGCCAGCCTATAAACGTTACCTTTCTAAAGTTCAGCCCATACTTACTTGGTTTATCTTTAAACAATTTATCTTCCTTCCCTACACTTTTTAAATATTTCAGACTATTTCAGTTTGTGAAACTGTTGTGAAACTGATGATCTGGGGCTAAAGCTTCTCCCGGGTATGAGGGGTAGCTGGAGCAGGGGACAGCCTTTGTTTAAACAGAAAAGGATGAAATTTTAGCCCCGTCAGAGTCAGTGGAAGCTTTGCTGCTGGCTTCCACATGGCCTGGATTTTACCCAGGTATCCACCTTTGGTCTCAAGTGATGTAAATCAAGCATGACTGCGCCAAAGACTGTGAGGATGCAAAATGCAAGACTTGTATTTGAAGGGAAATCAGGGCAAAAACAGTCAGAACTATGAAAAGCTGGTCAAAGGGAAGTATCTGTATTAGAGGAGGGTGTGCTTTAACATTTTCTCCCCTGCAAAATTTTCTCCAAAGGTTTGTTTCAGGAAATACAGTCTACCGCCATGTGAAACCATTTCTTATGGATATATCATCAAAAGTAAACTATAAGAATGCTGTATATGTGGGATTTTAGCTCTTCCAAAATAGCTAAAGAAGTTACCTAAAACTGATAATGAACTATTTCTAAATGTCTCCTTTCCTCCACAGGTAAACAACCTTCCTGTCAAATCTGAACTTCTATAAATTACCAAGCTTTGCTCTCTCCAGTGTAAACAGAAAACCAACAACCTATTTTAGTTCTTCTACTGCAACTGGGCCATTTAATTTCATCTATTTAAAGAACTGTAGTAGATAGGAATGGCAGTGTAAAGAATGCACTCAATCTCTTTAGCTGAAAATAATCTTTATTTACAATAGGTTTTGGATAATTTTTTTGGGAAGCTGTCATTCCATTACTTTTCACATAAATCAAAGCATAAAAGAAATGTGTTTGAGAAGTGGGAACTAAAGGTCATATCATTCAAGACAAGTCATATGCTTTATTTGGGCCAGCCGTGAAGAACAGAATGAAAGATTGAACAGATATCTGGAGAAATGTTCTGAATGTTTTCTGGGTGAGAAATAAATTAATAAATTAATAAACTTTTAAATAAACAGAACGAAATGTTAAGTGCATTTTGTTTTATCCTGAGCACAAAGAAGAAAATAACAAACCCTTTTAAGAGCAGCCAGGCTATTATACCAAGAATAACTTCAAGAGATGCAAAAGCATGGTTGGAGGGGATTAAGCAAAATGCTCTGCAGGAGCTGGGTGAAAACCACCTGTATCCCCCTCCTTCCAGAACACATCTCCATTTTATGACAACTCTCAAGCTCTAATGGAAAGAAACCAAAACCTTTAAAACCCTCTTAACAGGAAAGAGGTTTCTAAATTTAAATTTTTCTGTCAAAAAGAGAAGGGCACACCAGGGGGTCCTATGAAATCCCTAGCGCTGTCAGCCAAACTCCAGAGGTGTGTGCTGGAGCTGGCTGCCAGCTTGATCTCAGTTTTAATTAGATGGTTGCAGCAGTGGAGAAGGTGGGCTCTGCTCCAAGGAGGGTTTGCTTCCAAGCTGAGAAGCAGGTGGGTGAGGTGGTCACCTCTGAAACCGCCTTAGCTTGTGGCATCAAAACCTATAGACTGGGGATCTTGCCCTACTGAGCTGGTCAGAGCTCAGCTTTCAGTATCCTTCTCTATCCTATCTCCCCTGAGCTATTTCACTTTAGCAAAAGGCTCTGTTAGCTTTGCTTTTTCAGCAAGAAGATGTATACAGAAATCTCCCACAAATTAGAAAGCTCCTTGCCATTTGGACTAGCAGAAAATGCCAAAACCTGGCTAAAAATTGAAATAATCAGATGTTGGAAGATGGGCTGGATCTGCAAACAGTTTTCCTAAGACAAAGCCTCCAAGTACCCATTCACCATCCCTACCTGCAGAAGGAAGGTACTTCCTCACCTGAGATCACTCCAATTGTCACAGAGAGGGAACGTCTTTGCACAGTGGTTGGAGAACAGCCGCTCCTTCCGCTTCTCTGTCTCTTGCTCTGTTTCCTGCCAGTGCATTTTCCTGCCAGGTCTGTGGGAGAATGAATTCCTACTGGGACAGTGATTAAATATAAAACAATGAAGAACTACTTGAATTTATTTCCCCCTACCCCAATTTCTCCAGGAGCACTGGTAGAGAACAAAGCGAATGCAGCAAATGAGATAATAGGCTCTACATTTTGAAGCATTTTGAAAAGAGATACTAGTATAAAAGGTCAGCACTACTTTGCTCCTCTTTTTTTATTTTTTGAGCTGTGTGAATTTGGTATAATTATAAGACATTTTAAATATTTTAGTATTTTTAACAATATATTAGCTGATCTCAGTTTTTTCCTTTCCTTAGGGACAGTCACTTTGTGCTAACAGACAGAGGAGAGAATCATGGGCTGAACAAAGGCTGTTTATAGGTGACACTTTAAGTGAATTTACAAGCCTGTTTGAAGACTTCAGTGAGTTCTTGTCTACAAGACCTCCTTGTGCGGCTTGTCATCCACTTGTCAGATGTGTATTTTTAAGCTGATTGATGCAAATCTGAGAAAATATTGGTTTAATGGGGTTTTGATAGTCTTTGTCTCGATAACCTATCAGTAAAGCAACATTTCTAGCATTTAATTTATTATTATATTCATCACTTGTATGGTAACTTTAACGAACAATTTTTTGCCTTGCTTAGAACCAGGATCACTAGATGCCGTGTATTTCCGTAACCACAAGATCTGAGCAAATAGGGGGACTAAACAAAAAAAGAAGTGACAGGAAGGATGTGTAAAAGATCTTCATGCATTTTGTTTATTAATGCTAAATGTAGAGGACTACAAGAAAAATGATTTACGCCCTGAACACTTCAGACTTTATTAAAATATTTGGAAACAAAATGATATGTCTATATTTACTGCATCCTTTTACCGATTTTTGTAATTTAAATAATGAACGACTGACTCAATTACATCACTTTGAGATCCTCCCTATAATTAACCATTCTGGTAAAGAATGAAAAATGTATGATTGTACCACTTGAAGACAGGAAAATAATGGTTTCAAATTTTAAACCAGATTTTCTTCAAATGTATTTTTAGTCATATTTTTAAGGGAAAGTCTGCAGATTTCAGGCAGTATTCATGTGCAGATCTATGAATATATTTCTGTTTTACCAAGAGTTTAATTTCCAAAGCTGTAGGCAAAAATATTAGTGAAAAATATGTATTTCTATGTGAAGTAAATGGCATTGTAAACAGAAAACAGGCTGAGCTTTCAAAATCCAGATTTGGACTCAATTTTTTCAAAAGCTGATAATTTATTTTCCTTTATCCCCTTAGAGATTAAATTAATGTATGAAATTTTGACACAATTGACACCTGAGCTTGTCACACCATTTTCCCTGACTGGGACGTTTGGATTTGTGTTCTGATGAACTTGTTCTGTAAGAAATTATAAGAATGTTTCCTGGCAGGCTATCTGAGATTTTCCACAGCACATTTATTTTTTTGGAGATAATTTGTTGTGTCTGTTAGGACTCATTTAAGAAATCCCTCCAGCAGCAGAGTACCTTAAGAGCAGTTACTTTTCTGCACTTTTCCTTTAGAGTTTAATTCAAGTTGAATTTTAGTTTTATTACCCTTTCCCTCCCCTGCGCAGCGCTCCCCTGGAGAAACGCTGGCATGTGGGATGTTAACACAGTAAAATAAACCCCAAGATCCCACCCTGCAAAGGAAGGGAAACTTGCAGAAGGGAGCAAGAGAGAGCTGGGGAACAAAGTGGTTTGGAGGGACAGAAATCCAATCAGCCGCCTCTAAATTTCTTTTTATGTCTTGTGGCACTACATGCACAAATTCCCCCTCTCCTCCTTGAAACAGGGAGAGAAAAAAGCAGGTTAAATTGAGAGCATCATAAAATAAATCGTGGCCATCAGCAAGCAGAAAGCAGTGCTGGTCCTGCAGCCCGGGCACTTTTGGGGGATCAGTTCCAGTGCTCAGTTGAACCCCCGTGATAAGGACAAGGGGGAGCTCACTGCAGGGGATTTTGTTGTCCATACAGAAGCAAATCTTGAAAATTACATACAAGAGCAACATTGAAGAGATACTAAAACTGAAAAGTCTAGGCTTTGAAAATGGAAACACCAAATTCATACACTCACATTTTTCTGCAGTCTGAACTCTGCAATTCTGTTATAATGTGCATGAGCATTAAGATGTGACTTTTAGTTTTTTTGACAAGTCTTGAAAATTACTAGTGTGAAATTTTTAGCATAGTAGTGAGGTCCACATATACAAACAAGGAACTTTCCAGCACAGAAACACTTGTGTTGAATTTGAAACAGTGATACATTAAGATACTTTTTGAAATGTAACTTCAGAACTAATTTGAAGAATTATTTTCTTCTTCATTCCCCTGTAAAGATCACCAGAATTTTAGAACTTGAGAAAAAATGTATGTGATACAATCAGAAGCTAAGCCAATAGTAGTTTAAGCAGTTTAATGCTTTTTAAACTGAGAGAATAATAATTTCAGCCATCTGACTTCTACAGTGGTGGCAGAGTGAAAAATTCACTAACCACAACTGAAATTATCACGGGATTTTCAGTAATGCTAAAATTATAATCGAAAATATTTCTTTGACTGAATAATATGTTAAATAATGATCCTGGGAGAAAATATGCAATAAGTAGGAGAAATTAGCATAATACAGGGATAAATCACTTGTTTCCAATTAATCCCACAGAAAACTGTACTGAAATTGTAGGGGGTTTAATGAGCAGTATGAAATTTTGTTTGCTTCCCTTCGATTCAACACTTTCTAAGTTGCAATTAATAGCTCTTGACGAGTATAAAATCCGTGAGAGTAGTTTATTTGAGGGGTTTCTATTGCCACCTAGTGGCTCCCACGCCCTTCCCCTGCCCCGAGCGCTAGCTCGGGCTCCAGAAAACCTCTCAGCTGTCAGGAACAAATGCTTTTGTTAACCGACAGGACAGAGAGGTGCAGCTCTTTAGTCATTTTAGACATAACAAAAAGAAAAGCATGAATTTGAATTTCCTCATTATATGGACTAAAAAAAAAGAAAAAAAAATTCTTTGAGTAACTAAGATATCCCCCAGCTGACATAAATTAAGACCCATACAGTAACTTTGTAATGAACACTACTTTGAAAAAGAGAAGTTTATACAAACGTGCTTTCTGTTGTTGCTGTTGTTTGAAACAGATGATATAGATTTGATTTGATTCTGTCTTGCCTGAATTTTAATCTCCTGAAGGTCTTGCTGATGTCTGTTGAATTGATACATTTTTATCTCTAGAACATTTTTATCTCTAGAACATTTTTATTGATACATTTTTATCTCTTCTATAAAGAAATAGAACTTCATGTTGGTCATGACAGGGTATGTTGAGATAAAATGTATGAAAAATTAAGTCTTCAGTTTTCTTTAATTTTTTTTTTTTTTTATGATGGCAGATATAAAATTTTTATGGACTTCCACCCCTGCATGCTGACATCTGAGAGTTAAAATAGAAATGAGTAAGAGTCTTAATTCCTGGTACTTATGCCACTATAAAGTCTGTGGTTTCCCTGAAGCCAGTGGAGGTACTCATGTCTGTGGAGGTAAGACTTGCTGTAAATTAAATTAGATTGAAACCCACAAACCTGAATAAAGTCCAGAAGCTTTTCATTGTACCTGGTCTCATGTGGATAGTACAGTACTGTAATGTAGATTATAATATATAACACCTGTATGTAAGAGCTCCTTGTATCAGATTTTCACTTTTCCATGAAACAGTTTTTCAAAATATACTTCCTCTTGTATTAAAAACTTTCCTCTATAAAATTTGAAATTTTAAATTTTTATTTCTGTATAGACTAAAAAAAATGTGATTTTATTTCTTGAAAGTTCTATTTTAATGACAAGTAAAAATCATAGGGATTAATTTTTGCCTTCACTGCTTCAACAGAAATAGTGTGTTCTGAGTGATAACTACTCCTCCTTTTAAAATTAACCACACACTTTTGTCTTGGCAGACACTCAGCTCTAGAAGACTTATCTGCTTGTAAAGTTTTCCTCTGCATACGTGGTCACCCAGTTTAAACACATTTTAAAAGTATGGAGCAAACTACGGAATGGAAAAAAGTGTGAAGGCTTTGATATATATTCTATTTTTACTCTGTGAATACGCAGCTAACTCTCTTTTCTGGTGAATGATTCATTCCCCTGGACTTGGTATGTCTTTCAGTCACAAGAATTACCCATCTGAAACTTTGACTTCCTACAAATGGAGGCTTTTCTGAATATTTTTAATGCACAAATTGGCTGGGAACAGGACTGCTAGGAGCCTGACATGGAACTTGGAGACATACATTAATTTTCACACAGCCTTCCGCTGTAACCTTGACCAGTTCACTTAGGCTCAGATTTTCAACACTTTTAAAGCACTTTAAGAGGAACTTTAAAAATGCTCTTCTGCCCCAGCTGCCCACCTATAAAACAGCCTGCTCCACAGTGGCACTTGTTTTCCCTGTCTTGGGCTTGTTTGTGGAGGGTATTTAGGAAGAGCAAAGGACTTACCTGGCTTTTGTCTCTGCAAATCCCTCTGAAAGACTGGAACTCCTTGGAGGTTCAGCCTGTCCTCTCACAAGGGGATCCACCTCAGTGAAGTCGAGGAGGCCCCGCACTGGGTTTAGACTTTGAGTCGCTGCCACGTTTCAAGCAGTAAAATAGAACAGGAAACCAAAGTGAGTGGTCATTCTTCAAACTGAGTGTGGCTTATTCACACTGAGACTTCTAATTGCAGAAGGAGCAATTGCAACGATTCTACCCTAAAAAATGAACACAGCTGATGGAAGAGACCGCACACCTCAGTGAGTACGCCAGGGCTATCTGCCAGTCCTGCAGCCATGCTTGCTTGGCAGCTGCAGGACAGGAGCTAAGCTCATGTCCCTAGGAGCATCTCCAGCAATTCCTGAGGGAAAGTAAAGCCAGTAAGAGCCATCAGTGGGTTGCAATTCTGCTTTTCTTACTTAAACGCAGTTGATCTGTCTACCTAAATATATGTGTATCCACACAAACATTTGAATCAGGAAAAGGTTGTCAAAATTCCCGGTTCACAGGTAAAATGTTCAGTGTTCTCTTGCATTATTTCTTCAAGTGTTTTGAAGTTCATCACTCCAATATGATTTAGCAAGAAAATAAATTTAGTATCAGATTTTTTGCAAATTGCTTCCTTTTATTTTATTCACTGTAGAGGCATTTTTACTGCTGAATGTCCTGCTTATGCTAATGCAATAGCCATCTTTGAAGCACACTTTAAGTGGTTTATTTGTATCATATTTCAGTTACTTTTCAGAGTAAATTTAAACTCTGGGTTTTTTTTTTGGTTGGTTGGTTGACTGCTTTTTGGGGGAGGGGTTCTAATTTTTTCTTTTTTAATAGGAAGTATAGTTTTCAAACACTATTTGAATTTTTTCTCAATTAACACAAGAAAAAGCCCTTTTCAGGCTTTTAAACTCATCTGTTGTGCTTCAATACTGTGAAAAGTAAAAATACCTTAATTTTAGGGGTGGTGGTAGCCAACTGAAAAATTCCCCTGGTTAAAGACAGGAATCAATGGAAATGTGAAGTTATTGTTACAGCTCAGTCATGTGTTGTGTTTGCCAAGAGCTCTGTGCTGCCAGATTAAACTGTGCTTTAGAGGGCTAGGCACTTGTGCCAGGTAACTGGCATCCTGCCCCCACTGAGCAGTCACACTCCAGACAAATGTAAACTTTCCATGCTTGAGCATTAGAACAGCTCTGTTTAAGCTACAGAAGCCTAAGAAAAAAATTCTGTAAGGACATAACCTAGAAAAGCTCGACAGCTCGCTGATGGGGTGAGAAGGTCACAGGGAAACGCTGGTCACTTGGATGCCTGAGATTGTAAATATCTTTCTGAAACGTTATGATGTTTTGTGCGTCTGCAGCGAGTGAGCAAAAAAGAGGCTGAGGCATGTGGGAAAAGATTGAAAAGTCTGAGATACCGAGAAGTAAGTGCTTCTAGCTGCTCTCCAGCAGGCTCAGTGATTGATGAGGGGTTTTTGTGAGTCTCTGGGCTGCAATGGGTATTAGATACTCAGCACCACAGCCCTCTGGGGTGAGCTCAGGCACGTTCAGGAGCTGTGCCTCTCTGCACAGCAGTATGACTGGGTCCTCTGCAGGTCCTCACCAGACAGTACTGCTACTGTGGCCATACCATGTTGTGTCCTGCAAATATTTTCTTAATGGCTTAGGATATTCTAGAAAACAGGAAAGACTATTTTTTATTTAACAAAAATAGACAGGATGATGGAATTTTCTTCTCTTCTATCATTTTGGGAGTTAAAATTAATCCTATAGCAGCTTCTAAGATGCCCATGCTACCAAATGGCAGTGTGTAGTTTATCTCCTAGGTAGTTCTGGGGAACAGTCTTTCTGCACTTCATTTGGGTTCTGCCTGGGATAGCTCCTGCTCAAAAGATATATCAAGAGGAAGATGAAGGTCTGCTGCCTCACTGCTGTGAGATCTGCTCATTGCCTCGCTATGACCCAGGGAATGGACAAATAATTGTTATCAGACTTCAGGCCTCCACCATCATATCTTCTCTCAGTACTGATGTAGAGGGACATGAAGTCTTCCTTCTAGCAAAGTGCATAATCTAAGTGAGTAGGCAGGTGAGTAGGCACCCCTTTCCTCCTTAGTGAGGCAAAGTGTTTTAATCCACGTGTTTAAATCCTATTAAAGCCTGTTGGACTTAAACACATACTTAAAGTTAGGTGGAGTTGAAAGGCAGAGGTGGAGCTGAAAGGCAGAAATGGAAAATGAAACTGAAGAAATGCAACTCTTCCTGCAGGTTGAACAAAAGACTGACTGTACACTCGCTGTGTGTGGATTCTAGCTGCATATTTTACTTCCACAGATGTCCTGAAACAGACAGCTATTATCAATAATAGGATTGCCATGCTTTGCAAGTAGATTAGGATTTTGTTAGATCCTAATTGCTTTCATTACCCAGATGATCTGCCAAAGTTACATATGCTAGGCACAAAAATGTGGTTTTGCTTCTTCAAATTTTGGGCCATGGACAAGTATATGACAGAGAGAGAAAAATGCTAGTCTATTCTGAAGATAGTTTGTATTTGGAATATATATTTTCTGGAAACTCATCTCCAGGTAAATAAACTTTGCTAAAAAATACTCTCAAGCACTAAATTTTAGAAGGAAAGTGAAGTGAAATTCCACACTCAGTGAAGAGATGTGTTATGGATTTTTTTTATTATCATTATATTTTCTTAGGTGGAAAAAAATACCTCTCACCAAAAACCTCCAAAACCAACACCACAACTGATTTTTCAGTAGTTGGTGGTTCTGAAATCCACTCTGGGAACAGCAAGTCAAGCTTCTGAGGCAGGGAAAAAAAGCACCATTGCTATCAGGCCCCCTGGGTTCTGCACTGCTTTGCTCCCTGATGACACACAGTTCATTTCCTGACCTCTGGAGAGATGACGGGGGGAAAAAAAAAAAAGAAATAAAGCAACTCTTAATGCTAAGGGAACGAACATGGAGTTCAACTTGAAATATAGGGAAGACAGTCTTTCCAAAGTTGTAGCTGTATTTAGCATCAGAGTTCATGAGATCCACATGTCCCATCTTCGTTTTCTACAAATCCCAGAGGGGAAAAAAACCCATTTATTCTGATAGCCTGGAAGGAAAAAAAAAAATGTCTGTTCATCAATTTCCCCTTTTTTTAAGAGATAACCACTGACTCTACCCATATGTTATCTTTATCCTGAGGCAGCAAATTTATCATAATTTATTCTGGTATATTCTAAATTTACCATGTTGATTACCACTGTATAAACAATGTCTGGCATTTGCCTCAGCCAAAGAATTGAGGCTGGCGCTGATTTGAAGTAGAGATCTGTGGAAGAGCTTCAATTTACTGAAGTGGCTGTAATATCAGTACAAACACCAGAGATAGATAGCTAAGGATATGGTGGTTTTAAAAGGAAAAAAGCAAGGATTCTTCTCCTGTGTGATGCTAATGAGCCACTTACTGAAATGTATCTGTTTGGAGAGGGAAGTCCAAATGACACAAGGTTAAAAAACACTAGAAA